>NC_134415.1:98026881-99307917 GCF_030867145.1 Opisthocomus hoazin
AATGGTAGCAAAAGCTGTATCACACTCAGGAGCAGCTAGGTACTTAAAAGTAAAGCCATGATAAGATGCAGGAGGAAGAAGATGCAGATAAGAAGACAAGGCAGCTATTAGTCAAATCAGTGGTGTAGCTTCAGCTGCGTAAGCTGTACTACACAGATAGATCTGCCTCAGAGAGACTTATAGAAGCTCAGAAAAGAAAGGGAAAAATTATAAAGGTGCAGCAATGTCTCTCTGCACTGAAAGGAGTCTGAAGATACTGGCACTGCATATTTTAGCAAGAAGGCAAGGGTACGTGATAAAAAATATTTTAAAAGCACATGTTAATGGGAGGTACATCAGGACTCCTCTTATTGCAATATAGTGAAAGAACAAGACAGTTGACTATTTAATTTCCCCCTTTCCAGCCCACTGAAGGGAAAGAAGCATCGCTGGAGTCACTGCCTAACTTCTTACTCCCTGCCTGTAGTTTTCTTATTGCTCTGTTGTGAGTGATAAGGAATTGTAACCAGGCAGACACTTGACAATAGTGCATTGCCAGCAGTGGTGGGCAGAGCTTTCCATCCTCTTAAAGTTGCGAAGAAGCCAGGATAAATCTCCCTGTAGAAACAGGAGGAAACCGGACATCAACCCTCACCAAATCTCTGTCTGTTCCATCAGCTCTTTAGGATTGCAGATTACACAGCTACATGTTGACATGCTGTTTCTATATCTTAAATATAAATGCATTGTGTTTTCCTCTATCCCATTATATACATATGGCATATGGAAACACAGAATGATATTTATTAGAAAGAATAGTAAGAAGTTGCAACAAAAAACTGCGTGTTACAGCGAGTTATTTGAGAAACAGTAGTTCTTGAAGACTGTATTATCTGTGCACTCGTGCGGTATTTTTTCAGTTTTAAGTGCTCATTCTAAAAAAAGATTGCTTTTGCACAAAGTGTTATTTTCAGCAAGCTGTAACTTGGCCAGATCTAAACTGATTTTCGTCAACACACACATATATTTTTCCTCTTTGAGGCCTTTTTTGCTAAAAATCTATTTTCTAGGCAAGCACTTGCAGAACTGCAGCTATTTAAAAACATATACATGTAGATACACACACACACACACTTATACATGCTTATTTACTCAATCAAGATCCAAAATTGCTTTATCTTGGGCTACAGTAACCTGGGTCCAACAGGTAAAAATTTCTGGAAGGAATATCTGAGAAAAAAATCAACGTTTACAGCCAGAATGTCACTAGTCAAAATGAAGAAAAGCACAACTGACCATTTTTTCCCCAAATACAGTTTTTTAAAGCACTAAACAGCAACTTGTCTTGCAGATACTGCCCTATAACAGGCCGAACTATTAGAGCTACAGTTAACCATCCTTCGCTAGTTGCATTAGGGGTTCAGAACATTATAGACATAGGAGTGAGAATATCCTATGCAAACTGTATCAGATGCTACTTTAGAACATTTTACTTGAGACAGACTGCTTGCTTTGGCGAACAAAGCCCGGGAGGATCTTTCCCTTGCCACATCATATACAGCAAGCGAACAACAGGCTAAGTCCTAACGATTAGGACAATTCAATCTTCATCTTAAAGGGTGGTCTTTGGAGTATGCAAGCTATAGAGCTACAAGACAGTCATAAAGCAACTGCCATTTACATTAATAATAATAATGACTGAAGATAAAACAGGATGTGACTTGTAGCAAGGAAAACGTGCATGATACAAGGAAAGTTTCCATGGGAACACTGTAACAAATTCTAAAATATCTCCATGTTCAATGAGAAAAAATTTGGGCAGACGTAAGCTTGTCTCACAGTGGAGTGCCTTTGGCAGTTAATGGGCTTGCTCCATAGGTGCTGCCCAGACCCTGTTAGCATCACTGCTTGTGTTCAGCTGAGTTGTCTGCTGTCTCTGCCTTCCCTCTAGCACTCTTACAGTGTCTGCGGTGCAAGCAGCAGGTAGGGTGCACGCAGACCAAGCAGGCGCACTGAAAGAGTCCATTACTTGTTTAGGGGGCTTTCAGATCCAGTGTCAATCACATGTTTTGAAATATATGTTCCTGGGCCAGATTCCAGCCTTGTCTATGTCTTTGAAAATCAGGACTACTTCCATTGAGTGGCCATTTTGGGGACTAGCTCAGGAAGAGAATAAAGGAGAGCAGTAGTAAAGTGTCTAGCTGCATTCTTTGAAGTGTATAACTCTGTATAAATGTTGTAAACTGGTTTGGTTTTGCCAGAAACTGATATTTATTCACAGAGCAACTGCAGCAGAAACAGTGCAGACTCTGAACATGTTTTCCTGGCTGGGCTTCAAGTGCTTTGTGGTGTCTTCTTCTCATACTTGTTGACTTTTATACTCTGGAAAGTTTTCTGCTCCTTCCCATGGTTTCCAGGCTGCTCACCTGGGTCTCTTTTTAACCTCTAGCTATTCTTTGAGTCTTTCTTGGCCTTATTTTTGTTCCCATTGTTTTGTAGCCAGCTCATGGACATTATTGTACTGCCCAAGATGCTCTTCCAGTGACCCTAAAATATATAGAGGGGGAGTCTCCGTTACAGTCTGGGTAGCACACAAACTTCTTAAACTCAAGGTGTCCCACACAGAGTAAATACCCTTTTCCAGGGCTCTGTTCCCTGGCATAAATCACATCCAAAGGATCATCTTAATTTGTCTCTCTGTTACTTCTCTCATATCTGTGCTCTGATGAAAATCTATTTCTTTTTCTCTAGAAAAAAGTGTTTCTTTTACATCTACCATCTCCTGATCTGATCGTTCTTGTGATTCCACTGTTTCAATCTCCTAATCTTTTTGGTACTAAAATTTACCCCTCTCATCGCCATCTGTCCCAGATGCTGAATCTGCATGTTTTGCTTCAAGGACACCAGCCCCTTTTGGAGTTACTTCCCACGGCTCTTTATTGAACTGCATGTTGACTTAAATCTCCTCCTTGTTCTTCAGGCTTTAAACAGCAAAAAGACTGCAGACTCTCACAATCTATCACATACTAAAATGAGTTGGTACAGCCGCAGCTGAACTCCCTCCTAGACAAGCTGTTGGGTAGAGTAGCTTCCTTTACATGTTACAGTTGTCATTTAGGCTTTGGCACCAAGGTTCTCAGGGAGATCTGGTGGCTCTGGAAATATTATCTGAAAATTTGAGAACTCTAGCAGGGCCAAGGAGTCACTGCCTGACCTCCCCTCACCCTGCCCTGGCCCAGGATCCCATGTTAGACCCCTGGGGATGTCAGTCCCTGCCCCAGTGATGCCACAGCAGTGCCAGGCCCTGCGCTGCTGCCTGGGGGACCTCCAGGGAGCCACCAGCCCTTGCTACTCCAGACAGACAGTACTTGGAAGGGCATGCTCCCTAAACAGTGTCAAGTGACCGTCCTCTCCAAATCAGATCTCTGAAGTTGTAACTCAAACACTCAGCACCATCAATCTTTTTCTTCTTTTTTTAACCTTAGCCTTTGGGAAATGGAGTTGCATTTTATGGGTTTTTTACAAAGCACTTAGCTTAAATGATAAGCGTAAAATTTGTTCTAGCCCTGAGTGTTTAAAGAATAAGAGAAGATATTACTTTCCTCATTCCTGCTGGTATAGAGATGGGCAGATTCCCTAAAGCAAGGGCACTCTTCTCTCTGGAGACCATAGTCCTCCTGTCTGCGCCTGGCACTCAGCACTCTGGGCTGAGCATTGCAGTCCAAGGTCACAGTCTGGCATTTAACACAGCAGTTTCAATTCCAGAAGTGTGTCCGGAGAAATGGAAATCTAGGCTGAATCATGTAATGTCATGTGTTCTTTGGAACATCTTTTTTAAGGTGGCTGACAATGTTGTAAGGAATAATGTCCATTGAATTTGTACGGCTACACGGGTGAAAGATTGAGGTGTACCAGCACTCAGGGGATTCACATGATATGCCTACACTGCGCAGCGTGAACACAAACTCATGTCTGATCCTATGTGCCAGCTGTCTACTTTGTCTGGACCTGCACCATCTTTCTTAATGGTAGAAAAATGACTTTCAGGAAGTGCTGTAAAAAACTCGCATCCGCACTAGTCTTGAGTGTGTATTTTCCCACAGTGTAGATATGTTAAGACTCCACTGGTTTGCTACTTTGCCCCATATGTCCTGCCTGCGCTTGTGACACCTACTGTGGGGCTGAAAGGATGGCCCAGGTGTTTCCCACAAGAGCCTCTGGAATCTTGCTGTAGCAACCAACAGATCAGGTGGGTTTTGTGGTCAGCTTGCGCACAAAGTTGGCACTGGTCATTTAAGTGCCTCATAGCCTAGGAGACACAGCCAGCAAGCAATAAGCTTGCTTCCCATAAGGAAGCCTAGGGCAAGAGAAGGGCTGATCAATGACTTTGGAGCATCCCCTGCTTTTGGACTATTGTAGGGTGTTTGCTTCACCTGTCTTCTGCCTTGGTTTCACTGAGATCCAACATAAAAACATGATGACCCTGAAGTACATTTGAAGATAATTTGTGTTCTACAGCCAGCCCTGACTCTCACAGTGGCTGCCCTATGGGTGATTTGATTTCACCAGTTCAGCTAAATCCATATTTTCCCAGCAAGAAAAATATTACGGATCACCATTTCAGAATGCTGGATGAACATCCATCAGTTATCAACATGTTATTCCACTGAGTAAGTAATGATGAACCCAGCATCCAAATAATCCTGACACTTAGTGTTGAGAGATTATATAATTATTAATAAATGCAGTTATAATTTAGTGAAGAAAGCCTAATTCTAGCTCCTTTTTACTACTTGTAACCATATGCCAGACTATAGCATTTGAATCTGCATACAGCATGGGGTGTACTCATGAATTTTCTTACCTGCAGCATTTACAGTGTTTTCTGTGCCTCTTCGCTAGAAGATGCAAATTTCTAGCCAAGTAATATTTTCTTCTTCTGAATATCAGAGAGGATTCTAATTTATTACTGCTCTGGAACATGTGATAATTTACAGATGTTTCTACCTTTGGCTTCTATCCAATTCAATATACCTGGTTTAAGAGAACACCCACAAAGAGAAAAAAACCCTGCTAAATCTGCAATTGCTCAACCTCATTTGCAAAAGGGAAAAACTTGGCCAGTAATGGATGATGCCAGTCAATTCATTGTTTTCTTTAGCTTTTTTACTGCTTTGTAGTAGCCGGTTGAATAAATGTTTAGGATTAATTCAACAGACAGCACTGGGAAAATCTAGAGGCTCTAACTGACCTGACTGGTGTGTTCAATCAAGCCCATTTCAGTGTGTTTTCTTTTTTTCCACACCAGTTTAATGTATTTGTACAAAGTATAGCAGAAGATAACTCTTCCAGGCAATTCACAGAGTAAATACCAAGATTATATAATGACTGAAATGCCTAGCAAGATTTTTAAAAGAAATATGGACTGGACTAAACAGAAGTTTTAGATGCATGCATACCCAACATTTTAATTTTAGGGCTCTGCTCCTCGAATGGAATCCAGGTCATAGAGTTAGTCACCTACACTTCCTACTCAGAGGATAGGGAGGGGTAGGCATACCTTAAGGCCTACTCCCCAGAGATGGGGAACCAACAGGTAAAAGTACGTATAGGAACATGCTTAAAATCTTCACCTGGAGCCCAAGTACCTGACTCGAGGCTTCAGGAAGCTTCCTCCCTGCCTCTGGGATCCAGAACATGGAGTCCACCCTAGAGATCAAGTCTTTGCACCTCATCTTTGAAAGAATAATCAGGGCACGACATTTTCAAACCAGTAATAATCAGGATGCTTACAGCTAATGGTACCGCCACACCTATTTCGTATGTAATAACAAACCAGGCTGCACAGACATCCAGCATATGTGAGATCCAACTTCAAGTTCTTCATCCATCTGTTGGGGCTGACTGAAGTCCTGCCATTCCAGGTGTGCTCCTGGCTACACCACGTGCAGAGAGCAATGCAAGATTCATGATGTCAGAAGGAGACCGTACACTACAGGAACATGACTTAAACATAAGCTAAACCACAAAAGAATGGATCTAGTTTCTGATAAGGCTGGGGAACAGCTGTCAGTCCACAGGTCTTCATCCATTCTTCCCAGCTCAGCCCCTGATCACTCTCCTGGCTGTTGTGCCTGCATTTGGCCTTAGGTGTTTTTACAGTTGCAGTAAGAGTATTATTGTGTTGCAAAGTGAATGAAAACTCTGCACAATGCACAATGTTAAGTAAATACGCAAATGAGACGTCAGCTTATCATAAATATGAGATCACAATGGGGAGGTTAAGGAAAAATATCTTTACGTAATTAAAAGGCAAACAGTCATTGATACATGTATTACAAATTGTACCAAAGATGCAGCGAGTGAAGAAAAGACTGAAAGGTCATTTACATCAGGTGAATAACAGGCAACATAACACAAGAACGTAAAACTTATTAGTATTTGATAGAACAATGTGTTCTGACATTTTTGCATCAAAGTTCTTTTTAAACCAGGTGTCTGTCTTGTAGATAGAGTGCTTGAAAACAAAAAATTAAAAATCTAATTTCTTGAATATCTCAGCAATATAACTAAAGATAAAAACAGCAGTGCTGGCTTTGGGTGTCTTAATAAGCTGCATACTAAAGAAAGATGGAAAGGACCAATAATCCATTCATCTATGCATGCATTCATCTGGCATTATCAATATTAAACTGTACTAACACGTGTTTAGGACTAATTTAATTTGTAACGAATGAACAGCATAGCGTGAGAATCTGAGCATTGGCGATTGTAAAACTCCACCTGTTGGACAGAAAACTCAGTTCACTAATCGCGTTGCCACAGACACTTTATTTGTGCACTCTTCACACTGAAAAAAGATTTCTCAATTTAGGTCGTTTCCTTCAAATGAAGCCCTGCTTTTCCTGGAATGGTTTATGCCAGTTCAGCAAGTGAAATAATACACTATGCTGATGAAAGCCCATTTATCTGGCATAACTATATATATATATACAAGGACTTTTCCAATATAAAAATGTCACAAGAAATCCCACACTCTGTCATTATTATGCCAGGAAAGGCTTCTCCAATAAAGACCGATCTCATCCTAAAAATAAGTTCCCCATAGGCGGCATTAAACAGGATGACAGAGGAGGCTTAAAGACACAGACAGCTTGAAAACAGGAAAGTTGTTGAAAAACAGTATTGAAATTTCACAGAGCTGGAGAACACTGTGTGTCAAATTGGAGCTGCATTACCTTGAAAATTGTGTTCAGTGCCCTGGAGTATTCTTCCCAATTACATCAAGCATCTGCAGTACTCTGAGGGATGTCCTAGAGGTGCAGGAGACAGCCTGAGTTGACAGTGTGTGTAGAAAAGGTTCTCGCTTGTATTTATATGCTGATCGTGGCAAACAGTTTTGTTTGCACCTTGGTGCTCCAGGACTGCTAACTAGTTCGGGTTGAATGTTGTAAATAAGCATATTTACAAAGTATCCATGTGAGACAGTAATTGAATAGTGGAACAAGTTGTCCATCCTTGGAATTAATCAAAACTTGACAGGTCTTCAACAACCTAAGGTTAGACCTGTTCTAGGCAGGGGGTTGGACTGGAGGACCTGCACAAATTCCTGCAAGCTAAACTAGTATATGTATAACCGTATAGCATATATATATAACTACCTGTCTCAAATACTGTTCAGAATACAGTACCAAACATCTCATATGTACCTATGTTTTTCAGGCAGGTTTACAAGGGCTTGAAAGATACTGTTTTAGCACTCCTGTAAAGTCCTCTGGTTATCCTCATAATTGCTGGTGCCAGGGAAGCAGCTGCTTGCTCACCCTTCCCCACCACCTGGCTTCATCCTTCGCCTGGAAAGACCTTGGTTACAGGAGACAAGGTAGTTCATTTTCCACGCCCTGTTAGTCCTTGGTTTTCTTGCAAGGTTTCCAGAAGGGAGAGTGATTTTGTGGTGGCATGCTTGTCTGCCAAGGGTTGGCCTGTGATCGTTAACTCATTTCACACGGACTAGCAGACATGAGATAGCAACAGCTTTTGTTTGGCTCTGAGCAAGGCTTGACTCAGAGCACTGACCTAGAAGTTGCAGAAGTCCTCTCCCACTGTTAATCTTCCACACCGCTGCCTTTCCCTTGAACATGTGTCTTTCCCTCTCGACTATTCAAAGTATGCCATAAATCTTTGCAGTAACTGTCTGCTTTCCAGAGCGCCTGCAGCATGGCACACAGTCTTGTATAACCCAGGAGAGATCACAAATTCTGGGAAGAAATGTGTTTGACATTTCAGACATTGTAGTTAGGTTATTTTTATTCCCCTTTGTTTGCCCATATCTCCCATGGATGGAGATGAGAATCCCACATGGAGGAGACACTCCTCCTTGCTTTTCATGGCGAGTCACTTTATTCTTGAATGTCAGCCACAATATCAGCCAAATTTCCATGATCACCTTCCTAATACTTTTGCAGGAGATTTTTTTTTTTTACTTAATGTTGGCTTTACAAAAAGATCTTCCCTCAAAAAAGAATACAGTTGGCCGCAAGTTATAAATGTACAAATTTCTCAATCCGTAATTTATAAGGACATAAGTTATGACAATTGACTATAAAATACTTCAGTTTCCAGAAAGCATATGAACAAAGGCAATCTCTCAGCTGTAAGCAAATGTGACAAATCTTGAGGTATATTACAGTAAGCTTGATTGTTAAAAATACATTCTTCAACCCTACTTACAAAAATGTAACCTAAAGAGATCCAGAAAGCACAAGCTTCTTTGCATGATAACACTTTCCAGGTTTGTTGTACAAGAAGTCCACTGGTGGTAACAAAAACAGGGAATAAAATAATGCTAGTAACAATGGGTGTCTTGGGCAATCCAACTATAGGATGTACAAAAATAAATGAGAAAGCCGCAAAACAAGTTCTGTGACATTTGCAGGAGTGAGTGACTAATTTACACATGACAACAGGAAATATCTAATCATATCTGATGAGATAAAATTCAGAGCATTGCATCAGTAACATGGGAGACAGAGAAGCTTATGCCGCTAGATAATCAGCATGGATTTATTTATAGGCATGTTACATTCCTTCTTAAGCGAGCTGCAGTAAAAAATTTACTGATTTACTTTATAAATCCAACCATCAGAAAATAAACCAAGGTGATAATCACTTTCCTGCTCAGACTCTTTTTTTTGGTGGTTTTCTTTCTTAAGAAAATTTCTTCTTGTAATTTTACAGAAGAAATATCCCGCAGATATCTCTGTAAGATCTTTTCTTTTCCGTATTCATGCAGTCTTGCCCTACGTTGTTCTTAAACTATCTGAGCTCTTGATTCTTCACCTTCTTGCAGCACAAATAGCTACTTATGGCTGTACAAACTAGATAGAAAGTAACTATTAAATCACTTGTTCCTGGTGGCTAACCTCCTTCTCACATTCCTTAAGGGCAAGGGAGTGATGAATGAGACCCAGAAGCTCTGAGTGCTAACAAACACAGGTACCCAGGTGTTCGTAGGCTGTAGCAGTGGAAATCCTGCTTGAACAAACACAAAAAGTTGCCACCATGGTCGTAGCTACGCCCTGGTGCAGTCACCCTGGGAGGTTCTGAAGTCTCTGTCCTTGGAGGTCCCAGCCTGGCAAGGCCCTAAGCAACCTGATCTGACCCTGAAATATGAGTCTACCTTGAGAGGAGGTTGGACCAGGTCACCTCCACAGGTCCTCCCTGGTCTAAGTTTGTCTATGCTTCTATGCTTTTTGGATTCTTTTCTAACATCCAGTCTGTGAGGTGATTTTAGAGAGTCCGCTCTGTATACAAGAACAAAAATTCCATACCTGTATTTTGCGTCTTGAAAAAATTAGGAAACGGTAGAAAGAAACTCCCTTCCTTTCTCAGACCATGGCGGGCTTTGTTTTTAGGAGTTCTGCGAGGTCTGAGTCCTCTGAAATGTGTTCTGGTAATACAATGGCAATCTTTCCTTTTTGAATTATCAGTATTGCAAGTCTTTTAAGCATTAAAAGACAAGAACAGCTGTATCAAGTCGGACCAAAGGTCCATCCAGTACAGCATACTTTCTCTGGTCACAGTATTGATAGTGGATGTCTAAAGAAGCGCGTAGGAACGCCCAGCTGGGCTCAGGGTGGGAGGCAGGGAGCCGAGCTCGGCCGGGGAAGGATGGAAGTGCTGGAGAAAGCCTGCCCTTGAAAATTGGCACTGTCCGAAATAACCATACACTAATTTTATTTTCATCAGTATTTTTTCCTATGAACCAATGTTGTGGTGGACATGTGCTTTTGTAAGAGAGGGAAACCTGATCCCATTGAAATCAACAGACATTTTGTTTCTGCAGTTAGCAAGGACATGATTTCTCTCAAAAGGTGTCTCATGACAGTAAAATAAATTATGCTTGCTGCAGCATTTAGTGATAAATGTCAATGGAACTAGGTCCCATCAGGTCAACAATTACAAAAAGTTCTGCTTTTAAGAATTGAAATTTGTGTTCAGGTAATATAATTTTGGCTCCAAAAGAATCTGAATGTATTTAGAGGTATATTGTATTTTCCTGGTTTTGTTGAAACATGAAGGAACATGTTTTTCACCATCTAAATCATGTGCTACTGAGCTGGGATAATATTTAGACAATGTCTAGTCATAGAAAGAGAGAACAATATAAAAAAATTTCATCAAGATATACTACACTGTGGCTGAAAACACTTCCAAATTTGGAGGATTTTTTGTCTTCAGTTAGATGCAATTGTGTATCTTGGATGCAGCTCTTAGTAATACAGTTATCAGTACAGAAGAAATTCTTCACTACATTTTATGTTCACCAAATAACTAACACAAACAGGCAAAGACTGTCTCTGATCTCATTCCAGTTGTTGAGAGTCAGTAAAATCAGTGCGATCAGTAGATGGACACAGACGCAAGTTAAGTGAGTTCAGAATCCTAATTTCTGCTGCAACACAACTATGTTCATTGCAATATTAGCATAGTTCTGCTTGAAGTGTGCTTAACTTTTCTTCTTATTTTCTCTGCAATTCCACTAAAAAATAAATTTTTTCTGTGTTTAAGGTAATTGGAATCACTGACTGTAACATTCAGGGATAATCACTGTCTGGCACCCCTGGAGGCAAAGGACAAAGCTTCTGACCTAGAAAGAAATGAAAATAGGAGATACCGCAACCTAGATTTTCACCCAAAGGCAGTGGAACCGCAAGCCTCATTGACAGAAAGAATTATTGCGGCAAGGGGATGTGGAGCTGCCTGTGGAGCAAGTTTGTCTGGTCCCATCTATACACCGTCTCTGTGCTCCAAGAACACTGCAGAGGGATTTGCTGAATTTTGGAGGCTACATTGGGACAGCCTGAGTGTTCACAAACTGACTGCAATGCCATTACAGTGAGGTTCAGCTGGAAAGATGATTGTGCTGAGGAGAAGCGAATCCAGCCCCATGTATTCCCAGATTTCTTTGAGCAACCTCTCCTAGAAAGAAGCTGTTCAGTCTTTATGAAAAATGGCACCTGACAGCTTGGAAAGAAAAGCTGTTTTTCTTCCCATGCCAAAATTCATAAAATTTTGGACAGAAAAGTACATTTTTATTATGGAGGTAAGAATTTATTGGATATTAAATTATTTGTCAAATGCCAGTGATGGGTTGGAGCCTGACAAGGATTATAGTTTTGCTGTCAATTTGATTACCCGACACTTGTGGATGCTGGTTTAATTATTTGTTGCTGGTTTAATCATTTGTTGCTGGTTTAATCAAAAGGCGCTTAAGTCAGTGCAAATTTTGCCCCCGACGTCAATGAGATCAGTCACAGGTCCAAGTTCTCTTAACTCTTAGAGTGATCAATATAGAGCAGATCTTTAAGAAACACCATCACTCAGCCACACGTGGTTAAACTTGAGCTATCAGAGCCAAACACAACACAACAACCAACTCACACAAGTGGAGTGGTGTGTGCTTATCCTAGCGGCTGTTAAACTACAAAGACAGCAGTGACCCTTGTGCTATAGATAAGGGTAAAGAAGGCTGAAATGTACAAAGCAGATTCTTGTTATTGTAAACCGAATGGAGAGCGTGAATGAATGGAAAGATTGAAGGCACAATTTAGACAAGAAGTGACCGCATGAGACAGAAGTAACTTTCCAGGAGATACAAGACGAATAAGGCGTGACCTCCCTCCAGCCTTCCCCACTGTTCCTCTCCCCTCCAGCCGTGCATGGAAGAGCAGGGTAGGGCTGGGGGCACCAACCATTTCTCCTTTGTAAGACCACTCACATGGGCAGAGACCCCACTTTAACAGAGCAAATTGGACTTCAGTTCCTCCAGTCCCAAAGCCTGTTCTTGAGCTCTCAGTGCCAGCATATACGCTGCAAATACTTTTCAGAGGAAGAACAAACTTACCTAGTCCCTTCTAAAAATCCTGTCCAAAAGTACAAGGCAGTGACATTGAGCTCCTTCAAGCCCAGTCAAAAAACAAATGTTAGGAGGTGGCTTAATTTAGCCATCCTAAAATGCCACCAGCCCAAGCCTTAACTGAGGAACCTTCTTCTTTGCCATATTTAACAGCTCCTTCCGAGCCAGACATTGGTTTCTGTGGTTTATGCTGGATTGTGCCTACTGAAGGTCAAACTACAGCCATCTCACTGTGACCTTTTTCATCACAGAGAGCAAGCTTTATAGTTGCAAGAGAAGCTGGCTCCACCTGATTTATTTGCTATTTCCCTCCAACCCAGCCACAGTCTTCCCAGACAGCTGTACGAATACATGTTCTCCAGCCCAGGCTACACAGAAGAACAGGAACATGGAATCAGATATCTGAGGAAAGGAAGTCAGGTGTGTAAACACACTTAAAATGCTAGTGAGATTCCTACATAGCTTGTTTTCAGGAGACAGTATTTGAACAAAGTCACACCACACTTTGGCTAAAGAACAGAGATCTTTTGGACAATCGTTTTCCCTGCTGTTTAATTAATCTCCTTTCAACATTGAGCAGTTAGTGCTTAGATGACGGATTCCTGCGCAAGTGGCTAAACAGCGATCACTGTGCTCTGAGATTTTCTGGAAAAAATCTGTATTAGCCCAGTTCATAGAAAGAGAAAGACATGAAGTGACCTAGAGACACATCAAAATACTCAGGTCGTCTAAATGTTGGATACAGACTGTCTCTGCGACCCCCAGGAAGTTACATGAGGTGGGCTGGACTAGATGACCTTTAAAGGTCCCTTCCAACCTGAAAAATTCTGTGATTCTGTTACTCTATGATCTACTCCATCTATCTCCGTTTACATTTGCATGAAATGGCAAGAATACTGACTAGCTCATGGGTCTATTAAATTAGCTAGCACTAGTTTGTCTGCTAACATTTGTCTAGCTCTTTGAAGATAAAATGAGAATTATTAGTGGAATATCTAAGCAGGAATTTCGTCTTACATTGTGAGTTTTGTTACAAGATGAAGACAACAAAACACACACAGGACAGTCAGAACCTATCAGCATCTTTTAAAGATTTTTCCTTTGCCCACAAATAGAACAGTAAGTGGGTTTTCCAAGCCTTAGTTACATAGCATCTCCCATGTTTTATTTTATTAAGTATGTCTTTTGAAGATCCTGGGTTGGGAAAATACTCCAGGCATAAAATAAGTTCCACAAATGAGAATCGCTGCAATGAAATGCAAAAGAAAGCAGATTATAGATTGTTCAGGAACAGAGCATGTGAACTCTAAAGTTCTCTGAACAAGACTCCCCCGCTTTGCAGGGCATGATGTGCGTGTCAATAACCCCAGACACAAGCAGTGGCAGACACCTTCACATCATGTGCCAAAAAATATTTGTTAATTTACTCAAAGATAGTACAACTTGGTTCCATATAATTCCAGGGGTGGCTTTTTCCTCCTCAGTGCTGTCATAAATAAGTTGAAAATACCAAGAGTCTCAAAGACAAACTCAATGCCACAACTTCTGACATAAGAGATGATATGGCACCTGGCTCTTCTGGTACCTTCTGGTACTCCTTCCAAGTCCCGGGTGATCTTGCTTGCTTAGACATTAAAATGAGACATTATTCACAGCAAACCGTTCATGTCTATGATCCAGCCCCTCCTTTTCTAACAACAGGCATAACGGTCTGAACAACACTGACTCTGGAATTACCAATACTGGGAATGTGAGTTACAGAACATCGGGATGAATGAGGTAGCTCATTACTCAGTTATTGCTTCAGACTCTCAGCAGACAGCAGAGATCATTACATTTGCTATTTGCACACTTTAAAAAAGTATATATATACAATTTTTCTGGAATTTTAAATTACCTTAGAATATTAAGTATCTAGAGAATATGAAACCTTACAGATGTGACGTATTGGCACAAACTACCACAGTTTTCTATACGTACACTAATTTTGACTGCGATAACTATCAGGACTTTCTGGCTATTCACTTCTTTTCCCTGATCTTTTCATGAATACAGTTTTTACTTTCTCAGTCTTTACATCCATGTGACCAAATATGAATAAATGTCTTTTTGTGTGTCCAAATATATGTAATAGTCTATGGAAAGTGAATGCTTTGGCAACGACAACAGAAGAACAGAAGTCTGCTTATTAATACCTATGTGTATTCCTTGAAAAGTTTTGAGTTTAAGTAATGAAAATGCTTTTAAATGATTGGTTTTATTCAGAAGTATCAGCTGGGACATCACCAGTTAGCCTTGTCCTGAAGTCACCCAATGAGTAAATCAGCAATAAACCGAAATGCCTTCTTTACAGGGCTGGGGTTCTCTTGTTCTCAAAGCTTTTACTCTTAACACCACACCAGGGCCATCAGCTTCCTCACACCCCCCAGTACATATTGTCCTTCAGTCTGGCAGTTTGAACAGCAGACCCCACCATTCAGTGACTGGCATTGCTGAACTCACGTTTTCTTATTCTCCCTGCCCTGATGCTGGCATAAGCAGCAGCCTTTTCTTTGCTCTCATGGCTTCTTTATATTCAGCTGGCTCCGGAGATCCGCCCTCAGAGCCCACCAGGACACACATGTCTGTCCAGCCTCCACCTCCTTCCCTTCGCAAGATTAAAACAGACCCCGCAGCCTGTGCCTCCCTCCCTGCTGGGGCCGGCGTGGGGCAGGAGGAGCCGTCTGCACCCATTGCCGCTCTCTTCAACGGGACTGATGAGAGGGAAGTAGGGAGTGTGACTGTGGACACCACGTATTCACATGAGAGAAGTGGAGAAAGCCAGCAGAGAAGATGAAAAGCGACTGGTAAGAGAACAAGTGGGATTTAGAGGAATCTGTAAATAAGAGATTAGAACAGTTAAAGCTGTCCTTTCCAGCTGCTGCCTTTGTTGTTTGGTCTTATGACAGCATTATATGAAGGAAATGGTAATAGAAAGAGCTTTATTGACATGTTTTATTATAAAGCACAGATAAAAACTTCTCATGTAAAGAAATTGTCTTGTCAAATCTGGTAGCAAATCCTTAACTCGTGTTTTTATACATTTAATATGCACGGCTCTGAGGAGAAAGTCAATAACAGAATCTGTCAGAAACTATACATTCATACTGGAGTTTTCTTTCTGTTTACAGGAAAATTACAGCTTTCTTTTACGTGTGTAGTTTTCTGTGGTCTTTCATCTCAGCCACCATCCAGCAACAATCAAGTAAGGAGACAGACTTTATCTGCATTTCATTTTTCTGTTATTTTCACTGTCAAAAGAATTATTCTGAACTTATTCAAAACTAAAATCCTCTCTATCTAGCCATCACAGAAAGGGAGAACTGTATGTGTGTATATGTATGCACGTATAGGAGAAACAGGAGAAAAAGCAAGAGCTGTGTGTGCTATTCTAAGCTATTAGGTATATTTTTAAAGTAAGGATTAAAATCTGGATATACAAGGTAGATAAAAGTCACAACTTCCCCCCATCTTTCAGTGCTTCCAGTTAGATATTCTTCTGCAACAAACTGGTTCCACTTTATTTGCTGGGCATAAGGCGTAAATGGCTGGATGTCAGCCATATGTCTCATCAAATAATACAGAATGAGGCCATTTCTAAGGTGTAACATTTCAGCCTGAATGTTCCCTTTAAGTCTGTGTTGTCAGAAGGAAACCCACATTTATGGTTGAGCCTTTGCAGCACACAAGAGGCTCTCTGTAGTTTAGAAAAGTGTCTCCTTCCAGCTTGCACGCTTCATTCTTCCCCATCCAGACTCTACTAACATTTTCCAGATTGACCTGATACTGGACTTGTACAGCACCCTTAAACTCTTCAAATAAATTCTTATTTTTCCTTCCTCCTTCCTTAAATTAGGGAAATCCAGTAGGTTTTCATGCTCATTGCAGAGCTTTTTGACAGATTAACATTCTGAAAAATTAGATTTTTAAATTTGCCTTCCTCAGACAACTTTCTTCTACATTCTTGTTTGGGTCAACAAAAAAAGCTCTGTAAATTCATCTTTCTCCCACCTTACATTTCATGAATGACCATTCTCTGATCAAATGTGGCACAGAGGATGGTGGGAAGACCTGGAATACCAGTGAGGGTGGAAAAGATGCCAACAGTTTCTCAACAGCCTCTTTAGTTGGCATGCGGTTTGTTTAAGTTTCCTGGGGACAAGGGGTACTGTTGATTTAGGTAACTGGCTCTTTTTTCAAAGTTTGCTTAAACAACCAAAAGCTCCAAACCAAGAACTCTTTACACAGCAGGCCTTCTTATGCTACAACTATTCCTCCATAGCTCTGCAAGAGAAAAATCACTATAACCCTTTCATTTAGAGGCTTAAAAAAATATATCAAATAAGTCAAGTTATAGTTTTAAATTTGGAGCTCTCTAGAAACAGATGCTTATTTTCTTAGACCTCTGACTTCCCTGAGTACAGTTTAAATCAGTTATAATATACATCTAATTATTATTAGTATTTATAGCTCGATTTAATTAATAATATTCTCACAGTTGCTTCACTTCATGTTTTAAGGAGATCTAAGGAAAAGTGCAGGCACATGGTTACTGAATTCACTCTTTTTTTGCAGGACTACCAGTCATTCTGGGTGCCAGTCGGAGAACTGATCTCTGCCCAACAATCAGGATTGGCCAAGATGACTTACCAGGCAAGTAGCATCCAGACTTTTTTTAGGAAAATGTTGCTTTTCAGAAAATTTATTGCGTTATATTCAGCTCCATAACTGCACAAGTCTCTAATTATATTAAAATGAAAGTTACATTCTGGACATGTATGTGTTTTCTTGTAGGCTTTGACCTGATTTCTCAGTTCCAAATAGAAAAAGCTGCTTCCCAAGGAATTATCCAGAGAGTAGTGGGCTCCACTTCTCTACAAGTGGCTTATAAATTGGGACCCAACGTAGACTTCAGGATCCCAACCAGGTAATGCCTTTTTTTGTTTGACTTTAAAATATACGCTTTTTGCAATATAATCATTTAAAATACAGATCCTCTTCCCAGCTACATCACCTCATTTGCAAAGCTTTTTAGAAGGAGAAGGAAGAGTTCAACCTTTTTTTCATTGCCACCACCAGACCAAACTGATCCTATAACAGCAATTTCAGGAACTTCCACTTTCTTTTACCAATGATACTGCACAGGGTGCCTGAAGATTTGCTGGTAGAAAGGGATTCATCTCTAGAAAGTGAAGACAGAAGTTGTTGATGTCTTGAAAAGAGATAGGGAGGCAAAGAAAACAGGAGGAGAGTGAGGAAAGTTTTCTCAAAACATTGACACAAGAGGATCTTCTTAATCATGTAAGGATTACAGAGACAAAGTAGGAAAAAAGCTGATTGATTGTATGGTAAGGGTGGGGGTATTTTTTTGCTTTTTGAGTAACAGGTACATGCATGTTCCTGGCTGATTTAGGGTCACTTAATCTATAAAAGATTAAAACCATTACTTAGCATGTTGCAGGCAAGTTGCAACAGGAGCCAGGATTTAGGAATCTAATTGTGTTTGTGCTTTACAGGCCAGACTTGCTGCTGGTGAAGGAATAGGGACAGTACAGCAGGGCAGAGATGTCTTTGCCAAACTTAGGCAAGTCTGGATTCTGGTCCAGCACCTTATGTAATTAAGAATGCCATTACTTCACAGTTAACTGGCAAGACCTCTAATTGGAGTGCAAAGTGTTTCTGTCATATTCCAGCTATCACTAACAACTTGTGCTTCCTGCAGCCCTCCCTGGCTAATTTACAGCTTAACTTTTTGGTTACATTGGACACATGACTACCTTCCAACCCAGTGGCAAATCAAAGCTGCTAGTGCAAAAGTGTGAATCCAGCCACTGACAGTAAATGGGATCATTTCACTGAAAGTCGGAGATTCTCAGATTCTTAACTCATGCTTCTTAGCTCAGAAACAGTCTGAGCTATCAAAGTTGTCATATTTTCATTTTTGAGAAACCTTAGATTTATTGCTATAGATTTCTTTAGTGAGATCTATGCTTAACATATACAAGTTGTCCTTGATCAAGCCTATACCAGCTGCATTGATACACCATGGTGTCTGAGCTGACTGCTGCTGCTGGGCTTGTTGGCTGGGTGTGGTGCTGTAGTGTCACCAATTTACCACATTCAAGACACTGACTGGCACTTCCAGCCAACTGTAACTGTGCTGTTACGCTGAAATGCTGCCTCATGATATACCTAAATTTGGCCCTGGCTCAAACTAAAAGTCACCCCACTCGAGCTGAGTGTCTTGTCCCAAGGAATGGGTTAAGGCTTGACTCCTGACACCGCTGTAGTGCATCAGTGTGCTGCTCCTCTGCCACTGAGCCTGGTCTTGCTGCTCTGCTGCAGTGTCACATTACAGTGTGTTCCTCTCAGTGAGCTGACTCAGGAGGAGGAAGCTGGCAGTTCGTAGCTGAGGCTACAGCAAAGGAGAGGCACACCTTAAGCCGTTTCCAATAATTTTTTCAAAAAACAGAACTCTTCACTATAACGTGGCCCGGCAGAAAAGGACCTGGTATTGGTCGACAGCCATCTGAACATGAGCCAGCAGTGTGCCCAGGTGGCCAAGAAGGTCAACAGCATTCTGGCTTGTATCAGGAATAGTGTGGCCAGCAGGAGCAGGGAGGTGATCGTGCCCCTGTACTCGGCACTGGTGAGGCCGCACCTGGAGTAATGTGTTCAGTTTTGGGCCCCTCACTACAAGAAAGACACTGAGTTGCTGGAGCGTGTCCAGAGAAGGGCAAGGAGGCTGGTGAGGGGTCTGGAGAACAAGTTGTATGAGAAGCGGCCGAAGGAGCTGGGGCTGTTCAGTCTGGAGAAGAGGAGGCTGAGGGGGAACCTTCTCGCTCTCTACAACTACCTGAAAGGAGGTTGTAGTGAGGCGGGTCTCTTCTCCCAGGTAACTAGCGATAGGATGAGAGGAAATGGCCTCAGGTTGCATCAGGGGAGGTTCAGATCAGATATTAGGAAAAATTTCTTTACTGGAAGAGTGGTCAGGCATTGGCACAGGCTGCCCAGAGAGGTGGTGGAGTCCCCATCCCTGGAGGTGTTCAAAAAACTTGTAGATGTGGCACTTCAGGACATGCTTTAGTAGGAATGGTGGTGTTGGGTGGATGGTTGGACTTGATGATCTTAGAGGTCTTTTCCAACCTTAATGATTCTATGATTCTGTGGTAGGTGGGTTTTACTGGTACGAATCTGGGATGATGAAATGCCTGAGAAGCGTTACAGGAGTCAGCAAGTCACGCAGAGCCCCTCAAGCAAGGCCGAGCATTTTTAAAGACACAGCCGTAGCTCTGGCTTGCTCAGACAGGGGCATTGCGGCACCCCCGAACTCCTGCCGCTTTCCCCTCGCCCCTCCGCCGCTGTCCTTCGTTCGCGCGTGGATAACGCGGATATTTCCCAGCACTGCACCCCGCGGGGGCTGGGGGGGGGGGGGGGTGGGGTGGAGGCCGAGCCGCCCCTCGCCCGCCCCTGGCCGCGGGCGCCCCGCGCCGCGGAGCTGTCCCCACCCGCGGTGCTGAAACGCCGCCGCGCCGCGGGAGCGCTGGGGAGGGACCCGCAACGGGCACGACAGGCAACGGCAGGCTCCGCGCAGAGATCCCCTCTCACGCCTGCCTTGGTGGACAGCCGTATCGGTACCCGGTAACCCGACGGCCACGGGCAGTGTCTTCTCCTGCCTTGTGAAATAGGGAGGGGTCACCCTGATTAAGCCCGTTCCCTGGCATAAGGCATTCGAGGCTTCCGAGGAAGGGATGGGGAGGTGGGTGCAGGCGTAGAATTGGCAAGCAAGCCAGTCACAGTATCAGCACAGAGGGCTTGCCTGGCTGTCACTGTTCAGTCAAAATTTGTCAGGAATAATAAAATAATCTTTTAGACTCACACATGCTCAAGATACTAACACAGACAAGCTCATGTTACAGTGGCTATGGCATGGAAATGAGAGGTCAGTTAGGCGGGCACAGCTCAGCATATTTATTCAGTCTTTGCTGTAGCAATGGTTTATGCCTCGAAAAGCTTACATAGTTTCCTTAAAACACTACTATATTGTAGTTTGGTCTTTTTGCCGCTTAGCATACGTGCCAAGGTCCAGAAATACATCCCAGAATGAACAGGAATGATTGCACACACATCTTGACTTAAGCTTCTCCCATCAGCCACAGAAATTCCCATTGGTCATTGCTTCTTCTAGTGTAAAATCTGCTGAAGAACAACCACAATGTTCTTCGTGTAATAAGAACCTGTGGAACTGCCATGACCCACACCCACTGTCTCTGACACAGTGAACCTGTCATCTGTCAATTTAATCTGTGTACCTGCTGTAGGTGTCCACCAGTTAGAAAGTACAAAATTAATACTGGTAATTTGGATTAAAAATGTGTTGATTTATAATCGCAAGCTTTAAAAAAATATAGGAAGGAGTATGTTCTTTATATGTTTTTATGAGGAGGAAAAGGACTAGCTATTTTTATGCACTGGATGAAATCTTAATCCTTTGCCTTCACAAATGCAGCTGTCACTTCAGAAGGCCCTTGTGTCCTCGTGGATAAACTAATGTCAGGCAACATTCTAAGGCATTCACACTTGATCATCTATACTGTTAAAATATCATACAAGACCTGGCATGGTTTCGGTCCAGGCTAATTAGCACTCCTTAAACAATTTCTGGGCACAGATTGTCTTGTGGGTTTCCTGGCTGGATGCCAGGTGCCCACCAAAGCCACTCCCCCTCCTCAGCTGGGCAGGGGGAAGAAAAATATAATGAAATGCTCGTGGGTCAAGATAAGGGCAGGGAGAGATAACTCACCATTTACTGTCATGGACAAAACAGATGGAACTTGGGAGAAAAGGGAGTTTAATTCATCACTAATCAAATCAGAGTAGGATAATGAGAAATAACACCAAATCTTAAAATCACCTTCCCCCCAACCCTCCCTTCTTCCCTGGCCCAGCTTCACTCCTGATTTTCTCTACCTCCTTCCCCTGAGCAGTTCAGGAGGACAAGGAATGGAGGTTGTGGTCAGTTCATCGCACGTCATCTCTGCCTCACACTTTGCCCCTGCTTCAGTGTGAGGTCTCTCTCACAGGACACGGTTCTCCATGAACTTCCCCAACGTGAGTCCTTCGCAAGGGCTGCAGTTCTTGACAAACTGCTCCACTGTGGCTCCCTTCCATGGAGTTCAGCCCTTCAGGAACAGGCTGCTGCAAAGTGGGTCCCCCGTGGGATCACAAGCAAACCTGATCCAGTGTGTGCTCCTCTCTCCACGGGTCCACAGGTCCTGGCAGGAGCCTGCTCCAGCACGGGCTTCCCATGGGGTCACAGCCTCCTTTGGGCACCCACCTGCTCTGGCATGGGGTCCTTCATGGGCTGCAGGTGGATATCTGCTCTACCGTGGACCTCCATGGGCTGCAGAGGGACAGCCTGCCTCACTGTGGTCTTCTTCATGGGCTGCAGCAGAATCTCTGCTGTGGCACCTGGACCACGTCCTGCCCCTCCTTCTTCACGGACCTTGGTGTCTGCAGAGTTGTTGCTCTCACATAGTCTCACTCCTCTTGCCCACTGCAGTTGCACAGGGTTTTTTCCCCCTTCTTAAATATGTTATGCTAGAGGTGCTACCACTGCTGCTGATGAGCTCAGCCTTGGCCAGCAGCAGGTCTGTTTTGGAGCCAGTGGCATTGGCTCTATCGGACATAGGGGCAGCTTCCAGCAGCTTCTCACAGAAGCCACCCCTATAGCCCCCCCGCTGCCGAAACCTTGGCATGCAAAGCCAATAAAGCTTGGCAGCTGTCAGAGGCTGTGGACCATTCCCGATAAGCTATAGTCATCATATTTTTTAAGTAAGCAGGTTTAAGTTTTTCATGCCAGCTGAACTTAGTGTCAGAGAACAATCATGGGGATATTGAACTTAGCAGCATAGGTAGCCTTCTAGAAATGTTACCTCCTTGCCTGCATCCTCATCTCAGTACAAAGCAGAGCAATATAAATTTATAAGCTGCTTTTTGAACAGTGTTTACATTTGGGGTATTGGTGTACTGCTGACCACTTGAGCAGATGATATGACAAACACAGTATGATTAGAAATCATAAAATGAAAATTGGAAATTTATAAAGCTTTATCAGTAAGCTTGGAACATCCAAGGAATTTCAGAGGCTGACTTCCTGATTGTTTCTTTGGGAATAATGCTTCTCTGTGAAGTAATGCTCCTCAAATGCTTATGCCTGAAGGTCTGGCATTTCTACATCCATCCACCAAAGTTCTTCAGGTGCTTTTCCATTTGCATTACAAGTAGGATATCTTACATAGTACTGATCTGATGTTATTGATGATGACACTGTAATGGTAAAGACAAAAGGCAGCTAAGAAGCTAATTAGCTCCTAAGAGAAATAATTAGCTCAAAACTGGATGTTTCTGAAGAACAGAGGCCAGCTGAGGGTAATGAGTCCTAGCAAATGACTTCTGGCTAATGACTTCGGACAGTTGCTTTTAAAAATGCTTAGCTAGATTTTATTGTTATTGCTTATCTGATGGCTGCCAGATAGTGCCTGCCAGGTCAGCTGTGATTCTAGGAGGTTTCAGGAGGTGCAGACACAAGCATCTCCAGCTCGAGCAGAGGAACCCCCACCCCTGGGTACATGATGCTGCATTATCATGAGGTTGGCCAGAGGAATTTCTACAGCCATGTCTAGTGGATTGTACTAACATTTCTAAAATCTTCATGTAGCAGGGAGTAAGTTATCTCAGTGGGCAATGAAGCTCACCTAAGAAATTCACTCTTAAAGAAACAAGTTTAATAAAATAAGCAGTTATTTTGTAGCATTCAAATCAATATGAAGCTAACCTTTTAAAATAGTTGCTGCTTTCGATGAGCCCTGAAGTCAGTGGGACTATTCAGGGCTTCCACCACTCAGCCAGATGACTTCTGTTGGTTATATTGATGTCTCAGTAGGACTTCGCGTTGAAATCTTAAAGAAATCTTCCTGGTAAGCACTCAAGATATGGGATTAATAACTTTTAGGTATTTACGAAAAAGATTGAAAGAAAACAGTAGTGTTTCAAAAGTTCCCTTAGAGGAATTATAAATGTTCCACACACCCCCCCCCAACTGTGTTTAAAAAATTAAGCAAGGATGCAAATATCTGATAAAATACCTGATCTTGCACTCATTTCACACATTAAGCAGCTAATAGTAGTCTGAGTACATGAGGAAAGCAGGACTAGACTGCTATCTTACAAAATTAAGGTACAAAACCTAGTAAAAAATTGCTATTATGGCTTATATCCCTGACAATTTTAAGTGGGTAGGAAATGGATCAGGACTGAGTCTGGCCTGTGTGCTTGAAATAATTTTGCATTAGAGTTCCTCCTTTGCTCACCTGCCTGATTCTAAATTTAAAATTCCTTCATTTCCTTCCATAAATGAGTGGAATTGGAAACATGTATATTAAAAATAATTTATGTAAATAATTTAAGTGCTTATATAGTTATCGGGTGTTCAAGAAGATTACAGAATCCAGTACTTTTCATTTTGCAGTGAGATGGAGAAATAATTTCTCTACAATTGCTTATTTAAATATCATGATAAATTTGCCCTAGTTTCCAAATATTTAGCATTTTAAGCTGCTGACCTCAGTAGGGATTTTGCCTATGTAAAGATCACAGGCTTTGGGAAAAACTGTGTACTCAAATACACTGCTACCACTAAAGCCAATGGAACTGCTTTTCATTACTCTTGGAGTAACGAAGATGAGAATCTGCCTCTGCTTTACTTGTAGAATTATAGTGATAAATCTTACACAGTCACAGTCCCCTGCAGAGCACCTTTCTGGCAATGGGTCATGCTGTGCTTCGTTATGTTGAGTCACATTGCTAATACTGAGTCTTTAGTCTAAAGGCAGCAGTTCTTCTGACTGGTTATTAAAAGTTTTTTAAAATGCAAATATTTATCCATGTTTTTGCACTGACTTTTTAATCTTTACTGTTCTATATACATTTCTTATAGTTGATTTTCTCTTACCAATGTCAGAAGCTCTTACACAATTTCTATTCTTTGTATTTCACTTGAAAAAGCTAACATATTTCTTTTCTATTTTAATTTCTGAAAAAGAAGCAGGATCCATACGATGGCCTATAGAGGACTAACAGTCTAGCTAAATATGGTGCAAAGAATCCTTTTGCCAATCTGGTTTAAACAATCTTCTAATTGAAAAGTGTAACTATGTTTACTTACTAGTTTGTTTGTTTGTTTGTTCGGGGCTTTTTTTTCAGTATAGTTCTGTCAGCTCAGGTGGGGTGAGAACGTGTGTGATATTTTAACCACTATTGCCAGGACAGCAAAACTTATCAGTGCAGCAAGAGAATAAAAACCTCTCCTCGGAGGATCTGTGATTAGCAATGCCTCCTTTAGCTGCAGAGCTCAGTGTATAAGATCACCTGGAGTTGCTGAACTTGATAAAGCGGAATGTCACACGGAGGCTAGTTAAAGAATTATCTAACAATACCACCTTCAATAGGGTAACAGTAAAACCAGCTCTTGTGCAAGAACAAGCAGTGGAATTCAGCAAATTAAGAGATAAATGACTCTGATGAGCTAAGGTTTTAGCAGCAGAGGACATTGAAATACTTGCTTAAGAGATACTATGGTAGTAGAAGGACGCAGAGGGCCATGAAAGATGTGCTGAACTGGATCAGGAGCTTAGTAAGAGCCTAATGTGTGTCTGGATAGGGAGAGGAAGCCTGTTCCTGGAACTGGAAAGAACATATAAATATATGTGTAAGCCAGAAGCCTAACAAAAGGGTAGGGGACAGTAGCACACACTGGAAAGGGCTCATAACAGGAGGAAAGGTACAGTGTCCACGCATCGATATTTACATTTAAGATGGCAAGACACAAACTGAAACACAACAACAAGAGAACACAAGTTAGATAAAATCCTTTCAGACAAAGCCAGCTGGGACAGAGTACTGCGTCTGCAGCCAACAGAGACACAAGTCATAGCAAACCATAGGCAGCTTAAAGATAATGGCAAGGAACCACCTTTGTGTAACTCCACACTTTGTGTAATGAGATAAACTTCCAGCTAAACATTCCCCTTCCTCATACACCGGCTTTCAGGTGTATGTAAAAGCTCGTGGGGAAAGAGGAGAAACACCAGCAGCTCGGGTAGTTTATTAATAAGCGGAAGCTGCTGCTGCCAGGCTTTCCTTGGTCCTTGCAGAAATCTTGTTGAGGCTGTGCTGTCGCCTGCTGGAACATGATTGCACTACAGCTTTGGACACTATAAACTGTGGAGACTTTATCGGGAAGTACTCTCTTACTAAAGCAGTAATCATAAAGCATACAGAATAAGAACTATTTTATTCAATTTTTTCCATACTTTTCCCCCTTAGCCTAAAGCTTGAGGTTCACTAATGCTGGCTAAATTGCTGCTGAGATAGGACTGATCTGCCGCTCAAAAATAATCTTTGCTCAAAACGCCTACTTGCCTGAGAAGTTATTCTAATGAAAGCTGGTAACAGAATAGCTCTGCATGTCTCTATACTTAAGAAATTTATTCAAATACAACTTATTCTTAAATGAGGATAGACGGCAAAGAATGTGTTGATGTCAAATGGATTATGACACTACAATTTTATGATCCATAGGATACAAAATGGTGTATTTCTTAAATATTCTACTGGATTCACTGACACATTTGAGACAAAAAATGACATTACTATTTTGCACTGTGACAAAGCCAGTTGTACTTGTTTGTGTTTCCAAATCTTACATATTACAGGAGTTGCAAAAGAATGAAATATTTAATATGTGGCAAATCTGTTCCCTGCTACTTGTAGTCTTGTGGTTGAATGCCACAGGACATAATACATTTTTAATGTGGGTTCTTACTAAGCCTATATTTGTCAATGAATGACTTGTTGAATTATTTCTGCTGAAGTGTTCGCTAATACAGTAACAAAATGGTTACTGTCAGGCTGAACAAGGAAATGCATCTACAAAAGACATTCTTAACTCTTTGAAAACAAATCAGATCTGCACTGTCCACCTGGCCAATTATAAAGCCACACGATGTTGGTTGATTTTGTAAGTCTAAGAGTAGAAAATGGCACAATTATAGGATATACTTTCTAAATGTGAAGTACGAGTCCGTTGTTACTCCACCCATTACACTTAGAAAGGGTTATCATAAATACTGTACAATGTTGGAAGAACCCACATTACTGAACCTGTTCCTTTTGCCGTTAGCAACACAAATGACTCAAAAGGACATCCCATTTTGGGACTCTGCATGCAGGAGAGCACTGATAAAAGCATGGTTGCAATATGGTTCCGCTGAGTAACTCTTTCTCATTACTCTGGTGATCTGTGGAGTTTTCAGAACAAACACACAACAAATGTACTGTATTTTGATCCTACACAGTGCCATATATGCCAACGGATTGCCTGATGAATATTCCTTTCTAACTACTTTTCGGATGACTGGGGCCACACTTCAGAAATACTGGACTATATGGCAGATTCAGGATTCTTCAGGAAAAGAACAAGTTGGAGTGAATCTTAATGGTCAAATGAAAAGTGTTGAGTTTTCTTATAAAGGAGCAGATGGAAGCCTCCAAACTGCATCATTTTTGCATTTGCCTTTCTTGTTTGACTCCCAATGGCACAAGCTTATGATAAGTGTGGAAGCAAACAGTGTCACGCTTTTTATTGACTGTATTAAAATAGAATCCTTAAACATAAAACCAAAAGGGAAAATCAACATTGATGGCTTTTCTGTACTTGGAAAACTGAAAAATAATCCTGAAATTTCAGTTCCGGTAAGTTCCAAAATTTTTTATTACTGCAAAAAGTGTTCTATAGGATCTTCATCCTTAATATTTTTTTGCGGAATGCATCTTCAAATGTTTTCTGGAAGCAGAAATGACAAAAAATAACAACTCCTTGGTAGGTAAGTACTAGTTTTGCTTTTTAAATTTTGCACATATATATGTACTGGGTAAGATAAGAGATTACCTAGGCTATGTCTAAGCCTCAATAGCGAAATTTCTCAGACATACATATTTCTGTCATTGGATTCTTCTCTGCCTGCATGTATCAGTTGGGTGTTCCTCTGCTTATCTCCTGTGTGGAGCCTGATCTAGAAGGAAGTCTCAGAACGTGGATTTGTTGGCTGCACCTCACACCAAAGAGAGTAAAACATTCACTGAGCAAGAACTGAGACCTCTCTCTCATAGCATGCACCAACCATCAGCAGGGATAGTTAAAGGTGTCTCTGGCAGAATAAATATTTTAAATTGTTAATACAAAGGAAATCTCTCCTGCAATGGAGACTGATGGAGGTCCTTGTTGATCTACTCTGATGTTCACACAGGAAATGAGACCCATGTTTAAATCTCAGCACTAAATCAGAGATTATCATGAGTACCTTATACCTCAGAAGACTGTTCTAATCATTATGCTATCTGGTATTATCATGTTAACAGTCACTTTTTCTCTTTAATTAGCTTGAGCTTTTTGAAAAGGACTGACCTGGAGTAGACAGCAAACTCTTAAAGAAGGTTCTTGTTGATGAATCCTCCAAGGGATAAGTGTAGCATCAGAGACTAGATCCAAGGCAAGCAAAGGGCCCAGCAGAGTGAGCCATAAAGCCCACCCATCTCCACATCACTCTCTCCTGGCTAGCTCAGGACATCCCACCCCTGTATCATGGCTGCTGTGAATCCGTTTGTTAGATATTTAACTTCCCCAGTGCATTGTAGTAGACACCTAAACTCACTGTAGAGTGCTCATTTATTCTGTGTAGCCAGAGCACTCAGTGAAATGCTTATTCTATATCCTGTTAGTGGACTGAATGATGAAAATATCCTCTTCATGATACTGCCTTGCAAGAAGAGTGATTTTGATGGAGAAAATAACATTGGAGGTGACATATGGTAAATATCAAATGCTCTCATACGCTGCAACAAGGAAAACTGAATACGAAAAACCTCAAGGATTTTATTATTTCATCATCTGATTTAGTTTCTGAGATGAGTGATTAATATAAAACACACACAAAGTGACATACCTGTAGTATCTGACAGAAAAAAATTTGTAGCTTTCACATCTGCATTTTGCCTTTTGGACACCTATAGAAGTGTTTTCTCAGCTAGGTTTTTTTTAAGCTAATGAGTTATACTGCACTCTATGCTGAATAATGTAACAATTTTGTCCCATGGTGGCACTAAATGACATTTAAGACCTTGAGAAGGCTATTTCTGAATTCTCTTTGTAGATTAAAAGGAAATAGTTTCAAAACACAACTGAAAAAAAATCAGAAAACATTACAAAGTTCCATATATTACCCTGTTCCTTTTCCAAGGATCCTTTTTAAGTGTGTTCAGAACATAGGAATGGTAACATACCCATGTATATATAGTATTCATTTCAAACTGAGTTGGATAGCAAAAGAGAATCAGATACCTAATATATTGCAATCATTTTCCACATCCCTGCACTGAAGTTTTGCATCAACTTTGAAACAAAGAGAGTGAAGTGAGATACAACCTTTTAACTATATTTCATGTTGTTTGCAAAAAATGTGGCCACAGGGTAACCAGCATTGTATAAACTTGAAGGAGAAACATTGCAAGAAAAGAAGCATCTTATGCTTCATCCCCTCTGTGTGTAGAGGTTACTATATTGCACCGGATAGAAATCAGTTTTACTTGAAAAATGAGGACAGAAAGCTGTCCCAGGTGTCTGAGAGTGGCTATCTAGTATGTTGCTATAGCTGTGGATTACGAAATTTCAATAGCTGAAAAGTTACATTAATTCTGTTAAAAAAAAAAATTAGACTTTGAAATGTCATTCAAAAGTAATCAGCTGGTGCTGATAATGTAACAACTAGCTGCATATGTATCTTAGCTTTGCTAACTGGTCTGGGGGATACTGGTGGATGGATGGGATGATGAAAACATTACATATTCTATGGATGTTACTAGGATGAAAAAATTTCTTCCCCAGTACTGTATTCCTCTTTGGAAAGATATTTAGATGAAATGCTCAGAGAGCTATAGGTATTAATGTAACAGTATTACAACACCTAGTATACAGTGCTACAGTAAACTGTGCCCTCAAGTTAAACACAGACTCATTCCTTTAAAAACGAGGAGGGTTCCTGTTGCAGTGATGATTAGAAATGGCAGCCTACAAACGAGGAGGGAGGTGTGGGTATTAATGCCACCTTGGCAAGAACTCGGATTTGTCCTCTTTCTCTGTTGGTGCTCTGGCTGACCTTTGGCTAGGATTAAAGCAGTCAGGAAAAGCAGCAGAGGAAATTTGGAATTTTATCCCCCTTCCTCTCCAGCCCATGTTCTGCAGAGACTTGGTCTTTTCAGCAAGGTATCTAAATGAGAAACACCTATTACCCTAAGGTCCTCAGGCCTCTCGTAGGAGAAGAGTGTCCAGCCTTAACTTCTGCCTCATCTATGTTTAAGCACGTACATCATTAGGCACTAGTGTGAAGCGACGTTAAGTATAGGACACCCTTCTTCAAGCATGAAAGGACAGAATGGAATTAAGTAATTTTTAACATTCACCACTTACCGTGCAAAATCTTGACATAGGACTCACTAGAGTAAATTGTATGGCCTGTGCTACGAAGCAAAATCTGACCATGGTAGTGGTCCAACCTGATATTATAAAAAAGTAGATTTAGGAATACCATACTCTCTGAAATTACGACAAAGAAATTACACATTCTGATGGACTAGTAATTTTAAAATGGCTGTTTCTATTGCACAAGTTTCTGGTTTAGCCTGTGCATTTAATTTCTCTTTACATCGAGTAAATAAATCTATGTTCAGGGATATTCTGTGCTTATCCCTTAACTTGCTTGACCATACTCAGTTTAAACCTCTCACCAGCCTTAGTTATTTAATATGTCCCAGGCACAATTTCTAATTTATTTCCAGGTGTTGTTAAAGTATATTACTTCCAGTGGTATAATTTTTAAAAGACACAAATCATGTGTTTCTTATTCTTCCTTTTTGCAGTATTCTGTGACTGCTCTATTTATCTTGCAGCATAGGTCAAGTTCTTATAGGTGCACTATAATACATGTCCTTTTAAAAGAGATTCTTTATTGCTTGTTGTTACTATGATTGACTAGGCGAGTAATAGAGTTCTATTAGAAACTATGGCTTGCCTTTGAGCCTTTACAAAGATTTATTCCAGGATTTCTGGAATTTTTTACGGAGGGCAAATTTTTATACAGGTTTACAGCTGCATTTTATCTTTTTCTAGATAAAAAAGAAAACAGCTGTTTTTATCTAAAAGTAATTCAGATAATCCACTATAAACTCTAAGCAATACAAGATACATCATCATTTCAAAACTGAAAAGGAACTCACTTCCTAAATGATGTGTTTGTTATAGAAAGGTAAGGGCATTCATTTCCTACTGCTCAAAGATTAACTGCTGTGAGATTATAGAAATTGCCTTAGTTTCTGTGATTTCAGAGGCATTACCCTGAATTTCTTATAACAGGCACTAAACACTTTGCCAGAAGTGATCCTTGGTCACTATTTAATTGGCATTTGATGCTATTAACTACTTCAGGGCAGCTACATGGCTTTTAATGTCTAAAGAGGAAGCTGCTTATCGATATTTGCTGAACAGGGATTAATTTACATCATAGAACAGATTGTGTCCATGTATTGTAAACAGTCACCTCAGGTTTTTTCACCTTATGAAGTCTCAGATTCAGAAAGCTGAACCCTTGCTGTGGAAAGACAAATAACACCAGAATTTGCTGTACTGTTCTAAGGCTTTGGAAAAAGATGCAAGGAAAGTGAAGCTCTAAAAACCCATTACAGAGGTCTAGAAAAATGGATAAAACATGTTTAAAATAGCTCTAGAATGAGATATGTTTAAATAAGTGTAGCTTATTTTTGGTCACTTAACAAATGTACAAAGAGTTGATAATCAGACTTCCCTTGGAACACAGATATTATTGAGTAAAAATTGTAGAAAATTTTCACCTGAAAATTGCTTAGCTGAGTAGTACTTCCGCTGAAGGGCTGTCTTCCCTGGAATCATCCCAGAGGCAGCAATAGCCCAGCGGGACACAGGGAGCCAGTTCTCCCAGAAGGGACCTGCAAGCGTGCTCTGAGCATCACGGTTTTCCTTAAAGCCTATGATACTGCTAAATGCTTCACTGTGACTGATGCTACATTGAAAACACTACCCTAGATACTGAGGTCTCATTTACACCTTACTTAACCTTCACCTCTCTCATCTGAAGCACCAGTAAGACAACTGAATTGCATAGCTGACACTGAGATGTGCAAAGCTGTGGGCATTTGCAGGCATTTCCATTGAATTTAAGAGGACAAAATAGTGGACAGACAAAACTAATCCAATTATATCCGTGCTGACTAAGAAATTAAGATGAAACAGAAATTCTGCAGGAATCTTGGAAAATGGATGTCAGAAATATTGACCTGTGAGTCTTAAACGATTACATTTTAATAATATTGCTGTATGATTACCCCTGATTTATATGGGGTTCATTTCTGAGAACTTTGTGCTTGTACATCATCCCTAATAACACCTTGTATTGATATTGATAGAACATCTACAGAAGACATCTCCAAAAAACGGCGTCCTTTAAATCAGCTTAGTATGATCAACAAGATCATTGAGAAATACTGGCAAGGGAAAAGGTACCTTGACAGCAAGGCTAGGACATATTCACCCTCTCTCACCTCAATCAATGGGAGGCCAGTCACACCTTTTACTACCTTGCCAACAAAAGAGATTTATTTTTCATTAAAAAAAAGTCAGCCAGGTCTTATCTCAATTTTTGCTTCATATAGCCTCAAAACAGTAACAAAAGCTCTAAGCAAACGAATTACAGAGCAACCACAGTTTATTTTTAGAAAACAACGCTTCCTGACTAAGCAACTGTGAACTAAGAAATGTCAAATTAAAGATGCATGTTCAAAATATTTCAACTCCTTTTACATTCACATTATGTTACAGTGTTTTGTAAATAATGCTAGGTATTTTTTCTGTATAGGATGCCTGCCTCATTTATTCAGACTTGTTTTGCGTGTCTTGAACTCATGATAGTACCAGGCTTTACTTAATGCTCACTACCCAAATCCCATCTTGAACAAAACAAAGTGATTTGTTGGCCATTCAAGAGCATTGGAAGAAAACACAAGAGACCCTAAAAGGATTTCCTGGCTCAGTGAGTCAAGTTCACACTGCAGCAAGCAATCACATCTTATAATCTCATTAATAAATTTACCTCTATTTTAATATTGATTATGTTCAAAGTTGAAAAACTGGGTTCAAACTTCAAAAAATATATACCAACTTTCTAGTAGTATTCTCTTAAGACACAGATATTGGCACTTGGACAGTCACCCATCAAAGTCTAACACAATCCAGTAATTAGCGTTTTATCATCTCAAATCTTTCTCACCTTAGTACAGAAACCAAAAACCAGATACACACACAAAGAAGAAAAAAAGACAAAAAAGAGGCAGTGATTATCTACACAAAACCCCCAGCATGTGCTGATGCAGGTATTGGCTGCTGGTGGTATGTCTTAGAACTCATTTTTTTCAATGTTTACAGAATTTGTGCCATGTCGTAAGTTGAAAGCACAGCTCAAGACTATTGATTTGTTACAGTTGTTGCTGATCAGCCCTTTTGCCTAACCCATACCCAGATACTTCATTTCAGGCACCCAATTCCCTCCTTCCACCACCCCCTCCCCCATGCAGGATGCTGTCTAATGTGGCTATTTTGATTTACATAATTTGTCAGCACTATGTAAGAATTGTGAAGCAAAAACAGGTGCATTCAGTGGCATCGGTCTGCTTTTTCCACAAAGACATCCTTTTTTTTTTTTACCACCTTTTGCCCAATTTACTTGCAAACTTAAAAGTTTCTGCAGTATGGGAACCTTGCTCATTCGGTCTCGCGAATGAGGGAAGCATTCTAAGGAAAGAAGTGTGGGATCACACAACTTCAGACTACATACCGATTAAATTTGTATAGGCAACCTTAATTATGGTATTTCTGAACTACTAAATGGATGACTTTTCAATTGTCATATTATATAATTCTAATTTAATATTAAACAGACAAACTGAAAAAGTAGAAATTCTGTCGCTTAAAGCCATGTCTAACTTAATTTAAATCAGAAACAGGTTATTATTTAAGTCAGAAATAGATTAAAAACTGATTTAGAGCCAGTTATGGACCTCTTTCCCTCTGCAAGTGAGCTTCAGAGGTGACTAATGTAAAGACTCAGGATGCAGAATCTAGTTGTATGGTATGAAATAAATTGTCATGTAGGTATTGTTTGATCCCATTTTTATGCCTTTTTGTGAATCCTCATCTTCAGATTCCAGATACCCTCTTATTTTTATTATTGTATTGCTGCCCTGTGGTATTAAATTGTAGCATACATTCAGTTCTTCTATATGTATATTATGATATTGAGCTGTCTATTATTAAGGACTGGGAAAGGTTTTAAAGTGATAATTGGATACAGGAGGTAGAGAATTGACTCACAGATTGTGGTGTCAGCTAACAGGTAAAAGAAAGGAGGGCACTGCCTCTTCGGTGCTGCAGTCTCACCACTCTGGCAACTGCCATGACTGCAAAGTAAACAGAAGAGTAGAAGTGTGCGAGCGAGGATTTCAGGAGTGGCAGCACTGAAGTGGTGAAGGTGAAAGCAAAAAACAAAAAGAAAAAAAAGGCAGCTTGTCGATATGTGAGTGTCTTGCAGAGATCTTAAAGGACTTCACACTGAAAGCATTTTTTAGCTTTAGCAGTCAGTACACAATTAAGTGAATGGAAGGATGGTGGCGGGAGAGGAAAGCATCTCAGAATGACAGTCCACCTCCTGCATTGGTTCTAGGCTGGGTCTGAAGGGAGCAATGAGGTATCCCAGAGGGAGCACAGAAGGCAGCCAGGAAGCACCCAGACGTTATACTGTGGGAGGGATGGTGGGGAGCTACTTTAGTCCAATCACATATGAAGAAAGGCTCTGTGAAGCAAAGAAATAAGAAGTGAAAGCCCCCAAACACTCACTTCTATTTTCAGCTTCTCAGAAAAAACAAATCAGGGTCCTTTCCATACCAGGGCTCTATGGTGCAACAGGAAAAAAAAACACCCCAAAAGTTTCTTTCCCACCAACCCTTCAGCCATCCATAATGAAAACAAAGGAGAAGCAGCCTCTGAATTTTATCATCGAACTGAGAAATCTCTGGGTAAACTACTTGTTAGTGGTTCATAAGCTAAGCTGATACTATGCGTAGTGGGAAGGGAAAATGACCCAAGACTTTAAAACTAGATACAATAAATGCGCACAATTTAATATGCTTCTCATTCTTAAAATTCCATGTGATGCGTTAGATATCAATGGATATACCTCTGAAGCTGTATGTTTGAGCTATTCAGCAACTTTCAGCAAAGGCTATGTTTTTCAATCTATCTAGCACACCAAGTGAGTCTCGGTTGCAGTTTCTGAGGTTTGCCTTCATCCTGTGCCATTTTCCAGTGCCAAACACAAATGTTCAAAGCAGACGTGAAGTTCCCCAGATGTATATCACCTGGCTGCAGACTGTTGCCAGTGTGCAGATGATCCCGCTTTCTGGACTTCTCACGCTTGGGCCACGATTCTGCCCTCGGACCTGACGTTCTTCACGGCCACAACCATCCACTTGGAGAAAAATCTTATTGCGGGTCTAACAAAACCACCACACGGCGTGAAGAAAAACGCCTGTGCTGATGAAGAACATGTGAAAAATGACACATGATGAATCTCGTGTTCTCTATAAGTCCCTCGACAGGTTTATGGTCCCTCTGTAGAAGGCCTCCACAGTTAGGGGTGGGGGAGCGCAGGGTGGGGATTTGCTCCGATACACCTGTAGCCACTATCACTAGATACCTGCCTGTTTAAACATGCTGTTAGCTGGTTTCTGCTCCTGCTGTTACACCCCCGGCCAGCGTGACCCCCCGACCCGAACTAACGTCATCTTCATCTCCTTTGCCAGTTCGAAATCCAGTGGATGGTGATCCACTGCGACCCTCTGCGACCCCAGCGCGAAGGCTGCGGCGAGCTGCCGGCCCGGGTGAGCCACCTGCCTGCCCCTGTCCTGCTCCTGCTGATGCCCTTGCCCCTGCCCCTGCCCTGCCTCTGCCCCGCCTGCCCCTGCTTTCTCCCCTGCCTGTCCCTGCCCGCCGGCGGCAGCCCACAGGACCCTCAAGTTTCCCCCCGTTTCCGTCCCGAGATGCCTGCTTTTACCATATCTGCCTGGAATTCGGTGCCTTTAGAAACCCAACTCCCCCGAGCAGCAGCCGCCGCTTCATTTTAACCCTTCCGTGACTTGCTTTCTCCCCGCCCGCTCGGGTGGGAGACTGCTCAAAGCTGCGCCTTGCAGACGGGAGGGGGTTTCGCAGCCGCCCCGCCGCCTCCGCGGGGAGCCTGACGGCGGGAAACCCCTGGCACCCTCACCTTGTCCCCCCGGTGAGGTGAGGGTGGGTGTCCAAAGCAGCAGCAGCAGCAGCGGGGCAAAGGGTTAAGGCGCTGCCGGCTCTCAGTCCTCCCTTCGCCGGCCCTCGGCTTTCCTCCAATCCCCGCGACCCTCCCCACGGCGTGGGCGAGAAGCCCTGAGGGGCTGCAGCCGGGCCGCGGGCCGCTCGCTCCATCGCCATGGCCCGGGCTCTGCGGGGCCTCCTGCCTCTGGGGCTTCTCCTGCAGGCTCTTTGCCTCTGCTGGGCGCAAGTAAGTTTATTCTGACTTCGAGTCTGTTTTTCTCCCTCGCAGATCAGCCAGACGGTGATCGAGGTGAGTGTGAGGGAAGGGACGGCACCCTGTGCGGGGGGAGAGGGGCTGGCGGCCGCTCTGCCGTGCCCTGGCACCCACCCGCCGGGCGGTTTTGGGCCCTGTTCTCCCCGCACCGCCCGCGGCCGACCCTGAGGCGGTGCTGGCGAAGGCGAGCTGACCTCAGGGCGGTGGGTACCTTGTGCGTCCGCCTGCGTGGTGCTGCCTGGCGGGCACCAAGCCGCTGCTGGGTGGGCTGTTACTGGGAGGACTGGTACGGGGAGGAGAGGCGACCGGAGCAGCAGCGCTGTGGGGAGCGAGGAGCCCGGCTCAGGGCCCCAGGGAGGCCCCGGACAACCTCCTGCTCACAGAGCACCGTTGTGGGGCCGCGGCCGGAGGAGAACAGAGCCCTCCATTATAGGGACGGAGACCTGTGAAAGCCTTTTCTCTGGGTCTCTGCGGGCTGGCGGTGCCTCCCGCCTCCCCCCCGGGAGCCTGGCGCTTGGAGAAGGCGGCTCTGTAGGTACCTAACCCTGAGGAAACGGGGAAACCGCTGAGCCCGGCAGCGGAGCAGGGAAAGGGCTGCTCGAAGTTTCCCTCCCTAGGACGAACTCTCAGGAAGACTGTCTCCTTCGTGTTGGCTGAAGGAGTAATTAGAGTAGCTCAGCGCATTTCAGCGCTTCGCGAAGAACACGCTTTTTTGTTTCTGCCACCCTGTCACTGCCGTACGGCGTTGGGATCCTGCTGGCGCGGGGCGTCGAACCCCCTCCGCCTCGCCAGGGCCCTGCCAGCGTCGTGGGGCGCAGGAGGGCGGCTGGGCCCAGGGAGGGGAGCCGAACGCCTCATCCCCGCTCTGCCTGCCGGGGGAGCGTTGCTGGGCGTTGCAGCGACAGCTAAGATGGGGTGCAGGGCCTGTGGGCCCTGACAGGTGTGGAGTGAGGACGCAGCTCCTCGTCACAGCTGTGATCCCCAGACTAACCCATAGAAGCCCCCTCTCATAGTTCTGCTTCCCCCAGACTGGCTTTCACAGGTTTGCCAGGATCTAATTGCTGCTTCTTTTTGTTTTTACTCCTTGTCAGAGAGGTCTCCCTGGTCCACCAGGCCCTCCGGGTCCACCAGGGCCACCAGGAGTTCCCGGTATTGATGGCATAGATGTAAGTGTTTCGCATGCCCTACCCAGGAGATGCCTGGAGCCTTGCCTGCGTTGTCCTTGCTGTCAGCATTTGACCCTGAGGAGACTGAATTTGGCTGGAGATCCACACAAGAATTGATGGGTCCCATACTCTGTAGCGGGCAGGGGTAGAGGGGAGAAGGCGGCCTTTCAGATTATCTCCCATATGGAAAATACAGGATTATTGATTTTATGTAATCAGCATCATATGCTGTGACCATTTGCCTTAAATGGGGTGTAGAGGGTTTATAATTCTTATCTCAAAAGGGATTACATAGTATCACTCATACTAAAGCATCATAATGATTTGTGGCATTGTTCCTGATTGGAACTACTAGGTATTTTCCTCCAATTTCTGTCAGAAGTTTCTGTGATTATTTCTATTAGTCTATAATAGAGATCATGTGGATTTAGTATTAATTTCCTACAATAAGAATCAGTTTGGGATTATTCCCAACAATCTGTAAATCAGCGTTTTTTGTGAGAGACTATAAAAGCTTGCTGTATCTCTGATTAATATTTTCCTTTTCAAATCTTGTTAGGGGGAGAGAGGTCCGAATGGCCCCCCTGGTCCGCCGGTAAGTGATTTCAGCTACTTTGCATTCCCTCCTGCAAGAGGAGAGGTTTTCAGTTTTGTTTCTGCTTCCCCTGGCTGTCTCTACTTCGCTCTCTGAAAGGTGCTTAACTGTCCATTTAAATCCTGAAGGGTCCGGATGGGGATGCAGGCAAACCAGGATCCCCTGGCCTGCCTGGAGAGCCAGGAGCTGATGTAAGTACACTTGATTTTCTGGAATTTCCTCTTTTTTTTTTTTTTTTTTTTTAAAGAAAAATACCTGGTTTTATTCTATTTCTGTAGAAGCGTGACCTTCTTTTGAGGTCTTTGGCTTCCTCACAGCTGCCAGTGCGTGCCAGTGGCATGGGCAGGGGAGAGTCGCTTTGCTCCGAGCTGAAAGCTGCTCTCTCGGCGGGACACAGCCAGGCTGAGGGCAGGCGGGGTGGCTGCTGAGGAGCAGCGCAAGGGTGGTTGGGTGCTGCCACCCTGCTCTGGAGAGGGCGCCGGGCAGCGGTGCTCGGGGGGGGGGGGGGGGGGGGGGGCGGAGGTCGTGCTGTGCCTTCTGGAAGCAGCCCCAGGGGTGAAGGGCAGGGCAACAAGGGCAAGAGGGGGACTCAAGCCGAGGCAGTTGGTGTTTAATCCCCAAGGAGGGGGTGTGGAGGGGTTGTTTTTAGGTCTCATTAATCTCTCCTTCGCTAAGCTGGAGAAAATGGGAAGGAAAAAAATCAGCTGCGAAGGCCTGATGTTAGAGTGAAGAGTTATCTTTTCACTAAATTAAAGCTTAAGAATGAATTTTAACTCAGTTTCTGAGGAAAAACTGTTATTCCAGACAAAAACTTCCCAGAGTTTAGCCACTGCAGAGCCTGTACCTGCTAATAGGTCTTCCTTTCTCTGTGGAAAATAATACAAAATAATAAAGTTTCAATATCATCTAGTGCTGACAGCCTGTTCGGTTGTATCTCTTGGATAAAGTAGTGGCAATAAAAACACCTTCACACATTTTTGGGAAACTCTTCATATTTCTCTTGAGAGCAGTGTTTGAAAGCATTTCTTGCTATGAGGCAAGATTGCTGCATTAGTACATAGATCTTATGCCAGGAGGTAGGCAAGTTTATGTTTCATTTACGTAAATGGTAGAATACTTATAATTTAAAACATCAAAAATAAATATTATATACAACAAACAGGTATATTAGAGAATATTGCAAATTATGTGAATGATAAAGCCTAATATTTATTGAAGATTGCAATACTGTTAGAGGTTAATTTTTAATTTGCTTTTGAAAAAGATTTAGTGGACATGAAACAGTCTTAAGTTAAACTGTTCAAATGTCAAATCTGTAAGAGGAAATGGGCTTCTTGTGAGTGGTATCTCATACCACTTCATTTTTTCCTGAAAACAGTACAGGACGACAACCCATTTGTACATATCAAAACCCCATAAGCCGATCTTTAAAGATCATTGACTCTTATAATTTTCACTTAAGGCATGGTTTTGTTTTCCTTGCCAGAATTCATGGTAACACAATCAGGTGAAACAGAATGTTTTAAACTCGGCTTGGCTTTTGGTATTTGTTTGCACTTGCATATTCCCTTGTATTAGTGGATGAGTGAAACTGTGATACTAGAATACTCTGTTCTGAAATGGTGAACCGTTTTGTTTTCACTTGAAGACAAAACAAGGGACCTTGTTGTACTCGCAGTGTGCATTCAACTTTTAATTGGGGTTTTAGATTTACAATACCTTCTTCCATTTTTAATTGGTGAGGCAGGTCTGACTTTTTAAGCCTTGCTTTAACTTCACAAACTATTTCAGTGTCAGGTTTAATAGACTGAGTAAAGATACTGTACAATAATTGTCCATAATGATCTTAGAAGCTTTTGAAAGCAAATCATTAGAGAAACCATCCCTTTCAGTGAACTCTGAATTGCTGGAAGTCTACCGAAAAAGAAAAGTATTGGACAGATGTAACAGCAAGGCTTTTTTTACAGATATCTAGAAATTTCTAAGCCATATAAGCTGGATAAAATTCTGGAAACAAAAGAAAACAAAAGAACTCTGAATGAATTCATAGTTATAGTATCATTATTGCTTTTAATTTTAGCCAGATAGACAAGTGTGGTTCAATGACTATGCTCAAATCCAGCCTGGTAGCTTTGTGTTTTTTTTTTGGTTTTTGTTTTTTTTTTTGGTTTTTTTTTTGGTCAATGAATGATTTATTTGAAATGGAAAACACTTACAGTTGTTGTTTTTAATCTGAGCCATGAACTAAATTAATCAGTCTCCCACTGAGTGGAAGTAAGATCATGCAAGATCACGTGTTTAGTTTAATTGTGATTTAACTGAATAATTTTGGAAGGACACATATCACAGACACTGATGTTTGTCACCAGAATCTAGTACTCTGAACTTGGGCACTTCTATCTGTACATGTAAATAGGCATTTGAATTGCAAGTCTTCTGCAGTTACGTATTTAATTGCCTCATTGTTCTACATTTTAGAATGTTTTCTGTTGTGATTAAGACATCGCTGTAACCTTTGTATTAACATTGTATACCTTACTTCCAAAGGGACTCACAGGACCTGATGGCTCACGTGGAGCCACAGGACCAAAAGGACAGAAGGTAAGAACAAAATTATGCATGAAATTGTGGGATTTTTTTAAAGCAGGATTTTTGTTTGTCTCTATGCAACTAATGAGATGCTGCAGCCTTTCTTACAATAATAAAACATTTATAGAATATAGACCTGTTGGGCTCTTTTCACTCACTACAAAGCAACTTCCATTCTCCCAGCCAGCAACATTAAGGTCAAGCATCTTCAGTAATGGTGAGGCTCTTTCCATCTTGTTGTACTGCAACTATGCCATAGTAATATGCAGTGGAAACCAGAACAGTGAAACCTGACTTCCTCAGCAATCAGACAAATGAAATATACATAGGAAGTCAGAGTAAGCAACATCTTTGAATTTTTTTTTTTTTGAGAATAAAAGGCCTGAGGCTGTGTCTTTTCAATATTGAGAAAGTCTTTCCTTTCTATGCAGTCTCACTGAAACCAGGATAGCATTAATGAATAATACTTGCAGAATATGTCCACTAAATGATACCCTTCAAAAGGCAAGAGAATCTTCCTCTATGTTGTTTACAAAACCTTACTCTAATGCCTCTTGAAAAACTCCATTTTTATTTCTTAAAGGGTGAGCCAGGACTGCCAGGTGCTCGTGGACTGCCAGTAAGTAATACATTCAGTATATGAAGAGGCTTTTTAGACCTTAAGTATCGATATGAAGGATTCTTACCAGTAAATGCAGTGAAGAAAAGCCAGAAGCTATTTCTGAGGTTTCAAGGAACTGATAAGATATTAAAGTAGTACATTAAGGAACCTTCCTGTTTTTGTATAAGAGTGTGCAGATATTCATGAAAGGACAAGTTTGGTTTGTGTGCTGTGGAAGAGAAAGGAGTGTGTGTGATGTGGTCACAAGTTTTGAATGCATGCTGTTCTTTTCCATCTCTTTGTGAAAATGCTGCAGAGACAGGAGAGCCCGTGTTTTATTTGCATAAATTAGTCTTCAGTTATTGCTGTATCAGTTCCTTGCCATGTGTTTAAATGGGATCACTGAAGTGTAAATGCTGTGTGGGACTTCCTGTGCTGTTCCATATGAAAACAAGACAAAATACGAGAAAGGACATGTAAAGCGTACTGTTCCAGTTGGCATGCAGATGGATTTAACGTCCTTCACTTGGGACTGAAAATAATTGTGAATTTTAGGAAATTTGGAGGATTGAAGAAGTAAATGATGGTTGGCATGTAGAAACTTAGGTTATGTAGGAAACCAGGAAAAACCTAAAGGAAAGTGAGTAGTGAAACAAGATGACTGGCATGAAATTGTAATAAGGCTGCACGTAATTAAAAATGACATTAATTTTGGGAAAATTATTGGAATTAAATAGAAGAGGCATTGTATTCTGACATAGCACTCCTTGCTGTGAAATTCTCTGTCTTTGTATCTTTGTTTTTTTGACCCTGTCCCATTAACGTTCATTAAATTCATGTTATACAATCATTTTGATAATTGGCCAGAGAGGAAATTATAATGTTATTCTTGAAGACATTACATTATAGCTATGTTCAGGCTTAAGAGCAATTATTCTATGTGGCCATTTGTGTTTAATTTTCATGGATGCTGTTTCTTACCTGAAAATCTGGAAAATAGGTAATGCTTTTATAATGGCTAGTCAATCTGTAGACTCAATATATGTGCTAAATTTAGTCACAGAAAATAGCATAACTGAGGTAGCTTTTAGGTAGACTTGAAGGGCTTTTTCTGTTTATTTTCAGTTTTTGCTGTCAAATAGGTGGGGAAATAATTTGTGTCATTTGCAATGCATTTTAAAATGTGTAGCTGGAATGAAGAGATAGCTTAACTGTCAGATATGTTAGTCAGATGATGTGGAAAAAAGTGTACATGAGAAGAACTATTACGGGAGAGGGAAAAATGGGGAATTAAAAGTGAATTACTTGAACTACTAGGTTAAAATGCTCTAGTATTTTAGCCTGTCAACTGAAATAAAACCTGACTTGGGGAAAATATGCATGATTATAATATATGTATATATATGTACACAGACTAATGTGAGAACAAATAATTTAAGAGCCTTCAGAAAAAGTGGATGTATAAAACATGCATAAAGAGGGTTAATCTCAACTTAGAATCATAGTATCATTAAGGTTGGAAAAGACCTTTAAGATCATCAAGTCCAACCATTAACCTAACACCACCATGCGTGCTATACCATGTCCTGAAGTGCTGTATCTACATGTTTTTTGAACACCTCCAGGGATGGGGACTCCACCACTTCCCTGGGCAGTCTGTTCCAATGCCTGACCACTCTTTCAGTAAAGAAATTTTTCCTAATATCTGATCTGAACCTCCCCTGATGCAGCTTGAGGCCATTGCTTCTCACCCTTTCACTGGTTACTTGGGAGAAGAGACCAACACCTGCCTCGCTACAGCCTCCTTTCAGGTAGTTGCAGAGAGCAATAAGGTCCCCCCTCAGCCTCTTCTCCAGACTAAGCAGCCCCAGTTCTGTCAGCCACTCCTCATAAGACTTGTTCTCTAGACCCCTCACCAGCTTTGTGGCCGTTTTCTGGACATGCTCCAGCACCTCAATGTCCTTCTTGTAGTGAGGGGCCCAAAACTGAACACAGTACTTGAGGTGCGGCCTCACCAGTGCTGAGTACAGGGGCACGATCACCTCCCTACTCCTGCTGCCCACACTATTCCTGATACAAGCCAGGATGCTGCTGGCCTTCTTGGCCACCTGGGCACACTGCTGGCTCATGTTCAGCCGACTGTTGACCAACACCCCCAGGTCCTTTTCCGCTGGACAGCTTTCCAGCCACTCCTCCCCAAGCCTGTGGCATTGCATGGGGTGGTTGTGGCCCAAGTGCAGGACCTGGCACTTGGCCTTGTTGAAACTCATACAGTTGGCCTTGGCCCATCGATCCAGTCTGTCCAGATCCCTCTGCAGAGCTTTCCTACCCTCAAGCAGATCGACACTCCTACCAAACTTGGTGTCATCTGCAGACTTACTGAGGGAGGACTCAATCCCCTGATCTAGATCATGGATAAAGATATTAAACAAGACTGGCCCCAAAACTGAGCCCTGGGGAATACCACTCGTGACCGGCTGCCAACTGCATGTAACACCATTCACCACCACTCTGTGGGCTCAGCCATTCAGCCAGTTCTTTATCCAGCAAAGAGTACACCCATCCAAACCATGGGCAGGTAGTTTCTCCAGGAGGATGCTGTGGGGAACAGTGTCAAAGGCCTTACTAAAGTCCAGGTAGACAACATCCACACCCTTTCCCTAATCCACCAGGTGGGTCACCTGGTCATAGAAGCAGATCAGGTTGGTCAAGCAGGACCTGCCTTCCACGAACCCATGCTGGCTGGGCCTGATCCCCTGATTGTCTTTCCCATGCCCGGTGAGCGCACTCAGGATGAATCGCTCCATAATCTTCCCCAGCACTGAGGTCAGGCTGCTAGGCCTGTAGTTCCCGGGATCCTCCTTCCGGCCCTTCTTGTAGATGGATGTTACATCCGCCAGTGATCTGAGACCTCCCCTGTTAGCCAGGACTGATGATAAATGATGGAGAGTGGCTTGGCCACCTCCTTTGCCAGCTTCCTCAGTACTCTAGAAGGGGACATGTTACTATGGCAAAGCAGCAAAGTGGACCAACTTGTCAAAGTAGAATGCTGATTCCATTCAGAGCAGCACTTACTTGATTCAGGCCTTTGTGACCATATTTTGAGACTGTAAATACAATAAGTCTGTTGGCATTTTGGACTGTTGTTCAAAGGTTAGTGATTTTTGTTTGCCCTGAAACTTTCAGTCTTCAGGTGATAATGCTTCAGTAAACCTCTGTAGGGATTGCATTTGGAGTTGTTCTGCCTCCGCTTAATAAGTAGCTGGACCTTGTATTTAAAGGTGAACATGCAGGAATATTTATAATGAGGAAATGAGATTTCTTAGTTACTTAAATGTAAAGAAAAGATGGATATGCTTAATCACCTTGTGTTATTACCTTTGTAATGGTTAAGGTTAAGGTTAATCCTTAGAGCTCACGTTTTAGGCAGAAGCCTGGTGTTTAAATTTCTAGCTCCACAGTTGTTAACCCATATATGCTGAATCCATATGGAAAGATTAACGCTCAAAATAAATCTTTATGGGCAATTCCATTTATACAAGCTTTCCTTTTGATGAATGGCTTTAAGTTGCTGAAGAAATAAAGTGATTAGTGGAAGTTTCTCAAAACGGCCAGTACTGGTCATCTCATCTTTAGTGAGATTAAACTTGGAGTAATGAAACCTAATTAAAAAAAGAAAAAAAACCAACAAGTGTAGGAGTGGTAGTGCTGGAGTGTGATGGTTCTAATGCTCAGATTCAGAGACTTTTGAGAAGCTCTTACTACAAGTATGAAGTAATGGGGCTGTTTCACCTTTGCAGGTCTTTGCTTTCATCCATGAGGCCTTGTTTACTAGAAACACAGTGAGCACACTTTTGAGTCTGCATATAGTTACATTATTGGATTTAAGTGTAGTGATGCACTGCTTTGAATTCAGTCAGTGGCCTTTTGCAAGTGGAGTAATCTCTGGATGGTTATCCAAAGTCTTCATTTCCCACAAAAAAACCTTGCTTAAATTGTAAAAATGCTCAGTGCAAACAGAAAGTCAGAAGCCTTGGCTACAACATTAATTAGTTTTAAATTATTATCACTGTTTTTCAAGCTTATCCAGTGGAATTTATTGGCCAACTGAAAGAAAAAAAAAAAAGGTATCTAAGGCTTTATATAGAGCATTTGCTTTTCTGCTTCTGTCACCCTTTCTTCCCTAGAATGTATCCTGGCAGTATTCAGTTATCTTCTTTTACTCTCCCTTTCCTCTGTGTTTTCCTGCTTCATCATTTAGTTTTAATTTATTCTCTTTGTGTCATTTCTTTTGTGGATAAGTCTCAAATGACATATTTACAAAATTAGTAAAATACTTCTGATTAATTCAAGTACTTCACCACCAAATATGCTGATGTCTGATGTGGCCCTGGTAAGTGGACCTGGGGCTGCTATGTTCAGTGCATGTATTGCACCCTTCAGTCCATTCTCTCTCTGTTAGGTTCCCTCTAACTCTTCTATTAGCTGATATATTGCTAGTGTTTACAGATCTGACATATGGGTAGGTTTGTGTGTGTTTAGTGATAGAGAAATTTAAAATATTTTAAGGTCTGCTAAAGCACAGCTTCCAGCACAGTGAGCACATACAAATTCTGGTATGTGACTCTTTGTAGTGGATGGCAGCAGGTCCGCGTTGGTGATGTGGAGATACTTGCCAGATCTACAGGGTGAGTGTCTGTCTCTGAATAAGGTGATGACAGACTGTTGGTTACTGCCTGTGCCCACGCACTCCATGTGCTCTGTGGATCGGATAAGCACTTCCAAAGCAGGTGGCAGGCATCTGGGGAGGTAAGGCTGCAGTCCCAGGCTGGGTGGAGAGGCTCCCCCTTAGGACATGGGTGGAGATGGGAACGTGGGCAGCTGGTTGGTGTCATTAACTGCTCTGTGTAGGTCCTTACTGGCTGATTGCCCTGGAGCTCTCAACTCCCCAGTTTGTTCTGCTTGCAGGGAGTTCATGGCCAGAAGAGTGGAGTAGCTGTGTGAGAGGGAGGCATGGATTGCAGGGGGACAGCCCCTGCTTTTGGGAGTCCTAATTAGGAGGGCGAGGGGATGCAATGGAATGGGCACAGTGGGGGAACTGGCTTCTCCTGGGCCTGTGTGTGGGCTGGACAATAGTACCTGTAGCTGCTTCTTTTGGTACCACTGACTTTCCCTGCCACTGTTACAGACATGTTAGCAAGGGGTACTCCAATGGGAACCTACAAGTAGTTTGTTTCCTTCTTTCAGAGGCAGGTGATACTATAATATCAGATAGGTGACACAGTAGAAGTTTAATTTGTATAGTCAAATGTAGACATATATAATATTATGAATTGCAACAAGGGACTATTAAGTAATAGCAAAGGAATTATGTAGGTTATGCAACATGAAAAAGTTTACTTTCTGCTGTGTATTAAATGGTTAAAATGGAATTACTTGGATAAAGGCTTGAAATTTTCCCTGTATTATACCAAGTTTTCTAAAGACAACCTTGCAGATGCCATCCTAGTATGATACTCTGTGGCTTTTAAACTCCAGTTAAGCCCAGGTGCTTTATTATGTGAAATCTCCTGAAGATTTAGGTACGTGGTTTTATGTGCTGGTGTTTCATACACATCATTGACACTGTTCTCCATAAAATTATCCATTTGCTTTAGTAATGCAAGACTGAGGGATCTGTTTTCTTAAAGGGCGTGTGTTGTCCAAGTAGGCAGAAACACATTTGTGTCTTGGACACTTCTCTTTAAAATGATTGAGAGAAGTACTGATGGAAAATGTGAACAGGAGCAGTTTGTTGTTCTTTCTGATTACAAAAAGGTGCTAGTTTAATGGTTTAGACCTTGGAGAAGCACTGGCAAAAAAAATTTCTTCTTTATTATCAATTTAAATGCATTGTTAGAAGGAAATGATTATAGCATAGATACATGTTTTTCATGGTGCTTGATAATTAGCTAAACCCAAAGGATTTAATGTTTTCATTCCTTTGTGGAAGTATATGTGTTTGTAAATATGTGTAAATACATGTCACTGCAAGGCAACTTAATAATTTAATTTTTCTCTTGATATTGATTATTTAATAATAAAATTGATATTTAACATTAGTTAAACAAGTTTTCAAAATGATTTTTCAGAATCAAACATCAGTTCTTTGTACCTTTTCATGCCAAATACTCTGTTCTTGGCAAACAGCTGGACTAGGTGTGGAACCCTCCCACATTTCTGACCTTTTTTCATATTCCACAGGGCAAGGGGCTTCTTGGACCACCTGTACGTATGATTTTTACAATTCCTAAATATACTGCTTAGTGAGTCTGTTTAAATATTTAGTAAAGGTGTTATACTGTAAAAAAAAAAGTAATTCGGGGAAAAAAGAAACTGTTTTAATCCTGATATTCTATGTCTATTACATATGCTTCTTCAGCTGCTACTGAGGTTACTGAGGTCTATAGTATATGGGGCAAGAATACTAGTGTCTGAATGCATAGTTGTTTGAGAGAATTACATGTTCTCACTCCTTGGATGCTTGTTACAGAGGTATTGTATGGTCTAAAAATACTATTAAACTTGGTTGTTATAGGGTCCAGCTGGTGCAGCAGGACTTCCTGGGGAAGTAGGTCGTGCTGGTCCGCCTGTAAGTACTACCATGTTTGCTAGAAGGTACTTATAGAAAAAAATGAGTAATTACTGTGCCGTTTACTTGGCTTATAACAGCACTTGAAAACATTTTTTCCTCTACAGTGGTCACTGGTAGAGGAAAGATTGTGTTTGAAGCTCATTAGAAATAAAAAATATTTAATAGCACAAAGTCAAGGCCACCCATTAGATTAGAATTAAATGTTTCATATAGTGTGCCATGCTCCACTTCTCCATTTATTAAAGGAAAACTAAAATCAAAAAGCAAACCTGCCAGAAATATAGAAAATGTAAAACTCAGCATTACATGCAGACCTTTAGCTTTGTCCTGTCTTCTCACATACACATTATGGTACATGACCACATGCTATTTCTCTTTTCCATTTGCATATCAGTGAGCATGGCAATTCAGTATTTCTTCTCCGTTCTTATTTTAAGTGTGACTCCATCTGCTGACCTCGCTGCTAAACTGTGCACTCATTTTCAGCACGCTGTCGTATTGTGACTCCATAGTTTACCACTGAAATGCAAATTGAAACCAGTTGTTGACCTTTTACTTGAAATCTGAAATAGCGTTAAGATTTTGTTTAATGAAGCCTACTTTTGAATACATACCTCTCCCCATGTGTTGCACTAAGTCATATAAATAAATACAAAAAAGAATATTAAAAACTGCCAATTTGTTTCAGAAGAGGATCCATCTAGCTCACTGTCTTGTCTGTAGCAAGGGCAATAATGGATACCTATGGAAGGGTACAGGCTATTTGTAACATGACGTTTTTCTGTCATACTGTTACACATTCTGGCAGTTGACAGTTCAGACACTGCCCGAATCAGAAATTGCATCTGTGCTGCCGTTTTCAAAGCTATATATGAGCTTATCCTCCATTAATGTAGTCAGTCCCTTTTTTGAATCTGTTCATATCACAGGCCTCCACAACAGATTGTGATAACGAGTCCCACAATGTGATTATACATTGTGTAGAAAAGAAATATTTCTTTTTTAGTGTTTTTAAACCTATGGCTCTATAGCTCATGCAGTGTGAGAATTAGTGATTTATTTTTCTGTATTCATTTTGTTCATATCATTTATTATTTAATAACATTTCAAACAATATTGACATAGTATTAAGTTAAAGGGAGGTCCCTGTCAGAATATTAGATTTATTTTGGTTAAAAGCATTCAGAAAAAATACTTTGTAGAGGTTCTGTGTTTTTACTTCTGAAAGCATTGTACATCAAAACTTCACAAACAGGAGAAGCTTCTAACTTGGTAGATTCATCTTGGGCTCTGAAAAAGGGGATTTTTTCCTTTCTGCTCTTTGGGCATTTTTGCAAGTTAGTAGTATTCTTTTAATTCAGAACTTAATTAACAGTTATGAAGCAGAGGAGTGCATAGATGATCCTGTGGTCAGATGTTTCTGTTTTCTAAAGCAGATGAAAATTATTTGGTTTTTGTGACTCCTATTCCACAACATGGCTTCCATTCTATTAAAAAATTGGTTTTCCCATTCTACTATGGGAGCTATGTTGTGGGCTTCAGTTTTAATTGGCTACCTAGCCTGTCCTTTAGTAGCTGCTTCATTTCTCACTGTTATTGTGTGGTATAACTATGTAACTGCTAGTTTTCATTATTACTATGAATCAACAAAATTACTTTGCCCTTTTTTAGGGAGATCCAGGAAAAAGAGGGCCACCAGGGCCACCAGGACCAGCAGGTCCTCCGGTAAGTGATTGCCTTTACTATGTGTTAATGTCTGAATTATAGAATCATAGAATCATAGAATGGTAAGGGTTGGATGCGACCTTAAAGATCATCTGGTTCCAAACCCCCTGCCATGAGCAGGGACATCTTCCACTAGACCAGGTTGCTCAGAGCTCCATCCAGCCTGGCCTTGAACGCTTCCAGGGAGGGGGCAGCCACAGCTTCTCTGGGCAACCTGTTCCAGTGTTTCACCAACTTCAGAGTGAAGAATTTCTTCCTAATCTCTAATCAAAATGTGTCCTCTTTTAGTTTAGAGCCATTGCCCTTTGTCCTATCACTACATACCCTTGTGAAAAGTCCCTCTCCATCCTTCCTGTAGGCCCCCTTTAGGTGCTGCTTGAATAATATTTCTCCTCAAGTCCTACAGCTGAGTCCTACAGCTTAATATCAACTTTAGAATTTCAGCAGGCTATATTAATTCATAATGTCTAGAGGCTTGTGTTCAAATCCTGAGATAAAACTGATTTAATCATGTCAACGCTTGATCTTTCATTTAGAAACCAAGTTTCTAGTCTTTATGGTTATAAAAGATAGTTTGAAATGCAAACTGTGTAACTTCTGTCATGATGTCTTCCCGTTTCTGCAAATGGACTTAAACTGTAACTCGTACAGGTTTTAAACTTCCCTGTGCATTCTAGCATTACTGTAAACGTAGTCTTCGTTGGGCCTCACCGGTAGCACTTCAGCAGAGGTAGACTTTTCTCTGTTAGGAGGAGAAAAATTTAATATTTGGCTCATAAGCCAGAAATGTATGCTCCTAGGTTGGTTAAGTTCTAATGTCTTTCTTGCAACCAGGCCTGCTACTTGCAAGGGATAGAAGAAAGCTTTACATCACTGCTTTGCCTCTGTAGGGGGAATGGTTATTTTCTTTGAGCCTCATGGGAGGGATGCGTGTTATGCCTTCGTCTTGTGGCTATTTACCTGCTCATAGAGATAAAATGGAGCGTTTTGGCAGACACATTGGAGGCTGGGTGCTGTGAAATGCAAACCACTGGGAAACGTGTCATACTAATGTCTTTGTAAAAGCTGTACTGTACCTCTGCTGGACAGACCCTAAATTCATATGCTTTATTTATGCCATATTTCTTGTTATGAAAGTTACCAGAGAATTGGCAGAGGCATTGTAAAAAGTGTGAATGGTAGAGTGGAGAAGAGTATTTAGGAAACAAGTGAAAATGAATTCTCAGTAGTGGCGCGTGCTGCTTCTATTCCTTGACAGTTTCATCCTTTTTAGATTTCTGAAGTGCCATGATCACACTCCAGTTGATGACATTATGGACGCAAACATAACCTCAGCTTTTTTAAATTCTGCTGCGTAAAAGTAGACCAGCTCATTCCTTAAACTCCCCTATGCTTCTCTCTGAAACAGCGTGCTCCCTCCCACTGGACTTCAGAGAATCCAACTACTGCTGTGAAATCATATTTCTCCCTGTTGTGCCTCATAAGCCTCCCGTTAGCTTCCATGAAGTACTTGATTTAATGCGAGGAATGGCCTTCCCCCCACTGAGTCCATCTCGTTCTACACTCATCTTTAGTTTATTGCAATTCCATTGACTGCCAGACATCTCACTTGTCTACCAGTACTTGTGTTGTGGGAAGATTATTTTCTCTGTAAAGATCTGAATCTTTTGCTGAATGGTAGTAAGTTGGAGAAGTAAAAGTTATTACAGAAATTGTCTTGGGTTCTGTTGGAAATTCATGGGGTTTGGATATGTTTGCTCTATATTTAACAGAAAATATGTTTTAGGTAGCTTAAAAAACCACAAGAAATACTTTGTTTTTCAGAAAAGTTTATCTGAGTTAGAGGACAGGATTTTGCAGGTACCTGCAATCCTACAATAAAATCCTACCATTTAGGTGCTTTTCATGTTGGAGGTCTTTTGGTTCATTATACTTCTGATTTTAGCTTTAGATGGTGTTTTTTTCTCTTTTGTCTAATGTCTATATTGTCCAATAAGTCTGGTCTTATTATTTCTCTTTTACTGACTTTGATTAATTTTATTTAATTTAGGGAACAATTGGCCTGCAAGATGGTGACCCGTTGGTAAGATAGTTGTCCATGTTTTTTTTTTAAAGTAATCTCAGACTACCTTATTCAACCTATGTGGGAGTAACTCTGTGGGTGCTTTTCCAGTGTCCTAATGCTTGTCCACCTGGCCGCCCAGGACACGCTGGCTTAATGGGAATGAAGGTAAGAGAATCTATTTGTTCAAGCATTCCTTACAGAAATACTGTCTGAAAGCACTAGGGAGGGTAATTGCTGGCTTGAAAAAAGGGCAGGTCACTGTTAATTTCAAAAAAAACATTGCATCAGTGTGAATGCTGAGGGTTATTTCAACTCTCAACTGCCAAAATAATGTCACATTTTTGAAATCTCTTACTGCTTCTGTAATCGTCAGGGTAAAATTTATGTGTGGTCCTGAAAGGATTAGAGTATGTAAAGGATTGCTTCATTCACTCTCTGGACTGTTTGAAGTCTGACTCCAGGAATTATAAATATTCCCCCAAATCCTTAGTCTTTTTTCCTTATTTCTCTCTTCCTGGGGGACTTAAAACACACTACATTGACATGAACACTTTTTGAGTCTCATTTCACATAAGATTTTTTTATATACATTCTTTGCTAGTTTCTAGGAATACTGTTGGCCTGAGGAAATTGTTATGGAGTAACATAAGAAGGAATACTAACCTGCCTAGAAATACAGCCTTGTTAAATCCAGGAGCAGATCTTTTTGAACATGGTACTTCATATGTGGTGTTAAGTAGAGAAGTGAGGAAGCAGTGATGAATGGGGATTGCAGAGAGAGCAGCAAGATAGTTCTGAGGAGCCTGTGTCTGTTTTGCAAAACTTAGGATTTTTTTTGAATTATATCTATTTATTTATTTATTTGTTTTATTTTTTACATTTATTTTAGGGACAGAAAGGTTCAAAAGGAGAGTCTGGTGAACCAGGAAAACAAGGTTATAAGGTAAGAAAGAAAAGGAGGAAAATCTGCTGTTGTTTTTAGTAAGCTAATAGTAGTTTAGGCTCTTCTTCAAAACCAGTATTATATTTTGTTTGAACCATTAATTGTTTTACCAGAATGCATGAATAGATACTACATATCATAATGCTCCAGAGTAACCAAAGGCATATTTCTATTCTTCATTCACCTGTACTCTGTATTTCTTATGATGCAGAAGTCATACTCCTCTTTCTTTTTATTTTTATCATTCAATTATTAAGGAACTCATGGCAAAAACTGAAGTAAAATTTATTAATTGGAAAACTTCCAAGCGTTTAAATGTGGAAGAATTATGTGGACTTACCACGTAAATTGTGGCATAGAGGAGTAGTAACAGGAAGAATGAGAGGGAAAAATATATTTGAGAGGGAAAGGACATGGTAGAAGTTCATAGGCAAAGAAAGATTATAGCTGTAGTAAGGAGGCCGAGTCCGATTCAGCCTGAAGACTGAAATGTGAACTCTTTTAAGGTGTTTCAATTGAATTAACCGTGTTTAATATTGAAATATTTGTAAGAAAAGTTGATGAGATTTGGACTGCCTCGGTCCATGCTTCAGTGCTGGAGGAAAACATCAGAGAGAAGGTTTTTAACAAAACCTCTGCTCTCTACTCCTAAGCATATTGAAAAGAATATTAATTTATTAGGAACGGCTCACCAATTTTTTTCCTGGATGTTGAGCAGTTATGCTGCAAAATTTTGTTTGGCAAATTAAACAGGCATTAAGTACTGTTGTTCCATTAGTGTGCACTATCATTGTGTGAGAGAGGTTATCATCTAATCCAATAGGGATTTGACCAGATAAGGCATTTTACCATTTTAATTTTCCAAAAATTCTGAAGCACAATGTGGTATTGTGATGCAGGGCTACTAGCATACCCAGTCCATTCACATATAGGATTATACCTTCATTACACTTTTAGTTTAAAAGAACAAGAAAACATAAAGAGATTAACATCAAGAAAAAAAGGAATGACAGATCAAGAATAAAATACCATTATTCTTCTTTATACTGGGGTTGCTTTGAAATTACCCTTTTGACTAATAGTTGAATGGAATGTGAACCTAAACAAGTATCTGTCTATGTTCTGAGGAAGTAGCGTGACTTCATTTGGCTTTCCTTCAAGCAGGACATGATGACAGAAAACAGTAAGTAGTAAATGTACCTCCTACGACGAGAGAGCAGTATGCACAGTATGGATTAGCTACAGATGTATTCCTTTTGCTTTGCCAGGGTGAAGAAGGGGACCAAGGACCCAGTGGTGAAGTGGGAGCTCAAGGCCCACCAGTAAAGTATTTCCCTTTAAATAGTGCTACCTATTTGCTTTATTATGGCTTATCTTTTTTTCTTCTTGTTGGAAGAAAACAGGTATTATAAAATCTCTGCACCTTTCTCTTTACTCTGGCATATCATCTATCAGTGAAAGCAGAATTATTTGAATCCCTCCAAAAAGCTACATTATTGCTTGGCACAATGCTCTAAAAAGTCCTATTGAAAGGCTTATTTTTAAAAAAGTATTTCATGTCCTAAATTTTGTATTGTGCTTAGATTGCACAAATAGTTGGGTGGGTTTTTTTCAGGTTTGGTTTTTGTTTGGTTTTCCCTTGGCCTTCCTTTCCATAATTTTGATGACTCTGACTTCATTCTTGCAAAGCTAGTCTTTGCTTAAAACATGGTTAACTATGAAATTCAGGCTTAGCTAAGACTTGAGGATGAAGTAGCAGCCACTGAAGAACAGATTTTTTTTTTTAGTTTTTAATTTTTTTTCCTTAAGTTTTTTCTTTTGCATGCCAAAGAAGCATCCTTCAATCACACCTATGATTTTTGGAAGTATTTTCTTGTCCTGCCTTCACTTGACTTCTTTGTTCTGGCACATACCTCCTCTGCTTGTTTCCTTGTGAGGAGCTCTTCTTAGGGTTACCACAGCTGAAAAAGCAATAGCGAAGAGAATATAGGGGTCATTCTAAGCAAGAGAAATAGATGTAACACATTTAATTTCTACAGTTTATTTTCTGATGGGGTCTTATGCTTTTTTCCTAGGTGTGAAACTATTTTTTTAATGCCATTGATGTCCAGATGTGATATTACACAGGAGCTTGCCTTTATGCAGATGACATCCAAATCCTAAATTACTGAATTCTTTATGAACATAAGACAACATAAACTTCCAGATTAGGACTAGAAAAAGATAAAGAAAGAACAGAGACTAAGGAAAGGAAAGGGTGTAATCCTTCTTATGCTTGATGCTGAAAAATGTAGCCCTGATGCTCAGGTGCACAGAAAGTACTTCTGTAAGATGCAGCTTCTGCTGTCTGAAGGGTCTGTGGGGACAATTCATTTAACTCAGTTTGGCAAAGTTCTTCAATCACTGTGAAATAACACAGAATTAAAAACCAATAAGAAATTGACTTGCAGGTTTTTTTTTAAAATGCATTACTCATTTCACTTCACTGTTTCACCAGTTGATGACCTTACAAACAAGCTTTAAAATAATTGTTTCTTATTAGAATGTAGCATTCATAATATGCAAAAAGTGATACAGGGTAGACAATCTATGGAAGCGACGATAGACAGTGCTTTAAAGGCATAGATGGAGAGGCTGTAGACTCTGTTGTATTTTCTTGTACGTTTCTTACATAAACAAATGTAAAGCTCAGATCTATAGAAGGGATTATGAATCCAGTCTCCACAGCAGCACCTGCAGTCTGACACTTTTATGTAATGCACTGGCAAGAAGACTTGCATAACGTAGCCACCTCTGGGGGAGGTGTTGCTTTTGATAGAAACTAGTGGGTACTGTAATGTGTCTGCTTCCCTCTCTGATCATTAGACTGCGGGGGTCTCCCCTGTTGCGCTGCTCTAGTCACTGCTGCATGATCGTGATTTTTCTCACCTTTTGGGCTGACAAAGCTTTAAATGTGCTGTGCAAGATTCTTATCTAACTTCATTAGAAGCAAGTAAAAGGGCTGCCCATCTGTGTTCTGGTCAAAGAGTATGTTTGCCTGTGCTGCGTTGAAGTGCCTGTAGCTGTTTCATTAACACAGTTGTAGTGCATTCTTCTTGTTGCAGGACAGACACGTTACGGCTAAGGCTTTGGCCTCTCTGCAGAGAGGAGACATGTCGTGTAGTTTAGGTCTCAGGAAGAGGAAAAAAATTGAAACCAAATTTCCCATGCGACTGTATTTTGAAGGGAACTGACAATAGTTATGATACCCTACTGCAGCAGGATGTATCTTCTCAGTGCAGCCTCTCAGGTGTGGTGGGCGTATAAACTTAGCACTTGTATTCTCGAAAGCCTTGCCCAATTTTGTTTGTCTCTAGAGTTCTGTAAAGTCTGATGGTACCTTTCTTCTGCATCTGTCCTGTACCCAACTTAAGAAAACTTAGCACTTTTGCAAATCTGGCCTTCGTATGTTCCTCTCACAGTGGCTGCACAGGGACAATCCTTCAAGTCTGTGGTAATCAAGAAGAGAAATCAGTGGCTTTTTTCAGTCCTTAAGGCATATTTGCAGTTATATAATTCAATCTGATAGTTCTGTTATTCTTTTAAGAAGTCTTAAATTAGTAAAATATCAAATTATCATATGAATTAAGTATTCTAATACAGAAGTAGCTGGATTTCTCCTTTTATACTAAGGAAATAGTAAAAAAAGTGTAAAGAAAGCATGTAGAACTCTGAGTCTTCTGTCTGAAAACTAGGACAGTTCTGATGAAAAGACTTAAGCAAAATTTGAATATATTTTTCATTTTCAGGGCATCCTAGGTATCAGAGGTCTAACCGGTATAATGGGAGCCAAAGGTACCAAAGTGAGTATTAACCTTTCTTTCCATAAAGTGACTTGGATAAAAAAAAAAAAGTTACACCCCTGAATGTTTTTAAAGCTCATTTACATTTATCTTTTTTTCCCCTGCATTTTCTCTCTCCCACCAGGTGTATTTCCATAGCTACTCTACTTCTGGTTAGGAAGAAAGGCAGCTTGGTCCTTCTGATTAATGAAGCACATGTACTCTTCACACCTTTCCTTGATCCTTGTATTTATAGTAGTTTGACGTGTATGCAAGGATGTAGTTAGCAAGATAACAAGTTATAGCAGTTATAATCTACACCACCTTTTATTTAAAGCTAAAATTTATTAAGTGGTCCTTCCTCTGATTTGCATCTTCCTGAAGCTTTTTGCTTCCACCGTCCTAGTTTTTGTCTGGATTTTTTATTGAGAGTTTGTTCTTTTTCCATTCTTTCTCTTGCATCTTTTGTGTCTGAAGTTGCTGCCAGTGGGATTCATGTTTATATGGGCTCTGACTTTGCTGGGTGATTTTCCTGCTGTTCATCAAAGTGTTTCTAACTGTTATTTCAAAACTGACATTTCTATTCTTATGAGCTTACTAAATCTATATGGTAAAAATTTCTGGAAGGAGTAAAATGCAGCATTCATGCCATTGTCTCCTTCTCCAGAAATGAAATCACGGAAACCTTATTCTGTGATTGTCTGTGTTCAGAAATGACATCAAATTTGTCCTAATTATGAATCTTCTCATGAGTGATCATTCCTAAGCTCTCGGATACATTTGCTAAGTTATTACTTAACTTTGCTTTTCTGGCATTTTTTGTATCTTCTAATTCTTCATAGTTATTTGCCTACGTTTTTGTGCTGTTTTGTCTGTTTGAAATATTTACTGCATGTTTGAAAAATGCATTCCTTCTTGTCTATAATCTTTTGAGAACATTTTTTACTCTCCATTTATAATTACTTACAGGGCAGCAATTGCATTGTTTCCTGAAACATATGTGATAAAAATAGCTGCACTGTACTTCATGATTTCTCTTCACAGTTTGGTGCTATTCTATTATGCTCTGAAGGATATTGTGTTATTAAGGAAGACACAGACATTTTCTGAAGTAGCTTGAAAAGGTCTGCCTCCTCGTTGTCTGATGTGATTTTTTAGAGAATGAATTGAATGTCATTTTTTGAGTGACATTTTTTTATCATTAAAAAATATTTGCTTTCATAACTCCACAGAAACCCTAGGTTAAAAAAAAAGTTCACCAAAATTCCTTTGTTTTTTTTTTTTCCTCTTTTAAATGAGAGCTATGAAAAACCCTCAGCTGTAGAGAGTTTGCAGCTCACAGCAAACCAGGAGGGAGCACAAGTTGTTAGTGTTTCAGCACTTCATTTTAATGTCCTGTGTTACCTACTTGTTTTGTAGGGAGCTCGTGGGCTTGATGGTGATCCTGGTCCGCAGGGTCTTCCTGGTGCACCTGTAAGTAGAGTGTGTGTTACCAAACGCTTCCCAGGGTTTATCCAGTTACATATTAAGTCCTGAAACTTTGTGTCTGTAAATCAGAAAAGCCCCTGATTAATCCAATTCCAGTGATTCCCCACAGGTGAATAAATGATGTCAGTGATGTCAGGTCCAGAATTGCTTACTGTTCCCAAGGAATTATGGGGTACATGAACACATTTTAGTCTCTTGGTATATTATTGTTACCTCTTCATTCTGAGTGCTACTGTGCATTAGGGTGGCTTGGAATTTTTCAGGTTTAAAACTGGAAAATATTCATTCATTAGAACAAAACCTGTAAAGGGCAAGTAGCTGTCAGCTGCAGTTTTAAGAAACTGCATTTTTGAATATTGTATGAGTTCAAGGTTTTTGCTAATAAACACAAGTAAGTTTATTCTGGTTTTATTGCTAAAAATAATATTTTTTTTTTCTTTTAGGGGGATCAAGGACAGAGAGGTCCACTGGGAGAGGCAGGTCCAAAGGGAGAAAGGGTGAGCACAGACAAATTTCAACTCGTGTTGACTTGCAAACTTTGGTTACTTATAGCATATAAACATACAGTGTAATTGGTACTCTCAAAGTAATGCATATCTGAAGGAGTATGTGTTGACATTCTTTGCATGTCATTTCAATGTGTTTATTCTCATTTTTAAAATTATTGTTATTCTTAGGGCCCTCAAGGTACAAGAGGAATAAATGGTCTCCCTGGGCCTAAAGGAGAGTCTGTATGTATATTTCATTTCTTCATTTGCTTCACGTCATGCTAATTTGTATATCAGAGTGCCTGGATAAAATCTCTCCAATACAGTAATTTATTTGTTTCTTTTTTCTTTCTTTCAAGGGCTTACCAGGAGTTGATGGCCGGGAAGGTATTCCTGGAATGCCTGGAGCAAAAGTAAGGCACAGTTGGTGTATGTCTGAGCTTTGGTAGTGCCCTAGATTTGTTCACTCATTTGTGGCTTTTCATTGTGCTGCTGCCTCTGGCTTTATGCACATTATTGGGGTGATTGGATGAACTTTCCCATCCTACAGATCCAAAAGTACTCCAGCTCTTTCTTCCAGAAATAAAATTTTCCCTTTTGTTTGATTTGCATAAATTGCAACTTAAAATGTGTTTCAGGGTGAACCAGGAAAACCCGGAGCTCCAGGTGATGCAGGGCTTCAGGGACTGCCAGTAAGTATCTCATATTTTACCTTTGAAAGCTAGGCTCAGTTCAAACCACAGAAAGGCTATTTATAGGTCAGTTTGATGCTGATGTTGTAGTAATTTAATAAAACCTAAGCAAAGGGCCCAGAAAGAGTGAAGAGTATGCATACAGGGGAAATTCTGTGGTGTGTATCCAAAACTTTTGCGCAAAAGCCAAAATTTCCTCATGGTACCGTAGTGAAGAACTTGGTCTTACAGAACATTTGTAGCCAGTATACAGTTCTTTTAGGGTTTCTCATATCCGACACCCTGTGGATATTATGGTGCGACCCCACAATTAGAGCTGGTGTCATTGTATTGACTAGGGCAAAACCTATTCCCAGGGTGAGCTGGAAGAACTGACCTGCTAGTCTAACATACCTTAGATGAACAGTCATCTCCTTTTGATATTCTGCTGGCTCAGAACATCTGGAATGCATCGTGCTCATGCTTCTTTCTGAAGGAGTTGAGTTTTCTAGTGTATTCCCTGAGGTGAAGTTACAGGGAATCACTAGTGCTTTGTGGACTCTTAGAAGGTAATCCTCACACATTAACTGAATGTTTGAAAACTGTGTCAATGGTCAAAAGCTAAATAGAAACTGTTTTGAAACACTATGCTATAGGAGTAGTTGCTGTGAGGATGTAGTGAAGCAGCTGTATTAAAACAGAACTGGAAGTAAATTTGTAATACAAAGTGAGCTCTTAAGCTTGGAATAAAATTTGGTAAAAGCATGCTTGCTATGAGCTGTTGCACAGAAGGGAGGACGGGATGAAGTATATACAAAAGGTACCTGTTAAACTCTTTACCTTCAGTCTCAGAATACTGGGACCAAGAATCTATTTCTGGTCTAAGCCAGAAAAAGCCACAACTCCTCACTTTTCCATGCTCCTTTTGCCAATTTATGAAGTAGGAATAATACTCCTTGTCTGTTACTTTATAAATAGAAAGAATTCAAGCTTGGTCTGTTATCGGATAAAAGTGCTTCAATATCAAGTAAAAGGACTAGAAATACTTTGACATGAGAAGGATGTTTAACACCATTTTCAATCCCCTCGACAACAGATAAACACTGTAAATGTTATTTCTTTCAGGGTTTACCAGGCTCTCCAGGTGTGAAAGGCATTCCTGGCCCAAAGGTAAATAATCTTGAGTACTGACTTTCTTATAATACTGTATTTGTGCAACTTTATCAAGTTCTAAAGTACTCACTGAAATTATATTAACTTTCTGTTGTGGTAGGAGACAAACCTTTGGCTGAAAGAATTCAATGTATTCTTTTATCAGCTTCAGTCCTGTGCTTTTTCATGATTCTTTTGCTACATGGTGTGGTTTTCATGATTCCACGCATTAAGAAATACCTAAAAAATTCATGGAAGTCATTGCTAGAGGAGGCATGTGACATTGGTACCTTACTACAGTTTGAAATCAGAGATCTCGTAATAAGAATAATATTTATTGCAGCATCAATTCCAATTAAGTTTAAAAAAATATTGTATGATGGAGACTATGCAGCGCTTCAGACAATAATATTTGAGTTTAGTTTTAAGTAATTGAAACATGACTTTCTTCTGAAATTACATGGAATTATATTATCCCTCTGTGATTTGAGAGCAGCAGTCAGATCTATTTGGGATTTGTCAGTATGTAAACAACAAAAGAACTGAAATGTGACTTTCGAAAAATTAGATAGAAGGAATTAGGAGAAAGTTAAATGAAAACCAGAATAAAGGTGGAAGTTAAAAAAATGAATACAGGCTGATTTTTTTACACCTTATTGATTTCCATATTTTGTATTTTAAAATGGAACAGTAAACTGTTGGCTTGGCTAATATTTTTCATCTTTTGTCCAACAGGGTAATAGAGGTCCTCCTGGCGTGCCAGGTTTAATGGGAAATTCTGGTAAACCGGTAAGATCATTGATCTTATTCAAAAGATCTGGAAAAATTAAAAGTGTTGCATTGTGCAAAAAAATTACTTTTCAAATTTGTTGCGTTCTCCCTATCCCCAAAACAGGGTGAACAGGGACCAGAGGGTGAAGCAGGTCCAACAGGACCCAGGGGACCACCAGTAAGTGTTGAATAAATTTCTAACTGAGCATGTGGAATATTGCAGTGTCTCAAGTCATGGTTGCTTAAGCTAACCATGAGGTAAAAATATTATTCAGCACAAGTGCTGTTTTTTAAAGTAAATACTAGATGTTCTTTAACCCTCTTCTCTACCAGGTCGATGTGCATCATCATATAGGGAAATCCAGAAGCACATGTTCTATGACTGTTTGTGACTTTGGTGATAAATTGAATTTTAAACCTTTGTTTATATTATTGTGGTCTTTGTTTTTAAATGTGCTGAGTAAAAGCCTGAACAGAGGGAATGACGGTGGTTTGTGACAAGAGGGACCGAACTCCTGTTCTTCCACTGCAACAGTCAGCTCCTACTGCTGACGTTGAAAAGCTTGAAATCACTAGCTGTCAGTAGATCACTTGCTCTTTTCTTTAACTGTTTCAGCCTCTTAAAGAAGCTTGTGCTGTATGTTACCAGGCTTAGTTGTGTATTACAAGGTTTTAAACTTTAGACTAAATATTCAGAACATGAATTTTTTTGTCTAGGAGCTATTTCTAATGCATGTAATGTGAACCATGAGGCAAGGTATGAAGCGAAGGTAGCTGTTTGTCCTATCTAGTAAGGAAAATGCCTAGAGACTCTCCTCAGTGGTTTGTCTTCATACTGCTAAATGCCTTTTACACCCCCTCAAGTCTAAGAGCAGGCTGAGTGCATTCAAGTTGCATATGGGGAAGAGTCTCTTGCCTATGTTCCCAAAACTGTTCTTGGACATTATCTAGGATAGTCCAGTTCACCTGAGACAAAAGCATGCTAACCATTTATCATGAATGAGGGTGGGATGCGGCTTGGGCCTGTGCCTTGGCCCTTTCTGGCTGGCGTTATGAATGTCGCTATGGTGACACCAAGTACAGCATTTATCTCTACTTGGGAACACTGATGTAGTTTCTTTCACTGGAGATTTTGCTTAACTCTAGGAGGATTCGGAAGACTGGAGAAATTGTTTCTGGGCAGGTGGCTCACTGCAGGAAATAAATGTGCTAAGGAAGGTGAAGTGATGGCATTTGCTAAGGTGCGGCGTTGGAAGACAAAGGACAACTGTTCCTGAGGCATGCTGGGGTTACTAGAGAGTCTGCTGGGTGCAGATTTCTCATTCCCTCTAGAGTGGACCTGGCACGTATTGAGGTTACATAATGCTGATCTAATTTCCCTTTCCTTTTAATCCTTCTGTGAGAGATGAGAGGGTCAGTGATTTGAAGAAAATTTTCATATACCAACGTGCAGTCTGACAACATTGACAAATCTCCAGCCTCTGTAACCAATTGCTTTTGCAAGCTTCTTTCTTGCTACGGATACCCTAGGGATACTTTCTTGGAATTTTCTGAGCTTCTGCTATCATATGATGTTACAACAGTTTTACTCATGCAGTTGTAGGGATATCGTCATAAAGGGCTTAGAGAGTCGCTGAGAGGGGTGTATTTGTAAGAGTATTTCATGGATCGGGAATATCTTCTCTGAATTAACTCTTAAACATACAACAGCAGTCAGCCAAGTAACATTTCATTTTCTTCTGTTTTCTTCTGTATTTGCATTATTGTGTGCTAGATATATTAATTAATGAGATCACATTTATTTTAGACTGAATCTTTGTATGAGTGCTGTATTCACAGCTGCCTATGAATGATATAATAAGGGGATTTTATGAGCATACATTTACTGGGATGGAATACAGGTATCTTTAGCCTACCATATACACAACTTGCAAACATCTATTCTTGTTGTTAGTGTTTAAAAGTAGAGTGCACTAGAAAAAGTTTTCCGCACTGTTCTTCCTGAGTTGATATTTTGTATACTTGTAACAGGAATAAGAATTATAATTGAATCAGACCAAACTAATTGCCAACTCTGATAATGCACTGTAATCTGCTAAACTATGCTTTTAATCCTTCCAATGTGAACATGAATTTACAAAATCAGCAGTCCATAGAACAGGAGTTGACATGCAAGGTTAATTATTAGTAACCCTGTAGTCAGACAGAAATACTTAATGCAGATTAAATACAATGATTTTTCTGTTTGTCACTGTAGAGACAAGCAAGAATCTGGATATCTTGCCTTTATTTTCTCTGTGTTTACAAAGTACACTTGTTTTGGAAAACTCATGAACGTTAGAACAAAAAGCATAGAAGGAAAAAACTTCTGGTCAATATAAAATGGAGAAAGGAAGTAAATTATTGTTAATGAAGTTTGCATGTAGAACATCAAACAGTAGCCTGCTTCTCATCTACAGTTCCTTCAAAGCTGTAAAGAGCCTTGAATAATAACTGTGTTTAGCTTCCTTCTGTTCAAGACTACAGTCAGCATATGACTGGCATGGCTTTCTGTTTTCTTTTTGGGAACACTGGAAAAAACATTACTTCTACACAAAAAACTGGAATGATCAGCATGTTTTATTCAGGAGGGGCACAGGATTGGATTATTGAATCTCAATGAGTCCAGTTTAAGTTTGTATTTATTTTCAGTGCAGAATAAGGAGTGTTTTCTCTTTCTTCTGCAGCATGTGCATGTAGCAGATACAGTTAAGCCTCAGCTTTTAGGACTCTTCCCTTACATTTCCAGGAAAAAAAATACCTGCTGGTAAATATAATTCTACATGCCATGATTTTCAAACTTCTAAAGCAGAAATTTTGAAAATAGGTTGAGAAAAGCTTTTATAATTGCTCTAAAGAGAATTTTTGTTGTGAATATTTTGTATATTTTTCAGATTTTGAAATTTTCTCACAACTTTAAGATTTGATAGTTTTTGACCAAAATTTTATAACCAAACACTTTCAAAGCCTGAGGATTTTATGGCTACTGTTCACCTATTTTTCTTGTCCTTTTCCTTCCTATTTTAAATGATTCTCTTTTGCACTCACCTCAGTTCTTTTCTTTCTGCTTTACCCTGTGTTCCATTTCACTCTTGCTATAGCATGCTCAGGTAGAAGTCAAGAGGGGCTGGGCTTCTTCACTGGAGTATGAAAAAACCTTGATGTTTTGCAGGATATGGAGAACTTCAGTCCTTTAATGTATTGCTGCATGGCAGCAGCCACATGAGAGATCCTCTTCACTTTCCCCTTTCACTTACCCCTGTTCTTCACATTAATGCTGGGGAAAGACAGCATTGCTGGTAGCTCCAGGAGGGCCAGAACTGTAGAGGAAAGGACCTTCAGTGAAGGTTTGGGGGGGGGATAACAAGGCTGACTCTGCTAATATGGACAGTAGGCTGGCGTCCGCGCTAGGGAAAAACAACATGCCTACATTTGTGTTATATTAAAACATTGCTTGACTTTTCAGCTTTAGCTGCTTGCAAAAGACATCTTTTTGAGAGAAAATTTTCACTCCAACTAGTGTGTAGTTTTTTGAGGAGTTACACAATGGAGTGCTATTAAGCAATCATCAGTGCCTGTGTGGGACAAATTAATGCTTCTGTGCTGTTTACCAAATAGTCTTTAGTATCTTCTGGCATAAATCATGTTATTTCGATGTTATTTTCATTATTAAACAACTGTTGGAATGTAGTTGGAACAGTGTTGTTACTAAGCAGCAGATTCAAATTCTGGCCTTTTGTGAGTCTGTAATCATTTACAGTTTCACAGGGAAGGTACTAAATGGTTGAAAACAAGATAACTAGTTCTAATGAAAAATAGGCAAACTCATGTGTTAGGAGACTCTTACCTCACTGCTGACAAATATCCCTAGGAGAAAACTTCTTTCAAAAATACCATTTTAGTCTATCTTTGCTTTTCCTTAGAAAACTTATGTTGGCACCTGAGCAGAAAAAAATAAGTTTTACTGTTCTTTGTTTAGTTTAGTATTCATTTGTTCAGTAAAACAGAAAAACAACTGGAGTAACAAGGAAATTTTGTCTTTTGTTTATGAATCAAACATATTCTTCATTCCACTCTAATTGTTTTGTTGGTTAACCTTATGTTTGCTTCACATTTGCTAGACAATCCAAGTAATTACCAAACTCATTTGTGATTTAAACCTTTCGAAGCCAGTCATCATGGCAGGTGGCCCACAGGAAGCAATTCTCAAACATTGGAGTGTCATTCCTAATCAGTGGAATTTAGTCATGCTCCCTAAGCTGCTTAACCATTTTCTTTCAGATTTGCTGAGATTTAGTAAGATTTAGTTTTTCATATTGTGTCTGCGGAAATTACTGACCCCTGCTCCTGCTTTTTTTTCATCCCTTCTTTTTCTTCAGCTATTTAACCTTTGAATTGCTAACATTTGGAGAACGTGTACCTCATCCTGTGGTTTTGCAGTGAGAAGAGAGCTTGGAATGTTTGAGTAACCATTTAACTTCAAGTTCAGTACTTACCTAGCAAATTGAGCAAACTTGATGTATATGCAGGCCAGCACATATATGTTGTTAAGGATTTAGGATGGAATACATGTTTCCCTAACATTAGCAACAGAGGTTAAGTACCTAGCTGCCTAAGATTTGATACCATAGCCACCTCTGAGGGTCCCTGGTTGTTTGGGCTGACTTGCTCTCTTGAAGGTGTTTTTGTCTCTGCTCGTTACAGAGAGGGAGCCTGGAGAGTACCTTGGATTTGGTACTAAAATGTCAGACAGTCCCAAGTTAGGTGAGAATACTCTTTTCAGCATCTTAAATTACTTTCAGCTAAACGGTTTTCTGAGTCTTTGAAGTTACTTTTGTCTTACCTACCCTGAAATGTATCTTTGGTTACCCTAACAATTATTACTAAAATCTAACTTTTCTATTGTAGTCTTTTTACATGGCTTCAGCTGAAATAATGGGTGATTTTCCATACTTGGTAATGGCGTAGTGGTATTGGTAGTGTGGTAGGACATGTTCTGTATCTATAATTTCAGAGGTGTTCCACAAGTGGTGAGTCATAGTTTACATTAAAGATACAGCTAGAGGGGTTAGCATTGCAGTCAACAGCACAGTCAAAAGAACAAAGTGGATTTCCATCCTACCAGGTACACTTTTTATCCAGTAAACCTAAGCCTCTGGGTGGATGTGACTAAACTTTCTGACCTTGCACAATTCTGCAGCATGGTTTGTACAGAGTAGCACTTTCTCCTCTCTCACTTACAGACTACATATCCCAGCCAAACCTGATTAGTATCTCCAAGACTCTCCAGTTCTTATGCTATCCACCCCGTCTTTCCAAACTGCATGGTCAGATTCCTGTCTGCCACCTCGTTCTTTACCCCTCCAACAACAACTTCCTTTGACTTTTGGGCATGCTAGACCTCTGGATGTCAGCAGATATCCCATTGCTGGCTTCTCCTAAGCAGTGTAGACAGTAACCTGGGTAAAAAATGGACTTGTTAATGAAGTTAGTGTACTAAAGCTGTCCTAGACTTCAGCTAACACTGTAGGTGCAGCCGGTGTGAGAGGGCTCTGTCCTTCATACTTGGCCACAGTATCACTCTTGAAGAGAATGGCAGCTATTGGGCTGCTGCTTGTGCCCAAAGCATGACACAGTTAAGAGGAAGGTACGTTTCATGCTACACCTATCTGTTACAATTGTCCTGAGCAGTACAATTTAATTATTCCTCTCTGAAAAGTTCAAAGGTGCATTTAAAATCTCAGAGAAAGTTTTTCTAGCAAATAATAGTTTATGATTTTGGATGTTTTAAGTACTGTACTGAAGGTCAAAGGAAGAGGTCTGTTGATGCTTCCATGGATAAATACTTGAACTTAAGTAAATAATTCCACTGAGATTTGGGATGAAGAAAAATTATGATAAAGTCTCGCAAGCATATAATTGATAAATGGGTCACATTTTGCAAACAAAACCACTTTGGAACACTAAGTTTAAAAAAGTTAATTCCAAAATGTACATAATTTGTTCTTTTTTCTTCTGCACAAATTTAATTCTCTATGGCACTGCTATTGAATATGCTAAAATTGGTATGACATATATTGTAAAAACAAAATTCTTAAGTAGAGGAGAGTTTATTACATCATACACTGTGAATTACCTGTGAAGAGATTCTAATTAGTGTTTTGATTATCTGGGCAGCAAAGTGAGATGCAAATTACCTGGGGCATATTCTCATTCTTGTTATTGTTCCACTCAGTCAATCAACAGGAAATCAATAAACCAGTGAAAGAAACTGTTTTAGCATGAGAATGCATTCTGTAACTGCTTGTGGGAACTCACAAAAGAATCAAGTCTTCAGATTTTCAGTGAGGATAAAAACCATCCCAGACAACCTAAAAGAAGGTCTACTGTAAATCCTGTAATGTTCCCTTACGTACGTTACATTCAGAGGCTGAACATAGATCTAACAGAACTGAGAGAGAGACTTTATATCTTCATTTAAACGTACTGAGTGGTCCGGAAGTCCTGCCTTGGAACAAAGGGCAGGTAGGTTTTGTTGTAACCACAATCTAGCACATCAGCTGTGGAAGGGCAGCATCCTGGTACTGTTCGGTATTGTGGTGCTGTACTACCATTTCATACCCTACCAGTTCGCACGTGCCTTGCGCTCCTTTAGGAGGATGACCCTACCCCCAGCAGTACTCTCATGCTAAGTGATAGAATACTTAACAGAAATCAGTTATCTAGACTGTTAAAATATTGGAGCAGTCCTTGGACATGCTTTTGGTCCACACCGTCTAACATCATTGACTGAAACAATCTCTAGGCTGTGGCCAAGCTTTGGAGTACTTCAGGGGCCCTTTACAGTGATAGTATGCATGCTGCCTCCCTTCATTGTACGCCAGGAAAGTTTACCAGCGTGGGTGCAAGCCAGTCTGTCCCAGCCCACTCTAAACTAGAGTAGCTACTTCCTCTCTTCAAGCGTTCCGCCTCTAGGAAAAGTAGGAATTTTGAAGTGTGTCAGAAGCGCATAAAAGAGATTCTGGTCTTTGTCTTTGTTAGTTTGTAAAACCAGTGCAACATGCCCATTGACTTGTGAGTGGCCTGCAGCTATGGACTGTGTTACATATAGGGCCACTGCATAAAAAAGGTAGGCTGAGGTCATCGCCAAACCGCCTTCTGTTCTAGTTATTGCCTATGAGTAATTTAGAGCACAGAGGAAGGTTTTATCTGGCCAAGTACAGATGTCAACACCTGAACCAGTTATTAAAGACACGCTCTTATAGGCTGTGGGGAAAACGTAGATGCTTCTAGGACATGACTCGTGATGTATTTTAAATGTTTATGTGAGGACATTTCACGATGCCTTTTTGTTCTCCATCCCCTTATGAAGAGAACCAAGAGTAACTAGCTCAATGTAAATCCTACCCCAGGGCCATTTCAGTCAGGTATAACTTGGAGGAAGCTTTACAGTCTTTGAAGTTATGCCATGGGCCAGTGGGATTCCTGATTGTTTATTGGGTTACAGCTCCCCTCTTGCTTGCTAAAACACAACTCTTGCAGATCTTATAGTGGTGGCCCTTAATTTGAAGTAATCTGTCCTTACAGACATAATGACAGTGTTTAAGGAAATACTATTGTTTTGTATTCCGGTCTTCTGTATAATAACCTTTTTTACCACCTTGGAAAAGCATTGGTGTTTGGAACAGTGCCTATAGCGTATATTTGACAAAAGATTTTTTTTGCATTTAAAACAAAATGGAAGATTTTTTCTTACATTCTGCATGACTAGCAGAGCCTTTGATGTGCTTAAGAGGTTTCTTATATGATTTTAACTCTATGAAAGGTGGCATTGCTTTTGTTTTATAGCTGTATAGCAGTGAGACATGAATGTTATGACATATATGACGAGTTTCTAATACTGATCATAATTTTATTGCTCCTTTTTCCTGCATCAGAAATGTCGTAGTATTCCAGGTCAGAGAAATAGTACAGAATCATGTGATTAAATAACAGATTTTCAAAAAAGTTAATGCATGTTCTGGGTTGTAGGATGAAGGTGATGGGGGCGGGCTTTTTTCTTTTTTTTTCTTTTTTTTATGAAACATAAAAAAGCTTCTAGAAATTTTTCAAAGTGCTTTAAAAAGATAGTGATTTTAACACTGTAGGATATTTCAAAGGAAATGAATGGAAAAGTTTGTTTGTTTGATTCTCTGATCTCTCCAGGATACCTAATTATTTCTTGAATTGTAGAGCTAGTTTTCCTAAGCTTGTGTGAGAAATTGTCATTGCATTTATGACCTGGTGTAAAAGGCCATGTCTGCCATCTCCTTTTGTTGTTCAGTATGACACAATATTTCACAATGTTTTTCTTATTCGGAACAAAATGTTTGTATTTAAAATTATCCATTATATACAGTACTGAAATGCTTAGATCTGCTTTTATCTGAAATTTTCTAAGTTATGTATGACAAGTTATCTACTTACATATCTAATAACTTCAGTTCTTGATATTTTATGATCTTAAATGCTATATCATGCTTTTATAGCAAATACCCCTTATGTATTCACACAGTGGAAGTAAGAAAAGTGTCTCAAGTGAGACTTAGGCTTGTGTTGAGACAGTGTTTGAATTTATCTGTATGGGTGTATATCTGTACAGGTGAGAGTAAATGTATAAAACTTACTGAGCTGTTCTCAAAGGTTTTATCATAAGAGACAAAACCCTTTTGAGAAAGGTACTTCGTTTGAAAATTGTTTAAAATCTTTGAAAATGTGACTCAATGTCAGGTTTACCCAGAGCATATGTTCAAATGGCTGCATGAAGAGACGGGGTTATAACGCTAATGTGAATATGATGATCTGAATGGAATAACATATCTGAAGTGAACATACAAAGTAAAAATCCAGTAAAAAGCATATTTATACTTAACACTATTATGAATGAGGATTTTTAAAGGTTACTCTTCCCTATAACAGTCCACATTTTTTTTTTAACCTAAATGAGTTTGTTAAGCATGACTTTTGCACACACTTTTCACCTTTGTCCGTTGTTCATGTGAGATCATGGTCTTTTAAGTATGTGGTCATGTGGGAGTTCAGTTGATGTAACTAAGCAAAAGCCTGGAGCTAAGCATGCACATCAGGGTTGTCTTAGTGAAATAAATGTGTTCATGACAGGTAACTCTCAGGTGCGATCCCATGAGGGGGACTTGATTGTTCATAATCACTCAACAGAATGAATTAGTTGAATCATTTGATGCCACCTAAATATTGTATGCCATTGTTAACTAAAAACGTTTACGTTTCTCAGGAAGTTTCACTGTTTTACATGCATGTGATATTTTTGCACTTAAAGTCTTGATTAAAGCCAAATACCAAGTAGTGTAATTCACTAAACATCAAGAAAAAAAAATCATACTTTATTCCATGTTCACAGAAAGTATTTCAGGAAGTAATGATGTCCTTCTGTTTCCTATAAGGGTAGCAGAGGAGAGCCAGGTCCTGCGGGTCCTCCAGGTTTACCAGGGAAATGGGTAAGCTGTTTATTTCCATTTTCAGTGTTCATGTTTATTTTCAAGGAGCTATGGTATCATCTGGAACTACACTCACCCATTTATCCATGCAGGGAACTGAAAATAACGTTGAAACGAGCAAGGAGTTTCTTTTTCAGTCCTCTGTGACTGTGCTAATATTAGATAATGCTGTTTTAAAGTATATGGAGATGTGTGGAACTTCTTCTTCTGTTTAAAAAAAACATTAATCCTGTGATGTGCAAAGCTGGTTTGCACACTGTGTGGGCTGCGTGTACTTGGGGAGCAGGAGCAGTGAAAGACTGGCTTTCTGCTAACAGCTACGTGAAACCAATGAACGGAGCAGATTATGAATGCCACCTTTTACCAGTGCTCCAGCAGTATTTACACAGTAACAGTCAGAAGCATAGCTGGGGGGGGAGGGTTGGCTGAAAGAGCCTGCTGTTACAGAGGAATGTGCAAATCACAGAGTGCAAGATCTTAGGAAGTATTTTTAAGAGAACCAGGCTGTCGTCGAGGGACTGGAGGATGGAAAGCCCTGTAAGCCACTTCTGTTGTGTCTGACAGCAAGAAAATCATAAGAAGATGCTGTTTAAAGTGCTGTATTTTGGATCAGCTGTATTTTCATCAGATAATTCTCTTTCATCAAGTTAGGACTGTTCTGGGAATCAGATTCTGCCCCCTCTGCTTGTCACGGTATGACCCTTAGCTGTTCATGCTAAAACAGTTTGAGTAAGTTTACATCCTTGACTTATTTTCACAGGGTCCCCAGGGTGATATTGGACTTCCTGGACTGCCAGGTCCTCCAGGCCTACCTGGCGGTAAGGGTGACCGGGTAAGAAACGCACTTATATATACAGACTGCAGTTTGACGTCAGGAGTGAATACAATAATCAGAGCATTGTTTTCAGTTTTTAAATTAATTAATGTCTGGTTTCTTGTTTTGTATGTAGATCTGTTAACTGCTTGAAAGTGGTGCTCTAGGTGCCCATTAGATGCTTGTAGCTCATAAAATATACAGGAAAATCTTGACAGTCTTACTTAAGGAATTGAAATAAGATTTCTGGCATAAATATTTCATTTTTTTTTTGAGTTTGAATTATTTAAAGACCTAAATTTTATTGCAGATTGACTCAGCGAGAACTGCAATTAAAACTCGGGGTCTCTGGTCAGTAAAGAGCTTTGGAACTTCAGCCCTGTCTACAGTAGATACAACACCTTTGACATACGTCTTAGGACCTTCTATGGCAATGCACAGGCTAATGCAGCTATTGAGACACAGAATCACAGAATGTTAGAGGTTGGAAGGGACCTCTGTGGATCATCTAGTCCAAACCCCCTGCCGAAGCAGGGTCACCTACAGCAGGCTGCACAGGACCTTGTCCGGGCGGGTCTTGAATATCTCCAGAGAAGGAGACTCCACAACCTTCCTGGGCAGCCTGTTCCAGTGCTCCATCACCCTCAGAGGGAAGAAGTTCTTCCTCATGTTCAGACGGAACTTCCTGTGCTTCATTTTGTGCCCACTGCCCCTTGTCCTGTCACTGGGCACTACTGAAAAGAGTTTGGCCCCATCCTCCTGACACCCACCCTTGAGATATTTAGAAGCATATATTAGGTCCCCTCGCAGCCTTCTCTTCTTCAGGCTGAACAAGCCCAGCTCCCTCAGCCTTCATCATAGGAGAGATGCTCCGGTCCCCTCACCATCCTCATAGCCCTCCGCTGGACTCTCTCCAGTAGCTCTTCACCTTTCTTGAACTGGGGAGCTCAGAACTGGACACAGTACTCCAGATAAAGCCTCACTAGGGCAATGTAGAGGGGAAGGAGAACCTCCCTCGACCTGCTGGCCACACTTTGCTTAATGCACCCCAGGATGCCATTGGCCTTCTTGGCAACCAGGGCACACTCCTGGCTCATGGTCAACTTGTCGTCCACCAGCACTCCCAGGTCCCTCTCCCCAGAGCTGCTCTCCAGCAGCAGGTCCACCCCAAGCCTGTACTGGTGCACTGGGTTGTTCCTCCCCAGGTGCAGGACCCTGCATTTGCCCTTGTTGAACCTCATCAGGTTCCTCTCTGCCCAACTTTCCAGCCTGTCCAGGTCACGCTGAATGGCAGCACAGCCTTCCAGTGTATCCACCACTCCTCCCAGTTTTGTGTCATCAGCAAACTTGCTGAGGGTACACTCTCTCCCTTTGCTCAGGTCATTGATGAAGAAGTTGAACAAGGCTGGGCCCAGTACTGACCCCTGGGGGACACCACTAGTTACAGGCCTCCAGTGAGACTCAGCACCGCTGATGACAACCCTCTGAGTTCAGCCAGTTCTCAATCCACCTCATCCAGCCCACACTTCCTGAGCTTCCCTAGGAGGATGTTATGGCAGACTGTGTCGAAAGCCTTGCTGAAGTCAAGGTAGACAACATCCACTGCTCTCCCCTCATCCACCCAGCCAGTCATACCATACACATGCAATTGCAGGATATAAGTACCTCTTCTGATATCTTGTTAGGAGAGAAGAACTGGGCCCTAGGGATCTCACGTACCTGCAGAAGATGTCTGGCTTTGCTGAATAAATGTCAGTGGCCAGTATATAAAATCAAAAAATGTTCCTTATGTTCTCTTGCTTATAGGAGGATACAGAGGAATTCACTCACCAAACTTCAGACATTTTTGTTATAGAATTAGTCAGTTCTACACTGTGTTTCATCCTTCTTACTTGAGGCATCTACTTCAGTATTAAATGAACTGCCATTGTGAAGTGCCTCTTACTTTCCACTGACAATCGAGGAAGTACAGGACTGGTAGTCAGACATAGGTATCACTGCTTTAGATGTCTTCGTTTAAACAGAGGAATCCTGCTCCTGGTATGCTCCCGGTATACATCGTGGAGTGGCTAGATAGGACTTGCAGTTATTTTTGGCATTTTTTTGAAAGCTGCTCAAGTACTTAAAAACAAGTTTCTAAGACAATCTTTGCTGTTGAGGTGTTTTTTTCATGTGTTTGTTTTTTTTGTTTTTTAATGCTGAGATCAGGAACACATGTTTCTAGTCAAATGTAAGAACTGACATAAAGCAGTGTCTTTTTGTTAAGTTGGTAATGATTCATACTTTAGACTTCTCCACAGGGAGACTGAAGGTACCTGAGGAAACAAATCTGGAAGGAAAATAACTAGTATTTGTTGCAGTGCTGACGATCTCCCTCCAAAGATGCCTGGTTTTCCTCGTTTACCTTATAAAAGGTCTGGACCTCTAAGATGAGACCAGAATGTAAGTGCTGTAAACAGACCCAGTGAGATTCAGGATACAGCCAGGAGGTTTCTGTTTATCTAACTGGCATACGACAATATCTTATGCCTGGAGGTTTTTTTTAAATCCTAGGGTCAGTTTAATGCCCTGTGCAAATACCTTGAAGTCCAAAAAGCTGTGCTAGCAATTTTCTCATCATGTGATTGCTTTTTAGCTTTCCTGTTTTGAGGCAAGTGTCCATTTCTTTTTCTTCGGTTGCGTGGAGACTGGAGTGAATTTTCTGGAGCAGGCTTAACAGGGCTTCAGCTTTGCCAGTAGCACTGATCTGCAGTATGTATTCCAAGTCACAAGCCTGAAGAGCATTGTGCCACTCCTTTCTCCTTGCAATATATCCTTTCTCTACCCTGTTCAACTTGCAACTGCATCTGTCTTAACACAGAGCCAAACATCCTTGTCAGGGTTTGGAAACAGGTATCGCTGTAGCCTGTTAACCCTAGTCTTTGCATCAACCACTGCTATCAGTAAGTTCCACACTGAAGTAACCTTTCTCCCCTTCCTGATTTCAAAACTTCATTGTTTTGTAAACAGGAATTCTAGAAAGTTCTGTTGTGAAGCCCATATGTGCATGACAAGAGTTGATGTGAATAGCAACCAGAAGCCAAGTAAATTCACGAAATAATATATTCCATAAGTCATTCTTGATCCCAAAGCCGTTAAGATTTTGGGTACTATCTGCTGGCACCTTGTCACACGTGGACGATTTTGACTGCTTAAAGAACCACCGCCGAAGGTATCAGCAAAAGTGGTTTTACTGAAGTACGATGTTGTAAAAGTGAGACTTCACAAAGTTTGATGGCAAGGTTCACTCTGTGACTTATTGCAGAGGATATAATAATGATTCAAAATTACCGACACAAAATCAAAGTTACCAATACAAAATCTTAGTGCACTATAATGCAAGGTTATGCATGATATCAGTCACTTACCAAAGATCTGCAGTTGGTAAGGGGTCTCAGACTCAAGGAGTAACCTTGAGAGGCGTCCCAGGTCAAAGGGAGATCATCACCGTGCAGCCAACTTCGTAGCAGGTAGAGCTCAAAAAAGGCTGACTCAGGCTGTCATATTTATGCTGTAGAGTGGTTGGCTCCTAGTCAAATTACATGCGATGGAAGAGGGAGGTGTGCAACTCCCTGTACCCGCAACTTTCTTTGTTCCCGGACAAATGAGTCTTGGAATAGCCACCGACTATTCATGTGTTAATTGCATGGTTGGTGTTCCAGTTTCCAAGCCCATATGCATCAGTGTTCACTGTGTCACCCTGTTCCTGTGTGAGTTTTCAGAGAGCAGGTTGGAAGTAGAGAAATTCTTGGCCCAGTTATGGCCTAGGCCTTTACTTCCTCTGGAGCCTGAACCAAACTGCCACCAGTTTGGTCAAGGAGTCAAGTGCACCCATCATGCACCTGACATATGATAGCAGAGACAGCAATATGAAACGATGTTACAGCAATGGGTCACGCTTCAGTGAATCTCACAGAGTGGTTACGAGGATATGTTACAGATAATGGCCAAATCCCGGCATTCGCCACTTACACTGTTTCTAATTCACATGTTTTGACTTGGTGGCAGACACTCCGGTTCTGTCCGTTTTAGTAAATTGAGCAGCACCAGGCCAAGACCCAGAACTTGGCACTGGAACACAATCCTTTTTACTGTTAGATAGGTAGTGTAGCCCCGGTACAGTTTTGGCTGATGTTGACTGGCAGTTCTGCAAAAAAAATCTCTGGGCATGGTTTGAGAGGCATTTTTACAAATAGATAAGTAGTATGTCAAAAAAGTGGATATTTTCATATTTTTATATCTTACCCTGTTGTCTCCATTGAAATTTTGGGGGTCAAGGTAGAATAGATTAAGATAGTTTCAGCTGTGATTTTTATGTATGCTAATGCAACTATTACAGGCCAAGTTTCACAGAAACAAAAGCTGCTCCCATCTCAACCTTATCTGTAGGCAGTTTTGTTGCTCTAAAGAAGAGTAAGTGGAGAAGAAGAACCTCCAACTTGATGTTAGGTTGGAAATCAGTGTCTTCTTGTGTGAGTAATTAGAAAACCTTAATAAGGCATGATTTTAAGAACACTTCATAAAAAACAATTTTGGTGTTGTTTGACGAAGTCAGAATGTTAAATAGGTCTGTGATTTCCACTGCTTAGCTTTGTGGGTAATTTAGTATTTTTTTTTTGTCTTCAGGAACATGAGAGCAAATCTGAATTCATGAAATTGTAGATGTTACACTGGTTTGTGTGTCCATATCTTATGTGAATTAAATGGATCTCTGAAATGGGAAAGATAACACTGTATCTCCATCCGTTTTAGAAAAAAAAATTCATGCACAGTTATAGCTCTTTTGGAATGTTTGAATGTGCACAGACTGCGAAGAACATTTGAGGATGGTGTGATTAGTTTTCTAACAGAACACAAATACTAAAATTTTCTTAAATAGTACACAGTTCTAAAAATTAAATACTTTTATTATAGAAACAAATTACATATGTTTGAAATTAATCAGGTCATGAATTTATTCCTCTTTGGTTTCTGATGGTCCACGCAGGTGTTTTGTTACAGGATTCTAAGATGAAACATCTTAATACTGTTCTTTTAAACAAAGGAATATTGACTTCAAGATACAAGCCATTCAGCTTTGACTGAAAGGATCAAAATTCTAGAGACAGTTCTGCTAAAAAACGCTGAGAATTAAACAGCAAGCACAAGAAGATTTTGACTGAACTTGTAGATGTCTTAGTGTGCTTATCTCACATTAGCAAGGCTGATATGGCCTACAGCAGTACAGAATACTTCATAGGGCTAGAAAAAGTCTTACGCTTACTGGATTTTTTGCTTATAACTTCTAACCAATTTGAAGAGCAGAGTTGTAGCTGCTGCCAGAGCATCTGCTATGTAAAGGGAAGATCTACTGTTTGACAGTCAGAATCTGTACCATCCAGTGCGGCAGTGGATTGTATGTTCCATGCTATTACTTGCCTTCAGTCTGTCACCTTAATTATATAGTAAGATTTAAGTGCTTTCAATGTCATTCTTTAAAATTTGCAGCTTTAAAGGTCTCTTGCATTAATCCTAGACAGTAGGGAGGATTGAAGATAATTTAGCATGCTTTTGAACATGCAGTTTCAAATGCTGAAATTGTAATTTTTATTCTTTAACATTTTAGGGTTCAGTGGGCGAACCAGGACCTAAGGGTGAACAAGTAAGTCATGTTACAGATTGTGGTACTTTCAGTTCACCCCACCAAATGCTGCAGTACATGATGTTGACTAAATCTGAAGGCTGACAGTATGTCTTTTTTGTCTTTTTTTAATATAGGGTGCAGCTGGAGCAGAAGGAGATGGAGGAGAAAAGGGTGACTTAGTAAGGCATGGTTTTCTCTTCACCCGATCTAATATTTTTGTTGTCATAAATTAAAACTTTAAAGTATTCTTGGGAGTGCTTCAAGCTTATGGTTTGAGAATTGAAAGTCACATTTCAGTTTTATTCTAACTGGGCATTGCAGAGCACAGCAGTTCTATTAGCGTGGTCATGCCATTCCTGCTGTTTTGTAAGCACTCGGAAATACACATATTCTGTTAGATCTATAATACAGTACAGGCTGCCTTGAAGGGGGTGTGTATGTACGTGTATGCATATATAGATACATCTGTAGATATACACCAAGCGCATATATATAAATGTGTATATGCATACACACATGCCCACACATAAATTCTTGGTGTTTGAAGCAGTAAGGATGAGGAGGTAGTTAAATTCAAGTGAAACAGGAGCACAGGTAATAAATACCCATAACAACTCAGACTTGATGGAAATATTTTGTATTGCCTTTATCTTTGGAAATAAGATGCAACAACTGGCTCTTAGGGAGAGAGAGAACGGTCTGGGAAGAGGCTGTGGCGCTGTGATATTGCTGGAGGAAGGTGTGTGTATATGGCAGGAGTGCGGCATGTTGTGAATTCACATGGGTAATGCCTGGGTCATGTGCCCTTGGGTAAAGAGGATTTGTTTTGCTACACAAAGAGAAATACATCAGTCCAGTGACTTCTATGAGGCCCCATCCAGCAAAACCAGAACTGACTCTTTCAAAAATTAGTAAACTGTTCCCCATTTAAAAAATGGTAGCCAGGTTGTGTGCTGGAAATGAACACTTGTTTTCCTACACTTTGCAGTTCTGAAAGGTTTTTAAAGTTAATTAAGAGCCCTGGTAAGCTAGATATCCAATAATGCAACTTTACCATCACTATACAGATTCCCAGGAACCAATACTATGGGGTGTTTACATGTGCTGCCAGTTAGTCTCTTTTAAACCGATAACAGTTGTTATTCCTACTTCACTTATGTTCATTAACAGATAAAGTGGCCTTTCTGACTGTTATAAACCAATTATTTCACCAACGACATTTAGGAACAGGGGAAATACAATTTTCAGAAATCTCTCCAAGAATACTATGAAAACAACAAAGAAGACGAGTTAATCTGTTTCATAGGTGATTACAAGATTTTGAAACTTTTTTTTCTGCCCCAGTTCAAAGGGAAAACTAAAAACTTTGAATAGTTGGACTGCTATTCTCAGTGAAGTGATAGAGGGATCTTGGGGTTGTTCAAGCCAGGACCAGTCTACTGGGAGCAGGAACTGCTAGGCATTTAGCTTCTTCACAGCACATTGGGTAGACACCTGCCTGGTTTGTATTGCAGTTTTGTCAGGGCTAACACAGCACTGTAAAATATAAGTAATTCTGTCAAACTAGAAAATCCTGATTAAGCAGTGCTTCCTCTAAAGGTTTCCAAGCAATCTACTATCTAAGATTGTCCGGTGCTGTAACTGTGGTTTGAGAGATTAGAGCCACGTGTCTATGATAAGCAACAGAAAACCAATTGTAATAAACATACTTTCTTATTTGCACCTTACAGGAATGTTTCTGAGAAAGGAATTTTACAAAAGAAAAAAAATCTGAAATTTAAGTTTTATTTCCAAATGAGTTGTAATTCGAGGTGCAATTTTGTGTAAATGAACTAAATATGTGAACTTTTTTTTTAATAGTGAAAAAAATTACGTCACGTTTACTGCATTTGTAATGTCTATGATAATGGAAACTTTCTTCTAATACAGTTTGTCTTATTTTTGGTTAGGGTGATATGGGATTGCCGGGAGCGAAGGGAGCTGTAAGTATAATGAATAGCACTGTTACAGAAATACAGACATCTAGGAGATCAGACAGATGGTTTTCTGATTTAAGAAAGCAAATACAAACAATGAGCAGAGATTTTTATCACAGTAAAATTGAATGAGTTGCAACAGCATTTCATCTGTTTAAATTTTGAATACAGTTAATATTTGAATGAATTAGCTTTGGAAAGGAATTCATGTCCTGAATTCTAAGCTCCTAAAAGAGAAGTGTTATTCAACAGCAATTTTCTGGCCAACTAAATTTTTTTTTTTTTGAAGGAAATGAATGCACTCTTTGTACAGTAGGTGTTGTATAGAAAGGAGGCTCAGTGCAATGGCTGCGTGCAGTCTGTAATCTTTACACTGTGAAAAAGCTGGCAGCAGGACTGTGATGTCTGTGAAAGCAGAAGTATTTATGGCCCAGATTCCTTTTTTCCTTTTTTTCTTTTTTTTTTTTACAAATAACAAAACAATAGCTTTGATGTGGAAGGTGAGCAGAAGCTTGTATGTCAACATAAGAAAAAGAATTTCAGAGCTGAACACGTTTTTTTACTTCAGGATCACTGAAGAATGGGATTGTTCCAGCAGCTGACAGTTTGGGCTGTGATACTAAAGTGTCAACAGTTCTGCCTACAGGAAACTGAGTCTGTAACAAGCAAACTATGTCTGTGTTCTCGGTGGCCTGTGTGACACTGGGGCTAAGCAAATGCAAACTGGAGAGTGTGCACTGCTGCTCGAGATCTTACAAGCAGGACATGAAGAAGACATAGAGGAGAAATCCGTAGTTTTATCCCCCTAGATTCTTAAAGTCCCTTTCTCTTGATAAGACCCTAGAGTGCTTGTCATCCTAGTGAGTACACACAGAGGGATGAGTAATCCCTCCGGGAACCCAACAACTCACTAGGCTGGGCAAGAAAAGAGTGATGGCTTCCTGGCTGTATACTCCACGAAGAGAATTTTGCTGTCTAATTAATATATCCGTTGAAGCATGTTCTTTGGGTTTTCTTCTGACAGGGACCGCAGTTAGCGGCCTGAGATGCAGCACAGATGGCGCTGAAATGGCTCCATCTTGTGGATTTAACTCATACCACAGCTCAGTAATCGGTTCTTGAGCATCTCTGTCAGGGGGTGGTGGTGTATTTTTTTTTCCCCAATAGATTTGGGAAGCCATAAGTATGTAGGATTTTTTTTTCTGCTTTTTTTGAGTATTACTGGTTTTTTGTGTGTTTTGTTTGGTTTTTGGATGTTCTTTGTTGGTACTACTATTGACTAATAGTAGTAAAATAACTTGTATTGAAAGTAACTCAGAGGTGCCCGTTGGCATAGGTCTCACTCTGCATGGTGTTTAATCACTTTTAGAAAATTCACTGGAGCAGAAGCTGTACCTTTATTTACTAAATGCACCTAAGTGGACATATTGATGTATCCATATCAATCCTGTCATTCCCCAGGGGTCAGGATGCTAATACCAGTAAATTAGCTCTTTATACCCCTTCCCTGAGTGAAATAAGCTGGCACTGCATCTGTTCAGGCAGTTTGTCAACATCAGTTTGTGTGAGAATTTTCCCTCCCCTACGCCAGCAAACTCAAGTGTAGGCACTAGAATCAGTGTGCAGTGAGCTCTGTCTCTGACAGATGTAAATGAACCAAAATGTGTGTTCCCAAGCAATCTGGGGCTAGACAATACAGGCTCATACTGTGGTACTCTCTACGAAAGGGCATGACAGGCATTTGGAGCAAGCAGGGAGCTGGAATTTTTGTATCTTAAGGAGCACTTAATGTCTAGAAAAGTTGCATGTGACATGAATGAGGGCAAAAGTAGAAACCAAGTATAGGAGATCGGTTCCTTGACAAAAAAAAACAAGGTCTTGTGCGTGTCACTATAGATGCTGATTTGCCTCCTTTGACAGAATATCCTATTTTTCCACTTCTCCCCTTTGAGTGAAGAACACAGACCTCTTTTTAAGTTTATAAATCACACAACCACTGACTCCAGTCGCTCACTTAAAGAGAAGCTGTTCAACAACTGTACAACCCAGTGCTCATTGCTTTGCATTTGCGAATAGGTCCTGTTACCGTTTTGATAGGTTAGAATGAGTCTAACACTGGTGTAGCAGTCCACTGACATTCTTCTCTTTCACTGTCAGGTTGGTAATCCTGGAGACCCTGGTTCCCGTGGGCCTGAGGGAAGTCGGGGACAGCCTGGCATGGAAGGGCCACGAGGCTCACCTGGACCGCGAGGCTTGCAGGGTGAACAGGGTGCCCCAGGTCTGCCTGGTAGTCAAGGTCCAGCTGTAAGTACTGTTTTCATGTAACTGGTACCTTTTGAACACTTAACCGTCACTCACACCACTCCTTTTCTTGCATCAGGAGATGCGTACGCATGCAAAACCCAAGTGCCACAGTAGAGTTTGAAATACACTGTACCTCACAAGAGACACGTTTGTGCACCAGAGAAATCTTAAGGTTGTGTACAGTTACGTCCTTGGGTCCTCAGCTTTCGGTTCCATTTTTTATGCCCCTCCCACTGCTGTTGTGCATGTACTATGTTTGGTACATGGACGTATCACACATAGTATCTACCTTGCTGACTTCAGCTGGAATATTTGCACTTGCAGGGACTGCAACATCATTTATTGATTGGCCAGCATTTTTTGCATCAGGCACACTTACAAAATGTACTGTGATATCAACTGTTTTTCTAAAGTATTATTTTTTTAATCCTAGGGAAAAGAACCAACCGATCAGCATATTAAGCAGGTTTGCATGAGAGTCATGCAAGGTAAATATGCTAAAAAGTATTTGATATTTCTTGTGCATTTAAATCAGGATAAGCTAGTGCTGTGGAGGCAACCAAGATTTTCCCACTCGTACTCAGAACAAATAGTGTGGCCTCAGCAGGGGACCTGGTGGAAAATCTTCCCACATGTGAATGTGAACACAATATGAGAGAATATGAGAAGTCCCTTATTTTATATATACTTTCAGCCTCATTGAACTACCTGTCAATTCCACACTATTACTGTAGTAACCAGGCCATAGGCTGGAATATTTTTATGACATACATATATTATGTGTACAAATCACTTGCTATGTTTACACATATAAAAGTACACAGCTTCACTGAAAGCTCATTTTGCCATTTGTACTCAAACGCTATTAGATTACAGCAACAAAATTATGTGCAAAAGACATAAAAAAAAGAGGAGTGCAGAGAGAGGCTTTCTGTAGATAACACACCATAAAATGAAAGCAACAGGCAGATGTTCAAAACCCTAATTATATTTGCTTAGTTCTTGGCACACACAGAAATCTGGAGCTTTTCTAATACAGTTGGGTGCATGGGATTTACTCGGTTTAAAAATTTATGCTGCCCTGTAAGCACAAAAGAGACTTTTCAGTGCTTGCTATTGAAGATGCCCTTTGGGATATTACGCCTTTGTAACGTTAAAAGTTTTACCAGAATTAAATAGCTGCTCATGATTTAATCTCAGTAGTCATCACTGTTCTTGATACTGCCCAACAGGGTATTTTTTTTTTAAGCTTTCTATAAATAGGATAAAAAGACCTTTCTGAAGTGATCTCTTGAAGGACAGTAATATTGAGGAGGATTATAGTGAAATCAGATATGATGCTTGAATTTTTTCATAACTATCAGAATTAGCAGTGAAGAGAAGGGTATGGGAAATATCTAGACTCTCTTCATTGCATACCTCTTGAGAGCCCCTATAATGGTCAATTCTGTTATGCTTTAAAAAAAGTAAGACAAAAGAAAAAAAAAATCGATGAAACGGGGTCCCTGGAGCCTTGTCAGCTTAAAGACAACCATAACTGAAGTTCAGCTCCTGAGTAGGTTTTGCCTGCAGATTGCTGTCCCCAGTCCGTCTTCCTCATGTATCTGCTTGCAGTATTTCCTGTTTTATTTCAGAACCTTTGCACCACCCGACCCCCTTTGCACCACCCTATCCCCATCATCTTAATTTTTCCTGGTTGCGGGTGCAAAATAACTAGTATTGCCAAGTCATGCAGACTTTATAGCAAATGTCATATGGAGTTGTGTGTGGCTGTATCCAGAGAAAGTTATTTCTAAGGCATGCTTGGAAGATGGATTCGAAGTCTAGAATAGAAACTTTAAGCAAAGAGAGGATTGCTCTTATGCTGTTACAAGAATGGCCTGAAAGGGGGATGAGGAAAAGGGAGTAGCTAGCTTAGACCATTCCAAGGAATGGCACATTGATCCTACGCCTAATGAAGAGCAAAGCTCCCGCTGATTTACTTAAGAAAAGGTCAACATAAAATGTTCAATTGTTTATCAAACTTGAACTCATGAGCACCAATTTGAAGGGTTTCTTTCCTCTGAGAAAGAAGGCCTGCACTTACTTTGCAGGCCAATGTAGATGGCTGTCCTCATGCTTTTCAGCTGTTTGTTCTTGCAAAGATGGATCTTAATAAGGATTAACGAGTAGTAAGGAAGAGAGATATTTGCTCTTTTAAGAGGTGGCAATTGGATGCCTAAGTTTTCTTACTAGATAGTTGAAATTTAAATGAGGTAGAAGATTACAAGGACATTTCTAAATAAACCATATACACTTCAGTCATTTCAACTTGCTAACGTTAAGTGTATAAGATGTGGGCTTCAGAGTGACCAGCTTCACAGTGTGTCTATGCCTCTAGTAGTACTAAGATAACATCTTATATGTAATTAGCTTTGTAAATAGCATTGTACATAAGGAAGGTGCTGTACTGTGATCTGTCAGTTTCTGTAGCAGAGAATGCATGTTCTTCGTTAGTGAGCATGAGGATCTCTCCATTCAGATCCACTTACTGCTGAATTCTGTCCTCTGCAGAACAACTAGCTCAGCTGGCAGCCAGTCTTAGGAGGCCAGAATTTGGTGCTCCAGGTCTTCCTGGCCGACCAGGGCCACCAGGTGCTCCAGGGCCTGCTGGTGAAAATGGCTTCCCAGGACAGCTTGGACCCCGTGGCTTGCCTGGCCTTAAAGGTCCCCCTGGTGAGATCGGTCGTAAAGGTCCTAAAGGTAAGAAATTCTGTAACTCGCTTTCAGTTGTTGACTGCTCCATTTTTTTGTGGTCCCCCCCCCCCCCCCCGGGATTACAGGGGATGTACATTGTACACATGTAAAGTCCAAAAAGATCCTGAATTAGGAACATAAGCTATTTCCTGTAACTGTTGCCTCAGTTGCCCCAGTGATTAAAGGGCTCATTGGCCTGGCCTCAGCAAGGCTTGTTTATAAATTTTTTTTTGTCATTACATCACTTAACCATATGAGAAAGGACAGGCATCTGCCTTGAACTAGAAGTGAGCAGCTGAGTCAGATTCCTAATATTAATTTTCCCTCTCATGGACTTTAGAAGTTTGTGTTTTCATATGCTGAAAAGCTCCAGCAGTGAGTCTCTCTTTCCTCCACTCAATCTGGTTGTGGACCTCACTCCCGCAAGACCTGTGGCTCCAAAAGCTAATGTAAACAGTCAGATTCATTCACTGATCTCTAGCCTACTTTTCTAAGTCTATCCAGTTTCTCACATTACAAGTGACTGATACCAGTCTGCCTCTTTTATTTGGGTATAATACTGGAGCCATTTAACATCATTGCACAGTGTACCACAATGTATTGATTCTTTTGAGAGAACAAATCCATAACAACACTGACTAACCTTACACTTTACAAAAAAACTTTGATGTAACTTCACCTCTTGTTCCTGACTGAGAAGGCTTATACACCTCCAGAGGATTATAGAGTAGAATTTTCTGCAAAGTCTTATGACCACAATATATGTATTAGTTTCTATTCAGCAGTGGTTTTGATTTGTTTTCTTGAAGGAAGGTTTTATTTAAAAACTGTATTTCTGCACAAAGCTGATCTGTTGCTGGATTAGAGCATTTACTTTTGTCTCAAGTTTTATTTGAAAGTAAAATTGGGAAAACCTTTGAGAGAAGGAATAGAATACCAACAAGGCAAACCTTCACAGCATTGTTGTTGGCACTCTGTTACTGTTTTCATTTAATGTGATGTCATCTGTATTTGAAGAGCAACAAAAAAAGGTGATCCGATATGCTGAATTTGATTCATCACACAGAAGGTTGCACTGTGTTGATATTAAAAAAAAAAATCTACAGAGCATAAACCTCCCCTCCAAACAAGCAAAATCCTTTGTTTCCTATCATAATTGTCGTAAAATTTCAGGTTACCTTACAGTAAACCTTGAAATACAATTACAGCTACAAGAGAAGTGGTGAATGCTCTCATGTGCAAGAGCTGTCACGACTGTACATTGCAGGCACCCTGAAAAAAATCTCAGTGCTTCACTCTGAGTTCCTGGTAGTTACCAGAGTTCCACAGAGGTCATAGAGATGGACTGACTCTCTCCATCCATTTGGGGAGTTGTCTGAGATGGGAATGAGAGGAATAGGTTACCTGGGACACATGACAAAAGGGAAAAGGAGGAGGATGTTGAGAATGGTTTAGAAGGGCATGATAAAGACGAGAGAGAAACACAAGCATGTGTTACCATGACACAGACCAGACGATACAAAGGTACAGTGATTTTTAACAGCATGAACAACAGTGGAGTCAAGAAGAGCTGGCTCAAGGAAGATGGTTATAATGACTTTACTGAGCAATCTGGGGTATTGAAGGAGGGCAGCATCAGAAACAAGAAGTTGGAGAAGTTTGGGGTAACCAGCAGTAAACACTATTCCAAAGTGTTCAGTAGCTGGAAACAGTAGAAGTATGTATGTATATATACCTGCCATTGGTGCTTCCAGAAGCTGCATTTATAAAAACAGGCTGAATCTCCATGTTGACTAGGCAGTCTGAAGCATAGAGATCAGATTCCTCCTCTAGCACCCTGTGTGCATCTTTTATTGAAATTTAGACTCTTGTACTGGCTCCTGTTTTCCTTTACATAGCTTCCTCGTTTTCTGCTGTGCCATTTCTAGGCAAGCCCCAAACTTAACAGTCTATTCCAACTCTCCTCACTGCAGTACAAGAAAGTATGGAAGTAAAAAATAAAGCTTAGACATTATTAGGCACGTACTTGTGACTTGCAGCAGAAAAAAAAACACAACATGAATTTACCTAGGGTATTCATGAGTGGTAGATACATGTATTTTTATGGAATACATACATACCCCAAACTTCTTACAAGGAGATGGGTCAGGACATCAAAGATGCTAAGAATATATAGAGCCACCTGAATTAGTTTATTAGTCACTCACCTCTGAGAGGGAACTTACTGAAAGTAGTACTCCAAGTAGGCTGTAACTAATATTTCACGAATTTGCTTTAGGTGAACCAGGAGAAAGAGGAGAAAGAGGATTTCCAGGCAGAGGACTGAAAGGTTACCCTGGACCAAGAGGTCTTCCAGGTAAATAAATGAGGGTGAGGATAAAGAAGAAAAGATGTAGTAAAAATTTATTCCGAACTGATACCTCAAGCTGCCTTGAAAAGATGAAAGGTGTCCGTTAAGCAATAAGCTTCCAAATAATAGTACTTTGTAATTTTTACTTCGTAGGTAATAATACAATCACAGATCAGAATTAAAAGCTCTTTTACTAAAGAGCTACCACCCCATTTATCTCAGTGTAGAAAGGTTAGGAAAAGTGTACACAAAGCGTTAAAAAACCCAGAGGCAATCACATATATATATATATATATATATGCGTGACTGCATCTTTTTTTTTAAAAATAGAAATATTTATTTATATACAAAATAAAAAAAAGGCCACAGACCCCAGATTTATCTCACTGGCAGCCACAGAAGTCTTAAAAATCTCCATTCATAATTTAGGACATTCAAAATACAATTCCCCTTTATTTTTGTGGTAATTAATTGCAGTGTTATGTAATAGGAGTCCAGGATAGATTCTTGCTGATAAGTGCAGCACAACTGGCCTCCAGTGGCCAGTGAATGAAAAGAAACATCTTGTTTTTCAGTGGTCTCTCTCCACAGTGCGTATCTGTGTGTATATGTAGGCAGAAACTACCAAAATTTGTTCTGCTTGTAAAAAGGAGAAAAAAAAAATCAGTGGGGTATGTACTGATACCTAGGATGTCTGTGAAACTCGGAGTTCTCTTCTTTAGAAATTTATCATTGGAAGCTTACTAAAACCACTATATTTCATCCCTTCATTGAAGATTTAGAAGTAAAAAGAGACTTTAGTGCAGTTCCACTCTACACATCTATTTCCCCAACACGTCTGAGTGTAGAGTAAAAATAAATTCTTGATACATCTCTTTCTGGAGCATGAATGTAACTCGTGAAGTAGTGAGTAGCCTTTACACCTTCACACGCAGCGCCAGCAGGGCTGTCTGCAGTGCTGCAGCCAGTTACACGGCATAGCTTTTTATAGCAGTAGATCTTCTCCTGTATAACTGCAGGGGGTTGGGCCTGAAATTCCATTGCTGTAGACATATAAACACAGCCTGGCTGTCTATTAGAGGAAAAATGTCACTCCAAGTAGGCACTTCTCTGGGGAATCCACTGAGAGCAATTAAAAGCCATCTTCATACAGCTTTTGAGACCAGGATATTCAGTAAAGCTACATGTATACTAGGCATGTCCTATGCTGCCCATTTTTAGACCTGCATCCTCTTTTCCAGGTGAACCAGGCAAACCCAGCTATGGCAGGGAAGGTCGAGATGGTGAACGAGGTCCCCCTGGGGTGGCCGGTCAGCCTGGGGTTCCTGGTCCTCCTGGCCCTCCTGGCCCTCCTGGGTACTGTGAGCCATCGTCTTGCAGAATGCAGGCTGGACAGAGAGCTGGTAAGAACATGAAAGGGCCATGAATGGGCACTGCAAGTGCCACGAAGTGTCGGCATCAATTTACTTCCTGCGCAGACAGCTGAGGAGAAAATAAGGAATGAAGGAGAAATACAAACAAGGAGAAACCTTTCCACCAAGGTTTCAGTAAGGCATTTTTAACACAGTGGTGGAACATTCTTTCTAAAGGTGTACTTAGCAACACAAGCTGGAACAATGGTGCTTACAGAACCACACAGGTGCTGTTTTTTGGCTCTTTCTCCCTTTGGGGTGGGAAAAAAGGCACTTGTCTATTTTTATTTTAATATTTTTTGTAATAAAAGAGTTTCTGTGATTTCTCCTCCTCCCCTACTTAATTCCTATGTATGATGTACAGTGAAATAACATGTCTTCAGCCATCAAATAAAAAGGAACAGTTTATTTACTTCAGTTGTAGCTATTCTTTTATGCTTATAAGATAAAGTCCAGAGCATTCCTGAGCAAATGACATCACTTCATGCACAGTCATTTCATTGTACGTTTGTGCTGTGCAGGGTATGCTAGGCCTCGCTCAGCTCTTCTCTTCGATTGCAGAAACACAGTTGGGAGGCAGTTCTTAGGAAAACCTGCCACCCCCCCTTTTATGCTGTAGACTTCTGTAAACGTATGATCCCTGGGTGTTCATGAATAAGCCATGTGGAATAGCCTTTTTGTTTTCCACTCCAATTTGTGTTGCATTCGTAGTTTTGTATGAAGCCTAGTCCACCTTGCCTCCTTCTATGTGAAATTGAAATAGAAGGCTAGAAGCCACTGCCAATGGAATTTTAAGTCCCATAAACTTTTTGCAGTAGACATTGCAGATTTTAAGTAACATCTGTGGTTATACAAAACCCAAATAAATAGTGTTTTAATCCCCTATATGTTTTTCTATGTATGGTTACATTCAATACCAATAAACAAAATAGCCAGAAGACCACCATTAGACATCCCAAGTTGCCTTTTGTGGATAAACTCGATTTTTAGAGGAAGAAGTGCAATGTGGGTATTTTGTTTCTCTCTATATAAATTAAACTATTTGTGGTTTTGCCTGTACATTTTCTGAAGCGTATTCTCTCTCAAAGACAGCAATGAAACCATCCTATGATGTTTCCTTTCATTCTGCTATTAGTCATCCAAATTTTCAAATAAAAACTTTGGCACACTTGCTTAAAGGATTGATTTTTTTTTTTCCTAGCCCTTAATTGTCTGTTTATGTTTGTAATAGTTGACTTGTATGCCCTGTGAGAATATAAAGAAACAACATGATGATTTGAGCATCTGTGATGTATGAGACAACACTAAAGGGAAAGGTACTCATATAATACATATTCTAAAAGCAATTATTGAAAAAAACAGTAGGTAAGCCTTCCCCAGAACAAACCTGGTGCTCTGGCTGCATCTAAGAGCTGCTTCTCTGGCACCTCATGTGTTGACACAAAATGCCTAAATTGAGATCACTTGGGAGAAAAATGTCTGACAAAGCTGCCTACTAAAAGTAAGTTATTTGCAGATTTATTAGAGACTTTTGAGAATGAGTTAAATGGGATTAATTTTGAGGATCTCTTTATGTCCCTTGCACAGCCCAGTATTTTAAATGATAAAATATGAAAGAGGTTGAATCTTTACAAGTAAGTCTTATCTACAAGTGTCTACTGCTGTCTGTTCAGTGCCACGGAAGCAGCACCGGGTGAGACGTCAGGAAAAAGACAGGGGAAGAAAACAGGCATAAAGAAATAGGTCATCCTTCCCAGAGGCTGCGGGCAAAGCCCGAGACAGAACGGTTTTCCTGCACCTCCAGCTTGTCTGAACTCTCTCAGAACCCACACCTCCCACTTTAATACCACAAGGAGTCATCAGAGTAGAGGAGTGCGAAGAATTTCATTCTTAAGAAACAAATCCAGACAATGGCATACAAGGTGATTAGCTTGTTCACACACAACGGCAGGCATAAAATGTTAGGATTAGGTCAGTGTTTTTACTGATTTAGGGCATGGCACTCAGAAGTACTCCTTACGTAGCGCAAACAGCTACACCGTTAGTGGTAATGACAAACTGCAGTTTCACCAGCAAACTTTTATTTTGACTATAAAGTGTGTAAAACCATTAAAAAGAAAAAAAAAAACCTGATAACAGAACGAAAATATTATTTTCCATATGTAATGCATAAACATAATGAACTAAAAGAAGCAAAAAACCCCCAACATTTAAATACAAATGTGAAACGCTTTAAAAAATAGCCTGAAAAATGCATAAAATTCCACAATGGCAAGAAACTCTTGTAGGAGAGAAAACATTCATATGTAAAAACCAGACTGAAACTATTACAATCAAATTCAACACTGAAGGTCAAGTCAATGCAGAATCTATGTAAATGGACAGCTTCAGGTTGTGACAGATTTTCTGCCTTCAAGCCAACTTGTGAGTTTTAACTCACAGAAGTGAAGAACAAATCCTCAAGCCTATTGTAACTCACTAGGGGACACATTGCTTAATCCAAGTATTTACCAATTCTGAATCTTGTGCAAGAGCGGAAAAATTTTATGTGAAGAATGGCAGACCATGTACCAAAAAAAATTCAGGAATTGAAATTTTTTAACAGCACATTCAAGGAGATAAAGGTTTAGAAAATAAAGACAGAATTATGAAATTAAAAGAAAGGTGTATCAACTTTTGGTGTATCGAAGGTTATACATCAACTCTGGTGATGTATAAAAAAATAGTGCTAATTTAAATAAATAGAAGGCACAACGCAAAGAAGTTGAAAGGTTTCACAAGCCACTGACAGCGTGCTGCCCGTTTGAACCAGATGTTCCTGGAATCCTGGTGAAGTCCAGGATCAAAATCTTTTTCTCAATGCTTTCTGGTTCAACAGCATAAAATTCTATGAGATTTCTTAGTGAAAAGACCAATGAAAATCACTTTTACCCGTCAGGATTTCTGCCGCCACTCCCAATTCTGGAGGTTTAACTGCGCTGTGACAAATAACTTTTTAGGCTCCCCAGTTACTTGAGTGTAGGCAGGAACCAAGAGAAAAATGTCCTCAAAATGATCACCAATGCTTCACAATCCAGTCTGGCCTTTTAAAATGCGGGCTGCAACGCTTTCCCTACTTGGCTACTAATAAGTATTAGTAACACTGCTGCTAAACACCTTAATAAAAATAAATATGTATGTTATGCATCTATAGTCTCTATAGAGAGAGTTTATATATGAGTTTAGATGAGTTTTCTGTCGCAGCCATCACTGGGTTCAAGCAACCTAGTATGAACTGCCACCAAAAAAGTTGTGAAGGTGTCACAAAGGCCAAAGTTGCTCTCTGGCCAAAGGAGCCTTGGGGTGCCCAAATGAGGCAAGAAAGCAAGGCTGGGATGGGTTACGCTAGATTTTGCTCCCCTGAATACTGTAGTCGTGATCTGGGTTTACACAGGGCCAGGCAGATCTACAGCCAAATTTGCTCTTCCTTCAAGAAGGAGATTTGCCATCAAACAGATGGTACTTTCGAGGTTACTTGAAGGACAGAGGGAACAAGAAACCAAGTCCGTTGGTGTCAGAGACGAGTGTTGGCTGGACTGTGGAGCCCTAAATTTCACCAGCCCGTAGGAAGCACAAGCCTGACCCTGGTGTGGCCAAAAGCGCCCCACCCCCCCCCCCCCCCCCCCCCCCCCCCCCAAATTCAGCCATCCCAGGCTTGCAGCCCTGGTGCTGACTGCTGCCCGGGGCATGCAGCGGTGGCTTTGTGCCTCTCCTCTCTCTCGCTCGTTGAGCATCCTCCCTCTCGTGATTTGACGCGGAAAGAAAGGTTGTCATTTCTGACAGAATCACACACAGAAAGGATGTGAGACATCTCCATTTCCATCCAGAATCCTATTGCAGGTGTAAATGGTCACATAATCATGTAAAATGCAATTTTCTATCCACTTCATACATTTCCACTGAACTGAACCTTAAATGTTGCAAACCAAAAATATTACAAAGGAAAGAAGCAACCAGTACTGCGGTTCATTTAGTGACAGCTGCATATCACTCACAAATCAAAGAAAATAATAAAATAAGGTATGTCATTGAAAATCCTTCAAATACACTGGAGACAGAATATATTTACATTGAAACCACAGTAAATAATTAAATGCATTTGTGTTTGTACAACAGCAGACTTGGAAACAAAACTGCTAGGAGACGTGTAGACTACATTCTTTTTATCCACAAGCTTATTTTGGTCTAGAATCTGTAATGTTTGTTAGCAATTAATATTTGAAAACCACATTTCCTCAAGGTATCGTGAGGCATGAGTTTTCGACTTAAACACCAACCAAGGCAAGGTCACGGTTAAACTTGTTCTCCATGGCCTACACCCAGCTACATGCATGGAGAGGGATTTAAACATCCACCCAGTAGAATCTAGTTGTACTGGACATAACAAGGTTTCAAGGAAAATTTAGATTCTGGATGTATCGAGTCATATAACAAATACATGACTTAACCCCCAAACCACATTCTTTTGATTCCTGAGATACTTCTCATGTTCTAACACATCACGTTAGAGCAGCAGATCTGTTCTACCAGATTGGTAAAATGCAAGGTGAGGGGCTGGCTTTAGGTAGTATATTTGGAGAAACAAGTTTATGAAATGTTAGTTTAGCCCATGGGGTTTTTACAAGACTTTTATGTAAACATTACAGAAAAAGAAGAAAAAAACTGAGTGCACACTGACATGAAAAGTAATACTTCACTCTTGTGAAAAAGAAGCGCCAAAACGTTTTGTGTGATTATCCATTAATTTAAAAAATACACTTATTTAACAGAGCTGTGCATATCTAACATGTCATCATCCACAATCATAAAACATAAAGGGAGGCTGCATCATACAATCAATCCTGTTTCCATATCACAGTGCTCTTTTAGCATTGAAACCAAATCCAGTTTAAGACAAAACCACTGGTTTTTAAAGCATGACTAAGTAGGCTGCACTGCAACTTGACTGTATGAAGGATGCTGTTGTAATTTTCGTTAACCGTAGCGGACTCCCTGCTCCCCTGGAGACAAACAGGATTACAGTGGGCATAAACGATGCCTGGAGGCGGGATGTCCCCTTACTGCATGTTCTTCTATAACGCGTATATATAAAAACCACAAATAAAATCTAAGCAATGTTACCTGAATAAAAATTATCCAAGAAAGGCAGTATTTCTGCAAATACTACCATGTGAAAATAAATGTTTTTCAGGAAAAAAAAAAAAGCCAGGCTCAAGAACAAAATCAGAAACACCGACTCTCGTGCTGTGAGTCTGCGCAGCACTGGGTCATCCCTTGTGCTGCCGAGTGAGGTCGGCCTGGGCTTCCTCCTTCACCCCAGCAAGATGCCCTGAACTCCACCGTGCGGGCGAAAGGAGGGCGGTGCAGCCTCAGAGGAGCTCCCCTCTTCCCGGGTTTGTTACTTTCCTTAGGCAAGGTGAGCAGTTCTGCACAAAGCTGTTTGAAGAAAACCTCAGCGCCTTCTTAAGTAGGTGATAAAGCAACTTCCCATAAAATATAACAGTCTGATCCTAGAACAAAGCTTCTAAGAAAGATTTAAAAGATTTTGTCTAAGATATTTCCATTCAAAGTCCCATTGTCTGCACGCATTCCCAAATCAGAAAAGCATCTTGTGCTACTGGAAAAAAATAATCCTCTGCGCCTCGTCCCTTGCAATGCTTACTGCGGCACTGACTGCTCAAAACAAGAGGCGAAACTGGTAAAGCAAACGGCAGAACAGATTAGCCCCCCTCCGCCTTCCCCGGCCCCCTTCCCAAAAACTGAGACAATGCCAGTCTGAAACCGCAAACGAATTTCAGGGGCCAAACCTGAAAACCACGCAGAAGGGTGTTGCCAGCTACGCTCTGCTTTCAATTCTAAAGATGTAGAGGAAGAGCAAGGCAGTGTGAAGTAAAGTGAAGCTGGGATTAACTCTGCTCTACCCCAGTGAAGAACGCGACATCTTTAAAAAAGTATCGAGATAGCCAGTATAAAAAAATACCCGTTTTCTTACGTGAGAAAATTAAAGTGGGCTTTCAGCAAAATAAAAAATAATGCAACAAGATAATTGCCGAAGTCACCTGCAAATCAACAGAAAGTGTTCAAATACATTTTAAAAAACCTTTAGATTTGAGCCTATAAAAAGAAAAAAGGCATCTGTAGGAAACATAGATGAAAAAATAAAACTTCTTCGCGTATAAAAAAGTGTTCTGCTTTCCAATAAGTTCAAGTAAATTACCACGGAGCACCTGCGCCCAGCAAGGAAGAGGTGCTCGGTTTCAGCTAGCTAAAAGCCCCCCGATATACAGATAGAGTCTATGTACAGCCTGCGGGGCAGGGGCTGCTCCGAAACCTCGCACTCGCGCCGACACCCTGCACAAGACAGCACCCTTTTCAATATCACCACGGAAAGAAAAAAAATAAAGAAGTTTAAACTTAACTTAGGAAGTAAAAAAATATTTCGATTTTTTTACACATACTGGAATTACTAGAGAAGTAAAAAGAAATGGACGAAAAAAATGTGCATGCAAGATAACCTGACCAGCAGTTCATTTGACTGAACGGAAAACAGTAACGTGGGGCCTGTCCCTCCACTGCTGTATGCCCGCGGACGTATACATCGGCGCTTTCCTCGCTGGGCTGGCTGAGCCCTGGCAGGGCAGCAGCGGGTGCCTCGGAAGAAACAACTGCCGGGTTTCACGCCGGCTCCCGGCGTTCACACAGCTCCGAGGACCAGATCCGGAAAGGCGGCCAACGCCGTGGAGCGAGCCGAGACACGCGCCAAGGGCGCAGGAGGTCTGCAACGGGAGCGGCGTGTCTTGAGCGAAGGCCGGGCAGGACCACTTGTTCCATCCGTGCCTTCGCTCCAGCAGAGCGGAGGGCGCGTTGGCCTAGAGAAGGGGCAGCCATCGCCTCCCGAGGGATGAGCAGGAGAGGAGGTGCGAGGACTGCGGTTTGCCTGCGGGCTTTGACCTCTCTGTCCACGTCCTCACGAGGCACAGACAGAGCACCCCGTCCCCAGTTTGCAGGTTCCTGTCAGGAGATGGCTTCAAGGCACGCCACAGGTTTTCTGCTGCCCTCTCCCGTCCCAGGTGTTCACTCTGAGCCTTTGATCTCTGTGGTTATTTACACATCTTTCTCGTGCCAAGCACCTTCTTCCCTCCAAACACCCAACTGATTAACACGCCGCGTGGGTGCGCTTCCCCTCTCAGAAAGTGTGCCTGCAAGGCTCGCCTGTGCTCCCCAGCTGCCTGAGGTAACTCCATCACCTCTCGCACTCGTCTTGCTCCTCCAGTCTGGGTGCGAGTGCTAGGAACTCTATTCAGAACAAATGCCAACGCGTTTCTTTTTTTAAAGACTCCCACCAGTCATTCCTTACTGTCTTTAAGCAAAACCCAGAAGTCAGCCAGATTTGTGTCTCCCAGCAGCTTTTCTGGAACCCAGCACTTGCAATTTGGGAACGCTTCCCTGGTGGCTCAGTACTGCTCAAGCATGAAGTCACCAACACCACGTCCCTGCCCGACGTGGGAGAGAGCGACTGGCTTCCTAAGGACAGGGCAAGAGCCCTCACTGCTGCTTTTGTAGTACGGATTTATTCTGAGGTTGTGGGTTACAGCTGTCCGTGTTCTCTCAATAGCACCTTCACTTTTGATTGCACTGCAGCAAATTCCCTGGGAATCTGGGATCATCCGTCTCCTCATAATCAGGAGTGAGACTTTGGCCAACCCTCCTCCCTCCTTCGCAGAATCAGCCTCCGTGTGATCGATTTGCTCCATCTCCTCTTTTGCTCAACGCTTTGAGCTCTGTAGGATTGACACTTTGTTCTGTTTTGTTCTTCATCGACAATGTCTGGTCCTGTAGGAGTTACCGACTGCCTGCAAACTGCACGCAGCCGTGCTCTCTGTAGTACACCTTTCCAAGGAGGCTTTTGCCTTTTTTCTGATTTCTCTCGAACTCAGTTTTTTGCACCAGTTATTAGGACCTGTGAGTTTTGTGTTCTACTGTTTCCACGTTCTCAAGCTTATTTTGGCACACGGTTATTGCAGGAGGAAGAGGAAAGCTGTGCCACCAGCAAGATTCGAGGGTTGTGAAGTTCCTTCTTTGACTGTCTCATTGTGTACCCACCAGCTCTGCTCTAAAGCAAGAGGTCATCTTTGCTGTAAGCAGACGTAACAGCAGAGTCGCTTGGTTACAGACAGTCACACTACACTTACTAAGTCCACATAACGGTTCGAAGATGAGCCATTTCTCAGCTAGGAACACCACCACCAGCCCCTAATGGTTTAATACCTGGAGTATACATACCTATGACTAAACGAATGCACAAGCCCTTGGTTGGGACAGCATACAGTCAGGAGAGATGCTTCTCAGGGCTACCCCTGGTGACTTTCCAGTCAATCTGAAGCCAAACCTTGGATGGGCTTAGAGAGCTCACAAACACATCTTCGTTTCCTTCTTTGACATCTAGGAAGTGACTGAAATGGTGGGTAGTGTTCGTGGCGCACGACACAGACCTGGTTCAGAAGGTGGGCCAGAGCCTCCTCAAGGGATGTGAACGTTTAGTCTAAACAGAGTTCTCCGTGCTCCAGCTCAGGTCCTGCATTTGCCACGAACGGCTATGCTTTAAAACTTCAGAAATGCATTTTCTTCCTTTAAACTTCACCACCAGCAAGAAAATAAAGCCAGCTTACATACTGAGGCATACATATTGCCTTAAGTTATAATAAAATAATTTTTGTTTGAAGAAAGAAGCTTATGAAAATTATTTGGGCCTATTTTCCCCTCTAAGCAAAATAAATACGAGAAACATAATACATGGAATGCACTCTGGAAAACATATGATGTCATCATTTCATAATTACGACACTGCAAATAATATAGAAAAAGGCTCAGTTCTGTGCCTTATTAATTATCTCTACACTATGCAGTGTCGAGGGAAAACAAAAAAATGCACCAAATCTTTCAAAGGTTAAATCAACTTATTGAGAGGAGTGACAAGTGACTGTGAACCCAAGCGCGTAGGGGAGAGGGTTTTTATTTCCCGCTGGTGCGTGGCTGCGTCTGTGACACGTGGTAATAGCAATCTGCCGGATTGCATCTCCCGTCGGGTCCAGGCGGCCCCCGTGGTCCGGCTGAGCCCGGCGTTCCCGGCGGGCCCGGCAGGCCAGTAGCTGGTAAAACAAAGCTGGAATTAGCAGCGTCGTCGCCAGCGCGCGTGCAGTGCCCCGCGTTCTGTCACCGGCGGTCAGCCGTGAGCCAGCACACCCGCGAGAAGGCAGCGGGGCCTGACCTCACGCCGCCACCAGCCGCCGGAGGAAAGGCTCGGGTGTAAAGCCGGCATGGAGACCAGGAGAAAGAGCTGTTAGTTCACAGATAACAGCAGCAGAAATAAATCTGGAGACGTGTACCTGAAGGGCCGGGTGGTCCAGTGTCACCGGGCAGTCCAATTCCAGGCTCGCCTCTTTCCCCTTTCTGTCCTCTATAACCTACACAGAATAAAGACATGAAAATAAGAGTGTCCTCTTATTGTAAAGTGATCTTCCATATATCTCGTTGACAGGAAATTATCATGACAAATGTAATCGGGAAAACAAACGCTCACTTTTTTTCCTGAGGCTGGTATTTTTTTCTGAAGCAGCCCTTATGTTTACAAGCTCCTTCTGGAAAACACGAGAATTTCTAGCAGTGGCCATTGCATCCTCTTCCAGAGGAATCTCGCTGTCTTTGCTAGCTGGACCCTTCCCCAAGATTTTAATTTACCTTCCTGAAGTTCCTCTAACAAAGAACGAAATGCGTGCTCTGCTCCACTGTTAGCTGCTCACTGGAGTGGCGTAAAGCACCAGCCCAAAGGCCATCTGGAGTCTGACCAGCCCTCCTCTGACAGCCCCCAAACCGAGTGAGACTTCAGCCCCGCCGCTCTACACCAGTCTTTATGTCTGCGCTTTTTTAGACAACTGGAAGTTGTATGCTCAGGTATTCCCCTATATGCAGGAGAAGACCCACTCCCGCCCCAGAGCTGCCCTCAGGTGGAACGAGGCACCTTCAGAGCTTGCGCAGATTATCGCTTCCAGCATGCAAAGCCTGCTTGGACCCAAGTGCCTGCACATCGTTAACAAAGTGTGATGACCAATTATACTCGGAGTATCTGTGTCCGTTTTCTTCACAGGCCGTAGCTTTGTATTTATCTAAGTGGCTTCCATCTTGTCAAGTGCTGCAACTCATGTCCAACCTGTTTCTTTTTCCTTAAACTGTTTGTAAAAAAATGTATTAGTTGGAAACACTTGGGCTGTTTTAAATCACAGAACTCATGAGTATCGGTATAAAATTTTGCTTATTATTTCCAGTTAAAAATCCATCTAAAAAAGTAGCTTTTCTGTCTAGACCATGTAATTTATGTAGGACATGGGATGAAGGCATTTTTAAAGGAACAAGTGTGATGCCTGCCACAAACCCTTACTTGAAGAGGGATTATAAGAAAACCCTCTTCCCTTTCCAACACCTCAGACACTGGCATGTAAGGTGACATTAATTTGCCAACTTCTGGTCACGCTGGGAATTAAATTTGTTCTGCTGCAGGGACCAATATATTTCTAGTGCCGTGTATGCCATACAATAAGCTTCCTCTTGTGAAGAGCTGTAGCTTATATTGAATTAAAGGAGTCACAGCTGACCAGTCAGCATGGTGGTATCAATCCACCTGATGTCTCACGAAGATTAATGGGCACTGGGAGATGGATGGCAAAGGTTGTCTGGTCAGGGTACTGTGGTCTGTGGAAATACTGGTAATTTACAGAACAACTGTAAGTGCTGTGGGTACCAATTCAGGGCTGTCACAACGAACACAACGCAGTAGTAATGGTACACAGAGTATTCAAGCTTTCCATTAAACACAAGCTCATTAGACACTTTGGGAGAAAGTCTATCATCTGTTGCAGTCATTCTAGGTTTTGAAACAGAGCATAAATTATCTTATTCTTCTCTCAGCACCCCAACAAGGAAATGACAGTGAGGCACAGACTTTAGAAAATGCATGCAGTGACATGCATAACATAACAAAAGGAAATCAACTGATTAAAAGCTCACAGAGAAGCAAACTTAATATTAATCATGCATTCTGGTCACTGAGTTGTGTTGAGCAGAATTGTACAAGGCATATATGTACACAAGCTACAAAGACGCAGAAAAGGGAATATGTAGGTGTTTGTATTCAGCTGTGAATCTTGATTTTGCTCTTTAACGACCATAGTAGTATTTATAACTACCTCAAGTTGGCTGGCTCTGAAAATCTTCTGTAACGCATAGTAGTTGCTGCTGTTTGAGAAGGTCAATCACACAACCACAGGATCTATTACATTTCCTATTTATTTTATATATATATATATCTATGTTTCTTGATTTACCATAGATACAGTACATTTCTCACTACAAACTCAGTTAATTGTAATTTTACAAAGTAGTGCTGCCACTAATCATTTGTTTTGCATTTCTTTAGTTATGGGGAAAAGAGAGAAATCACATTTACGATATATCACATTTACAAGCTCCATGATAACCATTACTGTAGGGTTCTGAGACATCGTCATTGGAAAGGGACTGAGATAGACTGAAAGATTCTGTAAACATCGCTGAAACACAAGACAATAAGGAAAAAATAACCCACAATAGGACAACGAGCAGCCTGCCAGTGCAATGTACAATCCACAGTAGTGTAAGCCATTACTGGATGTATCTGAGTACACATGCAAAGGTGTAGTTTGTACACAGTGGCAGGCAAGTTCTGTTGACACTGAAGTTTAACAAAAAAACTTCCCAGTATCTTTTCTAAAAATAAGGCTTTATTAAACAGGGTGTAAGCATATTAGTAAACAGGCCTATATGTAAACAATCCGAACAATGTAATGTGTAATTCTGGCAGGAAAATACTTGATTTTTAATGAGGTATATTTTGCTCAGGAGTAGGGCCATGATTACACTTCAAGAGGATAATATCACCTTCTCTCTGAGCTTAAAGTGACAAATTTGTACACAGTCAAAGGAAAATATTACCATACACTTAAATCAGATTTCGATTTATTGTTTTTAATGTAAAGGCACATATAAGAAGCTATTTTTACTGGTAGAATTACAATTCCAGTAAGTGGTACCTGCTTAATTGAAAAGGCGATTGCTTTAGCAAAGCCTTTTACTTGGATTCCAGAAGTTTTGTTGTGATTTCTGCAACCCAAAAGTTGTGGTATGTAAACACGTACCCAATGTGGGTAGCACGTATGTGTTCAAACGGGTAAGTGTTCTTCTGCTCGTAGATGAACAGAGATAGCTAAAACACAGCTCTTGATTTGGTGCTCTCCACAAACATCACAGTCAGAAGCATCGCTACTGCAACACCCTCAGCTCTACTTGGAAATGACACAAGTTCATGTATATGAACTTGGCAGTAAAAAGTTCTCTCATTTAAACAGCTCCAAAAGGAATTCCACCTGTATCGTGGAGACCCTCTTCCATCTGCATGGATAATGCAGCAACTGAAACTAGCATGTAAAATATATAGAGAAATCTGAGATTAATACAGGTCTGAGGCAAACACATTACCATGGCAGGGAACAATGAGACCGAAGTTACCCGTTCTGTTTTACCGTGCAAATACTCCACGTTCTTACAAACAAACAACTGCAAAGCAACAGGAAGAGTGCCAAGAGCAAGCCTTCTTCTCCAGCCTCCAGTGCATATTCTGGATTCCTTCTCTGTGTTATAGTCCTCTCAGCAGAGAGGTGGTAACTGAGTTTCAAACCAAAGTAAAACAGCTTAACTACACCCTCTGCAGCAAAGAACAGTTTATAGGAGGTAACGCTTGAAACCAGTGCAGCTATTTCAGATGAGTGACTGTGTCTGGACAATATCCACTACAATGCGCTCCTGATGTCAGCCGAGGTTTCTACATGCTCCCACCATGCAAATTAATAGTTATAATAAGAGACACAAATTTTACAACAGAGATTAGAAATAAAGATAAGGAACTTTCACTATTCATCATGTGGTATTTTTCTTCCCTGAGCTGCAATGCTTGATTCCTCGAGGCTACCATGAGTTCTGAGGACCTATAAAAAAACCTCATTTCCTTAATTTGATAGAAACAGTGAAGTTTAACTAAGATGGAATCTTTTCTCTATTGAGAAAAAAAAACAACAGTCTTATTAACATAAACTATCTCTGGATTGCAGAATTATCCCAAGGTGCACTTGGTCTAATGGACCAAAACTCACTTACTAGTATAGTTTTAAATATTCAGTGAAGTCAGTGGACATAACTGATGTAGATCCTCTAACACATGACAAGCTGACTGACTATATGCAAATGGATGGCATTGCTATAGCTTGTCTAGAAAGGCTTGAAATAAACTTCCCATTTCTCTGCGAGACATTAGCATCCTTTAAAACACATACAGAGCAAACCAGTTCCTCTGTTCTCCCTTAGCAGAGGCTGTTCATTTCACTGGTAACACTGCCTCACAGTATCAGCTTGCTGGTGCATATGCCCTAGGTTATTTCTTTCAAATGAAGGAATTAGAGAGATACATATATATATAAAACTATTCCATTCACTATTATATAAACTCTGTTTAAAAACCAATTGCATGTTTCATAATTTAAGTTGCAATTCTTTGTTGTCTTTTGTTTGCATGCTATATTTTATTAAGACCATCCTATAAAATCAATGTTATTTGTACCTGAACCACTGGGAAGTACCTGAAGTATGCTGTGAACAACTGTGCTGAAGGCCAGCAAGGACCTTCGTTAGAAATGAATGACTCTATGCCCAAGAGTCTAGCAGTTAATTAAATACACTTTTTGAAGACCATGCCTACACTTCCAGAAGTTAGTATCTGTGTTTTCTGCTTCTGGGACTAACCTCTACCTATCGGTCTGCTGTGCAGAAGGAGGCTCTGGTGGAACACAGCAAGGTCAGACAAGACCAGTTCCCAGGGGAACTGGCACCACACTTGAGGCATACAGAGGGACCCCTGCAAAGCTGCATGTGAAGTTAAGCACCTCCTTGGACACGCAGTGACACTTGCCCATCCAGCTCTGGCAGGCTCTCTGCTCAGTGTGCAGCATCACAAACACGCTCTGGAGGTGCTTGCAGGGGTCCTGTTAATTGCTCTCCAAAAGTATCTACTTCTTTCCACTGGCTGTATGGGACAAGTGATTGTTCCACTCTGCCAGCCCAGATGTGCATTACTGCACACAGCATAACCCTGGAGTTGGCAGTCTGGGCTACAACCAGGTGAGAAATATAATAAGTAATGTCTGTCAGTCAATACTAAACATGTATGATGTCTTGGGCATATGTCCACACAGCATGCTACCTTGATGGTCTCAGCCACACATGCACGTAACATGCTTCTCCAAGAAGTCTTGTCTGCTATGTCTTTCATGGCTGAAAATAAGCTGGAATATGGAAGGATACTTTTCAATCTGCTCAGAGATTTGAATATTTTTTTTCTGTTGGCACAAAACAGTAGCACACACAGGCACAACTGGGAAAGGCATGAAGGGTATTTGTAAGTGTGCTTCTCTCACGGGACTATCTCTTAATCAGAGTGTAAAAAAGAGGCAAGACAAATTTTTGGTTTTCTTTCCTTGGAAGTATCATTTCGTACATCTTTTTGATGTCTCTGAGAAGTAAATGTTTCTCACTTAGCTTGCCTTTTACTAATCAAAAAAGAGTATTGAGCATATCAGTAAAACAAATGGAAATCCTGTGTACATGGGGCACTACTTTTACTTAAGCACAAGGCATGAAAAAGCAGCTTTATTTTTTTTTTCAAGCGTAGCTATCATCTTTACTCTTGACGCTCACTAGCTGGCAACGAAGCCTAGCACAACGTTCCACTTCCCAGAAGCATCTGAGACTATCCGCCACATACATCATCATTGAACAATCTGGCACTGACATTGAAGTTGACTGTTTACAGTGAGCTGAATATTTAGGTAATGATGAAGTCAGTGTTGTAAGACTCTAAGCCTTTTACTGTTCTCCTTGATCCTTTATTCTTGTTCTTCTCATTCTGAGCTCATCACATTTTTCAAGCTTCTGTCAAGGGTTTGCGCTTATCAATGTTAGTAAGTCTTTATTCTTCTGATAGCTTTAGGATCCACACATCTTCAGCTTTGCTCTCATGTTCTTCATTCCAGTCTGACTTGCTCTGACTCCAGAGCAGACCAAACTAACAAAAGATAATAAAGAACTACCTGCAGATAAACTGCAAATTACATGTAACCCACCCACAAAATATATTCATCGATAAATTATGTTTTCCTTTTATTCTGTTCTCTTCCTTCTAATCTGAGGGGCTGACTCTACAGTAGAGCACAGCTACAATGAGCCTGGATCCCTTGAGGCTAATTTTGCAGTGAAAGACAGTTCAGTGAAACTAGAGTCGTATACTGTCCAAATGCATTGCAATGTACAAGTTACCATTTGGGGTACAGTGAAAAGCTGATTACTCTGAAAATGATTTGTGAAAATAGATTACTTCACTGCAAGAAGAATTTATGTGCTAGTATTTCAATTTTCACTCCTGCTTAAAGAATAATATTTGCCTTCTGTTTTAGCTTCCCTGTGTTGTCTCCAGATCAGAGCTGAGAGCACTCAGACTTGGAGATCAAATTTTGTCTCTTAACTAAGATGGTCTCTCAATATGGAACAGGATCTAAACAGTTACATTAGAGTGCTGGCATAGTTTTTCTTCCTTATTAAAGTATTTTGGAGAAGACAAAACCCGCAACAGTAGTCTAGATAACTGTCAGCTTTAGGTATCTGTCAGTAATTAATTTTACCACTTATTAGAATAAAGGCACTGATTAGGAGTTTTTAATCAGTCAAATCCACACATTTACTATGGGTTAATATTTAGATCTAGTCTGGAAAAACATAAGTACAGTTTTAAACGTTAATCATTAGGAAGCTAGATAGGTAGTCCTGGCTTATTTAATATTCATTAGCAAGTGTATAAAGATTTCAAGATACAATTCATGTGAACATTTTTTTTAATTCCTACCTTGAATTCCACGTTCTCCTGGTGGCCCTGGCAAACCATCCTTTCCTGGTGGCCCTGGTAATCCATCTTTTCCTGGGGGCCCTGGTTTCCCATGGGCTTGGGAGGCGAGCATTGCAGCAGGCAGCTTCAGCTGGGATACAAACTGAGACATCCTTTCTTCATTAACAAAGGACACAAGAAAAGGTGGGTAAGAAATCTGGTAGCAAAATACAGGAAAATAAATAAACCCCAAAGCCCCAGCTAAACTAAGTTTCTGGAAGTAACGTGTTTAATCCTTCTAAACATCAAGGTATGAAGTGCTCCTATAACCACTGAGACTCATGTCTGGGTCTTCACCCTTTGAAATAATCCAAACAAATTTGTACTACAGTTTCTATTACTACTTTCTTTTAAAATACATTCCAATATATCAAATGACTTCTAACTCCTATTCATGGCAGTACTTAAAATACATGAACACAGAATAATTAGTCCCTAACACCCCTATGAAGGGCTACCTGCTATGTTTGCAATTCATATTAAGTTGCAAGGTAGAGCTTAAATACCATGAACAGTTCTTGGAACGTGCTGAAACCCTGAAAACAGTTGTGAAAAAACCTGTGAGTGCTCAGCAGACATTAATTGCAGACATTTCGGCATGAACTGTTCATGCTAGTGGAATAAAGTGCCCTTAGTAACATACCAGTGTTCCTTAAAGGTAGACCAAATAAGTACTAACCTCGAGTCTCTCTCATTTACACTGGATTAAAAAACTTAAATAAGCATTCCACAATTTAGCAAGTATTTACTGTGGTGGAGTTTTAAGACACACGAAAAAAAATCAGAGTAAAGAGAAGAGTGGGCATCAAACAAAAAATAAACAACGTGAGAGAAAATAGGCAAAGTGAAACAAAGGCAAAAGTAGAACATCTGTGGGAACACTAGAGAGGTGTAGAAAATAGAATAGCTATAAAGACAAAAATCAATATTCCCAGTAAGCAGGACACCTTTTAATACTTTTTTTTTTTATGACTAGACTAAATACTTGTTACCATTCCATTTGAATGGGAAAAGAAGGTAACTGTAGCCAGTGAGCTGCTCTTGAAATACCTAGTAGGTTAAACTCCTAAGGGGTAGCAGTCTGGGGAAGGGTGAAAATACAAAAGTGATAGCCTGGTTATAAAGTGAAAAAGTGTTTGAACAGTTTAAAAAGTCTCAAGTTTTGTATGATTTCTTTTATCCTTAAAAGAGAAACGGTTTTGTATCCACAAATATTAGTGACAAAATAGCTAAGCATATTGCAGACGTAAGAAATGCATTCTGCAATGGAAGCCAAGCTACTATTACACTGCTGAGACGTTCAAGCAGAAGCTTGTCTCAGACACCTACCTGAGTCACAGCTTTTCAACCCTGACTAAGAGAACACCAGGGAAGAAAAATGTTTCCTTTTCAGAGTAAGGACACACCTAAGAAAGCTTACATGGCACAAAAGCCTTGGCTGAATCTGTTATGTGCCTAAAACCCCGTCAGAAGATGACGGTCTGCAAGGGAGCTTTGGAGCTCAGCAGGGATGTTTGCTGCAAAGGCACAGCAGTGCTGCGCAACTGAAAGCTGTCAAGCCTTCCTCTCATTTAGACAGCCATCCACTAAGTGGCCAAAATAATTAGTTGTTTCTATTTTCTCCACTTTAATAAATCTTCAATGTCTTAGTGATACGTTCTAGATGTGTATGTGTCGTGTCTGCAATAATATATGATACACATATGTATCTACAATGATACATACATATGTTTGCTATTATGATTTGGAGCAAACTACCTTTGAATGCTAATCTTTTAAATGAGGAAATACTCTGGTTAACAGATACTGTAATTTATAATTGCTTAAACAAAATTATATTATGTGCACTTAAACAACAGTTAAGCATAGCTACAGCAACAAGGCAGCTGCCAAGTCCAATGTAAGTTGGATGACAAAGAAATGTACATAAAGGCTACAGAGATGTAAAACATTTACAACAGAATTTAAGACTTATGATCTTCTTACCTTCAAAAACCTTAAGAACCTCTTGCTTGATATATTTTTTTATTTCTTCAAGTGAAACCGTATCAGCCTGAGGAGGAAACAAAAAGGTGATATATATCAAAAGAAACATATGGAGGGCACTTTTTGATGCTACAAAATAAAAATTGCTGAAATTGGTATTCAGCATGTAAAGCTTTCCCCAAAAACGTTTTAATATATTTGTGTTATTCACTTAATGGCAAAGGCCAATTTATTACAAATACTTTATAATATTATAAAGACCACTCATACCATGAAGTGGAAGAGGCACTCCCAACTGTCAGGATCATCAGCAGGTTATGTGTTTTGAAATTAATTTGAATAAAATGGTAAGCATGTCCAGTGACACTGCTATGCTTTACTTGCCTCATCCCTCTAGGGACTAACTATTTTGATGTGCAGCCAACTAACTAAAACAGCATCACAGGAGCAATAACTTCACTGGAAAAGATTTTCAGAGCTTTATCCTACCCGACCAAGGGTAAAAAGAACTCACAACATGGATGTGTGCCTGTGCGCACATGGAGACAAACCAAGATGTCTACAATTGACAGGCAGCACTTCATTGTCTTTTTAAATGCTGATTTCCCTTTTATTGAGAATCATTTATGTCTGCCTCTTTTTCTTTCTCACTTGCAAAGGCCCACAGTTTAGCTCTTAAGCTTATGAAAAACTTGAAAATTAACTGTATTGAGAAGCCGTATTGATTTGTCAGCACTAAAGAAATAAATAATTGAAGTTTATCCATAGCACATGTTTGAAAAATAAAAAATAAAAATAACTGCTTAATCACCTGGCTATATTTTTTCCACCTCTGTTAACTGAACACTGAAATTATCTTAGAGATAACTAAGTTTTTCTGATACTGTGGTATTGCTTGGTTGAATTTCCACAGCTCAGCACATACTCCCTTCATTTCGTCTGAATTCACAAGCAACCAAGGAAAACTTGTATTTACTTACTGGAAAGCCAGGGGGTCCTGGGGAACCCGGGGGACCTTGATGACCTGGTGATCCTGGATAGCCTCTGTCTCCTGGTGGCCCAATAGGTCCCACATCCCCCTTTTCTCCTGATGGGCCAGGTTTCCCTCGTTCACCTTGTGGACCTTTGTCCCCTGGAATACCCTGATCTCCCTGTGTAAAATAAAAGCAGAAGGAAAACCAGTGCATACAGTGGAACAGACTGGGAAAAGTCACCCAAGAATACTAAAGAGAAAATTCTTCCCTGTTCAGAAATAGATTTTATGAGTCATGCAGGGAAGCCATTTTTACAGGCTAACCCTTGTCTCCGAAAACACAGCGAGTAACGTTTTGTTTTGTTACACTTCTAATGTTGAAGGCAATGACAAAAAAAAAAAAAAATAGCTAGACTCTGTAACCCACTTTTCAAGGGCAGAACTTGGGTGCAGAAAGTTTATAGCCCTTACACAAGGATCTAGAAATGTCAAATAAGGCACAGGTAGAACTTAGATGCTCACATTCCCACAGGCACAAGACATCAGGCTGTTTTCTGTAACTTTCCCTAGAAGCCTAATGTTTTATTTCTGCAAGTACACAAAATTTATTTCAGTTAATCAAAGAAACAACAAATACAGAAACCCATTTATAATGAGTGAATTGCTTGCTAACAAAATAAATTAAAGGTCGGTGTTTTGGCCAGCAACAGCTTTCATCATAGCTGAGATGGCATTTAAATTTATTTGTGAGGAATTAAATCTTTTAGAGTGACTTAATGTATTAGCTATTAGTTCACTGAACCGCAGCGGCAGAACAGAGTGCCGCAAGTCACACGTTCTGGTTATTAATGAACAGCTGGCAGTTCTTAAGGGTCACTGACTGCCCTTGCTGCATCACTTAAGCTAATGGTAGGCTCCACCAGAAGCAGCAAACACCACATCATTACTAGATAAATCCAGAGTCTACATTTATGAGGGGTGAATGAGTGGAATTAATTGCATTGTTAATCTACAGCAAGTGCTGGTAAACTGTATTCAGATCTGAAACATCATTGACTGATAAACCAATAAAAGTGTAGTTAGATTCTTAAGTCATGTTTACATGTAAAGATTGAAAAAGAAAGAAAGGAAGGTAAGGATGCAAGTAGGAGGTGGTAGAACATTTTTATCACCCATTTGTCCTCCAATCTGTATGATTTCCAGTGAGCTAGAGCTTATTACTGACTATAACTAAGCTTCTCTACAAAGACCACTGTGACCTGTGATATTTTACTGTTTTAACTGAAACCATAATGCATTCCCAATTGGAGTTTAAATTGCCCTCAGGAAGAGTGCAGAGGCTCTGAACTCTGAAAGTCTACCACAAGAAAACCCAAGTGTCAAAATCTGAGACCTCATCATCCCACACCTATAATTTTAACCTCCATGATGGGTTGACTTTGACTCAGTCACTCTCTCATTCCTCCTCCTCAACAAGACAGGGGAAGAAAATGAGCTTAAAAGCTTGTGAGTCAAGATGGGGACTTGGAGATCACTCACCAGTGAGCTGAGTCAGGGGAAAACAGACTGAACTTGGGGAAGATTAACTGAATTTATTGCAAATTAATAACAGAGCAGGATAATGAGACCTTCCGCTTGACCCACTCCCTTTCTTTCCAGGCTCAACTTCACTCCTCGCTCTTCTGCCTCCTCCCCAGCACGGTTCAGGGGGATGGGGAATGAGGGTTGTGGTCAGTCCTTAACATTTCATCTCTGCTGCTCCCTCCTTCTCAAATTCTTCTGCTGCTCCAGCATGGGGTCCCTCCCTTGGGAGACAGTCCTTCATGCACTGCTCCAGCATGGGTGCTTTCCACAGGCTGTGGTTCTTCAGGAACGGACTGCTCTAGTGTGGGTCCCCCATGGGGGACAGTTCCTGCCTGAAAACTTGCTGCAGTGTGGGCTCCCCTCCACAGGCTGCAGGTCCTGCCAGGAGCCTCCTCCAGTGTGAGCTCCCCATGGACTGCAGCTTCCTTCAGGGCACATCCACCTGCTCAAGCATGGGGTCCTCCACGGGCTGCAGGTGGATATCTTCTCCACCGTGGTCCTCCATGGGCTGCAGGGGGACAGCCTGCCTCACCATGGTCTTCTCCAAAGGCTGCAGGGGAATCTGGTCCCTGGAGCACCTCATTCCCTCCTTCTTCATCGACCTTGGTGTCTGCAGAGTTGTTTCCTGCACGTTTTCTCACTCCTCCCTCCCAGCTGCTGAACAGCAGTTTTTACCCTTTCTATCACACAGGCAGAACCAGTGTGCCCGACGGGCTCGGCTTTGGCCAGCAGCAGGTCTGTCTTTGAGCCGACTGGAACTGGCTCTGTCTGACACGGGGGCAGCTCCTGGTGTCTTCTCACAGAGGCCACCTCTGCAGCCCCCCGTTACCAAAACCTTGCCATGTAAACCCAGTACAATCTGTCAAACTGCTAACACGATCACATAGTCGGGGAAGTTGACGTGACATGGAAACAATCTCCGTGTGATTGTGTTTATTGTATTTCTCTTAAAAGACCTATCCTGCCAATATGGCAGACACTTCATCTCCAGTTTTAGTTTCTGGGCATTAATACTTTGTGTAAAACTCTAAGTATGAGGCATATGAATGATTTCCAACAATCACAAAGCTAATTTAGCTATTCAGTAGAAAAATGAGAAGATATTATGTGATACCTAAAAGACACCTCTAACCCCTGTCAAAGACTCTCAAATTCTCAAGAGTTGATGGCAGCAGGAAAGGGAGCGTATGTGCATTGGGGGGAATTGGAAGAGTAATGTTCTGATGGAAGAGGCGTACCTTTTCAGGTTTCTATAAATTAATAAGATTCAGAGGAAAAAATGTTCTGTCCTGCATACAGCTATTGTATCAGGATGTGCACTGAAGCACCTTGAGAAGTTCAGGGCAGAGGAAGGATTCTGACTGAGAAGCAGAACTTTTGTAGTCTGCAGAGAGGAGGCTCTTTTCTGGCCTTAAAGTTTTTGCATCCAACGTCCACTTCCGACTTCACTCATAGCAACCTGAAACATTATATAAATTGAAGAACAACTGTTCTACCATATGTCATTGCAAAACCTGAAAGAGGCATAGCCTTTAATGTCATTTTTAGTTGAGTCCCTTTTTTGAGATTGAAGTATGGTATAGGGAGCCACTGAACACACCATTTTGTCCGATACTGCTTTCACACATGCATGCACCCACACATACAAAAAAAGCTATCTGAAGATTACTGGACTTACAAGAAGCCTTCATTAAAAATGTACTTAAGGCATAAATATATATACATCATTTCTCAGGTTTTTAACCCTGCAGAGTAGGTATGGATAGCTATTCTACTAGAAATGAAGGAAAACACAGGTTTCTCTAAGACCATGGTGTTATGACAGTGTGAAGCTGATCCTGGAATTGCTTTCCCTCTAAACAATTCCCATTTTACAGGCTGCCAGTGTGTAGGAGGCAGATCAAATACTACAGCCACTTTTCAAATAAGCATTTTTAAACTGTTTCCTGTGTTTGTTTTGTGTTTGGAAGAAGATGCTTGTAAAAATTCATAAAAATCACTTGTATCTTCCTCCAGATTCCTCTTTAAACTCCCCTTCACCATGAATTGTACAAAAACTAGGCTAGGGCATTTGCATTTTGTGATCTCTGGCTACTGTGCTGATTTATTCAGTCCTCCTCTTTTTGAGTGTTCTCCCACCTCTTGCATGTAATCTTGTATTAAATTCTGTGCAGAAGGAGCTATTGTTTTGCCTGGGTTTCTACACGCTCTAATCCAGCGGGCTCCCAGTCTGTGGTCGAGGTATGCAGATAACAGCAACAAATGAGCCAGCCACCAGTACTTTAATCTGTTGTTGAAATGACTTGAAAGCTGTATTTCTGATTGGTATAATCCACTTGTTTTCAACTGGTTTGTCACTTCCTTTATAAAGTAGTAATAACAGCAGTGTTTTGTCACTCAAAAGGATGTACACGATTATTTCGGCTGAGGTGACTTCTTCCTTCTTAAAACAGATTCTACAAGGATATACTTATATTAGACATGAAAACCTCAAGAGTTTTATTCTGTCCTTCCAATTTCAATGTTTCTCTTTTCTGTGATTGCAACAGCTGGTCTCAAACTGCAGGAGTATGCTGTACAGCAGTAATAATAATGGCTGCAAGAAAATGTTGACTTTGTGTTATTTTCTGTAATCATTGCAATCTCTCTCACAGATGCAGGTCTGTAATACCTGATCCAGAAGGAAAAAAAACCAGTCGGCTCCAACTCCCCCACTGATCTCTTATCCAAGATGCAGACTCCTGCTGTGTATTTCACTGTTATTCCTTAGGCAGATCTCCCCTCTTTTCCTGCAGAATTGTAAGGTACAACTGATAGCTTTCTGAAAATGGTATTCAGATACTGCATTGGGCATATTTATAAATTTCCTGTTATAAAAGGTTGTGAGAGATTTTCATTATTACTGGAGACAAAAATACTTCTGGAAATGGATCTATTTTTTAACATGTACATATACATATTTATTTTATGTTTATATATATGTGTGTGTGTATCACAGAATCACAGAATCACAGAATAGTAGGGGTTGGAAGGGACCTCTGTGAGTCATCTAGTCCAACCCCCCTGCCGAAGCAGGGTCACCTACAGCAGGCTGCACAGGACCTTGTCCAGGCGGGTCTTGAATATCTCCAGAGAAGGAGACTCCACAACCTCCCTGGGCAGCCTGTTCCAGTGCTCCGTCACCCTCAGAGAGAAGAAGTTCCTCCTCATGTTCAGACGGAACTTCCTGTGCCTCAGTTTGTGCCCATTACCCCTTGTCCTGTCACTGGGCACCACTGAAAAGAGCTTGGCCCCATCCTCCTGACACCCACCCTTTAGATATTTGTAGGCATTTATAAGGTCCCCTCGCAGCCTTCTCTTCTTCAGGCTGAACAAGCCCAGTTCCCTCAACCTCTCCTCGAGTGGAGATGCTCCAGTCCCCTCACCATCCTTGTAGCCCTCCGCTGGACTCTCTCCAGTAGCTCTTCATCCTTCTTGAACTGGGGAGCCCAGAACTGGACACAGTACTCCAGATGAGGCCTCACCAGGGCAGTGTAGAGGGGAAGGAGAACCTCCCTTGTCCTGCTGGCCACACTCTTCTTGATGCACCCCAGGATCCCATTGGCCTTCTTGGCAGCCAGGGCACACTGCTGGCTCATGGTTAACCTGTCATCCACCAGGACACCCAGGTCCCTCTCCGCAGAGCTGCTCTCCAGCAGGTCCACCCCAAGCCTGTACTGGTGCATGAGGTTGTTCCTCCCCAGGTGCAGGACCCTGCACTTGCCCTTGTTGAACCTCATCAGGTTCCTCTCTGCCCAGCTCTCCAGCCTATCCAGGTCACGCTGAATGGCAGCACAGCCTTCTGGTGTATCTACCACACCTCCCAGTTTGGTGTCGTCAGCAAACTTGCTGAGGGTACATTCTAACTCTTCATCCAGGTCGTTGATGAAGAAGTTAAACAAGACTGGGCCCAGTACTGACCCCTGAGGGACACCACTTGTCACCAGCCTCCAACTAGACTCAGCGCCGCTGATGACAACCCTCTGAGTTCTGCCATTCAGCCAGTTCTCTATCCACTTCACCGACCACTCATCCAGCCCACACTTCCTCAGCTTCCCCAGGAGGATATCATGGGAGACTGTGTCGAAAGCCTTGCTGAAGTCAAGGTAGATAACATCCACAGCTCTCCCTTCGTCTACCCAGCCAGTCATGTCATCGTAGAAAGCTATCAGATTGGTCAGGCATGATTTCCCCTTGGTGAATCCATGCTGACTACTCCTGATAACCTTCTTTTCTTCCACTTGCTTGATGATGGCCTCCAGGATAAGCTGCTCCATCACCTTTCCCGGGATGGAGGTGAGGCTGACCGGCCTGTAGTTCCCTGGGTCCTCCTTCTTGCCCTTTTTGAAGATTGGAGTGACATTGGCCTTTCTCCAGTCCTCGGGCACCTCTCCTGTCCTCCAGGACCTCTCAAAGATGATGGAGAGTGGCTCAGCAATGACATCCGCCAGCTCCCTCAGCACTCGTGGGTGCATTCCATCGGGGCCCATGGATTTGTGGACATCCAGATCGCTTAAGCGATCCCTCACACAGTCCTCCTCGACCAAGGGAAAGTCGTGCTCTTTGTAGGCTTCTTCTCTTACCTCCGGGGCCTGGGATTCCTGAGGGCCAGTCTTAGCACTGAAGACTGAAGCAAAGAAGGCATTCATTAGCTCTGCCTTCTCCGCATCCTCCGTCACCAGGACACCCGCCTCATTCAGCAGCGGCCCCACGTTGTCCCTAGCCTTCCTTTTGCTGCTGATGTAGTTGAAGAAGCCCTTCTTGTTGTTTTTGACATCCCTTGCCAGCTTCAATTCCAGGTGAGCCTTGGCCTTCCTCGTCGCATCCCTGCATGCTCTCACTACGTTTCTGTACTCTTCCCAAGTGGCCTGTCCCTCTTTCAACATGCCATGCACCTTTCTCTTCTGCCTGATCTCCACTAGAAGCTCCTTGTTTAACCATGCAGGTCTCCTGCCTCCTTTGCTATGTATATATATATATTTATTTTACTCTGTACAAAGAGTGCCAGATCAGGACACGTTTGCCAGTGATTCCAGAAGCGAGACCAGATTCAGGCATCTGTGACCTCTCTGAGAGCAAGCGTACATCCATATTTACGTCTACAGCTACATGTACATGTGCTCATTTATGCACTCTGTCACCACTGAGACTGGAATAAATACACCCTCTTCTCTTAACCTGAAGCTTCCCAAGTCTCACTCTGAGGAAACAAGCTAAGGCTGTGGCTCTGTCTCTCACAGACTTTTTCAGCATCCTCTTCCCTGTCAGCGTGTTTCAAGGTCACGCACTTACAGGTCCAGCCTCCTCTTCTGCCCGTATGCATACAGTACTATTTGCAGAGCATTCCGACACGTCGACACTGAGAAGGTCAAAGCTGAGCGATGTAATGCAGGACACACTAGGTGGTACAATAAGAAGGTTCTTGCATATTATTTGTGTCCTTAAAGGCAGAAACAGAACATTGCGAACTACTAATTTTCGCAAGGGACAAGTATTGTAATCATGGTTAAAACCTCGTGTCTCCTAAGCCTCATGTGTCATAAAGCAGCATTTTCTTTCCCAGATTACACAGGGAGGTGCTTTTCTCATTCATCAAATAAATGTGGTATCAATTAGATTAGGATATCAGAGCTTTAGCAACGTTATAACAGGAGCAGAGTATGCGCTAGGATTTTCTTCGCTCTAGCAAAATGAATATCAGCTCTCACCTCCCGTAATCATTCCTGTCCACCATGATCTTATTACCATGAAGAGAACTGTCTAAACATTTTGGGAAGCAGTAAGGTATTGCATTGGCATGCTTGCTGTGTAACAAGCTGATAACACATGATTTGTGTTTGTGAGATACAAAGATCGCTGGGATGATGATGGGGCAAGCCTTACAGCTCTTGCAAAGTCTGACCGCATCACAACAGGATTAGTTACTTTCTAATGTTCAACCTATTGATGAATTTATACTGTCCAGGCCAACCATGTTAGAAAGCCTATAATATGTGTTTTTCCTCCAAATGTAGAAGCCAATTCAATTCTAATTCCTTAAAATGGTGTCTAGGACTAAACCTCTTAGTTGTCTAAGAGAGAGCTTGAAGTTCACAGGGAATTAATTTCTTGGTTTTGCCTGTAAAGTATGTGCTGATGAGGTGCTTAGATGCTTAGTAAAAAGAAAATCTTATTAAAACAAGGCACTTACACGTTCTCCTTTGGGTCCTCTGTCTCCTGGTCTCCCCACAGCACCCTGAAAAATTGTTTTTGAAACAAAGATAAACATATCACTTAAAGAATTTGTTGTATATTCATCTGTTGGCAGAACTGAAAGCAACTGCCTAGGATTAAGAACTATCGTATCTGTGAAGAATAAAATACACTACTACACAAAAACATCTTCCTACCGGAGGACCTGGTAATCCATCTTTTCCATTGGTTCCCTACAAAAAAAAAAAAAAAAAGTAATAAATATGCTTATGTATACACATATTAAAAATATAAAGGATAAAAGGATAAAGCTCAGTGTTTAGTGCTGGTATCAGTACATGATCTGAAGCTGTAGAGTTAGCAGTATGTGTGGTTACAATATAGAAATACTCACAAATGGTCTCGAGATATATGAAATAACAGAACTTAGGGTGATACTGAACTGCAAGCACATTAAATTTGAGCTGAGAGTAGAGCAAAAAAAGTCTTTGGCATCCAGAGGTGCATAAACTTTAATGAGCACACAACTTGAAATGACAAGTTATATGGAAATTCTGCAAATGTGGAGAATGTGGACCTGTACATGCACTTTTTCCAGATCCAGCTAGTCATTATGCAATCATAGAAGAGATTTCTCTTATTCCAGATATCAGTCCTGATGCCCTATTACCCTTCTGCTTTTACAGAGATTACACTTTAATAGTAAGTAGCCAGATCCATTCTTTGGTCCTTAGGACCTGTGGCACTGCACAGCTTCAGCCTCCTGGGCTAAATGTATTTCCTTCCCAAAAGAGGGTGGTCTCATCCATACCACCTGCTGGAAACAGTCCCAGGCCCGTGTCATCCGCCAAACTGGAACATGGTATTATCTGAGAGTCCTAGCTGGCGTGGGCCAAAATAATGTCAGAGGGTATGTTAACAATTGCACAATGCCTGATAATTGCAAGATAAATGCTCTGGCACTGTTTAATCTATAGGACATACATGGATCTGCATATACAGCAAACTGCCTGCTCTTTTACTGAGTGAGAAAGGAGGACTTGCACAAGCAAAGACATCAGGAATATTTCCTTCCCTCTGGTACTGCAAAGTGGAGTTTTGCACAGATTTGGCACCTTGGGCCAATTCGCTACTGAAGTAACCGAAATTTTCTCTCCGTTCAAGACAGAAGCATAATGTGGAGATGTGCTGACAGACTGAAATGGTCTAATTCTCATGCTTGTCCCCAAAACGCCAAGCTTCAGGGGAGAGAGAGTTCTGCGTTATCCTAGCGGAACCACTTCTGGAATATAAACTAGGTTGTTTTAAACCAGCTCAGACGGTGCTGACTGCACTGCTGTCACACTTTTATTAAATAAAGAGGTCAGATTAGACATGTCTTAAATGGCCAGTAAGTGCTTCAGCTGCAGTGTTGCATCACCTGTAGACAGAAGAGTTACGCAGTTTGTTCAGAGTCATGAAGCACATGCTTCTCTATCCAAACTGAAACCGAGAATGAATTTTGCCACCTCTTCTTTACAGACTGTGTTGAGTGTTTGTGTTTGTATTCTCCTTTTGAAAAAAATACAAGAGCATTCTTTATGTCAACAGGATCCAAAGGACCCTCATAAGACCTTTAAAGGCAACATCTCAGTAACATTAACTATTAAAACACTACAATACCAGAAATTCTTAACTGGATGGTTAATATTGAGCACTGTAGCTCTGCGTGTTCTTCAGATGTTACCTAGCCTAACACAAGATGCATCCTTTTGTAATGAACAAAAAATTCAGTTCAAAATTGCTTACTGGTTTTCCTTGTGGCCCTTCTGGCCCGGGGAAGCCTATATCTCCTATAGGTCCTCTTTCACCCTAAGAAAGAAGAAAACACACATACAAATCTGCATGTAAAATCTCGTATTTGGTGCTTGAAACATTTGTGTATTATTGTAAGAGTACAGAACTCGAATCTGTACTTACGGGTTCCCCTGGCATCCCTGGGGACCCAGGAGATCCTGGCTTTCCCTGCAAAAAGAGAACATTACAAATTCAAATTACTAGGAAGCATAACATGATTTCTCTTAGGTCAGAAATAAGAGAGGATATATATTTGAGTGAAATATTCATGTTTCTGCTCATTAAATGCTTTGAGAGAGGAAAAAGAAATATTTTATCAGATTTTTTTAATATTTGTCCCATGTTCATCTGGCTCTCGTGTACAACTCAGTCATTTTGTCTTTACCCTTTCTGAATACTGAGATAATGTTTTCATGAAATTTTCTTTTACAACACTATGATTTCCTTCCTGAGAAGTCACAGTCAGGTCAAAATTTATCACTGTGTACATGAAATCAAGATTTTTTTCCCTTCAGGTACTTGCTAGTCCTGTTTTTTTTGAAGTGACTTTATTACTGACTTAACGCCTTTTGCAAACTTTCTTCATGCTCCTTTTCAGTCACTTTTATTGTTGTTTTATGTTCAGCCTGCCAGAATTCACAATCCTATCTCATCGTTTCGATGGTGATTTTAAACGTTTTAATTTTTTAAATGATGACTTGCTTTTAACAGTTTGTCTGGTTCAGCCACAGACAAGAATCTATTACCCTGAATCTACATTTCCCAGAAATCTCCTTAGACCAGCTCCTCAGCTGACTTGTACGAATGAGAGATCTAACACACCAACACCAGTGACAGCTTCAGGAACTACAGGACTGAGGATTCGTGCTGAGGAAACAGGTATTGGTGGCAATTCTTGCAGAATCTCAGTCCAACCTTCGCTGATAATCCCGCTCAGCCAAAAGCCAAAGCTAAAATGAGAGGTTTATATTCCAAAATGGGAAAAAGGGTCCCCTATTCAACCTAGGGAATAATGCCAGGCAAGGAAGACAAATTCTCTTCCAGTAAGATATGCGGATATATTTCAAAAACTCTTCCTAGACTACTAGAAAATATTGTTTCTCATACATCTATTAATTTGTTAATTAAAACTGCTTAGCATAATGTTAAAGCAAATAATTGTAGTGGATTTTGTTAGAATTAAATGTAATCAACAGAATGCAACTCCATCAGTGATGAAGGGAACTCATTAAATATTTCATATACAGCTAGAATAGAGAGCAACAAGAATAGGACGCATAACATATCCATTGGGCAACACACAGGGCATGAACAATTATGATGATCCTAACTGGCTACTGCATTACTGATTCACAGCATTAAATATATTTCAGAGCAACAAACTTTGAAACTCTTACATGGGCTATAAAACTCAGAGAAATACTTCTCTTTTCCCCTTAAATGTGCATTTTTACCTTGTTTTAGGAGAACTTAACTAAATTAAGCTATTTAAGTTGATGTTGTCTCTTGGAACTCACAGTAAATAGACTAAATCAGTGGCTAATGGAAATGGGAGTGCATAGACACAAACATCTCTATTCATGAAACACACAGTTATAATTTAAAAACAGCTCCTGAATGGATTGGTAGTTGCCCAAATTTAATAATAAATGTATTTGCATATAAATAACTCCATATTGCCTCCTGAAATATGCATAAACTTTTTTATTAAACTGTGAATTCAATCCAAAGAAAACTTGTCTTCATTTCCTTTAGGAACACAAATGAATAATTATAATTTCAATTTATCATTAGTTACATTTACTTTCACCTACAACAAAGTTTCTGGATGTCTTTCAGAAACTTCTCTGAATACCACATGTAAATAGCTGACAAAAGTATTCCCCTAAAGCAAACGTTTGATCGACTTGATATGCAGATCCTCATGGACCGCTGTAACTAATGTTCATAGTTTTTCTTTGTGATAGAAAGATGCTCAGAAATTTGTGCATGCCCAGGAACATGGAAAGTGTCTTTATTAAACTGAAGCAATGAGAAGAATCTCATATGATTTCTTAACTAAGCATATGCAGCTTCAAATTCCAGCTTTATCATGTATTCACACCACTCCCTCCTGCCATTTCAATAGTAATATGAACCCTCAGTGGTATTAAAACTCTAATCTCTTTAGGAAAAACACATCATTTTCACACCTGCCTACAAAGCATTAGCCAAGTGCTGGCGTTTCACAAACAGGGATCGAGATTACAGCTCAGCACCTTGCCTGACTTGTTTTTTCAGCTTCTAACAAACTGTATTTTCTTTAATGAATATACATACCGGTATCCCTGCTACTCCTGGCATGCCGGCTGGTCCACGGTCACCCTGAAGAAAAGATAAATCTGTACTTAAATGGTTACACTCAAAACAGAAGTTTGTTTGCAGATTCCCATTAAAACCTGAGGAAGGATTATTCAGTGAACTGAAAATGAGGACAAGAGCCAGGCTCTGCTAAATGCTAATATTTAGCTCTGCCACTGACTCATTTTACAGACTTGAACAAGTAACTTAAATCCTCTGTTTATGTTCTCTTGTATAATGTCATAATTTCCATGCTACCCTTTATACTCTGCTTGAGGCCTTCCTTGAAAAGGGATGGAAAGTCACAGACTTATCTGTAGTTTTCCAAATACTTATTATTTGCAGTGATGACAATGACCAAAATTAACATAGGGTAATTCACTATCGTATCACCTTCCCCGTATTTAAGATGCACCTTTCAAAGAAGTTTTTGCCTTCCTGCTACCCATTCATCCATTTGCAAGCATCCTGGATTTGCTTGTGCCAGGGTCCTCTCATGGCAAAGTTTCTCCCTTTAGCATACAGCCACATTCATCTATGTTTTAGGCTGAGACAGTGGTGGTTGTGCGGGAGCTGATGAGGTGTGGGGCCAAATTCATCTTTCTTTCTCGAGAGGGCTATAACCCAAAGCACAAGAATGGAGCTCACCAGTGGCAAAACCTCAGAGCAAGACTCGCTCCAACCCACTGCTGACATGTCTTGGTCTGTAATACCATACTCTCCTACTGCAATGTTGGATGAAAATGTAAGAAAAAAAATCAGGCTCCTAGTTTCTGTAATCACGTCAGGAAAGCCCTGACACAGTTACAGCTGGACTAAGAGGAGAATATTTTTGTGAGATGTGTTTATGTTACCTAGGGTGGTTTTGCAAAAGCTCCTCCAACACAGCTACAGCCACCATCTGTTGTGCAGAAGTGCCCCGGGAGATGCTGGGACTTCTGATTTCTGTTCTTACACCTAATGCTGATCTGTCTCAGTCTCATAATTTGTTCAGGTAACACAATGATAATGTCAGTAACTAGAAACACTTAACTCCATTATACGAAGTTTAGACAAAAGACAAGCTGAATGTCTGAGCTTGTGTCAGAGGGAGAAGCTTGCTTATGACCGTAGTTTAACCCCTCTTGCTCTGGAGACTAAGAGCAGTCACTTGATACAAGTTCACCCCTTGGTGAGGAACCCTTGAGTACTGAGGATCTGAAGCAGGGCATATTGGCTGGAGCACCGCACTCTGTCCCTGGGGTTATTCTCCACCCAGAACTTGCTGTTTTCCCTACGCGCCGGCTATAACGGTGGAGCTAGAAGTTCCCAACACTTCCCTTGAAGCTTTTCTTTCGTTGGAGGGTTATTCTGTCCTTTCAGTGATGTGATTCGCAGCATGGCTGCGCAAACCACCATGTCAGCACTGCTGAGGGAAGCGACAGTTTATCCCAAGGATGTAAAGTTCTTCAGCCAGTTCATGAGATTGCTGTGAAATTACAGCCCACGTTGCTGCTGGAGAGCAGCTCTGCGGAGAGGGACCTGGATGTCCTGGTGGACGACAGGTTAACCATGAGCCAGCAGTGTGCCCTGGCTGCCAAGAAAGCTAATGGGATCCTGAGATGCATCAAGAAGAGTGTGGCCAGCAGGTCGAGGGAGGTTCTTCTTCCCCTCTACACTGTCCTAGTGAGGCCTCATCTGGAGTACTCTGTCCAGTTCTGGGCTCCCCAGTTCAAGAAAGATGAAGAGCTACTGGAGAGAGTCCAGCGGAGGGCTGCGATGATGGTGAGGGGACTGGAGCATCTCTCCTACGAGGAAAGGCTGAGGGAGCTGTGCTTGTTCAGCCTGAAGAAGAGAAGGCTGAGAGGGGACCTAATACATGCTTACAAATATCTGAAGGGTGGGTGTCAGGAGGATGGGGCCAAGCTCTTTTCAGTAGTGCCCAGTGACAGGACAAGGGGCAATGGGCACAAACTGAAGCATAGGAAGTTCCGTCTGAACATGAGGAAGAACTTCCCTCTGAGGGTGACGGAGCACTGGAACAGGCTGCCCAGAGAGGTTGTGGAGCCTCCTTCTCTGGAGATATTCAAGACCCGCCCGGACAAGGTCCTGTGCAGCCTGCTGTAGGTGACCCTGCTTCGGCAGGAGGGTTGGACTAGATGACCCACAGAGGTCCCTTCCAACCCCTACCATTCTGTGATTCTGTGATTCTGTTGTCTGTGGGAGACGGCATTCTGCCACGCAGATATACCTAATAGCTGTAAATTAAAAAAAAGCATGTGCTATACTGTTCAGACTGGCAGGCAGACTTCTGGGATTCTGTTCATTTATTTGCACCAGAAGTGTGGAGTTTTGACCAAATTTAGTTAAGGAAAGGATATTTTTATTTGGGAAAGGGCCAAGCACTCACTCAGCTTGTTTATACAATCTGCTCCATTGCTTACGCCCTTTGTTTAATTCTTGTCCCCACTTTGTCTCCGTTAGACCTGTTAATATCTCTCTGTGTTTGCTCACTTTGAAATCAAGCTAGTCCTTAATTGCTTGTTAATTGTAGTCTTCCAGAGCAAGAATGATGTAATTTAAACATCTAGTGTAGACACCTACCTTAGACCATGTCACTCCCCACTCTCTGCACAAGTAGGAGTAACGTACAGTGATACTGAGAGAGAAAATTTTCATTTCTCTGCTGAATTTTTTGTGCTTTTCCATATTTAGAAACAAATACCCAAATCTTGAAATTGTTAGCATTTCATCACAAACTGTTCTCTAAATTCATATCAGCGTCCACAACTAATACATCAAAGGCTGAAACCATGCCACCAGCTGAAGGAAAGGATCATTTCCTAGCACTGGAAGGCAGATTTAAACTACAGTTCAGGATGCGGCTCAGTGGCATCTTACAGGCAGTAGGGAGTAGAAGAGAAGCAAAACAGAAACAAGGAGACTTGAATAATGAGCAACAGTCGAAGTAGGGAGGTTTTCATCTTTTCCCTCAGATGGAGCAGGCTGCAATACAACAGGAACTGCAGGAAATCAGTCTCTCCCTCTATTTCTAACCTTTCCTATAGTTTTACACTCTTCTGAAATAGTCCTTTTTTTTGTATGGAAGTCTTGCATGCACTAGGTGTAGACTAAAACTTCTCTTCAGACCTGTAGCTATGCCTCAAGTCTTAGAAAAAGACTGTAAGCATAAGACGATGTTCAATGGAGAACAGGAACTATGACCATACTTAGGTACATGTTAACTACATGACTATCAAGTAACATAGCTATATCTAGTATATACTATATATAATACAGTATAGAGTAGTATTCTATCAAGTTAAGGAAACAAAATACTGCAAGACCTCCTACATATAATTTTCCAATTGCAGAAAATGAAATTTTATCTTGGATGAGTATATATTTGAGATCCACACTAAAGCAAAAAAAGGAAATACAGAGAAATATGCAAATACAGAAATATTAACTTTCATGAAAAAATTCAAACATGGTTTCACATTTAGCTGCAGATAGTTGCCACTAAGAAGCCACGACTTCTTTTTAAGAGTCCTACCTTTTCCCCTGGGAGTCCTTCCAGTCCTGGTAGTCCCATTGGTCCCGGGTCTCCCTGATTTTTTTTAATTAAAAATAATTCCATAGATTAGAATTTCTGTACTCTACATGAGAAGCATTAAACAGCAAGCAACAGCAGATTATTTAAGATTAGTAAATGAACTAACCAGTTACTAGGTGAACAGATTTTGTTATGCCCTGTTTTAGTGATCTGAAAATTAAGCTTTTCCCAGAGGCACTGTATGAATATTTGGATTAACAGTTTTAATTTTGGTGAATGTCATCCAGAAGACTCCCATTAAGTGTTCTTGAAAGTCATGGTCAGCTCTAAAGCACCTCGAGGCAGCAGAGACATGGGGTGTGAGTGAGCATACGCTGTCAACCAGAGAACTAAACTCCAAGCCATTCCATGCAACCTTCCAGACACATCCTTGTTTCAGAAGAGAGCTCTGTTCCCTAAACAAAGCTTACTCTGCAGCACATGACACGCAGACTAGGACCCTGTGTAAATCTTCAAGTTTCAAAAGGAAACAAGAAAAGACTGCTCCACTGGATAAATCAGTTCAATGTGTAGAGTGTGGAGGCCCTTTAAATACTACTTCTTTTTTTAAAGAAAATTGACACATAATTTACTACAGAAATTTAAACTACAGCCAATAATTCCAGTATTGCAGCATTTCCCAGTTAAATCAAAAGCCACAGCAAATCCCTATCTGGATTTCATGAAGTCTCTGGCAGATCTCATTTTCCAGACCAAAATGTTGTTTGGGAGATGGTGCTTGCTGAGTAGGAAGTGGATGCGGGTACAGAAAGATGTATTCTGCTTCTTGGCATTATTGTGAAAAGACTTTTTTTTTTCCCCTCTAAAAAAGATATGAGGTGACTTTTTTTGAAAAGAGATTAATTAACTGTTTTAGGAAAATATCTCACAACTCCATGTTTTGCCCTGAGTACAGAGGAGTTCTGTTTTGGGTTTCTTATTGTCCTTGAGGAGCACAGTTATCACATCGGCGCATAGGTCAAAGGTTAGTTTTTCACATAGCTGGTTCTCCATTAACACTTGGCAAGGAATCAAACATGATCCTAGACCCTGAGCATGTTGGGTCAGTGGAGATTATGCAGCTTCATGATAGAGGAAGTCCTAGCCAGCTCTTAAAAATGTTACCTCCCCATACCACTTCGGTCTTGGCTGGGTTAGTCCGAGCTAGCTGAATTTCTGCTACTATTTTTGTGTAGATACTGTGTCTGCACTGCCAGAAAAAAAGACACACCTAAATGGTGCTGGCATGCTGCTGTCATGAGTAAAGACATTTCTCAGTAGCTCCACACTGACACTGAAGATAAAGACTCTGTGATATGGACCTGAGTCAGAAGACAAGAACCCTTCAACAGAAGACACTCATCATCATCTTCCAAATATTGTGATCTGATGTGTTCAGACAAGGCCTGTTTCTCGTGACATTTAAACAATCTACCTGTTGTGCTCTGACCTGATTCTTTACTACCAGGTGTCCAAGATGTTGGCTGAAGCTTATTTCTCCTTATTTATTTTGCCCAAGACTAAGAATTTGAAGACAGGACAGCAGCTGGAGAGGTGAAGTGTCAGCCTCTTGGTGTTTGAATGAACTCCTGAATGTGTTAAGGAACTCCGTAAGTATTTTTCTGAAGTAGTATTTTGTTTCATTAGTAGCAGACATAGCTGGTCTTTACTTTGCTGGAAGGGGTGTGATTTTGTTTCGAAAATGATCTCTCCAATATTTTTCAGGGTTTCCGGATCATTATCAAGTAGACAATTCATCAGCAGATCATGGGGAGCGCAGTTTGACTGGGCAAAATTTTCTTTCCTAACTAGCTCAGTTTCTACTCTTTTTATCAGCAAATTCTTCTCATCAGCTTCCATTAGCTGACACACGGTACTCATCCTGATTCAGTCATACTGCCTGAAGTTCCAAAGAGGTTTGCTGGACACAGTTCTACCACACTGACCATGAAGGAGCAGTACCTGTTTTGCTGCCTTACAGTGTTCTAGTGGTGTAACTATCATGCAGTTATGTGATGTTCCTTAGCTTTTAAAAAGAAGTACACAATCATAGTGAAATGTTAACTGCTGTGGAAGCAACTGTCCAACTTTTAAAACAATAGCCATTTAAAATGACATTTGATACTATCATACTTCTTAGGCTAAAAAATCCATACTCAAATTTTACTATTATCTTTTGGGTATTTTCACTGACGTCCAGTCATCAAGACACAATACCAAAGTTTCAACTTTGCCACCTTCAAGGCTAGGAACTGTAGTGACATATCACAAGCTAATGACAAATATAGTTTCTCTATTAAAAAGGCAAGATACAGCACATGTCAAAGACTTTGGGGAAAAATGTACACCCAGTCGAGATTTTGATCTACATTCTGCTGGCGGCTAGCCCTGTGCAACTGCTCAAGATTCTTCCATTAGTTGTCCTTCCTCTCCTTAGAATTTTTAAAGAAAGATCATGTGAAAAAGACATAACACAATGCTTAAAGGAAAAATTCTCAAAAAGTTAAACAGATGTGCTTTTGAACGTCAGACTGCATAGCTGAAAGGTATAATGGCTCCCGTGACCACCATCACCTTGCTCACCAGGAGCAATGTGATCGCACTGTAACTATCTGTCATGCCATTTCCAAAGAAAACATCAACTTCTAGTCATCACTAGCTGCCATGATGTAGCACACTGTCCTTCCCCCTCTATCAGTTTTGAATTTAATATTGAGAACAATCTAACAGTTCTTGAGGTATTTTCTACCTTCATTTCATATTCTCTATTCTTAAATATATCCAGGGACAGCTCAGCAAAGATGAACCCACAAGCAGTTAATATTATGTTCAGTCATTCATTATATTGTCATGTAGAACTATTTACCAGACATTGCAAAATATGCAAGCCTGGCAATTAAAAAGGCCTTTTCAGATGTACTGATTTTACAAGAGGTAAGCTACCTGCTAAAGAATGTTAATGGACTCTTCCACCCTTGTGACTAGGATCATGTGCTGAACTGCTTGGGGAATTCTCTATCATGACCAAAAAATACATACATACCACTGTGCCAGCATCTCCTTTTGGACCCTGCAAATAAATTAAGAAGTAGAAACACATTTAAAAAAGAACACAGTTACACAATGACTTTTTTTGTATTATTGCATTATGAGTGCACTTTGGTAATGCAGTGTATTTAGCATCAGTATTAAGTCCAGCCCTCTCAGCCGATTAATTTAGTATAAAATCTTAGTAATATTTGGTTTTTGTTTTCCTGTTCCAGAATATAGAGAAAGACAGCTCTGAAGTCTGGTGCGAGCCTATGACTACAAGCAGCAGGTAATGTAAGGATAAAGTGCTCACTGATGGCTACAACGTTTTTATGTGGTTACTAAAATGACAGTCATCTTGAAGCAGTAGAATTTGCCTATGATGCTAACAAGAAGCAGGATGCAGATAAGCGCACAGCATCTTTGGCTCTAGAGAACCAAAGCAACAGTGTTCAGCTACACAGTGGTGTATCTCCACTCTGCAGCGTGGAAGACACCAGTACTGTGTTACTGCCACAACATAATTCTTGTTTTTTCTGGACTGTAGCTACACGCAGTGAATCAGTGACACAACTGAGATCAGAATTCATAAGCTTCTCATTTCTGGCACCAAATCTAATCTGTTACAAAATTATGCCATCACTACCCATAAATATTATATTAAACTTATTAAGATATTAGGATACTTTCACTAAAGAGCCCCATACCAAATTATGTACAATTTTTGCAGCTTTTACTTGCTAGGGTGATATACTGAAAATAAACTACTAAAATATAAATAATAATATAAATAATAAAATATATAAATAATATATGAATAATATATACAAATAATATTATATAATGTATATAATATATAAATAGTAATATAAATAATAATATAAGTACTAAACTGTAAAATGGGCTAAAACACTTGATAAACACATAAAATCACATACTTTATAATTTTCTACATACCCATCATAACCTTATTTTTTCTATCTTTCACACATAAAATCAAATTCCATGCCACTTACGAAAACTGCTTGCAACTAACCAATCCCTCTGTTACTACGTTAATTAACTATTAGTAATTATGTTTCTGTTAATACTTACTGGAGGTCCTGGTGGACCTGGATAACTAGGGACGCTCACGCCTCCCTGTAATAGCAAGTTTAAAAGTTGAGTTGGGCCAAAATTAGGTGTTGATTAGAAAAAAAAAAGGAAGAGAAATACCTGGAGTTTATACAAACTGCTCATTCCATTTCTTTCATTGTAAGGCATACCCTTTAAAACATAAAACCCAAGTAAGTGTCACAACTATGAATTATAAAAGCATAATTCTTGCCCTGTTCAAACCCTGTAGCTCAGCTACCTCAGATACCTGTGGTATCATTTTTCATTCTGGATCGATTTTTCAAAGATTCCAGACATTTCAGTAAGAACATAAGATACATACCAACACAGCTTGGGAATTTTTTTGAATTACGAAGCCAGAAATGTGTAAATCTCAGTGTACATTTTAATATTTATTATTATTATATTTCTTCAGAAGTAATTTTGTGTTAGCTACTATTCCAGTTAATTTGTAGTCTAGTGAGACCTACGGACATTCCCTAGGTTCCCTGAGTTCCCGGATCTCAGGTGCCCAAGCGGTCTAAATTAACCTTGTTGTCCAATGTTACTAGAGTAACTCATTTGATGAAGTTTCTTGGATGGCTTTAGTGATCTGAACTACGCGATAAATCCCAAGAAAAAAAAAGGAATACAGAAACCTTTTGCACAAAGACATTTTTGTCTTCTTGCACTATTAATATGTATTAGATTGACAGTCAATTCTTTATATTACATTATGTTTTACTCATAGGTATATTGTTCCTAATATAACATTCAAAATATAAAGCAAAATGTCTCACCGGAGGCCCAGGTGGTCCAGGTTTCCCAGGAGAACCTTCACTACCCTAGTACAGCAAGAGATTCATATAACTGATTCACTGTAACTGATGTCCACATCTATACCATACCCGAGCTATGATGACCACAGTGACAATAAACAAGAGATACAGTCAATATGAGCAGGTAATACCAAGAATAAATTCTCCTGCTCAGTTTCTGCTTAAGTTTTAGGCAAGTTATTAATCATTACTTTATACTAGTTTTTTATTTTGTTAGTTACTTGATGCTTTATGTGTAGTAACTTCCATGTGGCACAACAGTAGTGGTAAGCTGGGTTGTGAAACACTTCATACATACCAGGAGGGAAAGCAAGAAAAAAAAAGCATTGTGAATATCAATTTCCAAGCAACTGGCAGATAAAAGTTAACTTTAATTTTATCCTTTGTTTATTATTTTGCAAAAGTCAAGTTTGATCACTCACAGGTAAATAAAGAAGAGCTACAGGTTGAGAAGTTCAGTTTATTTAGAAACACACTGAATAAAGATAGAGATCTTCTTTATTAAGAGGTGTAATGAATATCTTTTTGGATTTTACTGTAAAATACTCATCTGTGATTATCTGTATTTGTAGTCTGTTCTGCTGGTGTACACTGAATTGCTTACATTAAAATAAAAAGTTTCTGAGCAGAATGGTGGGCTCTTTGAAAAATAGAGTTGCAAAGGTTTCAACATCAAATTTCCCAAGCAAGATCTTTTCAAAATCTCATCACTATGATTCAGTTCAAAACACTCTATAATTTGGAACAAGTCTGCCAGAATTTTTCACTGACTTTGTTGGATCTTATTAAACATATGTCAATCAGACACTCTAGGCTGCAAATTTGAAATTATTAAGGTGGCAAAAGTCAAGCTAAGTGTTCAATGGCAATAACCAGCTCACCAGAAATATATACTTGTAATTAAATGCTTGTACTAGGATAATTGCCAAATTGTCCTGCTAATTGATAGAAACTGTCAGCCACCAAAGAGTGATTTGGAGTACTTTATGGGGAATAAAAATACTGTGCTTTAGAAAGCATATTATATGATCATTCCTCAAACATGTTCCACAGATAAAGGAAGGGTGAGGAAATTACTCTGGCTATATTTCAGTTTACCTCACCACTTTTCAGCCATCTGAATTTTGGCCTTTTTGATCGACGAGACACTAGTTATAGAGCAGTGGCTTCTCATTCCCACCTTTGTGTGAACTGTAAACAAGGAACTAACACAGACTGGTGTTTTGCATTAGCTTCCATAAGCAAGTGTGGTAAATTTTTGCTACTCTAGTCTGCAAGGATTCAGCTCTCAATCAATTTTTACAGTGAAATAATTTCAGAGGTTTACAAAATAGTTTCCTTGCTTATTCATACCAGAGTCAAGGCTTTGCAAAGTATTAGCAGGATCACATACATTGGTGAGGCAGTGTTAAGCCTGGAAAACTCCAGGCTAAAGCTGAGAAAAACTTCAGAAATGTGTATTCACAAACAAAATGGAGATCTTGTCTCAGAAATATTTTGCAGCAACCTAAGTTTATGTCTGCTGTATTTGACTGATCTGAGGTGCCCAAGAAATGAATCTGGCTGCTTAGTTATAATGGATAATATCGAGTGCCTGATAAAAGAGCACATCAAACACTGATAAAAAGCAGTGTTATAACAGTGTAAATTAAGTATAAAGGGATCTTATATATTTTTGCAGAATAACATACTCAATAACTTTCAGTGCTTGTAATGCACTTTTAAAGTATGCAATTACTTTTGACTAAAATACTGGTCAAAAATGAGAAGGAGAGCATGTAGTAACTAGTCATATACTATTTCACAAATGTATTTTCACTTTCCTAAATTTTATATAATATATCATACTTAGAGAACATTCTCTTCAACTTACATATACCACAAGGATTATGCTTCAAAATACAAGCACATACGTACAGCATTGTTTGGGGAAAGTACTTGTAATAAGACACAAATAAAAATCATTTGAAAATCTACATCGAGTCTTGTTTGCACTTTATGTTAAAAAAACCCCAAAACATAGGAGTGTAATGGGATTGCAAAACATTCACAGATCTTTATCAAGACTGAAAAGAAGGAATACCTTTTCGCCTTTTGACCCTGCTGGACCAGGATGTCCGGGTCTTCCTGTGACTCCCTGCACAACACAGGACCGGTTTATATTAGTTAAGAAACAATGAAACACGGTATTTTATATTGCAGCTTAGATTTTAAAACCTGTGCTTTTTGAAGGTCATTTAAACCTAATTATGCTTCTCCTCCAGGTTTAAATATTTCTCTTCTGTTTGATAAAACAGCTGTGTCCTTCTGATAAGCCCTTTGACAGGTAAAACTTGTGTTTGCAGTTGCATTTTCACCTTGGCAGACTTAATGCACTGACCTTAAGTGGCACCTCTTGATACTGCTAAGAATCATGCTTTACTGCTAAAATACCAATTTGCATATTCTACATTAAACTTCCTAAATCTGTTACAATTTTTGAAAGAAGGGAAGCATTAGTACTGTCAGCCACCGAGGAATGAATAATGATCATACTAACTAATGTGATCCCATCCAGTATGCAGAAAATAAAATTTAAAAAAATTTCCAAGAGGCATTTTCCCAGAAATACCAACATTTACAAATATATTTTTCAATAACTGTAAATCCTGTGGGCTTATTTTCATACTTTTTTTATTGCGAAGCAAAGTGATTACTTGGTTTTGGCATTAAATGTTTTCAGAATGCCTAGCTAGAATTATTTTTACATTTTCATTACTAACATTATTACTGTAACTAGGGTACAAATACGTAATTAACTCCAAGTTTGCACATCATAAGTCACGTAACCTCACAGTCTCTAGTAATGCCAAAACTCCAAACCCATTTAAGTAACATAAACTTCGAGCCCAGACAATGACAGTATTTTCAGTAACATCAACTCACAACATAGTTGCTTTTATTAGAGCCAGTACGGGTAAGATTTTATTATTACTCTCCTAACAGCCAAAAGAAAGGAAAAGAAACTAAGAATATGAAGTTTTTCTGCACAGTTATAGCAACATCTGCAGAGACGGATGGGATCACAGGGGATACACCACACACTTACAGAAGGTCCACTGGGTCCTGGTACGCCTGGCAGTCCAGGAGCACCTTGAAGGCCCTGGAAATTAAAAGAGCATATGTCTGTTTCCTCTCCCACTTATACCTCTAAACTGCTTATAATTCAGCATGTCCAGCAGTATTATAACTATATTAAAGTACATTTTCATCTAAAAGGATGGCACTATTTTTAAGAACGAAAAAAAAACACCCCACCATGCAGGGAAAAGATTATCATTGAACAAGGTTAGAGGCAACTTCTTGCTTGACTGATAAACAACACTTGTCCTTCAACCTTTCACATTGTTAGCTTATGTCCTGTATATCTTTTTGTCTTTAGCTGTGCAGATAAGAGCAGGACAGCTGGCTTTTCCTTAGAGATTAATTTTCTATTTTCTATCACTAAAAGGATTTTTTGCTGGTGAGAAGACATCTACTCAGTCTTCTCAGTGTTACCTGATGCTATCTAAATGCAATGATGCTTTCTACCTGATTTATAGATTTTGTTTTTTTGATAATGTAATATCACATTTTTCATAGTGTTTAATGACCTACTTTCTGGCTCTTCTTCTATTCAATTGCCTGCAAATCAATGGATTCTGGTATCCACTTACTAAACTTATAGGTGGTGCAACTTACTACAGTGGACACAGGTAGGATTTGAGACAAGCCTGCACATCACTGAAGACTTTCCTCTGCTTAGTTGCAATTTTAGACATGTAGAAGTCATGTACTAATGAGAGTTAATCGCTCTCGGCTCCCCCTATAATCCACAAAGGGAAATAAGTCCCTCCCAGCAGTGACTGACTGTGTCTGCACAGGGTGCCCATCCTCCGACAAGAGGAGTCACCTCAGAAAAGGCATATTTCTCATGGTAAATGCAGTGTTTAAGCAAGCATGGCTAAGGGGTGGTCTAGAAAACCAGAGGCCAGGAGCCCCAAAACATGGGCTTGGAGGGAGAGACTGCAAAAAAGCTTCAGACAGAAATAAATCAAGAAAGATGTGGAGATGCAGTGTGACATTGATTTCACTTTCTTACTCCTGCACACAGAGGACATTGATCTACCTCTGCAGCTTTTCAGAGTGGCAACCCAACTGCTAATGTGTTCTCTGCTCATTTTGAATTACTTAGTGATGGTACAGTCACCTGGAAAATGAATACGAAGCCAAAGGAACATTTTCTGTAGTTGTTATGACTGACATTAGAAAAACCCTCCCCTAAAAAAAGGAATGCTTGAAAAAGGAAGAGAACTAAGCATCAACAAAGATTAAAAGGCTATTGGAAAGCACATGGAAGTTAATGAGTATATTTCAAAGTGCCTTGGATGCGCTTCTCAGCTTCTCTTCCCATTCCTATGCTAACCAAATCATAAAAACGAAAATAAATGCATTCTTTTACAATTTGTAAATTTGTAAAAAAAGTTACTTTTAAACTTCATAAACTCTTTCATATGTGTTTCTGAAAATAAATTCGCTTGCACTCTCATAATGTCATAATCAAAAGTTGCTGCCAAACACTGACAACATCAGAGCTAAGGCAGCTAACCAGCTTCCAAACAGTGAAGAACCATGTGAATATCTAACTTACTAACACAGCACAGCACCCTACTGAATCAACAAAAATATTTACAATTAATTTACTCTGGAGTCCTTTTAAAAAACCTAACTGCCAGTTCTAATCTTGCCTTTCCCTTATTATCTTCTTAATTGCCTCTAATACCTCACTTGATTCACAGCAGTTAAATAGCATCTGAATTGGTGAAACTGTTTGGCTAATGCCTCAGACTGCTAGGGTAGAATTGCAGAGGTACCCTATAGGGCACACAAAAGATGGATTACTTCCCCATTTATTTTTGAAGTAAAATTCTGCTTGGGCTTCGCTTATGGCTGCCCCATCATTTTAAGGTATATGTTCTAAATCGAACCTCAGGGGCACTTGCTTTTAAGAAGCAAAAATATAATGAGCTCTATAGATCCTGTAAAAACAAGAGGAAAAATAAGCATGATACGTTAGTCTGACAATCTGCTAAATTCTGGGGCAAAGCAGTAGCAGGAATAAATATCTAATGCTTCTGCTATATTTTGTTTTTCCTCATGTAACTGTTTACTTTTGGAAGCCAAGGATCCTGAGGAACACATATGTTCTTTTAAATTATTCTCATTCTACTACTGCTGGAAAATTCTTACTATATTATGGTCTTAGTGCCAAAGAAATGTAAAGCGCTCATAAAGAATTACGAAACCCTCAATCAATAAGTTCTAAATTCCTTTCATACTTTCGTTGTGTTTTCTCTTGTAGCCAGCACTCCCAAAATTACAAGAGAGTAGCACCTATTTAGCAGTGCCAGTTAACTATTTTGGAATTTCAGAGTGTTCATTAAAAATTTTGTAACAGACTACTTATTTTAACTCCTTCAGCTGGCTAAGCTCACCAGGATATCCATTCATTTACTCAGATTCATCACTTAATACCTCTGCTTTGGTGATTTTTCCATCCTTTTCTTTTTGACAGAGACTGCTCTTGAACTGTTAACTGCAAATATTTCAATTTAAAATGAAAGATACAGCAGCTATTTTGGATTCGGCACCACAAGTCACGTGGCTTTTCTTCCCTCTCCATAATGACATAAAAATATCTCTAAGAATGCAGTGTATGATGCAAAATACTGTAACTATTTTACACTCCATCTCTTCAAACATTTTCCAGTTTTGACTTAATAGTAATTGCTGCTATGACCATACCCATCAGAGCACTTGCCTAATGGAATTTTTTTGAAAGTGACTTCTAAAGGGGAACTAACCCAATGAAAGTAAATATATTATAAAACATGAAGTATTTTCTGAAAACACATGGCATTTACCTATTCATTGCTCTATCCTATACTCTTAAAAATAAACATTGAAATGTATGTGAGGCTTTAAAATATACAAATGAGCAAAAATCCTCAGACAAAAATTAAATAGATGTTATTTAATTGAACAATAGCATTTAATTTTGTTGAAAAAAAGTCAGAGCCGAGGACTATTTATAGCAATACATGACTATCTCAGCAGTTTTAAAGAATTGAATAACATTCTGTGCATTTCATTCTCCATCTAGATCTTTATTCAGGTTCAGATAAGAATGTAACCGCTATAGAATTGAAGTAATTTTACCTCATCGCCCTTCTCTCCAGCAAGCCCAGGAAATCCACGTTCACCTTTGGTTCCCTATGAAAATATAACATTCAGACAAATACTTTCTATTAGAGAACAATGCATTTCATGCTCTGCAGGGTATTTTACGACCACATTTAATATATGCTAGTGTGAAGCCCTTACAGCGATAGTGCCTAAAACAGAAAAAAAGGCTCAATACAACCTGAAATCTTTAAAATGTGCCTCCCACTGAGGTGAAAGGAAACGAGTGGTTTTTACCTAGTAGGCAAACTAGCCAAAAGGCCTGATAGAGACATCCTACTAATACCAAAGAGCTTAAATGCTTGCCCAAATAGAGGGAGTACACTTTCATGGAATTAGGCTCAACTACAGGAGATACCTGTATGCTAAACCACATGGAATTTGATCCAGTTACAGTGAATAAGTTTGATGGATGTCAGTAAAACTTCAAGTCCCAGTGAAATGGCTGCGTTACTCCCAGGGGAACACAGTGCAAAGGTACAGAGCGGTCTGGCTGTTGCACACTTGAGGGAGATATGGGGAGTGTCCGTCTTCACCATGGGATTATTGCGCGACTGACTCACCTAAAAGCAGCCTACAGATGGCAATGCACTACTGGACAGCCAAATCTGAGCTAGCTTTAACGGACACAAGATACAGAAGAGCTATCCTGGCTTGGGACTCAGCTCGGGCTTTTTTGCTCGTTATCCTGAGGAAAGGCAAACTGACACAGGAGAAGGGCTGAACCGTAAAAAACGTTTCAAGCTTTAAGCTGCTCAGATGCTACAGGGATAGGGATCAGACAAAAACGTCAAGACTGTCAGAGGTAAGAGTCTGGCCTTTTAACAAGCAGCAAAGCAACGTAAAGGATGCTCTTCAAAACTTACCTTCGGCCCTTCTCTCCCAGGGATGCCTGGAGGACCTCTTGTGCCGGGATCACCCTGAGGAACAGACACAAAGCAAAGTGATGAATAACCATTTTGTGGCATGGGCAGAAGGTCTGATCTATGCAGACCACTTCCTTCCCACCTCTGTGACCATCCCTTCATTTTACCCCAAAGCCTTCTCTGCAGTCCCTTCTTTCTGCTACACAAAGTATTCAGATATCCTTCCTTGTTTCCCTCCCCATCTCTCGCACACTCTACTCAAACCACGCTAACAAATTTTTAGCTTCATTTTGAGAGGACTCATAAATGCCTTCATTTTGGATAGTCCCAGACACACTCGTGTTTAGGTTTGAGCAGACCTTCCTGCTTGAAGGATTAGGTAGAGATAGAAGCTACCTGTTACTCTCACCAGCTTCAAACCTACAGTTGTTTTAAAGTAAAAGATTCCTGCTTTGTTGAGAGAAGCGTTTTCCAGCTAAATTACAGTCTTACAGAAGTGCTAACCACAAAACACAGAGAAATGAAGAGTGAAGCATAAAGAATCACTAAGAGAGAGAAATGACACAGAGGTAGAAGAGCACGTAACGGAGAAAGATAATACAACTACAAACAGAAAGAATCAGGGAAAAGCCCAAAGACAGATGTAAAAGAAATAAAATTTGGTAATGAAAAAGTCAATAAACCCTAAGTACATGTATAAATAAAGGACAATAGAATGGGATAATCTCTCTCCTCAGAAATGATATGTGCTTTCATACAGAAATCCTTCTGAGTACACTTTTCATTTTGGAATACGGCAGATCACTTCAAATTTTATTATTTTGCAAAATAATACCTTAGAAATTCTAGACTATTTTCACCATCTGGTGTATTACCAATATCAGTGCTACAAAGTAAAGTGAAGAATGGAGTGTACTTGTAGCAACTCATACAATGGACTGGACATACTCAAGGGGTATTTACTGGCTACCACCTCACATATTGTTCACATGAAATTTTGCAAAGTTCCTATAAAATACATTTGTTGGATATTAAAAAAAAATCAACAAAAATCTCAAAACTATTTTAGGCTAGCTAAGTGGGTCAGAAGTAAACCTACAGAAACTTTCAAGTGCATATTTTGGTTTAAAAAGCATGTCTATAGTAAACAAAAAGATCTAATCTCTGAAAATTTTTACCTTCAGTATAGCACCCATGTCTCCCACAAGTGGCAGTGCAATCTGAAATTACAACAGGCAGCTGAAATTAATATTTTACACAACACTACTGATTCTGTTGGGTTCTCACTGCTTCTGAAGTTTATATTGTTACACACATAGCTGATTACATATATATTGATTGAAGCTATTTTTTAATGAAAACTCAAAAGAAAAATCAGGGTGGGAAACAGTTTTTAAGTGTTAAATATTGCTGTCTATCCAAACTAACAACGTAATTCTTTGTTACAACTTCGATGAAGTTGCTTTAACCATGACAACAGCAGAACTCCAGAACATAGTAAGTTTCACTTTAAAATAATAATAGTAATAATAATATCTTGTTGGTTTTGTAGCATACCAGCAACAACTCATCACTATTGGAAATTCTCACAGACTATTCTCACCTGATTATCTTCAGTTGTTTTCCTTCTGCTCTCTCCTAGGTTTTGACTCTACTGTGAACTGTAGCATGAATTGTGGAGATGCCAAAGCTAACTTGAATAAACTAGCTCAGGTACTGCAAACAATCCAGCTACAGCAACATAAGCAACATGTATAGTATTTTGTCCTGCCTTTAAACATTAAGAATTAGTGCAAAACTCTGCGGTGCCATCGCTACATTGCTACCAATACTAAAGCTAAGCTATTTAAAGCTCAATCAATAGGTTTACACTATACTGCAATATACCTCAGATTTCCAAGCACCACCATTAAACTCATATTTAAAGACTCCCTGTAGAACTGATTGAACCGGCTATCATTATCTTCACTCACAAACCGACTCTTCAATTACCAGTGCTCATTTCTTCTTCTTACAATTGCTAAAGCAAAAATAGCCCATGGCATACTATAAAATTAGACACATTCAAATTTTGTTACTGTTTTTGTTCAGTCTGTGTCAATAATTTCCACCTTTAAGAAGAAAAATAAAATGTAAGCACTTATATAGCTTATTAGAAAAACTGTCAGTTGGTAGCAACGGGTGTCAAATGCCAGCTCAAGAGAAGCACTGCTGAACATACTTAACTGTAAGTGTAATCAGGAGTACAGCATCTACAATGTAGCCTCACCACCTCTGAAAGCACACTGAGAAGTTTTCTAGGGTGGGACATAGCCACCTAACACAACTTAAGGACATAAATATGTAAGGTATGAATCCGATCCTCTGCACAATGGTTAACTGTTCATAGACAATATCACCTGCTCTCAAAAAACCTGTAACAAGCCTTAAAAACAACCATCACATCCCTGCATGGCCTGACTTCTCATCCTTCTCCTCGTGACATTTTACAGACAGGCAGGCTATTGCCACACCACCTGTTGCTCTTTCTGCTGGCCTACACAAGTTCAAATCCCAGTCTCTCCTCTTTTCTAATGCTCTTATTTTAGCTGCAATATTATCTTCTGGCATAGGCCTCTAAACCCTCGGTGTGAAAGGGTCCTAACATCCAGCTGCAAGGGCACACCAGGCAGGAGAGCAAGCCTGCTGTGTTTGTGCCACACAGTTCGTCTGCTCTGTACCTACAGAAAGTCCATCCCAACTGCACACGTACCGGAGAGCCACAGCTGCCTACGCTGAACTCCGAACAACTCTATGATATATGCCGGGCTTTTGAAAATGCTAAAATGGCCTTAATTTTCTGGACTCACTCTTGCTTGCTACATCATCCTTTAAAAATAGTCTCTCCTGAGTGAACAGTGTTTCAAGAGAGCTCAATGCAGCAATTCTCCTGTTAGTAAACTTTATCATTTAGACTTGTCTGTTTAACACCGGCATCACATTTTTAGCTTACATTCAGTTTACAGTGCACTGTGCCTTCCAGACCTATTCTATTTACTGATTTTGTTTTTTCTTATTAAGCACTTTATGCTCATCTGTCTTGAGTTTAATCTTGTTGACTTCAGACTGTCTCTGAATTTTAAGTTTTGAATATATCTTCAAAAAGCTAGCAATCTTTCCCAGTCCAACTGCCGAGTTTATATCTACTTATCCTAATCAAATTAAATCACTGACAAGAACCGGGTATGGGAGAGAAATCTCTTTCAAAGTTTAACAGTAATCTGATGACAGGGACTCATATCCACAGTTTTTGATAAGCTATATGGAAATTACTTCAAGAGCATTCTTTGTGTGCTTATAAAAACCTCATGAGGACAGTCTCAAAGTTTTACTGAAGCCAAAATACACAATGTGACTCTTTCCTCGCCTTTCCCAAGAAAGTTAATCCTCCAAAGCTGTAAATCTGATTTATTCCATGACTGGTTCTTAACAAAATGATGCCATTTTGTGTTTCCACTTTATCATTCATATCACTGGTACTTAGAACGTATTTTTTTAAAAAATATTTCATAGCTTGCAATTCAACTTTTTCCAACTGACGTATTATACTCTATGTCCTCTTCTGTTCACCTTTTATGAAAATCTGTTTTCTGTTAGCATCTCTCTGTCTCAAAAGCCTCACCTTTCTCAAAGTATTCAAAGGTAACTGCTAATCATTCAGAGACTGTTTTGCTTCATTCTTTGGGTGAATTACACCAGACCTTCATGTTGTATCTAAAGCCTCTTTAACTCCTTCTTTTTTCTAGTAAATTGATCAAAATTCATTTTATGTATTCTTTGAAAAGTAGATTTTTTTCAGTGGGCAGTGAGAATCCACTGAATTATTCCGTTTTCTCTGCACTGTCTATAATTTGAGCTCCTTGATTATTAAATAACAGACTTTACTAGTTCTTCAAATAACTGTATTCACAGTGCCTTTTTCTTGTTATTTTTATATCCATTCCTAACTGAAGATCATTTTATATCTCAGTCTTTCTGACTCTCTGACTTGAGTTCTACCTTCATACTCAATGCCAGTGACAGACCTGCTTTTATATACTGATTTTTAGCCTTTGGGGAGCTACCGATACTCGTATATCAAAGCGCTGGACCAGTTTGCTAGTGCAGGAACCAAGAAACCAACACATCAGAATCACCATCCTGGTCCCCAATAATCAACAGCGCATACACGCTAGCTAGTTCCCAGGCTCTTCTCTGGAGCAAGCTGACTCTTCTCTCCGAGATTAAATCTTTGTGTGGTTGTGGGGCTAGTGTACCCCTTGATAAGCTCCTTGCTGTTAATCCTCAGGCTTACTTGTGGACTGTCATGCACCTGTGCCATCAAATGTTTAATTGAAAGCACGATATATTTTACTGCTTAATGCATTCCCACAGCAGCTCTGGAACATTTCTGAATTCTTCACAGGCCACCAGCAGTCTGCAGACTACTCTGGGGAATCTTGCCTTAGATTTGCATTGCTGGACACTTGGAGATGGACCTCAGTCATAAGACACAAAGCAAGTCTCTGCATCTGAGGAGTCTGTCCCATGCTCAGGTACGTGAAGAATTGTTAGTTAAAGAGATGAACAGACTGAGACCACTGAGATACTCTACTCACTCCAAGAAAAGGCTACATTCATGCCTTCGCAAGGAGCAGAGGCTTTGTTAAAGAACATAACACCATTCAAATATTAGGTTTTGTAATTTTTATTTCCTTTGTTTTGATATGTCTTAGAGAAACACTACTATCACTGTATCTCACTGTCATTTTTAAAACTCTGAGTTTCACTAAAATCTCTCAGGAAATATCAAATCCTATTAAACCAATAGGATCACAGATGAGTTTAACAACCTTTTTTTTTTATTTTTAGGCTCTGTGTTTGGTTTGTTTCTTCCAACCATCCACAGATTTTTGTTGATGTAATTTTTGTTGCTGGAATGCTTTCCAACAACCACTCAGGTAATTCAGAAAGCTCCATTTGCTGTCATAAAAGCCTCTGTAAACATTTGTTTCTAAAGAGAAATTTGCTTTTTGAAAGTTCTGAGGTAATTGTTGGGAGTCCAGACAGAAGCAGGAATAACGACTGAAGTTTTGCCATTCTGCAAACTTTGCAGATATGCACGTTGGGTTCTCCTGACTCCCAAGCAAAATACTCAATTATCTTTAAGGGCACAGTTTGGTCTGAGGCATGTGCAGGCTTTTTCGATCTTGCAGTGCTGGACTTCACAAGATCTGCAAAGCTACAGCATTCTTAAATACAAATCATTTCTGTAATACCCAAGAGGAGATGATAACTCTTAAAGTGTGGTGAAGGATCAGAATTTATTTAGTGTTTTTGTTTTCAAACTCAGCCACTTAATTTCTCATTAGTGCTACAGGGAATTTATCGCATTAGAGACTAACTAACCTCAGAATTTCATTAAAAATTAATGTCTTCTTTCTGTGGCACAGCAAAATTAGCTTTGGAATCCCCAAACATTTCCTTCAATATTTTAACAGGAATAATCAAAGTATACTCCTGAAAATTTCCATTATACAGAACTTCTTCTGAGCCTGAAGAACACTATGCCAAGTTATAGCTTGGCAGAAACTCTAGTATAGAAACTGTAACACCTGAAGACAGGGTAATTCTCCTGTACATGTTAATATAAGTTTAAATTACACTGCAATATAATCAAGTAAAAAAAGAAAAGCAAAGGATATAATAATTGAAAGATTAAATTAATTTAACCAGTTGGACTTCTAGGCTTGCTAGGTTCTCTCATCTCCTTTAAATTTAAAATATTTGCACCAAAGCAAATGTATGAGCTTTCCACATATACTTACAGGATCACCTGGAGGGCCTGGTAGTCCTGGCTTTCCATCTCTTCCTGGAGTGCCCTAGAAACAAATGTAACATTTGGTGACCTCAAATCATTGACAAGGGACACATTACTTTTTGTTGTATATACAGAGAACTGTCACTTACATTAATACCAGGGGTACCTGGAGTTCCTGGTAATCCTGGGGGTCCCCTAGGCCCCTAAGTGCAGGAAAGGTCATTTAGGATTTAAGAATGTTTTCTTTTACTGTAAACTTCATAAAACTAAATTAACGGCTTTTATATTAAAGAGAAAACTTATACCCTACCTGCACACCTGTGGATCCAGTTGGACCTATAGGACCCTGCAAGAAAACTCTGAATAATCAGTAGTTATACTTTTTGAGACAAGCGAGATGAAGTTCGTCAAAAAATACTGAATATGGGATATTGGTGCAGCTTGTATTGCAAGAAATACTTGCTTTAAGGCGTGGCTTTAAACCCAAATCTAATTTTGCTAAAATTAGAAAATTCAAGAAATTGCTGAGGCCCATTTTTAAGGGCAAGTAATGCCAAAGAATAACGGTCTGTGGTGAAACTTGGTATTTAGGTAGAAGATTCGTAAGAAAAGCTGATATTCAGCTGAATGAAAGCAAATTAGATTATTTAAATATAAATGTGTCACTTCTGAAATTGAGATTTGAAAATATTTTAACTGAATAAGTTATTTTTAAGGATTATTATCTTGGATTAAGATCTCAAAATGAATCTCTAGTAACCTTTCTCAAACATTTTCTCTCTATGTCTGAGTGCTGTTGATAAACTATAATGTATCAGCCAACTGTATTGGTCTATACCTGAGATATTGGCCTATTAACCATGGTAGAGCTCAAGGAACAACGTGTATCATCTATAACATCAATTTTTTACTGAACACTCTGAAGGTACTGCAGATGTATTTCTTTCAAGCCAACAGAAAGAAAGAATCCTGGGAAACAAGCTGAATAGCTGAAACAGTTATTGCTATACAACAGCTATTTAGCATGAATGCTCTAGACACTGCATCAACTTGCTCCATGCTTGAACTTAAACTGCACAGAGATGCATGTGGGAAGCTGTTCAAAGTCAGAATTTTACTATTTTCTGGCATAGTACCTGACATTGTAAGGTTCTCATGTATAAGCAGTAGGCTTAAGCTTGTAATTAGCAGTCATCACAAATGCAAAAACTGGGAGCTGATACAAAGCCTTCCACAATTCTTCCATGTGTCTTTGCCTTTTCCAGTACCAGCATAAGTTTCAAAATGCCATAATCTAGAATGCTGAGTATACCTCTCCTCTTGTACCAGTACTCAGGCTGGATTTTGCCGAGGACTGCAAACAGTTGTTGCTTAGAAACAGACACAGTCTGAAGATGTCTCAACACCACTACTAGGAAGCGCATCCATAAAGTAGCCATTGGGTCTTTCAGTTCTCCAAGGCTTCAGTTCCTCCCTTAGCACTAGATCTTTGTGGGTCTGGATAAAGGGAAAAGATGCTGAGTTGGGAGTCAAGTCAGAAGGGAGTTCATGGCATGGCTTTTCACTATTCTTTGTTTACTTGTTGCTGTTTCTCAGTGATGCACAGTAAGAAGCCCAGATTCTGGGTGTTGGTATACTTACTGGTGATCCCTGAATGCCTATTCCAGGGGCGCCCATCTCCCCAGGTGCTCCTTGTACACCAGGTAGTCCTCTTTCTCCCTGAGAAGAGTTCAAGGCTTTCAGTTACAACCTGCCTGAAAATATAAACTAGCCTGTTATCATGCTTTTTTTAGAAACAGAAATAGTATATTTTTTACCTTTGGCCCCCTTGGACCTGGGTTTCCAGGATTACCAGTGGTACCCTGGAGAAAAAAAAAACACCCAAAAAACAAAACAACAAACTAAAAAGTCCCAGAAAAAAAGAAATTATGTTTTCAAATCAAAGTGACTAGCTGAACTTCATTGTCAAAATTAGTCAGCCTTTATAAAGAAACTACGACAGATTTACATATGTCTTCCTTTTTAATAGCACTGCCACTAGGATCATTTGTGAGCCTTGCATTAACAATACAGATCTGTAGACTACATTTCAATGCACTTGCAATACCACTATAACATATATTTGAACTTGGAAATGACATCTGAAAAATTACTTCTATTTTTTTCATTGCACAGTTAGAGTTCTTGAACAGTTTTCCTTACAAGAAATAAAGTCATAAAAGCCTTTTCAGATTATGGATTTACCGGTGTTCCAGGTAGACCTGTTCCAGGAGGCCCCATATCACCTTTTGGACCTGGATGTCCAGGCGGTCCCATAATCCCACCAGGATCCCCCTACAAGATAAATTTGAATTACTAATTGAAATGTGAGAATTTTCTCTTATTAAAAAAGCCTAAATATTATCAAGGTTATGCTAGAAGGTGACAGTACTTTGAGAAGGAATAGACGGGAAAAAAAGGCCACTCAAATTGTATAGAATCATAGAATGGTTTTGGCTGGAAGGGACCTTATACACCATCTAGTTCCAAACCCCTGCCATGGGCAGGGACACCTTCCACCAGACCAGGTTGCTCAAAGCCCCATCCAGCCTGGCCTTGAACACTACCAGGGAGGGGGCAGCCACAACTTCTCTGGGCAACTTCTTACAGTGCCTCACCACCCTCAGAGTAAAGAATTTCTTTCTTATATTTAATCTAAACCTACCTTCTTTCAGTTTAAAGCCATTACGCCTTGTCCCATCACTACATGCCCTTGTAAAAAATCCCTCTTCAGTTTTCTTGTAGGCCCCTTCAGGTGCTCTAAGGCTGCTATAAGGTCTCCTCGCAGCCTTTTCTTCCCCAGGCTGAACAGCCCCAACTCTCTCAGCCTTGCCTCCTAGGAGAGGTGTTCCAGCCCTCTGATCATTTCTGTGGCCCCCCTCTAGACCCACTCCAACAGGTCCATGGCTTTCCTGTGCTGAGGGCTCCAGAGCTGGACGCAAGCTAGTATACAGCTCTGTATTTCATAACGTACAACTGTAAGCAAGTGAGACTACTCAGCTACCAAAATAATTGCTATAATTTTATCAAATTTTCACATTTAATTCAACATAGATTCAGCTCCCTACATAAGTAAGTACTCAGCCTAGGAGACAGGAAAATCCTGTATGTTCTCCTATGTATTATTCACAGGCACCAACATACTATCAAAAGTGTTACATACGTATGTATAGAAAACATATTGGAAGGCTTCGATTTTGTATCAAACATATATTTTCCTTCAAAAAGTTACAAAAGAAGAAACATGAACCCCACAACCACTGACAACAACTAACATTCTCTCAATTTTCCATGCTTGCTATGCACCTGAATTACATTTCTTTGTCCCCAGACCCCTAATACGCAGGTTGTCACTAAACCCTGTCAGTTACTTCACAGTAACTGCTTCAAACTCTCTTTCTCTCTAGCCGTGTATCGCTAGTGCTAAAAGCCTGGTCTTCATTCTCTGTTTTTCAGTTCTCTGCATGCAGCATCTCTTGCTCTGCATCTCTACAGCTCCTCTTGCTTACACAGGTGAATTTGTGCATTTTATTATGCTGTCTTCTTGTCTTTTACATGCTCCTGCATCATTATCTGTGATTCATTCTGAATCCACCACTTCCCATTTTGCAAGATTACTACGTTTTTGTCATTGTTCTGCAGTTATTTTCTTGTCCTGCCTTTTCATCAGCTCGCTTCCTCAAACCATTAATGGATTTTATTAGTTCCCCTGTACCCCACAATCTATAAATACCATAACACATCACACAGCTCACAGTATGGCTGTATATCTTCTTTTTCTCCCCTTCTCCACATTCAACATATACCCCCATACCATTTTTAACTCTCGTTGATGTAGCTGAATTCTAAGGGATTTCTACAGAGCAAAATACAATGCCATAAAGAGATCCCAGCCTCGGCTCACGTCTGAGACAGCATAGCTGCCCCACTGCTCTGCCAAGAACAATATGTCTGACTGTGAAGTGGGATTTTACACACTAGTCTGGTTAGGACACTATGCTGGAAATGGTATTCTGTGGTCAGGAGCCAAACTGGCATGTCTTGCACAGATTTAATGCAAGAACCCAATGCAACTTCCTTGAAATATTACTTAAATTATGAATCTAAAGACAATTGGGTTGCCAAACTGGCCTGCAGCATCTCCGAGGACCAGACAGGCGTTGCTGCTTGTACATTTTAAAATCAATTCAAAAAGCAGCCACACAGATGCACTACAGAAGGATGGAAAGTTACTTCAGAGATGACAATCTAATATGCTCTAACATATCAAGCTTAATTAAAAACACTTAAAACATACCTTGTCTCCTTTAACTCCCGGGTTTCCTGGTACCCCATGCTCTCCCGGTAAACCCTGGAGTTAATAAAAATATAACTTGACATTTTTATAGCTATTGCCTTAAAGACTATTTAAAATTACAGTGATAATAAGTTTACACTGGATTATTTACTGCGCATTAGCATTGCCCCAAAATTTTTAAAGAGTACAAGTCAATAAATGCTTCTTTAATCAAATATATGAATCATTTTTCTTTAAGTTGAAATGTAATAATCAAGATTATTTTCTGGACCCTGTCACGGCAGAATGGCAGAGACTGACAGTTTTGTTTCTTCAATTTCAGAATAATTCCAGGTCTTGAAAAATCAATCATTTTTTCAAGGAAAGCAGTAGCAGGTACAAACTTCAGTTTTAAATAAGCATCTCATCTTTTTTTCTCTATGAAGGGCTGCATGATATCCTGCACTAGTTACTTATTCAAATTTGTATCTTAAAAGCCTCAATGAATTCCTATTCCTGCACATTATTTAATGCACCAAATTCCTTTAAAATGTTTTAAATATTTAATGGGCAGTCAAATATCCTTTAAAGTGTTTTAGATATTTAATGGACAGTCAAATATTTTCAGCAACATACATATATTCCATAGTTTCTTTTGTCTAAATCTTCCCATCTTTCGCACTTTGATTTTAACTTCAGTATGTTCCTTTGCCTTTTGAATGAAGAATTTGTCATAAATGCAGAGAAACGAAATAAAATAAAATCTAAATTAAATATTAGATAAAAATATCTAAATAACAAGGAAGGTTAAATTGTGTTCTTTTACTACGCTGTAACAAATGCAGAAAACTATTTCTAAAACCCTTCAATGCTATTCAACCAACTATTTTATCAAGCATTTTATTAAGAATACCAGTAATTTCCACACTAAATGATAAAATTGTCAAAACTGAATAGTAAAATCTAAGTGTGATACTTAATCCAGCATGGAAAAATTAACTTTCTAAGAAAAATACAAAGAAACACAGACTGTTTCATTATAAGTATATATGGCATTTTTAATTTACTGATTATGGATCAGATATCATATCCAGCCCTATCCCCTTTTGATATCGACATAAAATATATACGCTCTATCTTCTCTCCTAAGGATTTTTCTGATTTTTTTTTTTTTTTGTTGGACCTTTCCTTAGGAAAGGAAAGAAGCAAGTCTTATCTGATGGATGACTCTTTGATGACACAAGTGAAAGTAAAACAAGTTTCAACCTTGCATAATTTTCATCATGCTGCATAAGATGAATTCCTATATTTGTTAATCCAGAATGTTTCCTCTTTAGAAGGTTAAAAAAAACAACGAGCCTCAAATAATATGCATATGTCTATAATATGTTTAAATATATGTTTTTATATGCTGGAATTTTATGTACAAATGCAGTCTTCAAGATCATCTGTATCTAGGATCTACATATATTATATTTTGCATTTATCTGTTCCTAATGTCGCTTCATCAAAGATCAAGCAGGTCAGCAGTTTCAACAGCAACAATTATGAACTCAAGCAGGATGATGACAATACAAGCAAAGCAGAAATGCAGTATTTTGTTATCTTTCACAGTAAGATTGGGGATCTATACATAAATAAAGCACAGCAGAAAAGGCTTACTAACTATTGTTACAGAAGACAGGTAAATTAGACACAATTTTAAAAATGTGTGCCTCAGTTGAGTAGGAAAATAAGGTATAAAGAAACGGTCAATAAGTAACACAGTACAAAATGACTACATGCAGATTTAAATACCGTGGGTTTTTTCCCCTGCCAGGAGCTGAAGATGCTGTACTCCAGCTGTCACTTTGCTTATATCCCTAAGACTTTTAACAGGTCAACAATAAAAAGTCTGCCAGCTGTGTACTGGTCAGAACTGTTTTTTAATATTAATAAAGCATATGACTTAAAAGTCTGTTCAAATTAAGGGTTGTCTTCCATAAAGTAGTCTCAGAGCACGCGTGGAAAGGCCTAAGACAAAATGCAGCAACACCAGCTCCTGGATGCTTCTGTTTGTAGAAATAAGATAAAAACCAAAACCAACCCACAAAGCAAAGATCAGAATCCCAGTTCTTTTCAGGTGAATGGCTTAACTGCCAGGCGAAAGCCAAGCTTTCCGTTGTCTACTTTTCTTGGTCCACTTCTTGGATCTAAGCAGTCAAACCTCCCAAATGGTACTTAGAAACCATTTTATGGTTTACCAAGAAAGTGAAGGAGAATTTGGGAGATGGGGTAGGTGCCACTTGTTAGGTTATGTGGCAACACCACTGTTGCAGACTAAAACCTAATGTCAGTTTACATGGGGGATTAGGCAGAACATAGCTGTCTGCATACCTAAAAAGGGACTGAGCCGTAATCAGGGAGGCAGGCAGCCACCTCCTCAGAATAGGCCTTCTGCTCTATGAGGGTGTCAAGTCAAACGTCCAGGGAGCTTTCAAGCTTAGGACAATGGTGCCTAATAGTTTGACATATTTCCTGGAGTATTCAAACTGGATTGAAGATTAACCCGTGCTCTCCTTGCCCAGAGGCACAAGGGTTACAGGCATGCTGGATCTCAGGGGAGGCCCCTACCAGTTTGAGGGATCCTGACCTGCCAGCAGACCCACCAGTCTGTTGTCCAGTGGCATAGTGGTTACAGGTACATTATAACCCCCATGAAGGAGGCCCCCATCACCTTGAGAAACCTCAACCAGTTGGCAGACCTGAATGTGGGGCACACAGAAGTGTAATAACTACAGACACAATAAAACTCTGCTGAGACCCTCCTCGACAGTCCCAACCCACCAGTTTTGCACCCACAGGCATAAAGGTTACAGGCACACTGCGTCTCTGGTGAGGTGCTGATTCCCCCTGCTCCTTCTGGAGGGCCTCCCTCAACAGGCCATGACCTTGTGGTTCAACAAACCATCTGTATCCTGTTCCCGACACTATATGACAGCCTGTACTAGATCTGCATATCGGGGTTTCTTTAAGAACCACTGAGATAAGAGCTTTTATCCTTCTTGATTATCTCTCACTCTCACTTGTTCTCCTGTTAGCACTACGTTCATTGGATCCTGACCTCTCCTTCCAGCAGGGAGACTGCTGCTCGTCTGGGATGGTTGGGCAGCAAGTTGTCTTGGTTTGTGTTGTACAGCTGCTCACAGTTACCAGTCTCAGGTGTCAGTTGCTAAGGTCCCTGGCAATAGTTTCCTTGCATCTCCCTGATCTCCGTGACCTTCCTCCACTTCCAGGACCTTTCCTCCAGCCAAGATCTTCCCCTTCTTCCTTGAGACAACATCTCTTTACTTTCAGGAACCCTTCTATTTTGGCACCGCTGCTTCTTCCAGGTACCCTCACCCCTCGGTTCTTGCCATGTAAATAGACTATGTGCAGAAGCGCATCAGGTGATCCGCCTCCAAATTGGTGAGTCCGTCTCATGCCTTTTTATTGACTGGAGACCCCGGGATGTGCCACTTTTGTTTAGTCCAGGTGCTATCCAAATCTAAAGCAGTCCCTACTGTTGCACCTAACAAGTAGTAGGCTTCTGCTTGAGAGTTCAACAGTTCAGGTTATGACATTCTCGCACGGGCACACAAACACACACACACATATCACCTGCCACCTGTCAGTGTTCACAAATTAAGCTAATTTTCACCTACAGCAGCCATATAATGGCTTTAGGCACTTTATGTCTGTCAGCAAGCCACTGCACCATTAAATTGGAATATCAACCAACAATCATAAGAATAATCTCTCATTCCACTTTCTGCAGAAGTATTTTAGTAATTTAAACTATTGAACAGTAATTAAAAAAGGAGTTTTCTATTAAATTCATTCTAACTAATACTTCTACTCTGGCTAAAAATTTTAATACCTTCCCTAGTTTTAATGAAATTATGTCTTGCTCTGAATATGAGTTTTATTTTAAAATCTGACCTAAATGCTAAGATAATAAACATAATTGCTTCTTCTCTTCACCTTTTCATTCTTTACCTCTTTTACAGGAAGTAAACCAAATCAGAATAATACAAAACCACAGACAGAAATAAGGAAGGCCATGTGTTTAAATCCTTGGGGTAGTCTTACTTTCCTAGTTTCTTCTCACTTCACTCTACACACACTGCCCTTTCCAGCTCACAATATAACATTATTAAAACTTTGCTAGAGATTCTTTCAATTTTCACCTTTTTGTAGAGCTAATTACCTGTGCAAATTAGTATTATCATCCTTACTTACTTGTGCAGAACATTATACAAGGACAAGAACATAACCAAACAGCAGAATTCTGTCCTGAGTCATCCTGTACTACTGTGCTTTGATGATTGATTGCTGCAGTACCACCCACAAAAGGAGCACCTATGATACTCTTGTGGTACTGCTTCACTGGCTAACTATTCACACACCCCACTTCCACAGCTTGGTGAACTTGCATGATACTTACAACTTCTCCTGGCAGTCCCCTGGGTCCAACAGGTCCTGGAGGTCCTTGCAGTCCCTGTGAAACGACATAGTACATGCCTGAGGTAAAAGACAATACACTTGTTGTAATTCAGGGTAAAGCATTCTTATATCTAAATAAATTAAAACACCTGGCATTAAAAGTTATCTTCTACATAGAGTGAGAAGTACAGAGTTTGCTTACTCTCCATTAATCTAACGTTTAGTCCAATAAATCTTTGTGACAAATACATACAAAACACAAAGTACGTATACAAAACAAATACAAGTAAATACAAAGGCACTGCCTAAAGTGAAAGACGAAACAAAAAGGGTAAACCAAGGAGATTTCCTCCCTCAAGGGACAGATCTACAAGGGATTTGTGAACCAGGGGATAAGTGCTCCTCTTTTTGGAATTGATCAGAAGGAGTCCAGAGCACTGAAAGAAAAGACGATTGCAATGTACAGATAACAGGATGACTTGGTGCAAACCCTAACGATCCTTTGGATCTCTGCGAGCCTCTTCCAGAAGGTATACAGTGTGAAGGTGACCACTGCGGTAACAACAATTAGTTCAGCAGCTCCTACCAAGGAAGGGCATCAGCCTCCAAAGAGCAGTATAAGGAGTTAGAGTGGAAAATCATTTTTAAGACCACAATTTCATGGACCCTATAGCTGCATCTACTCCCCCTGGGACTTCTTTTGATGATCTTGGGTACTATCCTATCCAACAAGAATAGTGTTGAGGAGAGGTTACATTTTCACAGTTTCCAATTCTACCTTTGTTTGATACAATTCAAGGCATCATGAGAGATCCTCAAGAACAAACGGTGCTTCAGTCACTTTCTTCAAAGCCAGGCAACGACTACTTTACCATTACCTGCAGACGCATGGGATTAAGCATAGGAGCCGCTAACTGGCAGCGGTTACATTCCTTGCCTCACTCATGGATAAGCAGAATATGCCCAGCTATTGGTGGATTTGTAATTGAAAAATGGGTGGCCATATTCTCGAGTGACCAGAGAACATTTGTGCTTTGCATTAATATTCCTTGCTGAGTGATGCTGGGATCAACAAGAATTTTATGAACTAAAAATAAAACAGCCATGATCTGTGCACAAACTTTTGATATAACCTATTTTCATTCCCTCTCCTTTCACACTAGCTAGAGTTGATAGCATTCAGAATCCTCTTGTATAACAGTATACAATGTAATGGTTATTAATGGCAACAATACCTTTCACATACCTGTGATCCTGGATTTCCAGTAAGACCAGCTGGTCCAGGCTCTCCTGTTTCACCCTAATGATATTGTTTGAGAAAAAAAAATCCAAATTTACTGTTACATCTCCCAGTACCAGATATGTACACCAGCAATGTATATAGTGTGTATAAGTCAAAAAATACCTTATTTCCTTTCGATCCCTCGATTCCAGTTTCTCCCTGAAAACCGCAGGTATGAACCATAAGAAGTTAAAACTTTAACTAAGATCAACTAAGAGTTTAATTTGCTACCTTAAAATATTATAATATAGTTTGCAAACTTAACAAATACTGAGAAAGCATTGAAGAATTTCTGATGCCTTGTGGAAACTCTAAAAGGCATTCCTCTTTCAAACTAATTCTGTTTGCAGGTTTTCCTAGTGTTTTAAAGAAAAATCATTTGAAAACATCACATTTGCTTAAGAGTTTCTTCAGTCTAAAGCCTATTCTTCACCTCTAAATCACTACTGGTGACATAGTATTCATCTCCAAACCCAAAAATTATTACAGTATGCCTTATTTTGTGTATTATAATATGCTAATTACAAGTATCTGAGCAACCTTCAGTTGTTTATTAAACAACATAAATAGCTTTTGCCAAATGTCACAAGAGAGGACAATAGTTAATTAAAAATAAGCAACACATGTAAACAGACTCAAAGAATGAGTGTTCTGAAAATATACCCCAAAATAACAAAAAATTATGCACACATAAAATAGCTACAAGAAAACTGCCAAATGTTAAATGCCACACTGGAAACCGGTAAAACAATTCAAATAATACAGTTCAGCCCACATATACGTTTGTGAAATAACTGAAAGAACGAACAAACCTTCAGGGAACAAAAAAAGCATGTACTTTTAACTCAGTTCATGGAGTGTGCCAACTACAGAAATGGTGAAGAACAGGGCACCTCTGGGTTTTGTTTATAATCTGGATGAACTTGATGCTAGTGTAAGGAGGAGATGATAAACATGCTATCCTACATAATCACTGAATCTAATGAAAGTGTACAAAGAAAAGAATTACAGCATGAATACAACATGAGATCATATCATACATCAATTATTCACATCATCAGTTCAAAACATAGCTATACATACTGGATCTCCCTTGCCCCCTTTCTCAGAAGGCTCTCCCTACGGAAACACAAAGAACAGGTTAACATAAACATATTTCAAATGGTAAATAGTACTTATGTCTGGTTTTGGTGAAAAACCCTTGCGAGTGGGTGTTTTTTTTCCTAACCTATGTAAACTACAAATATACGGACTACAAAAGTTTACTTTAGGGATGATGAGGAGACCATGACTACAGAGTGAAAACAGTACTCTACCACGCGTGATCCTCTCAAGCAGGAACATTAACTAAAAAGACAGTGATGATATGTTTAAGCTGTGTACAAACCTGACAACTTCTCAAACATAAGAGCTTTATAACACACAAAATCATGAATCTGTCATATTCGCAGAGTAAAAAAGTTTCCGCCTGTATGAAAATTGTTTATGCTCAAGGATATGTAGAAAGAAAGCAGCTGGAAGCCTAACAGCTGAACAGCAAAATGCCTGTTATTCAGTCGATGAAGAACTGGGTACACCACATGTTCCTAGAAAAACACAATATACACCTATTACCCAGTAGCATCCCTCCCCCTCAAAACTTTCTGGAAGAGTTAAGCTTAAACTAAAATATATTAAATGAGGAAGTTTATTTATAAATTTTAATAATTTAAAGAGTCCTGCTTTTTCATATAGATATTGAAAATCATGTTTGTAACCTGAAAAAAGTATGAATGGCACCCAATTCGTGGGGCAATCACTGGTCATAAATTTATACAAACATAATTTTAAACTGTCATTCAGTTAAAGTCTGAATGTGCTTAAAGTTAAGGAGTTCATGAGCTGTTGCAACAGAGAATTTTACCTGCATACATAAATACCCTCTCAAAGGAGGAGCTTGAGTAAATTACTAAGGACATTCAGAGACTGACAGCTTTTTCTATGCCCAGACATATTTTCTTGATTCTGAGTATATTTTCCAAGATCTGATTCATAATCAGTATGTTCAGTCACCTTCTAGTATCACAGATAACCACAGAAGTAGCGAATTCATTTACCTTTTCTCCTTTTGCGCCGGCCATTCCCAATTCTCCTTTCTGACCCTTTTAACAAAAAAAATTGTATTTAAAACCTCTTATATTCTAAATGCAAATAAAATCCTCCTCTCCTATAACTGTGTTTTGTCCTGTGTAAGATACAAAAATCTTAACTTTTATGCAACAGAAATTTGAGATTTAATCATGTCCAAATTAATTTAAATCACTGTTTTCTTTAGCAGATCTGCAGGCTTCTCAATAAAAACCACATTGTCAATCCCGCAACATATCCAGCATTCGTCTCTTTTCTTCCAAGTTTAATAGGCATCAAATTGTCAAAAATTCATTCTGCTGTTTAAACAGGACAGATGTCTATAAACAATATACTGCCATATGTTGTGGATTCAGCATCTGACCTCCACATAACATTTTTAGGCTGACTGTAAGTATTTCTGGTACAGAAAGTCCCTTTGTTACAGAGAACCTGCTTTAAATATTCATGATTTAGTATTAAATATATTTTCTGAATTTCTTTTAGAGTCTTTTCCGGTAGGCCAGCTCATTTGACTTCTCAGACAATGTTATAGAAACCACACATAATTTTTCCTGCATTTTCCTTTTCTGGCTATCATAAATTAGAGAAGAAAGGTTCACGTGCTGCACCTGCAGGATGGCAATATGAGTTGGCTATTGGACTACACAGATCAAAGAGCCAGTCCTATCTAAAATCTATTCCTTCAAAGACTGTTGTGATAAATCAAATAAAAGACACTGTGTTAAGGGTGACAGAGACAGGTTAGAGACGAGCTTTGAAATTTCTCCAAATTTCATCAAAAATGCTTACAACATCTCCCTTCTGTCCCTTGGGTCCAGGGGTCCCAAGTAGTCCTAGCAGTCTTGTATCACTCTGGGAAGAAATGTCACCACAAAGATCAGAGAACAGAACGTGTCACCATTTATTTACAGTAGCAACTTCTTTACCATAACATTTTCATGTAATTTACCAGTATGTAAATTCAGGAGACCTAATTTACTACTAGAAAGCGACACTAAATGCCTATGCAGTACATCTAAGTAATGTATTGCAGCAACACATCCTTTGTCACGCATTCATACTCCAGTCAGACCAGCAGAAGATGAACAACAGCATAAAAGGGGAATGTCTATGTTGAATATTGCTATGCAAATCTGTAGGGTTTATTTCTTAACTCAGTGCAAAGAACATACTTTTATGCTCATTATTACAGTACATTTCTCTAGTATGTTAGAAAATAACAATAAAAATCACTTCTCTCCTATGACAAAAGCACAAACTTTTTACTTTTGAGCAGCATGAAATGTAAAAATAGAACTACTTTAAGTCTACTACAGTAGTGAGACAAAAGGAGAGGGAACGAAAATCATCAACAGGCTCCTCACACTGCTCCTCAAAGCAAACAGACAGATTTAAGGACCAGGGGTTCAGGTTGTATACTGACTCAGGTATTATTGCACTGCATCTGTTTACTCTTCTGTACAAGGTAAAGACAGAATAAAATACAAAGCAAATGGTTTCCTTTTGACAAAGCCAGGCTCAGACTACCTAAGGGAACATGTTTTCTTTTAATGACAACAGAAAAAGCAACAAAACCAACAGCCCTGAAAAATGAGCTTGAGTCTGGACCCAAGGAGACCAAGTCCTAGAACATCTGCCAGTGGGCTGAATGGGAACCCTGAGCAAGCTATGGCCATGTTCCAGTTTCCATATCTCTAAAATGGCAAAACATCATGATGAATACGAGTGCCATTTCTACTCTGTTAATATTTTCAGAAGTTGATAAATGAATATAATCTGAATAAAATTCATACTTGTTTTATAAATGTCAATGTCCTGAGAGAGCTTCCTCAGCGTTTAGGGTTTGTAACACTGTTACCACCCTAATGATCAAAATCAGCTCCAGAGCAAAAGGCAGACACCCAAAGAAGGGAACCTGAGTATTGCTGAGACGTCGTTGACTACTGCTTGACTGAGAAAAATCTAGGTGTCTGTTATTATCAGTACACTGTGAGTTATGATTTATTTTGAGTTGTGCATTTCTTTTGCATACATGGAGGAAAAGAAAGGGTATTAGACCAAACAACTACTTTTATACTCTTTGCATATTTATAGGTCATTTGGTCTTTACAACAAAATATAAGTTAAATATGCCAAAGAAAAAAATCTTAGAAAAGTAATAATGAATTATTTAAGAATAATCTATAATTATTATGAATTATAATGGTTTTGAAACATTTCCTCAGCAGACTGTGATGTAGTTTCAATTGCTTTTTGTTGTAGCTGCACTTTTATTTTTACATGTTGGAGAATATTTTAGATTAAACTGATCTGTATGTCCTTTCCAAAGATGTTTAGAAGCAGGTTTGACTGAAGTGACCTTATATTTATGTAAGGAAAACTAGTAAGTAAAAAAAGTGACAAGCAGAGGCCTTGAATGCCCAGGCAAAGGATGATAACAGAGGCTGGAGAGTGTATAAACACAAATCATGAAGCACCATTTACCAGTCACTGAAGGAACGTAACCTACAGAGCAGGGCAGAACCAGTTTCATGGCATAGCGAAGAAAACAAAATGCAGGTATCGAACACACAAAAAGCATCTCATTTATGCTGAAAGCGCAAAAGGCATAACGAGGAGGAATATAAAAATAGTCACACACCTTGCAAGAACAGGCACAAACAAAGAACAGCAAGGGAATAAATACTCCAGCACTGTCTCCCGCCCCATTAAGGATCAATGCTGCTACTTATCCTCAGCAGGTTCCCCTCACTTTCATTAAAGAAAGACTGCTGATCTTGATTTGCCATTCAGCACAATTTGCTGCTGCTATCAGCAATTGTATTTATAGTGCTCTCTTTCACTGTGCACATGGATCAAGTAAATTATACTTCTAAAGACTCGCACTCCAGCCTCCTTACATGATAAAGTGATTGATATTGAGCCAGAAAAACCTTGGTTGCAACAAACTATTAAATACATTGTGCATTTACAACTACTCATCGATATCGTATAGAAATCAGAAGAATTGAAAATAATCTGCTAAGAAACAGAGAAATTATAGACAGACATTATTCATTATGATGGGTTTTAAGATCTCTCTCACGGATCCTCCAGTTTTCTTGGTAACAGTTTCTTGTGATTCCCAGAACCACTAATGCAAAGAGGCCATAGTAATATCCTCAGAAAAAAAGAGATCCTCTAATCACTATAGCAACAAAAATGTGGTCACAATTTAAACACTTTAAAAAACCAGACTGAAAGAAGACCTTGTGAGATCCTTAAGAACATGCATAAAATGTTGGAAAACGACAAGAGACTGTTTTCTGTGGTGTAAGGAATCTCAAAAACCTAGAATATCACTGAAATATCACCCTACATTTGTAAATAATTGAGGCACATTGCAAATTAGATGCTGAAATGTGAAAGATTGCTTGGTACCCTCAAGGTGCAGTGAACAAAATCAGCACTCATCATACTGCATAATGGCATGGGGAAAAAAGGAACGTTGCTGGTGCACACGTCTGCCTAAATGAAGAATCAATGGCAAAGATGACAAGCTGTCTTTGTCTTTGATGACCTCTCTGATGCCTTTGTCTTGTCCTTGTTGGGAATAACCCATTCCCATCATAAAATGTGTAGAAACCAAGATGTTTGCTGTAGCAGTTGGAGGTTTAAGTCGACTCTAAGAAGATCTGAACACAGTTACACAAAATTTGCGTATTTAAAACCCGTCACTTGATCAGAAAGTCATCTCCTCAATCATGTGAAACCAAACAGCATTTCCTTGTTGAACAATTAATTGTTCATGACAGAGTCATTAAAATCTTCAAACTAGACAGCTGAAGGAAGAAGAAAGTTGGTAAACTGTACAGGATTTAAAAGAGTATTAATTTATAGACACAGAGCAGCTGGTCTACATTTTTCCAGAATATTGTTAATTAGGAAACATAAGACACCTTAGGAATTCTTAGAGCCTTACAATGAGAAGAAATGTGATTTTTGGAGACAGATGCTTGCAAATTCCTGAAGATCACCACTGTTTATATTTCCTCCTACAGAATTAACCTTAAAGGGACTATCAAGGTAAAAAAGATTAACAGTCCAGAGATGGGGACTGAGTTACAATAAATATGGTATTGATAGAGGAAACATGGCTGGTATCAGTGAACGCTGTCTTTGGCAGGAAAAATAAAATGGTAAGAAAATGAAAGGTATAAACCCAAAATACAGAAAATGTCAACACATACACATGCAATGGCAGACCAAAACCAGAAACTAATTCTCCCGCTATGAAAATGTCCCTGTCCAGGACAGTGTATAAAACTATGCTTAATTCCTAATGCGTGTTCTAAGGTGATTTGGAATAGACTGAATATCAGAAATATCACGGAAATCAGCAATAAAAGCAACTGGAAATATATGAATTTGACATGAGTTTTGCTCCAGAATCCCTATTCAAAGAAAGATTTTTGTACTCATATGGATATGCTATAGAATAAAAATATCCTGAATTCACCAGCTCTTTATGGTTACACATTTTAATATTAAAAGAAATGGATGTCTTCCAGGTTTGACCTGCATGACTTAAGGTGTGATACACACAGTAACCTTTGTAGTAAGCAAGTATTCCTGTAATAGTGCTTCAGCAGTCTTTGAATGAAATACAATTTTCTGATCAGATAAGTTACGTACTCACTTTTGCATCCATTAAGAAAAATTGTGTGATCTTTAAATTACAATGCCTTATAATGTCAGACACTACAAATGAGTTGAAAAATCTGTGGTAGGAATTTAAAAGCTCTGTCACATGGAACACTCTCCTACACAATTTTAACTTTTTTCTATGAAGTACTGCAGGAGGTTCTGTAATGAAAATATTTTTATTAGGGATCAAAACTGTGATCATTTCTACCTTAGATAGTTCTTAGTCATAAACAAATCAATCTCATAAACATAAATCTCATAAACAATCAAATCTCCATACCTGATTATATTGCTTGTCCAAAGAATCCAGAATTCCTTTTAGTCCAGAAGGACCCTATATGGAAAAAAATGCATCAGAAGGTCATTTTAACTTAAGTAATATTTTGTTTACATACTGGCATACACACACCCTAAAGGTTGCTTTAGGAAACTGAACTCTACTCAGTTTTAAAAATGGTTGTTCCTCAACAAAATGGAGGTTGTTTATTAGAGATGCTATGTCAGAGATTAGTCAGAGTTTTTGTCACACGTTTTAATTTTGTATAACGTCTTTGTTGTTTTACATGCACTGTTATTATACACAAAGGCCTTCCATTTTGTCAAACATGATTTGATGTACAAATAATATCTGAGAGGTTAGGGTTGGTGGCAATCGGTCCATCTAAGAAGGCAGAACTGACACCCACATCAACTTTAATACAAATCCCTTCTGGTATGACCAGCATTTCTGTTCTGCAGCATTTAAAATCTCCCAAGGAAGTACCATTACTGGTAAGGAGAGCCATCAGAGATTCACAGAATGATTTCTACATGCGGGAAAAGGTTGTGAATGTGTGATAAAAACAAGTAAAGGTACTTCCTTGAGGTACTGAACTTCAAAAAGATGTGAAACACGACCATGATTTTGAGTCAACAAACAGACTACTTCCCTGGGGAAAAAAATTTCAATCTGATGGAAACTGACTAATTAAAGAGAGGCAATAACAAATTTCCCATGGAGTCTGAGGGTATAAAAAACAAGGAAGATGGTAAAGCCAGATTAAAGTCAAATAGGCAAAAGCTATTAAAGCTAACGGATAAATCAGTAAGACGTGGCAGAACGTTATTGCAGCATACCAGAACAAGACAGGAGTGCTCTGAGACATCGTCACTAAATCATGAAATACGATTTTACGTATTTGCTGTGATTTCATTGTTGCAGAAATACAGCGGTACTTAAATATTAGGGGGCACTACAAAGAGTTGGAAGCCAGAAGAAACATGACAGGTGCCTCACTCCCTCTTTGTTCCCCAACATCAGAAGAGATACAAGGCCAAAAATTTTTCCATTAATTTTATTTTGGAAGTGAATTGTCACTTCAAGTTTATATTGAGAAATAAGATAAATACAGACATGACGTTTTGACTGGGATGCTCACTCAACTCTGATTTCTGAAGTTATTAGCAGAATTTTTACTTCGATATCCACATTAAGGATGGCAATCCAGAACTGGGATTGAACCGTGACAACACTGCCTACTTATTAGATGCCTCAACTTCAATACTGTAATCCTGCAGTGCCAAATCCTTGAATCCAGAATCCTTGCAGGATTCTGTAATCCTGCACGGAGTAAAAAATGAGAATTTATGCTCCCTTCTCATTTGCCACCATGTTGTTTCTTTTTCTGTTTCTCCACAAATGAAACTGCTGCAACCACACAACCCAGAAATGATTGAATGCTGTATCTGTCACCAACCCTAACTTCACAGATATTTTTTGTACATCAAATAAATCATTTTTGACAAAATGGAAAGCCTTTGTACATGTCATGGTTTTGAAAAACAGATATAACCTCAAAAAAGCCCAGAACTGTCTCATGAAGCAGGCAGTCAAGGGGAACTTAAGGCATTTGGGTTGCATTCTTGACTATGCCACAGCCTTTGCGTTACCAGAGGTAAACCACCTCTCTGGTTTTAGTCTTCCCATTTTCAAAAACTGACATAAATGTAATTATTTTATCTTTCCATCAATCTTTCTAAAATAAAACTAATAAAAGGAGCGCACAACAACAGTAAGTACTTTTATTCAAGGGTGTTTTCCTAAACTCTAGCCTCTTTCTTCTCTTCCACGCTGTTTCTCTCCACTTACATAGCTGCATAATCCACTCTGAATTCTTTATGGACAAGAAAAGAATCAGTAGCATTGGCTTGCAACTGGAGAAGCAATGAAATTAAGAGGAGTTGAAGAATTATTGTACAGGCAGTTTCCAGCTTTTGAATGAGAATTCTGCACATCTGCCACTTTGAAGATCACTTGAGCAGGGTTTCCTTTTTCTTTTTTAATATCAAGTTTTGTAATTGAGAGAAGTGAAGCACATAGAGAGTATAGCTGCATAAATAAGAAAAGAACTGAAAGTGTGTCCTGATTGTTTTCCAAAATTACAAACAGCTTTCAGATGTTATTTCTATAGAGAAGGCAGGAATAGAAGCACAGGTGCTTAAAAGGTAATAGCACCAAACTGTGAAATTACTGGGGTATATAATATATTTGTCTCCCTTCACTTTTTATAGTTCGTCTGCATTTCTGTAAAGACAAGACTGCTGAAAATGTCTATCCAGCCCATGCAGTAAAATGTGTAACAAGTAATTGCACTGGTTGCAGCTCAAGAACAGGCCATTTTGGAGAACGAAGCATTGCAAGTGACTCAGTGTAATCACTTTATCCATCTACTTCAGATCTGTGCCTGCCCATTAAAATACAATACTGGTTTTCTCATTACTATAACATCAAAAATCGTGAAACTCATCAGTGAAGATGTGCAATATTGTGTAACTATTCCAAAGAGCAAATGGAAAGAATGATGAAGGCATGACATCTGCCACAATAGAATACATTAAATAAATTACATTTTTATATGGATTTTAAAAACTTAAATGCATAGAAACAAGGAATATGATCAACCCTTGCCAGTCATTCCCATCTTACCATGTAAGCATTTCTAATATTCTTCCAAAAAGCAGCTGAAAGTCCAGGAATATCAGAAATGCTACTGCCAATTTTCACTTATCATTGCTTTAATTTTCTGTTTATTGTAATTAACTGATAACATTCATTCCCCTTCAAAATACTGGTAGCGGAATGACAGTATTTCCTGAGGGAGAGGAAATGAGATTTCCAAGGTAAACTGCTGGCTACTTAAGATAACTAGTTTGGTGGCACTAACATACATACTGAATAATAAAAGACCAAAAGTGTATGGAATTAAATGAAGAAGTTCAAGTAGTCTGTGAACTTCTCCACTGCCTCACTTAAAACACAGACAAAAATGAAACTCTGTTTTAATTCAAGACTTTAAGGAGTAACACCAAGCTAATCTTCCAAGCGAAAATAGTTGTGAAGATAAAAAGATGTGAAGTTCAGCCCCTTGTGAAGGTAAATGATAAACTGAATGATGAGCTCCAAGGGCTACAGCAATTGTGAAATAAATCTATTCTGGTTGCAAACAATAACTTTGGAAATGTTGGCAGAAAATAGCATGTTTAGGAGCATGAATAATTGTGACTGCAGTTTACCTATCTGTGATTTAGCAGACCCAAAGTTTCTTTCCTATCCCTGCCACAGACAGCTTGCACAAAATGGCACTTGTCCAAATCAGACAGTCTTCATGTTTCCTACCTTTAAAATCCACTTCTGCCAAACAACAACACTGGGCAGAAGTCACACTCTGACTCACCCCAAAGAACGCTGTTATACTCGTGGAAGTCCATAGCACAAGTCTAGCCTGGCATTCTTATTTTAAAAACAATCTGGTGTTCCACTAAAATGAGAGCTATTTAGAAATGGAATTCCTCCAGTCATAACAGTTCCAGTAGAGACAGGGAAAATTGGGACAGAAAAAATAAAGTCAACTCTTAATGGAGAAACCAGTAAAACTCCTTTTTCTGTCCTTTAGCCTACCTATGTAAAAAGAAATACCCCGCTGCTGATCCATGTAAAAGTAAAAATTAAAAAAGAGCAAAAAAGCCCCAACCCCAAAACCTCCCACAACTGACCATAATACGTGAAAGACTGTCAGACATCATGCAGCTATTTTCTAAGCTGGACAGATGGAAAAAAAAAATGATCTCCTCTTAGCAGAACTCTACACAAAACCAGGCAGGTAGTAATTCTACAACCCAGGACCAGAAAAGGATTTTGCCTAAGCCAAGTGTGTAGAACTGGGTCTGTACATCCTTAGGAAAACAGCATTTAAATACTAAATTCAGGCACCCCCCATAAATTCACTTTTAAGTACTGAAAAAAAAATGGTGCGGGAACCAGAAAGCCAATGCATTAGACATCTGTAAAATAAGCCACGATTTGCTGGTAACCCCTCCTTCATTGCTAAGTCCTGTAGATGGTTTTGTTAGCAGCTAGAGCAGAAGAAAGTTGTCAGTTCAGTTCTGCAGTCAGATCAAAATGTTTTACTTACAGCCTCACAGCATCCTACTAGTATAGTATTTTGTTTGTTTGTTTCATAAGATCAGCATTTCAGTTTCTGTGAAGAGCCATGCCGAGCACGATAACAACAGGTGAAAGAGCCAGTATCTCTTTCAGAAGACTTCAGAAGAAAATGCAAGCAAGAAAATGTATGAAATATGTTTGAAGGTTACAGAGATTTTGATTTCACGACCATGATTTTCAGAATGCTGCTGAGAGTGAAATGAATAGTGTATTTAAGAGAAGCTTTAAATTGCTCTTTAAAAGCAAGGAAAGGATCAAAAAGCACTAGAGGGAGCTGCTGTTCTACCTAACCCGCTCGGAGTCCTTGTTTTCAGCATAAATTGTTACCCACTGGAGTGAGACAAGCCTGAGCACACATCTCAGCTCTCCAGTATTCAAATAACAGAACAGTACTCAAAACCAGCATCAGGCAGCAAAAATGCAAACCATGAATTCTAAACCATAAGGGAGTAACAGAACACTTCAAAAGTTTATAATATTTAATAAACTTTTAAATATACTCAAAGGAGGATCATCATCTGCGTAGGCTTACAGAAATACTTTTATAACCTGTCAATAAAAATCCTCATTGACTCCTCGCCTTTTGCAGGCACAGGCTTTGCTCCAAAGGGAAAAATGACATAAAAGAAAGGATAAGGGGAAAATGACACTAAAGAAAAGGTACCTGGAAGAAGTTGCACAGAGTCCCACTTTGAGTAGTTCATCACCAGCTGCAAATCAGTCTACGTTTCTGACACTGACACAGATTTTTAATCAAAGATGTGCAGGTGATGTTATGGGACTAGAAACTCACTACAAATACTAATTTTACTGAAAAAATAATCCCCAGAAATTAGGGTAGGGAAAAAAAAAAGAGATGAGATACTGAGAGAAGGTTAGAAAAATCTGAAATACTGTCACCCAGTAAGTAAAAATTGTTATTTTAATTAATCAAAACTCACACCATTTAGTAGTGTCCAATTTAAAGCCCTCTTGACCATTCAGAATGTGGTCTCATAATCCCGCCCTGCACACACTTTTTTTAGGATTATCCTTTATACCAGGTCCCCTGAGTATTGTATCCTGTCCACCAACTTCTTCCTCAAGGAGGCAGAACTTTCCTTCTCACAAGTGTTTTTGTCATTACTGAACACCTGGCTGTTCTAATATCTAAATTAAGTACTTAAAGTTATGGCATAAACTGATAAATAAATTAGGTAAATTTATTAATTTCGAACACACAGTGTGGTCTGTAGCTACCCTAACAATTAATGACTGAATCTCCTTTTTCTCAAATAGAAATATCGTATTCTTCCGAAACATCAACCAAACACCAAACTTACTTTCGCTGGAGAGTCTTTTTTACATGTCCAGTCTATCTGTCAAGCATTTTGTACCCTGTATATGCCAGACTTATGACAGCAAGCACCCTGCAGGTGTGATATTTCTATTGCACTTTGGAAAGGCCAAAGTAAAGGCTGACTATATATCCACGTGCACGAGGAAGTTGCCACTACTTACTATCAGAAGAGAAAGCCTAACTGGAAGCACTACATAACAAAATTTAATATGGTTTGAATCTTGAAAAAGAGAGGAGTGATGGATCATGTTAAGTCTTCTAGCTATGTAGAAGCCGTAGCGCTTTAAACATGGGGATACTGCCAATGCACATTAGCAGGCATTACTGCTCTTAGAGTATGCTTTTTCTATGTGTTATAGACTCAGTCTTGGAAGAGGAACACAAGATGCTGGTGTAGCTGTATCCAAAGTAAGGACTGCATCAAGACAGTCATACCAGAAATAAATACTTTTAACCAATATTTAGGACATGACTTCTTGAGGAACGCTTTTCTGGTATGGAGGCTACAGTACCATTTCGAGCTCCTTTATGGATGCTGCCATGGTGACAAAGTTGTGCTTTCCATTTGCTGTTAGAAAACCTGAAATAGGTCTCACTAATAAAAATGCAGTTTAGATTCCACTTAAGATTTCTGGTACGTCTGTCAAGGATCATACATCTTCACAAGCCTGACCTGCCAGCAAATCTATGATGTCAGAAATCTGCAATGGAAACGGCTTTTCACTCGTTCACAAAAAGCTAAGCAGATTAGGTCTAACATTGACCTCTGATATGGTTTGCTTTTTTTTTTTCTCTTTTAAAGGTCATGTTTGGCATTTGTATTAAGAAAGATTCTGCATCAGTCCTTTCCTTTATTCTGACTCCTTCAGTCTGCAGTACCGTTTCAGCATTAGGAAGCCCAAACTGTACAAAAGACTCAAATAAGCAAGGCTTCAATATGACTATACGCAGGGGAGAAGAGGGATCGGGAGGAATTTTTAACGATGTAGTTTTATGCAGGATAAATGAACTCCATCACCAACTCCTCTTTCTGAACACATTTTGCAAGGAAAAAGGGGAAAAAATATAACATCTATGCAGTTTTTTTTTTAGATGCATGTAAATGACATCTATTTCATTTTAGTCATTGTATTTCATGCAGCAGTGCATTATTCTCTTCTCTACAAATAAGACAAGTTTTTCCTTGCAGTGAGGTTGAAGCATATGAATCAAACGTTCTGATGCATACCCATTTCAGGTAAGCAGAAAAAAGCATTATGAAATCTTTGTTTGATGTTAAGAATGTAAAGCAGTAGAAGTTTATTTCATCCACAATCAAATAGCTGCTTTGTATTTGTACAACACAATATATAGGGAATTTTACAAATATGACAAAGTCTTCCTCTACAAAAGGAAGGCTGCATTCATTCTAGACTAATATACATCCACGTCTGACTTCAAATTTGAAACCCTGTAACCCTTAAAAAAAAAAAATTGAAATCTCAAACCGCTTCGATCTGAGCCATACTCTTCTGTTCTTCATAATACAAATCCTTTCAGAGTCATGTATTTCTTAATCTTTTTAATTCTTCAGTAAACTCATTTGAACTACAGCTGAGCGCTCATTCCAGTGCTGAGTATAATCCTCCCCACCATTCAGACAGTTGGCACATGCTTCACACAGTCCTTCTTTCAAATTACCCCTCAGAGACAGAAATTATCCCATCGTCTACAGAGCATCACGCATTTTGCAAAGTGAATGAAGGCATAGTATTCACATTTAGCACACACGGCCAGTCTTTCTTTGCAATGCCAGACAATTTCTGCTTACTCCGCTGAAGTCTGCATCTTGTTCTTTCCCTCCTGTGTAGTCCCTTGTATTTGTGGACCCAGTCCTTTTATCTTCCCTGTATCAAAAGGCTAGCAATAGCAGTTGTTTGATACAACAGCGAAAACACAGGTCAATTGTTTTCAACTATACTTGTGATCAGGTAACCTGCTATAAAAATGCTAACAAAGTACCAAGATAAAGTGAAAATTTCCCATTCCAATCATTAGTAACTCACAGGAGGTCCTGGTGGCCCTGGTTCTCCTGGGAGACCTGGTTTGCCTCGCCTTCCCTGGAAACAAAAAATAAAAGAGACATTTATAAATGCTATGGCCAGTGACTGATTTGGAATAAGATTTCTGTTTAACAAAAGACTTATTGCCTTGCTTATTAGCAAAAAATTCCAAAACTATAAAAAATGAATACTCTGTATCAGTCACCGCAACACTAATTCGAGTACTTTTAGGATTGTTCATAATAATTATGACAAACTATATTTGCATCACTCTAACATTTACTGTCATGTTTTAAAGCTGTCTTGAATGTGAGTGCACATTGATAGGGCTATAAACAGAGCATCTTGATGAGGTGTAAAGAAATCATATTTTATCTGAATGTACCAGAGCTTGGGATGTCAAACTGTGCTGCAGTAGTCACCCTTACTTGCACAGTAAGTACATATGTGCAGTATAACCCAATTAACAAACACTCACACCCTTCTCCTCCAGGATGTGATAATGAGCAGAAAAGTCAGAGATTTATTTGCAAAAACAATTCACCTTCCTTGTGCAATTACTACCATCTGTGTATATAATGCACATGCAAAATCATTTGCTTTAAAACTTAAGGTCCATAAAAGTATACTTAATGGGAGACTTTCCACTCAGATTCTAAAAAGATGCACATATAACTATTATAATTTTTTAGTACAGAGCTCGACTGAACAACTGTTGTTTTCACATATGCTTTTTTTTTAGGAAGATCAACATAAAAATGGAAGAAATTTACAGTAATTTACATCTTTATTACCAAGTTGAAATCTGATGTGCATTTTTTAGAAACAAAGACGAGAACAGCTAATATCTAGGTGCAATGGCAAAAAACAAAATCAATAAACCAAACACAAACTATATTCATTACGACAAAATTTTTCCCTTGCATACGGCAAACATAAATTAACAAAAAGCATCAGGGGGATGTCCTGGTGAAAACTTGGCTTAAGAAGTTATAAAATGAAAACGCTTGCTGACAGGTCACAATTAACACATAAGTGTATTTCTGTAAGCTGTGGTACCTACTTCTAAGCCTGCTTCTGTGCTTCACTAAATGACGATCTCACACAAAGTGCAGAAGTAATCTAAGGAACAGAAAGCGAAATCTCAGCTTTGTTTTTTACAGGTGAGAGCCCTGATCTGTAGGAAACTACTCTCATGCTCTGCCTTTCATTAATCTTCATCTACGCTGAGGGGAAACAAGATGATGAGTTAGGGTGGAAAATCCCTTTTCCTCACACCCTCCAGCTCACCAGGGTAACCTCTTGCCTAGATGCCTGGGACTCTCCTGAGAAGCAGGAGGTAGGGATTTGGAGCCCTTCAAGTTGAAGAAAGAACCAAGTAAGAGTTGTGGGGATGTGTTTCATCTGCCGGGCTGTGCCACATAACATGTACGCTGCCACCACGGTTTTACGAATGTCCCCAGCCAGTTAGTGTGTTTTAAGGGCAGCGTGGAAAAAAAAAAATACCCCTCAGCATATCTGGAGTGCCAGATTCCTGGGTCTTAACTAGCTGAGACATATGTTATGTGCTGAGCTGTTTAATCCTGCCAGTACTCGCACGTGCAGGGCTGTAACTGGGGCAGCTCAGGGTAAATTTTCAGAACAAAAATAAGGTACTAGGTACCTATATTGGGCTCACGCTATGCTACCCCTTACCAGCCGCCCCCACCATGTCCTCTGCTGTGTTGGTAACACTCTTCATGCAGCCTTGTGAGGAGCCAGAGCTGGGAACTCATCCGGGCTAAGGATGGCCCACAAAAAAGTAGAGCTGTTTTTGATTTTGCTCAGTTCATTGGGCAACTGAGTAGCTTGCCTGGCCTGACAGAGGGCACAGTACCAGGAAAGGCACACATGACCAAGAAAAGGGGGCTGTTGTTAGCTAGATCTAGACTTCTGGACTGATCTCTACTTCAGAAATACAGACAGAATCTACTATTTCCTGACTTTTTTGAAAAACAGTGAACTTTCCTCAAAAAGTATGAAAAACAGATTGAGAGGTAATGATGTAAGTAATAAACAACGATAAATTGCTTCATACTTTTTAAATAGTCCATCTAAGTTATAATGATCTATACTGTTGACTTCTTGAAGCACCCTCCTTTTCCTGTTTGGACTTATTTAAAGTATCCTGAGGATGACACTTAAAATCTCAGCAGTCTAAACAAAGTATCAAGGAAGTGTCAGGAGGAAGAAGGCAGGGCTTTGACTGGCAGACACAACTGTGAATGAGGTGTTAATTACACAGGAAAACATGGAATATGTTGGGAAGGCAATTTTATCTCTATTTACAAGACGAGCTAAAATGTGATTTATGGCATATTGCAAAGTCAGAACTTGATAAACTCTCTGACAAATCAGTTATAATAAAAAAATTGGGCATAGTTATTTTTCACGGCCCTTTATTAATTACCAGAACACCTCCCTCGTGAAACACAGAAGAAACACTTGCTCTACCTTTTATCCAATCATTACATTATTAGTCATTATACTATGTGCTATGTGTACAAAAAACCTGCAGAACAATCACACAGGTTGGTATGATGGATCAGCTTTTTCTAGAGGAACAAAAGGCCTTTTTTCTTCCTACAAGCACCCTTCTAAACTGTCTGATATTTTAATTTTAACACAGAAATCTGTAAAAGGCCACTACCTTTCAGCAACCCCTTTCAGATAACAGAGATTCAGATCTTCGGGATACACACAGCTCCACCTACTTGCCAGCACTCCTGCTTCTCTATGACTTCCCAGCATCCATGTGGAAAAAATTAAAATATATACTATAATAGTAGTGTAAGTAAAGTAGTTCATGTTTTTGTTTAGGATAATTAAAACAATTAGAAGAATGTTTTTGATAAGCCCATTACGGCCTTGCCTTGAGCAGACCATGAGCCAGACTGACTGAATATTTACAGTTTGATTCTGAGTCTTCCTTCTAGCAAGCAAGCAACAGTGAAAAACGTCTTGATGGCCTCTCTCTGGTTCGTTGAGTGGGCTTAGCGGAGAGCCACAGCTCCCACCTCCTGCTCAGAAGCGGGTCTTGGCAGCCCCATGAGAGCAGCACTTGCTGCCACGGTGCTGTGCATGGGGCAGGCAGCCGGCACAGGAGGCCCATTACCTTTACTTTGTTGAGTTCACTGAGCAAATATTGAGATTATAAAACCACTCAAAATATAAATGAATGTTCTAGACTACACATACTTGCTTTAACTAAATAAAAAAGCAATACCACCTATACTAACTCAAAAAAGCTAAGTGGTGTCTACAAGTTGTCTAATGCCACTTAGAATAACATCTAAAGAAAAGCAAAGCAAAACAGTCACTGGTTATTTCCTTTATGCTGCACACATTTTTGTTGGCAATCGATTTGATAAGAAGTTGTCTAAATGTTACTGATATTGCATCCTGTCCCCTTGACTCATGAAATGTCTCCCCTCAACTAATTCGGACAGTCGTCTACTTTGCTCTTTTCCATAGGACAAACTTCAGCTATGATACACACACAAATAAATCAAATAACAAGTGCTTGGTAAAGGGCAAAAAAGACAAAATATTAAAAATAAAATAAATGAGGCATTATATGCTTCAGCAAACCCCAGCTGAGTGCCTAGCTGAAGTACATGGTCAACTGCCCTCTTTATTCCTCTCTTCCTTCACCTCTTCTGTTAATCGAAATGACTTGATGAGCTTTGCCTTACATTAGATGGAAAGCTGCTCAGAAGAGAAGCTCTGTGTGCTCTGATTCTGACTGCCGCCCCTGGGCACTGCTGCAGATCCAACACACAGTGCAAGAATTCAAAGTCTATATTGCAACCCCCAGCTGTATCATGTTGCATCCATCTATTCGCATATCTCTAACTATAGAAGTGTAAAATTGCTAATCCTAGTGTCTAAAAATAAGATGCGGATTATTTTAGGATAAAATTGAGCAGAGTTATGTAGAAACACTGACATGATTTATGGAATTAATAATTTAAAGAACCCACACTTGAGTACAAAGGTAAAAGTTCTTAAATAAGCCTGTGTGAATTTTCAAGGGAAACTGTCAGTCAGCAGTTCCTGAAACACATCATCACATTTCAAAACAGGAACTAGTTCTAGAGAAAGTAGGAAGCTGAGCTTTAAAGTCATAACTACTGTAGTTATTATGTAAGATTAATGAGGCTTATGTAACTCATTTGCCAAGCTAAACTAAGATTCTCTTGAATAATCCTCAAACCAGAATGACAAAGGGACAGATGTACCCGAAGCAGGAGGCACGTGGACAGTAAAGACCCCTGTCTCAGCGTGCCCAACCCGTGGACACCCCGCCAGCCCCTCGGGCACTTATAAACAGCCATGAGAGTAGAGCTCTGGGCAGTTAAAAGACTGTTTTTCTAGATGCCCAAAGTTGCCACTAAGCAGCCAGAGAATTCAGAGTACAGAAAAGAGGCCTTCCCTTGTCTCAGTCCTCTAAGCCGATACGTCTAGTCCATATAAACTTCCCAGTTTTCCCTCTCTGTCTGTAGTCACAACCTGGTACTCCTGGCAGCTCACCTGCCTGGAAACCCAGTCCAGCCCAAAGCTGGTGACAGTCCTCTGCTCCATGGTTTACCAGAAAAAGTTTGCCAAACTGCCACTTTAGGGGAATGAAGGCAGACATTGCATGGCAGTAACAGTAAGAAAGCCAGTTCAAGAGCTAATTGGAAACAGAAGACTAGAAATAATCAGAAAATTCAGAGCAATCACTCACCCAACCCAACTGCACAACAGCGCACATCTACCAGTCTCCTGTAGGACAGGAGAAGGATCCAAGTCAACTATCTGACAGCTCACAAAGTGAAAATTACACACCAACAAATGCACAGCCTGAATAGAGAGTCTTTATTTTCCATTATGAATTTAGATAAAATTTGGTAATATTTACAGAGAGATCTGACATTTAACCACCTGACTGCACAACTTCTGTTAATAAGAGTTTTGTCGTTAACTTCAGTAGAGTCACAATTGCACAATTTTTTTTTTTAATCCTTAGAAACCTTATAGTTTGGATATTCTCTTTCCTAAATTGAAAATCGATGTTGCAGTCAATGAAATCTTTTTAACTTCAGTAATACAGAGTTAGGACTTGAATGTACAATTCCCTGTTCAATCATATTAACCTTAGCCTTGAGGATGTATTACGGTAACCAGCGCGCATTACAAATTAACCTCTGTATTAAAAGTTAAACCTGAATAAACTCACAGGAAATAAGGCCAGAAGGAAAGAAATCAAGCAGTCTGCAGAAAACAAGGGAAAGTCTGCCCCTCATATCCCACCAAAGCCTTTCACGGGAGCATGGCTCACAGAAGAACAGAGCACACAGAACCTATTCCCCTGTTTTGAAAGAGAAGTCACTAGGGAGCTCCTCACTAATGCAGAAGCATTCCTGCAATCAACCTTGGCTTTCTAACTTCAGGGATAATTTCCAATAGACTTTAGGTTTCTTCACTTTTGTAGTCATAAAATGGTAAAAGAGAGCACCTAGCCAGCCTATACAAGACTATTCAGTTGCATTTAACAAACATCAAAAAAAGCACTTAAACAGGCACAGCAGTGGGAAGAAATGAAATGCCACAACCTATTTTGTCAAATAATGCCTATACAAAATCCAGCACAATTTTTCAAGTGTATTCACAAAAGTGCATTTCCAATTCAAAATCACTTGTAGAAATATTTTTCAACTACATTTGGATACTTTTGATATGAACACCTTAATTTTTAATTATGAAAAATAATTTCCTGTTCTCTGATGTTGCTATATCTTTCACTAAGAGATGCTAAAAGAAATATTGATAACAATATTTGGAAGGGAGCCTGAACATTTTAAATGAGACCTTAAAAGTGAAATGATTTCTGCTATTCCAGTAAAAATCAGATTTTAATGTCCTCAGTGGAAAGTAAAAAAGAAATTTAAAAGTGATACAACTATTTTCTAACTGACAAATCTCTCTTCAACTTTCTATACTACAACTTTTTTTTATCCCATTTTTAAAAGCCAAAGTGGGAAAAATACTTTTTTTTTTTTTTTTTTTCTAAGCTGTATCCTACCTTACCAGTTATTACTTTGCTTTTACGGTAGAGACATTCTGGTAGAAAACCTGAAAATTATCTCCCTCTTTCATATTAACAATTTTAAACTGTTAAATACGTGAGTGGAGGAAAGTACAGAACTTCAACTTAAAGATAAAACCAGACTGGAGCTTTGCATACTTGAAAACAACTTACATCAAAGTCAGGGAAGACTGAGAAGATTAAAAGAGATTCCAAAACTCCAGAGCTGTAGCTGTGAAAAACGCTGTTTGCTCTGTGCCAGGAGCCTGACCTACTATGCAGTAATTATCATTGCTCTGTAAAGCTTGTTTTACAACTGGTTGAGTACAACATTTACCCACTGAACTAGAAAACAAATTATGTCAAAGAAATATTTAAGTTCTATAAACCAGATAAATGCAACCTGAATTTAAATTAATTTTGATGTCACTCTAAACAATTACGCTAAGAAAATCTAACAGCTCCCTGCTCATTTATTTGTTTAGGAAGATTTTCCACTGTGTCATAATAATTTTATTCATGCTTGATTAGAAAAACTTGTAATCTCAGAGAGTAAATTGATTATTAACATAAGGCAATTTCACAAGGTCCCTCCAAACACATAATTTGAGGGAAATCAATGCTGAAACACCAAATATGACAACACAAAGGACTGTCAGTTTTATGAGGTGTTTATCACTAAGATAATGCTATAATAACCTCCTCTGAAATATTATAAACACAACAATTGGAAATAAGGAAGTTGTTTCAAAAATATTTACTTCAAGGCACCTGCAGCTTTCCAAGGAATAGAGAGTCCAGAATATGGCTGTGGTATCGTAGCCAGATTTGTAAATGTTTGAACTGAATTCATGGCTGAAACTAGGGAAACCATCACGGTGGAGAATCTGTCTGTTTAAGTACACGTGAAACATATTAAAAAATTCTGTTAATACATAAAAATAAAGTTGTTGGCAGCTAGGCTGAGAATAAGCTACAGCTATTTAAGTAAAACCACAGAGAATTGTCTGGGTTGGAAGGGATCTCTTCAGATCATCTAGTACAATCCCCCTCTCAAGCAGGATCAATTGTCTAGGACTGTGTCTATTCAGCTTTTGAATATCTCCACAGACGGAGACTCCACTACCTCTCTGGGTAAGCTGTATCAGTATTTGACCACCCTCACAATAAAAAAGTGTTTTCTTGTGTTCAGACAGAATTTCCTGTTGTTGATCTCCCCTGACCTGCTGGAAATACTCTTCCAAATGCAGGCCAGGATATTGTTGGCCTTTTTTTGCCATGAGGGTGCATCACTCGCTCATGGTCTGATTGTTGTCCAGCAAGTTCTTCTCCACAAATCTCCTTCTCAGTCTGCTTCCAGTGTATACTGATACCTGAGGTTATTCCTCCCTAGATGCAGGATTTTGCATTTTCCCTTCTCCAGTATTGAGCCCTGGGGTACATCACTAGTGACTTGTCTCCAGCTGGACTTTGTGCCACTGACCACAACCCCCTGGGCCCAGTTGTTCAGACGGTTTTCATTTCACCTTACTATCCACTTATCTAACCTGTACTTTGTCAGCTTGTCTACGAAGCTGACAACATGAAGTTATGGGAAGTCAAAGGCTTTGCTAAAGTTGAGGTCAACAACATCCACTGCTCACCTCTCATTCACCAAGCCTCATTCACCTCATTTTAGATGGCAATGTAGTTGGTCAAGCATGATTTCCCCTTCATAAATCCATGCAGACTATCCCAATCACCTTCTTGTTTTTCATGTGTTTGGAAATGGTTTCCAGGATTTCCTCTATCACATTCCTAGGGATTGAAGTGAAGCTGATGGGCCTCTAGTGCCCCAGATCTTCCTTCTTGAAGACAGAAGTGATATCTGCTGTCTTTCAGTCTTCAAGAACCTCTCCCAGTCACCATGACCTTTCAAAGATAATGAAGAGTAGCCTTGCAATGACATCAGCCAGCTCCTACTGCACTTGTCACTGCAATCCATCAGGCCCCATGGACTTACAAAGATTTCCTCCATCTGAAGCTGCTGGATGCAAGAGACTGACAGCAAACAGCGACTTCAGTAGCACTTGGCTCCTGCACCTTGTGACCATCATCTTTAAGGATGTATACACTGAATGGAGAAAGTATGCTGGCCTCTTTTTTATGCCCTTCTGCACATCTCTCAGCTGCTTCTGCTATCTCTGCACAAACTGCTGCATCGCCTGGTCGTTATCTGGTCCTCTTCCTAAAAGGGTACTTGACCCTCCCTAATCAGGGGTCAGCTAGAACTTGGGCTGCAGACACCCTTTGGTGCAATCAAGGACAGCTGATGGAGTTCATTAGAAGCTGCTAGAGCTACCTGTACCTTAGCCTTACCTGGCAGCAGCAGGCACCCTCAGGTTCCCCAGAGTTTTCCCAGAAGTGCCTAAATCCCAGAAAAAGCTCCCAGAAGCTCAAGAAGATACCAAGAAGATCTCAAAGAAGCAGACACTGCTGCACAAACTGCTGTGTATGTTAGCTGCGTGCTGGGCTTGGCTCTTCTACAGGCCAACTGAGAATGAAAAATGACCATTTCTAGATTTCACAGTACAGCTGTCTCTTCACAGTAAGAGAATTTTTGTAATTCATTGAAATATAATACTAAAAAATTAAATTATTTTCAGAAAAAATAGTATTTATAAAAAATGCATCAAGTTCAGGGAAAATCCCTGCTACAAAGATATCTAACTGAAATTCAGCATTGATTTCCAAAACTTTTGGATTATATTTTGGAAATACAGATTTCACTTCACTGCATTTAACATAGTAAAGGCAGAGTCTGGAAAACTCCATGCAGTGTGTAGTTATATGTACCAGAAATTTTTAAGAAAGTGCAGCAACATGACAAAATTATTTAAAGACTTTAGAAAATTCTTTGTGTGGAGAGCTGAAGGACATTAGCTGAATTTTCTAACAAAATAAGGAATGGTGATTTGATTACAGAGAAAAAACTTTAAATATCTCTTTAATGTAAAGCAGATATTACAACAAAACAGTTGTTGAAGGCTTACGCTACATGCCGAGTTGTAAAATAAAAAGCACATTTTGAAATGTGGGATTAATAAGAAACACTGGAACAAAGAAATCAAGGAGACTTGTTAAGTCTCTGTTGACGACTTTCAGATGGAAACTGCACTTCTATGAAAGATATACTTCACTAAAGTGCAGGAATACTGAGAAAAATACTCAAGTTCTGCATAATGCAGGGAGCCAGGAAGATGGCGTAGTTGTCCACTGTGGTTTAAACTCCACGCAATGCTAGGTTAGCACCCACTCTTTCTATTTTTTGTTTGTCAGTAATATTGGACGAGGGACTTTTCTGAGTAACACCTAATCACCTTCTGAAGCTCCTGCTGTCATTCTGAACACTGATGTAACAGTATCAGGTTGCTGCAGCAGTAACATTCTGCTCTGAATGCCTGAAGCCAACAACAGGGACAGTGAAAAATTATGTATGAACGTAATGTCCATAAGATGGCTTAACGTTTCTCATGCAGGAATGAGGAAAAGTGAATGAGTAGATGTTTCTACTGGCCCACTTCCCCCAGTGACCAGAACTAAAACCAAAGGCTCTTACTTAGCATGTTCTCACGTCTAACATAAATCACTGAACTAAAGATAACAAAATTAAAATAGTACACAAAATCACTAGTGGTAGAGCAAAGAGAAACACCAGCCTTTTCTGAGAACAGCAAAGGTTTGGGGACTCCTTTCACCCACAGGAAAACTGTGGGTACCATGGCAAAAGGAGAAACATAAGGGCAGTAAACGTTCATACAAAATTTAACTTGGTTCACTCAAGACATTGTCACAACAAAGATGACTTTAAACGAGTATCGTATATGTCTCAGGTTGGTTGAAGAATCAGAAATAAGTTCACTGTGTGATTCTGGATATGGCCTGAATATCATGCAGCTACTATTTCTTCTGCCATAATCATTACTTTCCTTTTCTATGTAACACTCTAAATAAGGATGCACCATATATGATGAATCATTGCATATCTTTTTTTTTTTTTGTAGAGCTACAGTAAATGCTAAGTAGTTTTTTTTGTGTAGCTAGAGAAGCATGGTAGTAAACAGAAAGCCACTTGTTTCACTGTAGCTCACAACCCTGTTCCTCCTTTTTTATTGCTCTGCAAAGGAAACAAGCTATATAATTCTGGAGATTGTTATTTGTACTACCTCACTGCTCACGAAGGTTGCTCTCTTCTCCTGCATAAGCCAGCTATATGCAGAACGAGAAGACATAACAAACAAGATGAGAGGAAAAGGTGTCACAATAAGTGAAGAAAGAACAGGGACTAACAAGTTTACTCTTATAAACATAACCGATACACTTGTTAAATGCTAAACTATTAATGTGTTTGTTTATTCAGAAAATAAATATTTATGCATTTTGCTACTACAGCAGTATGAACGAAGTAATATGCATAAGAATGCAATTTTTATTTATCTTCACACTAATTGTTCTCCATGACTACACTAATTCAAATTTTTAGTGAGTTTGGAATTTTCTCTGAAGCAAAGCCAAAAAACAGAGCATGTGTCCTGACACAGGATCCTTTAATGCTGCACAGATCTAGTCAAACAGCTTTCAGGGCTTCACCTCTCTCATTCTGAGTGATCTCCTTTTAGTACATTTCTGTAAACATATCACATTAGTATACACTGTTTTCTGCAAACTCTTTTGTCCTTTGGGATATCTGGAAAGCATCCCGGGAGACCAACTTGGACAGAAGACATGTCACGCACTTCTGTCATCAAGTTCCATTGCTGGCTTATTTGAGTACCATCATTTAAACGCGGAAGAACCTAAACTTCTCTCTGACACGGGAGCAAGATCATATCCCAGCATGATCATACAGTAGTAATACACTGGATCACCAAGTCACAGAAAACAACAAACTTGGTATTTTAATAATCACGTGTTGGCTCAAATGATACCCCTTAGCTCTATCTACAGTGTATACATTGGACAAAAGCTGTTACCACTTTATTTAAAATAATATATTGATCCCCCTTTACTCTTGAAATTAATAACCTGCAGTCATCGTCTATTTCAGTGATGTTTTAAATTTGTGCTTGTAAGCCAGTTTTACATATACGTGAATAAGTATTTTAAGGTTGGCATAACTTTGAACTAAAAATCTACAATTCAGTTAATCTTTATATTTATTATAATTATACAATGATATATATAATTATACTTATTGTATTTCCACAATAATTATTACATGTATTTTTACTATGTAATTTTTGATGCAGGTTATTCCTATGAGGTGAAATAAATATTACTACCCATACTGATTCCTCTTGTCTTAGTTCTCTCTATAGTGAACGCAGGGAGATAGGTGCCCACTCTGGCACAGGCTCCCACCTTTCGTATTTCTTAGTAGTTTAATATTAAACTCTGATCTTGGATGATATAATAAAATTCCACTTAAAACACTCGAAAATGAAAACACATGGCTCAGGCCAGTTCAAAGAGGGAAGAAATCCGCTGGCGTGGCTTCTTTTCTTCCCTTTCTACCTCATTTTGTACTGCCACTTACCAAAGTCACTAGTCCTAACATGACTCGTCTACATGTTTATTTGAGTTTTGGACAATATCACCATTTACTCTGTTAATTTTCCTCAGTTCCTTATATCTTGCTTTAATGTATGTTGAGAGGTCTCTAACTTACACACTTAATGATTCTCCTCTCAACTCCTTATTAATCTAAGGCTAATTCTCAAAGGAGCTGAACACTTCAAAATGTTCCTCAGATAAGTGAGAATTAAAAATTTGAATGTAACATGTACAATGTGAATGGGAAGTTTAAAAAAAAATCACTTTCTCTAAGTGTGGTGTCCAAATTGAGTAGATACTTTCAAAGGTTTTGAAGTGGGTTGTTTTCCTAATATGTTAACAATTCCAGTCTGCAAAATGGACACATTTAGGTCTGAACAATATGCTGAAGAAAAATCATCAGTTAGTTACACGCTCAATATTCTGCTTTAATCTTCAAAAGACAGTCCATGATAAAACAAAGAACTTCATATAATGTGAAAGATTTGGAGGATCTGCTGGAAGCAGAACAGAGGAATGACATCTACAATTAAATAAAAAGGAATATTTAATAGCCATTAGATGTGCACTGTCCTGTTTGTCATTACACAGAGCAGAGATCTTGTTACAAACAGTATGTTATTGTGGAATTAAATGTATTGGAAATGCAAATGCACATGGGAGTTGAATTAAGATTGCAAACTATGTTACTAATGCTCGGGCAGAGGTGGCCTGCAGAAAGAGTATTGTTGTGAGCATCTCACTGGTAGAAAGATAAAGACAGATGCTGAGGCTTTGTGGACTGCTGTTCCCATTGTTTGGCTCAAGGCAACTGTGTGCATGGCTGAGATTATAAAACAATCAGTGCTCCTGTTTTTATAGATATTGGAGTGAGACAGTAGTTATGAACAGGAAATGTCCACGATGAATGTATCAACCCCCTGATTTCCACTGCAAAATGAAAAAAAAAGAAAGCATTTCCAAATTAATTTATGCACCATTATATATAATAGTGTGTTAACTTTGAATCTTTGTCTCAAAAGATTAAGAAGTTAAAAGAGTGATGTCTCTAAAACACAGACATATTTATAACTGTTCCTAAAAGAGAACTCATAATCTGTGTGTTTCTGCAGATTCAACACTCCACAGAAAAATGCTCTCAAATATGCTAAAACTGGATATCCATAGCTTTTCAGTATTCTGGATACTTAATTGCATAACAGTAGGAGTCATAGTGATTATAAATTCCTTAACAACATGTTAATATGCTATTAAATATGCTTCAATAGTATATTCACCACGGAATTTTTCTGAACAAGTTCTCAGTCCTTACTGTGAAACTTAGTAACCTCAGCTTTCAAATTTTCATGTTCAACTTAAGCGAAATCTAGTACTATTTTTGTAACTTAAAAAACAATATAATATATAGCTTTGGGGCCTACATGCCATTACTCACTTTGTTCAAGAACTGCTCTTCTGTTATTGTTATTATTATTGCTGGAATTCTTAAACTGGCTTTTCATAACTCACTGTAGTTGAGTAAGATCAATGATGAGTAATACTAAATCCTTCCATTTCAGATAATTTAACCGAGATACTAAATATCAAGATGCCTAACCAAACCAAGAAATATTGAGAGATCCAACTTAAAAACCACAAAATAGGCACAATTTAACTCATAAAAATATTGAAATGTTTGAGTCTGAATATCGTCTCACACTTATAGGAGCAGACTAGATTATTGCATCTCAAAACTGAATTATTTCTTGTGATACCACAATCGTAAATATTCATTATCTGTTCTACTGAACTACCAAATTCAGTAAGTCAGGGAAAACAAAATCACAACACAGCAAAACCAGCCAGTCAGTTACTTCATTATATTAAAATTCTGAATAACCAAAGGTTTACTTTATATCTTGGACATAATCTCATCTCCTTCCCTCTCTTCCCCCCCATCTCTTTTCTCTGTATATATATGTTAGGGAGGGTCTGACACTTGCATAACAGCATCTACAACAAAACTTGGGTCACCAGTACCGGTTTCTGTTATTATTTTAGATAATGACCCTAAATTCGTATTTTTCTATATATCTTAGACATAGTAAGCTATTGTCTATCCCTGCCATAAAATGAAAACTTCTGACAAATTTTAATATTCTTTCACTTAAAATTACAGCAGAAACATGTTGTACTAATGACAATATCTACATCTTTGCTGCCAGTCATTAAAACACTTCAGATAGTTGAAATTGTTAAATCTCCTTCAACTGAAGAGAAATCTCAACTGTCAAAGCTCAGTTTGTTGTCTGCATGCTTCATACTCAGCTGCTACCTTTCCGTATTTTAGTAGTGCTCAGAAAGAAGTCACGCAACAAGGTCAGTTAACACACTCACCAGTTGTCCACCAAGTTTACTCACCCTTTGACCTTCTTTGCCAGGTGGACCTGGGGGACCCTCGAGCCCTGGCAAACCCTGAAAATACAAACATTAAACAAATGTAACATGGAGTGTTATTTTAATTCTCTATTGTTCTATAGAAGTAAGACTAAGCCAAAGAGCCAGATGTCAAGACAAAGTGTTTATTTCTAGTAATAAAAATAGGTTATTCATAATAACTCCTCTCAGGATAATACTATATTCAGGAGTGAGAAAAAATGCAAACAATAATTATTAATCACATTCCTCCACATAAAGGCTGAATCATTTGGGAAAGAAGAGGTAAGTCAGCACTACCTAAGCACAGCTATATTTAACTACGGTATTACATGAAAACTGATTTATCTTGTTAAGTTAGGATGCCATAAGAAAAAATAGTTGTATTGAATGACAACTTACTCTACAATTCAAATTCAAACATAGGCACTGAAGGGGGAAGGGAAGGGAAGGGAGGGGAGGGAAAGGGGACTAAATATAGCAGAAAGACTTCTGCTCGCTGTATTGTAAGAACCAGCCCTGCGCAGCTTCCTCTGTGTGCCTGGCTCGGCTTTTCGAAACCCTTCAGCGCCACTTCTCCCTCGCCCTCTCCCCCGACCAGGCGCTGGAGCTTTGGGTGTTTTGAATATGACCTCGACTTGTGAGCCTTCCTTCTGGACCCAGTGCCTTTACTGTCACAAACAGAACCACAGCCTGTTTCTGATGCTTTGGGGCTTTAATTTTATATCTGATTAATGTATGATATAACCATAAAGCCTTCAGATAACAGCTCTGTACTTAAAACAGTGCCCCCTCCCTTTACTTTATGAGTCACCTTGGAACACAATTTTTGAAAAACATTATTTCAAGGAAGCTCTCCAATTTCCATTATAGCAACAAGAAATATGAAATCAGTTTCAATGTAATCAGCAAAGAGCACTGAACAGTTCTACTTTGTATAATTAAAAAAAAGTCTTGACTTTAATAGTGCATAATATTACAGGGTATCACCAAATTAAAGAAGTTACATTTAGTTTATTTAAGCATTTAAAATATTAAATTCTTAACCATTTAAATTACTCAGACTCAGGTATTGCTTCAACTTTAGTTATATCTTTGGTCAAATTCTGAACTCCTTATTTAGACTCAATTACACATATTTATTGCCCCAATATGGGTAAACTGAGGCCCCCTGATAACCACATTTTTAAAAAGTGTCCAGATTTCCAGAAATGAACTAAAAAAGTTAATTTATGAGCTCTAATTCCCAACACAAATTCGAGAAAGTAAGTGGGCATGACAAAGCTGCTAGCTTGCGTATCTTCAAGTGATGTTTTAAGTAGAATGAAGTCTGACTTCAATTTTAAACAAGAATTCATCAGTTCAAGAGTTATTCTATTCTCATCATTTTTCTTTTTTCAAACATCGAAGCTAGCTGAGTACCTCAGACTATTTCATTGTCGGATATTTCTCCTTTCACTTCAGTTCATAATGTAAACAAGATAAGGTTTGGGATCTTTTACAAAACCGATGAGCACCATTTCCATCTTTCCCCCAAAATTTATGGAACTAGAATGTCAATGACAATGTTGTGTCCAACAAATAAATCACCGTAAATTAATTATGTAGCTTCTACATGCACAAACCCATAACGCAATATGCGAATGTGACCTCTGCAAACCCTTCCTGCTTTTTCCTCGAGACAGTTTGGAACTTGCAGAGAATTCTGTCTGTTCAACTGTTAGCAATATTCTACCTTTGTAGAGAAGTTCTGGGAATTCAGGAAGAGGTGGAGTTCTGTTTTGTTAATATTTCATTTCCAATGACAACTTTATGCAAGGCAATGCCATGAAAACCTGCAACGTCTGTTTTATGGAGGAGGAAATACTTAGCCTCACATATCTGTACAATAAGCCTCCAAGGGGACAACAATTACACAAGAGTGTAACTGCACAATAATGATAATTAACAGCCAACATTTTTGTCCAAGACCTAATTTTATTCTTTTTCTTCTCTCTACAATATTATTGTCAACAAAAAGGAATCAGATAAGCAGGTTTATCTTCGAGGAAAGGGAGGAGAGCAGCTTACAATTGGTAACTAGGCAGTGAGGACTACCCTGTACAAGGAGCCACATCCTGACATTGAAACCGAGGTAAAAGTTCACACCAGCTTCAGTGGGATCTTCGGTTTAAAAAGTGATAGGACAACTTGGGCCATATTAACTAACGCGGCTGTAAAACTGTAATAACTTGGCAACAGTAATGACTTAGCAATGCTATCCCTGTTCAGCATTCACTGAATGAGATCCTGGAAAAATAACCGAAGAAGAAACCTGCAGAAGCAATGAAAAGGAAAACTCTACAGTGAAATCTGTCTAAAGAGATGACTAAAATATCCCCTGCTGAACTCATATAAAACTTGGCAATGAATGTAACAGTTTAGGGCAGAAAAGAAGTATGTATTTGCAGGAAGGCAGACCAATGCGTCTACTTAGGTCTTCTCTCTATTTAACTTCAGAACATCTCCCTTTGGAGATCAAAGATCAGATTCTCCACTCCCTGAGATCCTGGATGGCACAATGGGTAGACAAACCCCACCAAAGGAGCCCACCACTGCAGACAGAAAGGGACAGAATACAGACTGAATATATACATGTGGCCTCAAGGGATTGTGTTGAAAACATTTCTGTCAGAAGGCAATCTATTTTACACGTACCATCTTCCCAGGTATACAACATCCAAAGCAATTTAAATGATTCACTATGTGTCATCCTGATAGTCTTGCGCTGGCAAGAGGATGGGTATGGCAATGAGCAAAAGGAGGTGTAGGCCATTGCACAAGGAAAAGTGAGATATAAGAACAGCCTGTCCCTGTGGCATCAGACTGGCAGGAAAATAGATGCTACAGGTGGCCTTATATGCATGCGATTTTCCTCACTGCCACCTTTGAGGTTGGAAGGAGGTACCTGCCTCATGGAGACGCAAACTAAAATAAGATATGCAGTCTTTAGGGTTGTACCTGTCATGGACCAGGCAAGGCCCTTGGAGTTATGTGCCTGAAAGAGCTTGAGGAACATGAAGTGGAAATGTCTCCAACACTACCGTGTAGCTTGGTGGAAAAAAAAGTCAGTAAGCAGGAGATGGGCTCAGGTGCATCTGAAACTTAGAAAATGTATTACAGTGAGTGAGAATGGCTATGAACAGAGATGAAACATGATGCACAGGCAGGCACAAGAGTGTTCTACAACATCTTGAAAACAAAGTTAAGAGTGGAAACTTGTGAATTCCTTCATAAGAAGTAAACCATAAAGGGAAATGCTGGCAAGGGAAGAGACGTTAGTTGTGAAGTTAGATAAAGAAAAAGCAACCATGCACTGAAGTACATGCTGACAGATATTTAAACAAAATATCGACAGATACATAAACAAATTATTGTCAAAACTTCGATTAAGCTTTAGTTGAGGGAATACAGGAAAAAAGACAGATTTAAAAAATGCTACAGTAGAATAAGTGAGCTTTTAAAAGAACTTATATGTCATTGAAAATATGTGTAGGAATTAACATTTTAATACTTAACAGTCTATATTTGTTGCAAGTATCAGGAGATAAAGGCTAATAAGAATTATTAAACTTCAGATGGTAGAAGAAAAATGTGTTTGGAAGTGATAGAAAAATCAGCTAACAAATCAGCCAGTTAAGCTGTTTTAAGTTTCATAAGCTATCAATTTAAAGTGCATTAGCTGGCATGTAACTATCAGAAGCTGTTTATTGCAGCAGAGCTAAAATCCTGTCATGCGACCCTACAGGTACAAAAACATTTCTAATTGCCAGATACATCATGACAAGCATCCACAGAGGCATGGTGGAGGCTTGGTTCGTAAATTTAATAGCTCAGAGTAACTGCCTAAGAACACACTCTGAACAATAGCAAAGCTTTTATTGTGACTTCTTGGTGAATGAAACAAAACAAAACAGAAAAAAAAAAGTCTCAGCTGAAGTGGAAGAGTGAAGTTGTTATTCGTATCACTTCCTCTGGAAGCTTATGGCTGATGCCAAAAGAGTAAAATATTAGACAAGTAAGTATATTTTGGTATTCTGAAAGTTGCTTCAAAACATAGCTGACAGTTTTTGAAGCAGAAGGCCAGACAGCTGCCTTAGGTACTCGTGGGTAGCGTTGCTGAAACAGGTTCTGGGCACAGCAGCCTTTCCTTCTCAACACAAATTAGAAGTATAATACAAGTGCTAACATCAATAAGGCAGGTCTAATTAAGGCACAAAAACTGTTTCATTATAGACTGGTTTCTGCGTTCTACACATAAACTACTCTCCTCCATTTTTCTTCTCACTACGAATTCCAGAAAACACATGACCTCAATTTTTATTGAAGAAATGCTACTAGACAGGGAAAAAGTGTATGTAGTTTAGTGAGATAAGTCAAGAAAAGACAGAGACAAAGTCTGAATTAGGTATGCAGAAACAATCATGGCATTGTAAGAATAGGTCATTTTTTAACCATTTGAATATGTGAGCTTTTATAATGCTAAAACTTGCTACTTTAAAAAGACCCAGCTATAACCGACATGATTTGGCTTAGCAATTTGAAAATAATACTTTTATAAATAGAAAGGTATAGGTCTACTGAAACAAAATCAACACTTAAACCTTTTTACAAGTGAATTGGTGGGCAATTCCCACTGCAGGGGCTTGACCTAGTTCTTCAACACACACTTCTCACCAGGTAAAGAAAAACTGTTACACTGATGAATTACGTATACAAAGATCCCTCTGTAAAACCCACAAATAGAGCAGCATAGACTGACATAAATCTATAGTAAGGTAAAAAGCGACCATGGATTTCCGAATTCCTGACATAACACGCGAACATGGTAAAGAGCTCTAGCTTGACTGACTTGAAGAGCATTCCCCAGCCACCCAAACTCTGTTTGTGGGATGGATAGTACTGCTGTGGCTGCACTCATGCAAGAATGTCGCAGCATCGCAGGCAAGATGCATCAAGACGCAGTTCAATTAGGTCTTCAATTCATTTACTTGTCTGGAGGTGTTACCAGACAACAAGTTCTATTGTGCAGGTCATGATTGTCACTGCGATCCTTCTTTCCTATTTTGAGGATATTTTTCTCTGGCCTGCTTGTACCATATCGAGGGGAAATGAGTGACTTCCTCTCGTGTAAGAGCGGGCTATTACCCTTAGCAAGCAGAGGAGCTGAAATATAAATACCTTCCCCGCATTCAAGATGGCTATAGTACTGGTTTCCCAGACATCTTCAAGCCAGTTTACTTGCTGCAACTGTCCTGCTGCCCTACTTTAAAGCCCAAACATGAAGGTGAGGAAAAGAGAAATCTTAAAATACAACTACGATGGTTTCCTCTTCTTGTCCACTAGACTGCCCACCACCACCCACGTGGAAAGCCACAGTCTGCATACACACCTCACCTTTACAAAATTTTGCTAGAATAGGAAAAACAGCACAGGAAAAATCACAGATGGACAACTAACTTCTTGTTGTATTGCTGTTTCATGAGGGAAATTAGACTACCACTTATCTCCAACACCTCTGTCTTCAGCATTTCCAAACATGACTTGGTCCCGTTCATAACCTTACTGAAGTAACTCGAGATGGCAAGTTGAAAGATTTGCACCCCATGTTTTGCCTCTTCTTGCTAGTGCAGTAATACCATTTTGCCGGGGAGTGTAAAGTGGAATAGGCCGCAGTTTTGCTTTCAAAACTGCTGCCAATCCATTTACTTCTGTGGGAAAGGAGACAACATTTAGCAGAGTATTTCAGTCTGCCAGAAAACATGATCAGCTACACTTTCATGATAATTTATTACTGAAGCAAACAGAAAATATGTTCCTCAATGATCTCATTATGCTTTGGGTTTGGTCATTTCTGTAGCTCTCTCTTGTAACTTAAGTTGAAATCTACTTCGCTTCAGAGACAATCATTTCAAAGAGAAATTGGATGAGTAATTTCAGAGAAGTTCACACTTTATGAACCTAGTACTTTTAATAGACATGTGTTTATTTTCCAAGCAAAAAAGTTTCACTTAAAAACCTGAGAGGTAATTTGAAATGATTCTTTACATAGATGTCTACTGCACATGGGATTATTCCCAAACCATTCTTCTAATGAAGGACATTCATGTCAATTTAGCAGACTGTGAATTTTTGAAAAACAAATTTTCTGTGAGGCTAAGACATCAATCTTCACTTGTGCTTTCAGTATCAGTATTATTACATTAAGAAGATAAACAGACTGAAACTGCTGAAATGTCTTCTATTTCACTAAAAAGGTAATCTTAATAGGATCTTCTTCCATACTTAAAAAAGCATTTTTTTAAAGAGGAGAATATTTGCAAGTTAAACTGTGGGAGTTAAAGATATGTCTCATGCAAACCAACTGAAAAGAGTTCAGTATTTTCATGAAATTAATACACCTCAATTGAAAAAGCTCAAGCAATAAAATTCAGATTTTTCTTAGAGGTATGTATATGAAAGGAAGAGAATTAGAATGAAAATATAATTTTCTATCCATACTCTCTTTAGTTAACTAGAATTGCTCTCCTTTGATTTATGTCATTGCATGAAAAGAAAGAGAGGATAGTACTACTTCAGATGCTTATTAATGGGGGGAAAGTACCCCCTTCTTAAGTAATACAAGTTATTCAGATGACATATTTTTTCACTGTGAGACAAGAAAGGAATCATGTGCAGAAGTCAAGAGAAGCAAAAACTGGCCCATGATTTTTCAGGAAGAATCACCCTGAATACTGCTGCCCGTTACGAACAGCAAGAATGTCAGGGTACCAAACGCCTCCTCTTCAGAGTTCTGTATAAATGCCAAATAATTACACTATGACCAAAGTACTACAGCAATTGGATTTGTGAAATTCCTAGCCAACACTGCCAAAAGTGAACTTTAGCTTTACACGAATAACTGCTGAAGCTCTGAGGGGGAAGCTGCGTAATCCGTTGCTGATGTTTGTTTAGGGAGGGGAGAGCCAAAAGTGACGCCGGGAGCTTGCCCAGGCCTGAATCTGCAGCTTCCTCCCACAGCCGCCTCTGAGACGCGCTTGTGCGCCAGCTTCCTTCGGCTCGATTTAACCAGGCCTAGGAGCCGACATTCCAACTATCTGTTTAGTAAGCAAGTCTTGGGGACTTCTGTCTGTGACCGACTTAAGCCTTGGCTTCTGCGTAAACACTTGGTGCCATCTGGATGACTATTTTATAACTCCTGAAAGGGATAGGTTCGCAGGAACGTACGGACGGACGCTCGTTTTCCTCAGGAACTAAAAGCAGCGTATCGAGTGTCAAGAGGAATAGTTATCATATGTTTTACAAGGGATGGTTGCGCTACCTTCCCTCACCTGTCACTCTTCTGACACGGCATGCACAGGCTTAAGCTGGGGATACCAGAGCGGGCAAGCTGCGGAGCCAGCTGTGCCCCTGCAGAAAACAGTCCCCAGCTTCTGCCACTAAATTCCACATTTTGACAAAACCACACCTCAGAGCAGTATTATCCCTTCTTGATTATCCTCTGAGGTGTCCTTGGATGCAGTATAATTTACCCGAAAACTTAAACTTTTAAAGACTACACATATCCCTGAATACAGTGGGAGTAATTAGGAAGAAAAGTTCAAAATAGATTTGCAGCATGCATTGTAAGACACTTAAAAAGTACTAAAGAAAAGAGACATCTAGTACTTATAGAGCATGCAGAAAGAGCATACCAGAGAAATTAAAGACAGCATAAAGAAAGGATGAGAATTAATCATGACTTTGGACTGTGATTCTACTCCTATAAAACTACCACCATAACTGAGGAGACGAAATAAATACATATATCTTGGCTTGTGTAGTGTTAACTGACTCCATGAAAACATATAAATACTTTACATCCTTACTAAAAGTGCTTAAATATGCACATATATGTCAAACTTAATGATCCAAGCCACTAAAACATATTTGTATGAAAAATGCACGAATCAAATAACTATACTTCGAACTACTGAAATTACTAATTTCATTAGGATTCTACATAAAGCTTAAAATCGTTTTCATATATTTTGTTGCGCAGCTTAGCATATTTTGCGCTACAATGCTGTTTCTTTTTTTCCCCTCTAATCCATCATGTAAGAATGATGAAATGGTATTAACAAGAATTCTGCAACCTGCCTTAAAGAAATGTACAGAAACACATGGGCTGCAATTCTAATCCCACCTCTGTTCACTGCAGAAACATATAGTCAGGCATATGCAATTTTTATCTGAATTCTCTGCTATTGCTGCAAGTGAGAAGCTTTGTTAAGTGTGCATGCTTTAGGATTTCAGTAGAGATTTTCTGCTAACTGACATCAAACAGGAGTATTCAGAGCTCTCGGTTTTTTTTTTCAGAGCAATGCACTTTCTGAGCTATGAAATTTCCATTTCGAACTCCTAAAATCACTTTTGCATCTTAAAAAGCAGCAGTATTATTTCCCTGTTTTGCAGTTTGGCTTATGCTCATCCACCTGATAGGTTGTTACAGCTGCCGGGTATTCATGAATTCTGCCATACGTACTGCATCCAACTATCCCCCATTCCTTACAGAGATTATAATGGCTATATCTGTCAGTTGAACGCTTTTGAAAATGCAGCTTTTTCCACCAACAACCAATAACTTCAATCTTTTCTGCGTTTTTTCATGTTGGAAGGCAGAGTACACTTACTGTGCTTCCAAGCAGCATGGGATTTCCTACACATCAGGGATGCCCAAACACTTCTAGACGCAGGGTCACTGACACCTTTTAGACTTTCACAAGTACCAATAGCACAGAAAAATGAAAAACCAAGAGTGTCTACTACTTGGTGTTATATGCTTCTGTAGAAGCGGCCAACTATGGACAACTCTTCGCAGACTGAAGAGCCACCAACCAGCTGTTTGGGAATGACTGCAGTGAAGCAGTCTCAGCCTGTTGCCACGTTCTTGCTCCCCGTGCTGAGGACAGGACCACGGTGCAGGTCTGTGTGTGGGGAGAACGCTCTGGCCCTGCACAACACTGCTGATTATGTAGTTTATACTGAGACCAGCATATACGGTAGACCTTCTACAACTTCTTCCACTGGTGTGACTTCTATGGAAATACATCGGAAGGGAAGAGCTGCACAGGGCAGCTCAGGTCTGCAGTGCCATAGTTTCCCATCCTGTCTCAATACACAATTGCACTGGCGCAGAAAGTCGATGACCCAGGCCCAGTCGTTCAATTGGAGCAAAACCAAGTCCCTTTCAATATTCCCTCCCTGACCCAAGGCATTTTTGACTTAGCTGTGTGTCTTTATTTCCACACCACATACTCCCCTTCCCTTCCCACTCCCCAGCATAATAATTCATTTTGCTTTTTGATAAAAAGAAATAAATCATTTTCACATTAGGAAAAACTGAAAATGACTACAAGTAGAGGATAAATTTCTGACATTACGCACGAGTCCCAAATGAATGGAACATCTTAAAACTTTGCTTTAGCAGGGTTCATAACTGAAACGCTGATGTCACATTTTGGCTGTAAGAGCATGAATGGTCCTTACATAGTAAGTTCTCATTCGGTGACACATGAACCTTGATATTATCTGACCTACTACTTATTCACAGCGAGATACGACATCATCCTTTCATGATGATATATCATAAGAGTCACGGCTGCACAGAAGTCACACAAATAAAACAACTCTGAAGACCGGATTTTCCCCGAGCCACCACCATTCATATCATTCATCTTCTTTCAGCTCTTGCCAACAGAAATGCATGACTATTTACAGTGGCGGAGAGAGAAAGCCTTCCTGCTGAGCCATATATTCCCGCAGTGTTGTCATCTGTCTTCAAGCTGCTAAACCAATTCACACTCACTCTTGTCTCTCCTCTCGGTTAGCAGCTACACACAAAAATGTTTCAGTATGTCAGTTAGCAACATCCCTCTGAAGACTCATTTCTACTTTCTTAAAATCTAAATGTTTCCTTTTAAAAAGTGTGAAGACGACCACCAGTGGATATACCAATGTAGAGACATCTTGCTATGCCTGAATCAACTGAACTGAAACATTTTCACAGCATTTTATAATCAAAGAAATTTCATTCTTTGACAGTCCATTTTATGAAAGTGAATCACTTAAGGTATAGGAGGAGTCAATTCAGTCCATCTGAAAGCAGCTTCTGATTTTCAGTATCACACTACTAACTCTGAGTATGACTCTTAGGAAAGCTAAGCATCCATAACTGCAGCTGAAGACAATGAATGCATTTGAAACAGGCGTAACGTATCCAGGTGCTGCTATCAGAATGGATGTAGTAATTTTTCCATACTTTACATAAGAAATGCTCAAAAGGACCATTCTATGGTCCTACAGCACACAGAAAATAGACATCCTCAGTTCTTTTTCCTGTGTCTTATCTTCAGAAGCATCCTATTTCTATTTGAATTATTCTTTCAAGGCCTGCAAGAATCTACCTGAAGCAAGATCAACTCCAATCCATCTGCTGCAGTAACAGTCCTAGAATCAAGATTGTTTACTAAAAATATTTCACCGTTAACTTCTTGAACACAGAGTTTGACTGTACATTCAAGAGCTGAAGGACATAGATGGCCCCGTCTACCTCCAGCAAGACCTGAACTGTAGCAAACAGATACTGATCTTGGGACACAGTGCTAATTCATCTCCAGGAAATTGAGATACCGGATATTTACAATTCTTAATCCAAAATCAAGTACCATAAAACATGGTAACTTAATTTTGAAACCTTAGAGTGAATTTATTCATATGGTATAGCTCTCTGGTTACCTGCTTCAGTGTTTGTCAGATCTAATAGAGAACCTTGCTGCTACGGTTTTGGAAATGAAGACAGTGAAAAGACAATGAATAACTATTTACACTATGAATGATAGTTCGTATGAAGTTTATTTAGGATTACAGGGGCAATATGAATAGTGTAGAAGTAGTTCATAACACTGAGTCTGAGGGAAGAGCTCTTCATGCTGTGGAACTACAGTATGGGAAATCGGGAGCTTTTGTCTTTGTTTTCATTTTTGCTACGCTGTTTTGCACCATCCTCAATTGTTTTTACCCAAATGGACTGTCTTTAACTGGGGGCTTTCTTATTCAGTTTATGAGCAAAATCTCTTGGATTCAGACACAATTTATCACTTTCATGTGCAAAACTTGCTCCGGAGAGTTTTGGGGACATTTGTATTCAGGCTTCGTAGATGCTTGGGGCACAGATTACTGCAAGGAAATTAAAACCGTCTTCCACCATCTCTATGGCACCACCTAGCTAGAATACAACTAATACTCATGTCAATTCTCTTTTCTGGTGCACAGGCACGTACCAGATCCTCACAAATAAACTGCTAGATCCATACTCAAGAAGTCTTTCCCTGATACTTGAAAGACAAGTAATGATCATTTCTGACCTCACATATTCTTTTTTGCAGGTAAATCACAGGAAAGGGAATAAATGTGACCAAATTTGCAACTTCCTGAGTCTGATATACAGACTTTTTCTATAAAGAAAGGTAGATACCTGTCTCGGTTTTTTCCTCCAAGAATTGTAGAAACTATAATGAAATCTACATTATTGAAATATTGTTCTTCATAAGAATCTAGCAAGTGATTTTCCATCATTAAAATGTTACATTTCTTTTTCCTTTATAGTCTGTGTTTGTTAGGTGTATCTGGTCATCATGTAAGACAAAAAGATTGTATAGATGTTAAGACCACAACACATAACTCTGCAAGTGTTTGAAAAGACAAACTCTAAACAATTCTCTTTTCTGTCTACAAAGAACTTTGCAACCTCCTTTTCTGGACAGACAATGCTTCATACTGAAGCATATGTTATTCTCAAATACTATTAGACTTGTGCAATCACTGAAACTTAGTTGGACTATAACTAAGCCAATACTGAAATTATTTTAATTATTTTTATTATTGGTAGCAGCATTATCATGTAATGCAAGGAACCAGAAGCATACGACATGTTTCATAAAAGACAATACTGCATGCCTTTGTGGTACCAACAAATGGAGTGAGTGCTGGCATGCGAGTGTGTGTGTGATCAACAGCGAATATCAAGCCGGACTGGCTGGCAACTATGTGAAATGATGTGGAAGCCAGGGGAAGATATATATATTTGTGTATGTGTGTACATGCGTGTTTTTGCACCAGTGTCTGAGCGAGCAGGTCTGCACCAGCAACTGGAGTGGGGTTGTGAGCCTTGAAGTGCTTGAATGTCCCAGTACCAGTAACTGGAGAGACCAGGATCAGCGACAGCAACTGGTTAGGCTGTGTGTCAGCTCAGCTACAAGAGGGATGCACGTTGAATATATGTATATATTTCCTAGCACCAGACCATCATCATGATCAGCCAGAGAGGGTAACAGGATGGAGCTGTTGGTGTTGTTTGTGTGTGTGGGAGAGCTGAGTGTGTCCACCTGTGTTGACCTGTGTGGCCAGACCTGTCTATGTGTGTTGTACGTGTGTTTGTGTGCCTATTGGGAACGCATGCTCATCCCTGCTACCAGTTGGACCTGAAGGCAAGGAGCTGTGGCAGCCTCACATCTATCTGGCTGCTGGATGTGTCCCCACATCCTTAACTTTCTGAAAATAGGATCTTGTGTGTCAAATTTGAACATATGCTTGCTATATATATATATATAAAATACTGTGTTGTACATAAGGCATTGCATTCATCATTAAGTACTTAATAACATAACCTGACAATAGAACGTTTACAATATGTCAAAAAGCATTGATTAGTTTTGCAAACTTTTACTCAAAACTGTTCTTTACTAAAAATAACAAGGGGATTCTTTCACTTTAACCAGCTTATACTATCTACACACAGAATAAAACCCCCAATATCCTTGTTAGTATTTGGTGGAAAACAAGATGATTTAAATATGGTTATTTTCTTTATATTTATAAAATTCCCTTTTCCCTGCTTCACAATGCATACAGAAAATGTAGAGGCATTCTAAAGAGAGGGACTTGGCTCTTAAATTTAATAATGAAAGTATTTACATTGCAAATAAGCTAAAAACTGCAACATTTCTTAGTGATTTTCTTTCATCTGTTTTTGTTTTGCGTGTACTTACACTCAAGGCAGTTGGTCCTGGAGGTCCTGCATCTCCCTGGTTAAAATAGGAGAGTAAATAAATCAGCAATCTGTTTAGTCATACATTTTTAACCCCGAGGCATTTTAGAGGATATGCACCATGGCAGAAGTAAATTCAGTATAATCATCAAACATGCTCTGATTACGAAAATATATGAGTCAAGCAATATTCTTTTTCAGTAATTGCATACATGTACACAGTTCACCACAGGTTAAATGGAAAAAAAGTGGCAAGCCCCTGCATAAATTAATCACAGCTTAAAAAAAGCAGTCCTTCAAAACACACTTGCGTATGCCAAATTACAAGCTGCGGCTTACATGCACAAGGTGGCCACGGAAGTCAGTGTGACAGCTCACATATGTTAAGACATCGGACTGTGTAACACATTCAGAGAATTAGGTCACTGAGGTACGAATCGCGCTGTGAGACCTTCAGGTTCAGCCCGTGGGAGCAAATCAGAGCACCCAGAGAGCAATTTAGAACATCAAATTTAGCCTCCTGCTCTGAATTCCTTTCAAAATTTATTGTGATAAAGAGTACTTGTCTTCCATACTTCCAGTTAGTCTGTATTCATGTTCTTCACCCCTTGAGCTACACAAATGGCAGCAGTGGGTGTTCGCCACATGTAGTTAAGGCAACGTGTTCAATATAAGAACAAATATAATATAAAGAATGTCATGCACATTCACATCTAAATACAACTTTACAGATAAAAAGTACCTTTTCTCCTTTAGGACCAGCCACACCAGGACTACCAGGGTCACCTTTTAGTCCCTGGGCAAAGAAGAAAAATGCGTATTTGTTGTCATTTGTGGAAACTGTTGGACAAAACCCTTTAGTGCTGTGAATTAGTATATACTAACCATCTAAGCCTTCAAGTATTATCTCATAATTCTTTATTTTCAATATGTTGTGAACAAAGAAACATCTATCAAGGACCGCATGTCTTCAACACATAACTAAACATACAAAGCCAACCTATCCACTTGATTGTGCCCCATTACAGCAAGTAGTTTGTAGAAATGCGGTCCCAGTAGTTCTGTATCTTGCACAGTTGACAAAGACAGAATGCTAGAGAAAGTACTAGTACATTCACTTAAGCTCTCCTAAAATTGCGAAAGAGGCAGAGGTGGGCAGAGAGCTGTGGATTTTATGTTTCAAGTAGCAATGTTGAGCTAGCGAGCTGCAGCAGGGTACAGCTCAGAGCTGCTGCACATCCTCCAACACTCCGATCTTCACCGGTGTTTGAAAAGGCAATCAGAGAAATGATCGAGTCTGTGGATAGTTAGGGCCTGGCGGTCGGAAGATGTCGTGCTGTACGGAAAGGTAGGCCCCCCCTCCTCTCCTGATAACCAGTAGCGTTTAGCCCATAGGTGTAAGCAGACGGAAGTGACGCTGTAAACCTAAGCTATATAATACTGTGCTACCCGTCAATAAACGCCATTTGCCGTCCACCACATTGGTGTCTGCGAGCTGATGGCCCGAGCGGCCTGGGGTTGGTCGCCGTGCCGTTCCTGAACCAGGTCGCCACGCCAACAAAGGCAACAAGTGGTGCCGAAACCCGGGAGAGACTCGCCTGGAATCGGGTGAACGGCGGCCGGAGCGGCGGGACCAGCCCGGCGGGGAGGACGCTCCCGGACCAACAAGGAGGATGGAAGCCCTTGTGAAGGTCGTATCGCAATTACATAAGCAGTGGGGAATTGATTGTAAGCCCAAAGATTTTACGCTCGCAGTTGCGAGGCTTTTGCAAATTGGGGTCATTGACCAGCCGGTGGATATTCTCCACCCTGAGGTGTGGGATAAGTGCACTAAAGCGCTAGCCGAGGAAACGATGTCCTCGGGTTGTGGGAAAAAGCTTAAGTCGTGGGGGAAAGTCGTGCAGGCCCTGCAAAAAGCTATACAAGAGCAGGAGACCTGGAAGGCGGCAAAGAACTGTTTGTTAGCTACCCCAAAATTGGGAATCGGGGCAGCTACACAGACTTCGCACCCCCCAGACGATAACGGTTCTGCTGAGCCTAAAAATCAGCAAGAGGGCGACACGTCCCCTCAACTCCCGGACCCCGATCCGCTTACGGAGGGAGAGAAACAAGCTAAATCCTTCTGGGGCGGGTTAGCCGAGGAGGCTAGGGGTGCCGCGAAAGAAACAGAGTCTGATAAAGTCTGGGCCACACCACCGCCCTATGCGCCCCAAGATGGCACCGAGCACAAAGGGGAAAGGCGGGACGAAAATTCCTTTGGTGATAACAGGGAGGAAGTGCTAAAGTTATCAAGTGCACACAAAGGGGAGGCGGAGGAGAACAGGGGGGAGAGGAGCGGTAGGAGCGACCTAGAAGGGGAAAGGGGGGCCAGCGGGGGGCAGAGAGCCAACCGGCGAGTGCATTTCAAAAGATGCGCCTGTGAGGTGGGCACCCCGCCGAGCAGAGGGCGGGGCGGGCCCGGGCGGGGGGAGGAGCAGCCCGCCCATAGGGGAGGGGGCCAGAGCTCGGCAAAAACGTACTGGAGACCGGAAGTAACCAATCAGTCGAGTTCCGACTCCGAGTCAAACACTAGCGGGGATGAGTGGCTCGTAACTAATTTAAGTTTAGAAGAGAAGAAAACAAAGATAAATAAAGTCAAGAGCCAAAATATCCCCATCCAAATTAAAGAGAAACTGCGAGGGGGAGAAATCCCTCTCACGGACTGGAGGAAAATAAAGATTACGTGCGCCGACTGGACCCCATCGGCCGCACTAGTGTTCCCAGTCCGGGTGACGGACGGGGGACAGAGGGTCCACACACCGATAAACCCTAAGGATATACAAGCGATTGTTAAGGCAGTCGCAGATAAAGGCCTTAATTCTGCCATTGTCTCCGCCCTCATAGATGGTGTCTTCGGGGGAGACGATATGCTCCCGTTCGATATAAAACAAACTTGTAGATTGATCTTTGACGGGGCAGGGATGATCGTTTTTAAACAAGAATGGGAGGACAACTGTGCGAGGCAATTGGCCCAAGTAACTGGGGCAGACCATCCACTGCATGGCTCCAGCCTGCAGCGGTTAATGGGCACAGATCCCACAATGATTACTCCCCAGGCACAAGCCCAGGGCCTACGGGCCCATGAAGTCATTACAACTACTCGTGCGGCCAGAGAAGCTATTCACATAGCCTCTAAAGTCATTGCCAAACCATCGCCATGGTCCACAATTAAGCAAAGTGAAAGTGAGAGTTTCACAACATTTGTGGATCGTCTCCAAGCAGCGGTCGATTCATCAGCCTTGCCTGTGGAGGCAAAAGGCCCGGTCGTAGCAGAATGTTTACATCAGCAGTGTAATTCAACAACCAAAGAAATCCTGCGATCACTATCAGCGGGGTCGAGTATCGCAGACATGATTAAGCATGTCGCGAAGGAAGAGCATCTAACCCCGATCCAGGTGGCTGTTCGCACCATACTAGCCAGAGTAAAACTAATGAAAACTGTGAGTTTTTGTTCACAGGACCGGATCATTGGACACCCCTGTAACCCGTATACCCCGGTGACCAAAGAAGATGACAAGTCAGCAAACGTTCTGTCCAAGCCTGGAAGTTCCTCACTATCAGAAGTTGTGTTACAAAATAGGAGGGGAATGGATATTCTTTTCTTGCGACAGGGAGGCCTCTGCGCTGCATTAGGGGAAGAGTGCTGTTTTTATGCTGATCACACCGGAGTAGTCAGAGATACCATGGCCAAACTTAGAGAAGGTCTAGAAAAAAGAAAAAGAGACAAAGAAGCCCAACAAGGATGGTTTGAGTCGTGGTTTAACCATTCGCCATGGTTAATCACCCTGATATCCACCTTGATAGGGCCGATTGCGATGATCGTAATGACACTAATTTTTGGACCCTGTATACTGAACAAGATCGTGTCATTCGTCAAGAGTCGGCTAGAGAAAGTTAACATCATGTTCGTAGAACACCAACAACTGCTTTAAAAATGTACCTACCCAGTGTTACCCTCAATCGTCCCTAAAAGTTAACTTCTACCTGTTTACTGTGCCTTATGTTTTCTATTCAAGTTTATAGCATATACTTTTTAACACTACTGTACAATATAGAATAAGAATAACAATAGAATTTTTAAGATTATATTTTAGCTAATTTACAAATGCATTTGTCTAAGGTACCTTATCTTTGTAATCGTAAGATTTTAATATTTACATTTTTTAAATTGTAGTTAAGGTTAAGTAAGGTTAAGTCTGGCCAGATATTAAGTTTAAGTCTTAAGGTTAAGTATTAACACTTTTGTATTTTATATTAACCTATTTAGTTAAGCATAAGGAGGGGGGAAATGTGGATAGTTAGGGCCTGGCGGTCGGAAGATGTCGTGCTGTACGGAAAGGTAGGCCCCCCCTCCTCTCCTGATAACCAGTAGCGTTTAGCCCATAGGTGTAAGCAGACGGAAGTGACGCTGTAAACCTAAGCTATATAATACTGTGCTACCCGTCAATAAACGCCATTTGCCGTCCACCACATTGGTGTCTGCGAGCTGATGGCCCGAGCGGCCTGGGGTTGGTCGCCGTGCCGTTCCTGAACCAGGTCGCCACGCCAACAAAGGCAACACGAGTCCTTCATACCTCCCTCCTTAGTTCTGTCTTCAGCTGGAGAAGCAGATAATACTGCCTCGTCTTACACGTTACATACACAGCAATTTCACAATTGTAGACTCATAGAATGGTTTGGGTTGGAAAGGACCTTTAAAGGTCATCTAGTCCAGCCCTCCTGCAATGAGCAGGGACATCTTCAATTAGATCAGGTTGCTCAGAGCCCCTGATGTTTCCAGGGATGGGGCATCCACAACTTCGCTGGGCAACCTGTTCCAGTGTTTCACCATCCTCGTCATAAAAAATTTACTCCTTATATTTGGTCTGAATCTATCTTCTACAACAGCTACAATACAGATCTTTCACTAACATGTCTAGCTAGAAGCACCCCAAAAAATATCTTTAGCACCCAGCACATTATCTTTGATGTCTTCTCCATGCTCTAAAACACATGGAAAAGTGAGAGGTTTTGAAATACGCCCAGCAAATTCAAGCCATTCTGCAGTAAGGAATGAACATAATTCTGATGCTGGACCAAACTACCATGAACTCCTTTTGTTTAACTCAAGCGATTTGTCTTATTCCTTGCCTCTTATCACTGCTTTAGAGGCATGCAACAGAAAAGCATATACGTTGTGAGTCAGAAATAGCTCTACGGATTCAAAGATTTTGCTAAAGATACCAAATGGCGCTGATACAGGCAATACAGGACTGAATTATAATGAGATATCCCACAAGTAGGCCACCCTTGTTATTATGGCGGAAGTTAAATAGGTCAAGGACAGAAAAGATTCATCCACCTCTGAATTAGGGTTTTGTAACTTAAGTTCTTCCTAGCCTCCTTTTTGCCCTTGCAAATTCTCTTCCTGAGTTTGCAATAATTGGAAAGATAGAGACAACTGGCACAAAAATGATAAGCAACATCTGTGCCTTCGTGGGTACAGAAACATTAAATCAGTGAGTGTTCTAAATACTGCATATTTGTGCAACTTCTCTTCCTGCTAAAATTACATTAATTCACCATCTGGAAGGAACACCATTTAGAACTATATGAGCATTTAAGTACCCACTTTGGATTAAATTTGTGGTTGTTGTAAATACCCCTGATTTAGCTTTGATTTGTCCTTTATTAAGCTTGCCAAATATGTAATAGTTAAATCAGAAGTAGTTTCGCTGTTTGAACTTAAAAAATGTAATAGGCAGATGGATTCAAAAACCAAGCCAAAAAATTGCTTTCTTTTTACAGTCTGCATATTTATGACATAGTTTTAATACTGTCTCCATTTACTACATTTTACTTGTCACCTCTTCCTGAAAGACTGCATAAAACACTACCACTCCATATTCTAAAAAGCCATTTTAGGAATTTTTCAGGTATGCAAACTGTATGTATCTAGTTCAAAATCAATATTAGCAAATCAGTAGTGGAACAATAATTTTGAGTTTAAGAATTAGCTCTGAGGCTGTATATTTATGTAAGAGAAAAGACAAGAAAAATCTGCAACTCACAGAAGGGGATATATCTGTGTATGTCTCTACTGAATAGAGATGACAACTGCAGACAAAAGATATTGAACCCAAGCCCTGCACTGTCGAACTTTGAACCTAATTTTTTTCCTAATTGGTGTGTTTAAAGCTTTTAGTAGTGTTCCTGCAGTGTACCTCGGTGAGGTATGCAGTTTGACAGCTACTGCAGAGATGATGACCACAGAGGTCAACCTCACGTAAAAAGGACAAGGGGAAACTACATATTGGACAACAAGACTTACAGTGTTTGAAGCAGGCATTCTGAGTACCCAGAAAGGTTTTTATATAAAGTATTTATTTTAAAGTGACCGAATTGCCCTGCTTCAGAAGGGGGGGTGGACTAGATGCCCCACAGAGGTCCCTTCCAAACCCGAACATTCTGTGATTCTGTGAATTAGCTTTCCTTTTCAGTTTATAACCTCAAGAAATAACAGTAGTATAAAAAAAAATGTTTAAAAGGTTATTCCATTAGAAGTATTTCTTGATTTTCTATACAATAATATTTTTTAAAGATATGTTGTATCTTAATACGTTCCAGACATAGTGAATGCTTGCAAAACCACATCTGGTACTGCATCATGCCCATTCTTCCCTACAGCCACCCTTTCAAAACTGCTGAGTGGTTTAGCTGCTGCTGTCTGTCTCTGAAATGACACAAGAAGAATTCCTGTGCTAAGTCATATCTGTTGCCCCTTGTAGCATAGTACAGTACAGTATCTTGTCTCTGGGAGAGACCAGAACAGGGTGTTTCAGTAAAATGGATGTGGTTATCTAAACAGTTATAATTTGGATGATTTCTAGATTACGGTTTGAGTTGAAAAAGCCCATTTTATGCAACACTTTAGAAGAATGAGGTCAATTTTGAGAACAATATACTAACTTCTATTGAACTAAGGAGTCTGTTACCAGATTTGCCAGAAATTCAAGGAGCAAAAATTCCAGCAACTCTTACAACAGAGAGTAAATGAATCATTAAATTCCATCCTGATCTAATTCTAGCTTTTTTTGATAAATGCAACAATACACATTTGTGAGTTCACAAACAGTCTTGAACTGGTACCTTTTTCACCTCTGTATGGACTACAGCTTGGTCTTTTTACAGGTCAGAATAAACTTACATTAAGGTTCCTCTATGGATGCCAATATATAATGTAAGCATTAGGATATGCATGCAGAAGGCCAGCTCAGCGTTAACAAGATAACAATGTGAGAAATAGCTGAAATGAGAAATGTTATATATATATATATATAACAAGACAGGTATTACTGTAACACAACCGCTGACCAAGGGAGAAATTACTGGAACAAGTATATTACAAATACTAATAAGGGTGTAAAGTCAGCAAAATTGGGGCCAATGGGGGAAAGATTAAAATAGAGGCAGGCTTTTTGCTTGGAAGTGGATGACAGTGGTATTTCTTCTGGTGCAAGGAGTTTAAAGGAGACGTTACCATATTTGTTGACACTATTTTTGACAAGTATTTAACCAGACTTTTCTCTGATATTAGTTTACTGGAGTCTTAGTCAGCCTACAAAACCAACTGGATTAGGAGAAGCAAACACTTAAAAAAAAGTAACTGTGCTCTGAAGGTCTAAAAATGACCTTGGTTTCACAAATTCTTCAAAGTATGGGATTTTATTAACAGTGTCCCAACATTACTGGCATAAAAGATGACAATTTTCCTATTTGAATTTTCTTTTCAAGCCAGTGACAATCTCATACAATGTTTGCTGTGCTCTGGAGTTCCACGGTGAAGAAAAAGTAATTTTATTCAGTGATGTGATAAATACCTTCCATACCAAGTCTGAGAACATTCTATTCATTCAAAAGAAGAACCAGTTATAACCAGAATCAGAAAACCAAACACTTCCTATGGTTTCAGTCGTTTGGAAAAGATCATAACAGTCAAAGATTCTGTGTAAAAAGGGAACCGAACATTTTCCCCTAAGCCAATTCTTTTGGATCAACATGATGATCCGCCAACTGGTACTACTCTCATCACCAGCAAAATGGACAAAAGATGAAGAGAACAGAGGATTCACAGCTTGCTGCTTGTGCTAGGAAATCGCATCCCATGCGCCTGTAGGGTCTGAGGAACCACCCTATGAAGGAATCCTAGCCCATAGGGGTATCATCTAATCTGTTCAAATGACAGCAACAACCCGAACCCAGTATATACCTTCTGTGAGTACTCCCATGTAACCTACGGGGGTTATATTAAAAGCGAAACCTGTGTTGGTGCTCGCACAGGATGGGGAAAGCATCCTGTAATTTAAAGGAGTCTGCTTCTATAAATTAGATTTTCTTGCAGACTCTTCTGCTGCTTTTGACCTTGACACCGTGATGTTGAGCTGGGTTAAAAAGCCACACAAGGGGTTTGTAAGGGTTTAATGAGCAGACATCTCTCTGAGACCAAGTAGCTGGCAATCCCTGTGATAAAACCTCTGCAGCCCAAACAAGGGGATTTGAATGACAGCCCAGTGAGGTTTTAGGAATACTTTCAGCAGTAGACTGACAATGAGCTGATCTGGGAGAAAATGCAGAAGCTTCAGGAAAGCCAGCCTAAGGAGAGGAGTCTTACTGGGAAGCTGCCAGAGTTTCTAAGGCTTACCCTGCCTGGCAACAGACAACTGGACTGGAGGGTTTCCATATGGACTGGAGACCAGAGGGACGAAGGGCATCAAGAGCCAGGATCCTGTTTAACATCTCCTTGAAGACAAACTACAAAGATGAAGAGACATATACCAGCCACAACACAGACCTCACCAGTAGTGTCAGAAGACAGAGTCCACAGCCTTTTCCCAGCTGCCATCAGTTACTTATTTACCACAGCTGGGAAATATCTGAGAAGTGCATTAACCTTTCACCCTGAGACAAAATGTTTACCATAAATTTGACATTAGATCAGAGAAGTCTGAAAGAGAGTATCAAAATAACTGAGTAGTTAGCTTTGCATGAAATTATCAATAAGAAAACTCTTTCTACAGTTCAGGAACATAAGGAAAATTGTTATGTTAAGCGTTCCCTCCAAGTAAAACATGCTTTTCGTGCCCTAATGCTTTACTTGATGCATTCTGACTTAGCACACTCTAGGTTCACCAAAGCCTGAGAAAATTGTATCACACTCCGAAAATTTTCTCAAAGAGAGAGCAGCAGTCAGTGCTTATGCATCATCACAGGAAAGGAATAGAACAGGTGAAGTGACAACAGATGCCCTTCCCAATGAAAAAAATTCAGAGATCAGCTGGACTGAGACCAGAGATCTCCAGCAGCTCCTGCAGCATCCAAGTCTTGCCTGCTGGAAATGCACCTATTTGTGCATATGCACTCCACTGCATGCATGTGGCAAAGAAAAAATGCTGTAACATTGGCATAGTCTTTTGAGGAGAATAGCTTTTTCACTCTCAGAGATACCTGTTTGGAAAATCATCATTTACAGTTCCCTGGCCTGTATTAATCTGGTTCATTCTCACGTCACGTTAAAATCTCCTAGAACAACTTATTATCTAAAGTACTGGAAATACAGTAAACAAGCCAACACACTAACCAACCACGTGCAAGAACATTATTATAGATTAAATCGACAATCTATACTGAGTAATAAAACTTGGAAATACTCTAATGAGTAGACAACAGAACTACACATTCTCCACTGGGCAGCCTTAAAGTCTAAATTAAAACAACAGTTTCAGAGTCAGCTGTATATGCTGGGATAACCTTTGTAATTTAGCAAAGTATTTTCAAAGCTCCAAACAATATACTATTTTTCAGTTTATGTCTCATGCACTTTTCATTCAAAAACTTCAAATTGCTACACTACTAGAATTTTCTGGATTGTAAGTAACATCTACTATCTCCTTACACCTCTGTCCCTAACAAAATCCTCAGACTCTAGACATAATTAAATATCACCACCAACTTCATACTTTCAAGTAATAGGATTATTCCCTTCCTCTCCAAATATTTCCTTACAATGCTAATACTAAGAGAGTTCAAGATTAGAGACAGGCCATAAGGGTGTGAAGGTAAATGACTGTTACTATCATATCAAGACACTGGATCCCTTTAAAATTATTCATATCACCTTTTATCACCTTTTCCCACAAGTGTAAAAATAAAAAGGTCCAATACATCTTCTGCCTTTCCATTGAAAACCTGGGACTTTTCATTGCTCACTAACTTCACAGGTCCCTTCTTTGACATCATGTTTGCAAAGAATAACAGTATTTTATATAGCAAAGTTTTTAAAAAGTCACTTAGGGTATCACCTTTCCCAGTAGGCGAAAAAAAATTACTGGTGAAACAGTCAGTTTAATGCTGTGGCAATTATATACTAGATTTTAACCTCAGATGTTTTCTTACACTTCTTTTTCTTCTTTCTTTTCATTTCACAAGAAAGACTCAATTATTCCCCTAGGTATGCATGAGGCATGCTGACAGATATGATAAAAATTACCATGGGATACTACCGATTAATATTAATCGGTAGTATCCCATGGTATGCATTTCCTATCTGTAGTACTGATCATGAAAATGACACGACTCCAAAAGGAGTTGAAAAGTTTCAATGATAAAGATTTTCTTTCCATTTCAATTCAACTGAAAAGCATATGAATATCACATAGATCTTAGTCCACAGATAGTTTCATAGACATTTATGTTGTAAATTTGTCCTTATTCCACATGAGATATCAGCGTGATGGAAAAGAAACTGTGTTTATCAGGATCTCTTTCAGACAGTGTCTATGAAGCTCCACTTGTTACAGTGATACAAATGATAGCATTATTAATGTCAGGTCGCTAAAAAAGCCTCAAGGGATAAAACAGAGATACTATTCAAGCAAACTGGCTGTTCATATTGTACAGGCAAATACCTGCTCACAGATGTATTATGAACACACACCACAGGAAGACTACTTTAGTAATATATTAAGTTATTTATAGCTACTCCTTAAGAAGCTAAGAACAATGGCAACCACATTACTAGTATTTATAGTAAGTATTCATGTTGTCAGATGGATTTTGAATAATGTCCCAGGCTGGGACACAGCACTGCAGATCTTGGCTCAGATTCCTGGAGTGATAAAATGGGGGATGTGCAGAGCAGTTAAATATATTCACAGCTCCTGTATCCAAACCTGGCTCTCAATGAGATTCACTGACCCAGTTAGCACAACCAGTGAGAGATGAGGGAATTAAGCTTTTTAGGTATCTCTTCATCATTACAGAAAGCCTAGTCTCCAAATCACGTCTGGCTTCCCCTCTGTCGTGCTACTTCATTCTAGCAAGAACATTTCGTATAGCTAAGAAAACCCAGGTAGTAACAGCAAGTAAAACTGTTCTGTGACACCTTCTTTCCTGATTTTGATTAAAATAAACTCAAATATGTTTCTGCCATTTGTGCAAGATAAAATGTTCAGTCATCATTTTTAAGTTCTTCACTTGCAAGTACGGAAACCTTCACTCCCCTGGGAAGAGACAACAGCTGCCAGCAGCCGACACCACTAGCTTTAAGCGTTTTCAGGCTTTCTTTATACAGCACGGCAGATTACACCCATGTAAGCAGATTAACTTGATTATTTCAGAAATATCAGATGTTACATTTCTGTATGCGGAATGAGTTTGAGACACACTGATAGCAACCAAGAGTCAATGATACATGGTCCTTTGAATTTAATGACTGGCATCTCCATGCGCAGTGATAACTGAATCCAAAGAATTTTATGGAAGTCTTGTTAAAAAGGAATTATTTGTGGATTCAAACAACATAATGTTGTATTGCCTTGCGCAATTTTACTTCTAAAATGTTTTAATGACAGTTCCCATGATGATAATCTACCGCTTTTTAAAAACATTACAACAGTTCAATAAATATTTCAAAATATAAAGGCTTGATATTTTACACTTTCACAGTGCCACTATGTCAGATATGTTCTATAGTTCACTAGATACTTGGTATACCTTACTCTTCCTAAAAGGTTTATGGAACAAGATCCCATGTAGTAAAGGAGATCGTGTAAGACCAACACAGAAATGTCCCCAGAGCTATGGAAAGAAACACAGATGTGTTTTTTCCATGCTGTCAGCATATGTGCATGCATGACAGAAGTATATGGTTCACCTTTACAGACAGGCAGGCTACAGGAGAATACCCCTTTGAATATCTAAACGTAGTTTCAGCTCAGTACATAGTATATGTTTCCATATGGAGTACTGATTGAGCCTGATTTATCTAGCATTGAATTATAATAACCTAAAATATGAAAGAAAAAAATAAGTATGGTTACAGTGTGCGCAGAAAGCCAAATGACATAAAAAGTGTCATAATTATGTAGTCTGTTTTACTGCATTTTCAGTAGACCCACCTAGACTATCATAGCATTTTTGTGCCAAATGCTGTCCCTTTTACTTTTTTTGGTAAAGTTGCTTAAAAAAGCTTTGCTGAATGGTTTTTCCAAATCCCATATCTGAGTTCCAGTCCTAATGCCAGTCATTCCTCACACAATTTGGACAGTCAGGTTCAGATCCCTCTGTGAGATACTCTCTGCCTTCAACTGCGATGCTTTGCAATTGGAGAACCAACAGTATCCTGCATTAAAACCTAAACCCAGGCTGACTCCCAGCTAGGTCAAGGAGGAGACATGAAGGGATGAGAGGGATAAAGAAAATTGCTGCCTTTATTTTATTTATTTATTTTTTAATCTTCCTGTTCAAATCATGCTGGTTAGCCATTATAGTATTACATTGAAAAAAAATTCTGTTGCTTTTTTTTTCCTCTCATCTTGGTTTAATATATACAAAAATAAATTTACATTAAAAAATAAATTAGGCAAAAGTAACGTTTATTACTGAGCATGTCTATAGTGTTTGCTCAGGTTCAGGCTTGACTGTGAATTCAGTGATCAGGATTATCCCATATTTTTAGACACAAGATTCATGCTCTACGTCAAATACGGACCGGACCAATTAATTAAGTAGGCATTGAAATGTGACAGGAAAAAAAAAAAGTGAAATTTTAACTCAAATTCTTTATCACAGAAGCCACACGGCACAGTGAGTGACTCGCAGCTCTCATGCAGGAATAGCTAACAGCCTGTATATTTTCCTTTTCAGCAACCAAGGCTGCAGGCCTACCTTTAACTGGTCTCCAGAAATACCCTCTCTGCCAGCAGATTATCCAACCAGGAATGATACTCATCTATGTAGTGTCGCTTCAGTTTATCATGCTTGCTTCAGTTTATCACAGGAGCCCTCAGAAGAAATACTACGGCATCTACCACATCCTCACCCACAGCTCTCTGTCCAACATGAGCCCCTAGGAACTCATATTTCAGCCGAATGCACCTCTTTTTCTTGCCCCACCATCTTGTGGATGTTCACTCTCCAGGCATATACATTTTTTAAATCCATCACTCTTCTTACACAACTTCTGAATTTCACTGCCTAACCACCCCCCAAACAATGTGCATCTTGACTGTTTCATTATCATGCAGTTTACCTCTCTTCCAGGAATGCCTTCAGGTCCTGGTTCTCCTTTATGTCCTTTTTCACCCTAAAAGAAAGAATGTTTATTTTTTTATATAAACAAGACAAATACTAAACCATGACACTTTTTAAGAGGCAAAATATTTTAAGATTCTGGTCTGTTCTGCATGAAGTGCTACATATACATTGCTGGCTGCACAAGCAAAACTATTTCTTACATTCCAACAGAAATTCTTCCCAAATAAATGCCTCTGAAAAATGTCTAGGGCTCTGAGAGCTACAGTTCTCTGTACTTCACAGTGTCACTGAACATCCATGAAGACTCACCACAGAAAAATATTCTTGGTTTTCACAGTGCTCTGAGAACATGGTGGTGAAACAGAAATTTACACTGGGGAACAGTTTTCCTTTTGAAATTCTTAACATTGACATTAAATTAATTGCTTTCATTCTGAGACTGGTTATTAATAATTCTTGTTTTAAATGTCTGATAACAGAACTGTCCTCGATATTATTACTTGTCTTTGACTCATACTGGTATACGGTTCACTGATTGCATCTGAAAAATGGAAACAATTTTTGTTCTGAAAATTTTCTCACAAGTATGAAGATGAACAGCATTATGAATCAAAAGAAAACAATGGTGGGAAGGATCCTTCAGAATCGACTATACAGACTGGTTCCTGTGTTTGCTCATGAAACACTGACTACAAAACTCCATATTCTTTGTAGGACACATGAAAGGATTTAGTTCTGTATTATCTCTAACTATCATGCTATTCTATTTAAATTATGCTTCTTAAGCAGGTGTATTTTGTTCACTTTGATGAAATATGTGTTAAGGGAGGATGTCTTTAAGAACCAACAAGTCTAAACATCTGTATAATTGCTACTCTGTCACTAGACTGAACTCTGCGAAATCATAAAAGTAATATAATTCTGACAAAAGCGTGAGAACTGAATTTACTAGAGTCCAAACTCTTCGTATCAACCAAAGAAAGCGAACTGCCTTGAACTGAATTTCCATTATCTCCAGAGGACTACGTTTATCTGAGCAGAACCTATTCATTATGTCAGCATTATCTTCATAATTCTGTTAGGTAAATGGTATTAAACTGAGATCACTCAGCTAACTCCATTTTTGACACAGCCCTGACTCAGAGCTATTCCTCCAGTGGCAATGACAGAGGGCATTTCATCTAATAATCAGTTTTGCAAAATGAGTTTGTATGAGCTTTCTCAAACAACTGATGCCTACTAACAAATTAGCAACAGCAAACTGTGAATTTAATAATCCCATGCACAAGATGGCTTCGCCAGTTCATTGTTTCCATTTTAATACATCTTGCTGATAACAAACCTAATGCCATGCATTAGCCTCAGTCACACTGTTAATGTTTTTCCTCAAGTATTTTCTTTCTTGCTTGTCAAAAAAAAACCAAACACAAAACCCTAAACAACAACCAAACAATAAATCCCAGATAAATCTATGCATTTCTTGCAAAAGTTTAAATGACACCGAACAGTTATAGGAATTTAACACTGGTTATTTTAGTATGTTTAAACTATAAAGTCCTTTTTGTTCTATGGATGAAGGCATTGGTTGAGATAGTAGTTTTCTTTCACTGTCAGTTTAAAAAAAATACAGTGGAAGTCCCAAAACTTACTATTCTATTTTAAATAGCTTACTTAAACTTCTAGAAGAAACTGCAAAAACGACATTTTTCTTTTCATCACTGCGACTTACTGGACATTTAATACTGCTTTCAGGATCTTTCAACTAGTATCAGTTAAACTGCTACAATCTTGCGACAGCTACAAAGGTACAGTCATACATTTGACATAATATCTCCTTATCCAAATATATTTCTAGAAGATTTAGATTCAGATTCATTCCATTTTATGGAGCTGCTTTTTCTTCATCTGCTTTCATACTTTGAGAGAAAATGATATAAACGTGTAGAGGTTTGCTTCAGAAGTAGTAGCATCCTGTAAATTCCTTGATGTATAAGCAGAAACCTAAGGTAGAAGTATCTTGTCACAAATTGTTATGCAGCATCTACATTTACAAAAAAACCTAAACAAAGAGCCGAAGACAAAAGACGACCCTCCCCTCATCCTCACTTGCCATTTGCCTTGATATTAGACGAGCAGCACGTGTTGGACACCCTGCCTTTTCCTTCTACAGTAGGCAGGCAGTAACTTTGAAATGCCAGTGGACAGTTCTAGACACACACAAGTGTGGCTGGCAAATGCAAGGGAGAAAGCAAAACTCCCTTCCTTATGATTTACAAGATATTTGGATTTAAGATGTTTGTCAGTTTCTTAGACAGAATGATAAAAAGCACCACCTGTTAATGAGCCTTGGACCTCTGCAGTGTCCCAAGAGCCATGGGCTTTCTGCCAGGTACATGATTTTACTGTGAACCTATTCTGATTTTTTAATGGAGTAAATCATTTGTCATCGCCAAGCCTGTTGTATGGAATGTCCGTGTCCTCTGTGAAGCCAGAATATGAATCAAACAGAGGTCTAATTTTTACAATTTGTTCTCATGAGAATTGAGCCAAGTCACACTCATTTCTGCCTTTATGGAGTGCACTATACTACATAATTAACAGCTTCAAATCTAGCCAATTTGCAGAATCGCTGAAGCCACTCCAGAGCGTAGAGGAGGCTGTTAATAATCAACATTATAGCTTACCTCATAGATGAACAAAAAAGAGAGAAAAATGTGTTAATGTCTTTTTATATCTAATGTTCCTGCCTGCTTATACTATATTCAGATGAGACAATTAAAGACTATTTATTGCAAAAACAGGATGACAAAACTCTTGAAGTGCCATGCCTTGTTTATTAGTTAACTAGAACTAATCCAATATAACACTAAATTATTTGTATTTCTTTGGGTGCATTCTGTTTTCAATTACCCCAATGGAACAAGCTGATGGGGTTGCTTCAGTATAAGCGCTGGGAGGGATTCAATCTGCTGTGTGTAATAGTGGATACACTGAATTCTGTGGTAACATTCTTTAATCAGAGCCAGGGGTTTATGCATGGCCTCTGTAAGATGAGAGTACCAGCCTTCAACCCACTTGTCCACTTTAAGGCTGCCTCATTTTCCTTGCATACTATTTCCTCCTTATTATAAAGGCAAAGTAATGTATTTGGAAATAAAATACATTCATATCTGAAAATTTACCTAAAAAGGTAAAGTTTTTTTGTAGCACTGCGCTGTTAATGATACTCATCAGGAATTCCTGATATCCTTTGTTCCAAACATTTTAAAGTACTATTGTTAATAATAGCTGAAATACTCTCCTAAGTACGCAAGCTATACAGTACCACTAACTCAGTCTGGATACTTTAAAATTTTTAACCTCTGAAACTCCATGATTTTACCTTACATATCTTTAAGATAGTTATCACCTGTTTTTTTAAAACTCTTCTGCGTTTTGCTACAGCTCTGTCTCAACAGAATGCTATACATGAATTTTCTTTTCTTGTGACCATTTCTCCATAGCTGCTTCTAAACTGAACCCAGCTCACAGTAATGCTTACTGATTTTTTGTAAATAGGTTATCAATTTAAAATATCAGCATCTTCAGTTCAAAAAAACCCCCTATGGCTCTTTCTGTTTTTGCTGACAGATGTCTGGAGAGGTGGGGTTATGAAGGGCTCCATCCCAGTAGCGTTCTTATTGACTGACCTGTAACCCTTCTGTGGAATGCGGGATAGTATACTTCAGGAAAGCCCCAATACTCAGGGTGAAGCACCCCAGGACCACTGAGACTCTATAGCATTTAAAAGGAGTGGAAATGGATGCAGACTAATGACCTTGTCTCAGTTCAGACTGGGAAGAACTATGCAAAGAAACAAAAGACTGACACAAGAAGCTTATTTCCAAACAGGCTGTAACCCTACATCTCATAAGACTATTACCTAAGCAGGGTAAGAGGAGACAGCATAAAACATGGCAGAAATACACTCCTATTTCTAGTAAACTAAAATCAACAGTGATGACCTAGAAGGATGTCATCATGAAGCCTATGTCTTCCCAAACCCACCTATTTAGGATACTCTGACAGAGTAAGAAAGCAGGTGATCATAAAGTTTCATAGGCATCAGAAATTCAGACAGCTCAGTAGATACACTTATCAAGAAACCATGACTAAAAAACCTCTGATTCCAAACCACGCCATCGCCGTCCTGTGAAAGAGCCCCAAACAACAGGTGTCACGCCTGACCAAGCCAGAAAACATATCAGGAGAAAGATCTTTCCTTCCTGCTCCACTTACACAGACTGAGCAATACTGAAGACGTTCATACTGGCTAATTAGCACTTAGTGTCATGCATCATGTTTCTAAGCAAGCTCTAAGCATTTCTACGGCAGGGAGACTACATCAAGGCAAACTACCACCTCAAATGAGCCCAAAATCTTAGCCACAGAATGACCTGAAGCCAGGCCAGCCCATGGCTCCCAAGATGCACGGATAAATTGCCTCTTCCTGTCAGCAGGAATGAGGCAGCCATCCATTTTCATTCTTTGCAGAAAAATCTTAAAATGCAAAATGACCTTGATCAATCAGAACAGCTATTAAAAATATAAAGTCCAATAAACATTACAGTGTAGTGCTCTCCAAATGGAGAAATCAAATGTACAAATAACAAGTGAAGAGTAATCCCTGTAGCACTACTGCAGAAAGAGATCTGGGGATTATCACGGATTACATGGTGAGCAGGAGTATGTAACACAAAGCTATTTTTAAAATGCCAGACTCCATTCCGGGATGAGCCAAACACAAATTGAAAAGAAACAATTATTCTGGCTTACTTGCCACGGATGAGAACAGTGAAAAACAGCATCTAGTTCACAGCATCATATTTTTCACAGAAATTTGTCAACTTTTTGTTATCTGCTCTCCTCTTTTTGGTATCTGCCAGACTCTTTTCAGTGGTGCCCAGCGACAGGACAAGGGGCAATGGGCACAAACTGAAGCACAGGAAGTTCCGTCTGAACATGAGGAAGAATTTCTTCCCTCTGAGGGTGACGGAGCACTGGAACAGGCTGCCCAGGGAGGTTGTAGAGTCTCCTTCTCTGGAGATATTCAAGACCCACCTGGACAAGGTCCTGTGCAGCCCTGCTGTAGGTGACCCTGCTTCGGCAGGAGTGTTGGACTAGATGACCCACAGAGGTCCCTTCCAACCCCTACCATTCTGTGATTCTCCAAACCGCAATGATGGAAAGTTTGGAAAAAAAAACATTAGGAGGAAAGAGTGAACACAGGACACACTGATGAATCTCAAATATGGGGAAGAATGCTATAAATGTGACAATAAGTTTTCCATAGGAATAATACAAATAATAGGTTTAATTTGTAGCCAAAAGGATCTAGGCTTAGGGAGTGTGAAACTAGGGTTAAAAAGGCAGAGAAGCACTATAATGATCTGCCTAAGAACAGAGTGAAATTGCCTTAACCGTATATTTTGCTTGAGAATGCTCTAGACAGACTTGATGCATACTTCATCATACGTGTGTCTTCATGGGAGTGAAGCAGATATAACCCTGTACACCCTTCCAGGATACCATTTCCTCTAGACTGCTTCTTGGTTCTGCTATGATTGCTCTCTCTTGGAAAATGTGACAAAGTCACAGGTTAAAATAGATTTTGCTTTTCTTAGTATGATGCCCTTGCTGAGTAATGATTACACTCTTTGCAAGAGGCACTTGTCTTAAGGAGTCAAAATCATCTCATTTAATAAATAATTTCTCTTGTTTCATGAAGGCATTGAAAGACAGACAACATTGATTCAAATGCCAGCAATATACAGGATAACAATAGGACTGAGCTGCTTGCACTGTCACGGTGCCATTTTCACCTAGCACACTGATTGATTAGTATCAGTTCAGAGATAAAGAACAGCAAAATAAAAATCAAACAAAATAACATGGAGGAACCAGGAGTGGGCAGATAAACATGTTCTGAAGAGTTAGAAACCTCCTGAGATTGAAGGACTGTATCCACATTTGATCAAGACATGTAGTTTAGGCATACTTTTATGTTCTTCCTGAAAACTAAACTTCCACATCGCAACATCCACAAACACTGATTTCTAAAATAGCCTATGAATTCCATGGCACCCTGGCAGGCAATGAAGTGGTCTCAGTTATTGCCTTATGAAAGTCTGTTCTTACATAGCCTATAGAGCTATGATACACTTGAGAACTAAGCCTCCAGAAAACTCAAATTCTGTTCTTTTACATCTAGAAAATGCCACAGCAATGCTACCAGCAACGCCTTATTGAAAACACAAGTGAACAGTCCTTTGATCTCTTCATGTGTTCCTTGCAGATCTCTGAATCTCACCTTGGTCCTTGCCTTCAATGTAACCCTATCTTGTGGAAACGTAAAAGACTGCCTAACATTCTCTGATGACAACCAGAGCTAGTAGTTGAGATCGTTAATGAAATACTAAAAGGCATCAAATAATACTGTTGTAAGTGGAAAAAACAACCTATGTAGAACAGTATGTAACATACATTTTCATCTAAGAGACTTGTTAGGGTAAAATAAACATAAAGACACAGCTTCATCCTTTTGGGTAGTGGAGTTAGCCAGAACAAGGAGAAAAATAACTGAGATTTTGGATAACTGCTGTTTGCTACAACTTACACAAGACTAACCACAACCTAACATTTAGCTTTGTTACCCAATAATAAATGCCCCAAAGACCCTCGCACCGACTTTGCTTTTTGTCAAGTCAGATGTTGCGGTTTGTAAACCTTGCTCCGTATGCTCTCCTGCCATGGATCATCCTACCATCACCATTTCACCCCCTCCCCCCCCCGGCCTTCAAACCTTTCAATGTCAAGCTGAAACAAAAACCAAAATCTACCTCCAAAACTCCACTCTTTTTGGTAATTACTTGATCATATATTCCAAGGCTTAACTGCAAAGAAAAATTCTTACACCAAGTTTAAAGATTTATTTGTAAAAATAAGAAAAATCATACAACCTAAAGCATGAGCTATCCAAAAGTAGAGTTTCAGTCTCCTAGATCATACGTATTCTTAAAATCCACTTGAATATATTGATGGTCTCTTCAGAGAAAGTGCAAACAGTCAAGTAAAATGTGTTTATAAGGAAAAGTGACTAAGTTTTTTCATGGCGATCTTCATTTGCACATGCTACTTGGTATTAACATCCAGAGGCTTTAGTGGATTTGAATAGCTTTCTAAAATAACTCAAAATTTCCCCAAAAAATCAATGTGGTGTTTATTTCAATAATTTTCAGATACAGAAAGAAATCATACAACATACTTTAAAGACTCTAAAAAGCCCATCATGAATAGCAATGAATATCCCATTCTTTATTTGCTCCATCTGGCTGAGTTCTACACTACATCCTATACATTGAATATCACTTCAGTTTAAAAATTAGTGTGTTGTACATTGTTTATTGTGCTGCATCTTTCCTCATAATTCCCAAAGTAAAAGGCTTTCCAAGCTATAAAGGCTCATGAATTCAGTCAGACAACTTGTACATACAACTGTCTATAAAGAGGCCGTACAGGGTACATTCATGGTCCAGTTTTCCTCTCCTCCTACAGGTTCCCTGGCTAACCTTATCTGTAGATAAAAAAAAAATCAAAAAAACATTTCCATGAGTGATCATTTACACTTCTACTCCAGACTCGACTCCTGTCCAAGCAAATATCTGAACTTTCCAGTACCTTCTTGTTGATATCTAACCATTTGAATTAGTTTTAAATGTTACTTTCAACACTTTTAAGAAAGCTTCCGCTTTTGTCACTGAAAAAACATTGATTCTATTAGTCCCCAAGAACCATGAATAATCTTGAAGTGAGTCTCTCAGATCCAAACCACACCCAGACCATAGCCCTAACCTTCTTCAGCTATCTACAGAGCCACCACTTTCATCCAGACTTGATAGCACTATTTTCTCCACTCTTCATAAATCCTCCCTCATCCTGCTCTCACCCACCCATTCTGAATGTCATTGCTAAAACTCTATTCACCATTTATCTTCTCCTTTGCTAGTTCTCATGGACACATACCTAAATGCTGAGAAACATATGTACGAAACTCAGGGACAAAGTGTACAACTTGTCATTGCAAGGTCTACACAAATTCATACTGTTATCCCCCTTTAATAACCTCTCCCTCCAGTCTAATCACAGAATCAGAGAATCACAGAATGGTAGGGGTTGGAACGGACCTCTGTGGGTCATCTAGACCAACACTCCTGCCGAAGCAGGGTCACCTACAGCAGGCTGCACAGGACCTTGTCCAGGCGGGTCTTGAATATCTCCAGAGAAGGAGACTCCACAACCTCCCTGGGCAGCCTGTTCCAGTGCTCCGTCACTCTCAGAGGGAAGAAATTCTTCCTCATGTTCAGATGGAACTTCCTATGCTTCAGTTTGTGCCCATTGCCGCTTGTCCTGTCACTGGGCACTACTGAAAAGAGCTTGGCGCCATCCTCCTGACACACACCCTTCAGATATTTGTAAGTATATATTAGGTCCCCTCGCAGCCTTCTCTTCTTCAGGCTGAACAAGCGCAGCTACCTCAGCCTCTCCTCATAGGAGAGATGTTCCAGTCCCCTCACCATCCTTGTAGTCCTCCGCTGGACTCTCTCCAGTAGCTCCTCATCTTTCTTGAACTGGGGAGCCCAGAACTGGACAGAGTAACTCCTCCCCTGTGTGATGAGCACAAAATCTACACAATAGGTGAAGCATCATCTTTCACATTATTTATTTGTTTTTCATCAGGCAAGTCTGGTTGTTTTGCAGGTATCTCTCTTCTGTCTTAAATCTTATGTTTTAATTACATTATCTTTAGGATGAGATAAATTATCTGCTTCGTCTTTGTACTGTGCCTAACACAAGGGAATCATAATAAATGTTTTGACTTGCACAAATATTAGACCTTTTACAGACTTTTGCTCTTATATCACTCTTGAACAAAACTAATAGTTGAATTTGGCTCCAAGTTTCTAGCATCAAATTCTACAATAATTTTGAATTTTAGTTTCCTGAGTATCTGTCAATAAACTAAAAAAAACCCCAAGCTATTTAAGTACTGAGTATATTATTTTTCCCTTTCTCTAAGTGAATACTGAAAATGGATTTGACTTTCATCTACAATTGTTTAAAATTCTGTCTGCCTTTTAGTGGGGAGGTTTCTGTTTATGCTGGCTTAGTGTTAGTGTTGAATGAAGATTTTTCCGTAGGAGGAATAAACTAGTTTCTTTTCAAGGCCTGTCTCCTAAGACAACCTAAAACCAATCTGTTCTTGTCAGCAGTTGACAAATAGTATCGCTCTCACTGAGTAGTATTTTTTAGACACCCAAGCTTTCATGGTTTTGGCAGGGTGTTGCTATTTAGACTCTAAAAGATGCTCCGCAGATAGTTAAAGTAACATCAAGTGCCTGCGCAAGCTGATGGACTGCTTTGTCTTTTCTGCAAAGGCTGCACCTCTAGCTTTATTTCTGTCAGACAACAACCGAAATAACGGCATTTTCTGTAGCTGTGACTATTAACTGTGTTCACCAGGCCCACACAGAGAGCGGTATTGGTTACCTCTATTTTCTTACACAACAGTAAGTAGTTTATTAAGGTCATAGAAATTCATACTTTAGACCAGGAAACTGGGGTTTCAATAAAGCTCTCATGGATCCTGGTACAATCTAAAGGTGTGATGTGTTCAGTCTTCTGATGGATATTTATCTGAGGGCGAGGCTTGATCTGTGTTCAAAATACGTGCATCTTGCCCAGATTTCACTAAGGACAGTTCAAAACACAGCTATAAAAGAAGGAAATGGCTGCCTTTTGCATAAAAGTTTGTAATTATAGATTTAATGCCAGAAGTTTTCTCTGTTTTTGAAAGGATCAAAATCCACAGCTCCCACTTCCCTGGGCAACTGTCCATACGACCAGCCCATAGGGTACCTACTGTGCATGAAAACAATTGTCATATTTCTGTTCTAGCTGGACCATTGTGCAGTGAATTGCGAAAAATCAGTGGGTCTAGAATAAATAGGTGAGAGAACGTTCTGCAGCCTACTGAAGGGAAGGAAGCATCTTTAGAAAGGGCCTCCTGGGAAATTTGAGCTGTATCTACTGGCTGACTATAGACAACAGAAGCAAGTTTAAGTTAACATTTGCTTTCAATAAGTACTTAAAACTTGTAAAAGGGTACAAGGCAAAACTTCTTTCTTTATCTGTGCACAATATATATTGGCCTAGCCATATAAGGAAGATCAACAATATGCTCCCTGTAGACATCCAAGACAACTCAGTCTCCACTTACTGACACAGAAACTCTGAACTTCTGTTGTAAATTAGCTGGTCTTCTAAGCTAGCTTCTTTGGTTTCTTAAACTAGAATTTAAGAATACAAGGGGCAATGGGCACAAACTGAGGCACAGGAAGTTCCGTCTGAACACGAGGAAGAACTTCTTCCCTCTGAGGGTGACGGAGCACTGGAACAGGCTGCCCAGAGAGGCTGTGGAGTCTCCTTCTCTGGAGATATTCAAGACCCACCTGGACAAGGTCCTGTGCAGCCTGCTCTGGGTGACCCTGCTTCGGCAGGAGGGTTGGACCAGATGACCCACAGAGGTCCCTTCCAACCCCTACTATTCTGTGATTCTGTGATTCTGTAATACACAAAGACGGCCAACGAGAGTACTGTACAAAGTAGCAGCATAAAGCTGCTGATGGGGTTAACTACATTAGACACATACTTCAGCACAATTTACCATTCTTTAACTTCTGTGCAGATCTTTAATATTATTAACAGCCTTAATATCCTTGACTTGCGTGCCTACTACGTCAGGTCTTCTTCAAAGCAAGTATCTTCTAGGTACATAAATATATTCGCAAACAATGCGGCACAACAGAAGAGGATCTATGGAGCAAATGATGCAGAGTACTAGATGTTCACACTGCGTATATTCTGTTGGAGCTATTCTAAACCTACCCTGGAATAGCTTTAGTCCGTTTTCATGAACTCAAGAGCCATTAGCAACTGCAGCACCCTGGGCTTGTTCCTGAGTCCATCTTTCAGTTTAGCTTCATCCAAAAGGAATAACACTGTCCTTGTCCTTCTCCAGTCCCAAAAGTCATCTACATAGGACTGCAGCACCTTCTGGTTATTAAAATATTCCTATTCTTCTGGAATACCTTGGTTGTTGAAGAAAAGCCAGACAAAAGTCTGGAGAAACAGAATCTGCTGGGATATAACCCAGTAAACACAGGCTTTTTTTGGTCAAAACACTTCCCTGATTTATTTAGTTTACTAGGCATCACACAAAGAAGTGCAATAGCAGTGCACAGGGACACTGGGGATAGGAAGAAGCATCTGGAAAGGAGGAGATGGGGGAGGAAGACTGGTTTTATCATTGACAGTATTACCTTAAGAAACATTAACTACTGCTAAATGCAGAAAAAAAGTGCTTTGGAGACTTCAATACCCTTAAACACGTACGTTGCTGACTTTTCAGTAGTAACATCCACATCTGTCTTTGCAGGTTGTGGAAAGCTTCCCCTGCTCACATACACACACAGAGCACTAGTTTTGGTGTATTCATGAACAAAGGTTCTGTCATCTCCTGTTCTGCAGTGACCAATGTGTCGCCATTTTTTCATCTCTTCTTTCATCACTTTCTTAATGAATTCTGATCCTTACCCTAACTGCAAACAACTCTCTAATCAGATATTCACTCACTCAAAATTGCAAGAGCCCATTGACTTAAAGACATGCATTTCATCTGCATTAGCATGCAAGCCTATTTTAGAAATATTACATACAAGAATTTCTAAAAAGGTCTCAGAATATGATGCTAAGATATAAAACCTACAAGGCTGCATATGCATACATGCAATTTATGTTAAATGATGTTTTCCAGTATTGCAGCATCAATACTGTTTTATTAGATTATCCTGTTGTCTCTTCTCATTAGATAACCTGTCAGTACTATCTTTTTCACAAAGAATAATCCCCTGCAACAGTGGATACAACACAATCTTACTGAGAGTAGCAGCTGCAGTGTTCTGATGGCCTCCTCGCCATGGAGCCCCACCTGCTCAGTCTTACAGCATATCTTTGCTCAGCAACTCCTGAGAACTGCCTCCCATTTGAAAGAAAGGAGGCTCACGTGTGAGGAGCTCTGTTCAGTTCACTATGTTAAAGTAATATACTGCACCTGCCAGAAAGGATTCTGTTGTGCTTACTCTCTGTTGTTGTAATGCCTTCTTCCTTCAAAGTCTCCCTTCCGGCTTAAAGATCTTGGTAAAAAAAGATTTCCTTCAATAACTGCACTGCAGTAAATCAAAATAATTAAGTCAACAGTGATTTAATTTAGGAATCTATTACTTGGTATGTTACTAAACATTTTTGTGATTGTATTATATCTCCTAGATTAGATGACTCATCCTAGTACAGACATAAGTACAGTGTAAATGTGCACTTTCAACTGGAAATTGAGGAAATACACTCAAAGTTGAACCTATCACTAGATCTTGGATTGAGAAAAAAATATCCCACCTAGGCTACACTGTCAGCAAATACTGAGAATTATAGCCATGTAAAACTACTTTAATTTTAAGTCCTGGCTAACTGTAAGACCAGATCAATGATACCACCTGACATTATCCAGAACGCATGAGATCTGTAAGGAGCTGAATTACTCATGTTGTGGTACACTGTACCTAGAATGCTTCTCACAGCACTTCCACTTAAAAACAACCCTTTCCTCAAAGATATTATACAAAGGTATTAGTGAAACATAAACAGCTTTTGGAAAACTAAAACAGGGACAGAGAATAGACAAATATGTGTATGGATGGGTGTCTGCACAACAGGAAAGGCAAGTTACGAGACAGAAAAAAGGGAAGAGAGAAGGCACAGATCATTAAGGACTAGTAACAAAAATAGCAAGTAGACTAAAAAAATAAATCCAGAAACTGTGATAAGAAAATAAGTTTGAACAAAAATGACTAGATGTTGAACTTTAGTCAGACCTATTTCTCTAAGAATATCTTGTGGGAACACTCATACGATGGGCTATTTTCAGGCCTCCCTCTAAACCAATTGAGGTCACATTCAATTTTCAAATTAATTCTCTTCTGGCATTTCTTATCTTTTGACTCAGCAATCATCTTTTTTAAAATCAGTCTGTTCAGAGTAATAAATGGTAAACAACAAAAATCATCTGGCATAATGAATTATAAGGCCTTTCACCAAAGATCATCCCTGGAGTCAGAAGAGAGAATATTTTAATTCACAGCAATAAGCTTTATCGCTTGAGGTACAAGACTAGGCAGCTGCAGCAGAGGATGACTCCTCTCTTACGGTGAGGCCTCACCAGGGCAGTGTAGAGGGGAAGGAGAACCTCCCTCGACCTACTGGCCGCACACCTCCTAAAGCATCCCAGGATCCCATTGGCTTTCTTGGCAGCCAGGGCACACTGCTGGCTCATGGTTAACCTGTCGTCCACCAGGACACCCAGGTCCCTCTCCGCAGAGCTGCTCTCCAGCAGGTCCATCCCAAGCCTGTACTGGTGCATGAGGTTGTTCCTCCCCAGGTGCAGGTCCCTGCATTTGCCTTTGTTGAACCTCATCAGGTTCCTCTCTGCCCAACTTTCCAGCCTATCCAGGTCACGCTGAATGGTAGCACAGCCTTCCGGTGTGTCTACCACACCTCCCAGTTTGGTGTCATCAGCAAACTTGCTGAGGGTACATTCTAACTCTTCATCCAGGTCGTTGGATGAAGACCATTTCACCCATTCTTCTTGTTTTCCCCAATAGCTTACTCAAGGTCCATGCCCACCTCTACCCTCTCTCCTGTATACAAGTGCCCTGACCCAAGCCCCAGCGTTCACCCCACTGGTGTTACAGAATCCTCCGAGTTGTTGAATGGAAACTTGGGCCTCAACATCTCTACGTAGAGAGAGGATGATGGTGTGCTCTCTGCCACTGCCAGTGGATATTTCTTTGCTTCTCCAGAATATTTTCTCAGATGCTAAATGTGCAGCATTCCTTATAAATAAAAACTGTTACATTAATTTTAAACTAATTTAAATTTATCAAAATTACAGTTCAGAAGGTTTACAGACTTAGCTGTTTCCAAACTAGTACAACTGTTCTAGGCATCCATAGCTGTAATGGTACCCAGTCATCCACCTCTGGATACTTCTTCACAGAAATGTCCAAGGGGGCACAGAAGTAACCATTACTGGAAGCAGTACATCCAAATGAACTGGCACTCTGCTCACACTGTTAAACCTTACATCTCAACAGAGTGCCCACTAATGAAGCTGCAAAGCTTCTGATATCCCAGGTAGCTCATTCAGAATGGGCTCTGCTGCTTCTGCAGAGCACTGCATGCACTTCCTTGCCCAGAGCTCCACATCTGGGCCTAACATGCAAGAGGCTTCCTACCTTGTGGGGGCAACTGGAATTTGGACAGCTTTGTGGACTGAAGTGAATGTGTAAATGGCCATTTTCAGAGCTTAAGATTACACCAGATCTTGCTGGAGAGAAGTCAGACTGAAAAAGATACCTTTCTAACACCAAAAAAAGCACCTGTCAAATATTATATTTCTAATCCAAAGCAGAAAGAGCTTTAGAGTTCACAACAGCATTTGGGTATTGGCAAAGTCACTTCTCTCCTCCACTAATCTTGTTCTCAGCAAGACATCAATTGTTTACACTCAAACCTCAAAGAAAGCCATTTTGAGGTACATGACTAAATCTGGTGATGATACCAAATTATACGGGATAAAACGGATGAGGATGAATGGTGACAAACTCAATACGGGCATGATGAGACGAAATGACATGGCAAAAAAAAGGACAAATGAAGTTCAGTGTAAGTATATTTAAAATGATGAAATCCTTATGTCCTATATCCTTAGACTGGATATAAGGAAGAATCCTTTTACAATGAGGGTGGTGACACTGGAACGGGTTGCCCAGAGAGGCAGTGGAGGCTCCATCCCTAGAAACATTCAAGGTCAGGTTGGATGGGGCTCTGAGCAACCTGATCTAGCTGAAGATATCCCTGCTCATTACAGGGGGGTTGGACCTATGTGACCTTTAAAGGTCCCTTCTAACCCATACCATGCTATCATTGTGTGATTCTGTATGCAGCCATAATTTGTGAACATGATTACAACTTCCTAAATGCAATGACTGGTAATGGTCTGTTCAAAGGAACTCAGGAGTGAAATCTTGAGGCCACACTCAATGCTAGAGAGAGGATAGAAAAGGAAGTTCCACGTGAGGAGATATTAGGATGGCACAGAGAACAAAACAGAGAATTTCACTGTGATATTATACACACTGAAGTTCTCTCTAGCACTCAAAAAACATCCAGAGGCAGCTAGTAAGGATGATTAAATACAAAACAATTTTCATAGTGAGAGATACTATGTCAACTAGTATTCTTCAATTTGGAAGAGACACCTCAGGAATGCATGATAGTTGCTTATTGATTCTTGATTGATGCTGAAAAGAACACGAGAACAGGAATCTTTCAACAGATAAAGTAGGGGACACCAAATTAAATTAAGAGGAAGCGGGTTCCAAATAAACAAAAGGAAGTGGTTCTTCAAATACAAAGATAAACGGTGTAATTCCTCACCACAGGATATTGCAGATGCTTAAAGTTTACATGAACTCAAGGGAAAACTGCACTCACTAATGGGAGAGAAGTCCATTGAAGGCTACTAAATTCACTGAAAACACATCTGGCTGAGATCACAGTCTCAAATGATTGGAGGCTGGAAGAGTACATGGGGAGAAGCACTGTACTTGCTTACTTTGTCCTTGTGCTTCTCCCTGGGCACCACTTCTGGCTATCATTAGAAGCAGGATGCTGAGCCTGATGAACCTTTAATCTGACCAAATGGGTATGCGTAAGTAAATTAAACGGTGATACAGCTTAGGACCTGGAACTTGGTCATCTGTATCATTAAATTGATAGACCCCAGCTGTGAAGGTCTCTTGCAGATATTTCAATGAGTCTAATTAGCATTTCCCCATATAATTCCCAGGCACAGTTCAAACGTTAGCATAGGCTAGGGACTATTCCCTACAGGCAGTTTTGATTAAGCCTGTTTCAAAGAGCAAGAGAGTTAAACAGTACGAAGATGGCCAGATCAAGCCGAATACCACTGAATTACAGGATAAGCCCTGGAAATATTTAGCTTACTAGGCTAAATGCCAATGTGACTGCTTTTACTACAGGTAGAGACTTCCTGTAGAATAAACAATATGTTTTTCCTCCTCCCTTAGAATATCTGTGTACTGGTGTCTCTCTGTGATCATGTACGATCTGCTAATAATCAAAAATATGCTGTCAAATAAAAATACTTACATGCCCATGCATTGAGCTGGCTGACTGGTAAACAACATTTAACCTTACATGACTTAATGAAAAAAGTTCTAAAATGCTACCCACAATGTCAGAGCAGAACAATTGTACAAGCGAAGAAAAACATGCCCCCCAATTCCAAAACTTAAAAAGTGCAAATAGGTGACTAAATAGTTACAAGATGAGAAAGAAAAAACACTAATGCTTCCCTATATAGTATTAGCAAACAAGCGTGAAAAAATTCAGTTCACATTTACATCCAGCTGGTAAAGCATCTATTCTTGACTGCATGAGACAGGATTTAAAGGACTTCAGAAAATCTTCCCCTCGCTCCAAGAAAGCATCTGTATGGAAGATTAGCACAGGTAAGGAGCCATATTTTCAGCACAGTGGCACTGACTCCAGCCCCATCCAAACAAACTAGGGAATTTGACCCTTAGTCTACAATGCAAACTGTACTTTCTTCCATTACTCAAAAAAAAAAAAAAATTCAGACTAACAGCTCTGTTTATGCATTGGCCACAGTTACAGTAAGATTTGAGGTTTACTGAATTTACTCTTCTAACCTTTTGTTCACACTGTAACATTTCTAGCAGAATCTACATCTGACAAATAGAAGTGCTGTACTAATACACAGGAGGGTTACTAACTTCTTCTCTTAATTGTAATTTTTTAGTATTTTTAATCACAGACCTTGTGAGGTCCATGATTGTCTTCCATCCATGAGTAATAGCTTCTAATTTTCAAGTAGACTGGAAGCTCCCCCAGTACTTGAGCTGTCTTATGTGGACCGGTTTCATCACTGAGATTTATGGTACAGACATAAAAATATTAGGAAGACTAAATAATAACGAACATCACCTAGGATCTTAGAACGGAAAGGTGATTCCTTCTTCATTTACTTAGACTTATTTAAGTCAAGTATACTGAAAACTGTGAAATAAAAGACTACACCTGGGAACACACTGGAAGTTTATAGCCTTGTGTGTTCTGAATGGATGGAAAATAGACAGAGGAGTATTTTATTAGGTGTGATAGGATGAAGTAGAAAATGTTGAACCTCCGGGAAAACTTCTTGACACTAAGATCTATTAGGAATTTTCTTCTAAAGGAAATAGAGGAAGCCCTATTTCCTGGCATAATTCAAATTGTACTTCACAAAACAGTAAATATATACAAAGAACATCCTGCGTTTAAAAGAAAACGAAGCAGATGACAATGTTTTCTACATTCAGGCTGGACAAGCCCCAGTCTCTTTCTCTCTTCTCACACAGGCAAAAGCACGATCAAAACATACAAAAAGTAAAGATAAAAGGAAGAAACTTTGGAAACAATGAATTACTATCATTACGGTTTTACTCTGAAAGTTTCCCTTAGTAAAATACATGTAACTTTTTTATTTACATCATTTTACGGAGAAATATCAATCAAAAAGTTACAGTAAAATAATGACTTTACCTAAGGTCAATTGTTCACAAGTGCATATCACAGCACATATACTGCTGCATAACTCAGCTTTAATGACATCCACTTTTAAAATCCTCTATCTCGAGTGCAAGATAGGAGGGGAATATATATATGACAGGAGAGGTGCCCGAGGACTGGAGAAAGGCCAATGTCACTCCAATCTTCAAAAAGGGCAAGAAGGAGGACCCAGGGAACTACAGGCCGGTCAGCCTCACCTCCATCCCGGGAAAGGTGATGGAGCAGCTTATCCTGGAGGCCATCATGAAGCAAGTGGAAGAAAAGAAGGTTATCAGGAGTAGTCAGCATGGATTCACCAAGGGGAAATCATGCCTGACCAATCTGATAGCTTTCTACGATGACATGACTGGCTGGGTAGACGAAGGGAGAGCCGTGGATGCTATCTACCTTGACTTCAGCAAGGCTTTCGACACAGTCTCCCATGATATCCTCCTGGGGAAGCTGAGGAAGTGTGGGCTGGATGAGTGGTCGGTGAAGTGGATAGAGAACTGGCTGAATGGCAGAACTCAGAGGGTTGTCATCAGCGGTGCTGAGTCTAGTTGGAGGCTGGTGACAAGTGGTGTCCCTCAGGGGTCAGTACTGGGCCCAGTCTTGTTTAACTTCTTCATCAACGACCTGGATGAAGAGTTAGAATGTACCCTCAGCAAGTTTGCTGATGACACCAAACTGGGAGGTGTGGTAGATACACCGGAAGGCTGTGCTGCCATTCAGCGTGACCTGGATAGGCTGGAAAGCTGGGCAGAGAGGAACCTGATGAGGTTCAACAAGGGCAAGTGCAGGGTCCTGCACCTGGGGAGGAACAACCTCATGCACCAGTACAGGCTTGTCGTGGACCTGCTGGAGAGCAGCTCTGCGGAGAGGGACCTGGGTGTCCTGGTGGACGACAGGTTAACCATGAGCCAGCAGTGTGCCCTGGCTGCCAAGAAAGCCAATGGGATCCTGGGGTGCATCAAGAAGAGTGTGGCCAGCAGGACAAGGGAGGTTCTCCTTCCCCTCTACACTGCCCTGGTGAGGCCTCATCTAGAGTACTGTGTCCAGTTCTGGGCTCCCCAGTTCAAGAAGGATGAAGAGCTACTGGAGAGAGTCCAGCGGAGGGCTACAAGGATGGTGAGGGGACTGGAGCATCTCCACTACGAGGAGAGGTTGAGGGAACTGGGCTTGTTCAGCCTGAAGAAGAGAAGGCTGCGAGGGGACCTTATAAATGCCTACAAATATCTGAAGGGTGGGTGTCAGGAGGATGGGGCCAAGCTCTTTTCAGTGGTGCCCAGTGACAGGACAAGGGGCAATGGGCACAAACTGAGGCACAGGAAGTTCCGTCTGAACATGAGGAGGAACTTCTTCTCTCTGAGGGTGACGGAGCACTGGAACAGGCTGCCCAGGGAGGTTGTGGAGTCTCCTTCTCTGGAGATATTCAAGACCCGCCTGTACAAGATCCTGTGCAGCCTACTGTAGGTGACCCTGCTTCGGCAGGGGGGTTGGACTAGATGACCCACAGAGGTCCCTTCCAACCCCTACTATTCTGTGATTCTGTGATTCTGTGAGGCACAGGAAGTTCTGTCTGAACATGAGGAAGAACTTCTTCCCTCTGAGGGTGACGGAGCACTGGAACAGGCTGCCCAGGGAGGTTGTGGAGTCTCCTTCTCTGGAGATATTCAAGACCCGCCTGGACAAGGTCCTGTGCAGCCTGCTGTAGGTGACCCTGCTTCGGCAGGGGGGTTGGACTAGATGACCCACAGAGGTCCCTTCCAACCCCTACTATTCTGTGATTCTGTGATTCTGTGTAATATGCTTTATAAATGAAAACAACCATTTAAGGAAAACTACAATTGAAGAACCCCTCCTCTGAGCACAGCCATCCTCCTACTCGGTCACTCACAACTTCTGACTCTTAGAATCATAGAATCATAGAAAGTTTTGGGTTGGAAGGGTCCCCTAGAGGTCATCTAGTCCACCCCCCCTGCAGCCAGCAGGGACACCACTAACTAGATCAGGTTGCTCAGAGCCCTGTCCAACCTGGTCTTGAATGTTTCCAGGGATGGGGCCTCCACTACCTCTCTGGGCAACCCGTTCCAGTATTTCACCACCCTCATTGTAAAGAATTTCTTCCTTAATATCCAGCCTAAACCTACCCTGTTTTAGTTTAAAACCATTACCCCTCGTCCTGTCACTGCTGTCTCTACTAAAAAGATTGTCTCCATCTTTCCTATAGGCTCCCTTTAAGTACTGAAAGGCTGCAATCAGGTCTCCCCACAGCCTTGTCTTCTCCAGGCTGAACAAGCCCAACTGTCTCAGCCTGTCCTCATAGGAGAGGTGCTCCAGCCCTCGGATCATTTTTGTAGCCCTCCTTTCGACCCGCTCCAACAGTTCCATGTCCTTCTTGTGATGAGGGCTCCAGAGCTGAACGCAATACTCCAGGTGAGGTCTCACCAGAGCAGAGTAGAGGGACAGAATCACCTCTCTCGACCTGCTGGCCACGCTTCTCCTGATGCAGCCCAGGACACGGTTGGCCCTCTGGGCTGCCAGCGCACATTGCTGGCTCATGTCCAGCCTTTCGTCTATCAGTACCCCCAAGTCCCTCTCAGCAGAGCTGCTCTCGATCCTTTCATCCCCCAGCCTGTATCGATAGCGGGGATTACCCCGACCCAGGTGTAGGACCTTGCACTTGGCCTTGTTGAACCTCATGAGGTTCACACAGGCCCACCTCTCCAGCTTGTCCAGGTCCCTCTGGATGGCATTCCATCCTTCTGGTGTCTGCAAACTTGCTGAGGGTACACTCGATGTCGCTGTCCATGTCATTGATAAATATATTGAACAGCACCGGTCCCAGTATGAACCCCTGAGGGACTCCACTCGTCACTGGTCTCCATCTGGACACTGAGCCGTTGACCACTACCCTTTGGCTGCGACCATCCAACCAATTCCTTATCCACCAAACGGTCCACCCATCAAATCCATGGCTCTCCAATTTAGAGCGAAGGATGTTGTGGGGGACCGTGTCAAAGGCTTTACAAAAATCCAGATAGATGACATCCATTGGTTTTCCCTTGTCCACCCTTGTTGTTACACCATCATAGAAAGCCACCAGGTTGGTGAGGCAGGACTTGCCCTTGGTGAAGCCATGCTGGCTGTCTCGAATCACCTCCCTGGCCTCCATGTGCCTTAACATATCTTCTAGGAGGATCTGTTCCATGATCTTCGCAGGCACAAAGGTGAGGCTGACAGGTCGGTATTTCCCAGGGTCTTCATTTCCACCCTTTTTGAAAAGGGGCACAATGTTTCCCTTTTTCCAGTCACTGGGAACTTCCCCTGACTGCCATGACTTTTCAAATATCATGGAGAGTGACTTGGCAACTACGTCAGCCAGTTCCCTCAGGACTCTGGGATGCATCTCATCAGGTCCCATGGACTTCTGTACATTTAGGTTCTGCAGGAGGTCCCGAACCTGGTCTTCACTTATAGCTGGAGGGATTTTACCCTTCTGAGATACCAACTAGTGCTGCGATTTAGTCTATATAATAGCATACCTTACTTGCCTCTCTGAGTTAGAGTAGACTATTTCAGTTGGAAGGGACCTACAATGATCATCTAGTCCAACTGCTTGACCACTTCAGGGCTCACCAAAAGTTAAAGCATGCATTGTCCAAATGTCTTTTAAATGCTGCCAGGCTCTGGGCATCGACTGCCTCCCTAGGAAGCCTGTTCCAGTGTTTGAGCACCCTCTCAGTAAAGAAATGCTTCCTAATGTCTAGTCTAAACCTCCCCTGGCGCAGCTTTGAACCATTCCCATGTGTCCTATCACTGGATACCAGGGAGAAGAGCTCAGCACCTCCCCCTATAAGACTATCATATAAGACAATGTCATTATCTAAGTATTACAAAGAAAGCAGAATACCACAGAGAATTAAAACCCGTTTACACTGACAGTATACTTCCCATGGAGGGAAAAATTGCAGCATAGCACCTGCACACGCAGTTCTGTAGTTTCCCTTACCACTGCTGTCCTCTGTGAGAACCAAGTTCAATCTGAGATCAAAAAACCAGAAGGAAGGTGGAACAATACTTCTGGATTCCTCCAGTGTGGCAAAGAAACTTTTAAACAGCCTAAAATAATCTCCCTCAACAGCTTAAATTAGAGGTGCCTCCTGTATCTTTAGTTTACTTACAATCAATCACTTTTGCCTCAATTGCCTGCGTCTCCCTGATGTTCCCAGAGCTTGCTCTGCCAAAGCAGAACAGAGTAGAATAGAAGCCAAAGTCAACTATTTTGATTTGGTGAAATGAGGGATAAGGCTGAATTGGTTTCAAGCATTCATTTCTATGGATTGGTCACCAAAACTAAAGTACGGGATTGTTCTGCAAAAAGTGTGAAACAGTAAATACCTCATGTTTAGGTAGCTGTGTCCCACTGTAGGTGATAGACAAAACTGTGTGCAAATGCTATCTTGTTCCCTAATATGCAAGACAGGGCAGAGTTTTTTGTATTAGGAAAAATAAAACTCTAAGTTCCAGGCTTTTTAATCATGTTTGTTAGACATAAATTAATTAGTAAAAACTATTTTATCTTGTGACTCTATATTAAAATGAAAAGGTGTTGATACATTTTTAACATGGGGTTCAGTTACTGGAAACAGTGTTGTTGTTCTTCAATAATTATTTGAATTAAGGCTAAACTGAGTAACTGCTAAAACCCAGGCTGAGACCTACTTCCCATCATCTTAAAAAACACTCTTTCCTCACAAATCACGATGCATAGCTTCTGATGAGACTGTTCCAAATTATTTTTGAGCGATCACTGGTAAGTAAAGATCCTTCCACTTGTTATTTCCTTTTATTTGAAGGACAGTGGACTACACTATTAATAGTCACACTGGAAAATACTTTTACACAGAATGTTGTCATTAACTTCTGAAGTTACAAGACAAAAAGAAAAAAAAAGTCTAAATGTGCTGATTCAGCTTCCAGATATGAAAAATGTGGCTATCAACGGTTGGGTCATTTTACCTCTGCCTTAAAATAAGGGAAATCAAGCAAAGAGAGTGGCAGCAACAGCTGGAACCACGTGCCTGTGTCCAAACACAATTTATTCATAAGACTTGAGGAAAGCACACCACAGCTGCAGAGCAATTAGGAGAGAAAAAAAAAAAAAAAGAATAAACCCACAACCCCTTCAGAACTGATGAATAACGTTGCCACCAAGGAATTAAAATCCATCAGTGGAGTTAGAAACACTCAAGCTTAACAAGTGCTTTTTTTAGAGAATGAATCTTCGCATTATAAATGTTAGTTGCTACGGATGCTTGTTTTTACTTTTGATATTTCTTCCTTCCTGATTACTGGAATATTTCCTCCTAAAAAACTCTCCATAATTTTAAAACAGCTTAAATTCTGCTAATCCATAACATGCTTTCTTTAAAATATCAACACTGGAAAGCCGGCTGACACTTTGAAAGTGGTACGGTGGGTAAGTGAATACACCCATGGCCAAAGCTGCCTAACTCACAAATATATCGCACTTTTTCAAATTCAGAAGCTGCCACCTACTCTCCATTTTCTTCAGTCTGAATATTGCCAGAATCACAGTATCTGGTTATAAATTCAGCAGAAATGCTCTTCTGCACCTTCTATGATCCAAGAAAAGACTCTTCATTCAGGTTGCCTAATCCACCTCAGTCAAAACTAGTGAAAAAGCAGTGACTGGGCAGTAACTTGGTTAGGAGCTGGAGTTTCAAGTGTAAACTATCACCATCATTACTTTAGTTCCTATTAAGCAAGCTAAGAACGGGCTTTACCTCCTTCTTGCCCCTCAACACAGACTTGCCTTTGATGACCTGTGAAGACCTACTTGTCTGAAGCCACACAAGAAGATTAGGTTGCATCATCTAGACTGACCCAGGCTGGCATTCCGTCAGCCAACACAGCTTTCCGGAGGACCAGTTTAGTTACCATTTTAATCCACAAGCTTTTGAACTTTTTCTGGCCATTGCAGAGCATCTGTAACTAGGGCAAACTGCTTTAAGCTCCATTTCCAGTACCCGCTAGTGAAGAACAAGGAAAGGCTTCTCCTGGAATTTACGCTTGGAACCATTTTATGACTGTTGGGAGACTAAGCAGGTCCTTAGGACAACATGCCAGTCCATCAGGCAAAGGGATTGAACTTCTGGTCTGAGGAAGAGCGAAATGCACCTGCATTCTGCTTGGCCACTGGCAGTCACGTCAAATCACTTGGAGCCAGATACGTGCAGGACACAAAACTCATGTTAACTACTGTGTAGGTACACAGAAGTATATCAATTAAAACTAACCTTTTTAAATTAGCAGTCAGCTATGCTGTAGCAAATATTAAATTTTGCTATTGCAGTAAATTTGTGTTCTTAGGAAAAAAGTGTGTAAAACCTTCAGTAGTTGTGATCAACACAGTAAGATTCTATAAAAGTGCATCTGTAATGTACAAATGTAATAATTAAGTACTATAAATACCTACACATCATCTCATCATGCATTTCATTCTGTATAAATAAACCTTTACTAGTTACCATAGAAATAAGGTAGCAGTAGACACTACTGGAGTCCAGTTGTTATGATTCTGTTAGATTTCATTATTAAACCTTTTCTTAAAAGAGAAAAAAAAGTGGTTCTAATAGAAGAACTGACGGCACCAATTAACACGCATAAAAACCTCCTTGTTCTTCAGCATTTCAGGAATCATTTACATAGCAAAAATAAGAAATTAATCAATGAAAGAGTTCACGGAGACCTTTAGAACAAAGGTCTATTTGGTTGGCCATATATCAAATAGTTAAACAGAAAAAATAAATAACATAGGCAGAATAATTTACCTTTTCACCTTCTTCACCTTTACTACCGGCAAAGCCACGTTCACCCTGGAACACAAAACAATTAAACAAAAATCTTGAACAAACATTCTTCAAATAATTGCATTATTTAAGATAGCTTTATTGCACTGAATTTTTATTATGGGATTAAAACAGAATAAATAATTTGGATACTCTCATTCAAAAAGGCATGAAACCTCTACAAAAAAATGACACGGCTTCCTACAATTTTGTTGATTAAAAGTAGTCAATCATTTTTCCATTCAGCATAAGGGATCTTCTTGGATTTAAAAATTCTGAAATACTCCTTGTTGTTACACTCACTTATTATAGTCCTGCTATTCTTCTACAGAACCAGTTTTAATACAGTTATTCCCATTGATACCTTCTTTTTCATTTTTAAATATGACTAGTCAGCTGTGAAGGCCTCCAAAACGCAGAAATATTGAGAAAAAATATACAGATACGATTTACTAAAAGAAAACTCATTCCTTTAAAAACCACATCCAATTACCCAAATATTAGAAAAAAACAGGAGTGACTTTTGAAATACTAATTCAAGCTCAGCTTATTTCAGCAGATTGAATCCTTTATTTGATGATCTTTCAATAAAAAGACCTGTTACAATGCTCTTTCAAGGTCCAATTTGATAACATTTCGCTCAGAAAAAGATCTTTATGCAGAATCTTACCATGTTAATGTCTTCATCAAACAGCCTGTAGCCTGGCTGTATTATAACAAGAATAACACCTGTTTTAGATCTTTATTAATATATAGTTTTATGTTTTGTGAGACATACAGCCAAAGTTCTATAGTTGTAGTATAAAAACTACCTAATAAAAACAACAACAACAACAAAACCACCCAAGCAGTTCTTTCTCCCTCAAATCATCTAGGAGGAGACGCTTTGCGTATCTTTGCCAGTCTCTAGAATTTAGTCTCACTGCCTCAGTACAATGTATATATATTTTTTACAGGTGTGAAGATGAAGAGATTAGAAAATTTCCAAAGTGAAGCATATCGTATTTTCTTAATTACTTTCAAAAAATTAGAATGAGCAATCTCTACGCATTCTTTCACCCTTCAAAGAGTGTAATTTCTTTATATAGATGTCTAAGGTTTACGTAAGGTTAACTAGAACAGCAGGCTATGACTTGCAAAATTACTGGCAGCATTTTGTCAAATCTTTCAAGGGATATAGCCTGCATGACACATCTGGGTATTAAATTCAAAGCTTGGGAGATGTCCAGGTGTATAAATTATCAAATAGTTCGGGACTTTTAATCAACCACCTACAGTTGCTGCTTTTTGTTTGTTTTCTTTTGGTTGGGGTGGCTGATTCAATCAACAGCTTAGGGGTCAGTTTTAGAAGCATGGCCAAGACCAAGCATGCAAAACTGGATCTTGTGATATAACCTTCCATATGTCCTTGCCTAAAAATCAGTGGTTAATTACTGAAATTATTTCTCAATGTATGCAACTTCTGTTCTGCTCCTTCCACCCTGGGTTGTTCTATGATTCTATGATTCCCATTCTTCCCCAGCTATTGGATATACAACACAGCTAATGCCTATCCACTTTTGACAAATTTCTAGAAACAAAGTGTCTTCTTCATTTAGCCTTCCCATTTGTGAAACTGCATATCCTGTCTTTACTCAATTCTCAATTCATTATATAAAGATTATTCTTACACAGAGTAAAAATTTCCCTGGTTGTAGCTTGCATCCATTGCCTCTTGTCCTTTCACTGCACACCTCTGACAAGAGTCTGGCTCTGCCTTCTCCACACCCTCACAGTACCTGCAGACAGCAATGGGTCTGCACACCACTCTCCCCCTTTCCAAAACACCTCATCTTAAGGCTGAACAAGCCTAGCTATCTCAGCCTCCCCTCATATATCATGGGCTCCAAACCATCAGACATCTTAGTGGGCCTCCACTGGTCTTGCCCAAGTGAGCTGCTTGCTCTCCTCTCCTAGGAAGCCCCACACTGGACACAGAAGTCCAGATGCGGTCTTAAAAGTGCCAAAAAATCACTCCTCCTGACCTGATGGCCATGTTGTTGCTAAGGCAGCTCAAGAGGCAGCCGGCCTTCTCCACCAAAAAGGCACCCACCAGGATCCCCAAACTGTTTTTCTGTAGAGTTGCTTTCTAGCAATTTGGCACCTACCCTCTACCGTCGCATGAGGCTATTCCTTCTCAGATGCAGGACCTCATGTCTGCCTTTGTTTAACTTATTGAGCTCTGCATTAGCTCATTTCTCCAGAATATTGAAGTCCCACTGAATATTATCCTTGCCCTACCTTCCAGTGCACTGACTACTTCCCTACATTTGATAACACCCGTGAACTTGCTGAGAATCCCATCACCCACGTTATTAATAAGACACTAAATAATACTAGCCCCAGTATCACCTCCTGGGGGATGACACTAGTTACTAGGCAGCAGTTTGACTGCATAGCAGTTATTCCACCAGAGCCCAACAACCCAACCAATTTTCCACTCATCTTACTGTCCATTTATCCAGTCCATATCTCACAGATTTGACTACAAAGACATGACTGCAGACGGTGCCAAAAGCCTGGCTGAAGTCAAGGTGTACAACATCCACTGCTCTCCCCTAACGCACAGAGTCAATCATCTTATCAGAGTAACCAATCAGGTTGGTCAGGCATGATTTGTCCTTGATGAATCCATACTAGCTGTTCCCAGTCACCTTCTGGTCCTTCATGTGTTTAGAAATGCCTTCGATGATTTCCTACGTAATTTTTTCAGGGATAGAGGTGAGGGTGACTGGCCTGCAGCTCCCTGGATCTTTCTTAAAGATGAATGTGATATTTCCCCATTTTCCATCACCAGACACCTCTGCTAGGCATCATGATCTTTTGCTAATGACAGAGGGCAGCCTGGCAGTGACAACAGGCAGCTCCCTCAGCACGCCTGGATGAATACTGCTTGGTATCTTGCAAATGTCCAACTAGCTTAAGTGCTCCTTAACACTTTCTTCCACTTCAGTGGGTAATGGCTCATTCTCACACACTCTGCTAGGAGGCTCAAGTACCTGTGAGGCCTTAGGGCAACCTTTACTAGTGAAAACCAATGTAAAAAAGGCATTGGGTACTCTTGGCCTTTTCCACGTCTCCCACTCTATTAAGCAGTGGGTCAATTTTTTCTTCAGGCTTGTTTTTGCTACAGATGCATTTAACAGAAGCCCTTCATGCTGCTCATCAAATCCCTCATTAGCTTCAATGTGAAATGAGTTTCTGGTTTCCTATCTCTATCACTGCATATTGAGGCAACATTTCTATATTCCTGCCGTTTAGCTCACCCCTTCTTCCACTCTTAATTTTTGTGTCTGAGCTCAGTCAGGAGCTCCTTCTTCATCCATGCTGGCCTCCTGCCATGCTTGATCAACCTGCTGCACATCAGAATGGACTGTTCTTGGCCTTTTAGGAAGCTCTTCTTATCGACCAACCAGCTGTGCTCCTTGGGCCTGCAGGGCAGTCTCGATCACTCCTTGGTCTCCTCTTTGCCAGACTCTACAAACATAGCTCCTTGAAAATCTCCTCAAAGGTCTTGTTTTCTAGGCCCCTGAACATACACTAGCTCCCTGCTAGACTCTCTCTGATTTCTCCATGTCTCTTGAAAAAGTGAGGGTGGAAGACCCCACCTAAACATGACACAGCACACCAGATGCAGCACCACCAAGAAAGGGGGGAAATTATTTTCCCCTGATCTTCCAGCTGCAGTTTTACTAACGTAGTCCAAACTATGGTTCGCTTTATTCCCAATAGGAGAATGCTGTTCAGTTATATGAAGCCTCATGCCCACCTTTAGGTCCTTTCCAGCAATCCTGATGCTCAACCAGTCAATTCTCTGCCTGTACCAAAGTATGGGATGATTAACTAATTCCTCCTTTTTCAGAAATACAGTCTAAGTATCCAGATTTTTTGCATGTATTTGAATTAAAAATTACTTCCAATTAGGCAAAACAATACATACAGTCAACAGAAAGTGTAGAGAAAGAAATTCAGGTCATTTGCACCTCATAGCATTAAAAATACAACAATATTACGCACTGGTAAGTCACTTCAAAAAATTCTCATGCTGCAGAAATGAAAACTTGAGAGTTACACAATAACACATTTATGATTGATTTAAATTCTCCTTTCTGTGGCAGAATTCTCACATTGTGTTTGGCAAAAGATCTCACACGAGCTTTTTAATGGACAATCACTGACTACTCATCTTGATACTCACTGCAGGACTGGTGACATGAATTTCAGAGTTTTAAATACACCTACAGTATGACTCAATGAAATCTTAGATTTGAATGTGTGAATTGATAGATTACTGTAAGCATGCTGTGGAACTCAATGCTGGCTACCTCATCCGCAGAAAATAAGTTCCTTCCTTCCCTTCGTGCTGTATTGCAGGAAATATCTGCCCTAAAGATACACAAATCAGCCCTTCGCATCAAGGTCATGCTGAGAACACTTACTTGAAATTTTAATATTAACAAAATAATGTTAGCGGGTTTTTTTGTATAGTCCCTTAATTTTTGGAAGCAGCAGAACTATTTCCCCTACAATTTTCTAAAAGGAATTAGGTGGACAGACACATGTGACATTAAGATTTCATTCCAAATACTTATGGTTAAACACAGCTGCAATCAACAGAAAACAAAATCTGATAATGAAAAGAGTCAGGCAACTTAAACAAATATTACCAGCAAGGTCTATAATACAGATGTCTGTTTTTGCAAGTTCTGGCCTTCTTACAATACTCCACCTCCAGAGAGGAGCAAAAGATTAAAATGGAAGAGCGGAAGAAGGAGTATCATCCCTCATCTCATTTTGCTGAGATCACAAAACTCTCAAATTTCATATTTTTGAATCTTCCACCTTGTGGCTGGAAAGACCTGCACAGTTCTGAGACTTAGGCGACTGCTCTTAATGCAAAATAATACTGATAGGCAGGTTTGTGCCACTGCACCACACACTCTTTCTCTTTTGAAAGAGAAGCTGATAGTAAAGTTCCTCTGTCACATTATAAGATTCAGGAACTGGATATGTAATTCAAATACAATTTGTGTAGATACTGGACAGCTGGCAAAAACAATGTTGAGAGTGAAAAAGCATAAAATGAAACTGGTTTTTGTTTGATTGGTTTTTTTACCTTGGAACCAGTAAGACCAGGTTTGCCAGGAGCACCTACCAAGCCAGCTTCCCCCTGAAACAAAAGGTACATAGCCATCATTTTACAGACCTAACTCCTGACTGAGCTAAATTAAGAGAAAAAGACATCTGGACATGTATTGCTTCTCATTCCTTGTCTACAGAACAGCTGAATTGATTTCTAGGGTTGTTTATGTCTGTTGACTCATATTTGGTTAAAATATATTTCACTTTCAAAACAGCAGGTAATTAATAATTACAGGTGACCTAATTATGCAGCAGATACAGCTGTAGATTGCTTCAGACAACTGGACAACAAAAAAGATTAGGGAGTTTGGATCATGTGAAAATCTTTCTTAAAAGTTTTATTTCAGGCCTCGATGCAGAAAAAAAAACTTCAGAAGACAACAGCATACTACCCAAGTACCTAAAACCCCAATGAGGGTGCCACAGCTTCCACGCTCTCCCTAATACCTGTTAGGTGCTTGAACCCCCAGGGATCTACTGTTAGGTCCCTGTGGGGACATATGTTGTACCTACTAAGCCGACTGCTGGTTTCTAGGCTCTGCTCCAAGGGGGTGTCTCAGATCTTCCTACCACCTCTAGGGGAGTGCCCAACCTACCAGCGGGAGGAAATGCAAATCTTGATCCTGTGCAACCAGGCAGACAAAAACCTGTTTTCTCCTACTTCCTAGGTGAATGTTCTGTACGTGTTGTTAAATTACTGCGTCCTCTACCCCTAGAAGTTCTAAAAGAGCTAAGTCAGTCAGCTGCACAATTGACTGTTCGGCACTCCCTGCCCCCCAAATAACTTTCTCCTTGCACTGCCCATGAAAATTAAGAATCCGATTTGGGCTTGTAAAATCCATTCAAGAAAACAGATGCTTAAAAACTATGCCCAGCAACAGAGCGTAAGTGCAAACAAGCACCTTGTTAACCAAAAATGTTTTTACAAAGTAACTATCCAAGCTGAGTAACATGGTAAACTTCATCTTCAATACCTGAATAAGGACTAGTCGAGCAAAAGAAAAAAAAAAAATCAATAGCTCTGCATTGTAGGCTACAGGCAACTCAGTTCTGCTTTTAATATAGGGCTTTCCAAGGAAAAGGTATAGTTAAAAACCTAGTAATATCTTATTTGAAATGAAAATATAAAATCTTGCAGTGGTTTCCTTTTCCATTCCTTCTTAGCAAAGCTTGTTAAAGCATTCGAGGTGTAGTGATAACCAGGCTCTGCCACTCAAAGCTAAGAACCACCCTGCATTTACAGATTCATGAAATGCGTCACCATAAAGTACATAAATATTGGTCTCAATAAATCTCAAGTTACTGAGCTAAGTTCTGTTAGAAGAATTCATCCATGCTCATACGACTTCAAGTGGGAGCGTAGAAGACACAGAATCACAGAATGGTGGGGGCTGGAAGGGACCTCTGTGGCTCATCCAGTCCAACCCCCCTGCCCAAGCAGGGTCGCCTACAGCAGGCTGCACAGGACCTTGTCCAGGCAGGTCTTGAATATCTCCAGAGAAGGAGACTCCACCACCTCCCTGGGCAGCCTGTTCCAGTGCTCCGTCACCCTCAGAGGGAAGAAGTTCTTCCTCATGTTCAGACGGAATTTCCTCTGCTTCAGTTTGTGCCCATTGCCCCTTGTCCTGTCACTGGGCACCACTGAAAAGAGCTGGCCCCGTCCTCCTGACACCCACCCTTGAGATACTTTTAATCATTTATAAGGTCCCCTCTCAGCCTTCTCTTCTTCAGGCTGAACAAGCCCAGCTCCCTCAGCCTTTCCTTGTAGGACAAATGCTCCAGTCCCCTCCATTCATGGGTCTCCATTCCTTGACAGAAGTTTGCCCTTGTAACTTGCACGCCATCCAATTCAGTTTTCTAGCCAAGCCAGAATTCAACAACATAAATTCTGAAAGTTCACTCATTTGATTCCAAGCCAAGCAGAAGACATGCCTCACAGATGAAAAAAAAGAACAGAGACATGAAAAAACTCCAATCTCTCTTAACAACAGAAAGAGCCAATAAAAGAACAATTACTCATCAAAATAATTAAGCAAATAAATACAAAGCTCTCATGATATACAACAATTAAAATACAGCTTAAAATAGCTTTTAAAATGGCATCTTTCTAGATCCTCTCATAGTGCAGTTTCCAACATCTTCCTTCCAACTCCCCTCTGTAAAAATAAATTCTAGCGTGCTGAGGAAAAATTCTAATTAATCATTACAAGTAATCCTTAGCCCTTCATTTTCTCCAGATTTACAGCACAAATTCAGAAAAATTCTTCACAGTCTAATAGTTACCAGACAATATCTCATCTTCCCTGCTATATTGGATCACTGTAAACTAGAAAAGAACACACATTCACTGTTTTTTGGTGGAGGCAAGCCATAGATGTTTTGCCTTGCACTGTTTAATCAGTGTTCTAGAAATGATTACTCCTTCAACACAACAAAGCAACAATAACTTCCTACATCAATACTGATTCTTATTAAATTGAAAATGATTAATGTTGTGGTTGTTTAAACTATTTTGGAAATGTGAAGTGTATTTATAATCACGGTTCTTAATGTATTTATCATTTATTGATTTTGCAGTTTGTAATTGCACTGCAACACCCTATAAAATTAGAGAGTCAGTTTATACCTAAAGGCTTTCAAGACAGAGTAAGATGCTTTGTATCTGTGTACTTAGCAACTTTTTTAGAATACATTTACACTAACTTTTATTCCTTCACTTCCACATTTAGCCATTTTTCCACCTAAATAAGAGACTTTCACATTAAAAAGACTAAAAAAAATAAAAGGAGATGCTGTGTTAACATACAAGTATGTGAACTTTATTAAGTGCATTGGTTACTTGTACTACCAAACAAGATGGCGCCAAAAATGAATTATGCATCTCATCATTTAATCATTTAAAAGAAAAAAAAAAAAAAGAGTTGAGAGACTCATATCAATCACTTGGAATGCATTTTGCTATTTGGAACATTTTAAGCATTAACACGATTTATAATGGCAAGCATGCTGGAACTTTGTGAGATTCTCTTCAAGGCTGGGAAAGAGAAACAATTATTGTAAAATACTTCAAGATATTAAAAAAAAAAAGCCACAAAAAACCACCAAGAAGCAGTCAGATGCTTCTCCATCCTCAATATGAGAACCAAACATTTTTCCTTTTATTTTTAAACTTACTGGGGCACTGCCAGGAGCCTGATTTACAGAATAGGCTTGGTACTCCAGGGTTACAAGGAAACTCATCTTAATAGAAGTAAAATCAGCATAGTCAAACACTACTTACTGTTTTGATAATTTATGGATATGTGCCTTCCATTACCCTGAGTATGCCAGACCCTTGGAATAATCTAATAGCCCAGTGTTTTATAATGAGGACAACTATTTTTAGCATTGCAGAAATGGAGTGGAATGTTCAACAACATACTGTGAGAGGGCTCGGGCAGCATCCTCCCCGTGGAGCACGTACCGAGCCAGTCCTGAGCCACCAGCAGGGGAAGAGCTTTGCCTTTAGCAAATAAAAATGCCACACCAATTATACCCCATTATATGACACCTTCCTTAGTCTAGTGGATTAATTTCCTTGTTTCTTTAAATAGACTCCTGTTAATGGTTACGATCACCTGGTAGAATATTCATTCCGTAAGAAGCTATTCAGCTGATATTTACTAAGACTCGCCCCATGAATCTCCTGGATTAGTCATGTCAGGAAGTTTCTGCTAAATATTATGACATTTCAATTTCACCACATCTACTGATCCTTTTGTTCCCACTTGGTTACTGCTGAACTCTCAGTACTCAGCACTTGCAGAGTACTTCCTCAGCACTGTCCTCGATGCAACCCGACCCATGTGAGCAAGCATAAGATCCTCCCTTAAAATAACCTGATGCAGAAGGGCTCATGACAAGCCAATAGTTTGTTTCCTTTGCTCTGTCCTGCTTCCACAGCAGCCCCAGCAGAGTAGGTATGCCATGGTCTGGCCAAGGGGGTGAGGGCTGGTCAGAGGACTCTTGCGTCCTAGTGATCAGAGCTCCTGTTGCTTTTTTATGCAGCTGCTCAAGAGAAATGCAAATAAGAATAGCCATACTGTTCTCATTTGCAGCTCATAACATAATTTGAGTTCAGGAGGCATCACTTTTTCCTCATTCCCAACCCTTCCTGATACCCATCTGTGGGACAAGCCTGACTTGCCTGTCCATTCAGTCATCTAGACATTAATATGCTCCAAATTAAACAACACTTGACTATTTAGGTTTCGGTGCTTTGCATCCAAACTAACGAGTCAGCAGCCAAAGGCAGCTCAGAGCTTCAGAGAACATGGCCACAGGGCTCCTTACTCCAGACTGCAGACTCTTTAGTTGGCATTGTTTCCTTTTTTGCTATTAGCATGTCTCAAAACGCACACAGCTCACACAGTTTCTATATTCAAAGACATAAAGCACACGTATTTCACAAATAAAGCACTTAAAAGTTTTTTTCTATATTTTGCTCCCACAAATTTTTTTCACAAAATATGAGAAGTCAGAGAAGTTGTTCTGAAAAAGCTGAGACAAAAGGATCACTATTTATTTTCAGGCATAACTATAGGCTGGCATATCACCTTTTTTTTTAGTCTTCCAAAAACTGGTAACGAACTGACTGAAGCCGTTATGCTAGGTGCCAAGAAGCAGTTTCTATATCATCAAAAATTATCAGCAGAAACAGAGCCTCTGCTGTCAGTAGGTGTTCTTTCTGCATTTGGTAAATACAAGTGGTATTCACTGCTACTGCAAGTCCCTGAAGAAGCGGCAACTGCTGCCTTCTTGACTTGCTCCATCAAGAAGTGACGACTCAGTCCAGAAGGCACGTTTCCAGTCACCACTCTTAATTGCCACTGATTTCAAATAGAACATAACTGGACTGTAAGGAACTAAACAGCAAATAGAGGAGAAAAATGAAGGCAGAACTTATTACCAGCACATAACCAGGACCTTGGGTAGTTTGGGTTTAGTTCCTCAGCTGTGAGAGGAAACTCATTAGCTGCTGTGGAGCCCTCAGAGCTGTAACGACGGAACTTCACCAGCGAGGGTAAAGTTCTAGGCAACACAGAAGAGCAGTGGAACAGGACAGCTTCTCCTTATTTTGTTTCATTCTGTTCTAGAGCCTAAAGGGCCCTTAGAATTTTTTCCCCTACTTTTCAGACTGAGTCAAAAGGCTCATCTAATAGCTTTTTTAATGGCCTGCCACCCAGGTACATTCCTCAGGTAAGACGGGTAAGAAGTACACTATACCCTACTACATGGAAGTGGATAATTTTAATTTTTTTTTTTTTTTAGATTGTTATTTAACAATGCAGTGCAGACATCAGTTGAACACGTGCTTGAAAAAAATCCAGTTCAGTTGGCCTACAACCCATACACAAAGCATACAGAAAGTGCAAATGAAAACCATGAGAACACTTCTGTAGAGTACCAAGAACAGGCACAGAGGCTTCTGGCTGCAAAAGGTTCTCAAAGATTTGTAATGTTTTATGGATGAACAGTTTAGAAAATTAAGTCTAGCCTGTTGGATATTTCTATCATCTGAAGCAACACAGTAGAAAAAAATTTTGAAGTGATCTTATACTCTTGGACAACTGATAGATTTTTGTAACTATGTTTTTCCCCTGACAGTAGATCTGTCAAAAGAAAAGCTGCCTGACTTACATACCATCTATTGATTTATTGTTAACCCAGCCATAACATGGCATTACAGCAAATCCAAATCCTATTAAAGTTTCAGCAGAACTGGAAATTCATCTAATTGGCCTTGCTAAAATAATATTTGAAATGCAATAATGTTAAATAAGTTAAAAAGCATTATCCAATATTAATGAATTGTCAAGCTCTCCTCAAAATAGTGAAATATGAGTATTGTATTCACCATAATAATTGGAGATCCAAGTTTATATTAGGAAGGTAAACAGCATTGGTCAACCTCTTGGATGTCAGAGGCTATTCTTTACTGCAGGATTTATTATTATTATAATCCATTTCCATAACCTGAAAATTCAGGAGGTCGATTATCAGCTGGTACAAATATCAATTTACACTAACAAAGATCTGTCCCACAGACCATTAAACGCTGTTAAGTCTAACATCTAACCACACAGATATGAAATGTAAAAAAGCAGCAGAAAAACTAAGGATTTAACGTGGATCAAAAATAAATAGACTACATATAGGCTGGAATTTCTAATCTAGGAACTAACTCAGATGAAGACTTTTTCTGAAATACCATATTGTTAGTGCAGCTACTTGTGTAGCTGCAAACCTCCTATCATAGAATCATAGAATGGTTTTGGCTGGAAGGAACCTTATAGATCACCTAGTTCCAACCCCCCCGCCATCGGCAGAGCCACCTTCCACTAGACCAGGTTGCTCAAATCCCTATCCAACCCAGCCTTGAACACTTCACTAGCAACTGTTCACTCCACTGTCCACTACTGATAAATAAAGCAGATCAAAATACACTTTCCATGTCTCCATTTATATTCAGAAGCTTAAGACTTTCCCAAGAAATATGTGCCTTCACTTCAAAAACAATGCCTTTTGACATTTGATATATTTTCGAGACGGACTAGTATTTAGATGAAGAGGATATACCAATCACTTATGCAGGACTCCAACAGACAGATCCCCACTTGTGAATCTGGGATCAGGGGATCTACTGTCAGCACAGGAGCCCTGGGAACTGCTCCCTAAAGGTAAGTCTCCAGGTGTACCCCATTACTGTCGATTCTGAGCAGCTTTGTGGGGAACAGCAACACCTCAGCCTATTAGGGTTGTAACTTGTCCTTTCTGGCCCTTTTCTTAACCTCTTTGAGGCTTATTAGCCTACTCCATATCCCACTTCTGGGATGCCAGACAGAAAGAAGTCAGTCCATTATCTGAAGGACACAGGCTCTGTGCATGAGTTTTTAATCATCCTCTCACTAAAAACCAATATTTATTTAGAGAATCAACACTACTCTGACAGCCATTTCTTCGGCTGCATTCCTTTCCCATTCTTCCGAGGTTCAGCAGAAGTGCTGCCAGTACACTATATTCTACAGGGTGGTATTTCTTCTGGCTGGTGCACAACACTGCCATTATAACCCTGTGACTGCAAAGAGCCACCCATTTTAGTTAACAGTTCCTGAAGTCTCACCTTCTTCCATCTCATGAATTTGATACCAGTAAAGGAAAATGCTCAGACTAAAGTATGAAGAAATGGGGCAGGGAGCGGGGAAGATAAAACTGTCCACAGTCACTGTCACATTACACATCGTACTGTCTAAGGCTCTGAGAGTTCACGTTAATCAAAGATGATGTGTAAGAGCATCCTGATACTCTGCTGTTTCCACTGCTGGTTTTGCCAGCAGAGTTGCTATCACAGCAGTGACTAACAAATGCCACAAAGATCATAATTTCTTCCACTCACAGTTATTAAACAAAACAATCCCTCCAAAGTGTAATTAAACAAACAGACCGTCACTGAGAAAATCTCTCTCCAATTATGCAGTGTGCTGTTACGTAGCTTACAAAAAAAAAAAATCAATAACATTGTACACTATTTATTCTCATCTGTTAAGTAGTTTCCCACCTTCATTCTTCCCTTGCAGCCTTGGATGCATCTCTATCAATACTGGGCAGGGAATTTCTTTTACTCCAGGCTTGTGCTACACTGTACAAGAAAGTCCCGAGACTTTCTCACGTTATGGGAAGACACATGAGCACAGAGTGTAACAGTTACACCCCAGAGGTCTGGTATTCTCCTTCCACACACACTCTTTAAGGGAATTTTCATTCTAAGAAGTGGACAGCTAAATAAACATTTCTTGAAATCTTATTGTCAACAGCTATAAATGAAATGTTGTGCATTTTCCACATGTAAAGGTAACAGGTTACAGCTATTAAATAAAGTTAACTGTGGATTAATTTATCCTATTTAATTTCTTATTACAAACTAAAATGATGTAATCTTCATTTGTAAGAGAAAGTCAGAATAACTGCCAGTCACAGCAGTAAGGGAGCATAGTGAAACGGGTGCTAATTCTGAAGAAAAAGCATCAGTTGACTAGTTTCTCGGTATCTGTAAAAAAAAAAAAAAAAAAAAAAAGATAATCTGGCTTGTGTGAGGTACTTGTTAAATACAAATCAAACACCTGTCAACCAGCTGGGCCGCATGTGTCACTGCTGAGCCATCTGCAGAAACACACCCTGTGCCAGTTGCTTTACTTAGCATGGCCTGGGAACAAGAATCCATTAGACAGAAAGTCAACAGTGGAATTAGCAGCACTTTTTCTTTTAGTGCCCTTCCACTTACTTGTTTGACTTCTTGCGTTTCTATTTTTGGGAGCCTCATGCCAGAGCAACAGTGCTGACTGCTGATTAGACAAGACTTGGCCCAGCCTCAGCGTGTCACGCTGATTTAATCGATTCAGACTTGAAACACGCAGTATGAATCTTAGGTGTTGATAAATACTGGCCAGCAGTGGGAATTAAAAAAAAAAAAAAGTTCTGTTTTTCAATATCTATGAGTGATTTTACTGTGTGAATAAAAAGCAGTTTTATGTCCAACAACTTGGCATCTATGAAGGGAAAAAACCACAATTTACATGGAATTTGGAATATAAATTTACATCATCATTTCTAAGTTGTTTTGGGCGGGAGAAGTACGTTCATTGACAATTAAAATGCACATCTGAGCTGGATTCATTAAAATAATTATATCACTAATACAACTCACCCACCGAAAGAAAAAAGGCAAAGGAAAGTTAATAGTTAATAGGTCACAAGTCACAGTAGCCACCAGTATTATCCATAACCTCTGTACAATCTATATTACGTATAAATTCTCTACTGCATGAAGCTAACACCTTTTCTTTAAAATCTCATGTACTACTGGTAATACAGGTTGTGAGCCAAGGAGAAATACTGTTATATATAAATAAATAACAGTAACACAAGCTATCAATTTTTAAATTATCCTAATATAGATCAATAATTCATCAGGTTCGAAATCCAGCATTTGCTAAAGTTCAATACCTAATTCCTCAAAAGAAAACAAACAAAACTAAGCAGAACGTGTCAGACAAGCTGTACAATGCTGCAGTACAGTGAGAAAGTTCCTTCCTCCCCGATTAGCCCATCTCCTGTAACACACTGCTGCCAACTTTTACAAGGCTAAGTCTCACAATAAGGGGTATTTTTCTTAAAGCTCTACTTTCTGATGAGACATGAAAAGCTCAGAATACTAGTTTTAAAATCTACAGTCTCTAGCCCTCGCAACTGAAGGAGAAAAAAGAGAAAAAAATAAATCTATGTGCCACAGAAACCTCACAGAGGGAACTCAATAGATATAATTTACGAACAATTGAAGAAAAATCCTCAAGCCTCCCTCTGCCCTTTCAAATTCCGTAAGGTCCTGACTGAGGCTTTTCAAACGTAGTTAAGAATCCCAGAGCCAGACAGGCCCACAGCTAGAGTATTCATGAACCTCTGATTAAGGAACAAAGAGCTGCATTTAACGACTGCATTATTCAACAACCGCATTATTTTTTATTTCCACTTTACATAACACACCAACAAAAGCCAGTCCTGCATGGCTTCGTGCCACCCTCAGTTTTGCTCCCAGCAGCCCAGACCTCTATAAAATGGCCGGTGACCTCTGGTTTCTTTGGCCACACCTCACATCACAATAGCGGCTGCTGCATGCTGGGCCCTTGTGACTGCCCGCATTCTGATGGTTATTACAGTTCCATTGCAAATACCAGAGGGTATAATCTTCCACCTCCACGTCTTATCTCACCCATGTTACTCGCCTGAAGGAGCCCATGGCTTTGATGCTGACCAATACAAGCGTTAGCGTTTGGCTCCCAAAGCACATTTTCGTCTTTGTTCTACTGAGACGTACTAATCTGATTTTGATGGAAACCATAAGAGGACAGAAGACAATGAAACAACTTTCCTCAGATGGGTTAGCTGACAGACTGAAGCATAATTTTCCCCCCCCCCCTCAAAAAGCAACGATTCTTTAATTAAAAATGCAGTCTCTGCACACCAACAGTGAACAACCTACAGTGGTCAGGAGCACCATTCCCTCCAGAATGGAAATAACACCCAAGCAGTGTCACTGCACGCAAGGTAATTTGATTCCACGGAGCTTTCTATTGAGAACCAAATTGAACTGCTGTCGTTTAGATTTAGGAATTGAAAAAACAGGGAGCTCAACAGTTCCTGGAGTTGTAAACTGCAAAAAATCACCTAATAAGGCAAAAAAAAGTCAGCACAGCAGACAGCTCTCTGGAATCAAATTTATGATCAAAGGCTATTCAAAACACTTCCTTGTAACACTAAGGAGAGAGTGAAAGCAAGCAAGCAAGAATTATACATGCTGAAGCAATGGAACAATTTTTGGAAAACAAAATGGTCTAAAGTGTATTTGCCCAGTAAGATTTTTAGAAAGCATATTCATGCATCAGAAAGCTATTGAGAGCTACTGTTTTCATAGTCATCCATCTCTTAAAATCAGATGTGCGCTAATTGTGCACAAAGATATCACTGAAAACACAAAAAGAATACAAAACTCGTACCAAACTTGCTGCTATAATAGATGGTGTTCAACTGCCTGATTTTCAACTGCCAGCAATTCCCATACTCAAGGCTTTAACTTCACTTAGTGCTAATAAAGTTTGCAATTGCAAAAACACTGCCTGTCTTTTTTGAGGCTAATTTCTTTACTTGCTTACATATAAAAACCTAGTTTTCAAGAATTTGCACCGTATTTCCTATTAATATGTTGTTTCAGCTTTATGTTCTTACAGCTCTCAATTGTTCAACTTTGACAAGCTTTCTGACGTCAAATACTTTTTCCTGTATTAGTCATTATACTTTTTATACCTGTTGGAGACTTCAGAGTAAAACAGTACAAGAATTTTTCAAAAGCTGCATAATTTGCACAGCTTACGCTCATACTCGATCCAAAAATAGTGAAATATAACTGATTAGCAATGACAGGAGCTCAGAAATTGGACGGTACCGAACAAAAGACAGACAAACTGAGTAACATGGCTTTAAGCAGTACCTAGCCAGAGCTCCACATGCATTTTTGGAACCTTTCTCAGAGATGCTGATGAGCTACTTTGAAAATGTCTTGACCCCTGTCAAGGATCTGTACAGCACATGAAATGTGGAAGGCACTGTGACCAGAGATCTTTCAAGACAGCTGCAAGGAAAAGACTGCATTACTGTAAGCTCAACACCAATGTCTCCTCAGATTTGTATATTTGCATGAGTGATTGATGGTCCAGGAACATATGCTGAACTGGCATAACAGACCATATATGCATGGCTCTTTGGAAAAGTCAAATATGCCTTGGAAAATTCTAGACAGGGTTTCCACGGCCTAACTGGAGCAATAGGGAAAACAGGTTAATGGTCATAAGGATCTTCATGATGATATGATTTGATTTGGATGTACAGTTAACAAGTTTCCGGTTATGGATTTTATGACATAGCTGACCCTGAAGACTTGACCCTGGAGTAACTCAGTACAGAGATCAGTATTAAAAGCATCTCTGAAAGCAATTTGAAGTCACCTTCTATACTAGCATGTCACTTATAATTTTTTTCAAAAATTTTATATTAATGTATATATATATATAAAATCATGTTGGAAAAAAAAATCACTGGACATTTCTAAGCCATGTTTTATATTGAGCTTCTGAATTCATTTTCTTCTTAAAAAAACCACCAAAACTTACAATGCAGCAGTTTTCAAACTCATTTTCTCAGGTACCACTAAAGGAAAGGGGAGTGCTTCCCACCAGGCAATGTGAAGTAGGCTGTTCAGGAAGCATTAACATGCCATTTTGATGCAGCACGCATACCACAGGTGGTCTCTGTATCATGGTTTGGGAAACCTTTTACTAAACACTTCCTTACCTGTATCAAATATGAAGAGAACCCTATTACAAAAGGCTAATCAAATTTAACAAGAATAAAATCATCAGTGTTAGGTTTCAAAGTCAGTTAAAACTGAAGACAGCACACAGATAAAGGACTTGAGAAAACTGAAGTTATAGATACCCATCTCATACAGTTAAATGAGAAAAACACCACCACAAACAGCATTATATATTCTAGCCTTGTTATCTTCTAGCTCACAAAATATATGAGTTTGCGTATGCTTTGATGGGCCACCATCACAAACACATGTAAGTGAACAAAAGCAGGAATGATACTTTTACAGATACCTATTGTACAGTTTCATGTAAATCTGATCTCATTTTCATGGCTCTTCAAGTACAAATAGCAGTCGTAGAGTTGGTAGAGCTCTTCAAATGTACACTCAGGTTTTTTCTCTAGTCTGACTTTGAATATAAATCTAAGTTGTGTAGTAATAAACACTGTTTTATTCACATAAGCATTCCTTTCCCCTTTCAGTCTGTCTAAACTGTTTATTTTACTAATACACTGCGGGAGCACCCATACAGTCCAGTAGCAAATGCACAGTGTATTGAATATTTCACTGCCACTTTAGGCCTACTGTGCAAAACCATCTATTTTTAAAAGTTTATCAATATATTTAATATTTTAGGGTGTCTTCATAATGCAGATTATAAAAAATTAGTGAAAAAAACTACAACAGTAAAGCTAAGCCATTTGAAAGTCAAGTATTAAAAGTGAGTGATGTTACAAGTATTTCACAAAACGTACTTTAAGAAATATAGATGCATCATCTCCATCACTATGAATTGTATACTATGAACCTTAAGAAAGCAATTATTAGGGAGGTCTGGATAAAGGGGAACAGACAAAAGCAGTTTATTTTTGTAAGTCTTCTGAATTACATTTCTGGCTACATCCGTTTCATTTTTCAGAATGTAGTGACTGAGAAAGAAGAAAAAGTATTTTCACAATAGAAGAAAAACAGACAAATATGGAATGGCCAAGAACAGAGCTAACTACTCACCTTTGCAGTTTGAGTCCTTTGAGCCTTGCTGCCATCAGCGCACTCCCAGCTTTTTAAGAGCTTTTCAGCTAGCCGGACCCATAACACATGCAAGGCCAAACTCTCCAAGAGGCTTGGTACTTTGCATCAAAGTACATGCCATGATGGCAACCTCTCTCTCAGAACCAGGAACTCTCCCGCTAATCTTTAAGCATGCAGAGATCGTCCACCCCTTAAAGTGTGATATGCCAAGACATACGAGAGGTTCATCTTTACTGCCAAGGCATCACAGACCATCAAAAAACTAAAACACAAACAGGACTACATCATATAGCATCCAGGACATAAATAAACTTTTAATTTCGAGCTTCATTGTCATGGTGTTCTAAAGCCACAATCACAGAGAAGTAAAGGACTTATTTGGCTGAATGATACAAGAAGTGCAGGAAACAGAAAAATTTCAACTATACAGAGACAAATCTATCCCATCATGTTCTGAGTTTACAAAAAGCACAGGAAAGGAAAAGGACAGAATGAACTCCCTGTAAATGAGAACAAGACGATCAGGTGGCTTTTTTTCCCCCCCTTCCCCTCAGAAAAGGTCTAAGAACACATTTTTTGGCTGGAATACTTGGTCTTCTAGTCATGGTTCAAAGCATACACCTCCTTCTGTTGTCAGACTATCTGGAAGGGCTAAAAGTATACTGCAAAAGAAGGATGCAACACACAATATGCTTAGTGCAAAGTCTAATTATTTCCTGGGCTGGAAGAGTGGAGAGACTAACCCTGTTCTCTCCGGGCACAAAATGCGTAGCAGTGAGGTTGACCATCCCCATCTGTATCCATCCCCCAGCAGATGCTATGGAAAGGACCTGCACAAATACAACCTGTACAGAAGTAAGACACTACGACTTCAGTAAACGAGAAGGCTGTGGGTCTCACCAATGGAGAGTCCTCTCACCATTTCAGTATGATAGGAACACTAGGAAAATCATCAAACTTATTTTAATAGGAATACTTTCCAGTAGTGTACCAACCTTGCTCAGGTTACACCAGCGGTGTGACCCCGCACACAGCAATTGTGTGTGAAGGCCATTCGTAATGGCAAAGCAATCAGTTCTTGTCGTCATGACGAGGCTAGTCTAACTGCCAGGTCAAGGTTGCTTAATTTCTGGAGCCTGATTTGCAGCAGATAGGCAACTGTCATCCTACACCTTGGAGCACTCCAGTCACCTCAAACCTTCACTTCAGGGCAGATTTAATTTCTCATGCAATACAGCCAGCACTCTGGCTGTAATCCAATTATAGTAAATGGCTTCAGAAGCGTATCCAGAGACAATTTCACTTGCTAATCGCCAAAAAGTAGGCTAACACAGTGCTTCCCTTGATGTATTTCTTCTGTCCTCACAGACTTTACTGAACACCTCCAGAAGGCCAAGGCATAAGGTCTCACAGGCATAGTGATTCTGATTTATCAGAACATTCCAGTTCTTCTTGTAGCATGATTTGACAAATGCCTTGAAGTAGTGTCCCCAGAAGGTTGAGCTACAAATCAGTCCTGATTGCAGTAGGGGGATCATGGCAATGTATTCCATATATTCTGGTAGTCTACAAACGAAGTGAGTTTCCTTCCAAGGGAGGACTACTGCCCTCTTAATCTTTACAAGAATTTTCTTATTGTGTTTACAACTGTAAACACACACCACAGAACTCTCTCCTCTGATACTCTCAAGAATTTCTTCTGTTGTCCTAAGTAGAATCTACTATTTTAAAAATATCTTGTAAAATGGTTCCCTGAGAAAGGACAGGGATGAAGGAACAAGGTATTCAGACATCAAGCAGAGAGTTATATACGTGATGGTGTCCATGATTTACTCTGTTGCGAATTTGAGGGCCTCAGGCAGGGCTCCACAGAGACTGCGTTTGACTGTTGACTTTCTAGATTGGTCATTAGCACTGTCACATTGACTGTTTTTGCCAAGATAGATGAGACAACAGGCACGCTATGGTGTGTTGCCACTCAGTGGAAACATCATTTTTACTTCGGCTGCTTTCAAGAACTGCAGTAGATAAAACAGCAAAACTGCAGAACTACATCAAAAAATAGAACAGATGGGTGTTAAGGCTATTCTTACGCCATCCTAGAGTCACCAAGACTTAAAATTTGTACTTTGTATTAGCCCACGGCAGGTCCAACCTCTCAAATGGCAAGAACCTCCTAGAAGCCTACACCACTTAGTTCTGCACCTATTAGCCAGCACAACTGTTGCAAAACCACTGCAGCATTTAGTGAATGGGAAATTAAGTTGTCAGCTATAGTATGTCTTATAAATGACAAAAGGTTGAATGTCACATCTGAAAACAGACTGAAGATGTGTGCAGCACACAATCTATTTTCACACTTTAGATCCCTGAAAGTCAAGGCCATATATGAAGCCTTACAGACTTCTCACCAGTTATACAGATCTTGAAAATTAAGTATAGAACAATGGAGCATTTTCCTGGGACAATCTCTTGGTAAGATTCTCTCAAGTAATAAAGTATATTCGATAGGATTATTGCCAAGTTAATCTCATTCTAAGACAAACTCCTATAATAGGTCAAATGATTGATACTATCGCTTATTCATAGCAACATGAGTAAGGTCTGCCAGGTATTTATTCTCTGAACTTTTCCCCAGGGAAAGAAGAATGAACAGTGGAGTACTGCAGCAGATGGTTTAGAGGTATATCAGAACCCCCCCCCCTCCCCGCTCTGTGAAGCCTCAAACTGCATTTACATAAAAAATAACTGTATCACAGGTTGTTTTTTTTTTCTTTTTCTTCTTTCTAATTAGTGACTCAAGGGGCACATCTGCACAAAGCTCAGAAAAATACAGTGCAGAAAACCATAACAATAGGCATACCAGTTTAACAAATATAACATTTCCAACAAAACACAATGCATATTGAAAGGTTAAGAGGATAAACAAACAGCGGTAGCTCCTGAGAATGCTCTCCCAGCATTGCATGGTCTGCACCTCAACTTGCTGAAATGTAGGAGATGCCTTTATATATAACAGTACTTAGAGTATTTTTATTCCTTTGCTTAGTTCAGTTGTCTTTGAATTTATGTACATTTTTAGCATTCAGAACATCCCAGAAAAAGGAGCATGAAAATAACAGATGCACATAAATTCACACCGCTCTTGATGCATCAACTGAGACACAGAGCATGTTAACACCATTCACAACACAAGGAATATAAAGTGATTCTACCTCCAGAAAGGAGCTAATAATTCCACACAGCGCTTTACTACTCTGCATAGACACGACAACTCCAGACAGCAAAAGCTGGGTGGCTGGATCTCAGTTTCTTCATTTAGCTACGCACGTACAAAATATCTTGTTTGCTTTTATTTTTTTTAAGCAGCTTTTGGTTTTGCCAATTTCAGATTCCATGGTAGTTCATTTTTAATTTTCAACAATGGCACGGCCTTGCATAGTCTGAATCCAAAGAGTTACAATGCTCAGGAAAAGTACAGTGTCTTGATACTAAATATGATCTGACTGTTGAGCCTTACGTAAACTAACAGGAGCTTTGGGATTTGGCCTGACAGTGATCTGCAAGGCGCTAAGCACAAAAACCCAAACAGTATTAACCATGGAAACTGTGATAATAACTTGTACTGGAAAAGCAATGTAGCCTGGTAATTTTAAAGAAAGATAACATCAGAAAGGGAGCTACAGAAAGAGCCAAGGGAAAAATACAGCTTCATTCTAGATCAATCTCATTCAATCTACAATGTTTTACAATAACTCTTTCTATTAATTCACATCTGGGAGCACAGTAAAGTAGAAACTGTCTAGTTGGATTAAATCAAAGTTTTTTCTAGTCAAGTATGTGACTACAGTTGTGGCAACAACAGATGCCTACAGAAAAGTATAACAGGGCAGCCAGTGGCTTTCCCAGACTTCAGCATCTTGGAGCTCAAGAACTTTCAGACACATAGTTGTGTCTGACTCACTTCATGGATTTTTATTCAATCAACTTTCTAATTAATTTTCAGACTGTTTAAATACTGTGTCAGAGCGTTCAAACTGTAATCACGTAATAGAATTAGCCCTTTCTATCCTTTTCAAACTTGCTATCAAGATAGGTTTGATGCTCTAGTTTGCACACTGAAGAGTAAAATAAAGAAGTAAATCCCTATTAATCTTTTCTGTTCCACTCATGATTGTATAAAGTACAGAGTAAGACATAATTCATCTCAGTTGTGCCTTTTTCAAATTGAATTCAACATTGTCACACTTTAATTGGAAGATGCCCAGTGCTCTTGATTACTCTTGACACCTCCTCTGAACCTTTTCCAGTACTATTAGATCCACTTTGAGATGTGGAAACCAAAACAGTACACATTATTCAAGATGATACAATATGGTTTCATTAATAATAGTGACATTAACATGCTTTTTCTTTGTTCCCTGTTCTCTTTCTAATCATTCCTAAATTTCATTTGTTTATTTGACTGGTACTTAACAGTGAGTGTATGTTTTCATTGATCTGTAATTCCAAGACCACTTTCCTCAACAGTAATAGATAGTCCAGAGTCCAGCACGAAATACATAATGTTTGCTTTGTTTTTACTCCTACTCTGCATCACTCTACTATTACTTTCTTTGAGTTTTACATGCCAATTTATGATTGAGTCCCTCAATGCTGCAAAGCCTTCGAACATCTTTGCAGCCTGCTCTCCATTTTTCTTCCACATACAATTTAGCATCAGCAGTCAATATTGTTACTTTAACTCACCTCTTTGTTAACATTATATATCTACCTCAAATTTTTAAGAAAACAGAATTTGAGACAGAAACAGTAAGTAAAAAAAAAGATAGTTTCATAATTCTGTATCCTGTTAATTACAGATTTTGAACCTGACAGTTGAAGTGAAACTATACTTCTTTCAGTACTTAGAAATCTGGATCATTACAAAATAAACCAAACTCTCTGAAATTAATAAAATGTTGCATAAATGTGAAAGCAGCTTGTCAATCAATAAAACATAATATCGAAATTCTGAGCCTCTTGCAGCCACAGCTGCCTTTAAAAGTCATACTTGTTTGTGGCACTGAAAGAACAGAAACTGGAAGCACATGATGAAAAAGAACCTAAATCGACAGAGTTGAGGGCTGGGGACTTAAATCATGACACTAAAGATACCACTGAAATAAAAAAAAAAAAAAAAGAAAAAAATCAATGAAGTGCACTAATACATGTATCTGCAGAGTTTCATTCATTTATATATTAACTGGCTTTCATGAATATGCAAAAAACCCACTATTTCTTTCAACTGTTGCCATGCAACAGAGAAAAAAAAAAATCACAAGCAGCCAAACGATTGGAAACTCCAGAAACAAGCTGTTCCTCAATGTGACGAGTGCTGTCTTCTATACTGAAGAAGCTAGATATTACGCTAGTAGACTTCCTCTAATACAGGTAACTAGCTCTGAACTCAATAAATGTGTAAAATTGCCTTAATTCACTCACTAACATTCTGAAATAAAGTGAAACTTCTCTCGAGTACACAGGTAGGCTGCCATGCTTTCTTAGCCATGGCTTATTCCCATGTCTTTGCTTAGAAGTCAGTGGTGTTTATCTCAAAGCTCTACCAAATGGCCTGTTGAGATCACAAGAACTCTTTTCTAGGCTTGCAGGCCACAAACTGCACAGTGGAATAAGTGGCTTCCTTTGGCTCTGTATAGCCACCCCCTTCTAGAAAAAAAGAAAAAAACCAAGACAATAAGCGCACCTGCAGAGAATACTGTTGGTCTGAGTGGCTTTTTCAGTGTGCTACAAAACCACAGCAGTGCATGTAAGAGAAGTTCATTTTGTAACAGAAGTGTTATATCCTCCCATTTCTGTATATAACCACAGATAGGCCACTGACATAATGAACACTTCCCATGAGTCAAGTTATATAACAATATACAGAAACGTACCTTTTCGCCAGGAAGACCAGCAACCCCATCCTGTCCTTTCGCACCTATTTCACCCTACAAAAAAAAATAGTCAGTTAGCAGTTCTAAAGACATCTGAAGTTAACAACTACTCAGGTCATATCTGATTCAACAGAACAGCATCTTTTACCATCTTTTTGTCATGCTTAGTAATGTAACCACCGTGGAGGAGGATGCCTTACATGTAACACTGAAATCAGACAAAATAAATACTCTTTAAGCCACCTATAATGTCAATTAAGACCTCATCTGACAAATACTTGCACATGCACATTTCCATAAAAAGCAAGTATACTGATTTTAAGGGAATTCACTGCAACAGTAGAGTGAAGCCAAGTGGGTCCATTATCACTGGGTTGAGTGTGTTCTGCGCTGAGAAAGCTCAACACATAATACAGATTTCTTTGGTCTAAAAGTAATGTGCCCACAATATTTTTAAGAGACACTATTTAAACTCAGTTCCTCTTTCCCTCCCTGTTATCCCCTCAGAGTAACCAAACCCCCAACCATAAGCAATCTATAAGAAAATTTTAGTTTTAAGAGAAAAATGACCAACTGATCAGGAGAGGTATGGACGATCCCAGGAGCTGCAAATTGGAGGATGAGTCTTAAAACTGACTGAAGAAAACATCAAATGCAGAAATATTGATTAAAATGTCAAGTATAAGGGTTACAAAGACTAAAATAAAAATCAGGTGGATGCTACAGGAATATAATGAAAGCACTGAGACCATATTATAGTCGTCATTTAAAAACAAAACAAAACATTAGTTTTGCCTCCTTGTACCGAGGTGAGAACGTTCTCTAGCAAACAGGAAATACTGCAGCTTTTCTTTGAGTAATCCAATTCTTTATGAAGAAAACATCACTGGTTTGAAAAGAATTAACTATCAAATTGTTCTGTGAGAGAAAAGGTTGCATGAAGAAGCAGAAGAGCCACATTTACACAAATAACTGGTTCCCAAAATAGGTTGTAAACCTAGGTTTGGAGCCCAAATCTAAAACTGCAAACCCAAAAGCACCTGCTGAGGAATTAGTGCCCAAGATCTCTAAACTCACAAAATGCTAACTTTTTAAATAGCAAGATCCTGGAAACTTCTAATTCTGATATTCAGCATATGCAGAAACTTCTCAGTATTCAGCAAAGTTCATCAGTTCAGTCAATAAACCCACTCTGCACAATCAAATATCAGTTTCTCACGATATTCCCAAATGGGATATACACACAGTGCTGCAATGACTTCTTTTTCTTCTGTTGCATATAGGACAGGAGATGCTTAACAGCGTAGCAGAAAGGCTTTGTCTAGGCCACAGAACGTCCATGTTCTGTGCCCTCCACAGCCTACGAGTGCTCCCAGCCTGTGCTCCTGCTTGCCTGGATCCCCAGTGCTTCCCAGCATACTGGTGGTATGGGATCTAAAGTTGTTCCAGAGTTCACAAGAGGAACATTAGGAACTGCACAAGCGAACCGGATCCCAGCAGCCCAGTGTCTTTCCCGAGAGCAAGACCAGGTTTCTATCCAGATGGCCGTTCCTGCATTTTATGTGAGACTGTCCCCACATAAAGTGCATAACCATTTCTTAAATTACAACCTAAGTCTCTCCATTAGGTTTATAGTGATTTTAACTAATGTAGTTATGGTACAATACCATCAGCTAGGTATCCCAGAACTCAGTATCAGAATCCCAAAGCTGCTGTAAAGCTTTATAAAAAAAAATCCAAAAAAAACCAAACCACAAAAAACCCCCACCAAAACCAAAAATCTGAGAGAGCTTCATAGACACAATACTGTAGTACTGTTATCTTTTCAGTGTAAACATAATACCTCTGTCCCGAAATGCAGTTATTAACCTTTCTGAAGTTAAGAAACTAGCAGTAAGACTGCTAAGAAGCAGCACATAACAACGGTATTTGCTGTATCCCAGAAGAGCCATTATAGAACATTTAGTCCCTGGTAAAGGAAGGATTCAGACTATCTGCTTTTCCTCAGCTTTCCCTCCAGGCTGGCATGCGGCAGCTGCTGACTCAGCACACTGTACTCCAAGGTGCTTAAGTCTCCTTATGCTCTACCCAGGGAGTCTACAGATTGGATCCAGAGCTCTGGGTGGCAGTCTCAGTTAACTTCTAAGAGTTCAGTATTTCTGTCTCTAGCTTCAAGGAACAAAAGAAAAAAAAAAAAGCCAACTCACCAAAAATAAACCAAACCCCAAAATGCTACAGATCAGGTTTCCTCATTACCTTTTTTTAAAAGCAGCATGGTATGTCCTAATGACTGTCACCATCATTTTGAAGTACATTGTCATACCCTATACTATTGTTGTTGCTTCTTTCCTACCATAAAATGTATCTACTTTCCTTGCCCCCTGTTTTAATGTCTTAACAACTATTCACAGAAATCATCATAAAATAACTGCATGTGTGCAGCCTGGCTCAAAACTCCTTTGTTTGTAGCAGGTGAGCTAAGCAAATCAATCAAAACGAGCAACTCCTGGGTGCAGAGTACTATTCCAGCCATAAGTTTAAACTGCTGCTCAGCAGCAACGACATTCTGGAGGAGAGAATGAGCCATCTCCTATGCCCTTTTTATTCCAACATTGGAATGGTCCTTAGCTCTGCCTCAAAAGTAGACCAAAATCCTGTGCATGCAAATAGCACGAACCTGCTGGCACGATGAGAGGTAAAGCAGCAGGACTGGCCCCTGGTTACCTTACCTAATCCCCTACAGAGTGACTCCCTTATCTATGCACACTCTGTTCCCTTATGCCACTTGCCAGTACTTTAATAGACCAGAAAGACTTTGTTACATTCAGCAGTGTATTTTTATATACTGTGTAGTCTAAAATTACACAGCCTGCTACACACCAGGAGGCTTTTAGCACGTATGACTTACTGGCCAATTAACTAAGGCATGTTTACACTTCTTCCACTAACCGCAGACAGACTCCCCACCTTGAAGACCATTATTTTCCACTGCAGATTAAATCATAAAGTTATGCTTCTATCTTTTAATTGTGATTTTAATAACCATAGTCTAAAAGGTTCTAGTTTTTCATGCTTATATTCAATGAGTTTAAAGACCAGATACCGTAGGTTGTACAACCTGTAACAGTATTCACACAGGCAGCATGACAGAATCAAGAAAAGAAAAATAGAGCAAATATATTTTTAAGGGGTTATTGGCACATTTTTTTGTTTAATAGCATTTTCCTTTTCTTCTGCAGATCTCAAAGTCCTTCACAAAAGTGAAAAAGCATCCTTTTATCTTTTTTACATAGTAGATGCCAAAAGTACAGAAATGAGATGAAAAAACAGGGTTCCTGACCATCAGGCCTATATCTACCCCTAAATAAGTCTCTTTTATGCCTCAGCAAGATTATTCCAACTCCCAACACACACTGCAATTGAGCTTTTTAAGTTTATGTAAATAAATTAGTAAGAATTGGAAGAAAGAATTGCATTTTCTTAGAACTACCAAAGCCAACAGAAGTATACGCTGCCAGAAGACCATAGGCTGGTGAACATTATACGTACAACGCTGGCATTTATAGGTTGCGAGGTACACTCAGTGTAACAACGTTCAAAGGTAGCACTGTGAGCTTGAAGTCTACTGCTAGGATTTTCTGCTAAGGGTACCAGTGAAAATTCTTTTCAACTGCGCACAAGATATTTCTTGAATAGAATATTTAATCCATAGCACATTTTTCAGAAGGTTATCTCTTCCAAAGAATAGGATGGCTACTATATTTTTGATAATGTTTATTCTGGTAAACACATAAGCAGACAGGGTGGAAATACAGCAGGCTGAAATGAAGAAAAAAAAAAGGCTTTTGTCAACTTTCGGTAAAGCCAGGCCAAACTAAATTCTTAAAAACAGACTGCAGACAGCAAATATGATTCTTTGCAATGATACCAATCAGCCTTCTATCTGAAGTGGAAACAATTTTGCACATCTGAGACCACCTGCAGTATTATACTTGTGATCATTTTTTTACATTAATGATTCAGTAAGTTTCAAAAGCACTTGACCTTTACCTCTTCGCACCATGCAGCCTTTATTCAATACACCTCTTGAAGAACTAGAAATGATACGCTACTAGCAGACACAAAATACAGTACCATGATTCCTATACCACACATTACAATTGAAGAGTTATATACAGCAAAGATAGCCTAAAGCCAAAGGTGGTGGTAGAATAACAGTGATAATTATTTAAGTGAACAAATTACAGTCCTTTCTCATATAAAGCCAAAACCACTCTTTTAAGAAAATGTTTTATTTAAATACTTTATTTTGTCTCTTAAATTGCAAATCTATTCAAAATATATTTACATTGTGATACAGAGTGGGATTAACTTGACACTTTAATATTTAATCTAGAAAACATAATCTACAAGGAATCTTGAGAGGTGGAAAATCTTCTTGTCAGGGTTCTGTACTAGTCAGGTGCAGACGATGATTTTAATACCAAGACAAAAGCAAATGCACTTAATAAATAGAATGACATTAATGTGGCCTAGAGCACACACTGCTAGCATGTTGCATTACAACATTGGTCTTGTCTACCATGGGGACATATTAGTTCACATAAAATTAGTAACCTACATCAGCTGCCAAAACACTCCTTCACCAAAATCAGTTTTGGTGTTTTAAGATTTGATTAAGTAAATTAACTTCCCTGATTTTCATCTCTGCACAGTTATGTGCACCAATTGCATCAGAAATGTCCAGGTAAGAAAGTGTGTATTATTATCAAGAAAGAAATACCAGCACACTCTGAAGACAGCTGTTCCCAGCAGACAGTGTACTGGCAGGGTTTCCAAAAGTGATGAAGTGGAAGGTGAAAGAGGTAATGTAGAGAACTCATCTTATATACTAGATGCACCTCCTGTATGATTAACGTTGGAGGTAGTCCCTCTAAGAAATGATGTACGCTAGAATTTAAAACTTAGATATACAGACAGGTAAACAGTTCTCATGATTATAAAATGGTGATAGAAGTATTTAGACCGGGGTGGGGGGGATCTCATTAGGAACTTCTAGTTGATGAATACAATAAATTCAAATGCAGAGAATTTGCCAAGGGTGAGAAAGAAAACTCATCCCAAAGGCAGCATCACTCCAGGGTTTGCTTGGCATTGGGGGAGAAGCAGGGAGTGCATAGCCCAGGAAGCATCACCCTCATAACTCCCAGTAGAAGCCCCAGCTGTGCACTGACCAGGCAGTGCAGGGGCTCAGCCTCGGGCTGAGCTGGGTGTCACTGGTTTAACCCCTGCACCGGGGCCAGTGACTGCTGCTTCCCCGGCTCCAGCTTCAGCTCTGGGGTGGCCCCACTGGGGACAGGGTGCCACCCCCCAACCCTCTGAGCACCTCAGAGTGCTGAGGACTCACTGCCACCCTCTCCACTCCTTAAACTGCCATCCTCAGAACTGAGATGAATGCTGGAATGGTGAATACAATAACATAAAAAGAGGTATATACTTAAGACTCTTTTAAAGAAAACCAACTGTATTACTAATGATGATTTTCCTTACTAATTTGGTAACTTGGACTATTAGATGGTTAAAACATCAAGTAGGACTACCAACAAATTCCTGTCTCCATAGGCATGGAGTGTTCCCTTTTGCCCACTGTAAGACTTTCAGCCTACCAAGTATACTGGCAACTCCTGACTTTGTCATCACTAACAGCCACTTGTATTTTGCGCAGATTTTTTCTTTTTCATGCATTCCAGCTTCTAGGTCCGTATCAATAACCTCTGCAACAAAAATCGGACCAGAAAGGAACCATTCTCAAGGCTGTGTAACACAATAGACATGCCTTAGGTGGGATCAGGTGGACCTGGGTTCTAAGAGGGATGACAGAGAAGGAGGAATGCAAGACTAACAAGAAAAACAGACAGAAAGAGCAGTCACACACCTCATTTGTTCTTCCTGAGTTCTTTTTTCTTATCATTCTATTACAAATATTTTTCTAGTGCAACATTATATTGCACAAACCTATCTCTACCCATCCTAAAATAGCTTGTTAAACGTCTTTTTCCTTAAGTAAAATTTAATTAATGAAGCTCACTTGAATAGCAATAACTTTCTCCATGTTGTGCTTCAACAGGCACTCTAATGCTTGAAAGCACTCTCCCTCTGGCTTTTTGCTCCCTGCCGTACTTGCAGCATTAACCAATGACCTATTAACACAGCTTGGAACGGTTTAATATGATATCAAAATACTTAGTTCCCTTTGGATTTCAATGTAAAATCTTTCATGGGCCCTAAGTTTGCTTAAAAGAAATAAAAATAAAAAAAAATAACATACAGTTACTTTTTTTAGCCTCTTTGGTAGAGAAAATTAGTTTGTGTATTCACTATATATGTAATCATTCCAATTACTGTGATCCACTTTCTGCCTTTCTGAAGAATTTCTGCATATTGAGGACAAAACAGGACCTTCACATTGTGATCAAAAGACATTTCCTAACAACGAATATATTTGTAAGAGTCCGAGTAGCTATATGCCATGCTGAAGTAGTAGAGATTGCTTCCAAAACAGAAAACACAGTAAATTCCTCACTCAGCAGAAGGGGAAACCTAGCTCTACAGAACAGATATCAAAATGTGTTAAATCACAGGAGACTTCCACCTGACCTGTGACCACTTGAAACTTGTGAAATACACTGTGCTAAGAATCAAGCTACCGTGACAGTAACACAGTATTCAGGGATAACCTAAATCGTACACCTGACTGCTCCTGCCTCTCAGTTCTCTTCCAATGGGAAAAAGCTATCAGGCAGTCCAAAAATGGGTTTCAAGTGCAGAGGTCAGTAAGCAGCAAAGAAAGTTGGTCCTGGTGACTTTTTGAGTCTTAATTAATGAGACATTAAAGAAAAGAAGGTTGTCCCTTGCTGCAGATAGCTGCAGAAGCTGGTCTCCCAGCAAACCCCGTAGAGCAAACATCCCTGGATCCGAGTTTGCACAGGAAACAAAAGGGACAGGGACTACTGCCCTTGGCGCAGTTTCTGCTACAGAGTAAGGGGTGTATGGTACAAAACTGAGCAGTCTGGTCATTCAAGGAGGCACTCTTGAAACTGAGCAGCTTCTTCACCTGCGAAGCACCAGAGATAATACTACTATTATTGAGTGAAGAACTGTCCTCATAACATCCTCACGAAGCCCTAACGGAAGGCGAGGCACGCGGATAGGAAGGTCATTCACACAAATGGAATAATTTTGATCAGTGGTGCTCTTGTACATTCAGATGGACAGCTTACCAGAGATGCATCAATATTTGCATGAATGCTTGTTCCAGTGAAAATACAGAACTTTAGTCATTTGGGCCCACAACGCACCTTGGCTCAGACCCGTTCGGAGGTACAAAGATGAGCCAAGGGTACAGTACTGCCAAGAGTACTGCCAAGTGTACAGGAATGAAGTGCAAACAGGCTAATAATTAAATTCAAAATGCCTAAATATGGCTTATCAGGTATCATACTTTGTACTGGTGATAGCTTAGATACAGGCAAAACAGAGTCTGATCTTAGGGCACAACTATGTTAGACTGAAAAGAGCAGCAATTTTGGGAGGCCTCTATATAGCCTAACATGAATTTATGTACGTAGAGACTTTTTGCCAATCCCATAGCAACAGAAAGTCATGTAAATTCAGTCATACAATTAATTACAGTGGATGGGAAATTGGAATAAGACAATGTAAAATAAACAATACAGAGTGTTGTGCTCAACAAGAGATAATATCAACGGATACAGAAATTTCCTAGGAAAGAAGCTAAAAATTAACTTTAACTTGTTTTCTCTTGGATGCTGCCATGGCAAGGACACTTAAATATAGTTAGTTGGATGCTAATAATAATATGCTTTGGAAGCAGAACAAAATAATAAAATGAGGAGCTGAGCACCAGCAAAGTGAGAAATAGGCTGAAGAATCATCAGACAACTCACAGAAATGCCATTTTTTTGTGACTGGCCAGCAAAGTCGTCAAGAACCTGCCTTTTTCATGTATAACATATTACAAAACACCCAAACACAGTCTGTCACTCTCCTTTACATAATTTGGCAATAAATCATGTATCCTGCTTGTCTGGAAGGGTCTGGGGTCTTGCCGCCCCTCTGCCTCTAATTATTGATGTAACAAGGCCATCATTGAGAACAAGTGTTACTGAAAACTTGCATAACTGCAGAAGCAAAGAAAAAACGGTACTAAAACCTCAGAGAATATGTCATTCAACCGCATCATGCTAGGCACTATGCAAGGCAGTACACGTTTGCTCCCAAAGGTCAACAGTGAGACTACCCTTTCAATCACAGCAGTAATGTGCCCTCGACCCACTCCCAAACAATAACAAAAAAAGCCCACTCCAAAGCTAGGAAGTAGCAAGTACTGGTCAATTATAAGGAAGGTTCTAATTAAGCAGCTTTCTAGCTTTTTGCTGTACTACCTTTGACTTTAACTTGCCGATTCATTGAATTTTGTGAATTGACATTCACAAATGTCCATTTACTATCATAAGGCTAAGCTGCTGGATGCACATAATCCTGCTCAGGCTGTAAATATTCAGTGAAGTATCAGAGTGGCTGGTGATAAACAAATCAAATTTGGATTTATTGGTAGTAGGCCACTACCCAAAAAAACCCCTATTTGTATAAATCTTGAAAGATTTATTTTTCATGAATGTCAAGCGTAACAGTTTTCAGTTTTACACCTAAAACAAAAATTTTCTACTTTGTAATTACCAGTCATGTCAGACACGGCCTCATGCAATTTGTTATCGGTGATGCACAGAAGTTGAAATGGTTCATTGACTGTTGGATGGTTTTTGAATCAACGGAATGAGGGTTTCTTTATAAAACAAACACGAGAACAAAACTGGGTGACCACAGGCACCCACATACTTTATTTAGAGGTACTATGCTTAGTATGGTAAATATTGCTAAATGGCTGTGAGATGGAATGGTAAAAAAACCCAGACTTCTGAAGTCTCCTTTCTCATCTCAGTAGCAGTAATAATCTAAATGGATCACGTCAGGAGCAGAAGAGCAGTTTCCCAAACAAATGCGAGGAAACTATGTTACTAACAAGGCTACCCCTAACACTGACAATTCTTCTATATACTCAGACCTAGGATGAGCTAAAATTCATTATTAAATTTGGAAACTGCCAGCAGTCCCTGTAGGTTCAGATGGGCTATAGAAACCAACATGCCTGAACTCTTTTTTTTTCACCTAGGAAAATGATAAAGCTGGTATCAAAAGTGAAATATATATCGGAGGGGAGGAGTTGGGGGGGGAAGACACCAGCAAAGAATTTAAATTTACTTAATTTCAACTGACTGTGGGGATAAAGCCCCTCAGAACTGGACCCATTTCAGCCAGGTACTGCAGTCCTAGGAACAGCGCTGTCCTAGGAACAGCAGGCTGTCTTCACAAACTATTTCAGATCGCGTATTAAACAGTGTGTGGTGAGGGAGGATGCTGGGTTAGGAAACCTCCATCTTAACCAGATCTGGATTAGGACAATCCAGGTATCACTGCATTCCCACTGTCTTTCTGGCTTATTTGCAAATGCTTATTCAAGTTGCCCCCTCTATTAGCACACAAAAAACACATTCCTAGACATGTTCTAATCCAGTATCCTCCAACCAAAATTAGGGAATGGAGTGTGAAGCAAAAACATCTGATATGCTGGCCTTCATTATTAGGAAATCCCCAAGCTAAATAACACAAGAATGTCATGGTAAGCATTACAGAACAAAAAACCAGAATAGGCCCAAGGCAAGCAGCACCGACTGGCCTGTTCTAGGGGCTTGCCAGTGCCAGGTCCCCCTCTCTTCACGATTTCAGATTTCAGGTAAGAGTGATGTCAAAGAGTACACAGTGCTGAGGTCATATGGGTGAATTCATACCCTTCTACTGAAGACTGCAAGGATGAATCCACCGCACTGGATCCTGACCATCTGCAGTGATGTACACACATGATATGGGAAAGCCCTTGTCACAGATGACATACGCGACTTTTTTTTTTTTTTTTTTTTTTTTTTTTTGATAAAGGGAACAGGCAATAGGACATGCTGACAGGGCTGGGGAGGCCTTGTGCTTCCCAGGCAGGTAAACTGTGCTCCATGGAGTTGATGAAGGGACCCCAAAGTGAGACAGCTGTAGGCTGCCCGGCAGGAAGCCCATGCACAGAACCAGAGACTGACTGATAAAGGATTTAACCTGTGACAGGGAGATTGCTTTAAGGAATAACAAAATCCTTAAAGTTTCTATTTAAGAAAGATAAGCCAAAGATAAAGATTTGAAAGAGAGAATTCAACTGATATTTTACCTTTTCACCTTTATGTCCTTTCTGGCCTGGCAAACCAGCTACTCCTGGCAATCCAGCTTCTCCCTGATTTTAAAAGAAATCAAAAATCAGCAAAGAAGCTGATCCAAAATATGTGTTTGGTTTAGTTTCCTTGCCTTTATCACAAAAGCCTAACAAAGCAAACAACTCAGAATAAATACAGCGCAATACCCAGGAGAAAGTTTCTTTAAAAAGCATTATGTAGAAAATAATTTATTCTCAGGTAAAAAGATTTACACTAAATATAATGCCTAGATGTAATTCTCACTTTTACCATGGATGTTTTTTTGTGTGTGTATTCAAACAACTAAACCTTACAGACCCCTGCAACTCTAAGTTAAACTAAACTTAAAATGCACTGTTTCTTAACTGGGAAATACAACTACATACCAGTATGACATTTTTCATAACTAGAAAAAAAAAACAACCCAACTTTTAATTTATTTTAATACTTTGCAGGATTAAACAGCATGATGCACTAAAAAGCAGTAGGAAAACCTCGTACTTTATTTGGAAAGCAGTGGCATCTCTCTCTAGATTCTTGCTGCATTCCTGGAAGGGTGTATATTTTGCTAGCATGAGCAGTCACTGGTGCTGAAGTTGTAGCAAGTAGCCTCTCCTCTCGTGGGCACTAAAATAAAAAGAAGATTTTCTGATTTTTGGTCTGCTTTGGTTAATAGATAAATACCATCCAAACAGTATTTTAAGATACTTTCTGTTTTAATACTCCTGTACACACCGTGTTACAGAGAATCCAAAACAATTGCCAAACAGACAAAAAAGCTGTACTAAAACAATGTGTAGACATTGCGATCCTTCTGTACTGAAATCAATGCTAGTTAAAACTGATCTGAACTGTCGCACTTCTTTCTTCCAAAAGAGCCCAGACAGTGGAATAAAGTCTCCCAAAATTAGAAGTAGTAATGCAGAAAATGCCCATGGGGAAAAAAAGAGGGTACTTCTCAACGTCATCCTGTCCTCCATCCCCCACCCCAAAATGCAAAATGTCAGAGTGAAGGAAAATTCTGTCATTTTTTTGTCATGTGCATACTTTGGGCATGCACAGTTTGGAAACAAACAACAAACCCTGAAGACAATATTCACCTGTCTGTAATTCATCAGAGCTGAGCCAGCCTGAAGATATACTACAGGACAAGTCAGCAGAGCCTGATATATTTCAGAAGCTCTCATTAAGATGTAATGATGTGTCCTGAGAGCCTTCTCTCAAGGAAATTCCAACAGGGTTTACAGCTTAGTGTAGTAATTTTTATCCGAGCATAAATTCCTTCCTTTAAATTACTGAAAATGTAGCCCTTGTAAGTGGTAAGGAAGTCATGAAAAAAATCAATCAGAAAATAGAATGCTGCTTTCAATATGAATGTCATTAACAAGTAGCCCACCATTTTTTACATCTTCAACAGAAAACACACAAATGAAACTGATGGTGCTTTTAGCTATATAGCTGAACTAATGTTTAAGATGCTATTAATAAAGTCTATCCTTGATCTTTTTGTGTTCACATATAATTAGGTTTTGTTTTGGTTTTACTTTTTTGCTACTTTGTCATAACTGCTACATAAATTGTATTTCCACGCATAAAGTGGAACCTACAGGAAAAAAAAAAATCCATTCATTTCACTTAACGATGAGCTTATACCTTCAAGAGGAAGCCTGCACTATTATCAGAAATTCATTCTGAAATACATTTTAACAATAAATTACTATTTAAAATTTAAATTTCCCTTGATAAATTGGATCTAGCCTCTTCCATACTTCAGAGCACCTATTAGTTGCCAGTTCCCACAAAGTCTTACAATCCTCTGTTCTTGGGCAGTTTTATCCCTCCATTCCAGGTACCCTTTTCTCCCATTTCTTTAAGATGTAATCAATTAGTCCTTCTGCACACCCTGCTTTTCCTTGCTGACTGCAGGCTGCGGCTATTCATAACTAGCTATTCACAACCAGCAGACCAATATTTTAACAGATTTTCCAAGTTCTTTTTTTTTCTATTTTCTCTCCAAATGGGCTTGATTCAGCAAAACAATCGCATCTGCAACTTCAAGCATTTCTCTAGTTCTAGTGTGCTGCAGTTTACACTAATTCTGTGTATCAAAACCAAAGGGAGAAGCAAACCCTCTAAACTGAATCAATGCTTTCCCGTACGTTAAACAACGTATACTTCTCAGTATGTGTGTTATAAAGAAGAAAGTATTTGCCAATTATGAAACACCCACTCTTCCACTTTAGCATACTGAAATAAGCGAAACACCCTCAACACCTTTCTATTTTTCTTCCCTTCCGCTATCATGCAGACTCTTTCATGGCCTCTGTTTATCATCTGTAGTGCTTCATTAGATGTAACTGTTATTGAAATGGCCTCTTATTTGAAATCATCCTCACGTCATCACAGTGACTTGTTTCCCATGCTCTGAGACTTCCTCAGTTACTAATCAGATATTAATCAATGTTAAAAAATGCATTTTAAAAGCACTAGCAGCACCTAGTGCTCCAGACTAAACAGCCCCAGTTCCTTCAGCTGCTCTTCGTAAGACTTGTTCTCTAGACCCCTCACCAGCTTTTTTGCCCTTCTCTGGACATGCTCCAGCAATTCCATGTCTTTCTTGTAGTGAGGGGCCCAAAAATGAACACAGTACTCAAGGTGTAGCCTCGTCAGTGCCGAGTACAGGGGCATGATCACCTCCCTACTCCTGCTGCCCACACTATTCCTGATACAAGCCAGGATGCCGTTGGTCTTCTTGGCCACCTGGGCACACTGCTGGCTCATGGTCAGCCGGCTGTCCGCCAACACCCCAAGGTCCTTTCCTGCTGGGCAGTTTTCCAGCCACTCCTCCCCAAGCCTGTAACATTGCATGGGGTTGTGGTGACCAAAGTGCAGGACCTGGCATTTGGCCTTGTTGAACCTCATACAGGTGGCCTCAGCCCGTCGATTCAGTCTGTCCAGATCCCTCTGCAGAGCCTTCCTACCCTCAAGCAGATCGACACTCTCACCCAACTTGGTGTCATCTGCAAACTTACTGAGGGAGCACTCAATCCCCTCATCCAGATCATTGATAAAGATGATAACCAAGACTGGACCCAAAACTGAGCCCTGGGGAACACCACTCGTGACCGGCCACCAGCTGGATTTAACTCCATTCACCACCACTCTCTGGTCTTGGCCATTCAGCCAGTTCTTTATCCAGCAAAGAGTACAGTCATCCAAACCATGGGCAGCTAGTTTCTCCAGGAGGATGCTGTGGGACACCATGTCAAAGGCCTTATTAAAGTCCAGGTAGATGACATTGACAGCCTTTCCCTCATCCACCAGGTGGGTCACCTGGTCATAGTAGGAGATCAGGTTGGTCAAGCAGGACCTGCCTTTCATGAACCCATGCTGGCTGGGCCTGATCCCCTGGCTGTCTTTCCCATGCCTGGCGAGCGCGCTCAGGATGAATCACTCCATAATCTTGCCCAGCACCGAGGTCAGACTGACAGGCGTGTAGTTCCCAGGATCCTCCTTCCAGCTCTTCTTGCAGATGGCTGTTGCATTGGTGATCCTCCAGTCATCTGGGACCTCCCTTGTTCGCCAGGACAGCTGATAGATGATGGAGAGTGGCTCTGCCAGCTCCTCCACCAGTTCCTTCAGCACTCTCGGGTGGATCCCATCCAGCTCCATAGACTTATAAGTGTCCAGGTGGCATAGCAGGTCATTAACTGCTTCCTCCTGGATTGCGCAAGGTTTATTCCACTCTCCATCCCTATCTTCCAGCACTGGGGGCTGACTACCCTGGGAATAACCAGTCTGACTATTAAAGACTGAGGCAAAGAAGGTATTAATTACCTCAGCCTTCTCCTCATCCTTGTTGGCAATATTCCCCCTCGCATCCAATAAGGGATGGAGACTCTCATTGGCCCTCTTTGTTGTTGTTGATATATTTGTAAAAAAATCTTTTGTTGTCCCTTACAACGGTCACCAGCCTGAGTTCTAGCTGGGCTTTTGCCTTTCTAATTTCCTCTCTGCATGACCTAACGAGACCCCTATACTCCTCTTGAGTCACCTGCCCTTTCTTCCATAGGTGGTAGACCCCCCTTTTTTTCTTGAGTCCCAGCAAGAGCTCCCTGTTCAGCCAGGCTGGTCATTTTCCCAAGATACAGGACTCATTATTAGGAAGTAATTAATCTAACAGTTCTATTGGAATCTCTTTACAACTCTTTCAAATGAAACAATGAAGCAATTTCTTTCATATTAACATTTGCATTTTAACAAATACCTTACCAGGTCTGCAGATATTTCACAACAAGTATCTTCCATTGCAAGTTTTGGATTACAATAAACTGTTATGCGGTGAAGTTCAATCTGTTAAGAAATACAAAAGAGGTTAATATGAAGTGTAGAAAATCATGTGTTACTGCATGCATTTTCTTATCTTGGCATAATAAATTTTCACTCTGAAACACTGTTTATTTCTGAAATGCTGGAAAAAGAGACAAATCCAAAACAATTACACAGCTCCTCACTTGAGGAACAAATTATGCAGCCTATTACTTTGATGTAAATCACATTTTAGATTTAATTTATCTTCACGAAGTTGCATCCCTCTGTACCGCTTTTGCTACACTACGTAGGCATTTCAGCCCTCTCGACATCCTCCGCAAACCTTCTTTTCAGGAACGTAATTTTCTCCTTCAGAGTAAAGCTTTGATAAACTCTATCTCACAAACATCTTCTTTCACTTTGGACAGGCTTTTGCCTGGATCTTGCCAATAAAACACCCGCAGAGCAGAAATCACAAATTCCGTACATAAAGCTTCTGTTTCAGAGATTTTGGGTGGATTGGCAAGATGAACAGCATCTAATTTTAACTAGCTAATCTTGCCCTTGTACGCCTCCTTCTGCATCTGTTCTGTATCCTCTTATTCTATGCCTTGCACTTGGTATTGAGAAGAGTGACTGTCGGTACAGGATCTGCTCTGTTGCCTTAATCAGGTTTATGCCCATAATGTTTTCCTGCAACCGTGGAAATCCCGATTGACAACTTCTGCTCAGAATTATCCAGCCCATGCCATGCAGCCAACATAAAATAAAAAGAATCTGCTCATCCTCCTGCATGCTACTTGGAAATGAGGACATGGTACACATATTTCAAATAAAGTTGAACTTGGTCTTAGAAAGTAACATGAAGCATGAGCTTGGCCCCATGAAATGGGAGCTCTGAGTCCAGGCCAAAGTGTTTCGTGCCTTACAGGACTGATTCCTCCCACTATGCTAGCCTGCATTTACAATGTGCTATTTTCATCTGGAACTGCACAGTGTACATAACATAGCTGAAACTTTCAGATGGTCACTATAAACTTCAAGCCAGATGCTTTAAACCTGGTAACTGGATGTCAGTGTACTTAAAACAAACTGACATTTCCCGGAGCTTTCAAATTGCTGTGAGCTATCTGCACAAGGAAACAGAGGAGAGCATCTCTGGGACAGAAGACACCCCAGAAGAGTACGGGGTTGCCTTGGGTAATTCTTGCACCAAAAGCTGCAGGACACACACCTCCAGCCACCCCCTAATCCCTCCCATTCGGAGGGGGGAGCGACAACTATGAACAATGTGCCCCTATTCCTGCATAGCTGAATTACCCTGGCATGTGATACGATCCTGATACATAAGTAATCCTTAATTGTTTTTGAGTTTCGCATTTATCAAAGAAGAGACAAACTGTAAAAAATGACCGATACAAACTTATAAATAAATCTCATAGAAATTGAAAGAAAAAAATTACCACTGGAAGTTATCTCTAAATGTAGTAACATATGTCTATGCTAATGAAGTGGCAGACTCCTGAAATCAGAACCAAGCTTTTGTAGTTTTGGCAACAGAAAGCTTGCCTTAGCAGATGCTACAGCACTGCGTATTGTTTACAGAAAAAGACTTAAGGACTTCAGATTAAGAACACACACTCAAAATTAATAATCAGTTTTGAACGTTTTATCTATATAATTCTTTAGAATAGGAAGTTAGTAAAACTGTGGCTGAAACATGATTTTAAGTTATCTGGTTTTCCTTTCATACTACTCACATCTACAGGCTTATCATCTGCAGCACGAGAAGCAATCAGAGTCCTTCCCTGCAAGTCAATGGTGAATTTTTCATCAGTCTGCTTTCTCTCAATTAAATTACAATCCAAATAGAGGGAAATGATCCCCGACTGCACGCTAATACCAAGCTTATGCCACTGACGATCAAACAATGGATAAATTTCTCGACTCTTAAAAGTGTAGTGCAGTATATTTCTGTGAGCAGATTTGGTCATATACTCCACAACCTTTTTTGTACCATCCAGAAGCACAGAGATCTGAAAGCAAAATAAAATAAAAGAAGTCACTTAAAAGTTACGAGTACAAGAATTAAACACATATACAAACCATACATAACAAAAATACTTTGACTACATAGATTGGGCAAGAATTACGTTATGAAGCATTCTTCTATGTAACTTTGTAAATACATATCAGCTATAAATCACAACATGCCTTCTTTTCCTAGTTTGCAGTCTTAACTCCATACATTTTGTTGAATTGCTGTCATTCCTATGATAAATCATCAATTATATCAGAGCGGTCTGTCTATTGTATATAAACTGTAGCTAAAACCAGCAGTGAAACATCCACTAAACTATATTTGCCATATTATATGGGAAAAAAAGAAACTTAATCAAAAAAATAAATCAAAGACAACTCTAACCTCAGGTGTGTCATACTGATTTAGAACTTGCCATATATACCAACGCTCTTTCTTGGTACTTCGCCGTACACGGAATATAGCAACTAGAGAGTATTCTTCAGGAAGCCCATTTGGAAACACTTGCCTACAATAGGTGGGAGGAAAAAAAATTTTTTGTTACTCTTATACACACAAACACTGCTTAAAAGGATTGAACTGAAATAATACCTGGTGAAAACATACAAATTCAAAAAAACTCATACAAATTCATGGGTTTCAGCGTTCAGAAGCGCCTCTTCTCACAAGTACAATTCAGTTTATTTACAAGAATAAATAGCTGAAGATTTTGCTAATGAATTTTTTGTTCTTTTTTTTTTTTTTTTAATCTGTGATTACTATAAATAGGAGTCTTAAAAGAAATGCTGCAGAGTGAATGCTGCACATAAACATATTTTAAAATACTGGTTTTCCCAATTTACTGCTTGGGATACTGGAACAAGTTTCCCAGAGGTTTTCTGGAGTAATCCCTATCCTCAGAGACTTTCAAAACACAGCTGGACAGGGCTTATAATAACCTGAACTAACATTCAAGTTGGTCCTGCTTTGAGCAGGGGCTTTGATCCAGTGACCTCCATGGGCAATGACTCGGACATCTTGAGTACTAGAACAGGTGGACTTTAGCAGGTTTGAACAAAAATAAGGAATGCATTTCTGAATGAATGACATTCCGGCCTTTGATTTTTTTATTCCTTTCTTACCTAAAATATGTTGATGCCTAAAAAAAAAGGTCTGAATTGCTACCTATATCACAGAATGCAGTACAACACCACTTCTATGAACTATTTGCAAAACTTGTATTTCAGAAAAAATGAAATTAGTCTGTAACTCAATTCTACAGACTTTGGTAATCACTAAATAGACACTAATTTTGTCCTACACAAACTAGGATGGTGCAATCAACTTTTTTCTTTTGAAGTTTCTCCATTTCAAATTATTTCTTTTCTAAGGCAGCGGTGAGACAAATGAAAACGACGCATGTAAACACTACACAACACACGAGCAGCTAAAGTGTTAACACAGCTCTGCTGAAAACTGTCATGATTGCCCAACTAGCCACACTGCAAAAGGCATTCACTGGATCAGAGCAGAAGAAAACTGAGGGCCCCATGCAGCAGAAAAATTTCCTCCATTTTTCTTCCCACAATCATGTGAAGTAAATGGTTTAGTTCTAAAAAAATACAAATGGGATTATAATTACACAGCAAGGTACTATGAAGGCTTTATTAAAAAAACTAAAACCAAACCAAAGGGAAAAAATAAGAGAAAAGCACCAGCTGACAACAACCCCACAACCCTCCTGGAAATCTGTGCACTTCAGTCAACTTAGGATCTCAGGAAAAATACCTTCTGTGTGGAGAAGCCTGCTCTAAATCCTGCCAAAGAGCTTCTCTATGGACTAACACCTATTTAAGTCCCTTATGTGGGAATCACACTTCTTTGGCTTTTTTTATGTCCCACAGCTGATTCCTGTTTTATTCCAGGACCAAATTGGCTGCTCTCCCACATTGTTAGTGGACCCATATGCTCTGTTGTACAGCTATAGATGTTTCAAAGTGAAAAGGTAAGACAAAAGTGAAGAGGATTTGCAGGACTTTAACCTCAATTTCATACTAGTCTGTATTTTAATTATAGCATAAAGAATATGTTTATGATTTATAAAGAAAATACCTTAACTGGACATCAGTACTACATGAGTGCGTCTCTGCAGAACAGTAAACTATCCGGACATGGGATCAGCCCTGTGGTTTACAGCACCCCAGACAAGCTAAGGAGATGGCATCTCAGGTTTACAGCTGTAAACTACACAGGATATCTGGCTGTGGAGCATCTGATTAGCTCTCCAAAAGCAATTAACTTTCCCAGCTAAGTTCCGTACTGGGAGACACAGGGGAATTTACATCAATGGGCAAAGGGTAAACAACTGTGGAAGGGAAACGATCAGAAGTCTTCATCCAACGAAAGGAGGGGAAACCATGATTGGTATGAAAAGTCTGCAAAACAAACGGAAGTAGTTCCTGGACATGGTAGGTACTCTAGTAAACATGGAACACTTCTTTTTTTTTTTCATCATTGTAGCTTTTTACTGCAAGCCTCTCTGATACTTTAAGAGCTAACTAAATGATAGTATTAACCTTCTAAAACATTAAGTGTTTCAGAATTTTCTAAAAAAAAAAAAAAATGTGGTTGTGGGTGAGTGCACATGATCTAAAATTACCTTTCTTAACTGTTTATCAAACCAGGACAAGAGTTAAGGCACGGGTCAGCGTTATAAAAAAGGGCAGGAGTTCACTAGCTTCTCTTACCTTTGAACGGATAGAGAAAACTGTACTGGGAGAAACAAGAAAAGCAGACAAGGTCAAATTAATTCCTAAGGGCATTACACTGATTTCACTGAAGTCAACTAAAGAGGTAAGATTTAAGTAGAAATGGACCAAGGATAAATTCAGTCAGATTCAAAAAACAACTTAGGTGGGAAGGTACCTCTGGAGGCCAATGGATCTAACCCCCTTGCTCAAAGCAGGGCCAACCTGAAAATTACATCAGCTACTATAAATCCTGTTCAGCTGAGTTTTGAAAGTCTCCAAGAATGGTGATTATTCCACAACCCTCTGGGAAACTCATTCCAGTGTCTGGCCAACAAACGGCACAAATTTGGAATACAACTACTGTATACCAAAGACATAACAGAAGCAATATCTTTATTCTGAGAAGAGTTCTCATTTTGTAACTATATGAACATTCCTTTGTGACCAAAAAGTCATTAACAGATGCTTTAAAGGATACATTTAATACTTGACCCTTCCAGTCTGATGGTGAATGCTGAAAGGAAAAAAAAAAAAAAAAAAGGAGGGATAAAATGCTGAGAAAACTAGCATACTATTACCATGCACAATTTCGTTCCTATGCTTTTGCTCCCTGAATGTTTTCAAGTGAATGTAACAGAGTAAAAAGCATGCATCTACCATTGAAGTGACTTAGGTACAGACGATCAGTAAGATACTGTAGCAATATTTAAGTACTACTACCATGGTATCTTCTACTCTGTAAAGCTCAGTTAAAAACTCCTTAGAAATAGGCGAAGTATGTATGCGTTTTAACAATAAATATATAATGACATTTCTTGGGGGAGGAAAAAAAGCTGGAACAGAAATGTGAACATAAAACTTCATATCGAAACACAAGTAAAGCCAAAACAAAATTTTGCAGAATACTCAGTTGAAATTCAGAAGTTCTTTGAATGTTTACTATACTGTTTTGCCTGATTGCATCTACCAACATTTAAAAACTAATGAGAAAACTAATGAGATGTCACGTGCAGGGTGAAAACAGTAAAGAAGCAGCATTAAACATTAATGAAAAATAGAAAAGCAAGTTGTTCTACATGTCCACAGATTGACAAGTACTTCCTCACAGAGTATTTACCCTTTCCATGTGGCACAGGGAAAGAACAGTAGGAAAAGGAGAGACAATAAGGATGAAGGAAACCTGTACCAAGCTCACCTCAAAGCTGACAGATGTAAAGCACAAATACAGAGAACCTTAACTTAGAGGAGTACATCATGGTGTCCAAAATGAAAGCAGTAAAGGAGATGATAGGTCTTAAGAAAGCTCTAACATTACAGAAATATGGGTAACAATTAATTAAGTGTGCAAATTCACCTATAAAGATGCAAGAAAGAACTTACAGGCTAAAACAGATAAGTAAGTGAGGGTATCCTTGGCACCTGGTCTCTGAACCAGGGGATGTTCATGGTTTTTTGAAGAAAAGTGTCTGAACCAAAATACATAACCAGACTTGGGACCAAAACCATGAATCTGAGATACTCTTCTCCCAAGAAATATCCTTAACAGTGGGACAACAGCCACGTTCTCCCATTCCTGTTGAGCTTCCTCAGTTTAGGACAATCCCAACTAGACATCCTTCCTGGATGGCTGCCCTACCCTTTACAGCTATTGAAAAGGTCCTCTTCTCCCTCTTCTACACTGAAAGTGCTGAAGACTGCTGTGGTTTGTGTTGAATGCAATGGTGTCCAAGATCATTATGTGCAATGTAAGCATAGTCAAAGGCTTAGGCACCTCTGGGGACATGGGCAGCATTCAGGCATCTCTATACACACCTTTGAGTCACAATGAAACTTGGGTGGGAGCTACATGCCTGGCTGCTTAAGACATGGTGCTTCCGAGCTTCCCTGGAACTTATGCCCAGATGCCAGGGGAAACCTCTTGTCCAAAATGACTCATTTTAGATGCCACCAGGGGTTAGGTGGTGCTTGAGAGCAGGCAATTTGAATCACTCTCTGAAACTCAAAACGCCCAAAGTCTGACTAAATTAGACTTTAGGTGGAATTCAGACAGTTTGATTTTCTCTCTCTGTCCATATTGTCAGTAGCATGTAATAAAAAAATGCAAGTCGATGAATGGAGCACTGTGTTCTCAAAGCGCAGCACACCCTTGGTGGAAACTGCTTAAAACAATAGCAGGAATTAAAGCACATGAACTGAATATGCAGGCTTGAATTTACACCACCCTAGCCTGCAGGACTGAGGCATAATTGTAAATTACAGAGGCCCCAGTTGACAGACTGAGAAGACCAAAGATAACCGTCAGGAAAATCCTGAACAATACAAGGTTTTAGATTGTACATATATTCATTACAAATCCAGACATTCAGGTATCTCTTAATGTTCTACAGGTTGAAGCATCAGGCAGATGCATCTAGAATGTTAAACACACACTGATGTTCCTGCAACAACCATTTACCGCTCTATCAAAGCATATGTATACCCAGAGTTGCAAATGCTTTTGTTGCATTCTCCTCTTTTTTACTGGATTAAATGTAGCCATAGTTTTTCCTAAAAACAGATGCTGTGGCCCAGGCACAGCATAGACTGTACAGTATGAAGTTACCAGAAGAACAGTTACAGGAATTTTGCATGAACTTTACAACTGTATTTGTGAATACCTTCCACTGTTTGTAATGATCAAGTATAAACCAATTTTTGGCAAAATATTTGCTTATTTGTTTATTTCCTCAAAAGTTTTGAAAATTTCTGAAATGCAGATACCAGCTGGTTCTCCTAATGCTACCATGCTAAAAGAAGTAATTATGAATGAATTAACGGTGTATTCACTGCTATAAAAAGTTTTAGTTCTATCTTTGTAAAGCAGCATTGAGTTACCCATATCAAATTTAGTAAGGCAATCCTTTATTTACCTTTTGTTTTTATTTTTAAAAAAAGCATTAATGGAAAAGCAGCATCTATTTTTAAATCTCATGAACTCTAATTGTTCCGTATCAAATGAAAATACACTACACTATATGATAAACTTCCGTATTTACAAGTATCAATGAAGTCTCCAGCTTGCTGAATATCTTCCAAGAAGAGAAAGATGAGCCAACTTACATTTCCTGAGAGTGAAGTGAGAGATGTTTAGACTTTATGGCAAGACATATCTTTTCCAGCTGACATATACCAGGTAATGGTATATGTCACTTGTAACACAACAATGTTACAATAATCTGGTGACCAGAGCTCAAGGAGTCAGTTTAAACAAGTTTCCTGTGGTGAGTAATGACATATTTAGCACTACGTTGATGAAGCCACTGAAATCTTAACCTTTTCAAGTTTGTTAAGGGGTTTAAACTGAGATCCGTTATGCATAAAAGTAAAGCTCAGGTGACCAAACACAAAAAGTCTCCACATTATTCTCTATATATCTACATCAAATTACTATATTTTTGATTCTCGGTATTTGCCTAACTTGACTGATGCAATGGGAGAAGGGGAAATAACTAACTAGAACAATTTACCAATCTCTGCCTAGAAAAGGCATTTTAAATTCTTTTCAAATAAAAGTTAAGAACAGCTGTGTGTCACTCAGTATAAGAAATAATTTCCTTCCCATCCATCTTCCTCAAATCACATTAAGATGCACTATACAGTTTCATGTTACATTAGGCCTCAAGTTGTTTTCATATGACACATTATATGATGCAACTCAAGGGAAACTATTCAGACAGCTTAAGAGTTATTAATTACTTTGGGAGAGCTCAACCCACTCAGAAAATGTACTGCTGAAAACAAAGCTGCAAATTATTTTAATACTGAGAAAAGGGATTTACCTAAGATTTCATATACTTCAGCAGGCCTCTGCTTTCGTTTACCAAACAGGTATAGATTAGCTGTCACTTTTAATATACAGGTGGTTTAGAAATATTTTTTTGGTGAAAGTCAATGTTATCACTATCAAAATTTTAAAGGGCACTCAAAACAAGTTTGGTTTGAAAGAGAAACAGAAATATCAAAACTGTTACACCTGCACAGAGCACTTTTCCCCTAACGTTTCCAGCAATATTCTGTATCCTTATTTACATGAATTATCGGTAAACTCCTGGCCCTAATGAAGTCAAAGGCCAGTCTTCCATTGATTTTAAAGAGGTCAGGCTAACAAAACTACATCTGCTTCCCAAGTTTGCCCAATTTCTGTGCATTTTAACTTTTCTGGGGAAGAAAAAAAAAAATCAGTCAACAGCAATAACAACAACAGACCTAAAAGTAGTAACATATTGGACTAGATGACCCACAGAGGTCCCTTCCAACCCTTACTATTCTATTCTGTGATAATAATGGATATTGCAAATGCAACAATCTTTCTTCTCATTTTCCTAAGCAGAATTCTGAAGCCTGATAAAGTTTTGAGAAAATTCAGGTGAATGTTGAGGCTTTTGGAGTCTTATCTTGTGGAAGGCAACTTTCAGCACTTATACAGTGATACACTTGCCTTGCTCAACTCAGATATTTATTTTACGAACCATATAGGACTCAGAGCAATCAGTGAACTTTTCTTGTCCTTGGAAAGTAAAAATTACCCTAGCAAAGACCAAAGGCTACCAAAAGTAAGAGTGTGTGATTTGGGCATGCAGTCATTGACTCTTTCTCTCCCTTTTTTAATAATGAGCGTATTTTAAACTGTAAAAAGATGACAAAACAGTCTCAGAAACTAGCAAGAGTATCACATTATAAAAAAACTATATTCAAACAGCACGTTTCCCCTTCCAAAATATCACAGCTTACCCTGAATGTTGCACAGTAAATTAAGCTGCTCTTATCAGTAGCAAGCACCTTTCCACAAAGAGGTACACTGAGTGGCAAAGAACGACAGCCATACCACCAGAGAACATTGTGAAGGAAGATGAGTCAGGGAAGAGGAGCAAGCCAGAGCCTGATTACTTCAGAAAGCTAAAACTTTACTCACTTTAATTTTGTACTCCAAGGAGCCTCCCACACCTGCACTGGTATAGACTCTAAAAAATGCAATGCAACGGAGTGGATCCAGACAATGGATATACTACAGAAAGCTGCCCTTTTACATGCAAAGCAAGTAAAAGAAACATACAGGGTACTAGAAAGACTTGGGTGGCTTTTGCAGTACATAGGCATTGAGATGTTCCTCCAGACACTTTTGAGCTCAACCTCTAAAGCATGGTTACCTGTGATTCAGAAAGACTGAAGTCAGTTTCTGTGATTCACTCCAGTCTTACATTAAATACAGGTCTTGCATTCAGACTGCTTCTTTTCCTTAGGAGATGACCAGAGAACAAGCAGACATACTGCTTTCTGTGTCTGAGAGATGGGGAGCACAGATGAGAAAAACATGGAACTCTAGTTCGTTCACAAAGGGGAAAAACATTTCCTTCGCATCTGCTTTCTCCTAATCATGCAACTGTATGACACTTTCTGGTGTCTTTCTGCCTCATGCTGCTCAAACCAGATTGGTTAACCACGTGTTGGCATCACTTACTGACTGAGAAACATGTGGAGATTTTCTAACATTGCTGGCAGAAAGTGACCAAATCCAGCCTCTGTTACCCCAGTCTGTTTTTTTCAACCTGATTCTTCTCACATATATATTTTCAGTAGCTGTGGCAGCCAGGTAACACCTCTGTAGCAGATACTGATGCATCAGTAATTGATGCCTTCAGTTACACCTGCCCCTCCTCACACAGATGAAACATGCGATGTTTCTCATATCAAGCCCCCTTTCACTGAGCATTTCTCCACATTCTATGGATGCTAAATCTGCTCAGGTATCGAAATGTAAAAATGTCTGTTAGGAAGAGCTCTTTCCAGTACCAGCACCCATCTCCCTATCATAGCTACACTGAAAATATAAAAATAACTCAAAAGAAATCCGTCTGTTTTGAACTCTCTTCATCTCCTGACAGGACTCATGCTCTTCCTAGATGTATAACTCGTTGCCCTTTCCTTTCTGTAGCTAAATGTAGTCCACCACACACATGCACACCCCCTATCCCCTTTTTTTCTAACAGTTTCTACTCCTGTGATTCCCTGCAGGGAAGGAAACCTCCCTGGACACAGGCAAAAATGGTCTTCTTGTCCAGCACAAACGTCGAAGAAATCTTCAGTGCTTTTCCTTACTCAGAACCACACTAGTAAATCGACTGCCTCTATAAGGAAACTTACTCAGGGTCTGACACATTTCTCACAAGCAAACCAAAAAAACTGAACAAAACGTTCTCCACGGAGACTGATGGCAGAATCCGGAGAAGGGTGATGATCTGTCTGTTTCTTCGGTGGGTTTGTGATTGTCTCCTAAGAAAAGATCTTTGATCAAAATTTAAAGCTAAGATGTGCTTAAAAGAATGGCAGAGATTTAAATTCTCTTCAAGTCATTCAATAATTGTATCAAGCTTTTTGGTATTTTTACGTAATCTCTCAAGGCCATTTTGCGGTGCTAAATGTCCTAAAATCCAGTCGTGGTACTCTGTTTTTTCAAGTGTGGCAACCATCAAGAGAAGATGATGTGAACCTAAATACTTTTAAAGGAACTTTGCATACCACTTTTAACATCTACCCGTGTCTTTATTTAGACATTATATGAGCAGCTCTATAACTCATGTGGTCCTGCTAGTTCGCTTCCAGAAATGGAACAAAGACAACAGGTCTAGTTATTAGTCTGTTATTTGACAGTCTCTGAAGTCAATGAGATATTAAATTATTATGCTAAATATGATTATCTACAGTGGAATGGAGTTATTCAGCTGATCAAGAAACCCTCTGAAGATGCTGGAGAAAAAAAATAATTACAGTAACCTCTGAAAGTCAACTGGCAGTGAAAATTGCTCTACACCCATTTTTACATGCTTCCTACCCTGAAGCAAGATCTATGGTACAGTGTTAGTTATCTGTAGATCTCAGTGGTTGCTGTTGTCTGGAAAAGCAAAGAAAATGCAGGCTACAGTCTGTTGGAGGCCATAATTCAGTCTGAAGACAGATGATGCATTTCATACTTTGTAAAGGAGGGAGGAAATCAAGAATGCCGTTTCTTTTTTCTTGGCCTATATATCCATGTAATCTTCTCTAGAGAAGGAAGAAATCCAGGCATCCATCTCTCCTTGAAGGTTTTCACAGCCAATTTACCAGCACCGTACAGACCTTTGTATAGGTATCTAGAGATGCTAGCTGATTCCAGAAACAGAATGGTCTTTTCAGTTCGGTACATGGGAGGGCTAGTCGGCTCCGGCAAACCTGCATGCCTAGAAACTCACACCATCCTACTTCTCATGCTGGTCTTGTGAGAGCTAGCTTGTGTATTTCAGCTTGACAACCTAAAAATGTTGTTTCCTCAGAACCCTCAGCTTCTTCCTGTTTAGTCTCCCCTCACCCCCATCCCCAACTTTTGGTAGCTTTTTACAATGAATCTGTGGAACAAGCGCTAGCAAAGCTAACTGTTGATTACACTTGGAACAGGCTCCCCGCTTCCTTCCCTGGTTTGTTCTGCCAGGTCCTAGACAGCCCTGGCTGATGGTAACAGGCAAACCATCTCTCAGGCCGGCACCCCTCTTGTGAAAATGCCGAGTGCTCACAGCGAACATAACAGCATGGCTGGCAGAGGAAAGGGAGAGCTAGAAGGACGGCTGTAAGGAGCGCAGCTGAACCAAACTTTAGGGATGCTTTTTTCCTAACCTCCTCAAATAATTGCCTGGATAACTGGCCTCCGCCTCTTCAGCACAGAGGAATGCCTACCATTAAATTCACTCCAGGCTAAAGTCACAAGCAGGCCATGCTAAGCAGTGCTTGAGAAAAAAGGCACAGGCAACACTGAAGCTACTACAGCCTACAACACTGTTATAGATGGATATATCTACCCAACTCGGTTCCAGCTGATCTCCCCAAAAAAAGAAGGCATAAGTGGTGAAGATTAAGTTACCAACAGAAGAGATCAGAGTAGGAAAGAAGGTTAATGATACCAGATACCAGGGTCTGACCTGAAATAAGTAGCTCTGTCAGCTGCAAGAGCGAAGATACAGGGAGAGAACATGCTTTTGCTTTAACACCCCCTACACACAGCGTGACTAGTCTACAAATATTTCAGCCTGGTGTTCTGCTTACAATTTGAAGGATAATTAGACAAATAATGTGCTCTCTTGCAGTTTGTAAAAACTGTTAACATTCATGGATTTTAAGTGAATGAATATGGAAAGTAAAAGATCAAAAAATTCATTTGCATCACAAAGAAAGACTTCATAACATTTTCAGAAACTGGATATTATAACTTTTCTGAAGTCTCAGGACTTAGAAATGAGTTGTGTAATTAAATAAAGTTAAAAAAAAGGGTACATACAGTTTCACCTGCATCTCTCACAGTTTCTGTAGTAATGAGACTTTTGGTAAGTTACAGATGAATTGGGGTTAAAATAATCAATCTCAAAAATATCAACATCGGATTGCTATCTGCTGAGTCATAACTATGTTTAACAGGATGGGCCAAGGACCTGCGACTTGCTAACCCCGCTACTACCAGACCCAGCTGGGAAACAGCCAGGTATTCCCCTTAAAGGGCTAGGAGAGTAACAAAAAAAAAAGCTTCTAAAGACATTGGGTCTTCCATTAGGTCCAAGACAGAGGTGTTGAAAGCAGGCTTCAAGCAGTAGTAGGTCTGGGTAAGTCAATAAACATTTTATTTAGATTTTACCTAAGCTTCACATCAAGAGAACCCACCAAATCCAATTTGAAATAACACTGCATATTACAGGGAGTCCTTCTCTGGCTGGGGAAACAGGCCAGATGCCTTATATCCAAACAAGGCAGCTTGATATGCTCGGAATTTACAAACTTTTCTCAAAACAGCAAAGGCTTCACGGTACAAAAACTTTGCATTAAAACAGTGCATCAGCTATAATTTCATGTGAGGCTGAATCATCTGTGTAACTCCTATGCAAAAGTAACAGAACTAGAATGAACAATGATCTTATTTTTCAGCGGTAAGGCTGAGACTGAAATCTTCACTGCTGACAAAAATTCTAACACCATATTACCTACAGCAAACCTCAGTCTAGTAGATGAAGTGTGGAAGAGTTATGACAGTAAAGAAAATATCACTAGTATCACCAATATTTTGCATTGTTTAAAATTCTAACATTTAAGCATGCAATGAGATGCAAGAAATATTTTGTAATTTTTAAAAAGGAAATACTTTGCCCCCCCAACATCCTATGACAAAACCAGACTTTTAATTAATTCACTCTTACACAACAAGTTACTTGGTTGACAATGGAATTAAGTACCCAGTATCATGGGAATCTATATTCTTAAGGAATAAAATCTATTAACAGTATAGTCTATGACAGAGTCACAGAATCCCAGAATGGTGGAGGTTGGAAGAGACCTCTGGGGGCCATCTAGTTCCTGCTCAGGCAGGGCCACCTAGAGCCAGTTGGATAGGAGTACATGTTTACTTGCCTATGAGAACAAAATCAATCCATCATAACCCGTTTAAAGAGACGACATGTAATTGTGGTAACAGAAGTTAGGATGCTTTAAAAAATGTAACCTTAGGCATAATATGAATTCACATTAGTAGTGCTAACTGGTCCTTAAGGAGAGCAATGAAGCAAGGCTGTGTTATAACCCTTCAATCTTTCAAGAACTCTAACCAGTTAATGAGTCATGACTTTCCTTTCCATGAAATCTTATCAGCTATCTTGAATCACAAAGTGTTTTTTTCATGCTCCTAACACTTTCACAACAAACCAATTTTAAGCTTATGTAATTTCCTGGTAGCATTGCATTATTTGTCTCCACATACTAACAGTAATACAATCATTTATCACTTCATAAATTTAAAGAAAGTCCCGTAGAAAGTAACCTCTGAAGAATAAGAAATCTTTTCAAAGTCTATGCTCCTTTTGGAATAAACACAGATGTTTGACAGCATTTCTTGCATCTAACCTTTTCAGACATTCAAGTCATCATATATAGTTCCATTACCAAACTACCGCTATAATATATCTTCTATGTTTCATCTTGTTGTGGTACATTTTCTTCCAATGTCTCTGTCCACTTGATTATTCTTACAAGTTACTGACTTTATCACATATTGTCCACAGTTCATATAGGAATGAAACGTCATATGTTAAATAATCTCAATTCTCAGTGACTTAATTTCACAGGAGATACTTACAAAAACCCAACCTACTGTAATGGAAGGCTCCCCTCCCCAAACACTTTGTTTCCAAATAACACCTTTATCTATAAAATGAGTGAGCATTATCTGTACGAGTCAGCTGCTAGACGTCAATCCTAAGCAACTGCAATAATTTAATGCTGTAATTGCATTTGCTGTACTTCAGAGTAAGCACATCCAGAATGGAGGGTCCTGGGTGTAAGAAATGGACCTGGAAGTGTGCTTGTTCCTCTTGTCTTGGCAAACAGTTCCTGTTATTGTATGTGCTCCTGGTGAATACTACTATCTTTTTTGTTTAATTTCAGAGATTAATTTAAACTGGCAGTCATCTAGCACTCTGAACTGCTTAGCAGTAAAAAATAAGGTGCATGGAGTCACAGCACCTTGATGATGCTGTTGTTACTTCTCAGGGTGGTCCAAAGGAAACCTCACGTTCCTTAGCCATAAAATAGCCATTGCTATTTTACAGCATATGTTCAACAGTACTTGGGTAATCAACACAGCTCACCAAGGACTAAGAACACACACCTTTCTTACTAAAGTCTCAGAAGAGTTCACAGAGAAAACTGAGTAAAAGAGATAAACAGAAGATTATCAAGGACTTAAACACTAAAATTTCTATTATGGGTCTAGCAATAAGCAGCAGCCTAACCCCTAAAATAAAAGGTGCATTTTTCATGACATTTAACAGCCAAATGCCATATTAGGAACTATCAACAAGTTATTCAAGGCCTGTATTGTCATGCTCATGTCAGAGTATTTTAAGGATTTATTTTTTTTTAACAGAATTCTGAGATTCTGCAACTAGTCACATCGACTGAATCCAAAAATAACATGCACATGGTTCTGTTCCTACACCAATATCTGCACATCAGGACTTAGCTTTTATAGATTACAGACAGCTTTTCATGTTGAAGTTTATTAACTCATTCCAAGTTTTGCAATGAGTTTGTGACATGACAAATATTCACTTGAGACAATGCTGCAACTGGCAAACTCTGTACGCTTATGACTGAAATCAAGTTGATACCCAGACCTCTAAGTGAAAAATCCAGGGCATGGACAGTACTGTTCATGCAAAATTAAAGAAGTATTTAAAATTTGGCAATTTATCTCCGCAAATAAAAAATGTTTCACGGCACTATGATAAAAACTGCGAAGAGCTAACCACAGAGAAATGCTAGAGGCCAGAAGCCTTTCACAACCAGCTGAAAATAAATGAAAATCAGTGTAATGAAAAAAGCACCAGGCAGTTTCACTGTGAGAGAGCCCACAAACTATTTTTAGATAGAAAAACTAAAAACTTAGAAGCAAGGTGGGGGAAGGGAATGATATCTCTATAACATCTTTAAACAACAAAGCCCCAGTGTAGACACAGATGTATCGGCACAAACACCTGTTTGTAGATGCAGCTTTAGTTAAGGGGAGGGATGTCTGGCACCATAGCTAATGCAAACTACATTCCACAAAGTGTTAAATCACAAAAGCTAGGGGACAAAAAAAATAAATCTGATTTATTGCAGGGTTTTTTTTCCATCTGCTGATAAATGACTTCTGAATCACATGGCACCACTGATTCAGCTGGAGAAATTATCTGGATTTTACAAAGACACTTGAATCCTTTTAGACAAATCAGCAAAACTGATAAATGATTTTTCAATCTCTAATTTTACACTACGCCATATGGGGACTACAGTCTATCCTCAGCTGCATGCATTATATCCAGTACGTGTCATTGAATTCTGTGTGGTTCCATAGAGCATTACTTTGTATACCCATATTTACTCTGGATTTCTAAGAAACTTCAACTGTATTAATTTTGCAACTGTATTTTTGTTCTAGGACTATTCTGACTAGTGTTCTTATCAAACGCAGCTCTTGTTACAGACTTAGATCTGCATCCCCCTTATTGATTTACAGTACTATCTCGCACTCAGTTTTGGGGGACTTTTTTCTTCAAAAAAGATGGCCAAGAAAAACCAAGACAACATTACAAAGATTTTAAAAGTCAGCATGTTTGGCAGGGAGTAAGAGACATGCAAACTCTTGTGAAAGTTTCCCACAGTCCATCATTGCTTAAGGCTCTCCTCAGCTAACATACCAGTAAACTGAACAACCTATGGCAGAATCTGTGTCCGGCTTTTTGAACAAGGGTCATAGGGAAGCATCCAGGTAAATTGCTTGTGCAGAATGTAGGAATCTAGTAACAAATAACTTTGTCTAGCGACTACGGTATCTATGACAGTATGTGTTTTAAGTTTTGCTATCTTATCCAATAAGAAAACTGAAAAATAGTTTTGGCATCCACATCGGATGAAAATAAAAAGGAATTCTTTATAGGAGTATATAACAAAAGTGAAATTTCTTAGATATTGCAGATGCCATTGTTTCAATCAGAACAACAGAATTGTTTTCCACAGTTCAGGGCAAGTTAAACCATTAAACTAAAGGAGCCATTTCAGGGTTTGCTTAAGCCAACGGCAGGCTGCCCCCACCCCAGCAGCACATTCTTGCTCCCTCCCCGTTGTGATTGCTGGGGATCACACAGCCATGGGGATCAGCCACTGGCCTCACTGACCAGAGAGGCTGATGCTGATGTGGAGGAAGTGAAATGAGGCTGAGAGCTGGAGACGAGTGCTGTGAAGGTGAACTCCTAATTTTATTTTCTTCCAAATAATGATCCTGACTGGACAGATTTCTTCTTTAAAACAAAGGCAGCAGGAAAAAATAGCAGTAATTTGAACTGAAATACATGTTTTTCAAATTAAGTAAAGGTTTTTAAGTAAGGAAAGTAAACTGCCTTTACTATTTGTTCATCCAGTGCTTCTGTGATTTGCTTGCTGCCTGCCTTAAGTTTCATTCTGAAGCATAAGGCACACGGGGGATCCACACAAACACTGCTAGTCTCCTGCACACTCTCATTGTGAACCAGTGCCCTTAAAGTACACATCTGCCCAAAGCTTCTTCCCTTTATCTGCAAGTGCTTTAAGTCAAGAACAATACTGCTGGGGAAAAAAGGAAAAAAATCCAGTCTGGTTCATCCAGCGTTGTCTTACCAACTCAGCTGGTACGACGCTGCCATGCCAAATGCTCTACTGTCAGGGGAACACGCTACAGATCAGAGAACTCAGATTTGCTACAGTCAGTGGCACAGTTAAAATAGTTTTTCTGATCTCTGTTCCCTCACAGTCTGCTTTCTATATAAGTACTATACATGTTTATATATCCTCTACCCCTCTGCCACATGTCTGTCGTTACTCTTGCTTTCCCAGTTCTTTCCGCCTAGTAAATTGCATGTTAATTTATAGCATAATTCAAGCCCAATATAGTAATTAAAATCCATTAATGCCTGAATTTTAAATTTTATTAAAAGGTCTTGTCATATTTCTTGTAAACTGTCGGGTAGATATAAGCCCAAATATGCAGTAAGAGACATTCACATGTGTTCATTCTTTAAAAGAAGCATTGTCCTATCATTTTTCATGGTGAGAGGCCACAGTTTTCTCCTTAGTTATGAAATAATTGGTATTTACATGGTAGGTACAGCTCCAATTTATTCTTTCAACAGTAACCTCTGTATTATCCTTCTTTTTAATTTATAAAAGGCAGTAAGCTTTCAAGTTCCTGGAAGTAAAGACAAATTCCACAATTTCAGTACCTTTCAACCAGAATCTGAAAAAGAAAGATTGCATCACTGCAGCTTCTGATCCACTACTTTGAAAGACCTGAGGAAAGCATCAGGATTTGTACTAAATTCAGGCTCCCACACTCAGGAAGCAAATTCCAGAGACAAGGCCCTTTTTTGAAAATACCCTGCAACCAAAATACCAGACATTTCAGCCTTAGCATTGCTGGCTCCAACAGCTCAAATGACCTCAAATAAATACTCAATATAGGAAGGGAGAGGTGGTTTCTTCCATAACTATCTAATATTTTAATAGAGCGCATGCTAGCAGGACTTTGTGCAAACACAGATAAACGCTGGTTGTGTGAATGTAACTACTGCCTCCAAACAGGGGTGCCACCTCACTGCCATTTTTAAGAAATAGGTATACTACTTCTTAATATACATCTTCAAAATATTCTTTCCAGAAGACTGCTGAATCTGACTCTGCTGCCCAAAACACATGCCACGTGCAAAACTAATCAAAAGATGATGGCCACACGGACATTCACCGACAGCTGAAGTCATATGTGAGGAACTTGGTATTTGTTATTTTGGTGAAGAAAGAAGCCTCAGCAGATACAACCAGAGAACATACAGCAAACTAAATGGTTGCAAACCACACAGAGATAGGTGTCTTTGGGAAGCAAAGTGCTACTTATGAAATGGCTTCTAAAGGCGAGCACAGAGACTGCCTCACTTGATGTCAGCTGTGCTCTAGGAAACATAATTCCCCATGCGTTTTTTGCGATTCAAAAGGTTTGCATTAAAAACGAACAAAAAACCCCTACATAAATACTCCTTCATCATTGATTTCTGCTCTTAGCAGAGCTGCTCTGGTCTGGAATATACTCACAGGAGTGGGAACAGTATTTCTGCATCCTGGAACTAGACATCACAAGGAGGTGAAATACTTTCTCTGAAACACAGCCCGAGCCACAGCCTCAGCTCTTCTGGCAGCAGTGAGCGACAACGCTGCTGGCGGAGCTCAGTAGTCCAAATACAGTCAAAATCCAAGCTCTTTAGCAGTATCTTATACCAAAAGGGGAAGAATTCCTAAAAAAGTCATAGGAGTAATCCCAACTGCTGTAACTCTGAGATCATTTAACAGCCAGCTACGATAATCTCCTTGGTAAATTAATTTGGTCTGTCAAGCCAAACAAACTACAAAATAAGAAAGCCACGACTCTGCCATTAAGATTTGCTAATCATAAACATCCATTTCAAGAACATTCTGAATCTCAGCCGAAATCATCTTACTATCTCCTTTACTGGCGCTTTCAGAGGAGAAAAGCATGGCCCGCCAGCAACCCAGAAAAGTGAGAATGAGGAACAACTGACATCTGATGGGAAGGACATAGAAATAATTTCATCGTAGTGCTATTTACTCTAAGGCAACTAAAGAACAAAGATTAGCCTAAAAGGCCTCGTGTCCAGAAGTACTGAATACTGCTGGCAGGTCTAAAGAAGTTGCTATCAGCACAGAGCCCTGTGCTGCTTCTGTCAGCACACTTCTGTGCCAAACTAGATTACACTACATAGGCAGTACGTGTTAAACTCCAGAGAACAAAACATGACTCCGTAATGTATTTATTGAAATAAAAACAAAATTTCAAAAAAATAATGTTATTATGCATATACAATTGGATTGTCTGCATAACAGTATTTTACTATGCATGTCTTTTGTATTCAAAGGCTCCGTTATACTACTTTACTCAGGAATAACTTCTACTAATGTCCACATAAGAAGTGCAATAAGAAATTCACAGCATTTTAATTTTAAAGTCACTCTTCAATCCTGAAAATATTATTAGAATTAATATTTAACAGTCATTTACATAGAGCATAAGAAAAGCTACCTATCTGCTATCACAAGACAAAATACGTACAGAACTCCCTCACAAAAAGAGATAAAGATAAGAGACATAACTAAAATCCAACATAAATAGACATAATCGATTTCCCAAGCTGACACCGCATTGTAAATTATTTACAACATATAAATAGGTGTAACACTACTCCAGGTCCATTGAAAAAAACCAAAATGGCATCACACAAGAAAAATGGCACAGCATAGCTTTCTATTACCCACACTACAACTGAATGAATGAAATGCAAGAGGAGATGTGCCAAGTTACTCGATACTTGCTAGTCAGCTTAATCAGATACTCTCAGTTTCCTGCAGGACGGATAACAAACACTGTTCTGCTCCTTACTGCACACCACGTCTACTAAAATGTTTTCTGAGTCAGAATGATCCTAAAAACCTCTGTGTGTCTAATAACACAAGGGGTCTGGAACCACACAATCTGACACAGTGCAAGAGAAAGATTTAAATAAAAATAATAAATTGCAAGATATTGTACATGGATAACAGAGATCAATTAAATTACAGCGTTATGATGACAGGTACCTGAGTTCTTGACTATCCTTCATTGTAACCCTATCATGTCAAAACCTGCCTTTGTGCTCCTGACTGCCCTCTGCCCTTATTTTTAAAAAACAACCCAGAAGTTCAGCAGAGTATCAAAAATACTTTAAACAAACAATTGTTAAAAATTTTGTCTGAAGTGTTATCTCAACAACATAAAGCTGTTACATATTAAACATACGGAATAAAAAAAAGTAAAATCTATTCTTAATTATAAAATGCATTTCTCTGTGAAGAAAGGTTAAAAAAGCATGAGCAAGACTACTGCCATGAAGACCAAGGATTTAATGGAAATCCTGCAGTGCTTCAATGGTACTGAATATACTTCTAACCCTTTTTTTTTTTGTTCAGGAAGATGTATGTAAGAGGTATTATTTACTTCCATGGAAAGCTGACTGAAGAGCTTATCTTGGACCTTGTTAACATCAATAACGTAAATAGTAATTTTCAGCCTAACTACATTCATACATTAGCACCATTAAGCATTTTATTAATAATCATCTCAGTTGCTTCATCCAGCTAAAGTTTTCATCCATTAGATATACATATTTTCAGGGGAAACTGGAAAGGTTTTCTCTTTAGTTTTTCTTTAATGAGGATACACAGAAGAAAACAACAGAGAGGGAGAGGAATGTAAGAAGCAAGAGACCATTAAAGCCAAACCACTTGCCTTCCAGATTTACACTTTACTGAAACTCTTTATCCCCTGCACAAGTTACACTGAAAATGAGGAAAAAATAGCTATTTTTGTCTTTAAGAGTCATCCTCCTTCCAAAAAGATGAACAGATAAAATATAGAAAAAACAATTTGTTAGATTGCTCTCGTACTCTATAAAGAAAATAAATAAAAAAAGGTATTGTATCTTTCTCCAATACTTTCCTTGCAATCGCTAAGAGTTAAGGCTTTGTTACATCACAACTATCAGCCATGACATGAATTCCCCATTTTCACTTCACTAATAAATCGTTTTTAAACGAAGAAAACAAAACAGACATTAGCATTCAGGCCTACTAACAAAAGCTAGGAAAAAACCTTCACATTTTCCAACCTCAACATCACCCGTCAGATCCCTTCCAAAAGACACTGAATTCTTAGAAATCATTCTTTTCAAATAATCAATTTTCCCTCAAAGTAATATGAATTGAAATAATTCACCCTTTTCCAACTTCTAGCTCTTCTCACTCCATTTTTGCCATTGATTTTCTTACAGTTTCAGAATAAAGTAAATCAGCCTGCAATACGCATTTCACTGCACACAAACCAGTACTTAGCTTCTTAATGCTAAAGGAAAACTGCCCCACATTTTTGTTATTGCCTTGATTTTCTGCTCTTCTGTAGTCTCACATTTCCCCCAAATTCCTGTCCATTGAAAAAAACAAATCTGTAAAAATCTGAAAAATGAATAATGGATTTAAAAAATTTTTTTTCTCACTGACAAACCTCCAAAATACTTTTAGTAGAGACACGTATGAGTGGTACCTAATTTTACCTGTTCCTCTTCTAAAGACAATCTTGATAATACTGAGAAGGCCCTAATAAAAAAAGCATACTCTGTGTCAAGTAATTTTATCTTGTCACTTTTTGTTCAATAGCTGATGTCCAAGGTATTTAAAAAAAGACAGCGAACACTTTATTTAAACTCTTCAGAATTACACAAGCATAAAAATTTAGCACTTACAGTATCGAATACCTCAATAAACTTAGAACCTGTCTAGTAATCTAGAATACTTAGGTCCTACTTCTTTAATCGTTCTGCTCTCCCAAAGATCACTTTGTTTTGTGTCTGATTCCTCTCTTCCGTCGCTCCCTTGGCCTCACACCTCTTTGCTCTGCCCAGGATCCAAGCAAAGGGGAAGTCCGCAGGGCCGGGTGTATTTTTTCCTAGGCAAGCTGGAACTAGACCTCTCGCAATGGAGAACATCCAACCTGGAGACACGGGAATGCAGTCACTTCCCTTGTCATCACAGGAACATGTTGTACAGAAACCACAGGCCCATGACTCAGAGCACATCTCAAACAAGAAGCTCTGAGATGATCCTCTCTCTCTCTCTCCACTGAGCATGGGGAACTTGAAACTACATTCCTAACTGCTTCTTGCCACTTCCTTGTCCCCGTGCAAACTTAAATCCATCCAATCCCATTGTGCCTTACTGCCTTTCACCTTTCATTTGATTTTTCATGCAGCCTCTCCCTTTCATCCCACCCTGTGTCAGAACAGGATGTCACCTAGTTTCACCTCTACGCTAAGTACCCACCATTCTTTCACTGCTCAAAGGCAAGATGTCAATTCCCATGGAAAAAAAAAATCATGAAAATACAGTGTTTAAGGAAATGGTGACACTCTTTTTAAGCCTGCCAGCAGTTATGAGAGAGAGGACAGCCAATTTCACTGAGGGAAGATTAATATAACACTTCTAGTCATACCATGAAAGTTCTTTGTTTCCTTTGTTTTATAAATATTTATTTACAAATAGTAGAGTTTTCAGTATCAGAATCACGATTTGAGAAAAAAAAACCCTCACAATTAACTTTCTACCTAGATACTTCCAGATTCCAGAAGAAAAACATGCCTGAATCAAAATGCTTCCCAAATAAAAAACTGTTACAGATCAAAATGCCTGAAAAGAGACATACTTGTCTTTCTGTGGCATCCTTTGGATACAGTGGTCAGTGTTTCAGTTCATTAGTCTGAGCTTTGTCTTTTAAGATGACAGTAGTATCTTACTTACTTTGTGTCTCTGATGAGAGGTGCGCTTCCCAGTTTAAAACAGATTTTTTCCCCTCCACAAGATGTTTGCCTCAAAGAAAAGCTTTCTGCCAGATCAAATCCTGTGAAATACGATACAATGATTTAGTTTATTTAATAAAATTGAAAAAACGGGGGTGAATACTGACTTTTAGCATGCTTGGTGACTTTCTAGACTATAGACTGACAAGCTATTTTGAAAACCAGCACCTTAAGTCAGAGAAAATTCCAGTATTCATTTTATTGACAGAGAAACCGTAAGTGCAAAATTCACTCAGCAGATGCCTTTGCAACCTGAGAAATGAATTTGTTATTTCCCTTTTATCATCTGAACTGATAAGAACGAAGGATGTTTGGGAAAAACAACGGAAATGAGTGTGGCTGCAGAACATGAACCAATACTTTCCAAGAACACCATGTTCTGATTTTAACCCCATCTTCTTCAAAACAGCTTTCTGTACTGTCCTTTCAGTTTTAAAGCCAGCTTCAGTCGGACTATGATTACATCCACTACTAGTCACTTAATTTAGATATCCATATTAATGCAATTATTTACCTGAAACACGAAGACTATCTCTGTTCATTTGTTTGAGATGATGGACAACTGTTTTCATTAAAGGACACACGGCACCTTCAAGAGAGTACAGTTTAGTATCTATCACAAAATTCTATCAAACAAAAATGAATCAGAACTAACTATCCTGACAGTGATATGGACAGGAATGCTTCTCTTTGTTTCTTCAGGATTTGAAAAGCAGCAATAAACCAAATTACAAAATCTAAATAAAAGCAACTATGTTTCAGATTTCATATGACACTTCTAATAATACAAGCAGACACAAATTTTAATGTTTTAATGCAGATGTTGATTATTAAAGGTCACAAGAACAATACAGCCAGAAGAAAAACACTAAATTCTTACCAAGTTCCTTCCAGCTACAATATTCTGTAAAGCAATAACATCTGTTCTAAGGGGTTTTTTTGTATTTTTAGTAATATTATTAGAAAATCTCTTTTCCCCCCATTAACAAACATGAAACAAAAAAGCATAAACGGCTCATTACCACGACAATAATCTATTGTTGCTTCAGTGAACAGCAATTTCAAAGTGTGGATTAACAAGGATATAATAATTTCATTTTATAAACAATGTAACCAATACTTATATTTTGAAAGAAAATGTTTGAAAATTGAGCAGCTTTATAGGGGATTAAGTCTGAACCAAAGTATTTACGTAAACAAGCAGAATGTTCTAACATCTGGAACACGGTAAATTCTAAGATTAAGCCCAACTGAACACTTAGATCAAACACTGTATTATTAATATGCAGTGTCTTACTTGCATAAAGTACTTCCTTCTCTTTTTTTAATATATACACACAGGAATACACACTTTTGAAAAGCAAATACAGAGAAACATGGCTTTTGTGCAGAGGTCAGAAACAGGGATCTTATTTTAACAAACTTTGCAAATAGCCCCACTAAACCCTAACAAAACTATCAAACAGAAGGTGACATGCAGGATTTGTCCCATGTGCTTATCAAGCACAGAGCTCCACGTTGAGCTGATGCAACTAAAAGGATGGCCAAGGTTTATCTGAAGCTGCTGAACAGCGAAGGCTGAGGGGCTTTCTGAAGTGTCAGTTCAATGAAAAAAGTAAGGAGGAATGTCCTACCATTAACCTGGAAATCATCTATATTTAAAGATTTCCAAGAACAACCAGACTGAAAGGTGGCATTTAAAATAGCTATACTTGTAATCTTAAAGCATGTCATACTTGTCATTCATTCCGTAGTACCATAAAAAGCATATTATCCTTCAAAATCTTAAATTCTATTAAATGTGTTCAAGTACTTGATCTGGATTAAGAATGGCTTATCGGAAGTAACCAGGAAAAGTATAACTAAATTATATAATACATATATGAAGACACCGCCTGACAACGTTTAATGAAAGCTATGTCAATTGTTTACAGAAATGACTGTGTGGAAGACATTTTTTCCGTAAGCTTCATCAATTTGTGTCCTTTACATCTAAATTACAATCTACAATTACAAGTAACATCACTCTAATTTATTTCTAAGAGAATATATATTTTCTTTCTTTCATATATAGAGATAAATATGTGCATATACATGCATTTACATATAGACAGATAGAAACTTTCATGACAAATCAGATGAAACATACGCATTAAAAACACTGTAAATTCCCTTTCCCCAGAAAACATGAAGAACTGTAAAGAATATTCATGCTGAAATCTCTGAAACTGAAATTAAATCTTTCATCATTCCTGGTTTGCAGGGAGTTTTATGTAGTGTGAAAAGCATTCACTGGAATTACACACTAACATAGCAATTTCAATACAGCATTTGATATACACTATGGGACAGCAACAGGTTCACCTTAGATACCCTTTAATCTACAAACTTCAGCCTTCAATCACTTCTACAGATTATTAAACTATAGACTTTTATCTATAGCCACTCTAAAACAATGAATGCGGTTATGGCAGATTTCCACAAGTAGAACTGTAAGAAATACTTTGGTGTAAAGGAAGCCTGTTATGGCCGAAGCCACAATAGCATGTCACACATACACTGACGAACGTTTTTCTTAAATCCATGTGTTTTCTAACCAAGGTTTATAAAATACATATATATTTATAAAGACTAGCGGCAGATTCCCTTTTTGGTTAAATTACAGTACTTACAATAAAAGCAGCCATATATTACTTATTGCTGATTTTACCTTGAACTGCTGTGCTTAGCTCTAGAGAACCTGGGACACAGCTGTGGGGTTTTTTTTTCAGCATTAATTTACATGAGGGCTGAGTGGCCAAAAACTATGGAGTTTTAGCTTATTCCCCGCAGCCACTTTCTTTCAAGTCCAAATAAAGACTTAAGCCTTAATTTTTGGTTATCCAGATGATAGCAACGATTCCTCACATGCCGCAGTCTGGACTGGGGACCTATTTTTATCCGTGGCATAACAGCCACAGCATAGACAGGCCATTTAAGTGTTACTTATTTCGTTGTATGCCATATTCCCAGAAGAACTGAAAGGGTTACTATCAGTCTTCCTCTACCTCATGCTGCTGATGCACTCCTTTAGCCCAATGTTGTTCTTTTTACTCAAGAGCTAAGGCAAAACTCTAAAATACTAAAATGAAAACCTCTCCATACCAAGATTGACAACTTTCATTGCTATAGATTGATGAAAATTCTTCTGACAGTTACAGTTTGTACAGTCAAAAAGTTAGCCTCTTCCAAGATTTTTAGTACTGCTGGCAGATCTTTAAATTTTCTTTGGCCTGAGACAAAAAAAAGACAGTCATCCTGTGGGTAGCTGAATTACAAGATCTACGTGAAGACATTCATAGAAAAAAAAGAACAAGACAAACGCCTACCGCTAATCCAGGCATGGAAACCATGCACCTACCTGCCCTGTTAGAAGACATTATCATAAAACTAATGAAGCAGTAAAAGAACGAGCTTATGTTTATACACTAGATTGCTCTGTACATGATAAAACTGGGTCTGTCTGGATTGAAGTCAATAATTCGTATTAAAATGGTGATGTCAAAGCTCAAGTTAACATACCTATAAACTAATGAGATATCTATCCATACGACAAATTACAAACCTTCATCTTTAGAAATTAATGAGCTCTGCATAGGAGCTTATTATTATAAAATCAACCTAATAATTTTGAAAATATGTATTTATGCAGATCAAGCAGATATATCTCAGATCACTGATCTTCTCTCTCTTCAAAAAGATGTAAGAACTTTTTTTATTTTCTAATAGCGTTAGGCAAAAAAAAAATAAAGACACCGCATGTAGACATATTTGCTGCAACGTGCAATGGCATGTTCTTAATTCCTGGAATGATCAGGGCACCTGTTGAAGCACACTGCAGCCTGCATCTAGGCCCCATGCCCAGTTTTCCTTCCCGTGCAAACAAGGACAGAGGAGACTCTGGTGCATGCTTCAGTCTCACACTTACAGACATCTCTTGTGTGCACTTCCTGACAGGGAACTATAGCTTCCAATAAGCATTCTTGGCTCCTCCAGATCAAGTATAACCTGTAATGACTAGATTCACTTTACAAGCACCTATCTCCTACTTTATAATTAAACTTTATGTTCACGTGAAGTTTTCAGTTGCCATCTAACGCCACTGACATGCACATTGCAAGGGCAGCAAAGCTTCCATCAGTAAGCATGACCAGCCAAACAAATTTGACCAAACAGCAAAGGCCCACCTAACATACACCAGCGTCCTATGTTGGACTCAAGCTTCAAGCAGAAACCCGTATTAGCTAGGGTTTGTCTCACACTCTTACTGGATCAGGCTTCCTAAATATACAGACATAGGGAATCTCTTCAGAGTCTGAGACATACCCGCAAGTGTCAGCAATGACATCCAATGAATCCACCTCAAAGGCATTTGTACTGAAGATAAGCAGACTCAGCTGGTATGCTTTTAAATACGGTCAAGAATTCAGATATCCTACATATCTGTAGCCTCATGTATAGAGGTACCAGAAAAATCAGATGTGATTTTTTTTGTTTTCCTTTTTTACTCTGTAAGCCACATCATATTACATTGCAATCATAGCACCATAGAATCATTAAGGTTGGAAATGACCTCCAAGATCATCAGGTCCGACCGTCAACCCAATACACCATGGCTGATAAGCCATGTCCTGAAGTGCCGTATCTACACGTTTTTTTGAATACCTCCAGGGATGCTGACTCCATCACTTCCCTGGGCAGCTTGTGCCAATGCCTGACCACTCTTTCCGTAAAGAAATTGTTCCCAATACCTAATCTAAACCTCCCCTGGTGCAACTTGAGGCCATTGCTTCTTGTCCTATCGCTAGTTACCTGGGAGAAGAGACCAACACCCGCCTCACTACAACCTCCTTTCAGGTAGTTGTAGAGAGCAATAAGGTCTCCCCTCAGCCTCCTCTTCTCCAGACTTAACAATCACAGTCACTTCAGCTCTCCTCATAAGACTTGTGCTCTAGACTCTTCGCCAGCCTCGTTGCTCTTCTCTGGACACACTCCAGCACCTCAATGTCCTTCTTGTAATGAGGGGCCCAAAACTGGGCACAGTGCTCGAGGTGTGGCCTCACCAGTGCCGAGTACAGGGGCACGATCACTTCCCTACTCCTGCTGACCTCACTATTACCGATACAAGCGAGGATGCCATTCACCTTCTTGGTCACAATATATGTGTTAAGACAAGGTTGGCAAGAGGAATGAAGGAGACTGAATCTACAACTTTGTTGATACAGGAAAGCAGTCAGCTCCAAGTCAGGTGACTAATCAGATGGTTATGGAAATAAAAGCTGTGGCAGACAGGATTAAAAAATCCATACAAATGGAGTTCAAGCATTAGGATGCTCACTCTGGACCCTGGAGAACTAGATTCTCCCACAAGGAAAAGTAGGTAGTGAAAAACAGGATTTCATATTGCTCATTTGAGGACTTCTCATTCAAGACAGCCAGCATGGCTTCACTAAGGGCAACTCCTGCCTGACCAACCTAGCAGCTTTCTATGATGGTATGACTACATCAGCAGACAAGGGAAGAGCTACAGATGTCATCTATCTGGACTTCTGTAAGGCCTCCGACACAGTCCCCACAATATCCTTCGCTCTAAATTGGAGACAGATGGATTTGATGGGTGGACTGCTTGACAGATGAGGAATTGGTTGGATTCACCTACATCCAGAGAGTAGTGGTCAATGGCTCTATGTCCAGATGGAAACTGGTGACAAGTGGTGTCCCTCAGGGGTCCGGACTGGGACTGGTGCTGTTTAACATTTTCATCAATGACATAGAGAGCAAGATTGAGTGCACCCTCAGCAAGTCTGCAGACAACACCAGTGGTGTGGTCGACATGCGAAGGACAGATGCCATCCAGAGAGACCTGGACAAGCTGGAGAAGTGGGTCTGTGTACACCTCATGAGGTTCAACAAGGTCAAGTGCAAGGTCCTATGCCTGTGTTGGTGCAACCTCTGCTATCAGTACAGGCTGGGCGATGAAGGGATTGAGAGTAGCCCTGCTGAGAAGGACTTGGGGGTACTGACAGATGAAAAGCTGAACGTGAGCAAATGATGTGCGCTCGCAGCCCTGAAAGCCAACCATATCCTGAGTGGATCAAAAGAAGCGTGGCCAGCAGGGCAAGGGAGGTGATTCTGTCCCTCTGCTCCTCCCTGGCAAGACCCCAGCTGGAATACTGTGTCCAGCTCTGGAGCTCTTAGCACAGGAAAGATATGGACCTGTTGGAGCAGGTCCAGAGGATGGCCACAAAAATTATGAGAGGGCTGGAGCACCTCTCCTGTGAGGAAAGACTGAGAGAGTTGGGGCTGTTCAGCCTGGAAAAGAAGGAGGTCGGGAGACCTTATGGCAGCCTTTCAGTATTTAAAGACGGCTTATAAAAAAGATGGGGACAAACTTTTTAGCAGAGCCTGTTGCAATAGGACAAGAGATAATGGTTTTAAACTGAAAGAGGGTAGATTTAGACTAGATACAAGGAAGAAATTTTTTACGAGGGTGGTGAAACCCTAGCACAGGTTGCCAGAGAGGTGGTATACGTCCCATCCCTGGAACCATTCAAGGCCCCGTTGAACAGGGCTCCGAGCAACCAGATCTAGTTGAAGATGGCCCTGCTCATTGCAGGAGGGTTGGACTAGATGACCTCTAAGGGTCCCTTCCAATCCAAACTAGTCTATGATTCCATGATATCCCAAGTGAATATCTTGGCTGTAGAAGTTCATGCTTTTTTCTTTCTCTGCCTTTCCATAAAAAAACCCAGGCTGATCTAGTTTACAGGCTTCACACTGGGAGAATGTGTGTAGCTGAGGATGTTCCCCTTTGTGGTCTGGGATCTTTCTTACGTACTATTTACTGACTAGCTGAAGTGGCTTTCCACAGCATTCAGGCTTTCATGAGCCACATTCTTTTAGATACCTCAAGCTCCTTATTCACTGCCCAATATGACTTAGTATTTAACTACAAGTTAAGGAATCCCAGTGGCAGGGTCGCTTAAATACTGCAACGCTAACAACATACAAGATCCAACCTGAAATATTCAGAATATTAGAATACGAATAAATGAGAATTACTGTAGAACCATTATCTTGATTTGAGAAGTATCTAGCTGTACTAAAACATGAAAACCAAAAAGCTCAACTGATTTGCATATTTGAAACCACTAGCTGTATTTGGGCTTAAGTGCCTATCTAAAATCATGATCTAGAGCCAATACTTTTCACAACACATTCCATGTCAAAAGGCAATGGAAATTCACCATGCCTGACAGTCCCAGGACTTTGTTTATACTACATTTTTCATGGGTTAGCAAGAGACTTCGAAAAACAGTAATTGTAAATGAAAGATGAAAAAGCAGCAGTGATCTGGGAATGAGAAAAAGTATTAATATTCTTAATACGAAGCATTCAGGAAAGGAATAATCAAATTAGAACTTCTTGTGTCACTACAGAGAGAGCTCATGTCCACGCTCCAAAACCAAATGTTCCCAACAATAAAAAAAAAAAAGTGGACAACTTGAAGAAATTCTTAAGTCAGATTGTGGAGAACTCCTGAACCCTCTCCCTCAGATTTGTTATATTCTGTCATTAGAAGTGAGTGCTTCCTTCTGATGAACACTTAGCACATCAAAACTTCTGGACAAGTGAGGACTGAAAGAAATCCTTGATGTGAATCTCATGGTTACTGGGAAACGTTCAGAGCGTAAGGAGGACTGCTCCAGCATTCTCTGTCACTCTGACTTTTTTTTCCCAATACTGGTACTTACTTATTACAATACTGACCCAATGAATAAGTCCCAAGGTATACTGAAAATGCCAGCTCAGAAAGCTCTGCCCTGTATACACAGGCATGTTAATCCTTGCTCTTGCACAAGAGATTTCCTTCCCCTAACACCTTTCTTCCCCTCATACCCCCTTCAAATTTACATGACAGAGAACAAAGGCCCAAGAAAGAGCCAGTTAATGAAAGAAAGAAGAAAAAAATGAAAAAAGGAGGTTAGATATTTCTCTCTTCTTGAAGTGAGCACATTTCCAATTTGTAAGAGATTCATCTGCCTCCAAATTATGAAACTAGAATGAGACAACTTTGCAACACAGAGTACTTGGTTCAGCTGAACCGGGCAGATTGACACAAGGCTTGCAGACACACCGCTACCCCTCACCGCTGCACCGTCACAGGGTCTGTTCTTTCTCAGCTCCTGCTTTCTGTTCTGTAACTTCTATCTCTTTTTTGGACAGTAACCATCCCTTCAGCCTCTAGAAGAGTCTCTTTCCTGTTATCAACTTGAGGTTTCACTCTAAGCCTATTCCCTGCTGTTGGCAGAGCTGCTGAAGCTGGCAGCTACCTACTTGTTATTCCTCACCATCTGCCTGTACCACCTCAAACTGCAGAAGCTTCTCTCAGTTGCACACCACCAGTTACTCTGAGGAGAGGTTCAGTCTCTCCTCTTCTTCCCAGAGGTTCAGTTTGGCCCATATTTGATCCATTTGTGGCAATCAGGCTAAGGAAATCTGCAACTTCCCTGCTGGCTGCCTAGCCACAAACCTCTAACAGAAGGTAATGTACAGTTCAGATACACAGAACTGCTGATAAATGGTGTATCTGTCACATCTTCTATGACTGGTCCATCATGTACTAAGACATCTTTTCATTATGAAAAAAAAAAAGAACATAAAAAGAAACGAGACAATACTTATGGCATTTTGTTTTAAAATTTTTCAAGTTTCCATTTATTAACTTGTATTATTAGGGAATCTTCTGCACTCACACTCTTGTAGCACTTGTAAAACTTCCCTTCTACAATCCACCAGCTAGCAAGGACAGAGAAGACAACTATTATGCTTCTTTCAGGCAGCTGAAGAGAATGATTGCACAGGAGTGATGTCGGCTCACTCTCTGACAGGGGTTAAGAATAATTCATCAGTAGAGCACTTAGCCTTGCTGCCCTAAAAACATACAGCAAAAAAGTCTTTGACTTAAACTCAAGACTCTTCACAATGCATTATTCTTACCTTAGAGCCCACACATTACATTTATGATTTATTAAATATTGTTGCTATTTACTGTTTCCAGGAGCATTAAAAGGATTATTATACTAGTCACTGACTTTTTAAATTTCTTGAGCCTGAGTTTCAAATGTGTTATGGAGATTCAAAGTAGTTGTATATGTACAGCTTCTATTATCTTCTGTCGGGTTTCTGGAAAAACAGCATCACTAAAAAGAAATCTCATTTTCTTAAAAAAAAAAAAAAAAAAAAGAACTCTTTTTATTTCTATTTAAACACCAACAAGCATGTTCTCCTTGCTAATGATGAGCAGTTTACCACACTCGGGAGAGTCAACACAGAGTTGTAGTCAGAGAGCTAGATAACATGTGGATGGTAAGAGAAAGAAGAAAATGGAGAATTATGAGGAAATTTGCAGAAGATGGGTAACAGCTTTTAAATTAAACAATATATTTATCATATATCATCATTACTTTCCTCTGTCTTCTTAGGCACAAGGTTTTGTCTAACTCTACATCTGTGAAACATACGACCGGGTCTGGGGATTGAATTTAGGTGAGATGAACATGAGCATTAGGTTGCTTCGGTCAGTGTGATTACTGATATGCTCTAATAAAGCCACATGATCTTGTTCACAAAAGTTTTGCAAGCTCTGATTTAGAATCTTGTCTTGTATGGTAAGTTGAAGAAGTACAAAACAAAATTCCCAGGAACCGCAGCTGCTTCCAAACATGAATCTTCCAAGCACAGGAAACATAAAGGCTGCTTTGGAACTCCTTCAAGCTTAGACTTTTTTAAACAGAAATTTAGAAAAAGTCTTGTATAATTTTAGCTGCTCATACTGCTTATTTTCCACGTGCTGTCATTATTTGTTCAGTACGTACATTTAACACCTTTGGCCTGCGATGGGCAAGAAAAATGGCAATACCTGTCTGGTCACTGACAGCCACAGAAGTAGAAACAGGCAGGAGGAGGAAGACTGCCATACAAAGCCAAACTATGCAGGATCCAACGTACTTCATCTCCCCCTGGGCACATGTGAACAATCAGCTACAAATCTGAAACAGAAAATCATTGCAGTCAGAACAATCTCTTCTTATTCTTTCCCCTTCACCTCATCAGAAAACTACAAGCAAGAATTTGTTAACTGTAACAAAGAAAGCTGCTAGTCACACACAGAGTGCATCATTTATCTGTTTGAAGGAGCTACGCAGAGACTTTTGTACATTTAGAAGTAACAAATACACTCTTTCAGTCCTTTATTACACTCAGAAGTAACACCTTAGAAATATTAACTCAGAGGTATTAGTCGTAAAGGCACTAAATTTCCATTTCATCAGTAATAACTAATCTTTTATTTTTCTCCCAGGTTTTCAATTTTCAATACATGAGCTGAACTGCTTGGTGTCACAACCCTGCCGGCGACCACTGAAGGGGCCCTCAAGTCCCACACGGACAGCGTGTCACCGTTTCAGCCGAGGTGCAACAGAAAGCAGAATACTGCCTGGTGAAACACACAAGCGCCTAGAGCAGCTCACATTGAGTTTACAGTTTGGTTCAAACCTCACAAAAACAGAGCCTGGCTTCAACAACGTATCTTCTGTCCCCTCAAGTCGGCATCAGCTTTTTTTCTCAGCCGACTGCAGCATACGGACACACGTGGATTTAATGAAACGCGGAAAACGACAAACAATTTTCTAATCGTCTCTTCTGTAAGAAAAAGCAACTCGCACACCTACGCGGCAGTTTTGGTAACTAATTTCGCCAGGCACCTCGCTCCTCCCCAGCGCCGCTCCCTCCGCCACCCGCACCGCCGGCAGCCACGCACCCACCGCCGCTTCCCCCCACCGCCGCTTCCCCAGCAGCAGCCGCAGCAGCAGGGGAGCACGTCCGCGTTCAGATAACGTTATCGCTTAATTCCCTGCACCTGCTCCGCAAGCGGGCTCCAGCCATTCGCCAGAGCCGCCCCTGCGGAGCTCCTCGCTTTCTGAAGGGCTCTTGACAGAGAAATCCCTCCCGCCGCCCGCCCCGACAATCACCGCACCTCCGGGCTCGGCTCCTCTCCCGTCCGGACGCTCCGCTCCCTCGCACCCCCGGAGCCCGCGGGGCGGGAGCGACCCAGGCCACGGCAGCTCCTTGGGACGGAGCTGGGGTTAAAGCCCGGGGCGGGCGAGCAGGCGGCAAGGCGAGCGGGGTAGCTCGGCCGGCGGGGCCGGGCCGGGCCGAGGGGAGCAGCCAGGCGCCGGCCCCGGGCAGCGCCCCCGCCCCGCTCTCCCCCGGGCCCCCGGCTCCCTCCCGCCGCCCCGTCTCCCCGCAACCCGCCTGCGGCGCCGGGAGCGGCTGGCCCCGGGCGAGCCGAGCGGGGGGGGGGGGGGGCGGGCAGCCGCCCGCCGGTGCTTCCTCCGCAGCCCCGGGGCGGAGCGGGGCCCGGAGCCCGCTGGGGGCGGCCGAGCCCCCACCGCGAGCGCGGGAGCCCTCTGCCGCCGGGCCGCTGCGGGGGGGCCGGGCCGGGGGCCCCGGGCGGCACCTGCGCCGGGCGAGCAGGTGAGGGGGGCCGGGGGAGTCGGGACGAGCTCCGCGTCCCCGGGGTCTGCGGGTCCCCGCGGGTCCCCCCCTCCCCGGGGAGGCATTTGCTGTGCTCTCCTGCCACCCCCCAAGCACGGTCCGGCTGACTGGGTGCGGGCCGCCGGGTAACGCGGGCTGCTCGGCAGGATTCACGCCAAGGAGGAGATTTTTAAACGTAAATCTATGCATGCAGTTAATAAACTTGCTCGGCGTCACGGCAATTTGCAACGGTTTAATCGGTTTTGTGAATTGCCGCGAATTTGGTAGGGCTGTTTCCACTCGCGTATCTTGGCAGATACCTACGGTCACCCGCAAACGCACGCTGTGTATTTACACAGTCCCGAGCAGAATCCTACAGCACAGACCGATCACAGCACGTTAAGAGCTTACTGGGTACGCTATGTACGCCTAGGACACAGTTAATATAGGCAAAACCAGTGATAAACTTCAATGGGAATTCTCAAAGAAAAAACAGCCACCCCCACCACAAAACAAGTCAGGAATATCGTAGCGTGTGTGTGCATGTGAGATGTTGAGACGATGGACTACAAATAATGAGTGGCTTACCGTTAATTTTTCTTTCGGTATGTCCCCCAGGAGCACCGAGAATGCCTGTCCAGAGCTGCCGTAGTGTCGAGGAGTTGCTGGAGTGAGTCTCCAAAGAGTGGTAGAGGGGGATGCAGCTCTGTCCTTATTAGTCTCACACGGCGTGACCCTCCCACTCAGCACAGAACACTCTGCAAGCAAGGACCAACAGCCACCCAGACACAGATTTTACATAGTCATACTTGTATATCCGAAGTCCAGTAACAGCGTAAGAAATGTTTTCTTTCTCCTACCCCCTGCGCTTCCCCCCAAAAACCCACCCAGTTCCATAAATTAAACTGCCAGAATATGAACGCATGAATAAAAGAGTATCTGGTTTCTAGTTGTAAAGCGCCAATTAAGTACACCGGCAGAAACTAGCTTTTATCACTTAAGTGTAAGCACACATCATTAATTTTATATCCTTTATCATAAATATAAAAACCAGCCACACAAGTAACCAAGAGACTGCACCTATTTACGGCACCGATGCTGCAAAGCACAGCAGATTATTGAGATTTGTTTTGCCTTTTAAAATCTATCATTTACAAACCTGAATGCTCTTGCACTGTCATATCATCTGTCTGCGATGAAGTGATGAGATTGAGTGCTGCCACTGGCTCTCATCTGAATGTGGGAAACCACACTTTCTCAGGTTCTCCAAGTGTGCTTGTGGCAGTTTTCTGTATTGCATTTTAAAGATTTAAATCAGATCGAAGCACTGAGAAAAGTAAAATTACTAGAAACAGAGACACAGAAGACAGAGAGAGTGGGGCTTTAATTAAACAAATCTCATATATATATATATATCCAAGACATATTTAATCTTTTTTTCTAGTAGAAGCATTCTGATGGGGGGAAAATAAGGGAGGTGGTGACTATTGTGTGAAAATTTATTAGCTTAACATCCATTTAGCCCAACTGGTCTTCAGGTCAGAACATTCATAGGGTTAGCTTTTTCTCCCTCCTCACCCCCCCCCAAGCAGATTTTGAAAAGTGTTTCCTCATTTCAACCAAGACAGCTAGCCAGGATAACCAACAAATCACGTGGAAAGACACAATTATCTTTCTGGTTTAAATTTCAAAACAGTTGTTGTTCTTCCCAACTTAGAATCACGAGAGAAAGATGAAATTGCAGCTTATGTACGTGTCTGCTAGGGTGTTTTATTCCACAGCTTTGCCACAGACTTGTGGTGTAACTTCAGGCAAGTCACACTTCTCGCTTGCTCATTCTGTAAATTATAGAAAACAAAGCTGCCTTACCTCGCAGGGCAAGGCGCGAAAGCCCAGTCCTACAGCTGACACATCATCGGAGCACTCCCTGCCCCTTCAGACTGTTCGTCTGATAAAGGCTTCAGTGTTGAGCCCTAATTCAGTGTTTCAAGCGGAGTTGTGAGATCCTCAGCTGAAAGACCCTTTGTAAAAAGCTCCGCTCCTAGTGAAAGGCATTATCATTTTCAATTTGAAACGAACTGCATTTCTTGTTGCTCTTTCAAGCTACAAAATTCTTAAAATCTTTTTGTTTTGCTTCATTTTACATGCCCTAAATATCTGGATTCAGCTGTGTTACATGAATATACAGTCTTATTAATGTCAATGAACATAAGCTCTGAATTAGCTAAACATTTTCATTGCATAACACTTTGCACATACAATCAGTTCAACATTTAAAGAAATAGTTCTGTCCTTCAAAGTTTCAGTATTGCTCCAAAGTCCAGATCCAAACTGGGTCTTAATTTCCTGTAAAGCAATAATGAAACATAACCTCTAAACCAAGGATGTTGTTCCACTTACTGAGACATCGACACTCCAAACAGAAAATCTAAAAATACCTTATTTGGGGCCATGTCAATTTCAAAACACTCCACATCCATATGAAAGCAGTAAGTAGAAGAATTAGGCAATACTACAGCCTTCGCTAGCTAACACACACGCTTCCTGTACGCTGGCACAGATCTTCAGCTAAACAGGATTATGCCAGTTCACGTAAATCAAAGGAATTACATTGTTCTATACTGGTTGAGGACCTTGACATTAAGGACAGCCACCATACATATTTATGAACAACACTGTTCACATTAATGAGTACAGTCTTGAACATCCAGTGACATGAAAATTGGGAACAAGGAAAACCTTGCTGTTTGCAAACTTCTGTCATGAGCCAAAAAAAAGGGCTTCTAGCTCTGCCTCCCGCAATATAAGAACCAAAGCCGCAACTGACAAAATACCTCTGTTGCCACAGACAGCTTAGAAATCCCAAACACCTGCGCTCTTCTTCACCTGCAAGCAGTTAGTGGTGTGCTCCAGAGAAAACATTGTCTCTGCATCCTCTCATCTCCTTTGTACCCAGGAAGTACTGGAAAAACTGATGATACGAGCTGAAGCACCTGCAGCAAATGGATGGTATCCCATCTTATCTTTGTACTAACACAGTTTTCCAGGTATCTCAGAGCGTAGTTAAAGAGCTTACTTGCACACAGAAGACAGGATTAGATCCGGATCCAGGCAGGAGCCAAGGCAAATACGGCAAGAAGCAGAAAAGCCAGAAATTTAAGTTTGAAACCATACTTTGCACAGATGTGCAGAGCACGTTCCATCTCCTGTGCCAACGGTGAACTGCTCCACTGAACAGCTATTACTACAACTGCAGCTGCAGGCAAGATGCAGGGGAAAAAGGTGAGAGAATCGTGGGGCAAAGGGGCAGACTTGCTTTTTCTAGAAAATCATTCCTTATTGCTGACCCTCGCTTTCAACCTCTGTTTCTTTTTCTGCACGATTAGATATCCAAACCAGCTGAGTAGCAGAATTCACTCTTCTCTGTGTGGTGCTAACAGATTTGTCTCCTTCTTGTTAGACTTACAGTTTTAACTTGTGTTGCTTATGACAACACACATGTAGGAATGAAGCTGTAAACTTTGACAAAACTCTTTAAAAGCAGCAGAATTTGACTTGAGAACAATTTTTTAAGAAGAAATTAGCTTGAAATGCCCCCTACCACCCTATTTCTCACTGAATGTAGAACTTAGTATTTCTATTCCGTTGTATAAGCCCTTATGTGGGATTGTTCCTTTGCAGATGATCCTTTCTGCCCTCTGCAAGATTTGCCGGTCGTGACAAGTGCATTCCACTGAAGCAATTAAAATATAAATGCTTTTAAATACATTAGACTGAACTATAATGAACTTCAACAAAACAGGTGGAACTCCAGCCTTGGGGAAGTTAATGGAAATTTTAACATTGATGTAAATAGGGCAAAAATGTCACTCAAATGAGGGAACTTTGACAAAAATTACATCAAAAAGGAATTATTTATATGCATGTGCCTCCACACTAAGCAATCCTAAGCAACAAAGCCAACAGAAAAGCTGGATGACACTTCATTTCTTCTATAGGAGAGAAAAAAAGGAAAAAAACCTCAACTGCTACTTCTTTTTCTCAATACTTCGTTGAATTTCGGTAAAGGGGCCAAAATAACTGTCAAAAAGATGCAGAGAGAATACTTACTGCTGTACTTCTGTGATAGTGTCTTGGCTGAGACATTTTCTCCACTCTTTGACGCTTTATAACATATCTTAAAATAACCAATTACTAATAAACATAATGGTGCAGAAACAAAAAAAAGTCTGTACTTGATCTTCAATTCCAATGCCACTGATAATCCCAATCTCAAAAATTAATGTAAAGTTGTATCATTCATAATGTTTAGTGCTGTCTGGTCCTAATATATTTGAAACTTTTAATAGTGATATTTTGATCAAAAAAATACATTCATTTTAAAGTAAATAAATCAATGTCTTGATATATTGCTTATATTTACCCATTGCAAACATGTCAACAGCTGTATGATATGATTTGTAAAGTATTCGTTATCATTCCTGAAAAAGACATTTCTGTGCATATACTACTATTTAAAGTGTTAGTACAATTCAGTTAAGTTATTCGAACTTGAAATAACGCTGGATTTGTAGAATTCAGTAAAACACCAGTCCAATCCAGTCTTCGAGAAACAAAGTTTAAGATTAAGATTAATATTTAACAAGATTAATAGTGTCAAAATGTGTACATCCTTAATCTATTAAAAGCCATACTTGTCTTCCTACATATAGAAAAATGTGTGTATATAACCGTACTGCTGTACTACAAACAGCTTGCCACATGTTCTGTTGTTTCATGAACCACACAAAGAAACACACAATGAAGAAAGAATTCTGAACATTTGCCATCGTTTCTCTTTCTCTTCTTTCTTTCCATATGGAATCCATCCTACCTGTAATGCAGGAAATATGTGCCTTTTGGTGGCTTTCATATGGTGCAAGAAAAAAGTACGTGGTCAAAGAGCTGATTAGGGATGAGAAAAGCTGGAAGGTGATTTTCCAAAGCAAGTCAAAGCACATCATCTGGCTTATTTTAGACTGAAGTACCTGTCTGTCTTTGAAAGTCACTACACAAAATGAACAGATGAAAGCCAAGTTTTAGGCAGCTGTGCTGGGAATTACAGGTGTTTGCCCAATACTTCTGTATGAATATGCTAAAATCCTACATGCAGTCAGAAAACATCTATAAAGCAGTGAAATATGTGAATTTAAAATTTATATAATGCAAATGTTAAAAAAAGAAAGGTGAAGAGCAAAGGTCAGGCATCAGCAAAGTTTAAGATCCTACAAATAGACTAGGCTGTATAAGCCCTTCAGGCTTAAAGAGCAACTTTATTTTAAATCAAAAGGCTGAATATTTTATGCTTGTTTTTTTAAGCTTTGGGAAGACAAAGCATAGATAGTCCAACAAATATCAGTTAAAATTCCATTTTAAATTGTAACAAATATGTCTAAGAAATTACAAGTTTCAGTATTAGCCAGTGTCTCCTACTGTTGTGTCCTCTCTATCCAGCTAATTTGTCAAATTTTATTTAAAAACAGAATACTACAATGATAAATAAAGCACTTTTAGGTCCAGTTATGAATAGTTTCAAATTTCAGAAAGTAACTTCTATAAATTTGCCTAAGCAAGACTAACTGATATATGCGACCATCAGTTTTATCAACATAGTAGCTACAATTATATTAATACATCCAGGATTCTGAGTTCATACAGAGCTATTTACCATTATGTTATTTTAATGCTCAATTTCAATACTGTCAAGCAACATAAAAATGAAATAATAAAATGACAAGTATTTTATTCATATTTATTGCTGAATAAATAGGCACAATAATCATAGAATCATAGAAAGTTTTGGGTTGGAAGGGACCCCTAGAGGTCATCTAGTCCAACCCCCCTGCAGCCAGCAGGGATACCATTAACTAGATCAGGTTGCTCAGAGCCCTGTCCAACCTGGCCTTGAATGTTTCCAGGGATGGGGCCTCTACTACCTCTCTGGGCAACCCGTTCCAGTGTTTCACCACCCTCATGGTAAAGAATTTGTTCTTTATATCCAGCCTAAACCTACCCTGTTTTAGTTTAAAACCATTACCCCTCGTCCTGTCACTGCTGTCTCTACTAAAAAGATTGTCCCCATCTTTCCTATAGGCTCCCTTTAAGTACTGAAAGGCTGCAATCAGGTCTCCCTGCAGCCTTTCCTTCTCCAGGCTAAACAAGCCCAACTCTCTCAGCCTGTCCTCATAGGAGAGGTGCTCCAGCCCTCGGATCATTTTTGTAGCCCTCCTTTGGACCCGCTCCAACAGTTCCATGTCCTTCTTGTGATGAGGGCTCCAGAGCTGAACGCAGTACTCCAGGTGAGGTCTCACCAGAGCAGAGTAGAGGGACAGAATCACCTCTCTCGACCTGCTGACCACGCTTCTCCTGATGCAGCCCAGGACACGGCTGGCCCTCTGGGCTGCCACCGCACATTGCCGGCTCATGTCCAGCCATTTGTCTATCAGTACCCCCAAGTCCCTCTCAGCAGAGCTGCTCTCGATCCTTTCATCCCCCAGCCTGTATTGATAGCGGGGATTACCCCGACCCAGGTGTAGGACCTTGCACTTGACCTTGTTGAACCTCATGAGGTTCACACAGGCCCACCTCTCCAGCTTGTCCAGGTCCCTCTGGATGGCATCCTGTCCTTCTGGTGTATCAACCGTACCACTCAGCTTGGTGTCATCTGCAAACTTGCTGAGGGTACACTCGATGTCGCTGTCCATGTCATTGATAAATATGTTGAACAGCGCTGGTCCCAGTATGGACCCCTGAGGGACTCTACTCGTCACTGGTGTCCATCCGGACACTGAGCCGTTGACCACTACCCTTTGGCTGCGACCATCCAACCAATTCCTTATCCACCGAACAGTCCACCCATCAAATCCATGGCTCTCCAATTTAGAGAGAAGGATGTTGTGGGGGACCGTGTCAAAGGCTTTACAAAAATCCAGATAGATGACATCCATTGGTTATCCCTTGTCCACCCTTGTTGTTACACCATCATAGAAAGCCACCAGGTTGGTGAGGCAGGACTTGCCCTTGGTGAAGCCATGCTGGCTGTCTCGAATCACCTCCCTGGCCTCCATGTGCCTTAGCATATCTTCTAGGAGGATCTGTTCCATGATCTTCGCAGGCACAGAGGTGAGGCTGACAGGTCGGTATTTCCCAGGGTCTTCATTTCTACCCTTTTTGAAAAGGGGCACAATGTTTCCCTTTTTCCAGTCACTGGGGACTTCCCCTGACTGCCATGACTTTTCAAATATCACGGAGAGTGACTTGGCAACTATGTCAGCCAGTTCCCTCAGGACTCTGGGATGCATCTCATCAGGTCCCATGGACTTCTGTACTTTTAGGTTCCTCAGGAGGTCCCGAACGTGATCTTCGCTTACAGCTGGAGGGATTTTACCCTCCTGGTCTCCTTCATGCCATCCATCAACTCGGCAGGGGTGAGGAGAGAGGTTGCCAGTGAAGACTGAGGCAAAAAAGTTGTCTGGGAAGTCAAATTACGTGTGTATTTAATCTGTATCTCTACATCCACATACTTTATTTGCCTTTCATCTAGGAGTAAATATTCTCAGGATTTAACCAATGTTATACTTTTACGTAAGTAATTGTACAGATTTCTGCAAATTTGATGTATGCCTTGAGCTACCTAGTAATGATCTCAGATATAAAAGAGCTCTGAATCCAGTAGCATCTAAAGGCTGCAGCTATAAGTGAGACAAAATTATGTGCAAAAAAACCCCTATATATCTGTTACTTGCCCTCCAAAACAGCCTACTGACCTATACATATTGCAAGTCAACATCCTACGTCACCCTGTGTATATATGCATTTTTGGGAGCTGAGGAATTTGTGCACTAATAGAAAATGACAGTTGAAAGCAAGAATCTATCAGACTGTGTCTGCATGACTATTTGTATCTTTATGCACTGCAATTCAGGTAAATTTTCCTGTTTACTAGGAGTGCAAAATCAAACATTTCTAACTCCTAGAAAGGCCAGCATTTCATAAATGGAAGGTTCTTACAACAAATGTAGCTGTGCAGTGTATCAAGCGTAAAGTTTGCATCAATCTCTAAATTGTTTGGTTTTGGCATGTCAAATGTGGTTTGGACACGATGGATGAATTTAATTCTGGAGCAAGGCCAAACAATTTAGCATGAACATGCCATTTTGATGAAGCTTGGAGTAGCTAGGAACTGCTCTGGTTTCTTCCCTTTCCTGATAAGTGGAATCCAGATATATCCTGTCAGTTATTTTAACTAAGAACTTAATCTTGCCAATTAGTCATTGACTAATTGTGCTGGAATGAATCATTAGTGCTGGAACCAACTACATTCTAACAACTTAAAGTGGCATCCTGCAACTATTTAGTGAGGCTATATTTTCAGATGCAAAATTATTCAAATACATTTAGAGTTCATGTCTAAATCAGTAGATGAAATCTATAGTTATTAGAGCAGTAATATCTGACATAGATGCATAGTAAAGAATCATAAAATGTATGGTAGGAAGATGACCTTAGGCCAAAAATACAAATTCTACTGAAGCCAACTACATTGCCGAGATGTTATCAGGCTGTATTCAGAGAAGAATATAAACTTAGGTCACAGAATCACAGAATCACAGAATAGTAGGGGTTGGAAGGGACCTCTGTGGGTCATCTAGTCCAACCCCCCTGCTGAAGCAGGGTCACCTACAGCAGGCTGCACAGGACCTTGTCCAGGCGAGTCTTGAATATCTCCAGAGAAGGAGACTCCACAACCTCCCTGGGCAGCCTGTTCCAGTGCTCCGTCACCCTCAGAGGGAAGAAGTTCTTCCTCATGTTCAGACGGAACTTCCTGTGCTTCAGTTTGTGCCCATTGCCCCTTGTCCTGTCACTGGGCACCACTGAAAAGAGCTTGGCCCCATCCTCCTGACACCCACCCTTCAGATATTTGTAGGCATTTATAAGGTCCCCTCGCAGCCTTCTCTTCTTCATGCTGAACAAGCCCAGTTCCCTCAACCTCTCCTCATAGCGGAGATGCTCCAGTCCCCTCACCATCCTCGTAGCCCTCCGCTGGACTCTCTCCAGTAGCTCTTCATCTTTCTTGAACTGGGGAGCCCAGAACTGGACACAGTACTCCAGATGAGGCCTCACCAGGGCAGTGTAGAGGGGAAGGAGAACCTCCCTCGTCCTGCTGGCCACACTCTTCTTGATGCACCCCAGGAACCCATTGGCTTTCTTGGCAGCCAGGGCACACTGCTGGCTCATGGTCAACCTGTCGTCCACCAGGACACCCAGGTCCCTCTCTGCAGAGCTGCTCTCCAGCAGGTCCACCCCAAGCCTGTACTGATGCATGAGGTTGTTCCTCCCCAGGTGCAGGACTCTGCACTTGCCCTTGTTGAACCTCATCAGGTTCCTCTCTGCCCAGCTTTCCAGCCTATCCAGGTCACGCTGAATGGCAGCACAGCCTTCTGGTGTATCTACCACACCTCCCAGCTTGGTGTCGTCAGCAAACTTGCTGAGGGTACATTCTAACTCTTCATCCAGGTCGTTGATGAAGAAGTTAAACAAGACTGGGCCCAGTACTGACCCCTGGGGGACACCACTTGTTACCAGCCTCCACCTAGACTCAGCGCCGCTGATGACAACCCTCTGAGTTCTGCCATTCAACCGGTTCTCTATCCACTTCACCGACCACTCATCCAGCCCACACTTCCTCAGCTTCCCTAGGAGGATATCATGGGAGACTGTGTCGAAAGCCTTGCTGAAGTCAAGGTAGACAACATCCACGGCTCTCCCTTCGTCTATCCAGCCAGTCATGTCATCGTAGAAAGCTATCAGATTGGTCAGGCATGATTTCCCCTTGGTGAATCCATGCTGACTACTCCTGATAACCTTCTTTTCTTCCACTTGCTTCATGATGGCCTCCAGGATAAGCTGCTTCATCACCTTTCCTGGGATGGAGGTGAGGCTGACCGGCCTGTAGTTCCCTGGGTCCTCCTTCTTGCCCTTTTTGAAGATTGGAGTGACATTGGCCTTTCTCCAGTCCTCCGGTACCTCTCCTGTCCTTCAGGACCTCTCAAAGATGATGCAGAGTGGCTCAGCAATGACATCCGCCAGCTCCCTCAGCACTCGTGGGTGCATTCCATAGGGGCCCATGGATTTGTGGACGTCCAGATCGCTTAAGCGATCCCTCACACAGTCCTCCTCGACCAAGGGAAAGTCGTCCTGTTTGTAGGCTTCTTCTCTTACCTCCGGGGCCTGGGATTCCTGAGGGCCAGTCTTAGCACTGAAGACTGAAGCAAAGAAGGCATTCATTAGCTCTGCCTTCTCCGCATCCTCCGTCACCAGGACACCCGCCTCATTCAGCAGCGGCCCCATGTTGTCCCTAGCCTTCCTTTTGCTGCTGATGTAGTTGAAGAAGCCCTTCTTGTTGTTTTTGACATCCCTTGCCAGCTTCAATTCCAGGTGAGCCTTGGCCTTCCTCATCGCATCCCTGCACGCTCTCACCACGTTTCTGTACTCTTCCCAAGTGGCCTGTCCCTCTTTCCACATGCCATGGACCTTTCTCTTCTGCCTGATCTCTGCTAGAATCTCCTTGTTTAACCATGCAGGTCTCCTGCCTCCTTTGCTAAATTTCTTTCTCAGGGGGATGCATTGCTCCTGTGCATGGAAGAAGTGTTGTTTAAAGAGCGACCAGCACTCATGGACCCCCCTGCCTTCGAGAGCCCTGGCCCACGGGATTCCTCCCAGTAGCTCCTTGAAGAGGGCAAAGTCAGCCCTCCTGAGGTCCAGGGTTTTGATCCTGCTTATCGGCCTGCTTCCTCCACGCAGGATCCTGAACTCGACCATTTCATGGTCACTGCAGCCGAGTCTACCTCAAACCTTCACATCCTCCACCAGTCCCTCCTTGTTTGTTAACACGAGGTCCAGCAGCGCGCCTTTCCTTGTTGGTTCCTCCACCACTTGCATCAGAAAGTTATCATCGATGCTCTGTAGGAACCTCCTGGATTGCGCCTGCCTAGCTGTATGGTCTTCCCAGCTGAAGTCAGGGTGGTTGAAGTCCCCCATGAGAACCAGGGCCTGTGACTGTGAGGCTGCTTGCAGCTGCCTGTAGAAGGCCTCATCAACCTCCTCCTCCTGGTCAGGTGGCCTGTAGTACACACCCACCGTAATGTCACCCTTATGAGCCTGTCCCTTAATTCTAACCCACAAGCTTTCAACTCGTTCCTCATTTGCCCCCAGGCCAAGCTCAATGCATGCTACTTGCTCCCTCACATACAGAGCAACTCCCCCACCTCTCCTTGTTGGTCTGTCTTTCCTAAAGAGTCTGTAGCCATGTATGACAGCATGCCAGTCATGTGAGTTGTCCCACCACGTTTCTGTGATGGCGACCAAGTCGTAGCCGTCCTGCTGTATAATGGCTTCCAGCTCCTCCTGTTTATTGCCCATGCTACGTGCATTGGTGTAAACACACTTGAGCTGGGCTGTCAATCTCACCCCTGGCCTTGGCACTCCAAGCCTAGGCTCATCCCTAGTGAGCTGGGCAATATCCCCTTCCCCCTTCGAACCTAGTTTAAAGCCCTCTCAATGAGCCCCGCCAGCTCGTGGCCAAGAATTCTTTTTCCCCTTTGTGATAGCTGAGCTCCACTTGTTGCCAGCAGGCCCGGTGCTGTGTACACCTCCCCATGATCAAAGAAGCCAAAATTTGACCGATGGCACCAGTCCCTGAGCCACCTGTTAACCAGGTGAGTTTTCCTGCCCCTTTCAGTGCTGTCCCCTGCCACTGATGGGATGGAGGAAAACACCACCTGCGCCCCTGATCCCTCAACCAGTCGCCCCAGTGCCCTGAAGTCCCTTTTGATGGCCTTGGGACTTCTCTCTGCTATCTCGTCCCCGCCAACCTGCATTACCAAGAGGGGGTAGTAATCAGAAGGCCGCACCAGACCAGGGAGTTTCTTCGCAACATCCCTAACCCGTGCCCCAGGGAGGCAGCAGACTTCCCTGTGGGATGGGTCCGGTCGGCAGATCGGGCCCTCTGTTCCCCTCAGAAGGGAATCACCTATGACAATGACCCTCCTTTTTTTCTTAGTTGAGGTCCTCCTTGTGCATGAGGGGGAAGACACTTTTCATGAAGATACAAAGTTTTGTGTAATAAAATTGTTTTCATCCAAATTTTTTTAGTATGAATAATTATAACTTGACATGCTTTGAAACTTGTTTGGGAAGAAGTAACTTTAGTTCATCTATTAAAACTACAAGACCAGATGCATGGAAAAAAAAAAAAGTCTAAGAACTCACCAACTGTTTTAGGACTGACTTGCACAGACGTTCATCAGTAACATTGAGCTTGTCTCTCCTATTGCAACATTGTTCCCTTTCCCAGAATTTAGAATAGAGGTAATTTCTTCAAGTATGTTACAGATACTTCACTGATCTTTAGGGAACTTCTAACTTTCACCTCAGGAGAGGATTTGACTCCTGGAGAATAAAATAAGAATAAAGGCTGAAATGGAATGTACTAGGCCTGTTGACAGAGGTAGAAAAAGACTGCTCTAATCATAGCACGCCTGTAAATAGAAGAATATATAACAGAAAACAAAATCTTGCTTTAGGCACGCATTTGTCTTCACACAGGGTTTATCTTCCCTACAGAAGTATTTCTTGCCGTCAGAACCTAGGTTTGAATGCCAAATTAGACTAGCCTGCTTCCAAATGACAAAGCTGGCAAGCCTTCTTCGGAGTCCTCCCTAGTTCTGAGCTTTACTACATAAATCAGTGGGACGCCTGAGTGTATCCCACGGCTGCCTGTGGTACAGCATGACCAGCCGCTGGAGGGATGTTCCCAGCGCACGGGGAAGAAGCTGTCTGCGTCCAAGCACACTTCTGCAGCTATGGGAGGACAAAGGACTACACATACTTGCTTGATTTGGCGTGCATCTGCAGTGTGAAGACCACAGAGTTCATAATCCAAAAAGCATTTTAAACACGAGTTTAAATCCAGGTTTAAGCAGTATCAGTTATTTTAGGCCAAGGAAATCACGGAACTGAGTTATGTTCCTGTCTGCAGATGTAACCAAACAGCAAGTGTGCAGAAAAATGAATGCAAATCATGTTACGTGAGGCACCTGAGATGTCTAAATTAAGGGTGTCATTTCCCTTGGGAAATCCAGATTTGGGATTAACTGTTCTCTGCGACTGTCTCTCTTCCTTGATTTCAGAGTGACAACATTACTAACTCCAACCTGACAGCTAAGTTTCTGAACTGAATCCGTGCTTGGTTAAAGTTTTTATGGAATCTATGGACATCCAACAAGTTTATTTAAACTTGTTTAGTAGGACCAGTACAGCTTTTAGATACCTTTAGATAAGGTAGTCTTATATACTTAGATATATTTATATTCTTTTTATGGCTAAAAATTAACTGCAAAAATGACCTACACTACTACAACACATTTTTACAATTATGTAAATAGTTCACAAAGTAAATTGGACTGGCTTAAACCAATGTGAGTCTACACTTTAAATGAGTCAAATTCTATGTACAGAATACTTAAATGAATATTCCACTAGCATTGCCTATAGCAGACATGATTGAATAAGAATTTTCAGTTACATCCATGTAAACCCCTTCCATTTACATTCAGAGTAGCTGTCCTTAACAGTTTTATTAACACAAACTTACTTTGGCCTACAGTAAAAGTGTGCATATCCTTTTTAAACACAATCTAATTTTATCACCGAAGAGACGATAAAATTTTAGGTAGTATTTTCAGTGGATGCCTTCCACTCCTGCAATTTTATCAGAATATTAAAGTTAAATTTTAAAATTTGTAGAAGAAATTTCTCCAATTACATTCTACATGGTCTCAAGCAGCAAAGACAGGGAGTCATAACTGCTCAGATCCCCACCTCGCTATATTTTCCTCATATCGTATGTTGGTTCAGCAGTTCTATATACTTCTCAGTCTATGCCATTGCCATTATGTTGAGTTCAAACACATTGTCCCACCAACCTCCCCAATCCTTTGCCTTGCTTGCATGGTGACAGTTTGTCTCTGGACTGGAGAGACAAGGCAAGGAAACCCAGACAAGGAAAAGAGGCAGGAGACAGGAAAGATTCTTTGACATTTAGCCCGTGGGAGGCCATCACTGCTTACCTATGTGAGGTAAGATATCTAAAAAATAAAACACAAAAATAATTTAGTGATTTACCTGTACTCTGTCTTTGAACTATTTATCAGTATGACACTCAGGACCTGAGGCAGTAAGATAAAATGAAAGAAACAGAAGCTAAAATTGAAATACTAGGATATCCTTTGACACAGAGTAGCCAAATGGCTGGATTCCTTTTCATCTCTTTGTTAAAGAATCACAAGGTAATCTTGATGAAAGCAGATTCACTTAATCTCTTTCAGCGTACATTATCAAGCAACATTTCTTTTTTAGATATTACCAATTTTAGAGTCCTGTACGTTTTCCCATTTAATGATAAGTTGAGATAATGGTGAAATGTCATTACACAGTTCATTCCACATGTGTAAGTGGGCATAGACATTAAACAAAGACTATACATCAGAGTCAATTAAGGATTTGATCTCCCTTTTCTGATGTAGCCAAGGAGTATGCTTTTGGTGCGTAAAACATACATAATCAAGCCACAATTTCCCCCCCCCCTCATATTTCAGTAGTATTTATCTTCTTTCCTCTGAAGTTAATGCAGTTATTAAAGTGTCTTCATAACTGTAAGACAGTTGAGAAGTGCCTTTAACAATGAGGTACTGAAAACCTATTGACATTAAGCACAAGAACACAACACAGGTGGAAAACAAAAGAAACACGCTTCACTGTTAAAACAATACAATGAGAAACCTCCCTGAAAATAGCTTCATCAACTTCATTTCTATTTAAGTAACACTGAAAACAAAAAGAAGTCACTATGGTTAACTTCAGCTGAAACATTTTCAAACACCTTCAGTAAACCTTATCTAAAAATGAATTTTGAAGCATGGGAAGTTCTGTCTGAACATGAGGAAGAACTTCTTCCCTCTGAGGGTGACGGAGCAGTGGAACAGGCTGCCCAAGGAGGCTGTGGAGTCTCCTTCTCTGGAGATATTCAAGACCCGCCTGGACAAGGTCCTGTGCAGCCTGCTGTAGGTGACCCTGCTTCAGCAGGAGGGTTGGACTAGATGACCCACAGAGGTCCCTTCCAACCCATACCATTCTGTGATTCTGTGATTCTTTTCTTACTGTCTCTCCTGAAATAAACTTTCTTCTACAGGACTGACACCAGTTCCATTAATGACTTTGCCCTCTGCTTTCAGATTTGCTTTCTTAGCATTTTCTTCTCTCTCCTGTTGCCCATGGGAGACCACTACTATCTTACTCTGCTTTAGGCTCCCACTTGAATGAATAAACGACAGCGGACTAGAAAGCTAGTGCAAGTAAAATGCTTCTGTCTTTCTGCAGATCACAGGAAGTGTTGGTAAGTAATTTTATTTAGACTGAAATTTTGGCTTCACTGAAGTCAGTGTATGCTTTGCTATAAACGGCATCTGGGCCAGAATTTCACACCTGGTTTCTATAACCTCTCTTTAGTTGCTGTGAGCTAGGAGTATTGGAGACTTCAGTCAAGCCAGGATTTCACTCTAAACAGAAAGTATTACCAACGCTTCCTGTCATCCTCAGAGAAATTCAGAAATAAATATACCAGAATTATAGTGCTTGCCAGAAAGGCTTTTGTGGATCCTAGGTTGTGCTGTGTTTAGTGGTAACAGCGTAACTTGAACAATAACAAAGATGACAAAACTTTGTGAACCAGAGACTGGAAAAAATAGTATTTAGAAGCTGAGATGTCGCTAGCTCCTCCTCTGGATTGTTATAGAGTCCATAATGGTATGCTGCAGTTAATACAGTATTTTTTTTCACTATGGTTGAGGTTCTTCCTTCTGTTTTGCTTTCTCATCCCTTTCCAGGTCTCATTGTGTGTGGATTCCTTCTTTTCCTCTCCTGCAGTGGTTGCTGGAGTTCCTGATCTGGGACGTCCAGACAGACCACCGGTGATCTAGCCAGCTACCTACAGATTAAATGTCACCTTTTCCCAGCTGTAACAGAAAAATAGCTAAATGACATGAAAAAACGAATTAACGAGAGGAAACCCTTGCCAACTTTTTCAGCACACTTCGAATGAGGCTTTGTTATTGTCACTGTGTTTTCAAGGCCATGATCTCTGCACTTGCATGACTGCATGTCGGCCAAGTTCTTGAAGTGGAGCTATCTGCACATTATTCTGGAATTTATCAAATTAAAAGATTTCTCATATCTAAAAGTAGACTTTATAGATGCTTTAACAAACTAACTCTTTAAACAGCAGTAGCTCATCTCTATTAGGTGCAACAGCTTAAATAAAGAGGTTTTAAAACATATCTACTCACCGTCCACTGTACCTTTGCAGGATAAGTCTTTCCATCCCGTTCTCCTGAAAATCTTGCAGCTTTCAGTTGTTACTTATGTTCCAGAGTCCACCAGGTCTCTCAAAAAGTCTTTTCTTAACTGTCATCACCGAGACTTGGGCTATGATCTTGTCTTTGCTGCAAGAAGCCTTTCTTTAGTATAGCTTCATGCTTCTTGCTTGTTTTTCTCTCCTTGTCCCAGCCGGATACTGTTGAAGTTTCTCATAGAACGGTTGAGGTTGGAAGGGACTTCTGGACACCATCAGGTCTGACCCCTCTGCTCAAGCAGGGCTGCCTAGAGCCAGTTGCCCAGGACCATGTCCAGAGGAGACATTTTCCATCTGAACACACTAAACTACTTCCAGAGAATATTCTGTTCTCCCTCAGGAGAGAGCAGAGGGTCCTGTCTTTGCAGCCTCTCAACCTTTCCGATGTTATAATAGCTGTCTCAACTATTTTGCCTAATTTCTTTCATAATATAGACTGTAAAATGATATTCAGTAATTTCTGACAAAATCTTAATTTATAGAAGAGCTATACCTCCTCTTTTTGAAAAACACATGATCTAGCTTTAAATACATGAAATTATAAAAATTACACCACATACCTAGGCTAATATTTGAACATGTAACCATATTCGTGTGATTTTTTTCCATGTTCCTTGTTTTTCCCAATTTATCTAGCTTCAGGCTTCAGCCTTTGGATTATTATGTGCCTTTATGTGTTAAATATCCTTATGGTATCAGAAGTCTTATTTCCACGTACAAACTTTGGCTAGCCTCAACTCTTCTCCTGAATAGCAAAGAGGGATCGAGAAGCTTTTGTTTTGTTTTATCTGTTTTTCACTACAAAGCAGTGTGGTTTGGTGGTGGGTTGGGTTTTTTTGTTTGTTGTAAGTTTTTTTTCTGGAACCATTCCTTCTCACTGACAGCAATTAGAAAGCAGAACGCTTGGATGCTAGAAGCTAACGTGATAGCATAGTTACAGCATCAATACCATATAAAGTAGTAACACAGCTGCATTACTGCTACTTAGCATTTCTTTGTTCAGCCCCATCTTTTTTTAAGCCATCATTGTGTGCATGAAGCTATCATTACCTCTCCTAAAGAGTTCACAGCTTTCAAAAACACTGTACACCACTCGGCAGGCTGAGCCCTGCAGTACTTGCTCCTGAAAGTGTAACTTTACGTTTGATTTCACCTTTATCACCTTTATCGTAGCAATCTAAAGCACCTACAGAAATGGACAAATGGTTATTTCCAGCTCAATGATTTTCATGTCAACAGCAAGGTATTCACAATGTTTTCTAGCTGAGTAAAGCAAAGCCCCATGCTGAGTTTAGTAATGTTTATCTAGAGGTAATGTGAAAGTTTTGCAGCAAGCCGGCTGAGCAGTCTCCAAATTTTAAGGGAATGTTCCAAGTACATGTAAGAGCATTACTTTTTTTTGAAAACTGGAATACTAGAATGGGAAAAGTAGGATTGAAATGAGTTTTGAAGTCGCTTAGCAATGCCTTGCCTAACTTGTAACTGCTTATATTCCAAAACCTATTTGATCAGTTATTTAGTACCATACAGACCTGTGCTCTCACACTAGAAGGTGTCCCAAGGCCATGCTTGGAGACCTGCTTTATGTACAGAAACAGCCCAATCTAACAGCAGTCACATGAAGGCCCTCAAAATCCAGTATACATATGTCTATAAAGACCTTGTTGTGAAGGAGAAAATAGCTAGTAACAACAGTATTAATGCTTTAGATTTATTTAAAAGTCTATCCAATGGATGTCAGGTGCATTTAAAGAAAGTGCTCCTACTTTCAACACATCGGTGTACTGTGTTGTTTGGATAAGGTCAGAAGCCAAATGCAATAAAACCTAATATCATCTGCGACGCCTAAGCCTTCAAAGGTGACCAGTGTAAAACTGCAGCTGAGCAAATATGATGGTGAATGTAGCAACAATCATAATATAAATGCTCATAAATTGGAAATTTTTTTTTTTAAATCCTATAAAATGCTAGAAAATGTCTCACATGGAGTACGCTATTTAAAATACATAAAAATAAAACTGAACTTATCTCTGAAAGATGTAATTGTAAGTTGATGCTGTAGAAAACAAGGCAAAACACACATACTTGCTAGATAACCAGTAACATTATAGAGAGTGGACACTATGCCCAAATACGATAAAGTTGAACTGATACATAACAGACAAACTTACAATAAACAACTGATGAACTAGGTAAGGGAGGGACCAATTTAAGCAACACCTACAACAGAATCACTTTACCAGTGTGGGAGTACTGGTATGGTGTGCTACCAAAACAGCAGTGTAGCGGCAGCAAGTCAGGTCTCGAAAGCCTCCAAGGAGGCTGACTGCAGCCTCTCCAGGCAACCTGCTCCACTGCTCGACTGTCCTCATGGTGAATAGGTTTCTCCTTATATCCAGTCAGAACTTCTCTAATTTCCACTTGTGCCTACTGTCATCCTCCCATCATGTACTTCCGAACAGCTCAGCTTAATTTTTCTTGATAACCTCCTACATGTTGGAAGGCTGCTATTAGGTGTCCTGAAAACTTCTCCCTGCTGATCAAAGACCAACTCCAAGCTGCAAAATACCCTCTGGTAACAAGCAGCACACTGAGACAGAACGCAAATTCTTTGCAAACTGTATTTGCTTTACATCTTTTATGTAGCCAACATGGAACAAACAATAATTTGGCTATCAACTTACCAGGGTACATATTTTCAACTCTTCTTCATACCAGATTCCTACCAGACTTTTTCTTCTTTGAATGACTGAAAACGTGCTTTGTGAAATGTCTTGATGTCCTTCACCTCCACAAACAGGTATGGCCTGTGCACCTGACTCTTTGTGCACTGTGTCTTTCCTCTGTCTCCTCTTCAGAGACGGTGCATTATAGCAAACAGCTACCTCAAATAGAGCAGAATTTCTCACGGTTCTTTTTAGGGGGGGGGCAACGATAAGAAAGCAAACGATAACACAGCGAAGAAAGAGGAGTGGAAAGTTTATTTTTAATATAAAAGCAAATATACACACAAACTAAATACAAGTACATAATTATTTAAGTGAATACCCGCCTTGCATCATTTTACACAAAATCTGCATGTTTCTAGTGTTTCACAGTGAAAAATACTATCTGTGTTACTTTTTAGTAAATGTTAGAACCGATCTCAAGATTTAATAATCCAAAACCAGTAGAACTTGTTTCACATTTGCTTATTAGATAAAACATTAAATTACTAGCATGCATAGAATTCCTGTGTTGAAGACCTCATGTGGTAAGAAGCAAAAATCCCAGTATCACTACAGAATACTTTTAAATCAAATTAAAACACAATGTAAAATGTATGAAATAATAAAAGAAGATAAATGAGAACTACACTACTGCAAATATGTACTAACTGTTTCTGTAAAAGAGAGGTACAAATAAGATGTAGAAAAAAAAGAATTCATAAATCATCACTTTCATGGCCATTAACTGGTCGCATGGCACTTAAGGTATTAAACCAAAAATTAGTAGTAAGGGGTATTTAAGATATGAATGAAGGCTCTGTGGACTGGCTTATGCAGGATATTCAACTTTTTAATAGGCTACATTAAAAAAGGGGGACAGGTTCTAGCAAATGAACTGAGCACTTTGATGACAAAACATAGAATGAGAACGGACCCTGAGTTCTGTCAGTACGTAAAAGAGAGACAGGATTGTACTAGCTAGGATTGATTATTAGCTTGTCTGTCATGCACCAAATTAGAGACCAACAGGCTGGAAGACGAAGGTGAAGAGATCAACATGACCAGACTTAATAATATTTTCCATCTCTTTTTGAATTACGAAGTTCATCAGAGCTCAGAATGGAAATGGTATGGTTGCAGATACGGGAAAGAATGTTTTAGATAAGTTAGTCATACAATAATAGAAAAAGATTCATTCTTGAATATATAATACTGAAGAAATAGCAAAACTTAGGTATGGCCTGGTTGTGCATATCTACAGAAATGGAAATTTTTATGATGGCACTGAATTATTGGCTTGAATGTTTTGGAAAGCAATGGTGCCATCAATGGTGAGAGCTTGACAAACAAAGATTAACACTTGGAACAACCCATTTTAGTTTCGAAAAATTTAAGTTGATATATACTTAACTAGAAAAATCACTCATATTACAAACCAGCTCCTGAAGTTCTTGCTGTTCTAAAACTTCTGCGGAAGTGAGAAGTTTCTCAAAGTGAGGACTCGAAGGTTTGTCTCCTGCCAAGGTGTGTGACAAACTTCCCCCCCCCCCCCCCCGCTGACCCACACCACAGGAGCCTTCTGGTGAGGTGGAGGGGAAAATGCCCTGAAACGCCAACTGCCAAAGAAGACGACTCCTGCCACTTAAACTGGATTTTTGCATCCAAATTTGCAGTGTTTTGTAATTATCAATTAATTCATTTACTTGAATCACCTGTTACAAAATGGTGAGTTTTGACGTCACTCTTCCTCTGTATTTACCCTCTGTTTCTTCCCCCACTATGATTACTCAGCTGCAAGCCAAGGAGAAAAGCAGTTCACTCACAGAATATAAATGAAACAGGAAGAATATGTTAAACTAAATCCTTGTCAACAACACAGAAGGTAAAAAGTGTTACTATATCATGTATCCATGTCTGCTATTTCTATTACCAGGGACAGGGAACATTAAGTCTTCATAGTCACTTGAAGCCCTAGCATTCCTTTGGGTCTTCAAAAATAAACATTATATACACCAAACGTTTCAATACTGAATAAAGAATCTGAGACTGCTCCTCACTACGTACATACACAGGTCTGGCTCTGCACGGTTTGCATATACTCAGTGTCGTTTGACTCCATATGTTCACATTTTTTTTGTCTCAGGATACAGGCAAAGAGATCAGTATATGTTCATATTTGCTGACAACCAAGTGATACACGATCCACATAGTTAAAGATCATACATTTAAGAAAGGACAGAAATAGCAGAAAGTAAAATTATTTGCTCTTCTGTGAAGTCAAAACTACAGATGTAACTGCTGCTATGCTCCTACTGGTCAAAAAGGCCTAAATGATAAAACTTCCAAGTCAGCAGCCGTAATCTCAAGCCATTCCTCCTCGCTGTGACATGGCTTTGTGTTACTGCCCTACTATTCAATTCCTTCTGCAATTCCTAACAATAATGATTTCCTTTGCATTCTCCAGTGTTATCTTCTGTCTAAACACAGATGCCCTCAGTGGCATTAACCACTGACTTGTTCAGGTAGGAAGAGACTCCTGGGACATTTCTTGTCCAACCTCTTGCTCAAAGCATGGTCACAATGAATTCAGGCCAGATCGCTCAAGGTTTTCTCAGTCAAGCCTTGGAAACTTCCAAGAATGGAGGTTACAAAATCTCTCTGAGCTATCTGCTTCACTGCGTAATTAACCTTACACATTTTTTTTCTTCTATATATCCAGTCAGATCCCCCTATTTCAGTTTGTATCTGCTGTCTCTCCTCCTACCGTGCACCACTGACTCCATCATATAGACAACCTCCCTGCCAGCCCTGCCAGCCTGCTGTTAGGGTCCCCAAAGCCATCTCTTCCCCAGGCTGAAGAAGCCCACCTCGCTCACCTCTCCTCACAAAGCAAGTCCTCCAGACCCACTCATCCTGGTGACTCTCCCCTAAACTCGCTCCAGTTTATCCATGCAGTTCCTGAACTAGGGAAATCAGATTAATCTGCTCTTTCTTTTCACATGGAAGCATTAAGCCTATCTTTTATTCTCATCCTGAAACAAAAGGGAACTTCTGTGCTCCTGGGTATGGGTTTAAGGCCTATTTCATTGGTTAGAGATGAGGCTCAACCATTCATTATAATATAAGATCACCTCTCCTGTGCTGCTAGACAGCCCTTAATGTTCAACATTCTTTAAGCAGTCCATGTGCTAGGTTTAAACAATGTAAATAGCTTTGAATCAGTCTTCTGAGCCAGAAGAAATTAACCTTTATCATGAAGATTACCCTCTAACTCTATGACATGATCAAAACCCCAGCTTTTGTTGATGTCCTAAGAACAGGTATATTGAGCTGGACTAACTGAAAGATAATAACTGGGATAACTGAAAGACTGTGCAGCTTCCTATATTGACCTTTCAGTGCCAACAGCAAACCCTCTGGAGAACGTGGAAAGCTGAAGAAGCTTCCCTTGCAAATCGTGCCCATTTCTGGCACTCCCCTGCTTAGGGACCTTCTGAGCTGGAGGTTGTCTCTCTATCAGAGTGCTTAATACTGCCTGACAGACCTTTCATCCATGAACTTCTCTATTAATTTTTAACATATGCATGATCTGCGTATTCAAATCATTCTAAGGTAAGGATATCTACTTTTTAAACTGTATGAAGCAGTCCTTTCTGAGTCCACTGCTTGTTAATCTATTTGGTGCCCAATTTTCTTGACACAAGCATGACTAATTGTTCTCTATTCACTGTTCCTTGTGCCAGTCAGAACTTTTAAAATTCTATAATTTCTCCTTCAGTAGCATCTTTTCCAAGATGGCGATCCCAAATTACCTACTTTTTTCTGTGCACAGAAGCTATTCCTCACTTTGCTCATGCTCGTCCTCCTCTAAACTATCTCAAATTCTCTACGTAAAAACAGCTCACTGTTCATGAAGTGCAATGACAATTTGGTTGTCTATCCCCTTCCTTTTTTGTCAAAAGCTAAACTTACTGGCAGCTTTGCCATTAAATTCAGGGGGTCAGAATTTAATCCATTGTTTTGCTGACTCTCCATCTAGTTTCCTCAGTTCATCCTGGGAAAATCACCAAGCATTTTGCTTCCAAGCTTATGCCTTGGTTGCAGTTTTCCCTTATACAGAAGACTAGAAGTATCTCTAACAGTTTAGAACAAATATGCAGAAAACAGTACTTTCGATGTTCGAATATGATCAAGCAGTCAGTTCATTATTTGACTAGTACCATGAGAAAAACACTGGGGAAATCTCTTTTTATTCTGACTGAAAATATCAGGCAGAAAGTTTCAGGGCAATAGAGCAGTTGACACACATTTTTGTTGTGGGAAAGCTCACACATTTCTATTGTGGAAGTTCACATTGTCTTCATTCTTATCAGCTCATACAGAACTGTAATTCACATACAGAACAGCTTTTAATTATTGTTTATCAGAAAAAGCATTTTAGAAATAAATTGACCTTGAAGGTTTCTAATCATTTTTAGAGCCCTCATTATAGAAAATGTTACTGACCTACACTCTCACTCTCCTGGAGAAATGAATCACCTCTTCTGCCCTCGGACTCCTTTTTTAAAATTCTGTTTTTGTTGAAGTAAACAAACCGAGAACAGAAGAGAAATGAACCTCCATAAACATTATTATGCAGTCATTAGTAATGTATTAAAAGAACCACCACTCTAAATTATTCCATAGATTAATTCTAAATTTCTAACTCAACTATTTATTTTCATTTAGCATGTTGCAACCTTTTAAAAGATCATCTCTGTTCCAAATTAAAAAAAACAACACCCCCCCCTTTTCCCCTACTTCAATACTACCACAGCAATAAAAGACACACATGTCTTAATGCACAGATTAGCTATTCCTCTCCACCTTGTGACAGTTCTATGCTTTCACAAAGAGTTTACTAATCCCAAATGATGCCAGTTTTTTCAATGCCTGTTAGAAACTCTCATGTTCTAGGGACTGGGTTTTGCTTAGGAGAATGATCCATTTTAAGTGCATCAATTATTATTATTATATATATTACTTATACATTTTGATTTATATAAATTATTTTGTGGAACTTCTTATAAAAAATATTGTTACGAAGGACACGATAAACAGACACAAAAAGTGATTTGACAAATTGATGGTACAGTGTCCTGGTTTTGGTTAAAACAGAACCGATTCTCTTTCAGTGAATCTTCCTTACAGCAAAGTTCTTCTAAGTAACTGCGTTTTTCTGAAGCTGGCTGCATACTTTACAGACACTGTCCGCTCCAAAGCTGAGAACACCTGATGTTTATAGTCACACTGAGTTAACAGCAGGAAAGGAAAGGAATGCAGAAAAAGGCCCCTGTTTATAATTATCACTATAGCAGCCAAGGTCACCGACAGATCTCTTAGGTCCCGCAAGTGAGGAGTCGGAAAGGGTCGTACATGCAGGGAGGGGCGGGCAGGACAGGTGACCCGACAGTGACCAACGCGGTATTCCATGCGCGTCATACTCAGTTTAAAGCTGGGAGATCACAGGGGTCTCGCTCTCTTCGTCCATGGCTGCCTTCTGAAGAGGACCTTGCTCGTTGTTCTACCTGCGATCCTGATCCAGATTCTGACCCGTGCATCCCTGAGTCCAGTTCCCATCTACTGCTGAGGCCAGTCTGGGACTGCCTGGTGCTGCCCGGCAGCTGCTGGTGGGACACCAGCGCCCCGGCACCCAACTCCGGGAAACTCAGTGTCGGTTTTGTATATTTTGCATTATTTCTCTTATTATTCATATTATTAGTATTATTAGTAAAACTTTTTATATTCAATTCGTAAGTGTCTCTCTTTTCCTCCTTTTCTCTTCCTCTGGTGGGATGGTGGGGGTTAATAGAGAGCATCTGCCACTCAGTTTATTGACACCCTGCTTTAAACCGTGACATACAGAAAGCCTATCTTTAGCCTCCAAAAATGATGATTCAACCTTTGACTCGGGTTCCCTGAAGAACAGCCTGCCAGTTCTTCACCTGCCAGCTGACAGGTACACTGGGAGGAACACCACGGTATGCTTACCTGCTTCATATAAGCTTTCCCTAAGTTCCACTAAACATTGAGAAAACCTTTTTCCCAACCCAATCGGACTATTTGTCTTTTCTCAGTGTGACATCATTACTTCTTTTGAAAACTGTTCTCTTCCCTACGCTTACCCAAACTAAGAACTGAACTGACTTAAACCAAATTTAAGTCAAAGTGGAATTTTCGCTATGTTCATAAAACTATGCCTTGTCCCTATTTTTCATGTAAATGTTGAGCCACTGATACAACAGTACAAAGTACTGATGTTGAATAAGGTTTAAAGGGAAAATGAGGTTTCTCTCAGTAAAAAGGAATGATAGACTGCACTAAAGCCAAGCACTCTGAAGACATCAGCATGATTGGGAAGCTTGAAACAAGATAACATTTTGGGATGAGAAAACAATACAAGGAGATACATCATAAACAAATACAATAATAATACAAATAAATATATAAACAATACAAGGAGATACATACATCACGATGTTCTCTATTAACCTAGCGATAAACAATGTCCAAGTTAATTTTGTGAATGCCTTCCAAAATATTTGTTCATTATCATGCAGACTGCCAGATTCCAATTTTGTCCGTTGTTTTTTTTTTTTTTGGTCATGCATGAGACCCTGGAAAGTCTTGTTCACAGAATGAAAATCAACTCTTAAAGAAGAAAACCAAAGCTGTGCTACTGGTTAACTAAACCTAAGTAAGCACTGAAGTACACTGATGGAAGCAAAGATGCCTGCATTGACACAATTTGGTATGAAAAACCAAACTCGGAAACCTAGTTTGGTCTGCGGTGATGGTAAACAAGCTACAGCATTAAACTGAACAGAAGACATTTCAAGAAGTTACAGTCAATTTTCTTCACACAAGTTTGAGGACTTTAAAAACCGAACCAAACAAATTGGTTATTACTCCCAATGGTTAACTGTGTGTACTTGCACAGTACCAGGTCCAGTGCATTCTGTGCCATAGGGCTTACAAGTTTTACTGGATTCTAAGCCACGTAACACAAAGAATAATCACATCTTCACAGATATGGTCTGCCAAATAGTGCTAACACCAGTTTCACTACTTTCTCTTCCAACATGAGAAAAAAAAAAAATTACGAGTTAATCATAGAATTCTAAAATACGGTATTGCCATCAGCCCACACGCTTTCAACCCCCTTGAATCTTGTGGGATTATCAAGTGGTGAGAAGAGCAGCTCAGTTAAGCGAGAAGGTGCACCTGCTCCCCGTTGGTATGTACACTATCTAGTTCAAGTATGATACTAATCCCTTGTCCTGCTCAAAATGAAGACTGTATCTTGTTTCATATAGTTTAATTTCTACAATATCACTCCTCTTCTTTCTGTGTCTTTTTACCACACAAATACTTTATTAATAACAAACCTGTGGAATTTACTAGCATCTAAGACAGCTTTGAGTTTGGACTGATTTCTCACTGTATATAAGAATTGCTACTATAAGAGTTCTTTTTAGATAAAGATTATATTTTCTAAAGAATATAAAATTTAAATTTATTTTAAAATTTCTTTTCTTTGTAACACAACATTTTTGCGGTCTTTATTTTTTTGGCACTGTGCAACCGTCTTACCTGGGAAAGCGAGGATGGTACTTAGGGAAGGCCACTTAAATATTTAATTTTTTATTTTTCCACACTATGACTGCTATCACTACAATACTTGTCAGTTTTTTTGAGGAATATCATAACAGCTTTCTCTTCTGACTCATTCATTCTATTTTCAGTCACGCATTTTCTCACCACGCTGTAAAAATCCCTAATTTTTTTTTTTGTTTTAGTATGTGCAATGAGAATTTTTAAAAAGTCGGTTCATTATTAGCTTGCAGTTAGGGTGGAAAGCCAAGATGGGCTTTTTAACCCTAGATACAAACATGTCCAACAAAACCTTTTCAGAAATCATTTCACTTTTTGTTCAGACCCACTTTTTGTATTATTCACACCCTGTGACCCCATACACGATGCCCTACACCAGTACTTCTATCCACTGCTGCTCTTTAGCGCATTCACTGATCTTGCTGCACGTTGTGGCATCTCGATGACAAGCTTTTACCTGCAAGAGCAAGGAAGCATGAAAGAGGACAAGACAAATCTCTGAGTCTAGGCAGGAAAAGAAGCACATCCACTACAGGAGAGTAGGGGGGAACAGCACCACAGGGACAACTACTAGTCTCATTTTATATGCCACGCTAGCTCATCCCAGCTGTTAGAAACACAGCACTGGTGTACACCACTGCAGCCAAGACTGGATCTACTGGTCATGAGGATCCCAAGCACTCATGTGACACCACACTATCTTTCAGCTGGGAGGTGATCAGTGACTTTGGTATGGATGAGGCCGCTTCACTGGCTGGCCCATATCGCAATCCTCTACCTTCTCTCAAAAAATAACTCTCTACAAAAAATACACCTGCTCTTCTGGTCTTCTCTTTTATTTGTGCGGAGTGAAGAGGTTTCTTCCGCTGTGGTGACCAATTGCCTCATCTCTTATTTCTTGACTCATGGTCTCTCATGAATTAGTCTTAATGACCAATATGCCTTATGGAGTTCTGTTCTGTGGTTGCTCATTTTCACTCCGTGACACAACAACACAGTAGAGTTTTCCAGTCGTTGCTGGCACCATCCTGAGCACAGCCCTAGGAAGATCTTTGTCTGCACAACTGAATGGGCAATCTGGGGACAGAAATCAGTAAAGGAGTAAGGCAATGTTCTTGGAAGATCTAATCTTTCTTAGTTGGAGCTCAGTGAGAATAAATTAACATGTGCCCCCTCCTAGCTGGGATCTTCAAAATGAAGAAGTACAAAAAAATTTCAAGCCATGTTCTGTTTTGATCTCACAAAAACAGGTGCTTCCACAGAACCACAACAAACAAAAGCTGCAATCCTCTGTCCTCACTGCTTAGATTCCCGTTTTGAATCCTGTGGGCTACCTGACAAGTTGAAACTCTAATTAGGTTTGTAATACTCTACGAGACAAAACCTTCTAAAATGAAAACACTATGTATACATAAATATATTATCTGCCAGTGCAGCAGCACAGTAGAAAGGTGCAGTGCTAAAGACTGCTGCACAGACTTTGGGAGTACAGTACAGGTAGACTTCGGGCACTACAAACAGTAGCTGTCCTAACAGTTGTCCACAGTGACTGTGAAAGACAAACATAGCCCTGGCATGCCACGGAACGTCTAACCAACATATCCTTAAGGGTTGTCCTGTCAGTAGCCATTGGGAATACTCAGAAATCTGACCCCAAATTTATCTGTGAGCACCTCTTAGAGACCTCTTACAGAGCTGCGTGAAGACAGCCATGAAAAATATTAATCTCAGATTTTACAGGAACACTAAACAAGGGATGAAATTTCTGTATCTAAAAGATATCGCAACTATTAAACTATGAATTCCAGTAATCCGTTTACACACAGCAACATGAAAAAACTTTCACTGAAACTTGAAAACCTTGCCTGCTACCCAATGAAGACTAGGATAGCAATCACTTTTGCCAATTAGGATTTGACAGAGTAATGCTAATTTCTTAAAAAATTTCTTTTACTGCAAAAATATAGGAAGACTTTACAAAAAGACTCAAAGATAAATTGTATTTTTCTACTGGTGGGAAATATATCATTTTGGGTTTTGGTTTGGTGGGTTTTTTTGTTTGTTTTTTTAACTGTTTGTTAAACTACCTAAACTGTTTAGAGTAGAAAAGATTTTTTGATCACGCTGCAGTTACTCTTATGGCTTATTTACTAAAGCAAGTTAAATATTTATGTAACCATTTCAGCCAAACCAAAAAGACTTGTGGCTATAGTATTTTTTCCTTTTTTTTTTTACAGCAGCCTTAATTCTTAACTTGTTATGGGTCTCTGGTGTTTGGTATTTCAATATTTTATTGATAAAGGTATGCAGTGCTGTAAAAAACATAAAATCTTTATATACTCCAAGGGCAAATAACTTCCATTTCCACTTGGGAATAGTTTATTTTTAATGCTGTTCTTTAAGTTTTTAATTCTTCATGAGGTCTCGAGCAGTTTTGAATTATAACATACATATTTAATAGTAATGACATCCAAGGAAATATTTTCTGTGGTGGAGATATACGCATTAGTAGTAACATATTAAAAAAAAATATGAGGACCTACACAATACTGTTATCATTTAATCCTAAACAGGCAGTAAAACATTATTCAGAAAGGTGTTTTCCTTCCATGTGTTTTCACAGCTGAAAAGGACAGAGGATTGATTTGTCACTTCAAGTAAACTTCCGTTTCTTTAAATCATAAATATTTCAATTATTCACAAGTTAAGTATTTCAGTGTTGTTTGCTGCAAAAGGAAGGTTATTTGGTAGTAACTGGATATTCTTTGAGAAGAACTGTCTATGTGCACATCACCCAGCATTCATAAGCCTAACGGCTCAAACAGGAGATATTTAGCGTGTTAGCACCTGCAAGACTGTTTCATCTCCTGCTTCTGCAACACTCAGCCCATATGCATAAAGAGATGGGAAACGCCCTTCTTCCTTTAACTCTCCTCATCCTGAAGAGACTCTATTAAAAAAATACTAACATAGCAAACCTACCCACAACTTGTGTATTTACTCAGCAGAACTCTTTCTGAAGTCTCTCAGTTTCCACTACAGAAAGCTCTTGGGTTCTGAAATGAATCTTCAAAGAACATATCACTGGACCGTAGAATAATTCAGGCTGGAAGGGGCCTCAGGAAATCATCCAGTTCAAAGCATGGTCAACTATCACTTGAAACCAGGTTGCTTGAGGCATTATTACCCCACTGGGTTTGAAAATACCCAAGAATGCAGAAACTCTCCAGGCAACCTGCTCCACTGCTGAACCATCTGCACAGTGAAAATGTTCTCTCACACCCAGCCTGACACATGCTCATCTCAGTTCGCGTCTGTTGTCCCTTCTCTTCCCACCATGAAGTGCCTGGCTCCATCTTTTCAATAGCCTCCCTGCACGCACTGGCAGACTGCTGTTTGGCTGCCTCAAAGCTCATTACTTGTTCACCTTATTACCGGGCTCCTGAGTGCCATCACTCACACACCCTCACAGCAAATAGACACCAAACACCAGCATCTGCTGCTCCGAGGCTCTCTCCCGCAACACATCCCTTTCCCTTTTGTGAAAAGCCCACCTGAAATCCCCCAACTGCCTATAACTCAGCTCATGAGCACTGCCACATGCTGCTGCTGCCTGTGATACCCTTGAAGCAAGTGAAAACCATGCATAGCCAATAGCCTCTCCCTGGCAAGCCTCAACCCCTCAGCTGTTTTTCTTATCAGGCTACAAGCCCACCTTGGGTTGCCATGAATTGCCCTTCACTCAGCTCACCATGGCCACTGCACACACTTGCCTGCTGCCTGTGCCTTTGCATCAAATGGAAACCCACCACAAGCACCCGCTGCTCCAGAATGAGCCTCCCAAATCGCACTGCTTCTCAACTAGCGGGCCCTTTCTCGTAAGGCCACGAGCTCACCTGAAAACCGCACTCATGACAAACCATCCCAGCAGCTTGTGAATATGCCCAGCACTCTGCTTCCACCTGCACTGCCCTCACAGTAAGCTAACACACGGCACGGGTGTTTGCCCCTGCAAGCAATATTCCCCTCCATGAGCCAACAGACCCCCCCTGCACGTACCTACCCGCAAGGTTTACAAGCTCTCCAGAACCCCCTCAACCCCATCATCACTCGGTTCGTGAATGCTGCCACATGCCAGTGCCCTCCACACTGCCCTGACAGCAAACAGAGAAGTCCAGCACACGGCCACTGCTCTGGGGGGGAGCTTCCAACCCTCCCGTCCCCCCAAACACAGGTCCCTTCCTGCAAAGCTGTCAGCCCGTCGGAACTCCTGCCGCCCCGAACCGCCCCACGCATCGCTTGTGAGTGCCGCCGCACCACCTTCACAGGAACTGAAGCCCAGCAAAGATGTCAGCCGCTTCACGGCAAAGCTGTTCCACCACACACACCACCAAACACCTTCTCCTGAGAGAACGAGTCCACCTGAGCACCCACCTCAGCTGCCCTGGACATAGCTCATGAGCACCACCACACACTGCTGCCTCATGTGTAACCCTCGTAATAAATTACGGCCCAGCGAAAGCAAAGAACAGCCTAGGGTGAGGCCCTCACACCCCCTTCGCCAGCAGACCCCTTCTCTCCAGGCTACGAGCCCAGAAGCAGTCCCACCTTCCACCCGGCCTCACACCTAGTTCGTCACCACTGCTGCCACCACAAGCTCCTGTCACCCACGCTGGCCTCACGCCTACTGGAAGCGTCCCCAAGGCAACGGGAAACGTCCCCCCCGGCAACGCGAAGCGTCCCCCACGGCCGCTGCGAGGAGGCGCCGGGGCGGGGCGGGGCGGGGCGGGGCGGGCGTCCCCGGCCGCGAAGTCAAGCGACGGCTGTCCCGGCAGTTGCCAGGCGCCGTCTCCATGGTGACGTAGTGCCCGCCCCGTTATAAGTCCCCGCCTCGCCGGGGCGGGTGTGCCGCTCCTGGCGGAAGCGAAGATGGCGGCGGCGGCGGGCTCAGAGCTGCTGGTGGGATGGTGCCTCTTCGGCCTGGCGCTGCTGGTGAGCGGCGCCTCTCCCGCGGCCGGGGTCCGGTCACTCGCCCCTTTACCTCCGTGTGATTCCCCGCCTTCCCCTCCGCCAGCCCCGGCCGGGCCGGCTGCTCCGCCTTCCTCGGCCTGTGCCCCCCCTTGCCCCGGCAGCGAGCCCTTCCCTGGGGTGCCGAGGCCGCGGGGCCCAGCGGAGCCCGGAGCCAAGGGCGCGGGGCTGCCCTTGCCTCCCTGTCCGGGGGGCCGCCGCTGTTGGCTGGGGTTTCAGCCCGCTTGACGGGCTGTTCTCGGGGAAGGCCTAGGGAGGGAACGGCGTGCAGCGAGGGCAGCGCTGATGTTTGGGGCCCGGGTAGGGAGTGTGTTGGTGCTATGCCAATCGTCAGTACCAAGAGGCAGGGTCCAGCTTCAGTACCTGCTTTCCGACATCCGAAATGATGCCGTGAAAAGCTGAAGACTCAATAGTCAGAAGACTATTAAGCAGGTATTCTTTATTATGGTGCTGGGCACACGGGGGATCTCTCCTCCAAATGTGCGCGCCAAACACCCTGTCATTTCAGGTTAAATACAATCACAATATACATATTTGTTATATTTCCAAGAAACGCTTAGCATATTTATGACTCTTCCAAGAACTGTTTAGCACATGTTGATGTCTTTCATGCATGTCTGTTAGCATCCTCGGGTGGTCTTTGGGGGTCTCAAGATGAAGGCTCATACTCCTCATCACAGTGCCTGCTGGATGACCTTTGTTTCTGCGTAAACTCAGTTCTAAGATCACATGTCCTTCCAGGTTCTTTTGCTCTGGTCTTGTTGCCCTCTTGGTGCCTCTTTATCTCTGTAGCCTGGTTTATCTGCCCTCCCAAGGCTGAGATGTCTGGAGTAGAATTATTTAGGAGTTGCTCTATCTTAGAGCTTTCCTGTGTTCTCAAAACAGCAAGTCGAGTTTGTCTAAGCAGCGTTATTTAGGAGCCGCTCTAGCTTAGAGTTTTCTTGTCTTCTCAAAACAGCAAGAATCTACTTTAGTTTAATTCCAATCACTCTAGTAAGTGGAGATTTTACATTTACAGGTATCATTATTATGCAACTCGTAACTGTCTTTCCCTGTGTGTTTCAGGCCATTCTGATTTTCTGCTGGGTTTATGTGCGCAAGTATCAGAGTCGGCGGGAGAGTGAAGTGATTTCCACCATAACAGCTATCTTTGCCTTGGCAGTTGCTCTTATCTCATCAGCGCTACTACCAGTGGACATCTTTTTGGTTTCATATATGAAAAATCAAAATGGTACATTTAAGGTATGAACTTCTAAAAACATTAATTGTGTCTTTGAAAGAACCACTTTCCTTGTGTTGTCGAAGTGTTTAATACCAGTGCTAATGCCTGTTCTAGTACTTGAGTTTCACTGCAATTGCAACGCTCTGTTCCGTTTGTTTATTTGAACTGGATTTCAGTTTCCACTTCTGTTTTTTAGATTTATTCCTGCAAGATTTTCCAAATTCTATTCATTTATGAAAGCTCATTCCTTATGTTGTACTACTAATGTGCATCTACCATCCTTAAGTTGTAAATAAATCTCTTAATATTTGTTTTTTAGTACATCATGGGGCATTGTAGAATGGATTTTGCTGTCCCTTTGTTCAAAAACAGACTGTATTGCCCGTTTGTAGTTTAAGACTATTTTGATTGTCTTTTTTGTCAGCAATTCTCTTATTCTAGTACTGAAGAGTTACGAAGATTTACTGTGTTAATCTATGTAGAGCCTGAGTTAATAAGCACTTACAGAGGGCAAGCTGGAAAAACCCTTGGGGGAGGGGAGCACAGTAGTATCTCTTCTTGACTGATACCACCTTAACTGAACTACTGTTTTTATGAACTTAAACTGCAGGGGGTTGCTGTGCAAAAGGAGTTCTTAATGAGATGAGTACTCAGGGTAGTCTGCTCTGAGCATTCCTGTAAGCCAGAGTTCTTAGCAACGCTTAAAGTGCTGGCCTGTTTATTCAAGGAGGGTTCCTGAAGGTAGTGACCCAGTGTCTTTGTGAGGACGCTGGTCTTAAAAACAGGTCAAACTGGAGCATATTAATAATTGGAATAGCAGCTTAGTTTGGTTTGGAGCCTACCTGGATCTGTAATAGAGATGATCCTCAAACAAATGAGGGAGGGGGCAGATAGTAAGTGTCTGCATGCTAGACTTGAAGACTGTATTTCCTTCCAGCCCTACTTCCAAAGGAAAACCTAGGTCCTGCCAGATCTTTGAGAATGCTTCACAACTATCTTGAGGCCAGTACACTACCTGGAAGATGGAAGAAGAGACCTGTCATGATACTAGCAGTTTGAGAGTAATACTGAGTATCAAGAGATACATGGAGTCTGACTAGCTAGAGAAACAACAATCATGTAACTAGGTCCAGCTGAAAAATGCACATCCGCTGGGGACTAAGCAGAATTTCCTGTTGCGAAGGAGACCTACTTAGTATATGCATTCCTTGACTTGAGAAGGAAACCTGTGAGGAGAATAGGAGGCCAAATGTGGTCACTCAATCACAGCAGTCTTATTTAAGGAGGTATGATTAACAGAAGGAAAATCACTGTACTTAAAGTACTATAGGGTTTTTATGAGCTAGGCTTCTTTGCTAATGGCCACGTGCTGTGGTATGATGGGGTGGATAGATTCTGTTTAAAAACTGTGCCTGAAAGCAAGCTTTCTTGCTTGTGGTAAAGCTTTTATTTCTTTACCTTTGCTTATGCTTCTGAGGCTTCTTGATCTTGCTTAGTTCCTAATGTTTGTAGATGCTACTGGTGGCCTGTTGAAATAAAATTGCTTCATACTGCTTTGCAGAAGAGTTCTTCCTTCTCATTTAAGGCTCAGCTGAGTGAATTTCTAGCTTTGCAGCAATAACCTGAGACCTTCTGATATTAATGCATTTGATCCAATACAAGTGTTGAAAGTGGGAGATAGAAATGTGGTCTTCCTGATAAAGTTGAGTGGATCTGAAGTCAGTCTGAACATATGGATGTGTAAAATATATATGTATATGTAAACACACAGTTTTATTGATGTGGTAATTTCAGTTTAGGAGTTGTGTCAAGATAGAAGGTTGAAAGCATTTTAACATGAGATCTTCGTGAGTTGTTAAAGCTTTTAACACTGTTATGGGTAACTTGTGCTTCTTTTCTGCCACCACTTCACAAGTGGGACACACTGGATTTGGTTTAGAATATTTTCAAGAGACTACTGCCCTTCTTTGGGACTGTTCTTTCAAACTGAGCCCCCCTGAGGCCACATATCTGATGTTGGGGTCTGAAGGACTATGGCTCTGGCAAGAAACCTTTGTTTTGAATGGCCAGAGTGAGTTAAGTCTTCACGGGATTCTTCTCAGTGAATTTTTGAGGCAGATCCAGGTAGCAGATGTGGATAATATACTCTGCAGGTAAATCATTAGTTCATCAAAAAACCTTCAAACTGGATGATTTCAGAGCTTGTGCCAAAAGAGTAGTGGCAGTTCTCCACATCCTAGATAAACAAGTTCTTTTGCTGTATGCGTTCTTTCTCCCAACTGTAATTCCCAGTGTCAGTGTTGGAGAGATGAGAAGGTCAAGGATGTTCAGCTTGCAAGGAAGAGGTACTATATGTGGACTTTGAGTTACTTTTTAATGTGTCTTACCCTACTATCAACTTGTAGATATTTTTTAAGTTGTTCTGTGAACAAACTTCCAGCAAACTCAGGCAGAAGCATGTCATACTAGTAGCAGAGGTTAACTTGAACTCGTAGTCTGGTGGTTCGGAGTTCCGATTGTGAATGATGTGCTCAGTGACAAGTGAAGGTATGTGTCCTGACTACAAGGATTGGCGTGGTTGTCTGAAGTGTAGTACCAAGGTTGATTGCACTTCTCTGAAGGCTGTCAAAGTGATGCTGCTTTCTGGATGAATTAACTTAAAACAGCGTTGTGTAGCCCTTTTCTGTCATGTGTTCTGAGGTGTCTTCCTTGACAGGGGCCGTATACTATGCCTTGGTCAGCCTTTGTTAAGCTGTTAATTGAAAGATTTATAAACAGTACATTAAGACAAGTTGTTCTTTACTATAAGCAAATGGCTTGTGGCATTTGGTACCTGTTGGTGTCTCTCACCAAGTTTTGTGAGACTTAACAAATATTAAAGCTTTTACGGTGAGTGGATTGAGCAGTTCTGCTATTAGAAGGTTTTGCACAGTAGTTGTGTAGTCCTTTAGGAAAGGAGCAGTGATGCATGGACTTGGGTTGTTATTTTCTGTGTGTACAGTAAAATTCGTTGCGACAACACCCTTTTCTGGAGGCTGGGATGACTCTGATTCATAGTACTGTTAAGTAGGAAAGGCTTTTGGTTCTAGCACTAATCAAAAGAACTGGAGTATTACCTTGTAAGCGAAGCCTGATAATATTCACCAGCACCACTTTTATCTTAAAGGCTTTGGCTGCTTGCATTGACAGTGCTCTAGTTTATGCGATGCTCTTCAGATACATCCAGTTGGAACTGATCTGTTTGATCTGAAAGCTTGTTTGATTTATAACAAGCACTTAGGAACAGAAAACCTTACCCTAGCTTAAAAATTTGAGATTGCTGCTGGAACCCAAGACCGCTGGGGCTGACCTACAAGTCTCATAAATACTTAAAAATAAATACTTAAAACATAGCTGGTGCTGTCTGGCAGCAGGAAGACTGCTTGAAAACAGGACATGATCATCACCACACTGTCTTTCTTGATGCAACAGAAGGCAGGGGAGGTGATGAGAACTTTCCTTCTTGAAATGTGTGGATTCTTGCTACTATATGAAGTTAAAAACTAAGTAGTATTTCTTTCAGTCTGGTTAAACTGAACACCTCACAAACCCTGGGTGTCTGCCTGAGCTGTTAAAAGCCAGTTGTCTTCCTTAAGGAGTAACATCTATTTAATGGGAGATCCTTTTCCACAGACCATTCTAGTAAGATTTTTTTTTTTGCATCTTGGAGGAAGCTCATTATGTAGCTGCGCAGAATACAGAACCATTAGAAATACCAGTTTTTTTTTATTCTAGAAAGGTGTTAGCTGAGAAATCATTATCGAATGAGACCGTGCTTCCTGTCATGAGCAGGGACTACTACTTGTGAAGTATCAATACTTAGCGAAAATATTCATGGTAGCCAGATGTGGCTGAGATGTGCATGTTTCTGGATGTTACTCTCCATCTGGCACTCAATCCTGGTTCTGTCTCATTTTCAAGGCAACAGGCTGGAAGATCTGAGACCTGGATATGAAATTCCTTTGTATATAACTGTGCTATCACCCACTCTCTAGTCTTTGGTATTGTATCTTCCTTTTCTTGGCTAAGCTTTGGGAAAGGCTAATTGGCAGAATGACGGGTTCATCTACATTTGATGAAACATCATAAATACTGACACCTGGAATGTTACACTACCTTAAGCTCTAAGGTACACTTGCAGAGAATGGGTGCTGTCTTCACTGGGTACTCATGAAATTCTTGCAGGGTCCAGCAGTGAGAATAGAATTGTCCCCTTTAACAGGGATGAAAGAATGAAATTCATGGCCATTTCTTCACCAAAAAGTGGGGAAGGTAAAAAATGTCGTATCTTATACTGTCTTTGTTTGGGGAAGTTATCTGTACAGTTTGAATAGTACTGTTCTGTTGAAATATGTGTTAACATAATTCAGTACCTGGGCACAGCTGCTAGGAGAAGGAAGACTCTGCTCAGTGGTTACCGGGAGAAGCAAGTGTTCTTCACAACTAACTTTCTATTAATGTAACTATAATATCTCTTGTGGGATATTTACTTTGGTTTTGGCTTTTGGGTAAATTGGAAGTGTCTTAAGCTGCATTTTTTTATAGCTGTATTTATGTAGCAGTATTTTACTAATCTATTTACTTTCTACACTTCAACTGTATTTAAATTTCCTAAATCCTTCAACATGGCTTACATTAAGGAATACTTAAGATTGATAGCTTAATGTAGGCAATCACACTTGTTGCACGTACCCTTGCAAGTTGTTGATTCACTTATCTATCAATACAATGCATTGTTACAGATATTCTAGAGCTGTTATGATGCATGCTTACTACGCTGCATGGAACTGAATGAAGTACAGCAGAACAGTGCAGAGCACCTGAATTCTGCAGATTTTAGGAGAATTTGTAGCCACATTTTGAAATCTTAAACTGCTGTTGAAGGCAGTAATGAATTCTCACCTTCCTAATCTATTGTGCTTTTAAGGTGTCTGCATATATTGTAAGCTTGGGCCATAATGGATGGAGAAGAAAGACTAGATGTGGAAGCTGTCCAGATGAGTTCTCAGCTGAGTCCTGGATGTGCTTGTCCAGTAAATTCATGTACCCATCAACTTGATATGTCAGCACTTCTGCTGAGAATGTCGTAGCTCTGACACTCACTAGGTAGCAGTGCTGCTTGCTTTTGACAGGACAGTGCTCTGTGACTAGCTTTTGAAACAGCTCAGGTGAACTGGTTATTGCTTTTGAGTTGCTGATGATGCGTGTGTATATGGATAATTTGCCAGTAAGAAGAAGGATTTAACTTCCTTAGTTTGTGTAAATGTGGGGCTTCATCAGCTTACTGAAAGCTGACATAATAAATATGGTATACTATTACACAGAATCACAGAATGGTGGGGGTTGGAAGGGACCTCTGTGGGTCATCTAGTCCAACCCTCCTGCCGAAGCAGAGTCACCTACAGTAGGTTGTAGAGGACCTTGTCCAGGCGGGTCTTGAATATCTCCAGAGAAGGAGACTCCACAACCTCCGTGGGCAGCCTGTTCCAGTGCTCCGTCACCCTCAGAGGGAAGAAGTTCTTCCTCATGTTCAGACGGAACTTCCTGTCCTTCAGTTTGTGCCCATTGCCCCTTGTCCTGTCTCTGGGCACCACTGAAAAGAGCTTGGCCCCATCCTCCTGACACACACCCTTCAGATATTTGTAAGCATTTATAAGGTCCCCTCATAGCCTTCTCTTCTTCAGGCTGAACAAGCCCGGCTCGCTCAGCCTTTCCTCGTAGGAGAGATGTTCCATTCCCCTCACCATCCTTGTAGCCCTCCGCTGGACTCTCTCCAGTAGCTCTTCATCTTTCTTGAACTGGGGAGCCAGAACTGGACAGAGTACTCCAGATAAAGCCTCACCAGGGCAGTGTAGAGGGGAGGGAGAACCTCCCTTGTCCTGCTGGCCATACTCCTCTTGACGCATCCCAGAATGCCATTGGCCTTCTTGGCAGCCAGGGCACACTGCTGGCTCATGGTTAGCCTGTCATCCACAGGGACATCCAGGTCCCTCTCCACAGAGCTGCCCTCCAGCAAGTCCGCCCCAAGCTTGTACTGGTGCATGGGGTTGTTCCTCCCCAGGTGCAGGACCCTGCATTTGCCTTTGTTGAACCTCATCAGGTTCCTCTCTGCCCAACTTTCCAGCCTGTCCAGGTCATGCTGAATGGCAGCACAACCTTCCGGTGTATCTACCACACCTCCCAGTTTGGTGTCATCAGCAAACTTGCTGAGGGTACATTCTAACTCTTCATCCAGGTCGTTGATGAAGAAGTTAAACAAGACTGGGCCCAGTACTGACCCCTGGGGGACACCACTAGTTACCTGCCTCCAACTAGACTCAGCACCGCTGATGACAGCCCTCTGAGTTCTGCCATTCAGCCAGTTCCCAATCCACCTCACTGACTACTCATCCAGCCCACACTTCCTGAGCTTCCCCAGGAGGATATCATGGGAGACTGTGTCGAAAGCCTTGCTGAAGTCCAGGTAGACAACATCCACGACTCTTCCTTCATCTACCCAGCCAGTCATGTCATCGTAGAAAGCTATCAGATTGGTCAGGCATGATTTCCCCTTGGTGAATCCATGCTGACTACTCCCGATAACCTTCTTTTTCTCCACTTGCTTGATGATGACCTCCAGGATAAGCTGCTCCATCACCTTTCCCGGGATGGAGGTGAGGCTGACCGGCATGTAGTTCCCTGGGTACTCCTTCTTGCCCTTTTTGAAGATTGGAGTGACACTGGCCTTTCTCCAGTCCTCGGGCACCTCTCCTGTCCTCCAGGACCTCTCAAAGATGATGGAGAGTGGCTCAGCAGTTGGCTTGCATTAGATTCTGCTTGTGCAGAGTAATGCAAAGCTTGTAAGTTTGGGCACATGTACCCAAAGGTACATGTGCAGCTTTGCCTCTTGACATGTCTTAATTCAGATAGCATATTAGAATATTGAGATGTTGTAATGTACACTTCCTAGTATATTACTCTGGTTCTGTACACAACTGAATCTGAGCAACAAAATGAAAAGCAGATACAATGTTTTCAAGTTCTACATCTGTATCCTGTTATAAGTGTTATTAATACATTTCTGGAGTTGAAGGAGAAGCAATTTTTTGGCAGTTCAGCCGTGTTGTGTTGGAGTTACTAGCTGCCTTGTCCTGTAAAGTGGCTGTGCTACTTAAGCTTTGGGCCTTACTGTTGCTTTTCTTGCTTATTCTTGGTTGATGTGTTTTGAATGTCTCTATTGCTCATAGGAGAGACCTTTTTCAAGTACTTGGAAGTAAATAGTGCCACCTGTTCAGTTCAGTCTTGCTTTTCCCTTAGGCATAATTAAAGCAATGAATTTCCTTGATTTTTAACACTAAGCAGTTTAAACACTTTAATATCCTGTGTATGTATTCTTAATACAATCAAATTCTTTCTTGGTGTGTTTTCATTCAAATGCTTAGGAATTTTTAGTTTGAAACAGTCTTGGGTTTGAGCCTGACAGCCTTCAAAGATTAGACTCACTCTGTACCTGACAGACACTTAGTTGAGGGTGTTGCTTCTGTCCCTCCTGTTATTTTTCATCCTTTCTTTTTGTTGATTAGATGACAAAATGCATGTATACTTCCTACTCAGATTCCAGTTGGATGATAATCTGATTTATTTCAGACAGTGAGCTTAAAAAGCTTAAATGTAAAATGGCCCTGGAAGTCTTAATACAGTAGCATGAAGGAAAGTGGTGTTGATTTTATGAGATCATAGAAGAATGAAGTGTTTATGGTATGTCATCAAGCCTATATTCCGTGAGAGTGTAGGCAGTTCTGAGAGGACTTACAGAGCAAGTATTAAACTTAAGTCTTATTGTGTGCAGTCTTTAGGGAGTATGCTCACCTGCATTTGCCATATGCTCTGTACTAGTGCATGTATCTTTATAACAACTGAAAGGACTTCATCTTACCAGTTTGAAAAAAGCCTACACATAGTAATTGAAAGTAGCGTTTACAGTACTGGAGAACTTCTCACCAATTCAGCTATGTTGGCATGTCTCCAAAATAGCTAGCTTTTGAAGAGTTTTGCTTCTGAATAACTACTTTCTCAATCTTGACTACGTGTAGAGTGGATCCCACAAGACTTCAACAATTCTGGAATATGTTTAAGCTGTACAGCCAGGCTTGGACCTCTGGATTCAGTCCCTGAATTTGGCTGCCAATGATCATGTTAAAAAACATTTAGCTGCCTTAAACCAATTGTTTCTCTTGAAGAGAAATAAAAAGGGATGGTGGCAAGAACTTGACTTCAGCCTTCTGGCTGGGTGCTTTTACCAATGCAGGTAAAACTGTATTTTCACTTCCATTCTCTGAATGGTTCTCCAGGACTGAATAATACGGTTCTGAAAAAATCAAGTTTTGCCCTTGTTCAAATAAGGGATCTCAATGCTGTTACATTTAGAGATTTGTAGTATCTAAATCCTAATATACGTGGATGGGTCCCCTGCAGTTCTGTGGTAAGATTTAAGATCTGTTACTGTACTAATTTCTGTTAGGAATTATGGCTTCTTGATCAGCATGTGACTTTTTGGATAGGAACTTCAGGAAAGTTCCTGAAGCCTGCCCTTTGTTATGTAAGAACTTCAGTGCTTAGGCCAGAAGCTCAAGACTGGCGTACAGTTAGTGGCTAAGCCCTGCTAGAATGCATAGTATGAAGTAATCAATAACATTTCTAATGCCTGGTGTAGGGTACTACTTTCTGAAGGTAATTTGAATATTCATGTAACTCAAGTTTTGGTCAAACTACACAGTAAAGGCTCATACTTCTGAAAAAGGAGATGATGGCTTAAATTGGTGGATATCTAATAAAAATAAAAGTTTGTAAGCTACAGCTAAGCATAATAAAAAGCTATCTGCTGTTCTTATGTCTAAGTACTGTTGCATCTGTACATGTAAATTTTAATCAAAGCTATTCTGTGATAGAAAAGCTGTGTGCATGGTGTACACTGCATGCTGTGTCCAGCTCTGTGTCCCACAGTACAAGGCAGACAGAGCTGTTCAAGCACGGCCTCAAAAGTGGCCAGAGGGCTGGAGCACCTCTGCTGTGAAGATGGACTGAGAGTTGGGGTTGTTCAGGCTAGAGAAGAGAAGGCTCCATGGAGACCTTATAGCAGGCTTTCAGCATGCAAAGAGTGCTTATAAGAAAGATGGAGAAACACTTTTGACCAGGGCCTGTAGTGATAGACAAAGGGCGGCAGTTTTAAACTTAAAGAGGGTAGATTTAGGTTGGACATTAAGAAGAAGTATTTTTAATGGTGAGGATGGTGAGACTCTGTGGAACAGGTTACCCAGAGGAGTTGTGGCTGCCCCCTCCCTGGAAGTGTTCAAGATCAGCTTGGACAGGGCTTTGAGCAACCTGATCTAGTGGAAGATGTCCCTGCCCAAGGCAAGGAGGTTGGTAGATGAATTTTGAAGATCCTGTTCAACCCAAACCGTTCTGTGGTGATCTTAAGAGACCCGATTATCAAGATACCGTGGGAGTTAGCACAACACACTTGGGAACTGCTGAAACTACTCTTGTGTTCTTTCTGGACTGTAAAATTTTCCTTTTAGGAAAATCTCCTATGCCTATTCCTGTGTGCCCAGCCATTTGCACCTTTGCTAGCGCTCTGTAGCCAGTGATTTTTTTTTTTGGAAGTAGTATTTTTTTTATACCTATCTCTCTATGTATTTGTTCTTTGAGTGATTCTTTAGTAGTGTTGCCAAATACAGTAGTAGCAGGAAGTGTATTACTGTAGAGATTCTCAGAAGAATATGGGTTTCTGTATACTCTTCATATCTAGACTTACATGCCTGAAAAATAGATGTTTGATACCTTAGAAAGCACGATTCATACAGAATTCATTTTTTTCTAGTTCGAAGTGTTAACAAAGCAAATTCTGCTTATTATATTTGACTGTCTTTTCTATTGAGTTGCATCGAGAAAATGTTTTTATCTTGATTATCTGACTTTGCTTTCTAGAAGGTATTCCCAAATTCTAGTTTGTCGTGCCATTTCTGTGACTGAAGTTCAGTATTCTGGATATCAGCCTCAAGTGGGATTTTGGGGCTGCTGTTTTAGCAATTCCAAGTGTCAGCCTTGCTCATGTAAAACTAATGCTTTTTTGATTGAAGGGTATTGACTTCTTAGTGAGTGGATCCTTGATTTGATTGGGTCCCTCCATTAATACTTTGCACATGCATATTTTCTGAAGAGTTGCAAAGCAGAGGTAAATGTGTTATTTATAAAATTAAATCCAATGCAGACAACTACTGGGCTGGGCAATTTATACAGCTTAGTTTTCTGTGCAGTCTTTTCTCATGTACCATGCTGCTTCCAAGCCTCTCATATGGTGAGTTTTGTTAAAAAAACGCATCCTGAGGACAGCTTTGTCCCTGTAAGGACTTGCCTGTGAAGCATAGTGTTGTACTGTGGTGCTCAGTCCAGAAAAAAGGGCTAGAACTGCGAATAACCATACCTCCAGTTGTCTTTTATACAATGTTTTGAAAAACTGTTCAGGTTGAGCTTCAGACTCAGTAGCTGCGTTGTTTGATATGTAGAAAACAAAAATCAGTTTCAAAAGAGTGCCACTTAAATACTAACTACGGAACAGAAGTAAATATACTAAATTGTTAGTTGCTAAAAATGATATTCACTAATAAAATTGTCAATTGTACATTGACAATATAATGTATGATTACTAAGAATTTGTCATCTGAAAAAAACCCACTTTATCAGGCTAACAGCTGAATTGGGGGGGGTTCCCCAAGCAGTGGAGATATTACTGCGGTGTCTGTCCCCTGAAATGCAGCGTACTCCTTAATTGTCTTTCTTAGGTGAATTAGCTTTAACTTAAATTCCAGCACTTAAAATGGGCGAACTAGGTGCTTAATGCTTTTCCTTTGGCACCTGATATGAGCATTTTTTTTTCAGTTGTACAAGAATGCTATTGAATGAAATGTTCTTTTGTTTCATTTAATGTTAAATGCTTCCATCCTTTTATTACTAGGACTGGGCTGATGCTAATGTTTCAAGACAAATTGAAGACACTGTACTTTATGGATACTACAGTAAGTATTTTAACTCTTGTTTCAAATAATACTATCTTTAAGTGAAGGTGTGAAGCTTTTAGGGGTCATACTGGATTATCTCTTTTTGGTTAAACATTAGTCTTAGACTTAGTTGCCTTCAGAGACGTTTTTTTACATTCAAGAGCCACCTAAAATTGCAAATGTACTGAAGGCCAGTCCACGAAAAGGCTAATGGCTTCTGTCGTGTGATCTACTGTTAATGTGTTCCATGTGTGTATTTAGATCTGTTAAGGGGAACACATGGTTTTGCTGTAACTTTTGTGTCACTTAACATGTGCAGCAGTGTGAAACTTGCCTACTGTGTATAAAGTTTGTGTAACTGAGTGCAACACTTATGTTTTAAGTGTTCATATTCAAACTAAAAGCTACTGTAAAGGAGCATAAAGGTGTTAATTTGAGTGGTAATCCTAAACAAAACTGAAGCAAAAAAAGTAAGTGAAATCAAATCTAAAATAACTGTTCACCAGATCTCTGCATAGTTTTAGATCAGTTTCAGTTGTCCTTATGTTTTCTAAGACTTGAATTTTTTTCTCTTGGAAGACTATGGGTTGACTCTTTGGAATATTTTCTACATCAGTAAATAATTGGTTTGAAATAGTGGACTCTTTTGTTAGGTTACAGGATACTTATTGCCTGCCAGTGATAGCGACAGAAACTAGCATGTGCAGTTTCATGCTGAGTGAAGTCTAAAGCCAAAAATAGTAAGAGACTTATCTATCTTCAGAAAGGAACGTTTTAAATACTAGTTCATCTTTCACAAAGACTCTTCACTATAGAATAGTGGAATTGCTTTGTATTTGGTTTCTGCTCTTGTTAGGCTGCTACAGTTTTGTTTCATAGCCCAAACACTTCACAACTCCTAATGTGGAACAGTCTTCAGACTCTTGGAACTCTTTCTATAGATTTGTAAGACTGATGGATGAATTTGTATGAAGTTTTGGGCTTGGGCTAACTGAGTCTCTCTACAAAGCAAGATGTCTGTTGGTAAATCCTGAACTAATTTTTAGAATAGATTTGATCTTAAACCTGGAAAACTGCTTTTGGTTTTGGCCAATCTGTACAGGTCTACTTGAAGAAATATTGTAGGACTAATGTTTATTTCATAGCATATCCTCCAGATGGTGGTAGAGATTTAAAGATGGTTTTTAAAGTATTTTTCTTTTGTGATCTTAACTTGAGGCATTGATGCACATTTTATAATTAGAGCTACATTGAAGCGAACAGTAATAGGTAACCTACTTTTCAGAAGTCTCCTTCATTCCTATATAAAACACAACTTAATGCCCCTCCTGCATCATTAGGTCTTGTCCCCTGCTGCTGTTGCACAACATAGTGACATGAAAGCTGAGAAGGAATAAGATAAACAACTCTTCCAGTCTTGTAATACTACTCCATTTTTCCTGCATGTGTCTTCTTATTAAAGTATTTGGTCTTAGTGTGTCTTTTTAAAAGTAAACAGGATGAGCAGAACTGACGTCTCCTTTTGTACTTAAGGATGTGAATACAAGTACTTTCTAATCTCTTCTGAAAAAGCAGTGAAAACTATAGCTACAGGAGGCAAGTAAGATCTATATATTGGCTACTTACTGTATGAATAATTGGTACAATTGGGTCACTGCCATTCAATCCAAGTCACTTCTAACTGTAGCAAGAATGTGGAGGCTGTTTACCTGATGTTTTAGAATATTAAGAATTCCTTTTCTACCTGCATAGCAATTATTTTGAGAAAGCTGTCAAAAAATGTTGAAAGTGTTTTTTTGTGTGGGTTTTTTTTTTCCAAAGTCATTAGTCCCCACGAACAATGTTTTCTCTTGTACCCAGCTGACTTTTTTGCTAGATTGATACAAAACTAGAGTGACTTTGTACTGGTAGAGTGATAAATTAGGTAGCTTTCAGAATTAAGATTGAAATACTTGTATTTTGAAGTGGGACTTCAGTAGCCTAAAAGCTTTACTTAGGAAAACCAATTTGATTGCTTTGAAGCCATAGTGGCTTAGTGTGTTAATTCTTATAAAACCAACTGTAGTAGAATGTGTCTGCCAGTACTTGAGTGATTGAAGAAGGGTCAGTGGATGGCAGATGCTCTAAAACAGCATGTCGGCTTGTGTTTGGAAGGAAAACCCTTTTTAGAAAGGTTTTGAATTGGAAACCATCCAATGGCAGTTTCTTTTGTACCATGAAGAATCAGACTGAAACAATTGATTAACCTGGAGCTGTGTTCTGTAGCTCTTCCTCTAGTCAGTAAATCCTATCTGTTGGTTTCAGCTTCATGTTCAGTGTCCTTTGTTAAAGTTTTGTGAATGGCGAAAGGATGCTGTCAGTAGATCCCAGTCTTCCTGTGAGGTAGACTGAGCTCTCTTGACCTGTATGCGTTCACTGTCTCCCAGCTATACAGTGGCAAGGACTGTCTGCTAAATTCTGTGGGGATCTCTTTGGTGTGCTTTAAAGTCTATGCTAAACTTGATTGCTTTTTTCTTAAACAGAATTATTTTCCCAAGTCAGCAGTAGTTACTGTATGGTGGTTCCTCGGTTAAAGTTCTTGAGTAAGAATTTATCCAGAACAATACTTGGTATAACTTGGATGACTTTTTGCGTAGAGTTTTGTCTGCTTACTGCAATTATTTGATACCAACTCATTGACACAAGGACTTGGGCTCCTAGGAATTAGTAGGCACAAGTCAAATGTGACTACATGTTTTAATGGTCTGGTCCTAGGAGAAGGCATGCTAAATACTGTGGAAAACTTGCATAGCTGTACTTGACAAATATTGTTGAGTTATGGCTGTAGAAACACTATCCTAATAAGTGATTTTTGAGAAGCAATATGCCAGAACATAAATTGAAAGTCTCTTATAGTAGTGACACTTACTGTGGTGAAGTGCTTTAAGTGTCCTGCTGCATACAAGTGTGTGATGATGATTTGAAATTCACTACTGCTTTGTATTCCTTAACTTTCACTGGGGAAAACAAGATGTCTGCTACTGCAGTTTCGATGAACCTTTGTTTGAAGAATTTTTTTATTAGATGTGAGAACAGTATATTTGGGAAGAAATGTTCATCTTAAGTTTTCTGAAGTAGGTTGTGACTTAAAATGCTCAGCAGGAGAAGTAAGGGAGTATATAACAAAGCATTGCTTTAAGCGACTTAGTATTGATGTTGTGCAATGAACCAGCATACAATACTGTCTGGAAGAGCAGAAGTTTTGTATGATCAGAAGTCTCTTCCATCACACAAAATTATTGAACCTCCTGTAGTCTCCCAAAAGGGATTTGAGGGACCTTATAAATGCTTATAAATATCTGAAGGGTGGGTCTCAGGAGGATGAGGCCAGACTCTTTTCAGTGGTGCCCAGTGACAGGACAAGGGGCAATGGGCACAAACTGAAGCACAGGAAGTTCCGTCTGAACATGAGGAAGAACTTCTTCCCTCTGAGGGTGACGGAGCACTGGAACAGGCTGCCCAGGGAGGTTGTGGAGTCTCCTTCTCTGGAGATATTCAAGACCCTCCTGGATGAGGTCCTGTGCAGCCTGCTGTAGGTGACCCTGCTTGGGCAGGGAGGTTGGACTAGATGACCCTCAGAGGTCCCTTCCAACACCTACCATTCTGTGATTCTGTGACTACTTGATCTCAGATACTCTGCATGAAATCTTCCCAAATTTTGAAGATGCGTGTTTCTTATACCTACTGCATTTTGTTATTCTTCGTTGTTCCTAGTTGCCCTTGAGTACTACTAGGAGGGAAGAAAACAAGTTGAAACATAACAAAGGTACCATTGCTATAATTTATTTGAAGACTACTACTGGGTCGAACTTTCTCATAGTTAAGGTGTCTTTGTATTGATATGGTGCAAAACAGCAGAAAAGGAGTCATTTTGTCTTGAGATAAGAATTGCTATCTCAGAAATGTCTATAAAACAAAGAAACCTTATCAAGGAATTCTTGCTGAAGATTGCTAAGACTCTGTGGCAGGAACCATTGTTTTGCTTGGCTATACAGTGAAGCACTTTCCCAGTGGTTGTGCTTCAACCTTCTGAAACAACCCAGAAAAATGTTTTGAAATAAAAGTTGGATCTCTGAACCAGAGCAAAGATCAGCCACTGATTTAAAGCTGAAGTCTATAAAAGTGAAATAATGAAAGCTGAGACAGTCTGTCATGCCACAATGCTACAGGGGAGTTAGTGGGAAGGGAATGTCTTTGTCACTTGGTTGACTGGCTGTTTGCTGCTGCAAGACTTTTGTAGGTTAGCTTTCCAGGGAATAAACAGCCCTTTAGTGGGCAGAACAACAGGCAATTAGGTGCTTGCCCTTGGGTAACGAACTGGTATGAGCAGATGAAAGGTGCTGCTCTTCCTTTTTCATAAGTTCTAAAACATAGAATTAAAAAACTTAAGATGATTTGTCTCCTGTCTGGCTGATAGGAACTTTTCCCAATCTTTTAATGTTTCCTTTCTGGTAGAACAGGAAGAACAATACTGCTTTAACCATGTGAGCTATAAAGTTAACTTTCAGTTTTAATTAAAAATTCTCACAGAAACTTTCAAGACTTCATCCGATAGATGAACACAAATGTCTGTCTTGAAGTGATTTTGCTTGGGACAAGCAAGTGCAAAGCTGCTTTTAAGTTCACTCTCTGTGTTAGACCTATAAAGTTTCTGTGGTAGCAAAGTTTTTCAACAGAGCAAGTATCAGAGGTGTTGCAATAGTAAGTGTAAGTTGGAGTTTATGCTACTACATTTAAATAAAGTTACCCTCAAGTTGTACTATTATATCTCTTGAAATGCATTGAAGGGCCTGTAACTTCTAGACAGTGCATTTAGGGTAAACATAAGGACCAAGTGCCAGCAGAGAATTCATGACTGATGGAAAATCCTGGAATGAGTCTCTTGCTGAATCTTGTGTATGCAGATCCTGTTTCAGAGTTGATACAAAGTATGCTGTTAGAGCTTGAGGTTTTTAATATGAATCATCTGTTACAAGTCAGCATTGGCTGAGAAGTTAATTTCTTTTAGTAAAGCATAGATTTGAAGGAATTGTGACTAATAGCTTCAAATAATGTCTGTGGGACAGAACTGAGGTTGATTAGTTCCTGACTTTAGATGGAGGTGGCTACCTGACAAGCTTGTGAACTGCCTGAACATATTAGTCTCTACTTGGGGGTTTCCCAAGGTCTTCACTGAAGAACCCTCAAGCAGAACCGTTACAGCTCTTACAGGTCTGTTAACTTCCACAGCTGAGTTGGCAGAAACAAAGCTTTAAGCTGCACCTGGAATTAACTTGACTCGATTTTTGTAGTCAATAGCTTAAACAGTGTGAGAAGTATCACTGGAGTATTAAAGCTAGATGCTCTCTTGAAATGCAAGGGCACTGTTTGTGCCAGAAGGGGTCCTGTTATCAGCAGTGTGCTAGTGTGCTTTTTGCCCCTCTGCTTGAGCAGTTACTGGCATTTGGTCGATGTTTGTGGTGTGCTAACCCAAATTTAAAAATTGGTAGGAATTCATTTTGACTCACAGAAGTGCTGAGGCTGGAAAGGGAACTCTGGAAATGTATAGGGATTATATTGAGCTAGATAAAGCAGCTCATTTATGCTAGTCTTAAGTTGGATTCTGAATATCCCTAAGAATGGAGACTTTGCTATGTCTTTGAGTAGCCTGTTGAAGTTTCTGACTGCAGGCAGAATAAAAGTTCTTGTTTAAATGAAAATTTCTGTGTTTCAGTTTGTGCTTATTCCCTTTTTAGTCTTTCCCTGGACACCACTAAGAAGTCTGCCACAGTCTTCAGTCCCACACAAGTATTTATACATGTGGATAAGATCCTTCCAACAGCTACTGCCTTTCGAGGCTGAACAGTCCCAGCTCTCTCAGATGCTCAAGTCCTTAATCATTGCTCTTTGCTGGACTCTCCAGTATGTCTGTCTCTTGTACTGGGAGGCCCATAACTGGACATAGCACTTCAGTTCTGAAGTGTTGGTGAGACCACACAGAGTCAAGGGGAATAATTACCTTCTTCCATCTAGTGGTGACACACTTGCTAGTGCAGCTCAAGGTGCTGTTTGCCACCTGTGCTGCAAGATTGCTGGATTTGTGGCTCTTTTCTGCCAGTATGGTGAGTTAAGGTGACCCAGCACAAGGTGTAGCAAACACTGGAGCTGGTGCAAATAAAAGTTTTAATACGACATTTTAATATGACTCTCTAATAATAGAAAGGGGGAGGTGGGACCTCTCCTTGGATCAGATATGACTTGCCTCTTAATGCTCAATGAGGAAGGCATTTCAGCATCTGACTGCTATGGTCAGGTAAATAAAATTCTGTTTTTTCTTTTGTTATTGGTGTGGAATGCTGGTGTACTTCATGGTCTGCTTCTTAGGTGCTTATGGCTAGATGTAAACTCTTATGTCCGAGTACTTCAGCTACACTTGTGCAGCCTTGAACTCACAGGTAAAAACCCTGTATTTAGTCTTTAACTTGGAAATACAATCTAGTTGTGTAGTGTAGCAACAAGAGTCAAGAATGGGTCCTGGGACAGAGGAGACTTGAATCTAGAAGCAGCTCCTGTGGTATACTTCACATGCTGAGTTTCAGCTTGAGGGATTTAGTGTGGTTAAAGGCCAAGCCTAATGTGGTAAAGAAAAATCTGACCTAATCGTATTTCTTAGGTGAGGGTGAAAATTGAAAGCTTTTCCACAGAAGTAACTGGCCTTAGATCAGATGAGTTTTCAATATCCAGTTACACTTACTGCTGCTCGTAATATACTGTAGTTGCTTATTGGTAGCACAGCAGCATCAGCCTTACTGCTAGCTTTTTGATGCAGTTTGCCTGCTTGAAAGGGACTCATTTTGAGTAGGAAAAGGGAATAGGCCAGGATGCTCCAGGGGTGGCTGATGAGTCCTGATGGCTTAAAATGCAGGAAGTGACCAGGCTTGCATACTTTCTCTAAATATCTCTTCCCTTTGCTGCCATTGAGAGGACAGTACTAGCCTTGATGAAATGCTGTCTGACTATGGTTTTGCATTTTGCACTGAGTTTTACAGGGTTATGTTTTTTCTAAGTCTATATTGGGAATTGCAGAAATGGAAGGATGTTTTATTAGCAAAGGCTTGTAGAAATATACCTTGTAAGAATCTTCCACTAGTTTAACAGCCAGTACAGTCTTTTTTAAAGAGTTCTGTATGAAAGGCATTAATTTGATATGATCTGGAATGAGGCCGAACCATGGGAATCAATCTTTTTAACGTGTCTCTATACATAGTATGGGAATGGCTAGGGAGGTAATTCTTGTAGCTTGCTAATCAGCTCTTAGTTTTAATTAGTTTAGCAGTATTATTTGAAACTAACTTTTTGCCTTATCTTGCTAATTTAAAAATAAATCTATCTGATCAGATGTCCCTTGGCTTTTCAAAAGAACGACTAGAAGCTGCCTCTTACTCTCCTCAAGAAGTTGAGTGGCACTTCCTAATATTGACTGACTTTACTTTCCTTCAGAGTTGATTTTTGGCTACGTGGGTAACTTTTAAAGTATAACTCAATTACTACTAAGTAAGCTTTCAGTGAGTTGAAGCATTTTGGAATGAGAGTTGAGGGAAGAGTATGCAAAAGGAGGTGGGTAATACTGGGCTTCAAATTACTAAGGAGTTGGCTTGATGCAAGAGGGCTTAGTGGGATCTTGGGAAGGTGTGATCCTTCATCATGCCCTGCTTTATTTTTTTTTTTTTTGAGGATTTGACACTCTACTACATCAGTGTGCAAAAAATCTAGGCTAAACTCTTCCCTATCGTTTTCCTGCTGACATGACATATTGTTAAATCAGTATGTATTTTTTTTCTTAAATTCCTGACAAGAACTTGGGGATTGGGTTGAATTAACTATGACTTCACAGAAAGTACAGTTACTTAACCTTTTTGGTAGGGCTAATCTAGATAGTAATTTGCTTTATTCGAACCAACAATGAAGAACAGCTTGTAGATGTTAACTTCAAAGGTATGTAAATTAGGGAGGATGTCAAGAGCTTTATGCAATATTCCATGTAGAGCTGCTAAACTTGTATCTAAACTTGGTTTAAATACTCCAGAATGCAGAGAATATCCTAAATGTTATTACCCTGCAAGGCATTGGATGTGGAAAAGGAAAGGAGTTTAAAGAAATTGGAGTAGAACTGTTGGTAACAATGCCTGGTTCAGTAGAAGTTAATTCTTACTGAATAAAATACCATGGTTTCTGTATGTGTCTGACCTGGTTTTACATGAACTCTTTGCACAGTGTAGTGTATTACTGAAGTGGTGGGTTTGGCAACTAGTGTAGTCATTCTTCTGACTGCCTTTACTGTGGAAGTCAGATCTGATGTGTAAAAATACTTAAATTCAGCCACTCACATGGCACACAAACTCTTCTAGGTATTCACATGGCCATGGTGTTGACCTACTATAACTTCTGTAAAGGTTTTGTTTTATAGAATTGCCTCTGACTTAAGTTTACTGTAATGGTTTAAAACATGCTAATTTACCATTTGAGAATGAGTTGAGAGGTACCAGTTAGTTGCAGAATCATAGGATCAGAGTGGTTTGGGTTGGAAGGGACCTTAAAGGTCACCTAGTTCCAACCCCCCTGCCATGGGCAGGGACACCTTGCACTAGACCAGGTTGCTCAAAGCGCCATCCAACCTGGCCTTGAACACTGCCAGGGAGGGGGCAGCTGCAACTTCTCTGTGCACCCTGTTGTAGTGCCTCATCACCCTCAGAGTAAAGAATTTCTTTCTTCCATCTAGTCTAAACCTACCGTACTTCAGTTTAAAGCCATTACCCCTTGTCTTGTCACTCCATGTCCTTGTCAAAAGTCCCTGTCCAGCTTTCTTGCAGGCACCCTCCAGGTACTGGAAGGCTGCTATAAGGTCTCCCTGGAGCCTTCTCTTCCCCAGGTTGAACAACCCCAGCTCTTTCAGCCTTTCCTCATAGCAGAGGTGCTCCAGCCCTCTGATCATTTTTGTGGCCCTGCTCTGGACCCATTCCATCAGCTCCATGTCTTTCCTGTGCTGGCAGCTCCAGAGCTGGACACAGGACTCCAGATGGGGTCTCACCAGGGCAGAGTCACCTCCTTCAGCCTGCTGGCCACGCTGCTTATGGTGCAGCCCAGGATACGGTTGGCCTTCTGGGCTGCAAGTGCACACTGTATACATCAATTCAAGAGCCTCAATTGAATTAAATGAGACAACCGAAGAAAAAGTTTGGTTGACAAGTGTAGCTGATTGTCAGTAGCTGTTGAGAGTAGTCCTTTGCTACTATACTGTCTCAGATCAGAAACTTAGAAAACTAGACATAAATATGAATTACAGGAAATTATCTGGAAATAATTTTCACAAAGGAGAAGATTTATGGTTTTATAATATGATAAAAGATGCTATGTAAAACAATTTCAAGATATAGATTAGCTACATATTCAGTAACTGAACACAAGCATCTTAAATTAAAAAAAAAAAAAAGCTTAGTGTCAGTAGCCTGAGCTGTTGTCTTAAAATTGAATTAAGTTACTGAAGCAACAACATTTAAATAGTACCAGTGTTTGACTGACGGAGTGGTAAATGGTAGTCTTATTTCACACAGTTTGTAGATGGTCTCTTGAAATTGAGCATCTCTTCCTTTATTGCCTTAGAAGAAACATGGATTAGTCCCATTATCACAGAATCATAGGTTGGAAAAGATCTCTAAGATCAAGTCCAACCATCCACTCAACACCACCATTCCTCCTAAACCATATCCTGAAGTGCCACATATACATGTTTTTTGAGCACCTCCAGGGATGGTGACTCCACCACTTCCCATGGCAGCCTGTTCCAAGGCCTTCACAACTCTTTCAGTAAAGAAAATTTTTCCTAATATCCAATCTAAACCTCCCCTGATGCAACTTGAGGCCATTGCCTCTCATCCTGTTGCTAGTTACCTGGGAGAAGAGACCAACACCTGCCTCACTACAGCCTTCTTTCAGGTAGTTGTAGAGAGCAATAAGGTCTCCCCTCAGCCTCCTCTTCTCCAGACTAAACAGCCCCAGCTCCCTCAGCTGCTCCTCATAAGACTTGTGCTCTAGACCCCTCACCAGCCTCGTTGCCCTTCTCTGGACATGCTATCTAATGAGCTATGGGTGTACCTCACATGACTAAGGTAAGCTGCAGATAATATAGTGAAACTTTGTAGTGAGGTTGTTTTCTGTGCTTGTGGCAACCTCTGTGGGCTGGTTATTCTGAGCTTTGATTAATGATATGTGTAACTTGCCTAATTTACTGGCACAGTGCAGTGAGGATTTATGACTAGCCTTAAAAAAAAACCAAACAAATTTTAGAGTAGAGCCTTGCTTTCTGAAAGTGTTAACAATATTGAAGCAGTTTGAATATTGCTCTAGAGCTACATTTCAGAGTTTGAAGCTTTAAGGTGTCTTAAAGTCCTGAACTTTATGTTCTTGGCAAATATGACAAAGTTTATGGACTAACCAAGGACTTGTTCCAGTTTTTGTACTGCTATACTAACTAAACAGTAGATATTTCTAACACCTTGAAATATCTTCCAAAGAATGATTTTTTTTTTTTTTTTTAGAAATAGGTTCTAGATGTTGATACTTTATTTGGCTTCTACAACTTCAGTAAAAATACTGAGGTAGATTTCTTTGAAGCACACAGATACTGTAAGGAGTGTGCTAGCCAAGATAAGAGGACACAAACTTAAGTTAGGTATGATTATATTGGGTAGTGGTGGGAAGGCACTAATTACTCATGCAAAATGAGGCAAAGATTAAAAATAGCCAAAGATCACAGTATGTGTGGGGTCCTGGATATCTCTGCTTACCCACTCAAAGGGGTGATTTTGTGCTTGCGCAAGAAGTCTTGGTTGTGTGGTACTTCAAACCTTTTGAGGGCTAGGTGAACTATCTAGGATACCTTTCTTATGGGATGCAAATACTGTAACATACTGCTTGACCATTTTTAATTTCCTACCAGATTTCTGAAACGTTCATAGTATAAGATATTTTGAAGAATTGAAGGATTTTGCTAAACAATGATGTCCTAAAAAGTATGTAATTTTTTATGGTACATAGAGCTGAAGATTTAAGCTTAAAATTCTTGGTCTGAAATTGGTCTCCTCACTTCATACCGCTGGCTAATCAGTCCAATTGATAATGACTAGCTTTCTTAATGTCTTCCAACTCGCCAGTCAGTATTTGAAGATTAATGTCTTAGTCTAATGCAAGTGAAGGGTTAAACTAGCTGGTTTAATGTATCTTAAGACCACTTGTGTGTCAAAGTAATATGATAGTATGACTGTTTGATTTAGTGGCTACTCACCTAAATGTCTGCTTCAATCTCCAGTTAGTTCCTCCCTTTAAAAAAAGGGGTGTTAAACAATGATACTATATTGCTACGGCTTGTTCTGTTTTGTGAATTGAGGTCATCAGTAGCACAACGGTGCCTTCCATCTATAATGTACTTACATTAATAGTAGAATGTCCCCTGAAAGGAGTTCAGTGATCAAAATAGCTTTAAATTTGTTATATTTTTGTATATACCTTTTCTATGAACAACTTCTGTTATTAGGTGGCATAGCTTGCTTTTGGTCACTATCCTCTCTGCGACCTCTTCCCCAGTGAGCTAGTCCTGTGTATCACCTGGGTGCAGATGGTTACTTTTAGTCTCTTTATTGTTGCTGAATTGAAGGTGGATATGAAATGCTTTGTCTGAAAGAGTTATTTCTAGAAATCCTTTGGAATTCACAAAATGGTAATAGATCATATGCTGGTTAGTAAATTTTAGTAAGTTTTCAATGCTTGAAATTAGTAAAATCTAGAATGAGGGGAAACTATTGTTTGATTCTTTCCATTGATTTACTATGAGTAAATGAAGTGCCAATGTAAGTTTGTCTTGTCACTTAATTAAATTCTTTCTCCTAGCTTTGTACTCCATCATACTGTTCTGTGTCTTTCTGTGGATTCCCTTTGTCTATTTCTATTATGAGGAGAAGGAAGAAGATGATGGCAAGACATGCTCAGTAAGTTCACTCTAGCAAATACACCAAGCAGTGAAAAGACAAATGAATAGACAGAAATGAAAGCAAGAATGATTGCCTAACTTGAATACTATGTTAATCGCATTTCTAGATCTTTTACCACAGTTTGTTTAAAATACTGTGGTAGCTCTTAATAACAGTTACCTAGTCTACTCTAAGCGCTGTTATGTCGCATGAAATGAAGCTTTAGTGAGAAGTAATGAACATCTGTGTTGCCATGAATTCTTTAAGCTTGCTACAAATTCTTTGAGCCTGATTTCATATACAGGAAGTTAAAAGTTCTTATATGAGATTTTCCTTAGAATAGAAAACATGTATGAACAGGTTTTGAAGTAGAAGACAGGAAGATTATACTGACTGTGACTCTGAGATAGACACTAAATTTGAGTATTTTCTTTCTGGTAATGTTTGCATTTTTTCTTGAGGTAGGCAGTAGTAACTTACCTGAAGCTAGCCCTTGGTTATTTTTATAATACACTGAAGATTTTTGACATGCACGGCATTCCGGGGAGTACAATAAATGCATGCCACTAAGGCAGTAACTTATTAATTGAAAATACTTTTCTTAAAGGATCTTTTCATCATGGTCACTTCCCCCTCCATTCAGTTGTAGCCTTAGCATGAGAAAAAAGACTTCTAATCATAGCTGTAATGTAAAGCATTGCTAATAAGAATTTTGAGTGTATTTGCACTGAATGAATGTACCCTGGCTTCTGGCCACAGCTGCCCAAGTGCATAGTTTATGATGGAAGCATAATTCAATGCCATTGTTCATAGTTCTGAAGCTATGAAACTCTTCAAGAATATATACTTCTGACTTGTGTCTAAAACTCTTTTCTGTGGAGGTCCTTTTGTAGAACAATTGTTATGCTAAGTATGCTTTGCCATAACTTGTTGGACAAACCCCTTTGGATTTATTTTATGCTAATATATTAACTTTCTTTTTAATATACAGCAGGTTAAAACTGCACTGAAATATACTCTGGGATTCATCACAGTTTGTGCAGTTCTTCTCTTAATTGGGTAAGTACATGTATTGAACGTTAACAAGGGATATGCAAAGTAGAACCCCAAAGAGAACTTTGTTCTGTGCAAGATTAAAAGGGTAGATTATGATGCACTTAATCTGTATAGTGAATATCTAGCTTAATCTCTAAGAGGGTTTAAATATACTGAGAGTTGGGTACCTGAAAAGTAAGAGTTTAACTGGAAGCTAAAACAGTTTTCTCAATTGTGGAAGTACTTGTGCTTCCAAGTTCTGCCTCTTTGCAGTGTGAACGTCCATCAAGGCTATGATGGCTATGATACAGCTGTATTGATATCTCAGGTGTACAACAGAGAGTAAAGTATTTGTACTCCTGTTTTCTGCCTCTATGAAAAGTTTTCATGGACATCCCACACAGCTTTTAGGAATATGAGTAGGTGTTATGTGCTTGGTACTTTCCTAAGTTCTGTGAAGGAATAAGGTTCTGTGAAACACATAAGCATATTGTGGGGTTACATTTGATAGAGTTGTGCCTTATATGATAAAGGTTTTGCTGGCATTTGTTTGAAGGCAGACATTACTGAAGTGGGTAACTTGTTTGGAGCAAGTGCTGTTACTGTGACACTCCAAGCAGTATTACAGATTCAATTTAAGATCATGAAGCATGACATACACACTGATATTGAATGTTTATAATGTATGCTATGTCATAAGCTCTTTAGCAATTTGACTGCAGGAATAAAGCTGGTAGAATTTACAAAATGTATGCTGCAATGATCCATACTGAAGTACTGGAGTGTGAAGTAGAAACAAGAGTGAAATTAATGCTTCTAATTGTATACCACGTTATTGGAGTATTGTTCTAGTTTTGATTAACACTTAAGGTGTATTTCCAAGAAGTCTGTCCTTTCAGGTAAAAATAAATACCTGCTATTGTGAGAGACTAAAGGAGTTTGAGATAGCTTAATCATGGTCTAGAAGTATTACTAAAGCTTCTGACTGTCCTGGGTTTGGCCAGGACAGGGTTAATTTTCACCGGACTCCAGGAAGGGGCACAGCCGGGGGGGTGGGGACTGACCCCACCTGGCCAGACAGAGCCCGGTATTCCATACCATGTGACATCACGCTGGGTTCCGGTGGGGGGGGGAGAGCGGCGGGGACTCTCTCTCGGCTCGGGAGCGCCTGGCGCCGGTCCTGTTTGGGAGAGCGGCTGTCTGGGTCGTGCGGTTCGTTGTTGTGTTTTGCTCCTTATTTGTACCGTTGTTGTTACTGTTCCCTCTGTTTGTTGTTCTGTTAAATTGCCCGTATCCTGACCCACCAGTTTTCTGCCTGTTTCTTCCCTTTCTCCTCCACACACTGGTGGGGGGAGGGGCGGCTGCGTGGTGCTTTGTGTTGCCGGCAGCAGCCGAAACCAAGACACTGACAAAAGCTGTTTTTTCTGACTGTTGGCTTACATTATACATGTACATATATATACAGTATAATATAGCCAGTTTAGAAAATTTTGCAGTATCTCTTGTGGGTGTCGGTTGAATCCTCAGTAGCTGTAAGCATGTTTGTTCCTCTCTACCAGTACGATGGAACTTGGTTCTTGACTTCCTCATTGTCCTCTGCTCTTAGGCTTGTTCTTTAGTGTCTTTATAACTTGTTAATTACAGTGGCTTCCACGATCCACTCTGATACTGTGCCACAAGACAGTGAGATTGACTTGCAAACCAGCTAGCTGTAGTACTCAGCCTGGGACTGAGTTAATTATTGAACAGTGCTTCTGTGTAGGTACAGGCTTGAAATCCACTGATCTAAAGAGCAGGAGCATCTGCTGCAAAGAGGCGTGACTCCTTTAGATACTGATAGTATTTCTGGGTGCCAGTTGGAATAACTTTTTTGCTATTATATGTATGCGGTTACTTGCTTTTAAGTTGGTAATGATTGAATAGTAGCATCATCCTAATGCCCTCGGAATAGAGAAGCAGCCTTGCTACTTAAGGTGCTGCTGCAGAAGAACGTAATTCTTGTCTGCCTCCTTTAAGGGAAACTACAAAACTGAACAGCTCATTTTAAGAAGCAAATGAGGTAACTGCTGAAGAAAAATGTGAACTTTGGTTCTAGCATAATCAGGTGTCTTGGTGTTTATGTACATGTGTTATGGAGAAGTTATGCGTCTTGGAGTTAGTCAGCTGTCTGCACAGCAAGGGCAAAGAGTGGCCTCAGAAATCCCAGTGTGATAGGAAAGAGATGAAAATGTTGGAGCTGAAGGCTCTAGATGAGGGGCTCATCTAGATGTGGTAGTGAAGGCTAGTCTTGTGGTACTGCCTGTTCCTGGCAGTAAAGTAATTTTCTTGCTGATGGTCAGGATCAGACCAAGACTGAAACAGACTGGTATTTTATGTACTAGATTTAATTTTGGGAGGCTAGGTTTAGTGGAGTAGAATGCTCATGCACATAGGTCACAAGAGCCAGAGGGGTTCGAGTATTTTCTGTTAGGTGCCCAGGAAATAGTCTGTCGTCTTGTGCTTACATGACTAGTCTCCTATCAAGACAACCTCTGTTCTGATTGAGTTAGCAAGTAATATGTATAATTAAAACAGGTCCATAAATAGCTTGGTTCCTTTAAAGATAGGTCTACCCAAGAAGTCCCTATCTCTTTCCTGGTCAGCAGTTGTCAAAGGTACCATAAAAGCTGGATTAAGCTTGACGTTTAAGAATACCTTATTCTTACTGGGATGTTTACCTTGCTCCATTAGAGATCTATCTGATTATTTTGGGAAACATAATACCTGTTTTCGTGCTATATTGTCTTGGAGGTTTTTAAAGTTGATAACACAGCTCAGAGCACGATCCCATTGTCCAAATCATTAGCGGGAGTAGTATTTATACCTCTTACTCTAGTTGTTTGTTAATCTGTAGTAAAGATGTGCATGTCTGTAATACCACTCAAATGCTTTGTACATGAATAACTCGATGCAGAGTATCATTAAAAGCAAAGTATAGGACAAATTTATACTGGGGTACTTGGAGGTAATACTGGTAACGCCTTTCCCTTCTTACAAATTATCTACTTTCCTTGCATGTAGTTCTCTTTCTAAATTTCATGTGCTGGGGCCGAGGGGCTTGAAATACTGCCGTCTACGTTAAGGCATCCTTATACAGCAGTCTGGTTTGAACTAAAATGTTTGCTTTTGAGTCTGAGTGGTTATAAAAGAAATGTTTCACTGACTTGTTAGTGTTTGGAATTCAGCTGGTTACCTTAAATTTTCTAGGACCATTAGCTTTTAAAAAGCTGTGAATATATGTCTAATTAATCTCTAAATAATTATACAAATGATAGCAGAACTCACTTTAAGGAAATGAGTTTAAATCTGCTGTGTTGGAAATTATTTTCCAAAGGATGACAGTTAATGGCACTCTTTGATTTAAGGATCAAACTTGATCTGTCTACACCTGTGTTATCAGCCCTGCCAAAAGTTAATAGTTTTAAACTGCTTGTCTTGCATTTACTTTCCTTGTTCTGCAGCCTGGATATTGATCTAGATCTTAACCATAATATTCTCAGGGAGTGTTTTAAACAGCATAGCAGTTTGGTTCTATTCTTAAAATTACTGCAGCCAATAATTTCATTTGTGTCCAGAATTCCAAGTGTAAAACATCACATTGCAGCTGAGCTTCTCTGTTTGCTTGCAATAACTGAATTCTCAGCTACACCTGTGAAACCCTGCACTGGCACTTCTGCTCTATTCACTTGTCAGTGGACTCACTTGTATTGCATCACAGTGAGAAGTGAATGGAGTTGCTTAGCATGGAAACTTCTCATTCTGTTGATGGCTACTATAGTGTTAGTCAACATAGGTAAATAGCCAAGATTTTTGTCAAATTTATTCTTGTGTAGTGTGCATGAAGAATAGGCCTGAACTGCTGTGTGCTGTGCTGGTACAATGGATGGGCTGTGTTTCGGAGATCCCTTGGGAGTGTGGACTGGATGCAGGTCTGTAGATGGCTAGGCATGTAACTCTGTCTTGTTAAGCTACAAGCCAAAACTCTGTTCAATTGGGCTAGCTATCCTTCTGGCTAGTTTACTACTAGTTGAGGGACCCTGTTCAGAAGGGGAAAGAAGATTCCTGCTTGCTGAGGACTACAGTGTGTGAATTTATAGCTCCTGCATTCCTTTCTGGAACCCTTGGTAGATAGAACTTTAGCAGGAGCAGAATCAGAAGTCCATCTTCTTCAGTCAAGACTTAGTAGAGTACTCTAATTGAAGAGTGTGTATAATGGGTACTGTGGCTTCTGCTCTCATGAGTGTCCTTTGACAGGCTGGTTATAGGCAGTCTCAGCAACAAAACCACAAAATTTAACCCTATGGCTCTTGGAGGGGGAGAAAAAAATCAAGCAAGTTATAAGTATCCGGAGATGTTCTTCCATCTCATTTGTTCCCTGCATGTGGTCCACAGATAGCAAATTTATACTGATGCTAAAATAAAAGGACATGAACTCACTTAGTTACCCAAAGTCTCCTATATGAACCCTTTTTAGCAAATAAACCTGCAGTTATTTGTGTTGCTATCTCTTGTAAGTAGAAACTTTGCCTAACTTTGTTTTAATACCTGTGTCTTGATCTTTCCTGGATGCTATTTTGCAGAAAGAATTACTACTAGAGGCAGGTACGAGTTAAAAATCTAAAGTTGGCAAGCATGCATCAATTTTTATAAATGCTAGCCTTAATCTTCCTCTTGCACAGTCAAGAAGCTAAAAATCAAACTTTTTTTTTGAAGTAAAGATTCTAATTTTTAAGATTTTAACTTTTACAAAGTACCAGTTTTTTTTTCTTTTGATGTGATAGTTATAAGTGCAAACAGTTTAGCACTAACTTCTGAAACACTTCTATACTGGAAGTTTGAGGCATACTCTTGGAAGATGCGTATTTATGATTCATTTGTTCATTGAGACTTGAAGCAGGAATCTAATTAGGTACTCCTTACAAAAATACAAAAGATACTTGTGAGCATTCTTTATGAACTTTAGTTTGGCTTCTCACATTCTTTACCTAAAAAGTTTCCCTCTAAATCTGACTTCCCTGTGACTTGTAGTAGGCATTCTGTTTTACGTCTGAAATCTATGGTTTCGGATTGGTATGGAGGTGCTGATGTTCCAGCTGTTGGAAAACTAGTGTTTTTGTCTACGGATATATTGAAGAGTTATTGTTGGACTTAAGATGGAGAGACTGACAGAAAGAAGCTTTCAGCTAGGGGAATGGTCTACCTGATGTTCTCCTGAACACTCTTTGCTAGTCTCTGCTTGTTGGAAGGTCAAAAATATTCAATGAACTTCTCCACAGCAAATGTGGCATCATTTTAGTTGCAATAATGGAAGATAAACATGTCCCTTTAAACTTTAATTAATGCTTGGTGTGGGAATCATTAGTTGTTTTATTCTAGCTTCCAAAAGTGTGGATTTATAAGAGAATTTGTCTCAACTGATGTCTTTTTGCTCCTCTGCATCTGAGTCAAACCAGGATGGTAAATCAGATTAATACATCTTTTAATGATGCTTGAGTGTAGGGTCCTTACCTCTATTAGGACTGGTAAATAGAAAATCACTTGTTCATTGACCTCAGACCTGACTGTGTACACACTCGATTATGTACTCTGCTGATCTAAATACAGTGTTTGAGGGGAATGTGACTAAAATTAAAAAATCCCTTCAGAATTTTCTAAACCTAACATCATACAATTTTTCTTCAGACATAAATGGATTTCTGTTTTCTTAACTTGGAAGTAGAATTCTTTTGATATTTTACTGATTAGGGTAAGTGAGATGACTTTTGGCTTTGTTACAGTGCTTTTGTTCCGTTGGGTATTCCCAGCAAGAAGAATTCCACAGAGTGGGAGAAGGTGAAGCTCCTCTTTGAAGAACTTGGAAGTAGCCGTAAGTTTGAGACTTGTTCTGAGCTTTGTGTAACTTGCTACTAACTTGTTTTGGCCTACTTATTGACTGAACAAGAAAACTAATTTTCTTGGTGACAGTTTTCTAACTTGACTCTAACTGCTTGCCTACACTAAATCTTTGTAATAAGATTGTTCTCCTTCTGTTCAGACAAAAAAAAAAATAATCAGAATAGTCTTTAAAGTAGAGAGGAGACACTGGTAGCATTTGCTTTCAGTACAGTCCCCATTTGACAGCAAGGATTCCGGTGTTGTGTGATAGATTAATGGTGAGGAGGGGAAGGTACTTTTTTCCATGGAGTCTTCACTTAACACAGCTTTTAAATGTTACTTGGATACCCTAAATTTGGAGAACTTCAGTATGGTGAGTGAGTATCTTGTCATATGACAGTTTTTGAGAGCTTTCCTAATTAAATGTGATACTGCTGTTCACTGTAAGAATGAGACTATAAGTGGCTTTGTCTATTTAGATAGGAAAATCCTAGTGTTCTGAATTTTTTTCCTTTGTTCTACTAGTATTAACCTTTTCTAAAATTGTTTTGTTTGTTTTACTTGTTTCCACTAAGGCTATAAAGAACTATAGTGAAAGCTAAGCTCCATGAAGTTGTATTTAATGTTTTGCTTATGCAGTTCATGTACTTAGCCAGAGTATGTTTCCAGAGCAAAGGTGTGATGAAGGTGTTTTATATGTGAGCTATGACAGACTTGATGTCACTTTCCAAATGTATCCAGGAAAATGGTTACTAAAAGTTATCTAACACCCATTAATCCAAATGCATATGTACTCTTATTTGTGCCTCATTATTGCTATGTATCAGAGTATTGGCTTCTGTCTGAATGTTTTAGAAGACAATGCTATGAGCCTTGGTCAAGTCATATTCTGCATTATTCTAGGAATTTTGTACTGACTAAAAGTTCCCTGCAATGACACTTGTTAACTCTGTCCACACTTGGTGTATCCCTTCAGGGCCCATCAACTTTGTACGTCCAGTTTGCTGAAGTGTTCTCTAACCTGATCCTCTTCCACCAAGGGTACATCCTCCTTCCAGCCTTTCCCCATGGGCTCTTGGGCCTGGGTTGCCTGAAGTCTTGCCTTGCTAGTAAGGACTGAGGCAAAGAAGGCATTCTGTACCTCAGACTTTTCCATGTCCTGTGTCTCCGGGGCCCCTACCCCACTGAGCAGCAGGCCCACATTTTGCCTTGTCTTCCTTTTGCCACTCACTTGAAGAATCCCTTCTTGCTGCCTTTGACATCCTTGAAGAGTCTTTTGTCATCGTGTGCTGTGCTGTAAGCTGTGCTTGCAAGCATAGGAGATAGGGAGGGCAAGTCTAACTTTTTCACAACTTTGGCTGGCAGCTTGGTTCTGTTTCTCTTCCTTCACAAAGATTCTGATAGCACAGAATAAAATGCTTCTTAAACTGTTTATATGGGTAGTTACAGTGGTTGAGCTGAGATGTAAGCTAATTTTTCTAGACTGCCTCGGTATGTCTGTCAATTTAAATATTCAGCTCAGTACATGTCCTTGCTATGAAAGTATGGTATAGCTGATGTTTATTTCTGGGAAGGTTTAATAATTAAGATACCGGATTCAGGTGGGGAAGTTTGGTTTTGATTTCTGACTCTACCAGCATTCTTTTGACTTTTGATTTCATAGGATAGGTCAGAGTGAAGCGACCTTGGGTCATCTAGTCCAAACTCCTGCACGAAGAAGCAAGCTGCAAGGTCAGACCAGGTTGCTCAGGGCTTTATCATTTAGCTCTTGGAAAAACCCCTGAGGATGAGATTCTTTCATGTCATGGTGGAAAAAAAAATTTTTCTTATCCAGTGTGGGTTTACACACTGTCACTGATTGCCTCACACTCAACTACTAGGCACACTGAAGAGCCTGGTCTCCACCTTTTTAATAAGCTGGCAGGCTATATTAGGTCTGTTCAAAGTTGTCTCTTTTTCCAGGCTGAACAAGCCTGGCTCCCTCAACTTCTCTGCACAGCATGTGCTCCTACCTCTGACCAACTTGGATCTCTGCTTGACTTGCTCAGATTTATCAATCTTTGCCTGTAGTGAGGGCTTCAAAACTGGTTGTGGTATTCCCTATATGGTCCCTTCCCTTAGTAGATGGGCATGTTCCTGTTGATACAGCCCAGGATGCTGTTGGACTTCCCTGCTGCCAGGGCATGCTGCTGGTGTATCTTCAGCTTGCTGTCTGCCAAGACTCCCTGGGTTTTTGTAGAGCTACTCCACAGCCAGCAAGTCCCTGGTCAGCTTGTTGCGAAAGTTTCTTCCATGTTCCAGATGCTGGAGGAATGTGGACAAAATTCTTGCCTGTTGTTTTTACTTGTACCTGTTGTCCTGTTTTTATATTAATTTTTCCTTTGTTTTTCTGCAGTTAACCCAAGAAATACAAAGATCTTAGTTTTGGATGTTGGTTCTATGTCTGTTTAGTGTGTAGTGGGATTATAAGAGGAATGCAAGGTCATCCACTGAGGCAGAGCTTGATAATATACTTCTAGTATACAATTATCAATTTTTAAGCCAGTTAGTTTCTTAATGTTCTGTTGAATATAGTTCAAACTCTTTAAAAGGATATTAAATACTGGTTTCAAATATTTGTACTAGAGGATCTTAAAATATGGTGTTTAAGTACATTGTGTGATACGTTAGAAGTAGGGGTCACTAATGCCTGGGGTGTTTTTCCCTTAAACTTCAGGTCTTGGGTAAAATTTTCAGAAGTACAAAAGGGGGAATAGCATTGGGGTGGTTTTTTTCAGTTTTAAACATAGCTGTAGTATTTGAAGCTTATGGTCATATTGTTGTTAGCTTAGGGGAAGATGTTTGGTATTGTCTAGTAAAAATAACAAAGGAAAGATTTGAGCTGTGAATTTGGATTTGATTGTGCTGTTCTATTAGTTTTTGGTATTTTAGGAAGGAGACCTGTAGGGTTGGACGGAAGAAAGATGTGGCTTCACGTATAGGGTAACTGTAACAGGATTTCTCAGTTTGTAAATGCTTGAAACTATGTTCAGGAAGAAAGAATGAAAACCAGCTAATGAGTGGAAACTGGCTAATTGTTCTGTGCGGGTAGGAATAAAAGTTATTGTGCTCTAAATTCTTGAATTAACTAGAGGGAGGGGAAGACATGGGGAGAACATTAAATAGTAGCTTAGTAATTATAACTAGGTGCAAACATGAAATGAATTGCTTAAAATTAATTTCTATAATAGCTACTATTTATTTCCATGCTACCATTTAACCAAAACAGCTTGCCATGTGTCCTGCATAGTGATGTTAGGGACAGGGCTGTTGTGAAAAATTACGCAGGAGGATTCAGGGAGTTTGATACCTTTGAGGATGACTTTGGTGCAGTCTTCTACTATCACTTTTAATTTCTAGAGTGATAGTTAAGCTACAGTAACTCCTTAGTGCCCTGACCTTTTTTTAGTTTGTACATCTGGATGTATGTGGTTGGAGTAAAGCTGAGGCCCGCAGTCTGGCTTGCTTGTTTATTTGAAGGATCCGTGCTTGCCTGATTGTCTGGATAGTGCTTTATTATGAGAAATGAGGAGATAACGAAAAAAAACCCAAAGATGAATCATCTGGAATGCATGTGTAATTGTGAAAATTACCACAGCACCCTGTGGAGACTAGAAATAAGTCTTGAAGAGGGGTTAGACAGCTATGGGAGTAAGTTCATTAGTGGCTATTAAACTGTTTGACTGAATGCAACTTCTGTGAACTTGTAGCAAAGGAGAGATGGCTGTTCTGTGCCTGACAAAGCTATGCTAGGTGAATTTTTCATCTGAGTTGTTATGGCTGGTAACTATGGCTCAAATTTTTTTATCGTTCTAATGAGCTTTTAAATATCTTCAGGAGATGAATTCAAACAAACTTTCTTATACCTCTATTGTAGGGATTTTCAACAGGCTGCTTTTTTTTTTTTCAGATGGCTTGACTGCTCTTTCATTTTCCATTAGTTCCTTGACTGTGATTGGAATGTTGGCAGCTATCACTTACACAGTAAGTTGTTATGCAAATGTTTCAGCTCTTTACATTCATGATACTTAGTGTTATATGTACTATATATGTAGTGTGTATATGTAGACTATACCTGTATAGAAAACTTGTTGTCATGCGAAGTAGCTTCAACAGTGTCTTCTAGCTCTGGATTTTGATGTTTTGAAACACTACTGCTAAGTTATTGGATTGATAGGATTAACTTTTTTACTGCGCATTTTCAGAATCACTCCTTCAGTACTTGAGCACAGATCAGACTTAATTTCAATGTGTTTCTGCAACGGCAGGTCACATTATTCCTTGTGGCTTGTAACATACATTCACTGGCTCCTCCTGTTTTTAGGCCTCTGTCTCTTTCTTTGTGCAGCACTGGAGAACTAAATACTGCTTTTTTTTATTCATTGAATTATGCCATAACCTAGACTTGGTCAGTGTATAATACTGAATATAACCTTTACTGCAACTTTTCTACATTGATGTTTTTCTCTTTACAGAGCTTTTCAATAAGTCTGGCAGACTAACTTGCAAAGTAGTATGCAAAATATTCTGAATCATAACTGTCTCTTTTTTTTGTAAAAGGCTGTTCTTCATTCAATCAATTAAAAAACAATGTCTTTAGCAGACCATTGCTGCACAGTTCCATATTTCTAGAATTTGGGTAAGGGTAAATATCCATTTGAAGATTCAGTTTCAGATAAGAAGAATCTGTAGCATCTTTTGTGATGTGTGCCTTAAATCAAGAGTAGCTAAAAAGATAAAAGCAGGTAGTTTGAAACTGTTCAGAGGTTTGTTTGCTAAAGCCTAGGGAATATTCTTGTTAGTTGTAGGCATGCAACTATGCTACAGTTCTTACTGTAGCTTAGAAGGATTAAGAAGTATTCATTCTGTAACTGATTGTAAATCATGTGATTAAGGCTATATTAGTTCAGTTGCTTTACTCTTGCTTTTAATGTGCAAAGGAAAGGAACCATTTTAACTTACTAGCTTTTTGTATTGCTTGTGACTCATCATGCGGTGGTTTATTCTATGCATTTCTTACATGGAAAGTGGTAATTTGAATAGCTTGGCCAACATTTGATGTTGATGTTGTCATTTGCTTTTCCTGTCCTGTATCTTCACTCACTGATCGATCAGCCTGTCTGTATTGTATTAACTTGTCAGCAAGGTAAAACTTTGCAACAAAAATGAAGCTTTAAAGCTTAAGTTAGCTGCACACAAAACTTCTGAAACTTCTGAGAAATCAGTGTTTTCTGATAGTTTAATTCTTAATTTCATGTCCTTGCCAAAATAGCTTTCTCTCCCATTGCAGCCTGCCTCTAACATAGTAAAGTTGTTCCCATGTAGCTTTGCTAGTGAATTCGAAGTGGCTGTGTAACAATAGCTCATGCAGTAAGTTATTTTGGAGCATTGCTAGACAAGAAGATATTCTGTGGTAGCTTGTTGTCAGGCAAAGGATAAAAGGATAAAATTACCTAGAGCAAGGATAGGAGAGAGGGAAGAACATTTTCAGTCATAACTGGGTAAGGGGGTAAAGTACCTGCTAGATACTACCTTCAGATTCTTAAATCTAAATTGAGTAGTAAGCATAGCTAATGATTTTGTGTCTCTACATAATAGTGACTTCAGCTGGTGCAAGTTGCAGCAGGATTATGGGAGGCAATTCAGTACAGATTCTTAGATGTAAGGGTCAGAACACTGGCAGCTCAGTGGTTGTCAGGCTCTGTGCAGTAGGCAGGAGAGCAGTTTGGTGGATCAGCTAGTAGGTATCTCAGGTGAGCTGAATTGCTCTCAGCCTCATTGACTAAGTAGTTTGACCTGAATCATAAATTTTGTTACTCTAAGACTTTTCTGACTGGCATGGGTCACTAAATCATTCAGGCTATATGGCTGACATCTAGATCACGTGCTGGTCAGAAAAGAGCCAGACCTTCACTTAACCTGTAATAACATGTCAGGTTTTAAATTTGTGTCCCTTAACTATGGAAGGAAAGAGTAATCTCTTGTTCAGTTATATTACTGCAGAGCAAATATGGTGTTTTTTAATCTCCATGAGACCAACACTAAGAAGAAACTCATTAGCTGGAAGAATATCCTCAATGTTTTTTCCAAACAGCTACCCAAGTATGGTTTTTATAACTGTTAGTAAACATCTATAAGCATCTAAAATTCAAGATTGTTTATTTTGCACAAGATTACTGCTGACTGAAATGTAAACCATGTTTTAAAAAGTAGCATCTGGAAGTTTTTAACTTATTGCTAATATTCTCTACTTCCAATGTTAATTCTGTCATTATTTTCGGAGCATAGACTGGTTGTAGGCACTGTTCAGCTGAGTATCACAATATGCTTCTGTCCTCAAAACTAGCTGAACCTGGAAATATGTGACTCGTTTGATGTTCAGGGTGCTGTGCTGTCTGTGGGTTCTCAGATGAACACAATACCTCTGTGGTCAATGTTGTTACCTTAGTCTTACTGTATTTAGGACTTACACAAATACTGGGTGGTAAACGAGGTGAAACATCAGTCACAAGGACTAAAATCATATTTTCTGAATGTCTTAATTACTAAGACTTTGAGCTCGTTTGTTGCTTTGAAAACTTCACCTGAGCTCTCCATGCAAATACCTGGAGCATGGAATTACTATTTATTTAGAACTGGTGTATTTGACCCTTCTGAAACTATCCTTTCTGTTTTACAGTAGGTGTTAAGACAGGGTGGGAGAAATGGAGGAGCTATTTCACAGTTTTAGAGATGAGCTCACACAGGTGGTGGTTGTTGTCCACCTCTGATACAAGACTGTTTTTGTCACTGTTTGCAGGCAATCATAGAATCTTGTGCTGAAACAGTGAGCTGGCTTTGATACCTGGGTGGACTGAGGTACAAATGTGTTGCAGACACTAAAAACCACTTACTAGAAGGGCTGTGTTTGCAAAGTTGGAGCAGAAATACAGGAATAGACTCTTTTGTGCTCTAGTGCTTTTGTAACACTTTGCCCACTGCCAGTGATGTTTAGTCTTCCATATGTAAGCAATTTCTACCTGTAATGGCATGACAGCATGAGCAGTGCCTCTTTCATGATCTGAAGAGTGAGTAGCGAGTGTGACTTCAGTTGCATATGGATGCCATGTACCTGCATTCCAGTTAATACTGTGGGCTGGGCTTTGCCCAGTGGTGTGGCTTAATGCATAAGTTACTTCAGTAGTGAAAAGTTCTGGGCTGTCACACTTCCCTAAGCTTGTGTTACTCCAATCCCTTCACTTGGGAGGAGGAAAAGCATGTTTATGGAAGGAGTAACTGCTTTTCTGTTGTTAGCTTCCTGCTTCTTTGCTTTGTGGGTTGTTTTTGCTATGCTAGTCCTGTATTAAAAAAAATCACTTCTAGATAAAACAAAGGCATTAGTGCACAGGCAAGTCTGTGAGGCGTTGTCTGTAACAGTGCTTGCCTCTGACTTTAGACATCTGAAGTCAGTAGTTAGGTGCCTCTATTGTTCAGCCTTCTGCATGCCTATCAAATTGTTTGTCCCAGTTTCTAAAGGTGGGAGGCCTTTGTGCTTAGTCATCAAACCAGTTTGATAATTGGTGACAGATTTTTTTTTTAAAGCACAAAAAGAGAATGCCTTTATGTAAGGGTGAACACGAGAACAAAGACACCTACTTCAAAATTTTCCATAAATGCTTAGCAGATGACTGGAAAAAAGGGCAGAGAGAATAGATGGAGATACAATGTGTGGTATCTGAATTCCCTTGTCTGTCAACAGAGGTGATCCCAGGTCTTTGGTTTATACTTCTTAATAGTTCAGGTTTGTAGTACAGACATAACTGATTTTTTTTTTTATGTTCCCCTGACTTCTGAATATCCTCAGTCTGTTCCATTGCTAATGTTGCAATTGTATTGCTAAAGGGAAGCTAAGAACAGGTGTATCTGGTCTTCTGTATGCTCATACTCACTTTCTTACTGTAAAGAATTAAATCTATTCTAAATGAACATCTAATGAAGGTTGTATTTTAATAAGTGATGTGTTAGGAAATACTTTCATACCTAATTAAGAATGGTTTTACATTTAAAGCCTACTACTTGAACACAAAATTTTTAAAGTAAATAGGAATGCAGTGCCTCCACTGACTGCAGTTGACTGGTTTAATCTTAATGTTGTTTGTGGAATAGTACCATTAAACAGAGGAATAAAGTGATTCGATTAAAGTCACTTGAAGTACAATTTATTCATTCTGCAGTTAGTCAAATGTATGTTAACGGTACAACTTAGTGTGGCCTTCAGTGTGAAGAACTAGATTATGGCAGTTCTAAAATTGCACTTCTGCTATGTGGTAATATACAATACTGTGAGAAGTTGGGGGAAGAGAGGCTTTGGCACTGGCAGGAGACGGCCTTGAATTTGAGCAGATACTGAAAGCAAAAGCTCAATTCTGTATGTGTATGTTCCTTGGCTTTCTCTGAAAGTGTATTCTGCTTCCACAAGAGGAAGGATGCAGGGGGATGGTGTTATTTGGATTGTAAATGGCTACAGTTTAAATTATGGAACTAGCAAATTTACCCCAATCACTAATCTAGTTAAAATCTATTTTTTAAAGGAGTACCATCAGCATCGATTCAGTAAGTGTTCTGGGCCTCTCTTAATAGGTCTAGGTTGATTTAATACATTACTCTGAAGTACATGGTGAACTATTCATGCAACAAAGAACAGGCTTCTTATCAGACCGCACAATATTGTAACATTTAGTATGGGGTTTTTTTTTTGTGAAATTGAAGCTTTGTGCTGGATCAGAGTTGCTGTCAACTGAGGACTGGTGTTACTGAGTGAGAGAAAGGTAGATAATGCTACGGTTTCATGTGGTTGTCATTGAATTAGCTTGCAGGCTTTCATTTTCTATGGCTTCAAACATCAAAATCAGATCACTAAATTTGACCTAGTGGTACATATGAAGGAGAGCTTTTCTCCTAGTTCGAGGAAAAATGTAGGATTTTGCTGTTGAGTTGTGTGATTCTCCCTAGCTTCTGAATGGGGTAGCATGAAATACACTGTTAACGCTGAAGATGCTAAAGAAATAGAATTTACTTGGTATGAAAAATTCCCAAGTTCCTCAGTTTCTGTGAAATGCTAGTTATAAATTTGGAGAGATTAGTAATGCATATTGAACCTGAAAGCATCTCATCCCTGAAAGTAAGTCACTGGGAGGGCACTAATGTAGAAGTTACCGGCTTAAGAAGTTAAAGTTGCTTCTCCCAGCGAAGGTCAGGGCTTCCTCAGAACTTCCAGTGATAACTTAATATAGAAGATGGTGTATGTTTTTGCACATGCTCTTGGTTAAAAGCAAGAGTTATTGTAAGAATTCGATTTGAATTCAAGTTTTACACTTGCTAGGAAATATCTTCAGGAGTTAACAGCTAATATTTGAATAAAGGACCAAATGTTTTATGACGCAGTACTAACACTGTGTCATTTAAATGAGAATAGAAATGATCTAATGTTGAGTACAATCTCAGCATTACTGAGGAGGAGTAAAAGGATTGTTTAGAGAGAATCTTAACTCCGCACTGTAAGTGGAAAATAAGTTGGGTTGTTCTGTTCAGTTGTCCATGCAATGACATTTGGGAGAGTCCTGCAGCATGTGGAAATTGTGGCTTCTCTGGACCAATGGGTGTCTGGCTGTGGGTTGTATGGTTTTCAAGTCTGAACCTTTTTTGGTAGTGTTAGCCTTCTACAAGAAAAACAGAGCTCTTCTAATGCTTGATTGCAAGGGGAAATAAGAGGTGTCTAGCACAAGGCTCAAGATTTTGAAGGTAGTGTAGAAGGGTAAGATAGAGCAGACATCTTAGTCTCGCTATATTGAAAAAGTCCGTAACAGTAAACTCTCAAATTACCTCCTACATTTGTCCTATTAGCTTTGTTTCTGTTTTTTACTATAGACATTCTATTGAGCAGTTTTCCATACTAAGGTACTTGTTTTATTAGGAGGTGGGCACTGAACTAAATTGTCTAAATTTTCCAAAAACTTAAAACTTTTTACAGAGTATAGCACACTTACAGGTTAGGACCAAAAAAAAAAGTTGGATGTGTGATGAAGGAGAATATTGTTGTTTGAACAGCATGGTTTGTTTGAAATTGAGTATAACAACAGTTTAGGTGAGTACTGTTTCTATACCTTGTTTATGTAGCTACAGTACCATTTTTAAAAAGGTGAATCAAAATACTAAAAGCAAGTTTACAGGTAGATATGCATAGCACTTAACTCTTGAAGCTTCAGAAGTTGTAATTCAAAGAACACTTCTGAACGAAACTGTTTTCAGAGCAGTGCTTCCCACTGTAGCCTTCAGCTTGTGACACACTAGTGTCCTGTTACAGCATGCTAACATGTATTGCCAGTGATGTGCATTTTCCGACTTCCCATTGGGAAGCCAAACCTAGCCCACATTAGTTACAGAATCACAGAATAGTAGGGGTTGGAAGGGACCTCTGTGGGTCGTCTAGTCCAACCCCCCTGCTGAAGCAGGGTTGCCTACAGCAGGCTGCACAGGACCTTGTCCAGGCGGGTCTTGAATATCTCCAGAGAAGGAGACTCCACAACCCCTCTGGGCAGCCTGTTCCAGTGCTCCGTCACCCTCAGAGGGAAGAAGTTCTTCCTCATGTTCAGACGGAACTTCCTGTGCCTCAGTTTGTGTCTGTTGCCCCTTGTCCTGTTGCTGGGCACCACTGAAAAGAGTTTGGCCTCATCCTTCTGACACATTGAGGGTCTCCTGTAAGATTCTCAGAGAAGGTTATGAGGTATGGGCTGGATGAGCAGGCAGTGGTGAGGTGGGTTGAAAATTAGCTGAATGACTGGGCCCAGTGCGTGGTGATCAGTGGCGTGAAGTCTGGTTGCTGGCTAGCCACTAATGGTGTATGCCAGGGTTAAATACTGGGTCCAATTCTATTGAATGTCTTCATTAATGATCAGGATGATGGGGCAGAGTATATCCTCAGTAAGCTTGCAGGTGATGCAAAACTGTGAAGAGTGTTGCAGGGGATACTCCAGTGGGTTGTGCTGCCATCAAGAGGGACCTTGACAGGCTGTAGAAATGGACTGATGGAAACATCATGAAGTTCAGCAAGGGGAAGTGCAAGGTCATGTGGCTGGGGAGGAACAAATCCAGGCACCAGTATATGCAGAGAACCACTCAGCAGGAAAGCAGCTTTGAAGAGAAGGACCTGGAGGGTTCTGGTGGGCAACAAGTTAACCATGAGCCAGCAATGTGCTGTTGCTGCAACAAAGGCTAATGGTATCTTGGGCTGCATTAGGAGGAATGTTGCCAGCAGGTTGTTGGAGGGGATCCTTCCCCTCTATTTGGCCCTGGTGAGGTCACACCTAGAGTCCTGCGTCCAGTTTTGGGCTCCTCAGTGCAAGGGAGATGTGGAGCTACAGGAGGAGGTACAGTAAAGGACTACAAAGGTGATTTAGGGACTTCACTTCTATGAGGGAGGGCTGAGAGCTGACACTGTTTTGCCTGGAGAAGAGGAAGGCTCAGGGGAAATCTGTCAATGTGTACAAGTATCTGAAGGGAGAGTGCAAAGAATGTGGATGACAGGCTTTTTTCAGTGGTGCCTGGTGATGGGACCAAAAGCAAAGGACACAAACTGAAACACAGGAGGTTCCCTCTGGACAGCAGGAAATTCACTATGAGGGTGACCAGTCACTAGCATAGGTTACTCAGATTGTGGAGTCTCCTTCCTTTGAGATACTCAGGACCCACAGGGACATGGTCCTGGGCAAGCAGCTCTAGGTGACCCTGCTTGAGCAGTGTTGGACCAGACAACCTCCAGAGGTCTCTTACAACCTCAGGCATTCTGCACTCTGTCCTCTCTGTTTAAGCTTGGCTTTAGCCTATGAAAAGCTTGAAGGAACAGTGATTGACAATAAGATTGGTTCTTCATTGAATCATAGGATAGTCTGGGTTGGAAGGGACCTTTAAAGGTCATCTAGTCCAACTGCTGTGCAGTGAGTCAGGATGTCTCCCAGCTTGCTCCTAGCCCTGTTCAACCTGACCTTAAATGTTTCGAGAGATGGGACATCCACCACCTCTCTGGGCAACCTGTTCCAGTGTTTTGCCACCCTCATGGTAAAAAATTTCTTCCTTCGATCTAGTCCAAATCTACTGTCTTTATAGTTTAAAACCATTACTGCTTGTCCTATTGCAACAGACCCTGCTAAAAAGCTTGTCCCCATCTTTCTTCTAAGCCTCCTTTAAGTACTGAAAGGCTGCAATAAGGTCTCCCTGGAGCCTTCCCTACTCCAGGCTGAACAATCCCAACATTATTGGATTAATTTCATTCCACAATACTAGTTATACTGTTATAACTTATGTTGGACAACTTTTTGTTCCATCATAGCTTTTATTTTGTGAGAAAATTATTGATTAGAGTTTCTTACTATTATTTGTTCACCTTGGTACAACTAATGTTTAAAAAAGTTCAGTGGGCACTTTGTTAAAAAATGGTATGCTCTATCTTTGGAAGAGTAGGTAGTTCTATGTCTTAGTAACTACTAACTCTCTTGCAGGACTGTTCTGTGTCACAGGATAGTAAGAACTTTTAAATAACTTTATAGGTGACAATTTTCAGAAGTTCCTTGTGTAAGTGGAGGGGACAATATGTCTGTTCTGGGGGGGGGAACGACACAAAAGAACCCAAACCAACTATTTAATACTTAATCAAAGCAACACAAATTACTTTTTCCATCACTTTGTAACTTTAAAAACTTGGTTGTGCAAGAAGCAAACTTCCGTGCTTCTGCAAATGGATGTAAAATATAAAAGCACTCTTTAGCTGTGGGAGCTGAAACTACATTTCAGGTGAGTAACTTTGAGCTGATGCTTATTAGCGTGGTCTTCTAGAATACGGTAGTAAAACTCACACTTCATGTTGCGTTTTCTTGCTGAATACACTGAAGAATAGTCTTGTCTTAGCACTAATTGACACTTTGGAAGAATGGGAAGGGGGGAGAAAAGTGCAACTAGGGAAGATGATTATTTTAATTTTTTAACTTTGTAAGGGGAAAAAAATCAGAGTGCTTTTATCAAAAGTATGGATGATGTCTACAAATGTTCACCTTATAGATGGTTAGTATTATTGACAAGAGCATAAACATAGATGTAATTTTTCTCAAGTACATGCAATGTTTAAATGAATAACATCGTTTAAACTCATTTCTTGGTATGACTTAATCTTCAGCATAATCTTGAGTTGGTAGTTGCTTTTCTGTTTCAAAGCTTTTATAACCTAGTCTGCTTTTTTGGTGTTGTGTAATGCATAATACTGAAGTATAGCACTTGATATTTAAAATTGTTCCATAAGAAATGCGAACAAGTGATTCTCAGGGGGGCTCTGCAAACCCATGACCTTGATGATTTATACTGACAGCTTTCCATGTCTATAAACATGGAATATGATAAATTAGGGCTGCAGTGCTTTGTTTGAAGCAGTTTTACAGGTTATGTAGTCTGCATCTATTCTTTCATTAATGTGTTTTGCATTGAAATGGTTTTATTTTGCCTTTAGGTACTAATATAATAGTTGGCAGCTCAAGATTGCTATTTGAATGCAAGGCAGAATAATGTATTACTCACACAATGATAGGCAGATTAATTTTTGAGTGATCTTGTGCATCTCATTTAGCATGTCCTTGAAGGATGATTGTAATTGGCTCTGTAATTTTTCCAAAACATTTAATAAGCATTATTTGATTTCTTAGGAAATTGAAAGTCATCCTTTTTTCCTCTATGCTGAAAGAGAGGTTACAAAGCTCAGTTTGTCTACTGACAAATTTAATGACCTTTTCACACCTAATTTTTGTCCAGAGTATGATTTACTTTTCTTGCAGTTAACTTTTTTATTAACAGCCAAAAACCCTGAAGCCTTTTATAATCTGTCAAACCTTAAAAACACTTGTTTACTACTGATTTTCTTTTAAGTAGACATCAAACAGTTATTGAGAAACCTAGAAGTTAGAAGCATTCATTGTCATTATCACTTAATCATTTCAATGTCTGTTCATAAATATAAAAAAAGAATAGTTATTTGATTATGTTCACTTCTCTGAAGCAGTAAATAACTGAAATAGCAAACTAATTTGAGTGCTCAGCCTGATTCCTACTACGTTCTTGGAGAATTGTAGGTATTAAACTGCTGGATCAATGATAGTTTTGTACTTTGAAGTTTTAGTTTGTCATAGTTAACCCAGCAGCTGACAACTAAGCACTAGATAGCTGCTCGCTCACCTCTCCCCTTCCCCCCCCGCAGCAGAATGGAGAGGAGAAATAGACAACAGGGGAAACTTGTTGTATTAAACTATCTTTATCTCAACCTACAACAAATTCCATACTACTACTAATGATAACAATAATAATAATAATAATGAATATGCAAAAGAAACTATACACAATACAATTTTTCTCACCACCCAAGGACTGATTCGCAGCCAGTCTCCGAGTGGCAATCACAGAACTTCAAAATCCCAAATTTCCTGAAAAAGTGTGAACTCCCAAACAAAAGAGGGTTCAAACTCACAGAAAGCAGAAAGGGAGAGAGCTTCCTTGCCCCCCTGTCAATCCCCGCTCATAAACTGGGCATGATGTCTGTGGCATGGAATATTTCCACTGGCCAGCTTGGGCTAGCTGCCTGGCTATGCTCCTTCCTAGCTCCTGCAAACCTGCTTGTTAGCTGAATAAGAGAAACTGGAAGAAGCCCTTGATTTCATAGCAAGAACTAAAACCATCGGTTATCAACATTCTTCTCGTGCTAAATCGAAAACACAGCAGCTACTGAGGAAAATTATCAGCTAAAACCAGGACAGAGTTCCAGCTTGAAAGGAAGTTAATCTTTTGTTTGTTTGATTAATGCTCTTCTAAGCCTGATGGAGCAATGTAGAGGATGGTAACTGGGCAAAATAGTTATATTCAGTATTACGATTGAGTCAGAGATAACTTTTTGTAGATGTTATGTCCAGTGAGTACAAGTTCCCTGTGCATAGTAGAAAGTGTAGTGTGGAGGCCGTCATACTTGGTTTCTACATCTTGCAAACCTTGATTGCACTTTTTATCTACTTAAACATTGACAAATAAGTGAGACAGTCTTTTAATCTGTATGGTGGAGAGAAAACATTAATATGAAAAATGAAGGTGAACGTGTAGCGAGATACTGTATTGGTGAATTTTAGAGAAATGGATAAACAAGTACTCAGTGCAGTGTTTGTGTTGTACAACAGATCATGCAAGAAATGCCATACTGAACATAACAGTTTAGTCTGGTCAGTATGTTCCATGCTTTGAGATTTTTATAGCAGTGTTGTTCAAAAATTTATGTGCTCTTACAGCAACTGAGGTTTGGATACTAAAACTTCCCATGAAAGAACTTAGAATTTACTAGTTACATCTTGGAAAATCATTCAAGATGTTATAGCATGAGCTTTAAAAAAAAAAAAAAAAAAAAAAAACAAACAAACAAAAAAAAACAAACAAAAAAAAAAACCAAAAAAACCAACACAAACAAAAAACCCACCAAAAAAACCCACAACCAAAAAACAGAACCCCAACTGTCTGTGAGATGGTCTGTCATCTTCAGATGTGTTTAGGAGGCTTTGTCCTTTACTATTCACAATTTAAGAGAGGGTGTCTGGACCGCTATCACTGTTTGCCATGCTTAATGGTGTTCTGGAAATATGATTCCTGAAATCCAGTTTTTGTAATTAGACTAATAGTATGTGTAGATACAGATGGAGACAGATTTCTTTAATGTGGGAAATGAGACGATGAATACTTGTAGAGTCAGATTACTTTTCAAGAAAACTGTGCAGTCTAGGTGCCCAGCAAAGAAAGGTGCAGTTTCAAGAAAGGTGGAGTCCTATTCCTCTTGCACAAGCTCCGAAGTGTTGCCTGTATTGGTATGACACATGAAAGTGCACCACACTTGAGACTACTTAACTGGACTATTATTCCTACTCAGTCAGAAGCAATGCTGACAAGGGTGCATTGTATTCATATGAAATAGTGTTCAGTATAAGCAACTGAACTACATCAGTTGCTATGAGAGGTAAAAGGTATCATACTGTGACTTCCCTCATGCTTAACGTAATTCAGATAAAAAGGTGATTGGGCTATGAATACAGACAAATCTCTTCTGTACTGTAATATTATTGAAATGAAGGTGTTTTTGTGGAACATCCATATTGAAGCAAATGAAAACTAGAGTCCAGCTCTTTTTTAACGTGAATAGATGCATTTTTGATCACAGTCTAGCTGGTAGAATTGAAAATTTTGTTTTTCATGGTCATACTTTCAGGTGAAGTCTTAAACAAGCTGTTGTAAGAAAATACGAATTTGAATATTTGTGTATTCAAAGTTGTGAGCATTTCATTGTGCCTTTTATAGAGTGATATAACAATGGTTCTCTTTTTGTATGGCTGTTTCATGTCGGTTCGCTAGAGGGCAGTGCTATGCAAGAAATGTTTGTCAGTGTTTCTACACTTTTTGCACGAGATTATATATACACCTTTTAAAGCACTTCAGTGATAGCACTTAAAAGCCAAATCTGCTTGATGTATGGCCCTCTGAAAATAAATGGAATGGGGAGTCTTTCTGCTATGCTACATGACTACTTTCTGATAACTTCTTGAAATCAAGTTTAATTCTTAGAAGTATCTTTAACCAGAAGTTGGTGAACTACCTTTTGATTACGATGCTGATAGTGTACTGAACTGATCAGAAACAACTTACCTGTCAGATTTCCAACAAGAAGAGATTATCCTGTTTTCACCACAAGTTAGTTATTGGACCATATCTTATTAGCTGAACATAGCTGTAAAATATGAAACAGATTGAACTTCTTGTTAAACTACAATGCTTGATGGCTTCAGGCTTTTAGCTGTAGGTGTTCAAAGTTAGCTTTAACTCATTTAATCTTTTTCTAAAGGCATTTGCTATATTAATTTCAATGTTTGTTTTTTTTCTGTGCTACTCATGACTGATCTGTCAGCTTATGGCTGATGTAGTGGATTGTTAGGTATTCCCACCATAATACATCTTTTTCTGTGGAACCCTTTGGAGCTTGCGCAAGTTAAAAATGTTGAACTAGTGGTTATAGTTCCCAGTACCAAACCTTTCTGGATCTCTTTAATACTCAAGCTTGTATCCCTGACATAGTTACTTGCTGCAACTTCTGTAAAATGTGATTTTTTTACAACTTGTTTTGACTTCATTTGTTTTCTATCTTCTGCTAATGAGTGACTATTAACATAGCGGGCAACCAATAAGAAAGATTATTCCGTTATCTGGCCATAGGCTATGTGAGTTCTGCAAGTCTGAAGTGTTGTAAGATGCTGAGTCTACAAGAGACCAAAGGATCAGAACAGCAACTCTACCTTCTAAATCTTAATGGTGGAATGACAGGAGAATAGCTGGATCTGCTGCAGACAGGATGGGAAGGAAAGGGACGTAGAAGTGAAGATTGCATGAGTATTACTTCCAGTTTGCTTAATCTGTGAGGTATTTTAGTGCTCTGTCTGGAGCACAGAGTATGTTTGGCTTCAATGGTGTGCTGAGAGAACAGCTAGAGTATGCGTAGGTGACCCTGCTTCAGCAGGAGGGTTGGACTAGATGACCCACAGAGGTCCCTTCCAACCCCTACCATTGTGTGATTCTGTGATGCTGTCTCGCTGTTCTTCAATGCCTGCTGATACTGCATGAACAGGATTGAACTAATTGTTGCTTTCGTATGAGTTACAGGCTCCTGCTTTACTGATGACAGATTTACTTGCAAATTCCTGTCTCAGGCCTGGCTACGGCTTCTGTGAATAACAAGAAGTCTTAAGAGCTTTGTTTAGACTGTTCTTTTTGTAGAACAGATAAGCTGGGTTTTCTGTTGCTTTGCTTAAGTTGTTCTGTTTTTTTCTCTTCTGCTTTAGAGTGGAAGGCCACCTACTTAAAGAAACCCATGAAGTTTATATTTAAACTTCATCCATCCAGAGATATTATTTCTATTGCCTGTGGGAAGACTCTCAAATCAGTATGAGACAGCTGCTCACAGATGGTGCCTCTGACTTGTACTTAGTATGTTGTGAGCTTTTCACAACATGCTAAGGGTTTGGCTTTCCAGCCCTTAAGCTAACTGATAGAGGGTGATCTCATGAATCCCTACAAGTGATTCATATAAGAGGGGAATGTTCTCTAAAATAAGTTGTTTTAACTGTAAATTTAGATTTCTTTTCTCCTACCATAAAATTGGGTTTCAGTTAAGCTGATAAGGCATTGAGTAACAGCAGAGATAGCAGCCTCAGACTTTAAAGACCTAACCTTGCAGCATATGTTATCACATACCAGGCTGAACAGTGAGTGTTTAGTACTAGATTCAGTTCATCTTAAAGAACCTATGTGCAAAACAACAACCATGTATGCTGTAATTGCCTGTTAAATTGGGATGACTGTTTTTACTCTTCAGTGGAGTGCCTTGTATCTGACAACACTTCTAGGCAAAGGTTGCCTAAAAATAAGTCCTGGAAACTGTTGTTTCAGTGGTGTAAATATATCAACACTTAATTGCTTTATCAGAATTAAATTATATAAATGAATTTCTCTTGGCTACTTTAAAGGTTCTTCTGATTTGTTTTTATTCATATTCCGAACTTGAACCAACAATTTGTTTCAGGACTGAGCCTCTCATCTTTAGTATACAGCATTTGTTTTCTTGTGCTATCTTTGATATGTTACTTGCCTGTTGAGTTGCAGATGCCCAAAATAATAGCTCATGAATAATTTAACACTTGCACTAACCCAGGGGATTAAAACTTTGTTCAGGGCCGCCTTGAACTTCTGTATCAGCCTGAAAGGAAATGCAGCCGTGAAACTGAGCTAATACAGCTTCTGTTCAGACTTGTGACACAGTTGAGAAGACTCATCTTTCTGTCCTTCATTCTGTATATTGATGTCTTGAAGGACCAATGTGGCTTTTCTCCCCACTGATGGTGGGAGGTTTGGTTGCTTAATTTCATTATTAGCATCTTTTGTATTCAAGGAAGGAACTCGGATTGCCTTTATCACTAGAGCAAGCTTGATGTTCAAATAGGTTATTCACATCTGTAAAAAGCAATACAATGCATCACTAAGAGTTGCAGTTTGGTTTGTGGAAACTTAAATTTAGAATATTTAGAACTCTGAATTTTATTCCTTATCTATTTCTGTTGAGTAAATGCTTGATATCTGCTAGTTGATGATAGCTGTTTAAAGCCTCTGCTTAATGGTGAATTGCTTGTAACTGATTCTAAGCTTAGGTCTGTAAAATTGTGTAGGCCTGTTGTCATAGCAATCTCTTGTTATTACATGTGTTTCTACATACTAAATGTTTTTGGCTTGGCTGGAAATGTTTTGGGTTCCACAGAGGGACCTTGGTTAGATTGCAGCCTGTGTTCCAGTTATGAAATTCAATGGAGTTTACACTTTTGCCTAAATTCTGGAGTTATGGTACTGGCAGCCAGACCTGAATGAGTTCTTCAGGGTCAATATGGGCCCAACACTATTCAGTCATCATAATGATCTGGATGATAGGATTGAGTATTCAGTCATCAAGTTTGAGAATGATCTCAAACTGGGAGAAGTAGATACAACAGAATGAGGAGCCACCATAGAGATGTTGACAGGTGGGAAGATTGGCCAACAGCTGTTAAGGCCTTCTCCTGGAATGGATTAACTCCAAGCAGGAGTTCATGCTGGGGTCTGACTGGGGGATGGCTCTGCTGTAAATGACCTGGAAGTCCTAGTGGACAGCAAGCTGAGCATAAGCCAGCAATGGGTCCTGCAGTAGAAAAGCAAACAGTGTCCTGGGCTTGCATCAGCAAGAGCATGGCCAGGCCAGTAGATCAAGGGATTTGATGATTGCACTGTACTTGGCACTTCCAAAGCCACATCTGGGAGTACTGGTTTTGGTTCCCCGGTTTAATAAACTGGAAAACTGTAGTGTCTCCTGTGAAGGCTTGTAATAGCAGAGAGTTGGAGAGTGCAACCCATGAAAAAGTTGAAGGAATTTGTTCTCCAGCCTAGAGAAGAAGAGGATTAGGGGAGACTGCTTTTCATCTCCTGTAGATAACAAAGCAGCTTAAAGCATCTCCTTAGAGAGCATTCAGGGGAGACCTGAGCCACATTTATGGATGGAGTTGTAAAGTCCAGCCTAAGTTAAAATCTTACCTAAAATACTTAATCTTGTAGGTAGGCCTTTCTGTGGTTGGATAGCTGTGTTCACACCAAAACTTCTAGAATGTCTTGGAAAGCATGAGGTTTTGTTGCCATCACTAGCTGATAACAAGAGATGTTTTTCCCTAGTATAGCTTTTACAGCAAAAAGCTCTAACATAGGGACTGAATTTGCCAGTTACCTTTTGTAGCTAAAGAAAAAAAGAAGTTTGATCTTATTTGGATCAGTCTGTAAACAGTGCTGCAAATACTATTTTAGCTGTGTTTTGGGTGACAAATGAGGCTGTCAGCTGTGAAGTCCTGAAATACTGAGCTGATAGCTAGTAGCCTACGTTATTCTCTAGGAGTCTATGGTAAAACCAGTTCTAATATTTTATAGCTATGCAAAAAAAGTCATGCAGTGCAAGCTGTTAAAGATATAGCTGAATGTGTTCTTTGCTAATGTGTACTTCAAGGAATATTTGAAGGAAAATACTTTTCTCCTGCTCTTAAATACTTTAAAGTGATTTAACAGGTACCACTGTTTCCTTGGGTTTGAAGCCTGTTGAGACACATATGCTGTCTGCTTGTTGAACTTAACCGATGCTGTTCCAACAATTTACTGGGAACACTCACTCTGAACATAAGAAATTTAATTCAGTGAACAAGGTTGTGAGACTGCTAAACTTCTGTTTCATGTTTTTGTAGCCTAATACATGGAGTAATGTTTCTTGAAATAACAAGTGTTTTCGCTTGCAGAGTGAAACTGAAGTTTGTGAGTTCAGTGTTACATGTTTATTTTCAAAAGGTTATTAATTTAAATTGTTAATGTGTTTTTGAGCTACAGTAATAGTAAATAAGACATCTTTTTTTAAAACAGGCGTAGAAATGGGCGTTGATGGCAGGGTATATGGCATGTTGAAAAATACACTAAAAAAATGGGTGGTGTCTTGCTTGGAGTACAATGCATGAGGCATTAGTATGTCTATGTAGGTTCTTAAGTGGGTCAAATTGAGTCCTGTGCAGAAAAAGCTCATGTGATTTGACAGCATGTATGGTGATGCTTATAACACACTGGCATTTTTGTTAAATCTATTCTCAGTAAGAAGTGTAAAGCTGTGCTTGACAGAGGGAGTGGTATTCCTGTGCAAATCTAGAAAACTGCTCATTTCTGAAGTTAGTGAATGTTCAGATGTCAAGCACTCTAGTAGAACTGCGTGTGTTAATTGTGATTAAGAGAAAGAAAAGAACCTTCCTGCTGAGCTCTGCGGGAAGAGTGACCTATTGCTAACAGCCTCCCACCCACAGTAAAGCAAATAAAAAGCCTATGGCTAATGTCTCCAAATGGCTTTGAGAAACTCCTGACCTTGGCCTCTAGATCTAGAAGACTTGCAGGGAAGCAGGGAGGAAATAGTGGCATTTTTTTCTTGTTTAGCTTGTCTCATGTCTTTTTCTTCTCATGTTAGTGGAAAGCTTACAGACTTTGCATTGGAAAAATAAGGCCATAGTGCTGGTGTAGAAGCTGACAAACACTTTGAGTAGTAGAGGATTTGCAACTAGGAGTAAATGCCAACAAAATTTATGAATGTGAATGGGAAGCAGTCTTGGAATATAACTGAGTTTAGGTGTTCACCTACTTCTGCTGTGTCTCTTTACTGCAGATTTTTGTAGTAAATCAGGTACTTTCTACATAATTTCATTTTAAAAGTAAGTTGAAGATGACTAGCTGCAAAGAAATTGTGCATATTTTGCTTCTAAAACTATTCAAGTTCAGTATCTAGGAATTCCTGCATTAGACAGTGTTTTGACTATTATCTGAAGTGGGAAAGTTAAGGTTTTGGAAGCTAAATGATTTGACAAAAAAACCCCAAGGGTTAGCTTGATAAATCTCCAGTGGGCTATGCTTATATAATAACACATGCTGTTGTCCCAGTGATCATGAGACACATAAGTACCATCGGAACAATGTGGGACACTGGAATCTGCATAGTGTGCTTATTATGTCTTACTTAAAGGAAAAGACTTGATTGCCTTAGAGTCTGTAGCAGGAGGGTGAGGAAAAAAACCCAGCAGTGATACCTTATAGCTACAAAATACAGCAGCCTTAGCAGATGAAAATGTATGGCAGAAAATTCGAGTATGTATGTTTCCTTTTTTAGGCGTATGGTATGTCAGCTTTGCCTCTAAACTTGATTAAGGGAACTACCAGTGCAGCTTATGAACTTTTAGAGAACACTGAAGATATTGAAGAAGTGGAGCAACATTTATTAAGGATTAAATCAAAGGTATGGTCTTCACTGTTCTCACTTTCTTAGTGAATTTTTTTTCTTGCTTGCTTCCTAGTTTGTGGTCATGCTGTAGATAGTTTTTGTTCCAGAACAAATAGCAAGGTGACTAACTTGCAGTTATTTGAGTTATCTGGAAACAATCGTGATCACTTGTGTGGTACTCTACTCTAGCTAATAATGGTGCTGACGAGCTAAGCTCAAACTTCTCTGGTCCTGCTTGGTTATATGGAAGAAATGCTTTGTAGAAGTTAAAAGTATTAACCTTGCGTAGTCTGCTACCAAATATGGCATCCAATTTGTTGATACTTCCTCAATGTATTTATCAGCACTGGATACTTGCCACATGGAGATGTCATGAGTAAGATCCATCAAACTATTAATCATCTTTATGAATAAAAAACAGGCCCAGATTTTCTTACTTCCCAGTTAATGTATGTTGCTGTTACAGATCATGACTTATGAGAAGTGTACATGTGGAAATCTGTTCTGAATCTTAAACATCCCTAGCATGTTAACACCATTTTTAAACCCACAATGGCTTTGCAGCTCAGTGGAACACTGTGCCTCATATAAGCAGGACACTTTTAACAACCTCAGCACAAGCTGAAGGAGGATAAGATTTCTCCTTTACATACAAGGTGCTCTCCCTATTCGCAACCCGTTTCAGATAATGGTTTGACCAGTGTTTTCACAGCCCTGAATTGGGAGGGGAAGGGCATTAAGATTCATCACTTTAATCCTGGCAGTCTGTCTGTGCTGTTGTGTACTCTTGTGATAGTAGAAGTCAGCAGTGCTCAAACGGTTCCAACAGTCTTCCTTTGATACTTGGCTACCTCTGCACAGCGTGGGCACCTTCAGTGTTTTAGAAATCTTGTTGTGTAATGAAACCTAAAAAGTAGTTTACCCCAGTTTAAACTGTAAAATTTTATTTTTGTACAGAGTATAACTACAACAAAGGCATCTGTATTACTGAAACCAATGTAAGAAAAAAGAGAAACCCCCTGAAAAATGGAGCATTACTTGTTACAAAAGACTACATTGGATTATGAGAGATTGCAAGCAACTAGTCTGGTTGTTCAATCTAGCTAACAAATAGGATCAAGAAGTAGAAAGTCCTTAAATTAGGTCTATATTTTAATGTGACCATCAGTATAAACTGATTTCCAGTGATTTATGGACTATGGTCAGGATTCTGCCTCAGTCTGTCACAGAAATTGTAGTTCTTCAGTTACATTTGCATGAAGATGTGAAGAAAGTGAGTGTTACTTCTAGTTTTCACTGTACATTACTCTCAGTATGAAAGTATGCAACTTAATCTAATGGAAGGATTCAGTATGTAGTATGATCTTCTGCTATTTGTACTCATTTCATTAGTCTTCAATAATTGAAGCTTGGACTTGCAGCTTGGGAGCTTGGACTGTTTTCAAAAAGTCTTGTTCAAGCCACTGAAGTGCTATACAGGATATGGAAAATATATGTTCCTGATAAAAGTACATTGCGATCTCCAATTTAAGTGTTACATGTGCCTAGAATGTGGTCTTAGTCTTGTAAGCTTTTTGAGAGCTTTATTTGGAATAGATTTGCTTTAACTTCACCAGGTGTGAAGTGTTTCACTATTTGAAGGAAGGGTTTTTTAAAATAAGAAAAAAAATAAATAGGGAATTACAAAACTTAAAAATATGTAGTAGATGTACTTAAACTAAGAATCTTTTTTATGTAAGGTTCAGTTTGTTATACAGTTAGAAACAATTGTGGTTTAACTACCTAATGCCTATTTTGTTGTGTTTTCTTATTAGCATATAATTGAGATTTAAGGATGTGCTACTCAATTTACAACAGAGTGCAATGGCGTTTGCTCAGTATTTAGAGGCTCAGAATTAACGTATGTTCTTAATTGTTTGTTTGGTGGTTATGTTTGTCTGGTACACTCAGCTAATTCTTGAGGTAATGGTTCCTCTTTCTTGGATTTCCATAAGGTTAATTTTTGGAACTGCAAGTCATTCTGCTGTTGCAAGTGCAAGAAAAATAGTGAAGTATCTGTAGTGAAATGCTGGGAAGAAATGCAGATGCCAAGCTTAATATATTGACTTAATCATGGAATTTGATTGGAAGGGAGCTCTGAAAGTCATCATGTTTGACCCTCTGCAGAGCGAGGACACCTTTCAAGTTAGAACAGGTTATTCAAATCACATCAGTGCACTTTAAGCATTTCTAGACATGAAGGCTGCCCTCCCTGTTAACATTTTTGAACATCCTCATTGTGGAGAGTGTTTTCTACCACCTAATAGGAATTCTTCTTGTTGCAGCCTGTGACTTTTACTCTTCATCTTCTTGCTATGCATAGAAACAGTGTGAATTATATACTAAAAGTCTTTAGAGTTGTTGTAACTCATTAAACTAGATGTCAAGTCTGTTTTCTTGATTCAGTGTTCTGTGATCTCTTGTGCTATTTTTTGTAACCAGTGCAGAGATGGTCGGCCTCTGTCATCGAGGGACAGACGGACTGTACAACAACTAGAAGAGAGACTAAGGACACTTCGAAGAAGAGAGAGACATCTGGAGTATATTGAGAAAAGTTGGTGGACCAAGTTCTCTGAAGCTATCCGACCTCTAAAGGTAAAACTTCTTCTCAGTTTTGGAAAGTTAAACTGGAATAACTTCCAGTTTTCTTCTTCCCTTGTAAATCATAGGTCAAGTTTATCAATTACCATCCTGAAGATCAACTACTTACTAAATGACTGTTATACTATACAATGACCGTCCTACAGCAAGCTCTGTTTGAGCTCTTGGAAAACCTTTTACTTTGCCTAAAGTATAGAATTACAGAATATTTTCGGTTGGAAGGGAACTTTAGAGGTCATCTAACCCAACCCCTCTGCAGTGAGCAGGGATATCTTCAACTAAATCAGATTGCCCTGTCCATCCTGGCCTTGAATGTTTCTAGGGATGGGGCCTCCACTACCTCTCTGGGAAACTTGGTCCAGTGTTTCACCCTCCTCATTGTAAAATTCTTCCTTATATCTAGTCTAAATCTACCCTCCCTTAGTTTGAAACCATTACTCCTTGTCCTGTCGCAACAGGCCTTGCTAAAAAGATTTTCCCTGTCTTTCCTATAGGCCCCGTTCAGGTACTAGAAGGCTGCAATAACGTCTTCCTGCAGCCTTCTCTTCCCCAGGCTGAACAATCCCAACTCTTGCAGCCTTTCCTCATAGGAGAGGTGTTTCAGCCCTCTGACCATTTTTGTACCCCTCCTCTGGACCTGCTCCAGCAGCTCCATGTCCTTGTGCTGAGGGCTCCAGAGCTGGATGCAAGACTCTAGGTGGGGTCTTGCAGAGCAGAGGGGCAGAATCTTCTCCCTTGCCCTGCTGGCCACACTGCTTGTGATGCAGCCCAGGACATGGTTGGCATTTTGGGTTGTGAGTGCACATTGACTCATGTCCAGCTTTTCATCCACCAGTACCCCCAAGTCCTTCTCAGGGCTGCTCTCAATTCTTTCATCCCCCAGCCTGTGATAGTGGGAGTTGCCCCAACCCAGGTGCAGGACCTTGTACTTAGCCTTGTTGAACCTCATGAGGTTCACATGGACCCACTTCTCAAGCTTGTCCAGGTCCCTCTGGATGGCATCCCATCCTTCTGGTGTGTCAACAGCACCACTCGGCTTGGTGTTGTCTGCAGACTTGCTGAGGGTGCACTTGATATTGCTGTCTGTCACTGATGAAAATGATAAACAGCACTGGTCCTAGTACAGATCCCTAAGGGACACCACTTGTCACTGGTGTCCATCTGGGCAAGGAGCAGTTGACCACTACCCTCTGGCTGCAACGTACCAGCCAATTCCTCATCCACCAAACAGTCCACCCATCAAATCCATATTTCTCCAGTTTAGAGAGAAGGATGTTAAGGGACTGTGTTGAAGGCTTTATGGAAGTCCAGATAGATCGCATCCATAGCTCTTCCCTTGTCCAATGATCTAGTCATGCCATCATAAAAGGCCCCTAGGTTGGTCAGGCAGGACTTGCCCTTGGTGAAGCCATGCTAATGTCTCAAATCACCTCCCTGTTCTCCATGTGCCTTAGCATAGTTTCCAGGAGGACCAGTTCCATGATCTTCCCAGGCACAGAGGTGAGGCTGACAGCTTGGTAGTTGCCAGGGTCCTCCTTCCTACCCTTTTTAAAAATGGGTGAATTTTTCCCTTCTTCCAGTCAACAGGGACTTCACCTGACTGCCATGACCCTTCAAATATTATGGAGAGTGGCTTGACAACTACATCAGCCAATTCCTTCAGGACTCTGGGATGCATCTCATCAGGTCCCATAGAATTCTGTACGTTCAGGTTCCTCACGTGGTCCCGAACCTGGTCTTCCTTTACAGTGCAAGGGGCTTTATCCTTCTGGTCCCCATCTTCGAGTCCATCAACTGGTGAGAGGCGAGGAGAGAGGTTGCCAGTGAAGACTGAGGCAAAAAAGTTGAGTGCCTCAGCCCTCTCATCTCTTGATACTAGGTCACCATTCTTGTTTGTCAGGGACATACACTTTCTTTAACCCCTTTTGTAGTTGACAAGTGTGTAGAATCCCTTCCTGTTATTCTTAGCATTCCTTGCCAAATTCAGCTCTAGCTGCGCCTTGACCCTCCTGACCACCTCCCTACACAACTGGGCAGTGTCCCTATACTCTTCCCAAGATACCTATCCCTGCTTCCATTGCCTGTGCAGTTCCCTCTTGCCCTTTAGTTTGACCAGCAGGTCTCAACTCAGCCATACCAGTCTCTTCCCTTTCTTGCTCCTGGGGACTGAGAGCTCTTGTGCTCTATGGAGAGTGTCCTTAAAGATCTGCCAGCTCTTTTCTGCCTCCCTGTCCCTGAGGACCATTTCCCAGGGAGTCATACTGACTAACTCCTTGAAGACCTGGAAGTTGGCTTTCCTGGAATTTAGGGTCCTGACTATACTTGTCACCCTTCCCATATCCCTCAGGAGCGTGAACTCCACCAATGCGTGATCACTGTAGCCCAGGCTCCCTCCAGTCTTGATGTCACCGATGAGCTCACTTGTATTGGTGAGCATCAAGTCCAGTATTGTATCCTCTCGCGTAGGGGTGTCTATTACCTGAACTAAGAAGTTATCCTCAGTGCATTCAAGGAATCTTCTGGACTGTCTACACCTCCCGGTGCTACTTTTCCAGCAGATGTCAGGGTGGTTGAAGGCCCACAGCAGGACGAGAGACTGAGCGCAAAGCCCCTTGGAGCTGGAGGAAGAAGGCTTCATCAGTAGGCTCCCCTTGATGAGGTGGCCTGTAGTAGACACTCACGACCAGATCCCCTTTACTGCCTCTGTCTCAGATTCTTACCTAGGCTTTTGACCTGCTCATGACTTTTCTTCAGGGACAGCTCTTCACACTGTATTGATTTCTTGATGTAGAGGGTAGCATCTCCACCCCTTTTTCCCTACCTGTCCCTTCTGAACAGCCTGTAGCCATTGATCGCTGCACTCTAGTCATGGGTTTTGTCCCACCAAGAGACAGTAAGGGCAACGAGGTTGTAGCTTTCTAGCAGCACAGTAGCTTTCAGCTCCTGTTTGTTTCCCTGTGCTGTGTGCATTTGTGTAGAGGCACTTCATCTGGGCTGTTGCCTATATCACCATCTTCAAGGAAAACAAGGAGTGTTCCTCTGAGTGTTTCATGGAAGGTTCCTTGTTAGCTTCTACTACCTCAGGAGCTCCTAGCTCATCTCTGCAAGACTGTGACTGTGCTGCAGGGTCCCCAGCACACCTGTGGGTGACAGGTTGAGGGCCTGTACTAGCACCCTGTCCCTCCAAGCATTGTGTATCATCCCACAGCTTGTCACAGGCAAGCCTGATACAGCAAGCCTGGTGCTGTATATGCCATCCCGTTGTCAAAACCCAAAGTTGTCAGTGACACCAGTCACTGTATATGATTAAGATTGAAAAGAAACAAATCCTAGCTGATCTAATATGGTGCCACTGCCATAGAAAATCTAAATATCTGATCTCTTCTCAGGTATGTGAAAATGGGAAGAAGAGAAGAAGGAATGCTGTAGCTAAAGTTAATCTAAATTATATGTAGCCAGTGGAAGTGAAAGGTACTTTGAGAATATAGGCATTTGGAATGAGCATATTGCCAAGTAATTACTTCATCAGTAGTAAGCTAGCTGTAAAGAATTTAAGTCTTGATTCTTCACCAGTGCAGAAGAGACAGTTACTGGGGCAAAGCTGTGATCTTGGTCTCCCTTTGATCTTAGGACTTTGATTTTAGTAGATACCTGGTTTTTAAAACCAGTACTTCTATGGAACGGTATTGCCATATGAAGTATTTCATGCCAACTAGAGGTAGGAAGAAATTTTTGCATTACTTCAAACTGTAGGCTGCACTTTGAAAAGCTGAGGAGGGGCTGTAAGCAATTTCCTCTAATGTCATTGCTACTGTTAATGCTGAGTACCAGTGGAAATGGGCTGAAATTACAGTTGAACAAAAGATTTGAGTGTGAAATGCTTAGTGGAATTATCTCTAATATATTAGAAATCTAGATTTAGCCCTTTAATTTAAAGGACAAATATCCACAACTGTTCACTTTAGAGATTTGGATGCTGCCATTGATTCAAAAACGCTTGTGTAGTTTCTTGCAACTTTTCCCATTAAGGTTAATTTTGAGAAATGCATTGGCCATGTCTAGTGTCTGTAGGATTTTAACAGTTCATTGTGTTCTCGTAGGGGAGTGTACAATATCATTAGTTAGTTACAGATGATCATTTACTGTCAGGATGTTGTTCCAGTGTCTCTTTGTTCTTATGGTTTGAATGCTCTTTATTGTCTTGGTAACTGACAGTAACTGTGAATTGTTGACTTAAGAATTACAAACTAAAGGGGAGTTGCAGGTGGATAACTTCTCCTGACAGATTTTCACTTGGAATAGGGTTGTGCTATGAAGCATGTTACACAACTTGTTTATTTTGACTTTTCCTTGAGCTGTCCTATGAAGGCCATAATGTCTGTCACTCAATAACATTTTAACTCTTGCAGGACTGTTTTATTGTTACTTTAATAACATTTGAGTTGTCTTTGTACATATATAACTTGTCAATTGTTCAATTAGTGCCTTTCATGAAAAAAGGAAATCTTTTGATATCTGTATATAATATTTCTGGTCAACGTAGAAGTGCAGAAAACAGTTTGGAGCTTTGTTTATTGCTTTACAACACTGCTATCTTTAGTGCAATTTGTATGTTATTGTTCAAGAATGTGGCTGCTTCTCAGTCTTCAAGAGAAATTCCATTTGTTGTGAGGCAAGTACTAGATAACAAGAACACTATTTCTGCTTTGTATTTTGGATGGTCATGTTTATGGGAGTTGCAGACTCTTACTGGGACTGACAGAACAGAATAGTGTGTCTAGGGATAGCACTTAGTCTTGGAGGTCTTTTACAGTGTTAGCTTAGTGTCTATGTTCAGACTTCTATAATCGTACTGCCTTTGCATAAATTCCTGCTTAAATTAATTTATTACTGCTAAATATCTGTTAGCATTTGTTTTGTTGTTAAACAAAGCCAAAACTTTTTTCTCTGAAGAATAATCTCTTTGACATGGGGTAAAGTAAATTTTGGTTTAGCTTGGAGTAAAGCAGTTGTTCTCAGTCAGAGATGAAGCTGTTAACTTTTCAGTTTAGTCAAAAGCAACACATCTGGAAGATCGCAAGGAAATATGTAATGGTCAGCACGGGGTTTTAAAGTAATGTCAAACTAGTTTAATGTCTTTCTACAAAATGTAACCTTTCCTCTAGATAGCAAATCTGCTGTTTCTCCTTCCTTTGTTATGGTTTCTCCCACTTCTGTCCAGTACCCTCAGCAGCAAGAGAAATATGGTATATTCTAGGGATGTAACAGGGGCTTCTATAATAGGAATATAACAAGGTTATGTTTGCTCAATACATGAACAAGATTAAGTTGGGAGTATTGCATCAATTTTCATGGGGTACTTTAAAAAAAATTGTGAACCAACCTGAGATGCGCAAGGTGAGTAATTTAAGAAAATGAAGTGCTCCATTTTGAAGATTCTGTGTGAACAGAGCATGCTCATGTGGCTTAGCTTAAGCAGGGATGTGAAGGCATTGACATCAGTCCAAGTATGTGGAGTCTACTCCAAAGAGAACACTGTTCTCTGCGTAAATAGTGGTACGCTTGAACTCTAGCAAGGGAGAGAGGAACTGTTCTCCTATCTAATATTAAGGATAATGAGGACTTTGTATAGATGTGTCAGTGTCTCCACCTGCTGCTGAAGGCCTGCAGAGAAGCATAGGTATCGTTAATGCTGTCATGAGGATGGAGCACTAGGGTGGTGGTCTGCCTTTTTTAATGGGCTTTTGATTTCTCCCTGCCTCGTGCACCCTTAGCTAGAGAGCTGGAAGAGAGGAAACTGTACGCGTTTGCTTGGACTGTAGGTGCTGTCAGGAGTCTAGTTGCCTCAGAGATGGCATGGCTGAACTGGCAGGCTTTCTTCCTGCATGCACAGCTGCATCTTCTGCATCAGGGAGGTTGGCAGCATGACAAGCAAGAGGTGTGAATATTTCATGTTCTAAGTATACATAGGGATTGCTTAGTATCAAGTGTTTTGCTTTGTCTAACAATCATTTTTAACCCATATTTGTCAAGTTACCTGAAACTTCCTGGAAAGTGGGCCATGTCATGCAATAGTGCGATGGATTGACTTGACTGGCTGCCACATGCCCAGCCAGCTGCTGTCTCACTCCCCATCAACAGGATGGGGGAGGAAATAAGTTGGAAAAATGCATGGCTCAAGGTAGACAAGCAATCATTTACCAGTTACTGTCATGAGCAAAACAGAGTTGAGAAGAATTGCCAATTAAAACTGGTTTAAGTAGTAAAAAACCAAAATCCGCTTGAAACACCTTCCTGCACCCACCCATTCTTTCCCAGGCTCAGCTTCACTCGTTTGGTCCTGACTCTGGAGTGACGTAGTGGGGATGGGGAATAATAAGTTGCCATGAGTCCGTAACACCTCTTCTCTGCTGCTGCGTCGTCCTCACACTTTGTCCATGTTCCAGGATGGATCTACTCCATGGCCTATAGTTCCTGTCAGAAGAACTTGCTTCAGCATGTGGGATCTCTATAGGCTGTAGTTTCCTTCAGAAAACATCCACTTGTTCTGGTGTGGGGTCCTCCATGGACTGAGTGTGGCTGTCTGCTCCAGCATGTTCCTCTTAACAGGCTGGGGGGGATGTCTGTTCCATTGCCTGGAGCAGCACCTGCTCTGTCTCTGAGCTTGGTGTCTACAGGGCTGTTTATCACTTGTTCCCCTTGCTCCGCTCTACTGTCCTGGTACTCTACCCTTAGGAATGTTTTCTGAGAGGGGTCACTAGCTTGGCTGCTGGGCTCAGCTTTGGCCAGCAGTGGGTTAGCTGGAGCCAGCTGGAAAAGGCTGTGTCCAGCACAGGGCAGCCTCTGGATTCTTCTCGGGGAGGACACCCCTGCAGCCTTCCTGCTGCCAAAACCTTGCCAAGTAAACCCAATAAAACAGTAAGTGTTTCTCATGAGGAATCCAGCTTTTCTTCTTGGTCAGTACAACTGCCACCAATTTTCTTCACTCTTAATAGATACTGGTGCTGAGAAGATGAGTGCTGCATTAAATTTTTGTGGTGTTTGTGTTGGTTCAATCACAGAATGGCTGTCCCAAGTAGATTCACAGTTTCTTTTTCTGTTGGTGCATGAGTACCACTGTAGTAAAAAATTTGGGCAGGTGAGTATTTTTTTTTTTAAGCTTTTTGAAGGGGCAAACATTAACAGTTTTTGGAAGTTAATTTTCAGGCTTTTTAAAGTACCACCTAAGTTTGTGGATCATGTGGTCATTCCTGCTCAGAATAAATTGTCTTAAATTCCATGATTATCTTAATAACACTTTGGAATTATCCATAGATTAAGCAACTTAACTTGACTGAGATCTGGGAGCAGGGATAGGAGGCAAAGAGCTCTCTAAACTTAAACAAGGATGATGCAGGGGGCACAGGAACATTTAGGAAGATGAAGGGAGGTACCAGGGAAAAAAAATGTAAGCAGAACATGAATAATGTCAGAAAAGACTTATCAGCTTGTGACTTGATTATGTGCATTAGCCGTAGAAAAATACACTAATCAGTTGAATATTTCCAAATTATTTGGCCTGTCGTATTAAACTGAAATGCAGGTCCCCTATGACCTAGAAGTAGCATGCTTCCATTTTTAGTATTGAGAAATGTCTATATTGACATTTTTGTCTTGGTTTTTGCTTAGCCATGTCTTTTAATCCCTGATGTTTGAATGTAAAACAAAACTTTAAAGCAGTTCTTACTGTCTTCTGTGTTAGGTGCTTCCTTACTTGCCCGTGTAGAGGCTTTCTATTAAGATGCTAAAGGAACTCAGTTCAGGCAGCAGCACAAGTTGTATTAGGTGTTATTTCAATTAATTGCTTTTGTAATATCTGCAGTCTTGAAGACATGGTTCACTGTTTTTTAGAAGTTACTTGTATACATACTAGCTTGTACAACAGATTGTAGATTAGAAGACCCAAACAGACTCTTAGAGGTGATCAAAGTGATGTAAGTGCAAGACAGTAGCTCATAAACATGTTCTGTAGCAAATGATGGAGTATAGGTGGGTAAGGGGTCTGTTTAGTAGCTGAGAGATATGAGGAAGTGGCCTGGAAATGGAGCAGTTCAAACTGATTGTAGTGGAGGAGGTAACATAGTTTGAGTTATGGTTGCATTCTTTCAGAAAGACTAGGGAATAGGGAAGATCATCATCTTGCGTTGAAGGTTAGACTTCTCAATATAGATCAAGGGTTGCTATCTTTATTTCATAATAACCTTACTAAATTCCTCTGTGTGGTGCTTGACTGAAACCCAAGCTTTTTGTTTTTGCCTGTTCTAGTAGTGAAAGCTTTTCAGCATCAGTTGATAAATAGTCATGCTGTGAGAACAAGATGTTTTGATGAAGTGCTGTCCTTTGCTCTGAAGTTGAACATGTAGTTGTTCTGAGGGGCTTGGATTCCTTTTCATTTATGATGTGACACAAAGAAAAGTTTTGTAAATTTTCATGGCTAAGTGTATTTAGTCTATCTAATCTTTGAAGATACTCCAGCTGGTTTAAAGCTAGTAAACAGCAGTACAGTAGTGTCACAAGAAGACTGTGGATGACATATGTCCTTTGCTATAGGTGACAAGTAGAAGGCAGCAGTGAGCGTATAGCTCCTGCTGCAATGTTTTTCTAGCCTATCTTAGGCTTTTTGTGGGCGTAAAGGAAAGGAAGTATTTATGCTTTCCTTTACCCAGATACTGAATGATAAGCAACTGGAGACATGCTTTTAATTAAAGTAAGGTTGATATGACATGGTAAGCTTCAGCTTGACTATGTAAGCTGCAAGCTCAACTACTAGTCTGAGTGTTGGTATTGTCTTAATCATTGGCCAAGTGCTGGTTAATAGGCTAGAAATAAGGTGTCGATTGGTCTGTAATCAGAGGAGGTATGAGGAAAATCTAGGTACACAAGGATCCCTTCTGTGGAAGGCCTAAGTCAACTGATGCTCTGAAATTGAGCAAATGTAGGTTGATGTTAATTGCAGATCGTTTATGGTTCAGTGGTCTTTATAGCACTGTGGAAATACGGAATGAACTCTTAAGGTAGAATGAAGGTCTTTAATATTAGTATCTTCAATCTTGTATTGAATGGGGCTGGATTTGAGGTTAAAATGGGAAAAAGTGTGCTTTTTCAACCACATATCTACTTCAAGTGTTATGCATTACTTCAGACATATTCCAGAGGAGGTATGGGTAACCATCTACTGGCCATAGTTGGCAAAAGTTAAGGAAGTAATGCAAGCTTCAGACTTTTGGTCTTAATTGTTTTTAAAACATCTGTTTCCTCTACAGCTAATACCTAGTGGGAGTTTGCTGTGGAGAGGTAAAATCTTAGTGTGCTTAAATATGTGGAAATGCACAAGTTAATACTTACCTGCATATTAGTCTCTAAATCTATACTTAATAAGGCCTATATAATTTTACTTGTTTTATAAGCGATGTTCTAATATTGTGTTTGAGTTTGCAGATGGAAGCTGATCTTCAGAATTTAATGAACAATAATAATAGCATTGTAACTCTGAATAGCTTTAATAAGCAGCTGTAATAAAGTTCTTAACCTTTTCAAGATGATTATGTGCCAACTTTTAAGGTTAATAAAATAATTTAAACTGTGAAGCTCCCTCATTCATGTGGAAGACCATGCATTGTGTTCCTGCATATAGAATTTGGAAATAAGTCTGTCTAGGTTGTCACATCTAGCAATCTGAAAACATTATTGTTTTTGGAAGCTCAGTATGCTTATCGAGCATATTCTGTGACTAAGGTTTGTAGGAAAATACAGCAAACTTGTTGGAATCGTAACTGAATGGGTTTGCTATCTGGGCTCGCTTTTGTGCGCTATGCCCTAACACACCCAAAGAAAAGATTGTGAGGGAGCAAGCCTGCCAAAGAAGTGGAGAATGATTTCCTGAACTAGCTTGTAGCCCAGGAGAAACAATAGGATGTGTTCTTGTTGAGGACAGCTTGGAGAACAAATTCCCTGGCTTGTGCTGTATTTGGAAGGCATAATAAAAACACTGCTCTGTGTTTTAATTAAGATCTTAAGGAACGACCTTATTTCTCTGAAACTACTGGATTCAGACCATTCGTAGAACTGAAACAAATGAAGCCACCTTGGAAAGAAGGTGGCTTCTTCCTCTAAAGATAAAAATGAGAAGGAAATGGGGAGAACAGAATGTACAGATATTGGAATATTACTTTCAGTTCTCTAGACTTAGTGCTAAGTTGCCTGAATTCTTCCTGTTTACAATAACTTCACACACTTTCTCTTTATTAAGGGACTAAACTGTCTAGCTTTTTAAGCTGTTGGCTTATTTTAATCTAGCCCTTAATGTCTGAAAAGTCTGAATGCACAAACTCAGCCTAACTGCTGATATGGTTGGTCTACAAAATCATCATTTACTCCTGGTAAACTTAGTGTTTCATATGCCACCTTGGTTTAGCCAAGAAATTCTGTTCTTATTTTGTACATCAGGCAGTTCGCTATTAGTGTACAAAAGCTTGCAAAAAGCCTGCTGTGTCTGATTTTTAAAAAAATAGCAGTATCTGATTGAGTTATCCTGGTCCTCAAAAAATTTTTACTTGTACTTATCTAAGCTTATGACTTGCTGCCTAAATAACCACAGCAGTTACACTTTTTTGGTTTCAAATTCTTGAATTAGGGTATGCACTCCAAAGGACAGTTGTGGGGCAAATGACATGCCTAGTGCAGCTAAAGGGGAATGGAAGCTCTTCTAGAACCGTCTCCAGAAGAGAGGCCTTTATCTGGTGGTTGTGATGTGGTTGCAGTAATCTTATGTTAATCACTCATGGATAGATAGTGTTTTAGAATAATAGTATTTAAGTAGCACTTACCTGGGTTTTCTTAGAACTCAAGTATATTTCCTACTACCTTAGTATTTATAAGCATCTTATTTTTTTCCTATCCGATTCTCAAGTCTTCACATCACTTCAAAGTTACATTTCTAGTTGACTTTAACCTTTGAGTCAAAATACTGTGTGCAGTTGATTTCTATAACTTGAACCTTGAAAGTTGCTTTGAATAATCGATACTGATGAGTAACTGAGAGGACTTGCAGGCAGAAACAAGAAAAAAGTAGACGTGGTATTTGAACTTGGTTATCTGAGTGTTACATCACTCCCTCAAAGATTTTGTCACTGAGTGTTTGATTAGTGCCACAGAAGGGAGCTCTCACTCGGGAAAGGTGAGATGTTCCTTATAAGCTGTGTCCAGGTTACCTCTTGTTGGAAGGTGAGCGTGCAGGTGTGGCCAAGCTAAGGAAAACAAACTCTGATTTTCCCTTAATTCAACCCAAATGCAGGTATATAGTTCAGGTTTTCTAGATAATATAGCAAATACAGGTTGTGTTTTCTACTAAATGCTTTGTTTATTTAATATAAGATCTTAGTTGTGTTCTTAATGACACTCTTGACTTGCAGGTAGACTTCTGTATTACACTGTAGTGTGTGATGTACTTTAACACTTGATTTCTGAGCTTAGTATATCCACCAGACAAAGAGATGGTTCTCATCTTAGATCAACTTTTTAAATGCTTGACATAAACCCTGTTTAACAGAGTAAACTTTTTGTTAGCACTTCTCAAGTATTTACCGAAAACTTACTGGTTTAAGTGTGTTTTGAGCTCTGAGGTCATCTGAAATCATTACTCCTTTATTGAGACTTAGACAAGTCTTCACTTTTGTCAACTGCAAGCACTTTCAATGTAATTGTAATAAATCTTTATTTCTAGATTGTGTGGGGAGTGTTCTTCGTCATTGTGGCACTGCTATTCACTGTCTCTTTGTTCTTGTCAAAGTAAGTACATTTCAGCTTTATTCTTAACCACTTAAACTACTTAGTTTCTGCTCTAACATCAAAATCAGGCCTAGTTTGCTTCAAGAGTCAGCCCACTTCTGTGCTACATTTCTGTAACTAGAGTTGCATTTCTCACTAAAATAGTATATATTGAAACTGAGCAAAATGTGCTAAAACAGATTGAGAAAAGAACATGGTTCAGCTTGATTGTGTGCTGCTGAAAACAGTTCTGATTCAGTAGAGGAATTAAGCATATATGTTAGGGAAGTTTAGTTCAGACTACAGAAGTATTCTGATTGCTTGAATGAATCTTAATGCTTGTAGGTACTTGGGCTGGGTAACAGGTGCTTAAGTTCTTGCAGTAAATGACATGTATAATCCATTATGGTGTGCATTACATTGTAATTGTTTCGTGGCATTGAAAGCAATATAGCTAGCTGCAAATCTAGTGGATTTCAATGAAGATTGACACTAACTAGAGGTCTTAAATATTGGCAGTTCAATTTTTCAGATTTAGTTCATAGGGCTTATTTGCCCAACTAGTGAAAAGCTAAAATGCCACGGAGATGCAGAAATCAATATGCTTTTTCACAGGACAAGTACAATGAGTGTGGTAAAACAAAGCGTGTGTCTATATGTGAAAAATCTGTTAGTCTTTAGGTTTAGTTCAGCTTTTTTTGAGCTGCTCTTTTAAGTTAAACTGAAGACAAAGCTTTGGAAGAACCATAGTAGTTACCCATTTTTTCTTAATTACTGCAGTTTGGATAAAGCTCTGCATTCGGCTGGCTTCGACTTGGGATTTATAATTTTAGGAACTAATCTGACCAATCCATTGAATATGCTGTTACCTGTTCTTCAAACAGTAAGTAAAAAATTGGTAATGTACATATGTAAGGATGCTGCTCTACTTTCTGGTAAGCTGTCAAAAGGCAAACTATGCTTCTCCCCAATTAATTAAAACAAAATTGTCTAGGTATATGTGCTGTAAAAGCAAGGCAACTTCCTTGTTAAAAATCTTCTAGCTATTAGATACTGATATGAAAGTCTTGGGTGGATGGAAGCCAGTTGCTGGGGGAAGGTGGTGCTTGAGACTAACTTCCATCTGATGAGAACATAATGGCAATGAAGACTGCCATCACTTGTAGTTACCATGCACAGCATAAAAGCAACTTTCTCCCATACTGTACCTACCTTATAGTTGTTTGTGTAATGAATAGTTGCTCCCCCTTAAGTGAGGTAAATGCACTTTTTTGCTTTTTAATATATTTATTGCACCTTGAAAGGTATATTACACTCTGCATTTATGTATATTATAGTAATGCATTAGTCTCTGAAACAAACCCTAAATGAGAACAAACATTTGTTAATGTCAGTAGGGTTGGAAGGCAACAAGGCCGCATATGAATTTGGCAGTCAGTCATGGGGAAGCAAAGAAAAAGAGAAGACTTAATGTAAGCTAGTGCTTTACTCCCCGCTAGCTGAGTTCTTTGCTTATTCTGGGTATAATGGGTTGGCACAATACATTGCTTCCCTATTGTTTCTAAACCATTGAACACCTAAGCGTGCAGTTTACTGAGAAGACTAGTGTTCAGCAGCAGTATTATCTCAAGCTGTTATTAATATAAATCCAGAAATCAAGAGCTGTATGCAAATATGCTCAGAAATACTCACAAATAGAATGCCTATACAATCCTAGAAGGATTGTTGCCACTGTGGACTTTCTTTTAAATGTACTCTCCAAATGGCATTAAGTATTTCTTGCCATAATTTTGAAGGATTATACCTTTTTAGGCCAAGTTTTAAATTAAGAAAAATGCTCGGTTGCTTTCCGAAACTAATTGTGTAAGCGCTGTTAGCAGCCAAATGTGTAAAACTTTTAAATGGAAGGACTCTTACCTCCTCAGATGCTGTAAGTAGAAACTACTTATTTAGCTTTCAGTGGGGGAAGAGCTTGTTTTCTAGTTTGAATGTTTTTTTTGTCTTTTTAACTGCTTGTGTTCTTCTCATTTTAGGTTTTTCCACTTGATTATATTCTTATTACAACTATTGTTATGTACTTTATCTTCACTTCAATGGCAGGGATTCGAAATATGGGTATATGGTTCTTCTGGATAAGGGTAAATATTACTTAAGGGTTTAGTTTATAATACTCAGTAATATTTAACAAATATGTGATACTGAATGTAATAATAAATAGTCTTTATGTACTGCTTCATAAATACTGGATGTTGCAAACAGCATTGTCCTGTATGTCTAATGAGTATTAGAAGCCTATTGTATACTTTTTGTTGCTTTTGAAAGGTGTTCTGTTTGCTAACTGATCAGACCAAAATTGATGTTTTAGTTTGATAAGCAATACAGTCAGCTGACTTAAGTGTTTAATCAGTGGCACTTTGGTTTCTGACTTTTAACTTAAAGCCATATGATTCTGATATACTGGAAATATTAGTGAGTCTTATGGTCAAAATCTGAAAAGTGCATGCAATCAATAATGCTTGACTTGCTTTTTAGCTGGAAAACAAGTTTGTTTAGCTTGATAGGAGATAAAACAGTACAGTGATGACATGACATTCTAAATACAATGCAAATTAATATATTGCTGTATTTGAAAAGCAGCTTTGTATCCAGCAGCATGCCATTCATGCCTGTGACACTTGGTTAAAAATTTCCCTGCTTCTGTACCTATTTTCCCATTAATACTGTCACCTTTTCATGTGGTGACACCCCAGAATTGTGAACAGAGGCCCTGAGTCTTTGCAGTGAGTGGTAAGATTTTCTGTTGGTTTTTGTCTGCCATCATTTACCCCTCAGCTGCCAGCTGCTTTACCCTAATATGGTACCTCAAGTTGAGCCTTTGGGGATTACAGAGTAAAGTGATATCTACAAGGTAACAGCGAGGGATTTTGTTCCCTGCAGTGTAAAGTGGCTAAGATGCCACTATATGATGCGAAGTTTTCTCAGAGCCTGGGAATACTAGCTCATAACTCCCTCCTCTGTTTCTAGATAGGATTAGAGGTGTGGTAATAGATGATGCCTCTCCTTGACTGGAAGACACAATATTCTTTGACAAACCAAGGCACAGTTTGTTATCCATGATAGGCAACACCATTTAAACCTTGCCACTGACTGCTGGTTTGTAAATGTTCTGGGTCATTAATAAAATTAGTTTGGTTAAATAGCTGTGCTTTGAAATTCAGATAAATAGACCTGAAAACCTGCTTTGAGTCATTGGAATTAAGTTGCCAGAAGATAATTTTAGCAACCTCCCACTTTTGTCAGTAGAATCAAAGGTGTTACGTGAGTTAAAGAACACTTTAAATGCTGTCAGAAAAAAAAAAATCATTATCTTATATTTGTGTATGTGTTCTGTTTTTAGCTTTACAAAATCAGACGAGGAAAAACTCGACCTCAGGCACTCTTGTTTCTCTGTATGATACTTCTGTTAATAGTTCTTCATACAAGTTACATGATCTACAGTCTTGCCCCTCAGTATGTAATGTATGGAAGCCAAAAATACCTGGTACAGGTGAGATGTAATACTTTTCTTTTAAATCCTACCTTCTGTATCAAAACTGTACTGTTTACCATGACTTTTAAAGCTAGGCACATTCTCAGTTTTGAAGACTTTCTTGTAGCTAGGTTTAACTACTAGTAGATCTCTTGATAATGCACAAGCCAGAAACTGGTTGTACTATATGAAACAACTTAATTCCTAGATCATCCTCAGACAGTGTAAAACTTTGAATATTGCTTTACTTGTTTTGATAAGGCAGCTGCTAGCTAGCTTCCACTAGACTTTGTAGTGATACTCTTTGACTGCAGTGAGGGTTAATTGTAGTTTTTAAGGCTCTCTGTAGACTGAAAGTAATGTTGTTCTACAGTTGATAGCTTTTATGTGTGTATTTGTGAGAAGTGACAAAGATAACTTGGTACAGTAGAGGGTAATCAGAAAGAATCCAAGTATAGGCTGATTAATCACATTTCAGATACTTTGGACTATCTAACTTTATGAAACTCATTTCAGTTCTTGTTCTGTAGGCAACTTGAACATTCGGTATTTAGGAGGTTTAATGCATGTTTATTACATTTTGTGCTAGATATAACTAATACAAAATAAACATGCTTAGGTATCTATAAATTGGCTCAACTTGTCAGAATTACAGTAGCAACAAAAAGTAAGCTGAACATCAGTTTAGGAAAGCAGTTTAATTCTATGGTGCGTTTACATAGAATTTGTGGTATGATTATTCACTGTGTATGTAGCCTAGAAAAACATGTATCTGTATCTGAACTAGTTATAACCTCAGGTCTCTTGAAAGGGCAGTTTGTTTGGTTGGTTTTTTTATCCTGTAGACTGATTGTATGTCTCTAATTACAGTGCAGAACCATTGTGGGTGGAAGGGTGGGAAGGACAGTCTTATTAAGGGTCCTACCAAGCTGAGCTTTAAGCTTTTTGGTGACTTGAGAAAAAGAATACTTCATGGTAAAGCTTACAGATAACATGGAAGATTGAAGAGAAAAGCGAATCATAAAGACTGTAGCTAGCAGTTTGTTTTGCTTTATGAATAAAATGGCATGTTTCAGTAAAATAATGTGTGTATATTGAGGGGGACAGAAGGATTTGGACTTGACAAACATTTGTGAGTTAGCTGTTTATGACAAATAGTATCTGAACATAGATACATAGTTTGTAATTAAAAGGGTCAAAAGAGCAGAGCACAGCAGTAGGGAGGCTCTTATGTTGCTCAGACAGCTATTGAAACAATTCTGGTGAGCACTGCAAGAAGGATTAGTTGGAATGGTTGAATAGCACTACAACTTTTCATTTAAAGGATTAAAAAAGTGTTATGGTCAAAATAGCCATCACAGTTGTTTAGCTTCTTGTGTCCCATTTCAAACAGCTGTGTTTAAAGTGCATAAAGTAACTTGGGTAGAAACTGTTTTGTTAAAATAACATGAAGCAAAAAGAGTATTCTGGTAAATTACATCTGGACTGCTCTGGCATACCAAGTAAATACAAGGTTTTCAGACAACATCTCAGAATCTTTTGGAATGTATCAGACATTTTCTGTGTCTGACTACTCTGATAGCTGGATATTAATTTTTTGTGCTTTGAAAAGAGGAGATATGGTGGCTGGGAATGAAGAAGAGTGACAGATTTTTCTGCGTATGTTAGCAATGAGGAGATTCTTAAGAGTTATGAATTGGTTATGATGAAACTGAGAAGTGGCCAGGAACATACACAGGAACTGGGCAGGTGAAACACAATTTTGCATATCACAAGCTTCCTGATGATGGAAGCTGTATGCGCCAGTTTGTTTGGACAGTCTACATTTTCACTGCTTCCACACCACAGTCCATTTCATCACTAAGTAACACCACTGGTAACCAACACTGTGCCTAACCAAGCAATAAATAAGCAATATTCGAAGTCACCTTAGTGGATGAGTGGACTGATAAACATGTATGTCAGAATCGGGTGGCTCACAGAAAGACAGTGTGGAGAAGAAGCACTTCCTGCTTTTCTTTGCTCTACAGTAATTCCCAATCTAGTAACCTGCCAAACTAATTTGTAACCAAAATCGTTAGTGATGCATTAGACAGGTTAGAATCCTGTTTGAATCTTGAACTGTTCTTTGGAGACTGTTACTCTTGACAAGACCTTCTAACTTTGAAGTGCTGTTGACTTTTCCTGAAAATTGAGTATGTGTAGAAAAATGGAGCTATTGTGAGGCAATTAACATTAGCTAGACCTGGGCTACTTGCTTTATTTTACTCTTTGACTGTTGGGATGTTTGAAGCGTGTGTCCCCACTTAATCAAAAGTGTCCTCAGCTATGGTGTCTATAGGAAACTTTTGAAAGCTTCTTTTGGATACAGTGCCCATATCACTGATGCCCTGTGTAGGGCTTTAGTCAGGTTGCATAGCTCTTCAGACACTGAGGAACGCTTGGTTTCATCTCTTAAGACAACCTCTGTATCATCTGCTAAACAGCCGTGAGTAGCTTGTATCCTTTCACAAAGGTAAAGAGTTCTGTCCACATCCAGGCTACCTTCTCAGCTTTGTAACAAAAACATGAGTTTGCCCATACTTGAAGTGTAACTGCTGTTTTTGTTCAGTGAGGCCAAGTTTTTCCTGTTGTCTGAAAGAAAGACCACTGCTTGCTGATGTTTCTACATAGTGGACCTGTAATACTTATGCTGGCCTTTTCACTTCTGTCTGGACCAGTCTTGCTGTAGGTGACACTGATACCTTTCCCTGGTTGAGGGCCAAAGCAGCAGCAGTCAGTTTTCTTCCTCAGTCTTCACATATATCAGAGCAGTGCAGCTAAGCCACAGGACACTGAGTGTCTCCGTTTGTCAGCAGAAGTCCAGAAATATCCCTTAGATGGTTCAGTGTGCAAATAGATCTTTAAGTTCTTGATCCTGATCATAAGCAGGAATGAGTTATATAAGCATAACACTGTAACTCAACCCTTGATATGATAGCTTGCTATTTCCCCGAGTGTCCAAAATGTGTCAGCGCTTGAAGCACACATACTGAGTTACTGTACTTGGTTTTTGTCTCCTGCTTGTCCTTGAGGCGTCCTGCTGTCAGCTTTGGACTGGGTGTGAAAATTGGAACACTGGATCTTTACTCTGACAATACTCATATTGAAAATGTCTGTGACTTGAGTGCTCTACTATATAATGCTAAGTAAATTATTTGGAAGAATTGTTCTGTAGACACATCTCTACTGCCATTTATGCATCTTTTCCCTATCCAGTCATTTTTTTTTCATGCCCTGCAGGGCAAAAGGGGCTCTACTTCACTTATATAGATATGCTAATACGAAAGTGCTGAGATGACAACATTAAGGGCAAAGCTCTCATACCTTTTTCTGGGAAATCAACACAACTTGGGTGCCTCTGAAGTGCCTCAATAGTGCATGCAGCGGGGGAAACAAAGGAGTTAGAAATTTGCATGCTGCTGCAGGTCTGCAGTCTCACTGGGATCAGAGATGTGGTGAAGTACTCACACAACTGGAGTGCTGCCTTGGATAGGTGTGGGCTCTAAGAGGGACAGGCTGGGGTGTCCAGCAGGGAGAGCTGGCCTTTATGTAAGCAAGCAGTGGGGATGTGTAGGGTTTTGCCTTGGGATGGATAAGCCAGCTAAGTACTTCGGGTTAGGGGGCAGATCAGCATGGGTGATACTGTCTGCTACAGGGTGCCTGATCAGGAGAAGTAGCAGATGCTCTCTTAAGACACCTGTAAGTAACTTCATGTTCACAATCCCTGGTCCTCACAGGAGGCTTGAACCACCCAGGTGTCTGCTGGAGAAGCAACACAGTTGAGCACAAGCAATCTAGGAGGCTTCTGGAGTGCACTGATGACTTCGTGACACAGACAACTGAGGAGGTGAAATAAGGAGACAGTGTTTTGGACAGGTGCTGAAAACAAGGAAGAAGTGATCAAGGGCAGTCTTGGCTGCAGGGAGCGTAATATCGTGAAAGGTCGGGATCCTAAGAGGAGAGAACAGGGCAAATAGTAGGATCACAACCCTGGGCTTAAGAGAGCAGATCCTGTCCTCTTCAGGGACCTGCTTATAAGAGTTCTAGCATGCAGAAATGAATTCTGTGCTGACAAAGGTACAGTTTTGTTTCTTTACTGTAATTTATTTCACTGGATGAAGTGATACTGAACTATTGCTGAGTCTTAACACAAATTTTGTCAGTTTTCAGTTAATCCTTAAGGTAATAACTTTCAACTTATTTCTCTTCTGTGGGAGTTAGCTTTGTGCAAGATTACTTTTGTTTAATACTTGTGTAGTTTGCTTTGTGTGGTACTACTTATATTGAAGGATCTTAAATTCGAATGCTAGAAATTGTAGCTATGTAAAAGTGAAAATGGTGTTCAGCTGATAGATTTAATGAGATTACTATTCCTCAGCGTGGCAAATGTGGTTCTTAATTTTTATTAGGAAGGTTTAATACAATGAAGTGCTTTACTTCATATCTCTGGTTTGGAATACACATTTCAATTCTTATGTCTGCTTTGTGAAAAGGTAAAAACCTTTCAGTGGACCTTTGCAAGGTTTTGCCTTGTACAGGAGAGAAGAAAAGATTGCTAGGGAAAGAGAGGCTGGCTTTATGATTTTAAGGTACATCCCATTGCCTTGAGCTTGTGGAAAGCATTCGGACTTGAATCCAGATATGTCGGGTATCTTAAATTACAAGAGTGTTCAGGGAAAACCAGAATAATACCAGATATGGAAAAAAGCATAGGTATTATCAAAGAAAACCCACAGGTCTAGCTATTGTTGCATGTTGTACTTTTAAATTCTTACTATTTCAAAATCAAAATGAATGAAGATAAGGAAGACAAAACTTTGAAATAGCAAGATTCTAATTGTTTTGTGCTTTTTGTATGCCCCTGTTTAATTGTACAACGTATAATGCTGTTCTTTTGAAAAAAACACTCTCTATGACTGAGCACTGTAAGCAGTAATGGTGACAGGTGGCTGGAATACCTCCTGGAGCTGGACCACTGCTAAATGTACACTGAATAATTGAAATGTTGTGTTTTCTGTTCTGATGCTATTGTTTCTATCTACACATTGTCGTCTTATTTTTGGTTCCACTTTAGTTCCTGATTCCTGTGGCTAATCATACTCCTTTTGGATCACTTTCTTCTAAGGCAGTAGTGGTCTCCATGCTTTCATGTGTTTGCATGAAACAAAGTTAACTGTTCATACAAACTGCTGTTTTTTAGGATAGGCACTTGGCTACTTTGAGTGTTGAGAGTGAAAGCTGAATTTACTTAATATTGATAAACTTTGTTCATTAAGTTGTCAGAGAAACACTTAGTTCCATGTGCCAGCCTGTACTAATTTCTGATAGGTTTTAAGGGATGAAGGAAGAAAGGTGTTGACCCTTACTGGTTTCTTTAGAGGGCTTCCTGTTTAGGAAATCATGGGGTGAAAATAAGTACAGTAAATATGAGGCCCTTTGAAGTGAGCTAGTCTATGAAGAAATCAATGTAGTACAAAGGATTTGCGCTGGACTCTGCTGAAATTATTCACTGATTATTCAAAAAGTGTGGTACATAAAGAGTTCATGTGGTTGCTGAAGGGATCAGTTTTCCAAAGACTTGAGACATTTAAACAGGAATATTTGGGTTTTTGATAGTTCACTTCAGCATAATTTTTCTTCCTCCATTCTGGCTATCTAAGTATATTGGATACTATCATCCTGACTTTTAGACCAGAAGTAAGCTGTATTTGGTATCATTATGCAAGCCTAACATTTCCATAGTATCTTCATCAACAAAGCAGAGTTCCAAATTCATTTTATACACAGTTTAAAGGTTTAGTTTCTGAGATGACATTTTTATTTTTCATGAGTCTTCAAAAAGAACACAAGCTATTAATTTTTTCTAAATGAAGGCATATGTAGCAATATGCACATTGTACCACTTACAGCTTACTTTGCATGTACTGTTCAAAACCAATCTTCATTCTTTTGAATATCGTAAGAGGTTTGACAAAGCCTTTTCTATAAAATTATTATTTTATTGGGAGATGTGTTTGTTTCGAGGATTATCATTGTGTGTGGAAGAACATTGCTGGTAGAGTAGTGTTCTAATTTCCTGTATTTATAACACAGAGTAATAAGACAATTGATGGCCAGCCAAGGAATGTGACAACATTTGTATCTAAAAACTGTGATGCAGATGCACCTGAAGGTAAGATGAATTAATTGCTTGTATTTCCTATGTTATATGTGCATGCTCAGCTGTAATAAGCTGCTCAATCTCTTCATGGTTTTAACTTGCTTTGGTTTAATATGAAGCTTTGCATACCTGTGTCCAGAAAACGGCTTGCTTACAACTTATTTAATTCATTTGAAGAATTGACTATTTTTAGTGGAAACCATGTGTAACAAAATATTCCAGTTAAAGCAAATGGGTAATTTTGAAGTTAACATGTATGTAAAAGACCTTAATAATAAACCCTAGCTGGTGAATAGTTTAGCAGCTGAACTGTCACTTCAGTGTTTATGTTTAATATAAAAACATCCAGAGAAGTGTTCTATTAAATTTCGCAATATACTCAGGAAAATCTAAGATCTGAACTTCTCAGTGCAACTCCACAGGTAAGAGAATTCTGGGCTGTTCTATGAGTAACAATATGTGTCAAACTTGATGTCTTAGGCTATTTTCCTGTAATCCTCTTACTATTAATTGATCATTACACTGGATGTTACAGGCAATGTTTGCTCATCTGTGTTATTAACTGTCCCTTTTTGATCAGTTACTTGGGCACAAGATGTGTTGTGGATATTCTGCAGCTGGGAGTAGTGACTAGCAAGCAGGTGGATAATTGTGGAGCTTGACTTTCCATTTACGCAGGCCTTAATGCTGAATTTTTTTGCGAGAATGGTAATGTTTTCTTTCGACTTTACTGCTCTGTGAAACTTGGCTAAAACTAGGAATGAATTTTAGCCTGGTGTCACTAAAAAAAAAAGCTAACTGAAATCATGCTAGATTTGTTGTTTACAATGTTGCCTTTCCCTTACCTCTGCGTATAAATGTTTTTTGCAGTTTGAGTTGCTCTAGCCATTGCAATACTGCTATTTAAGGTCACCATCAATTTTATTGGTTGCTTTGGTCTCTTGTTTGAAAAACTGATCTCAGCAAAAGATTTATTGCTTTTGGAATGGTCCAGACTTTTTCAGGCTGAAGCTCTCAATTGTTCTCATTCTGACAAACTTTCAGCTCCTCTGTATAAAAGAGGAGCTGAATTATGTATGCATCTATATACTTAGAGAAAAGCTTGACAGTGTTTGTCAATTGATAAGATAAATAGTTGTCTTGTATTCTCATCTTATCAGTTTTTGGTAACTACTGAATTCTGACTATGCTTCTAGAAGATCTTAGCAGCTCCTCAAGCTTTCTTCCTGATTGTGGTATTAGGACAGATAATATTTAAACTGTTTTTGTACTGGTGGAGGTAAGTGGACTATTAGTTCTTTGTTCCCAATCCATCAGGCTGTAGTCGCTTTTGAAAAGTGATTCCCTTATATTTAAACTCATCTTCAAATTTAATACAGTTATTTGTCTTATTCCTGGTGATTCATCTTATTTCCAAAGGGGGATGGATTTTTCTCTTCTTTCCCATACTTCAGATAAATCATTCATCCACCTTTATTTTTGATGGCTACTTTTAGACTTAATGCAGTTTTAAGTGTTTTGATATTTTGACAAATTTATTGTCCAATTCATATTTAAGCTGCCATATTTTTGCGATTAAAAGTAGCAGCTCTTCTGTAACAGAGTTTAGAAGAGCAAAATCTGTCATCTTTCAAAATGAGATCACTTTGAGCAAGTTGTACAGACCTTTGTTTCTTATAAACAGCTTGGCTAGTGTTTGCTGGGAGAAGAATACTCACTGGTATCAAAGTGAATTAGTCTTGGCTTTTCTGAGAGAAATTAATAGTTTGATTTCTTCGGACTTCTTGCTTAATTGTAGGAACTGGAATTGGCCTGAAACTTCCTAAATTCCTTCTGTGTTTGATATTTTTGAGTACCTGGAATACTTTGCATGATTTTTTCCATGATTTGCTTTGATCAATGGAAAAAATATAGCTGATACTTAAAACTAGTGGTCTGATGTGCTGAACAGTAGAGGTGGCCTGTGTATGTGATGGTTTTGGTTTGCCATCATTAACACATGTGATTGCACTGGGTATCTTTGAGTCATGTTCTGCCTGCTTAATAGGAAAGAGATGGAGAAGGTATTGATATGCTGTCCTATGCTAGCCTAGTGTAAGTAAAAGATGGATGGATATTTCTTCAATGTGAACGTTAGTGTGATCAAAAGGCTATAGTGGAGTTCTGTACAGATGCAATCAGGCCATTAAAGTGTTTTTCTAAATGAAATAAAAGTTTCTTTTCTAGTGTTCAACTCTTAAAAAAAAAAAAATAGTGCTTAGTAAAAACACTTTATTCACTGTTTCATCCAGTCAATTTTAGAAAGTGGAAATATAATGCTTGCCTTGGAACAGCTGCTACTTTTAATCCTTGATAATGAAAACTAAGAACTATTTTAGATACTACTCTTATGCTCTATGATCAGGTAGAATACGTTGACAAGTGAAACTTATTTTGAAGGTAGGAACTAGATTTTTTTAAATACAATTTCTCATGTTCTTAAGGATACTAGACACAGAGCAACAATAAATGCAGCTAACTTTGAGTTAAGAAAATGATTGGCCAAACACTTGTCGTTTTTATTGACTTCACTGGTACTAGGGTTTTATCTTATGTAAACCACTGAACTGGAATTAAATGCAAATATTTATTTGTCTTCTCAGCACTTTATTTAAACTGAATTAATTCTAACAGGTGTTTTTCCTTAAATGTTATAGTTTGTTTTGTGTTTTAGTGGCTGTGCTGATAGAAAAGTGTATAGCAATCTACTCGGTTTTTTTGAATACTCGGGTGTTGTAGCTATGATCTGTACTTACTGTAACTAAGTGCATTTTTTCTTTCCAAGATGGTAGAAGAGACCTGATCATGTTGTAGCAACTAGTACTCAAAAACTTCAGTGTTATTAAAACTTTAGGCTTTAATGGACAGTGTTTTCTGTATATGTGTTTCAAACCAGCGTTTGGCCTGATGAAAAGGACAATTACACTTTCTGAAGAAACAAAGGCTGTTTAAAATACAACCACAAAACCACACTCTTAAGTATTTATGGTTAAATGTATAATTTGTGGGGGTTTAGCATTACGTTGTCTGCTTTCATGCAGCAAAGCTTGTCTCTGCTCCTGGGATGTAGGAGGTGAATCTGCTTTATACGGAATGCCAGAGGCTGTGATAGTGTAACTACATGAAACAGACAGAACAGAAGCCAAAAAGTAACAGAGCAGGCTATATCTTGTAACTCAGTAAAGTAGCTTTTTCTTAGTTACATTTAAACATCTTGCACAAAAGTCTTGTGTTCTGGTTAACATAAAATTTTTAAATACTTTTTTGGAGCAGCAAATTTAATATGTTTGTTATAGGCAAAACAAGCATTAGTTTTCACTGTTTGATACGGTTGGGCTTATTTGATCATTGTTTTCAAGGACTTGTGCAAGCTGAACTGTTGGTTCCACAGTTCAGTTGAGCATAAGGTCAAGCAAAGGAGTTCAATTAGGTGATTAAGACTTGCAGCTGGACTAATGCATTGAAAACTTGGTATAGGTTTAGCTAAACAGGTTAATAAGATTTAATGTAAATGAGCAGTGACTCAGCTGAAAGCCTGTATACAAGTATTTTCCCAACCTTAATTATGAGAGCTGATAAACACTGTGCTTCTTTCTAGACCAGAAAACCATGAAAGTAGTTTTTTAAGCATCATTCACTTTAAATGCAGAACATGGTATGAATCCCCCTTGACTTGGATTCTCTCAGTTCCTTAACTGAGAAATGAGCCTTACCCAAAGCCTGCTAAATGCTGGGTACAGTCCATCTGCTGGGCCTTTTGCATAGACCTGCACTGACTCCAACTGCGTGTAAGGTGGGATAGAAAGAAGGTTATCTCAATTTTTAAGGCTTTGAACTGAGCAGGACTTACTGTGCATGAATTCATTTGCAAAGTTATGAAATGCTTTACAAAAAGCCAAAATGAGGATTTTGGTGAGGGCTTGGTCCATTTTCCTGTTACTTCACTAAATTACCTTACTAGTACTTCACCCTGAATCTCTACTTATATCTAACATTGAAGTTCTCTATAATCATGAGAACTCAATATAATTAAGCACGATGCTGAACTTTTGACTGCAGAAAGCCTGTTTGGCAGCTGCAAATAGGAGTAACTAAGAATGCTGTAGATCTTCTGCAGACAATTGATGGACGTGCAGTTGTAGAAACATAATTCCGACACATTTTTCTGCACCCCACTGCTGTGGAAAGATACGAGCTGCTCTGAACTACCTTTCTCCCTCCAAGAGGTAGTAACTGGAGAGAGAAGAGGCTGCATTTACTAAGTACTCTGAAATGTTAAATGGGGTTTAGCAGTAAAGCAATTGCATATTCTCTTCTTGCATCAACATCCTAGTTTTATTGCCTGTTGGATTTAAGCCCAACAGTAAAGTGAGATGCTGTGATATTATCAGTACTTTGGAATAAGAGCTGAAGTTTCTTACAAAGGTTTGAAGGGTATGCACCCATTATTAAAAGGAAGTAGTGAACCCAGTGTAAGAACCCCTTTGAGTAAGAAACCTACCAACACTTCGCCTACAAAATGTCTTTTAATAGAGGCAGTTCTCTTACCAGAAGAAGGCATCATAGTTGGCCCCTCTATAAATAGCAATGTCATCAAATCTTTTCATCACTGAGAAACATTAATTACAACATGTATTGGAAGTATTTTCAATGAAATATTGGGAGCTACTTCTGCTGGTGTAATCAAATAATATATTTATCTTGCTACAGACAACTGATGAATTCACTACACAACATTCTTAAGAACAGCCATGCAGAAAACTTAAACAGTAGCCTTGTAACTACAGCTGCTGAAGCTCCATACAGATGTTTCCCATCCATCTTCAAATATGGCTCGCCCAATAGAATTAGAAAGGATCAGTTCATAAAGATGGTCTTTCTCACTGCCTAGGATGTGTCCTGCAACTAGGTTGGATGAATGATACTGGACTGGGAAAATCCTGTCTGAACTGTGAGGGAAACCTGATTGGATTAGTTAATTGTATTATAAATTGTGTGTCTGAAGGAGGCAGAAGATGGGAAAGGATGGAAAGAAAGCCATTGTTTTAAGAGCATCACTAACAAGAAAAGCACTAATTTGCATCCAGCTTCTGATTTAAAACAATTTGGCATTTGGTCTTTTTGACTCTTTAATTGTCATAACTGTTTTTGTTCTCCAGAGAATAGGTACGACATTTCAGCACTGAAAGTTGCCCTACTTTGTCAAATGTCTCTTTGAGTGTTAGCTGGCTATAAATACTTCTCATATTCTGTCCTTAGGTACTCTGTGTAAGGATATCAAGAGGTTGAGATCAATCTGTCAATATATTACCTTTTTCCCTACCCTCCAAATTCTTTTCCTTGTAGTGTGATTTCAGGGTGGGGAAAACAATGAATCCTTCTCACACAGGACAGGCATCCTTCTTAAGTGGTCAGCTAAAGACAGTATGAGGCAAGTAGAAAGGACATGGCAAAAATGAAGTTAACATTGAAGGTCAAGCGGTGTAATGTAGTTTCAAAGAGAAATCTGAACTAGTGTAAGTTGAAGCTTGTACCAAGCTGATACTGGAGAACGTAGTAGGTAGCTAGTGGAAAGTGTTTTGATTAGAATAAAAATGAGAAGTTATGCTGTCCATTGACGGCTTGCTTGCTGGAATTTTGCATATGTGTTCTTCCCTAGGGTATTGCCTTCCAAGTTTATCAATAGTTATATCTTTAAAATAAGAATTGTTGCCTTTAGTTACTTAAAAATAAGATGTTCAAGGAAGACTCAGAAAACATCTCTTGCAGAAGTTCAAATTTAAGTTAGCCGTTTAAAGGCAAGAAATAACAATTATATGGCTTGTATACAAATGCATCTGACCAGTGTTTGTAACCTATTGTACGTGGTGTTTCAAAAGGTGTCTGGTTTCAACAGAAACACAGAACACTCTTTCCCTCTGCAGGTTGATCCAATGTTTTAGTGCTTCCCTGTAGAAAAAGGACGCTATATCTTTTTGGAATTAACATGGCTTCAGATATCAGTCGGTGGTTAATGCTGTACCTTTTCACTATACGTGTGCCTTGTAACATTAGTATTTCGTTCATTTGAAGGTATTCAATAAACATTAGAATCAGGTCATCCTTTAAACTTGTGGAAAATGAGATTATCAGGTTTAGTTTGTTGAATCTCATTAAATGGCTTTGCTCTAGTCTGTTAATACATGCAAATCTTGGCACCCTCTCAGATCCTCTGTAACCAAACTAAAATAGAAGCCTTATAACTGGGTGCAATTTTCCATTGTAATGCTGTAGCTATGCTAGGATGAACTCCGAATCTGAAATGGCAAAAAGAGAACTGATAGGCTCTTTGAATGTATAGAGGAAAGTGGTGAGCACTCATGCCTATGTTTAGCTCAAGCTTGTATGTGCTTGGTTTTTTTGTAAGATCAGGTTCCCTCCTTCTACAACTAAATCCTGCATTTCTTGTTCATACATGCCACTTTGTTTAAATTTGAGTGTTAGAAAAAATGGTTATGTAATCCAGATTGTTCCATAGGATTTTGTTCTCATTATTTAGCATTCAGAAACTTTAACTAATGACATTTTTCCTTCTCATTTCTGTACAAAATCTTGAAGGATCTTATTGGAAGCTGCCTTATGCTATGAAGCCCTGCCAGCACTGATGGGACTTGCAGATTCTTGAGCTATTTAATGTAAACATTTGTTGTGTGACTGCTGCAGTAGTTACAAAATCAGATCTAACTATTTGTAATAAAACTAGGCTGATTCACATGGAGTACATAGTTTGATTATGTATGACCTGATTTTTATATCAGGTCGGGTTTGATTTGCAGATATGCAATATGAGATATTGGATGCAACTTAACTGTAGCTGGAGTCACTCAAAAAAGCAGAGTTTGCTTTCTAAATGATAGCTTGTCCCAAATAATTTTTCTAGGTTTCTCATTAGTCTCTGATTTTCAAGTTCCTGGCCCCTCCTTCACCTGCTAGCTCTGGTCCTTTGGCAGGTTCTTATTCCAAATCTACTAAGCAGCTCTTGTTAATAACATAGGTTTTTGGACTAGGCTTTTTCCAGTTAGACTTTCGGTTTCTACAGATCTCTTAGGTGCCGTTTCCCTACCACTTCCAGCTAAAAAACCAAACAAAACCTTCCCCAAACCACCAAAAAAACCTGCCCAAAACCCCCAACAACTGGGAGGAAACAGCAGGCAGCTTTTTGTGCTTGCTTGTTAGACCTCTAAGACGACTGTAGATAATTGCAAAGTATTGTTTAACATGTGAGTGATTTGATTCTCATGCTTCTGTAGTGCACTGTGGTTCTTCAGACTGCTGCCAGCTTGAAATGTTCGGAGCTAAGTGATTCACATCTCTAACTGGGGAACTATTGTAGTTACATGCCATCAACTGGGACATGAATGAACCCATTCCAGTAGTGTGTTTTCCAACATGTTTTGCAGTCTGAGAAGGTATCAAATGTGTAAATTTGTTGCAAAATTAACTTTGAGGGAAGGGGTGGTGAAGCTCTGTAATGCTTGCATTATTGTGAAAGCTGAAAGAGCGACAACTTGAAGGTTTAAGCAATTTATGGAGAAAGATAGCTGAGGGAGAAGGATAACTGGTATGGGATGCCACAAACTAAAAAAGTGTTGTATAGCAGATTGGTTTTTAGCTAATGAAACCAGAGACGCAGCAGCAGAGGGGCTAGATTGTGAAGTGCAAAGTCAGGCTCAACAGCAGAATGAGGCTAGTATTAGTTTTGTGTGTGTATATGTGTCACAGCAGAGAAGAAATTGGAACAAGTGGGGATGTGCTCGAAGAGAATATGTGAAGAATTGCTTTTGTAGAAACTGTTGAGTAACAGGCAACTAAGAGCATAGCCATTTTCCTTGTTTAGCCAACAGGAAAAGAAAGAAATACTGCATTTGTGGCTGGGGCCAGCTGTTACTGCTACTCCATCATTCTGTTTCCAGAGAAACCTGTGAGAGTGGTACATGTAATATCTTAAACACAAACTTCTGTGGTTGGAAGTCCTGGAGTGACCGTAATACTTAAAGAAACATGGTTGAAGATGTTAAGTTGCAAGATTATAGGTACAATAGCAAAGGGGAAATGTGTAATTACAAAACTCGTGATATACCTGCTAATATGTGAAGACTCCTGAAATTTATTTTGTCTTGTCCATCTGAACACTTTGGTCCATAACCAAAGCCAGAACCAGAAACAAGTCCATATTCTGTCTGAGGTTTGAATTCTTAGTATGGTATTAATTTTGAGGTTTTATTACTTGCTGCCTATTTTTACCATTTTGTGTTTGAAATGTTTTTTTTTATTAAATGGGAAAACCAGTACATGTGTCTCAGGATTGCTTGCAGTACTGTAGCGCTCCTTCTCTCTGGTCGAAAGGGATTCCGATCACTCATTTATGCTAGAAGTGGAAGTGTTGCTGCTTCTTAAGAGAAATCAATTGAACATTAGGCAGTCATGAATATGGAATACGGCTGTATGGGTCTTCCACCATTAGATACCACTTGGTTTCTTACCTAGTTGAAGTGTCATGATTTTGTGGGCCATTAACATCCTTGTGCTGTTTCTCTGTATAGGCAAAGTTACTTAACTTTGGTCAGTTTGACTGTAACTCTTTTCATGATTTCCCTGGTGAAATTCTGAATTGCAAGGCAAAATTACATAGGACTTCTGTGTATTCTGTAGCCACATACAGCCAGTCCATGGGTCTTACACATTTTCATAGTCTTTCGTAGGTGGTCTCAGTTACAACACACTTTCCTTGTCCAAGAGGAGATAACCAGTTAAGAAGTTCCTTTTATTTTGAAGTTTGAGAAGGCAGTATCTCTGTTGCTGCAAAGAAAATGTTGCGGTTGTAAAACAGCAACTCTGTCAGAGCCCTTAGTTTACCTTGATGAGTTGTGTAAGGAGTGTACCTATCTGGAAATCATTCTACCATCCAGTAAAACATTTGCAATCATAGACCTTAGAAGTAGTCTAAAGGCTGCTTCATCTTTTGCTGTTCAGTTTCTAGTAAGTAAAGGCATGTTTCTCTGAGGCCAGGTTCAAGCCTGAAATCTTTGCCCTGTACCTGCTCAGTTCATAGGAATCCTAGTGTTTTTCTCACTTTGTTTAAAGTACTGGTGCACTGTGGCAGAGAAAAACATTCATGTTGATACTACTTGTAGGTGGCAGATAAAATCTAGGAAGGTGCTTGAATGGCCTATCCAGCTGTGTTCCCCCAGTTACAGCATCCAAAGCCGACTGTTCCTGCTCTAGTTGTTCACTCTGTGTCAAAATGCATTTTAGCTTTGTTGCAGGAAAGCCATAGTAAGAAAATATGAGTATCTTTAAAAACAGTTTAGAAGCAGTTGACTTGTTTTATTGTAATGTGGAACTGACTTGGCCTCCAGGAATGTTGTTTGTACTGTGATATAAGATGCTGCTTGTCTTAAGTCACATAACCCAAGTGAAGCTTACAAGAATGACAGTAAATAGTAAAATAGGTATGTCATCGTATCTTAGTAGCACGATGAGAAATAAAATCTGGAAATAAAAAAAAAAGCCTAGAAAGAATATGTTTATGATGTCACAGCTGTTGAAGTGCTGCTGCATCCGAGATACCAGAGATGTGTTTTAACCATTATCCCATATAAATGTTCCTGTGCAAGTTAGAGGATTTAAACTGTGAGCAGGGGCACAGGCCAGATGCAGACCTGAAAATAATAGTGCCTCTAAGGAAGAAATGCAGGTTTCCCCTTAATTACACTTTCCCAGGTGAAATATCAAGCCTTCTGGAACTTGATGTATCATTTAAGTTTATGAACACATCAAACCCTTTTTTGAAGCTGAAGTTGTAAGTTGGACTGCAAGCAGCAGCTGCTTGTGATACAGCTTTTGAATGATTGACAGCATGGCTGTATGAAACACTAAGTGTTCTTGGGTACCTGAAGCCATGCCTTCAGTGCTTTTAGGATTTGGAATATGCAGTGCTTATCTGTTGTAGCAAAGTAAAGCTGCAGATTTTCCTCTGGAAGTAGTTTTGAGTGGATTGAAAGCAAACCTAGGTTCTGCTTGAAATTGGACATGTAAGCTGCATCTACCTGTGGATGACGTTCTTAGTCTCAGCTTGAGTTTTCCATCCAAAATACCATATTTAAGTGTTAGATCTAGCTGTGTTGTCTCTATATCTACCTTCATGTAGTGTGAATTGTAATGGTTTTTGAGCGCACACAGGACCTCAAGAGGTAGTCTGGTCCAACCCCCCCAGCCAGGTCAAGGAGAGCAGGTTGCTCAGGTCCTTCCAGTTGTGAGTGTCTCCACAGATGTAGATTCTGAAACTTCTTTGGGTAGTCTGCTTCAGTGTTTAGCTATGCTGATAGTGAAGCTTCTCGTGTTACCTGATAGGAATATTTCTTTCTGCAACTCTGTCATCTGACCTTTTGTTGTGCATGTCTAGGAAGAATCTTGCCCTGTATATTGTAGGCCCCCACTAGCTAGAAGTATCAGTAAGACACACCTGCAAGCACCTTTACTCCAAGCTGAACAAACACATCTTCACTGTATGCTGTGTGCTCTAGCTGTTGCAGTGGTCCTCTGATGGACTTGCTCCAGTATGTCAATGCTTCTTTCTTACTGGGGGTGCCCAAAATGGCACTGTTGCAGATGCAGTTCTAGTCAGAGTAGAAGGAAGCAATCGCTTCTCTGGACCTGCTGGCTGTACCTGTGTTAGTGAAGCCTGATATTTGATTACATTTGAGTTGCAGATGAACACTGATATTACGTGTTCTGTTTCTCTCCTGGGATATGAGGTCACTTTCTGCGAAGTTGCATTGTATCTGGTCAGCCCTCAGCCTGCACTGTTGCATGGTGGCACTTTGTTACAGGCACAGGACTTCTGTTAAACTCGGACGACAATTTCAAGGGGCTGGAAAAATAAGATCCCTCTGAATCTTACCGTCTAGTGCGTTGAGTGTCCGTTTCCCACTTCTTCCCAGTTTGATCTACAGATTTATGGAGGATATAATCTGTTTTATTGTCCAATTGATTAATGAAGAGGTAAAACAAGTGTGCACCTCAGTATTGATTCACAAAGAATGCCACTGTTCTTAACGTATGTTGTTCACAACAAACTGTAACTCTTCCCTAAAAAACTATTTCCTTCTATATGCTTTTGTGAAAGCTCACTGTATTTTGAGATGCAGAAAAGACAGACTGTGTTATCTGTAAGTTCTTATTTGAGTTTTCAGTGTGTGAAATGACTTTTCAGGCTTTAAGATTTGTTTATCCTTGTAATTAATCTTAAACCACCTAATTCACTTCTCGGAAGAAGCCTTTGTTTGAAAATATTAGTATACTGAGCCGAAGGGTTTTCTAACTTACCAGAATGAAATGGTTCATCAGTGGACTTGAAGTAAAATATAGTTGACTCTTCAGGTAGCCATGGCTATTAGCACTTGTGATCCTTTGTTTAAAAAATTGTTTTGTTTTAAATCTTGGTTGTTTGGCTTTGATGGGTCAGCACTATGTAATATGCTCTGTTCTTAAAGTGGTGGCAGTTACAAATTGGAGGCTTGGTAGCTTTCTACGTATGCTTTTGTTACAAATGATCAAGATATGTCGGTAATATTCGTAATGATCATTCTGGATAACAAGTAGTTATCTTAATTCAGATTATTTGTTAGAACTTATTCTAAACTTTGTCATATGGAGGAATATGTTGATTAAAAATGTCATGTCAGCCTATTGCTAATACCTTAGTTCAGAAGGAATAACTAAAATTTAGTTAGCTGAACTTGTGACACATTCCATAGAAATATTTTCTCGAAGTTAAACTGTTCTAAAATATTTACTATCATCTATTTAATCCAATTACTGTAGAGCGCCATCTGAAAGTCTTTTAGCTGTTTTTTAATTCAAGTAACCAGCTGGAGAGCTGCAGATGGTGTTGACAATACTATCTGCAGTTATGAAGCATCTTCACTTTACTGGCATTTCTTACTTTGTTGGAAACATCACCTTTCCCATGGGCATGTCATGCTAGGAGATAATGGAATGTTGTGAGTGGTGTGCCACTTTACAATTTTTTTTTTTCTTCTTCTGTAGGGTGAGTACTATTGACTGGTGTTAAAGGAGGGGAGGAATCATTTCTCTCTGCATGACTGAGATCTAGTCTGGAAAACCAGGAGCAATTGGTTCAGCCAAATGCCTTCCTTGTGCTTTCACGCTAATGTATTAGTGGAAAAGCATGCTTTCTCTAATTAAGCTGCTTTACACTTCAATTGTCTGCAGAATGTGCCTATTTGTGTTGTATCCCTTGTGTCTAGTAGTTGTGAAATCCCAGTTTAAACTTCTTTTTTGTCTGGTGATACTATGTAAGAATTCTAGAAATTGGTCTGCTGCATAAAGTAGTATTTAACTTACTATTTTAAATTGTTCTGGTAAACTTACAAAGTATAGGTCATTGGAGAACTGTGGAAGGAATGGAGTTGTTTCTCTGTTTAGATACAGTCATTCTGCATACTGTAGGGATTTGGTTTGGGGGGAGATTTGCTTGGCAAGGTCAAGCAGCAGACCTTCCTGAAAAAGACCTGTCCTTAACTCCTGAAGTTTCTTTCCCTGGGAAATAGTGAGCTATAGTATGTGGTGTTGTTAAAGCAGCAGTTATTGAATGTGGAAGTTGTATCTTTAAGTTGCTAGCTTGTTAGATGGCTGCTAAAAGTTGAACTATGTAAGCAGCAGTATATCACTCACAACTTTAGGAGTTGGGAAGTCTGTACTTCAGCTGTACCTAGGGGATATTGCCGAACCTGGGGTCAAAATGGAGGAAGAACAGGCAAATTCTGGGTTGCTTACTTTCTCTAGGGTTCAAATTATTTTGATACCAATTTCTGCTCTGAAATGGCCTTCAGGTGAGGTTTGAAGCGTAGTAAATGGAGAGAAAAAGAAAAGAGATTACATTATACCTTAATGTGAACTTGGTGCACCCGTCCTTGCACTGGAGAGGTTCGTCAGGTGGCTTGCGTGTCCTGCTGACTGCCCTCTGACATGACCGCTTGAATGTTACAGGCTCCGTGTCCCCTACAAACCTTTATGCTACCTGTTTGCAGTCTTAGAAATGCCTTGACAATTTGATTCTTATTTCTGTTGAAATCTGCCACTATTTAATGGATATAAATGCTAGGTATTTTTAGATGTGGTTGTGTTTATGATGTTAGAGGAGTAAGAGTTAACCAGTACTGTCAGGGTACAAATAAGCCCTCTGCTATCTAGGTTGCAGAAGGCCCAGTTTGTGGTGGGTGTTTTTACTTACACGACTCAGCATTGTAGTTGACTTTGATTTTTATTGAACTTACACAATCCTGGTAGAGACACATTTTTCGGAGTACTGAAATGTGTTGTTTAGTACAGAAACTGCTTTGTATCTCCTTATGGTTACAGTTTATCTAAAATGGGAGATGAGTAATTAGGATCTGTCAGAACAGAGAATATTTGACACATCTGTAAGACAGATTGTACCCAGTAATAATAGGGTTGCCTGTGTAACTCATAGCTTAGTGTTACCTGTTTTCACATTAACTCTATGATAGTAACAAGTAGTCCTCTTGTATACCTTTTTGGTAGAGGAGAGTAAATTTGGTTTAGAATAAATAGACTATTTCAGTTGGAAGGGACCTACGATGATAATGAACTGCCTGACCACTTCAGGGCTCACCAAAAGTTAAAGCACGTAGTTAAGGGCATTGTCCAAATGCCTCTTAAATGCTGACAAGTTTGGGTATCGACCACCTCTCTGGGAAGCCTGTTCCAGTGTTTGACCACCCTCTCAGTAAAGAAATGCTTCCTTATGTCCAGTCTAAACCTCCCCTGGTGCAGCTTTGAACTACTCCCATGTGTCCTATCACTGGACACCAGGGAGAAGAGCTCAGCACCTCCCTCTCCATGTCCCCTCCTCAGGGGGCTGTAGAGAGCAATGAGGTCAGCCCTTGGCCCCCTTTTCTCCAAGCCAGACAAACCCAGAGTCCTGAGCGGCTCATCACGGGACATACCTTCCAGCCCTTTCTCCAGCTTTGTTGCCCTCCTCTGGACGCATTCCAGGACTTTCACATCCTTCTTAAATTGTGGGGCCCAGAACTGCACACAGTACTCAAGGTGAAGCTGCACCTATGCTGAACACAGCGGGATAATCCCCTCTCTGGACCGTCTGGTCGTGCTGTGTTTGATGCACCCCAGCAGGCAGTTTGGCCTCTAGGCTGCCAAGGCACACTGCTAACTGCTGTTGATCCTTCTGTTGACTAGGACCACCAGATTCCTTTCTGCAGGGCTGTTCTCCAGCCACTCCTCTCCCAGTTTATGCTTTTGCCTGCTGTTTATCCACCTTAGGTGCAGAATCTGTCATTTGGTCTTGTTAAGTTTTATTCCATTATTCACAACCCAGTCCTCCAGTCTATCTAGATCACTCTGCAAGGCTGTTTCTCACAGAATCACAGAATGTTCGGGGTTGGAAGGGACCTCTGTGGGTCATCTAGTCCAGCTCCCCTGCCGAAGCAGGGTCACCTACAGCAGGCTGCACAGGACCTTGTCCAGGCAGGTCTTGAATATCTCCAGAGAAGGAGACTCCACAACCTCCCTGGGCAGCCTGTTCCAGTGCTCTGTCACCCTCAGAGGGAAGTTCTTCCTCATGTTCAGACGAAACTTCCTATGCTTCAGTTTGTGCCCGTTGCCCCTTGTCCTGTCGCTGTGCACCACTGAAAAGAGTTTGGCCCCATCCTCCTGACACCCACCCTTGAGATATTTATAAACATTTATTAGGTCCCCTCTCAGCCTTCTCTTCTTCAGGCTAAACAAGCCCAGCTCCCTCAGCCTTTCCTCGTAGGAGAGATGCTCCAGTCCCCTCACCATCATCGCAGCCCTCTGCTGGACACTCTCCAGTAGGTCCTCATCTTTCTTTAACTGGGGAGTGCAGAACTAGACATACTACTCCAGATGGGACCTCACTAGGGCAGTGTAAAAGGGAAGGAGAACCTCCCTCGACCTACTGGCCACACTCCTCTTCATGCACCCCTGGATCCCATTGGCTTTCTTGGCAGCCAGACTCCCTCAAGAGTCAACAGCACCTCACAGTTTGATGTCATCAGCAGACTTGCTAATGGTGCGTTCAACTCCTGCATCCAGATTGTTGATAAATATATTAAACAGGACTGGTCCTAGAATTGAACCCTGGGAACACCACTGGTGACTACTCGCCAGCCAAATGTAGCCCCATTCACTACAACCCTTTGAGCTCTTCACTTCAGCCAGTTCTTCACCCAGTGCACCATGAACCTGCTCATCCCACAGCTGGACAACTCATCCAGAAGGATGCTGTGAGTGACAGTATCAAAAGCCGTCGTAAAATCCAGAAAAACTACATCCACAGCCTTCCCTTCATCCACTAGGCAGGTGACCTTACCATAGAAGGGTATCAAATTAGTGAAACAACTTTTTGTTTGTGAACCCATGATGGCTGTGCCTGATGACTGCATTATTCTTTAAATGCACTTCAATAGTACCCAGTGTGATCTTCTCCATAATTGTTCCACAACTGAGGTTAGATGAACAGGTCTGTAGTTCCCCGAGTCTTCCCTCACGCTCTTTTTGTAAATTGGAATAACATTGGCTGGCTTGCAGTCATCAGAGGGCCTCGTGATCTTCCCAGGACCTTTGGTAGTTAATCAAGAGGGATCCTACCATAACATCTGATAGCTCTTTCGGTACTCTGGGATGAATCCCCCTGAATGTAAGCATTCAACTGATACAGCTGGTCCGTTACAATTTCAGTGTCCACAAATGGAAAGTCACTGTTCCCACACTCATGGCCCTCCAACAGGGGACCAGGCAGCTCAAAGTCTATCAGTATTAAAGACAAGCAAAAAAAGCATTGAATGCCTCTGCTTTTTCTTCATCCCTGTTAGTCACATGAGCATCTTCAACAAGTATTGGTCTGAGTTTTCTTTAGATCTCTTGCTATTAACATACTTTAATAAAAGCATTTCTTGTTGTCTGACAGCACTGGCCAGTTTCAACTCTGAGCTTTGGCTTTTCATGTCTTCTCCCTGCATATACGAACCACAGCTTTGTAATCTTTGTGTGAAGCCTGACCTTGCTTCCAGAGATCATATAATGTCTTTTTCCTCTTGAGGTCCCTGATGAGTTCCCTGTTCAGCCAAGCTGATCTTCTGCCCTGCTTGCTTGACTTCTGACACAGTGGAAGTGCCTGCTCCTATGCTTCTGAAAGATGGTTCTTAAAAAAATGCCCAGCGCTCATGGACATGACAATTCAGAGCAGAATACTCTCCAAAACTGTTGAATTACTATGCTATAAATTGGAATTAGGTGATTTTTTTTCTTTGTTCTGTGTTAATTGGTACTACTCGTTTTCCTTTTAGATCAGTGTATTGTTACTCGGACGTACCTCTTTCTTCATAAATTTTGGTTCTTCAGTGCTGCCTATTACTTCGGGAACTGGGCATTCATTGCAGTAAGTACTTTGGTTGTAGAGCTTGCTGAATCAAGTTGGATAATTTACTGTAGTTGTTATTGAATCATTTGCATCACCACACTGCCACTCAGTTTTACATATATTGCTCTTGTATGCCCCTTAATTGAATAATGGTAACTTCTACTACTTATTTTTAATTTACAGGTCTTTTTAATTGGATTAATTGTTTCATGCTGCAAAGGCAAGAAATCAGTCATTGAAGGTGAAGTGGATGAAGATGAGTCAGACATGAGTGATGATGAACTGTCTGTTTATTACCGTTGGTAGCCTTTTGCCTTCAAGATAAAAAAATGCAATTTAAAGTTATGTTGAAAATCGTACCCGTTTGGAATTGGTATCCAAATAAGCAGCCTTGCACCTGTGAAAACAGGAAATAAGTGTACTCACTTAAAGGGGTAAAGAACTGAATATCACTTCTTGAGTGGCACTGTTAGAACAAATATTGAAGCTGGCTTTGAATAATATATAGAAAATACTGTTTTATGATTAAATGTATGTAACTTTCTGATGTATAATTTAATAAACTATTGTAACTATTTCATAATTCATAATGCTTTTCTGTTAACTTAGGTTTTCTTAAATACTTTCATGCCTAACTTGTAAGACTTTTTTATTTAAGCTTATAAATAAAACTAGCCGAAATCCTGCAAAATAGCCAGTGTAAACATTGCTAGAAAGATTTGGATGAGGTTTACACTTTCGGAGAAATGTGACTTAACTTTTGCATTAGTTTTGCTGGCATTTCTGGAATTCCCGTATAATACTATAGCTAACAAGAAACTGTCCTTAAAATATGCCGAAAACATCTACTTCAGTGGTGAGCTCCCAGTCTGAAGAATCAGTCACTGTTGTGCTGTTATCCACTGAGTTACTGTGGGAATCCTCAGGCAACTATGAGGTGGCTTTTGCTCTATCAAAGGAAATCGTTAGTGTAAATGACAATATTCAGCATTGTTAGTGTTTTAGAACAGTTCAGTTCTGAAACTGCCAGGTGCCTGACTTATAACTAATGGAATAATTAATGTGATTAATTTTTAACTTATTTTTCTCTATAATGCAAATTGTCTAATGTGAAGTTTTCTTTCAATATTTAATGTAAATGTTGTCAACTTGTTTACAAGCCAATATGTTTATATAAACACCGTTCCTAAATATTTTTATCATTCATGTTGTCTTTGTAAAGTAATGTTATTTTAGCTGTATAGTTACTGAGCTATATTTCTAAGACTGAAGAATATCTTCTGATATCGTTTGACAGACTCTGAAAGAAAAAATGTTTACAAGTACAGGTTTTTAAACTTCTAATGCTACTGGAGGAGAATTACACTCAGTGCAAGCACATGGACATGTAACTTGGGTAATCTTTTCATAAGACTAATTGTTAAATAATTGTTGAAATGTAGGGGAATTACTAATGTCTTGCTTACATGTTTGCAGACTCTTAAAACTGACAAGTTTCTGTTCAGTTATTTCAAAAACAGTCTGCCTCTTCCTGCAGTAATTCAGAACAGCAGGCTCTCAGAAACTGAATTTTAATTCAGTTTCAGTATTTCAGGAAGGCTTAGGTGAGTTGCTTAGTGCATGAACACAGGGGACTGATGTTTGGACTCTTACAGGAACAAACAAAACTGAAATATTTTAACAAGCCTTCTGTGCCAACTGCTTCAATAATATCCATGTTTCTGTGGCAACCTGGAAGAATGTCTGTTGTTGTAGCTTGATCATAAGCTGCAAATAGGTAGTCAAGTCTGTTCAACTAATAGCAATCAATCTGTTTGCTACGCATGAGACATTTGAAAGGACAGATATGTATTCAAACACTGATAGCAGATACTGAAACTTGACTGGCAGTCTGAGCTCCCTTTGACTAGAATTAGCTGAACACTATTTAAGTATGACCATTGGGGAAACTTGCAAGGAATTATAAATAGTTCAAGTAACTCAAATGGAAGGTGGAACCTGATGTTGACTGTCTGGAAGCTTCATCCAGAGGACATCAAGAGGTTAGGACATCCAAACAAGTATACTCTGGTGGAAAACTTCCATGAGCTAATTTAAACCAAGTTAACTGCTCAGTGTTCTCGGTGTTGTGGGTTTTATTCATATTTTATCTTCAGCTTTAACCAATGGTAATTACTACTTCCTTCTTCGGCTGTGTCTTGTGCAGTTTTGTTTGTTAATCTTTCTGGGTGTAAGAATGGGCTCCAATACCCAGTTCTGCAGAGCTGTATCCATTCGGTCTTAACTTATCACTGGGAGATCGCTGCTTGTCTGGGGAAGATTAGCAGGAGGATGTTGGTTTCATGCCTTGTAGCTGCTTGCATGTTTCTTGCAGGCTTAGGGGTCACTGGCCGAGATGTCTGGCCAGACCCTAGGTATATGTTGCTACATACCTAGCAGGTTCTAGGCATTTCTTCATTTCCAGGTGCTTCCCAGTCCAGTCCTGTTTCTTCTTTAAATAGTCTATGTGCAGAAATACAACAATCTGCCTTTGAATTGGTGGCTTTGTCTCTTTTTAATTGGATGATTCAGTAAGTACCACTTGTTTAATCCAGTTGTTAAGCAGATTTACAACCAGCCCATTGCTAGTTGTAGCTAGCAAGAACCAGGTTTCTGCATGAGAGTTCAAAAGTTGTTTCAGATATCTGCTGTCACTCTGTTGTCTAAGTAGTAAATAACTGTCACCATTTATAAGAAGAATTATTCTTCACCTGCTACATCCTCGCTGAAGTTTCTCAGGAGTTCAGTGAACTGTTTGACAAGTTTTAAAAGATTTTGTATGCGCTAATGTAATTTGTAATGAATATGCACTCAAGAATTCATCTCTAATCAACTCTTCATGTGATGGAAACTTGACTTTTCTAACTGTACTGTGCCTTTAAAATGAGATGTTTTAGAAGTCTACTGTGTGAACTCACCAACTGGATTTGTATGTCCAGTACCACCCAGTGAAGAAAACTAGCAGTGAAATTCAAGATAATCCTGACTTAAAATACTTGGCTTTGATCAATACTTGCAGGAACTTTAAGAAACGGAACTTCCAGTATATTATTTCATACTTGTCTCTTGTGCTGTCTTTGATAAAATATTCGCAGGTAAAACAATTAATTACTTTTCTTCCACAAAGTTCTCTGCTGTAACAGCGCTTGCAGTTTGATTGAAATAGTTTACTCATTTGGCTGTTAGCTGTGGAGTGGTAGTCCAGAGTTCTCTGCAGGTTTTTGAAGAAAACTTGAACTTTCCAGTCATGTTATAATACAGTATTCTACCTTGTAAGCAAACATTCAACATCCTCAGCTGAGTCTTCAGAGATCTCAATTTTCTGCACTAAAGTCACTTAAAAGGCATCAGAATTGTTTTACTACCTTGATTATATGAATGATATTACAAATGCATCTCTAGTGTGAGCTTTCAGAACTTCTGAATATGTGTAGTGCTATTGTTAGACCTGGCTTAAGTTAGATTTTTTTGTTGTTGTTGAACTTCTCTAGTCAGCTTCTACTATGCTGGGGGTGGACCAGATAACCTTTAAAGGTCCCTTCCAACCCAAACCATTTTATGATTCTGTGCTGGAAGCTCATGAACACTTAGAAACTAGTTAGCCTTAAATCTTGCTGACACATCAAGCATGAGCTGTGGTCACCAGGAATATACTTAAGAGAATTCAGCATCAGCATGTGCCAAATGGGTCCTTGTCTTGCTGCTTGTTCTATAGTGATTGATACTTTTTCTGGAGTTACAAATCATAAATACAATAAAGCCTGTAATAGTCTGTTTTGTTTCTTAGCTGAAAGCTGTCAGTATGCTGCATATTTCCTGCTGATTGTCAGAAACAAGTGAAAAGGCTTTCCTGGTAAAGAGTGCCAAGAAACATCTGCTGCCTTTTTATGTTTTCTGCTTTGACTTCAGGAAAGGATTTCAGGGTGGACGTGAAATTCTGCTTTGAAAACAGTAATCTACTTCTAGGCAGAGTGTGCCTGTGCTGGAGTCACACCAGATAGAATGGTGCTTTCATGCTCAGATAACGTGACAGTTGAAATACTGATGAACCCTTTCACTACTCATGTTTTGCTTCTGAATAATCAGTGTAGACATAACTCTTCAGGTTGAGATGTCTACTACTGCTTAGAAATTGTGTATCTTGGGCTCACAGCTGGTTTATTATTTGACTTTCTCAACATGAGTTCCCAAACTGGACAGTGGCCTACAACAGCATTTTGAAAAACATTGCCCCCTTGTAGAAACTATTATGTGGTTCATCCTAAAATACTGGTAGCTACTGGTGTATAGAGCAGCGTTACAGTTGATGTGTTCAAGAAAACAGATTAAATGTAGAAGATAACTTGTCTCCATGTAAGTAAGTAGATATTCAACCCAGTATGACAACACTGAGACAGTTCTGGGTATAGATAGGGAAATAAAGCACTTCTTGTGAGATTAAGCAAAGGAAAAAGATTAATCCCTTTCTAAAATCGCTTAAAATGGTTCAAAGTACTCAAGCTGTAACATTTTTTGGGCTCTTAGGTTGAAGATTATCATTCATATTGATAATGTCTTCTTACATTAGTGTAGATCTGTTCTCTTGCAACCTTCTGCCAAGTCAGATTTCTTGCAGATCAAAGAAATGAAACCGAGAATCAGTATTTTTTTTCCTGTAAACGTGTATTTTGACTATACTTTTCAAAAGAAATAAAAGCCTTGTTTTGACTGTGGTAAGATATAATTTTCTGTTAATATCTAAATTTTAAAACAAATTCTGCTTCTGAATTAAGACACTTGCCAATTCTGGATAATTAATCAGAAATACTACTGTTCTTGACCAGCTTCAGTGAGATGTGGTAGTTACAGAAATTATCTGGAAGTTGGACTAATTTTAACATCTTCCTATTTGGAGAGATCGTGTGAGTGATAGCACTTCAATCATATTTATAGCTATAAAGAGGATTATTTCTTTGAAACAGACAATTTAAGCGCACTTAACAATATTTATAGCTTTCTTCCAGATTAATTTCTAGGATAAGTGATATATTTAGGGGGTCAAACAGAAGAATTTTAATTTCTGGAGGACTGATCTTAGAGGTAAGCCACACAGATCTGTTGAGCGTTCACCACCCAGGAAGATGTGTGAGGACCTCCCTTATGACAGCGATTAATGTCGAGTTTTAATTTTTCTTGTTATAAACTTACCTGCTTTTTTCCCTCAGAAGATATGCAGGTTTCGTGTAAGACATACAACTTAATTATTTTCTTTTAGCAATTTTAAAGAATGATGTCAAAATCCTTATCATGAGAATTCAAACATCTTGCATAAAGGCAGAGACTGAGAATATCGAAAGCAAATGTGAAGCTGAACATGTGTATAGTTCATACTGAAACTACAGTCTGGATATGGGGCTTTTCACCACCATATATCAAACCCTGTGAGGAAGAAAAAAGGTAAGTGGATTTCATAGTGCCTCTGCTAAGCTGCTTAAACATAAATCATGATGTTACTGTGAGCTATATAGAGTTTGAAAATTCTGTCACATGCAGTAAGTTGTGCTTCAACTGAGTGTACTTCAGAGTCAGGATAGCAAGAAGAATTTCTAGTAATACGAATGTATATGATGTTTTTCTCCTCCCCCAAAGAATTTGCAGCTTATGGATTATTACTGTATTAAGCACTTGAAGGAATGTCATGGGACTTAAATGTTGGATTCTGACACTTAATAGTATAATTTAAAGGTAGCAGTTATGTGCTAAACTTAGAATCATAGAATCATTTAGTTTGGAAAAGACCTTTAAGATCAAATCCAGCCAGTCCTAACGCTGCCAAGTCCACCACTAGACCATGTCCCTAAGCACCACATCTACATATCTTTAACTTCTCTGAGTTGTACTACTTCGTTAAACTTCTAATTTAGAACAGTGCAAATAGGCATCCTTATTGCCTGCTGACTTTACATCCTTAACAAATAGAAATGATCAAGACGCGGATGGCAGGTGTATCTGATTTGCAAGGAATATTCTTTTGGAATGGGGCAGTGAAGAAAACCTCAATTTATTTTAAAGAGAAGTGTGTTCCTCTGTTTTGATGTGCATAGTCCTGAATGTAGCATAGCTTATTTGAGCTTGAAAGTTGAGTTCTGAACAATGGGCATATCTTTCTAGTGCATGGAGAAAAAAAAAAATTATAAAATATGAACCCCTGAAGAAGCCTCATTTTTCCAACTGCCAAGCAGGTTACCCTGGTTTTGCCTGGGATGGAGTTAATTTTCTTCCTAGTAAATGGTACAGTGCTGTGTTTCGGATTTGGGGTAAGAATAATGTTGATAACAACTGAAACATCAGTGTGTTAAGTGATGCTTACAGTAAGTCAAAGACTTTTTATTTTCTCTTACTGCCCTGCCAGTGAGGAGGCTGGGGGGATGCATAAGAAGCTGGGAGGGGATGCAGCAAGGACAGCTGACCCAAACTGGCCAGGCTATTCCATACCATATGACATCATACTGAACATATAAAGTGGAGGGAGTTTGCTGGGGGGAGGGGGAGGTGGCTGCTTCTTGGGGGCTGGCAGGGCATTGGTCTGTGGGGTGGTGAGCAATTGCATTGTGCATCACTTGTTTTGTATATTCTTTTATTATCATTATTATTCCCTTCTGCCTTATTAAACTGTATTTATCTCAACTCACGAGAACCCATGAGTTTTACCTTTTTTCCAATTCTCTCTCCATCCCATGGTGGGGATCACGGTATTCAGTTGAACGGCTATGTGGTGTTTAGCTGCCTGCCAGGTTAAACCACAACACAGGTACTTTATTTTTTTCAGAAACTGATCTCGAAGAAATAATGATAGTTTTATTAATATCCTTGACTAGAAAAATATGCCTTGTAAGTTAAGCAGGCACAGAGAACAGGATTGTTCTAGGGTAGGATTTTCAAAAACGAGGGGTGCAGCTCCAGATGCAAACCTCTGAGAGTTCAGATCATAGATGATTTGGAACATGCTGCTTTGTGCTTGAAGTACTTAATGGAAAATATAAACCAAACTGTTTTCCTTCCCAGTTCATGAAGGAATTTAAAAAAAAAAAAAAATCTTTTTAATGAATAGTTGAACATGCCAGCAGTTTCTGTGTGTCTGAAAATACATTCCTGAATAATTATTACTTGGCTAATGCACTTGTAGAATAATTTTCAGGCTTAACTAGTCCTGTCCCCAGTTCTGATAGGAAGCAGAAGGGTACTGTCAGAAGCTGGATTCTGTCTCTTACAAGCTAGCTCTGAGCACAGTTTTAGGATACTTAATGACAGAGAACATTTCTAGTAGATACTGGTTTTAATATGTGACTCCTAGCCCTATGCTATTTAAAGCCTGTCCCCTTGCTACCTGGCAACACGCTGGAAGATGCTGACATCTCTAGGAAAAGGGTGTGTTTGAAGAAGCAGCTTTTCATAGACAAGACAAAGGTTGAGAGAAAAGACCCTTCCATGTGCTAGATCCACAGAAGAACTTACAGCTTGCACTGCTCAACACTACCTAAATTTTAAATGATCTGATGTCTGAAAGTTGCTTCACTCGAGACTGATTCTCATTGTGGGAAGAGTTAGTGATGCAGGATGGTGTATGCAAAACTAGAGTGCTAAGAAAGGAGCTTGCTGGTTGCAGGTGCACGGGATCTAAACCTGGTGTGTAAGTTCCAAAGATTTGATCTATGAAGAGACTTTAATTACTGACAGGGAGTCAGATTTTTTTACTACATAAGCAGACAGCTGATCTAGTTGAAGATGTCCCTGCTCATTACAGAGGAGGTTGGGCTGGATGACCCTTAAAGGTCCTCTCCAACCCAAACCGTTCTGTGATTCTCTTCACAGAATCATAGAATCATTCTGATGAGTTAGATCTGAAGACCTATATTGCCTGTTTGGAAATGTGGCAGAGATGAACATTTGGTGGAAGCTGGGTGGGGTCTGAACCTTGATTTTTAGGCCTGGCACTGGAATTTGTTTGCATTCATAGCAAATGTTGGTTAAAATAGGTGGGCAGAACTTAGTTTGAGCAACTCCTATCTAAATCCTGAGATATCTAATTTTAAACAGAACTTGTCCCAGGTGTTTTTTAAAACTACTAGTGTGTGTTTTGGGCTACCAGGCTTCCTAGATATCTCTAAGGTCCCTTGTGTGTTCAGAGATGTCCTTCTCTGCAGATGTGCCTACCATTTGACTTAGTGTACTGTTTGAAATACAGCTGGGACTACCCACTTCATGCAGACAGACAGCTGGCTGCAATACCTGCCTGGTACTAGTAGATCATGACACTATCCTCAATTTGAATGGAACAAACTTGATTTCACACCTGGAAAAGAATCCTCATCACCATGCTCTGAGAGAGAAGGCTATATCCCTGCTGTTGAGCGTGATGTATTGCAGACTTCTAAACATCTATTGACATGAAAGAGAAAAGCAGAAAAACCAGCTTCTATAGCCAATTGCTCTACAGTGTGTCCGCAAGCCAAGAGTGGTGGTGGTGGTGTTCTGACTAGAGAGTGGTGTGCCTGGCTGGCAGCAAATTCTAATTTTAGTGGTCTTGCAGATATTCCAAGGGTAGCTAGATTGGTCCTACAGGCTTGAAAAATCTGTATGGTAACATAATCAAGCAATAGAGCACTCATTCATCCCTCATCCTGCCACATTGCCCTGCTGAACAAAAGGTTTATCATGCTGTGAAACCAGTGCTAACCATGCGATGTGTGTGGAACCAGCACTGATGTGCAAGACTTGCTGAGCAGCCAAATGGTGCCAGCTCTAAACGGTAACAGTAGAAATGCACATCCCACCAACAGGAATGCTGCCTTCTTTCAGAGATTAAGCAGGTCTACTTCTTGCTTTAGAAATAGCTGAAGATCAGCATCCTGACAAGCTGGCATCCTCCTACAGTGGAGCAAGGAGCTATTTCAGTGCCTGTCAACTGTTTCCACAGATTTCCAGTGCAACTGCAGAAGTCGTGTGAGGATGGCTCTGTCTCATCCTCTTAGCCATGTGTGAACAGTCCCTGTTTTGACAGGCTTGCTGCATGTGTCTTCACAGTTCCCAGTAAGGCTCCTGGGTCCCCTGCCAAAGTTGCAGCGATAAGTACGTCATTCAGACTTGGCAAATCTACCATTGGGCTGGATGAGTAATGTGGAGAAGGGCTGCTCTTCGCACACGTGAATTTCTGTCTTAAGGAACATATGCTAAATAGAAATGTTCCCAAATTTGTGTCCTGTTTTAGGCTATTGCCTGACCAAGTCTTTGTAGCAGCAACTCTGAGTTGTCTGATACGATGGGGATGTTTTGAACTGAAGAGCTCATCTCATAAAAAAGCCTAGCATATCAATCCCAGTAGTGTTACTTTTCATCTTGCTCCATCTGTTTCTGAAGGACCTTATGTAGACTTAACCTGTTCATTTTAAATTAAACATAGGAGTTAACTCACTGTTGTTCTCCCATGACAGTTTTTTAGGCTTCATGATTTTTGCCTTGGTTTTTCAACTTATGTTTTAAAATGTTTTTTCAGATTGTCATCCAGTCCTGTGGGAAAATGATCTTGAAGTACTTTGAGGAGTCCACTCGGTTTGTACAATAATGTTGCAAAATTTATCCTGAAGTAGCATTGGAGTTGCATTTAAGTAATATGGTTGCGTAGTTGAGTTCTTCTAAGTCATGATAATCTCATGAATAAGAGAAACTACATGCTCTTGCTGTACCTAGTGCCCCATTGTTGCACCCTGGCGTGGGTGTCTTGTTTGGACTTTCCAAAACAGTTCTCAGTGATTCTTTTGCGAATCCCCAGCAAATCCTTTTGCTGCAAAGATTATGCTGCTAGTTGGCAGATGTACTTTTTTTATTTCACTTACATTTTATTGCAGCTCATACAGCATCATTATTTTTTTAAATGTGCTAGTACTCCCCAAGCTGTAATGCTCCTCTGTGAACATTTGCAGTTATAAAACTTTACGTATTGGACTTGACTGTTAAATTGCATGCTGGTTGGGAGCTATTCTCCATACTGTAATGGATTCAGCTAGCTGCTCCTGTTCACACTGTTCTGAAGAGGATCCTGCTCTGTAGTCACCTACAGTAACTGTCATGAGGAAAAAACTCTCAAACCTGTCTAATGTGCTTCGGTGTGGAGTTTGGCAGAGTATCTCCAGAGCTGCTCAGCCCCAGCAAGCCATATCCAGTTTAACTATCCTTAAAGCGCTTCTAGTTGCTTGTTTGCTGTGTTGTTAGTCTCTTAAGAGCTAGTAATGAGTCATATTGTTTGCATTTCATGTGTTCATGTGATTGTTTTTAGTTATGAAAAATGCCCTTTTACAGCAATGATACAAGTTTGACTTTAAAAAGTTCCTAGGGTGGAAACTGTTGCTCCAAAGTATTAGAATGGCTTCTGTTATGGCTCATCTTGCCCCAGAGATAGAAATGTTAAGCCTAATTGTCATAAAGTAGACACTTCTGTAACATTTTATTAGTGTATGGTTTGATAGAGCATATAAAGTTTAGTGTAAATTATTTTGCATTTAAGCATGCTTTGAGTTATTAGAAGTGGAAGTTATCAAAAACAGGGAGAGGTCTCATTGTTGAATCAGATTTATTTTTTGGTTTTTTACTAGTGAAATGCAAATATATATATTTACAGAAGTGAAACAGTGCCCATTTGATTTAAGAACAATCACATATTGTCCCTTAGGTAAGGGAGGAACAGGATGACGAAACTGAGTCATGCTGAACTGCTGCGTTAGCTTGGTGCGAAAAGGGGCCCTCTCTGCGTGTTCCTGTGATATCTGGTGCTCGCCCCATCTGTTTGGGAGCTGATTCGGTTTGCTACTGTAATAGCAAAAATAAACAGAGGTGAGGAGGTGCAAGGATGTGGGGAGGACTGCAGGACTGGAGTGGGAGGAAATGAGCTGGGGAAGGATGGTGTGACTGACCTTCTCAGGACAGCCAGCAAGTTGCTTGTAGGATCACATCGGAGGTCTCTGGAAGAAAGGTTGTCTATCCTTGGAAGACTCCAGAAAGACAGCTGTAAGAACTAACGTGCTCTACCAGAAATGAGGAAGGTCCATGTCAGGGCTGCAGACTTGGCTACTAAGGTGGGTATGATGCTCTCTTAGCCACCGTGGAGGTTGCTTATCTAGCTAAGGGCTTCCCTATGTTCTAGGAAGTCTGGTCGCCAAGGGCTCCTTTTCTTGTCCTTTCCCTTTTTCTACCTCTGGCTCTTATCATGCCCTAACCTTACTTAGTCTTTACTTCTGAACTGGTAGTATGTAGCATCTTTTTTTTTTTTTTTTTTTTAGCAATTAGTGAATCTTTTTGGAGTGTTTTGCTGTACCATGACTTGAATTAAATGTGGCCTAGATGACAAGTTGATAGCGTGATATTTTTAACACGAAAGTGCAGTGGATCTCTGGTACACCGCAGCGATGCCCAGCTCCCTTGCGCATGATTCAGGCATCCAAAGAGCAACAGACTTGCATGAACTAGGGAACAGCTGTCACCTGCAGGGAGAAGAGCCAAGTTTTTTTGACAGGTCACTGCAGAAGTGTTCTCAGACTGTGCTGAGGCATTGCAGTGCACACTTGCTCCTTCAGGGTCCACAAGGAACTGATCAGACAGATGAGCTGGCTCATGATCACCTGCCTGCTCCTTAGCAAGTAAGGCCATTTGCACTGCTTGAGCAGGTGGGCTTACAGTGAGCTATGGAGGAAGCCAGGCTGAATTTCATGCCCCAAGGAGGAGTCCAGAATGATCTTTGAGACAGAAGTAGAAGGGAAGGACTTTAATTACAGCAAAAGGTAATCCTAAAAACGTTGGTAAAAAAACAGGGACGGACTCCTGTGTGACTCAGTGGGTCTCAACATGCATTTCGAAGACTCTCGGAGGATTTACTATGCTTTTATTGTGGCAGTCTTCACTGAAAAGGTCACGTGGCTGAATCCTGCGGGCTGGTGGCTGAAAGATTTAATCCAGTGATGAAACAGTAAAATGTAGCTTTGAATAAAGATGGAACAGATTAAGAGGGTATTTCAGTATGATACTATAAGGTGGGTTAAGCCTGTTGAACTTTATCCTAAGATAAAACACTCCCTCCTGCTTCTGCTGGATACCACCCCCCCCCCCCCCCCCCAAAAAAAAAAAAAAGGCTGATGAGATGTCAGATCCTTTCAGTTATTTTGGAGAATGCAATGATGATGTGCCAGAACACTGAAAAGAGCAAGTCTAGTGTTTCCTTCACTGGGAGAACTGAAAGCAGTAGTCAAAAGTCTAGCCCAGTCAGCTCCCAAGAAAAGTAGTTGAATAATTATTAAGTACCTAGATGCTTGCCAGCAGATAAGTAATAATTGATAGAAATTTAACGAAATCAATTTTCTACCCTGAGAAATCTATGAGCATTGTGGACAGAGAAAGTTCTGGCTTTAGAAAGCATTTTGACAGTCCTGATGGTGTTCTGATGAGTGATCTCAGGAAACCTACTAGTGGGTAAATGCAAAAGTGATTGGAGAACTCAGAAGATAAACTGATCACTAATAAAGTCAGAAAAATGTGTCAAGTTGGGTGTTGATGTCTGTCCTGGATTCAGTGTTTCACAACAGTAACATTATGGGTGGACCTGGGTGATGGAATGGAGGGTAGATTTAATAAACTTGCAAATAGTTTAAGTCTGGGGAGGAGTGCAAGCACTGTAGAATTGAAGAATAAAATGAAAAATGTTCTGATAAACATGTGATGAGGCAGAAAACCAAAATGAAGAATAAGTGGCTGCCAGTTCTAGTTTAGAAAAGGCTCTGGGAATTACTGTGCATTATAAGCTAAACAAGTAGAGCTTGTGGCTACTATCTTTTTCATCCCTTAACAAATCGATGGGAACACATAAATAAGTAGCTGACTTGCAAGAGCTATGAAATCATTGTTCCACTTAATAATCTTAAGGCTTGACCTGGAATACATTCTGCTGCTCTGGGTACTGTGTTTCAGAAGCATGTAAGCAAATGGGAAAAAATTCTCGAGGGGTAACAGGAATGATTAGGTGTCGAAATGTGACTTACAGGGACAGGCTGGATGAACTTCTGGGAAAACCATTCTAATAGCAAGAACAGTGAAGTACTGGAACTTGTTGTTTAGGAAAGTTACAGAGTCCGCCATGGAAGGTCTTTGTCTAGTCTGTTCTTAAGCATCTGTTTGAAGGAAAGTGCCTGTATTTACTGTGTCAAGGAGCTGCAGGATCCTGCGTTATGCTTCCGAATGCTGAAGCTGTTAAAGGCTTGCAGTCATGCTAACCAGCACACATTAGAGCCCGTATCTCTAACATCTGTCTTGTGAAAACCTCCTGTTGGTGGACAAGGCTTCTAACCTGCTGTTCCAAGATTTTCTGGGAGTCTGTTACTTCCCACAGGTGAGAGTCAGTGAGAAGGAGGTTGGAGACGGGGTGTTGGGCTATATTTTATAGCATAGTGGTATTTCCATGTTGATTTAAAGTAGTTGCATCTTGTCCTGGTTTTGGTTAAAACAGAAGTGATTCTCTTTTAGTGAGTCTTCCTTACAGCTAAGTTCATCTAAGTAACTGCATTTTTCTGAAGCTGGCTGCATTTTTTACAGACACTGTCCGCTCCAAAGCTGATAACACCTGATGTTTGTAGTTACACTGAGCTAAGGATGGGAAAGGAATGCAGTAAAGAGCCCCTGTTTATAATTATGACTATAGCAGCCGAGGTCACCGACAGATCTCTTAGGTCCCACAAGTGAGGAGCTGTAAAGGGTCATACTTGCAGGGAGGGACGGACAGAACAGGTGACCTGATAGTAACCAACGATGGACAGGTATTCCATGCCATGCGCGTCATACTCAGTTTAAAGCTGGAGGATCACGAGGGTGTTGCTCTATTTGTCCATGGCCTCCTGCTGAAGAGGACCCTGCTTGTTGTTCTGCCTGCGTTCCTGATCCAGACCCTGTTCTGTTCATCCCTGAGTCCAGTTCCTGCCTGCTGCTGAGGCCAGTCTGGGATTGCCTAGTGCTGCCTGGCAGCTGCTGGTGGGATGCCAGTGCTGGGCACCCAACTCCAGGGAACTCCGTGTTGGTTTTGTATATTTTGCAGAATTTCTCTTATTATGCATATGATTAGTAGTGTTATTAGTAAAACTTTTTATATTCAATTCGTAAGTGTCTCTCTCTTTTCCTCCTTTTCCCTTCCTCTGGTGGGAGGGCAGGGGTTATTAGAGAGTGTCTGTCACTCAGTTTATTGCCACCCTGCTTTAAACTGTGACACAGGTGTTCCAAAGGCCGAATTCACACTATACAAAGAAGTTCCTCATTACAGTGGTTTGTACAAATAATTCATGTTTTTTCAAATACTGTCAAGGAGCAGATGAAGAAAATAATTGCAACTCTGACTTCAGGTGATATCCCTTTAAGACTGAAGACCAAGACTGAATATCTGCTGCTGATGAATGCCAAGCAATGAAGATGAATGGGGACAAAAAAGTAGATCTCTGAAAAGCTGTAAATCAGTTTTAGTGACATAAAATTGGTAATGGAAACAGGCTGATTGGGGACTGAATTTTTGAAAGTTTAAGGAAATAGTTCAGAGAAAATCAAAATGTGATAATATGCTGCACTTAAGTTATGTACCTTCACTCTCCCTCCCCATTCCCCTGTTAAAGAGCACTTGTGTTCCTGGCTTCACATTGGGACAGTGATAACAAGAGCTGTTCAGTTAAGCATAGCAAGAAAATGTTATCCATAGGAAAAAGTGTAATTAAAAGGTGAAAAACATTGTAGAAGAAAATGCATCTAATTTGATGACTTACTCTTGACAGGTTAAACATTTATCTTAGCTGTCTGTGCATTGCTTAGAAATAAGCTTACTTATATGCTCCAGTCTTTTATTGGGAATTGAATTTAAGCAATTTTATATTTTTGACTCCCTGTTGTGCCCATATGAAAGGCAGATAATGACCTTTTCCATCTTTTCAGGAATTTCTTCTCTTCGCAGCCCTGATCTTCATCAGTTCTGGTATATAAGAATAGCTAAAGAACACAAGGATAGCTGTAGTTTGGGTCAGACCAAACATCTGTCTAGTCTAGGGTCCTGACAGCTTAGAGAAGAAGATAAAAACATGGCATATGTGTAGTGATAGTTTCCAAAACATCATCTTAATATTCAGTGGTTCATTTGAGTCTTGCCTTTTGTCTTCGTTTCCAGCCAGAATTCTTGCCTCGTTAGTCTTTTCACTTTCTTTGCTCTTCCTCTTGTGACTGTCGTATGTATGGAAGATTCTTTGTGACCGTTATAAAGGAACATCTTCTATCTTACTTTGCCCTGGACTTTCTCATTTGACTCTTCTACACTCATAATTTGAAACTATTTTCATTTAATTTGCTGCTTTTTCAAATTTTAAGCTGCTGAACAGCTCATGAGTTCTTGTCCTTTATCTGCTCTGTGCTTTTACTATCATTCTTTAAGAACTGGAAGACTCTCTCCCCTCCCCACCATAATCTTATCCTCATCTCCTAGCTAGCAAATCTGTTTTGGAAACTACATTCTTAAAAATCTGTGTTTCTCTTCATTGCCTAACTGAAGGTTCATTAGCAGTATCATTCCATAATCACTTGCATATAAATTTGCCTCTTATTGTCCCCTTTTCAGCTAACTTTTTTCCAATATATGTGAATCAACAATAGGAAAATCTTCCTCTTCTCGTTGTCTCCAACTTGGAGGAAGTGGTCTACTATTTTTTGCTTGAAGATATTGATGAAGAATCTTTATTCTGTTGTAATTATTTCCACAGTGGAAGTCTAGCTACTAAATTAGCATTATGTTGAACACTTCAGAATATTTCAATAGGTATTAAAAAAAAATCCTTATTCCTTTCATCTGCCTACTTTGGTGCTCTACCTGCACCATGATGGAGGGCTTGTTTTTTCCTTTTTCTTTTCCTTACCTTCATGTCCTCTGGTTTTATTGGCTTGGACATGATGCCAGTCCAATGTAGCTGTATGGTATTTGGCTGGTTTACAGTCTAGAGAGAGGAGTGTTGTTATAACCTCATCTACTGTTTAGACATTAGTAATTTTAACTGGAGTATGAGACGCATGGGGATGTGAATTGGGTATGACTGTAGGTGAAGTTCTCACCTGGAAGATTTGTTCTGAGGCTTCCTTTTGGTGTTTAAACCTTAGCCTTGTCCTCAAATATCCCAGTTGTGTGTTCTTTCTTTCAGGTTGGTTGCAGTCTTAGCCAGAGTTTCAGCCTCTGCTATGTGAAGTTGTTCTACTCTGTTAAAATAGTTACTAAAGGAGCGGTTTAGACTTGCCTCTCTTAGTACTTCCCTTGGCCACTTATAGTGAATATCATTGCTTCCACCCTAGCTGTAGTGGGTTGACCATGGCCAGCAACTGAGCACTTACCCAGTTGCTCATTGCTGCCCTCACCCACCCTGTGGCAGGTTAGAGGAGAGAATCAGAAGAGCAAAATCAAGAAAAGTTTTGTCTCGAGATAAAGACAGTTTAATAGGGGAAACGAATCTGTGCACCCAAGCAAAGCAAAACAAGGAATTTATTCATTACTTCCAATCAGCAGACAGATTTTCAGCTGCTTCTTGGACAGCAGAGCTTCATCATGGTAATGGTTACTTAGGAAGACAGATGCCAGAACCATGAACATCCTCTTTGCCCCCTCCTCTCCACAGGTTTTTACTGTTGAGCACAACATCATAGGGTATGGGATGTCCCTTTGGTCAGTTGGGGTCAGCTGTCCTGGCTGTGCCCTCCCAAGTTCTTGCCCAGCCCCAGCCTACTCGCTGGGGAGCAGCATGAGAAACTGAGAAGGCCTTGATGCTGTGCAAGCACTGCTTGGCAATAACCAAAGCACTGGGGTGTTATTAATGCTATTTTAATCACAAATCTAAACCATGACATCATGCTGGCTGCTATGAAGAAATTTATCTCCATCCTAGCCAGATGCAGTGCACTAATGAGTACTTAAATGGATTTTTTCTTCCTCCTTAGCTGCCATCTATGTTAGTTCTGTGTAGCTCATCGGTGCATGTGAATATCGTACAGTTGTGCCTGTTTCTGTGCATGTTTTATGTAGAGATTTGGGGCATTTTGTAATGGGTTGAAGATTCCTCTAAGTGCTTAATTACCTAAAAAATTATGTATTACCATCCTTAAACAAAAATCTAGTTTTTACTGAATTCTGTTGCAAGAAAGAGTTCAGATCAGATGCTTCTATAGCAAAACTGACTCTGTTTCAGTCTTTATTTGTTAACCGAAAGATGGAGTTGTCCTCTTTTGACTGTCTGCGTTAGTGGGTACTGTGATTCAGTTAAGAGTGGATCTATGGATCAAATCACTTGGTGTGAAGACCCTTGTGTCAATGCAATGTGCGTTTTGGAAGGGTTTATTTGAAGTAGTTCTGATTCTGCAGACTGTTTGTGGTTGGAGTTCATGAGGCTCACTCTGCATGTGCATCTTCTGGTTTTGTTTCATTCAAAAAAAATCCCAGTTTATACAGACTAAGACTGCTCTGCAGTTTGAATCAATGACAAAAATAAGTTATTCATTTCTGAGAGGACTGATACCTATGAAAGACCTAAATGGGCTGGTGTTGGTGCAAATATATTGATCTGAGTAGCATTAGAACATACTGTGCAATGACTGTGTGATAATACATGTTCCAGCAATAACACGGTTTCGCCTGTGGGGTGAAATGGTGTTTGACCTGTTCTGAACCTCTCTGGGATCAGGGTCCAACAATCCCTAGAGCTTAAAATCACCCTTGAGCAGTTTTGTTAGTGTTCCATATCTAAGGTTTTGCTGCCTGGTGTCTTACTGGCAACAGGAGGGACAAAAAGTGCTTCTCCCTTGAGCCATGGTCAGTTGTGCTGTAGTGCTGAGTTTAGAGAGCTACCCAGGAGGTGGTGTGCTGGAGAAAGCCCTTGGGCTGAGGAAGAAACTGACTGCTGTGTCCTGCCTGAATTCATTTATTACCTTGTGGTGGTGATGTGTATACTTTCTCTTTTGCCCTGGGTTGTAAGTGGCTAAAATCTTTGTCATATTCTGAAATTGTTTTCCATGGGTACCCTGTGTTTTCAGGAAGAAATGCTATGTTGTATATACCCTTGACTTATGGATGCCTTCCTTGACCCTAGTTGGAAAGCAAGCAACTGTGTGTCCCATTCTGAAGTTACTATCCCTATTTGCTTTGCAAGGAGCTGAAGTATATAATTCAACCCCATGTAAATCTACACCTTATGCTTGGTGCTGGAAACCTTGAATATCATGACTTGAATCCCTGGACTGCACCATTAAGAAATTTTACTAGTTTTTGAAGAAACGGATGAGTGACCACATCCTTTTATTGTTACAGCTACCAGCACTCTGACTTCGCAGTGCCATTTACTGGAGGGTCAGAATCAACAGTGCAGAAGTTAGGTACCAGAATTGCAGCCTGCTTTGCCATGGCAGCCTGACCATTCCCTTGTCTCAAGTGCTGCTGAGTGCTGCAGAACAATTTAACTCCTTATTCAGGGTTGCTGAAGCAATGAGAGATGAAAAACAGTAGTTGTCATACTTTCTTCTATTTGTATTGAATTTCATTACTGCAAATGTAGATTCAGCTGTTCATTCCAAAGGCATGGCTTATACACAGCAATTGCTTTGTAAGTTCTGTTCCTTGAGCCTTTTGAAGTATTTGTGCAGGATGACTAATAACTTTCTCATTAAATCTTCTTTTTCATTCTGTGAAGATTCACTCTGAAGACTAGTATTATTTGCTTTGTTTGAACGAGTGTTACAGCTAAAATTTTTGAACTCTTAGGTGAAATACATTATACTGAAACTGTCAAACATGCTCAATTCCTGTTACCATAGAAATTCATGAGCAGTAGAAGACTATTTTATAATTTAAACAAACTTTCATTTCTTCTTGGAATCCTATTTTATTGAAATAGGTAGCACAATACTGTTTTGATTCCAGAAAATATTGACTGAAGTGTCAGGACAACAGGACAGCTTCATTTCTCTTAAAAAGTGGTAATGACAATACAAAATTATCACTGTGGGAAGAGAAAAAAAGCCTGGCTTTTGTGTCTCCCAAGTCTCAGTTCTTTTCCTGAAGGCTCTTGTCTGATTCAAAGATTCACAGTGATCTTAAAATGTCATACAGCGTTATTCCACACAAAGCTCATGTGGAAATCTGCTGCAAATGAAATGCAGCTCCCATCAGCTGCTTCTGTTCTAGTTTAGAGATGCAAAAGTGAATGCCAGCTCCTCCTTACAGAACTTGGAAATAAAATGTACTTCAGCTCATGAGTATGTACATTAGGTTTTGGACAGGGCTTTGAAGTAGGAAGACTGGAATAATTGTATCATAGTCTATTTCAAATCAGTTTGGGAAAGGATGTTGTATATTACAAAACAAAAAATCATCAGAACATCTCTAATTTAAGATAGTTTTCCTTGACCATATAACTGGAAAATAGCATAGCAGTTTCACTGACCAGAAAGCCTCAGGCTTCAAAAGCAGAAAGACAAAAATCTCAGTATTTGAAAAAGAATACAGAGAAACTTAAAAATAAACACGAAAGATTGGTGGCCACATGGCTGAAGGGCCATGAAGATGATTAAGTGACTAGAGCACCTTTCACATGAGGAAGGGCAGAGAGAGCTGGAACTGTGAAGCCTGGAGAAGAGAAGGCTCAGGAGGATCTCATCAATGTATGGAAATACCTGAAGGGAGGATGCAAAGAAGACAAAGCCAGACTTCTTTCAGTGGTGCCCAGTGACAGGACCAGAGGCACTGGGCACAAACTGAAATACAGGAGGTTCCCTTTGAACATCAGGGAACACTTTCACCTGAACACTGGAAAAGGCTGCACAGGGAGCTTGTGGAGTCTCCTTCCACAAATGGAGATATTCAGGAGCCACCTGGACATGGTCCTGGGCAACTGGCTCTAGGTGGCCCTGCTTGAGAAAGAGTGTTGGACCAGATGACCTCCAGAGGTCCCTTTCTACCTCAGTTATTCCGTGAAAATCAGTCCACAATTGTTATAATCCACAAACCTATTTCACAGAAAAAGGCTGTTATATGTCCAACCTTTTTTTCTGCATAGCAGTAAGGCTCTTGAAAACTGCTCCTTTCTTTTCTCTGCTCACATTCTCTGTCAGTTCTCACTTTGGGCTTGATTCATCATCCGATCAGTCTCATGTTTTATCTTCTACTGGAGATAAATGGTCTCCTCTAGGTGCTAATGTCTTCGTGCTCAATGTCAATCCTTCCTTAGTGACCTTGGTGAAAGAAGTGAGCAACCCATGGCTAGCTGTCAAGTGCTCATGACAAGTGCCTTTATGTTTGTGTGTGTATCTATACACCTGTACATACACACACACATATACATGTATTCCTGCGTATGGTAGCTGTTACAAATGCTTACATACTGGCCCAAATGCCCTCACATGCTTCCTGTCCTCATCTCATTCTAAATTTGTACTCTACCTGTAACTAGATTTACTTGATAGTTGACTGTAAATGCTAGGAATGAGAGCTCTCTCTTTTAATGGCTTTGTGAAATGTCAGCAATAATGGAATCCAATCATGATCTACATCTCTCAGGTTCTGATCCTATATTGCTCAGTCCCACAGTGCAGGGACTTTTATTATTTTCAAATAGGAGTTAAGCCAAAGCACACTTACATTTGCTCACTATTAAGTAAATGACACACTTGTTATTTAAACCTTTTTTTCTACCTTGTTCACATTCTTTGTCATTATAGCTTATCATAGGCTTTAGATTGCGGTTTTAATGATAGAATTGGGTTTTTGAGGTATTCAGTTGAAGTCATTCAAAAATGTGGTACTTTTTGCAAAAATTTGTAATAGCTTCTTAGAAGCCACGTGTGAGAGGACCATTGTCACACTGAAGAACTCTACCTGAATACCTATTTAAAGAACTCTCTCCAGTGCTTCCTTTTCTATTGAGAGTATAGTTTCCGTGTAAACTACCACTCGTTGAAAAAAAAAAAAAAAATAGCCTGGCTCTGTGTTTGTCATAGGTTTAGCTTTTTGTGCCTTCAGCCGTGCTTCATATCTCCATTATTGCACCAAAACTTCTAAACATTAGGAAAAGTATTGACTCTCTGAGGAACTAATGCTTCTTTTTACTGAATACTACTTGAGACTTTAAAAGTTCTGGATTTTTTTTTTAAATTCATGTGATATGTATACAATAAATTCATAATTTTTCTTCTCAAAAGCCAATTAGAGCACTTGCATTGGTCAAGCCACATTGAATAATCCAAGATTTCCTTTTATAGCATTAGTAGTTTGTGTAGAAACATCTGAATTTGCTGTCTCCTTCCCAATAGCAATCAAACAGGCCAAAAAAGTGAAGATTAACTAGGAAGAAATGTTTGTTGTGGTGTTTTTTTTTTCTTAAAAGTTCTAGAAATTCCTTGGCTATTCTGTCCCTTGGAATTTCTTTTTGGAAGTTCATGAATATTCTCTATCTGAAGTGACTGGCATCACTTCGCTGCATCTGAGTAAACCAGCTATATAAAAGGAAAGAACTTTTCAGTAATGGCTGGCTAGGAGGATCTGTGTCTATTGAATTGATCGGTGGTTTGAGATTATGTCTCTGTCTGTAGATTTCCATAATCATTCTGTAAAGTCCTGACTGAGAAACAAAATTCAAAATGTGAGGTCAGCAAGAATTGAAATAATAGTATGACAATTGTGTGTTCAATTAGCTATGTATTTAGGAAGACAATTGCTTATTTTTCAGCTGTTCCAATTCTGGACACAAGATGCTTGTAAATTCTAATTTGGTACTCAGCTGCCTGCCTTAGATTTTAGGTCAAAAATTACTGTTCAGTGTGAAAGATGAAATGTTTACTTGTTCAGAGAGAAAAAAAAGAGAAAAAAAGAAGTTTTCCTTTTTGAAGTTCCTTTCTCAATTTAGTCTGGCTCCTACATTTTTTTTCTTAGGAACCCTGAGAAAGCTTTTTTTTTTTTTCTGAGGAACAGAAGAATTTCTGTAATATTCTCTTCTGCAACATATATCTTCTTTGATTGTTTTTTTAGTCCTGGAGAAATCTCTATGTTGTTCAAAGCTACAAGCCTAAGAAGTTGCAAAATTTGCAAGTCTTGTGTGCCCTGAATGGAACTAGTGCGCATACCCCAGCAACACCTGGGGCTGACGCAATTCATGTTTCTGTGCATGAGGTCACAGCTGAAAAGGTCATGGTGGCATTTAAAACACAAATCAGTAGATTTCAGTGTGTTTATTTTACTATTTCCTGATGACAATGTTTTTTTAACTGGCTGGCTGACACAGAGGGTTCCCTGTCACTGTGTGTATGTGCAGAACCGATCAGCTCCTCTAACTCTTGTGGGAGCAAGAAGGTATTCTGTACATTGAGAAATCAGCTTTTTAATTTGGGTATATACAGAAGGTTAAACTCATTAAAATAAATAAAATCTAAGAGAACTTTGGTAAGTTTACCTCTCCAAAGAGCTAAACTGTGATTTATTGACTGGTCTTAATGTCTAGAGTTGCAGATGGTCTTGTTTGCAAGTAAAAATTGTAACTCTTGTTGTGAGGAGGGAGGTGCCTTATACGTAGCGAACATTTCTTGTAAGGGCTTTTGCAATCAGTTATTTAAAAAGTGTGATTTTTTTTGTTTTGTTTTGTTTTTCAAAAAATGTACCAAAGGTCATTGTAAATGAAGTGGAACCTTGAAGTTCTGGTCCTGATAATTTTACAAAATTCAGGATCTCCACTGAATAACTTTTAACAGCTAGTTTTATCAGGACTTTTCTGAACTGGCAGTAATCCCACTCACTGACTCACAGTCTTAGAAAGTACTGTGGATGATTTGTTTAATGGCCTTAGCATAGGGTTCCAAAGCAGAGTAAATCACAACACGTAAGACTTGGAAGTGTGACCAATGTGTTTTTTTCACTGGGTCAGCAAGTAATTAGAGGGAAGATTCAAGCCCTGGCACAAAACACAAGCTATCCGGAGGAAGAATGGTACTGCCACCGCTATAAGCTCTATCAACCTTCAAATATTTTCTGTTTGCCCCCTAATCTCGTCAGCATTAAGTCTTATATTAACTGCACTACTTGTAGGAGTCATTCTTATTCACAAGTACAAACCCAGAAAGATTTGAAGAGTTTGCACATCCTTGTATCTTACATCATAATCCCTCCCTTGTCTCCCATTTTTGCCTTGTGTTTCATTTACTGATAGTCCAAAGGAAAAAAATTCTTTGGTTTCTTGCATATGTATAGACTTTTAGGAGTATTTGGATAGTCCAGATAAGGAAGGTATCAGAAAGAAAATTCCTTTCAACTAAGTATACTTTTGAAAAACAGAATATAATTTTTTCCCATCTATATAAAAATCTAAGGAAAGCTGTCATCTGTACATTTTTCTGTAAGGATTGTTTGATTACTTTTCTGAATGCTCTGTTAGAGAGCATTCCCTGAGCGGGAAAGGGAATGAAAGAGTTCTTTCAGTCATATAAAAACTGAAATATACGCAGGAAGACTTAAATGGCTTTTAGACTGTGAGTTAGACAAAGAAGTAATTTAGTTATGAATCCAAACTGTGGACCTTAACCAACAACAGTAAATAAAGACCTTACTTGGATGAGTATTTTAGAAGATGGCTTCACCTTTTTTAAAAATAATTTGTAGGAGTAGATCAATTCTGGTGCTAACTTTGATTCAACTAATATGTCTTCAGTCTAATATAGCAGGAATAATCCACAAGTGGAGTTTCTAAAATTAAAATATACAGTATTCTAAAAGAAGGGCCGTATTCTTGCAGCTGGGCAAAAGGTGCAGTAGAAGCGTGACACAGATCCAAGAAAATCTCTCCAGTCCTTGGCTGTCAGGAATAGAGAAATTCATGGCATAACTAACCTTTTTTTGTTTTACCTGAGCGTGGAGAGATTGCACTTTATATTTTGATATGTTCCTCAAAGGGGAAGTGTGCCTCTGTGTCCAAGAAAAGAAAGAACAGAGCGTACACTGTCTAGCTCTCTTCTGCAAGACTTCTTCCCCATCGTTTCTCTTTCTGGATGGTGTTTGTTCCAGCCAGGTTAATCAAGCGTTCCAGGCATGGGTATTCTGAGTTGCTGAGACACCATTTAATCTTTTCTCATCACAGCAGATGAGAACTGAATCTGCCTGATAGCTATCTCTTTGTCTTTCTAGACACTTGCTTAGACCTGCATCTTCCTTTTTAGACCTAGTTTTTTGGATTCCTAGGGGGAAAAGCTACTTCAGGTTGTATTTTCTTTATTTTTCTCGTAAAAAGCAATGGCATTAGAATGCCACATATCTGCACTTGGAATGCATATTCTTGTTTTCACTATTGTTCAGTCAGGAAAAGGTCAATTTTTCATGAAGTTGTTTACTTGGTGAGTGAGCTCTATCTGAGGCTGTCTTTTGTCCGTTTTATTACTAGTGCCATCTTTTCTGTTAATGAGTAGACACTTCCCACGTGAATGATTTTGTGCAGTAGTAGAGAATAAGGTGTTTATTATCTTCCACTACTCAAGAGTCCTGCGTCTTGGCTATTAATAATGATATTTCAGAGTAATCTCTCATTGTAAAATTGGTACTGAGCAGGGCTGATTTCTTGCAGAACTGTCTTTTCAAATATGTAAAGGCTTTTTCACGATCTTCTGTCCATCAGGTTTTACCTGTGCGTCATTGTATACTCCTTATGGCCCTTGGACAATGAAGTAGGCTTTTGGCATAACTAGCAGTTACTCAGTCCCGTGTCAGGCTTCTGTAGATCTGTGTGATAATTCCAAAGGTGCTTTCTCTTTCTCGGGAGTCTGAGCTTGTAAAACCAAGCTATTTCACCTGCCTCACTGTTTTGTTATCATATACAGAGTAGTTTTGGCTCTGGACAGTCTCTCTCCCAGCTCTACATTTTAATTGTGCACTGGAGAAGGTAGAGTGTTTCCTACCATGTGTTGCTTTACCCTTACCCAGTGAAGTGAGGCTGCAGAGGCAGGACAAATTCAGGTCTTAATTTTCTCGATGTCATAGATACCTCTGTGAGCCTGTCTTCTCAAAGCTTTTCTTCGTTTTCCACTTTAGAAAACAAAATCTTAGTGAAATTTGCTTCAAGATGTTTACTGCTTTTTGGAGGTCATAATAGAATCTCTGGAATGCTGTACTAAAACAACTTGCTATTGTAGTCTGAGATTATGCTGGCATTGTTTCATGGATAGTGTGGATTTGGATTATGATAGCACATTCTGATTAAATGATTTTGAATTCTTCACATGCTTTACTTGACATTATTTTTGTCATTGAAGTTAGAAATAATTAAAACCAAAGAAAATTCTTTTCCATTCAAGATCTCAGAACATTTCTTTCAAAATATTTCCTTAGTTCTCACTCACTTGCACTTCATCTGGATTTGGAAATCACCCATAAATGAATGAGTGAAATGTGAAAATTAATTCCACAGAGCTCCTGAGGATGACTTTTTTACTGGGTGTCGTTAAGAAACAGAAATCTATTTGTTGTCTCTAGCAATCAGATAAATCCTGTGGAATCTAGATACCCTGTTGTGGATACATCAAAGAGAAGATGTACTCGTATGCACTTCTGAGTGCCTCAGTATAACATTTAGCTCCTGCTAATGTTCACAGAATGTCCATTAAGCTTGCAGTCACTGAAGCTGACTCTGCAACTAAAATTCTCATCACTGCCTAAATTCTGGTAGCTTCAAGTCATTTAGTTTCTATCTGATCTAAAAGTACTGGCAGAACTGACAAAACAGACAGATGCTTTTGGAAGAGAGAGGTTCTGATACATATTTAGATGTCATTTAACATGATTAAGCGTATGTCTTCCCTCCTCTTCCTCTTTTAGAGATAATTATTTTAAGATTCAGGGTGTACGGTGTTTTTCCACTAATCCCTAAGTTTTGTGGTCTTGTGATAAATCCATTTTGTACATGCTACTTAAATATTCATTCACTGAAAGACAGAAACCAGAACTGACTGGGGCTGTACAGGCTAGCAGTTAGGGCACCCACTAGGGAAGCAAACCACCACAATTTTGTTTCCTGGTCCAATGAATGCTTAATATGAAGTACTGGAATATTCATTGGTAAGTGGAAGTGGTATCTGACCACATAAGAAGTAACGTCTTAGGTTCAATGAAGTCAAAGGGAAGGCAATCCTACAATGAGCTTGAGGAAAAAAGGTCTAACATCTGACACAAAGTATAATTAGCTGGTTGTTAGGAAGGGCTGAAAGAAAAATTGCCACCAGTGTTATTGAGATATATCTTTATGGGTTTTTACTAGGACTTTAAAATATTACGTATTTGTTACAATGTAAGATGTATAATGTATTTCCATTCTATTAGGTCTGATTGGACCATACCAAAAAATAATAAACGAGAGGTTTTCATTCATAACAGGTCAGTCAGTACCAGAACTAAAAAAGAAACTCTGCATATTAAATAGCACCTAGCTGTCGTCTTTTCTGAGAGAAATAATGACATTTTCAGTGTGTCATGAAGTGATGAGCACTGAACTCATTTATTTTTGTGGGGAAATTGTTATACTGCACATTAATATACTGAAGCATGAAGTACGGGACTACAGGCAATATATATACAGTGAAGTAGAGAAGACCAGGTTTTCTGAGTGCTGAATGGGTAGTAACTCATGGAAACGTGTTGCTCAGTTCAGTCCGGGTCCTAGCAAGAAAGTGGTTATTCAGTTACTAGGAAGATGCGAATGGTGGAAGGCCATAGGTGGATGGGCATGTCACAGAAAATGCCACTGAAATTGCCATTAGATGGAAGCCTTAGTTGGTAGCTTCAGCTGAAAGGTCAAATCCTAAATGGACAAAGAAATTAATCTAGCATCTTTCTTGCCTGTTGGTAGTAATTAGTCTGATGGATCTTTCCCCCCCTTTACTAATCTGAGGCTTTTGCACTCCATGGCATTTAAAAAAATTCACATCCACTGTGATTTCTCGTATGTTTGGAGCACTGGTAGGTGGTGCGTAGGTAAGGTGAGCAACTAATCACTCACTATGCAGTTCTGCCAATCAAACACATCTGCTACCTTATTCTTAGTGCAAAACACTGAGTACAATTTTGATCCTTTATAAAAAGTTTGGAGGGAATCTTTTATGTAGCACAGGTAGCTAGCCTTTGGACAGTACACTGTTATTTGAAAGTAACGTAATCATTAACTTCACATTTTTTCTTCTTCACAAATAGTCTGTGAAAGGTTAAAAACAAAGCTGCTTGTCTGAAAATGTTTGATATCATATAAACATATTTGAAATTATGGTTTTTCATGATATTTTTAGAATTCTGTATTCAGGTTGTTATTAGTTGTTGAGAACTTATCATTTATTGTTTGAGATTTTTTTTTTAATGTTTGATTAAGTGGTGTAGAGGTAATGATTTATTCTGCCCTCCCAGTAACATTGGGTTACAAAATTAGCCTGTGTTTAGTTACCATGGTGATAAAGGGTTTTTAAATATAGCTTTGTTCTTTTACCCTTTTATTCTTTTAATGAACAAATGTATACTTCGAGACTTTTCTTAAGCCTTCATATGAACAAAAATTTGATGTATAAAAAAATTCACAAATTCACAATGAAATACTGTATCTGTGTGGTCGAGAAGAAATATTTGCAGGTGTATCTTTGTATTTGTAAATAGCTTCCTTTTAAGCTATCAATCTAGGCAATATATCTCTAAAAAGGCTAAAATAGGCTAAAATATATGATACAAAAAAATACATTAATTGAGAAAAAGTGTGGTGATTTTGGCTCCCTCTTTCAAATACCTTCTAATGAACAAAAGAAATTCTCGCCTCTCCCTCTCCAGCTGTTGAAGACACAAGTTGTTCACTGTTGAGTAATAATGAAAGTCCCTTTGGGCATGTATTAACAAGATGACAATAATGGCAACTTTTCCAGTTCAGTGCAAATTTGTAATGACCATAGAATGTGTGCTGGAAGGAAACTTGAGAGGTCACCTTATCTATACTCTGCTTCAAGGGTGAGTTAGATTATTTCTTAGGGATGCTTGCTTTTTACATTCCTGCTGACCTGCACTGTTGCTTATGGATCAAAAAGAAAGGGAGAAGTACATTCCAATGATTGAAGTGCAAATGTGGTAACCTCAAAATTATATTCCTTCTATATCCATGCATGTTGTGTGAGCTCAGCTGATCATACACTTCTACGTCAGAACCCATTCCTGTATAACCCAACATCTGCAGCAACTGTGCATGAAAAGAGGTTCTTGGAAAGAGACACCATTTTTGGGACAGCAGTGGGGAGAAGAGAAAGTAAGAACGGGCTTCACTGGCAGACACAGGTGTAGGAGTCTTCTCCATTATGTCAAGCTAGAGAAAATTTGTTTGTGTCTTTACTCTGTGGATTGGTTATAAGATCCACAGATGACAAGATTAAGACAAGTTCAAATTAAATTTTGAGCCTTAAGTGTATTTTAAACCTGAAGACATACTGTCATGAATCAGTGGTTTGGACCACTTAAAGAATCACCATCAAAGGTATTAGCGAAAGTGATTTTAATAGGAATTTACAAAAGTGTCATTTAACAATGTTTGATGGCAAGGTTCACTCTGTTACTTACTACATGGATGGAACAGACAAAGGAAAATCAAGTTAAAAGTGAGTTAAAATTATTTATACAGAGTCTGAAGACAGAAAGGGTAAGTGATACCCTACCTATCAGTCACAAGGTTCAGAATCCACCCCCTCTTGCTTTCTAAACTCTTTGTCAGAGAGCAGCCTAGGTGCGGTTGGATCCAGATTAGCTCCAGACTTTATCAACGGTTTATATCTAAAGGATTATATAGGTCTAGCAGCAGTTCAAGGTTATTCACAGTTACAGAGGGAATCACAAGAATTTCGCAGCAATTTGTAACGTGATTCAATAGGATTCACTACAATCACGAGTGGAATATTTATAAATTGAATCGGTTCGTGCACACAGACAGTATGCATATATAAAGGTACCCATTAGAAATTCCCCTTGAGTTGAGCGAAATATTCATCTTGAACGCCTCAGTATTTCTCAATGGGCAAAGGTTGAGCCTCAAGGAGTGAGGGGCCGCTGGAGTTCAGCCCAGGTCCTGTCGCTGGTCTCTGATGGTCCTCCAGACTTCACGAACGTAAGAGTGTGTGAACTCTGAGAGGTGTCCCACTCAGAGGGAGATGCTGAGCGCAGGCTGCTGTGGTCCAGGAGAGCTCAAAGGGCCTCACTCCATACTGTTGTTTATAGGGTCATGAGATGATTGACTTGGTCATGAATAAATTTCCATCCTGGCCACAATCTGTATGATCTAGTTCTGGTGTCTTGCAGCAGCTGCACAATTCCAGTGCTTCCCAAGCTGTACAGTTCTGACAGTTATCAGACGGGTAGCAGGAGTTTCAGGTGCAGTCAGGGGATGCCTGACCATCCCAACTCACTGTGCTTGTACAAAGGCAAGAAAAGTGCCAAGTTGTCCCAGCTCATTGCTCTTGTGCAAAGCAAAGGACACAATGTTGGCTGGTTCTGAGATTGCCAGGTGGTTTGGCGAGGCGAGCTGCACCACCACACATAGAGTACTATTAACGATGAATAGATTAGTTGGAGATTTATAGGAGGACTCAAAAGCAAGATGTGCAGCGTGTAGGAGGGGAGTTGTGTGGGCAGAAATAGGAAATGACTGGCAATGTAAAATTGCAGAAGAAAAAATATTTAATTGAATTGTTGTGATTAAGCGATCTGGCTCTGGACTTTGGGGCAGAAAAAACATCTTTCAGGCAAAAATGATGGCCAATCTGTTTTTTAGAGCAAGGACCAGCACAGAAGTCCAATAAGAAGATGCGTTTATGCTTAAATCCCTTTTTTGGTGCAGTCTTTTTTTTTCCTGTTATCTTAGAAAATTTAATAAAAGCAGCTAGTATTTTATTATATTTACCATCCTAAGGTGGCATTTGAAAATACCTACTTTATTTTTCAGGATACACCTTAGAAACCCTATGGATGACATACAATTTTTCCAACTATTGAACATTTCACTTAATTTCTGAAATATTTTATCTGTCTTTATGTTTTCTTACATTTAAAAATATTGAAATTGTGTTTACAGTCTAATATTTTCTTTAAACCTTGCAATGACTAAACTTCTTAGCTATATCTGCAACCCCACAACTTCATAACGTATTTTCCCCAAAGTGATATAAATGTGAGACTTTTAAATATTCAGTTTGTTTATTCCATTGTCTAAAATAATATTGTAGATTTCCAGAACACTGGAGAAAACTATTCTAAAAAGTGAGCAGTGCAAAATATCCAAAGATAAGATGTCCTGTGAATATCTATAGTTTAACCTATCAGCTGAACAGGGAAATGATGGGCTTTGCAAACATTACGATGGCTATTGAATTTTTGCTTAGAGTGGGGGTGAACCAGTCCCAATATTGGAGATGTTTGTGCCAGCAAACCTGTTTCCTTGCGTTTTCAAGGGTTTCGTCTAAGATTGCTCAGCTGTCCTGTTCTCCATGCAACTTAATCATATTTAAACAATATTACAGCTTGTTTTAAAACAAGCTTACCTGTTGCAAATCTGTCTACGGTGTAATGTGTTTTCATGGCACAGTATTTTAAAGGGTAACCAGACCCCAGGTGTAGTCATAGACTCACTACACTCCATTCAGGGGTTCAGCTGAGATGTGGCAAAGGTATGGCTAGTTTTGCATAGTTCTGGAGTGAGGGAAAACAAATAATCATACTTTCTTTCTGAGTGCAGATGGGTTAGCAGCACTGAGGCAGCTGCCACAGTACATTTCAGAACTGAAATTCTGGTGTTGACTTGTTTTAGACATGGTATTTGAACTGGTTTAAATGGTTAAATTCCACTAAATCTTTGGCTCATCAGCACTTACATACGATGCAAACTTGCTTTCTAAAAAAATCTGGTCTGCATTTTTTCAGACCTGTGCATTGCAATCCTGTAGCTCTGGTTTTAACTTCTCTCTTTCAGGTTGCACAGGTGCAGAAACCTACCTTTGGTCTTTGCAAGCACAATCTTTCAATATCCCTTAATAACAGAGTAGGAGGCCTAGCTTCCAAATAGCAAGCAGCATTGTCTGTGCCACGGGAGATGGCCATGAAGTGCTCTTGCATGCCAGAACCTCTTAGCTGACAGACTCTATGGTAGCAACTGTACTAATGTTTAAGTTCAAATCAGGAACATGTTTTTGGTGTGAATCTTCTGACTGTTCTCTCACCGTGCTTTGTGTCGCACTGTGGAGAAGTCTCAGATGATGTGGACTGAAATGAAATAACAGGTGTGCTCCAGGAGCAAAACTAATGTGCGCCCGCCCCTAGGGAATACTTGGTCATTTGGACAAGACAAGAGGTAGTCTGAATTAAAACCTTCAACATGCAAATACCGTGGACAGGTATCAAGTTCTCAGCACCAAATATTTCACTCTACAAATTTCTCCTGTTGTGTAGCACTGCTTTTCAGTGTAGATACAGCTGCTACATCTCTTTTTCTGTCTTACCTGTTTACTTACTGTTGAAGTAGGAATGAACACAGTAGCCTTGAATCTTATCTGCAAATCGTATTTGGTTCAAGCCAACTGTTTTTCGGGTGGCCCATTACGAGTAAATCACCACCCGTACGCATCCCTGTCTGCCTGAATACTGTGCTAGAACTTTAACAGCAGAATCACATCGCAACCAATTAATGCTTCAGGTAAGGAGAAGAAAGTTGTTTAAAATGAATCATATTCAAAATATAAGAAGTCTTATTTATAATGATGCAAAGGTGTCAAAAAGGAGTCAACATTATAGATTTTTCCTGTTATTCACTAATATTCTTTTGTCTCCTCTTGACTATTGGCCAAGTGGCAAAATGGCACTGTGCTAAATTGGTCCCTTAATTGATTTATTAGGAGACTATTCAGCTGGGTGAAATGGGTTTTATTAGCACAACTTTAATAATTGAGCCCTTTAGCAGAAAAAACACAACATAAACATTATTTTGTTACCAAGCTTGCTTCCACCTTGCAAGCATAGGGAAAGCAAGCTTTCTGATAGTTTTTTCAGTGGTTTTTCATAAACTCTGTCAGACAGAGGGTGAAACTGTTTAATTTGTTTCTAGTTCCTAATTCAAGTACTACATATAGCAATGCTCTCACTAGCAATCCATAGCACCCTGCTGTAAAAAATGGACTCTTGCTCTACTTAAAAAATGTTCTAAGGCAGGGACCCGGCATGAGACTGTAATTATTTGGGACCTCCCTGTCTCCCCCCCAGCTCCTCCTGGTGTGAGAGCTGGAAGCTCTTTCTGTGTGTTTTCTTGTGGTAGCAAGAACTCCTATGTGTTTTAAGGAAAAAAAAATGTTGAAAGCTGATGTACCTGTGGGAGAAAAAGACATTTTGCTGCTACAGCCAGCTTCAGATGGGAACCCAAAAAAGGGACGAAGAGGCAGCATGTGCCTTTCTGAAGAACAGCTTGGGCTACACACTCCCTGGGAACAGACTGGAGTGCAGGGCAGGATGGGCTGACTATGCTTGGACCCCGCAGTTCACGCTATCCATGTAAATATGTTGTTGGCAGGGAATGTGCTAGTTAATAGTCTTAAGATAATCTTTTTTTTAGCTGTAAATAAATTTCTGCTATTAATAGAGTTATATGATTTATGTTAATGGTGTCCTAATAAGGTCTCTTGTATCTTACAGTAGGTGCACAGTGGAAGAAGGGGCATAGTTTCACTTCAAGGCTTTGGCCAACTGAAAACCCTGGCCCAACACTGCAGAGTCCCCTCCAAGTCCCCTGCCCTGAAGGAGGAACAGGATCCTTAAAGAAGATATCTCCTATTTTTCACTCTTTCTACCCACCCATTCTTTGTTGGTGTAGGGAATTTTTGCTCCTAAGCTTTTGTGCTAGCTCTTGTATATAGACAACAATAGCAGATTGTTTTTTAGAGAGCAGCAGAGAAGGATGTAAAAGACCTTTTAATACAGTAGCAATCGCCTTTGTCTTTCAGTTTGTGTTTCCTGAATCCTCAAACAACCAGGCAAGACAGGACTTTTGTACCCAGAGGACAGAATGAACCACAGAAGTTATTTTTGTCAGAAGTGGTAAGTAGAAGTGAAAAGTTTGGCTTATCCTGTTAACATAAGCTTTGGGTTTGTGTCAGCAGAGCAGGGCTAAAGTTAGCTGTACAGCACTATGAGAATCTTTGAGAACATCTTCCAATCATTTGCATTCAGACCTTGTGTGAACCTGTTTCTGAGCTCCCTTGCACTGGGAGGGCTCTGTTTGAACCTATCTGTGAGGATTTACATACGCTGCCTTTACATTTCTGCCAGAAATGCTCACCCTTTCAGTCTGTAAGCAAGAATGTGTAACGGTGGCTAAAAGCTGATGGCCATATTCTTGAAGTTAGAGGGGTCAGAGTGATAGACTGCTGCCCATAGTGGAGGCTGTGCTGTGGGTCAAGTCCTAGTTCGTCACTCACACCATAAGTCAGGGCTTGTGTAACTGTCATGGGAGAACACTCCAGAAAGTTTCATCGCAAATTCTCTCCCAGCTTGACCAAGAACTAATTCCACTTCCCCTGTTTGAGGCTGTATCTTCCCAAAGGGACATACAGATGACCCTATGTGGTTGAACCAAAGTCCCAGTGCAGCAGTGCTTTGCACTGAAGGTGTCTGGAAACCTGCAGAAAACAGGATGGGACTCACTTATTTACCACCTTTATCTGTCACCCTGGAGGAACTAACAGATTGCTTGGTCATAGAGTTTGTAGATGACACCAAACTTGGGTGGCACCAGTCGGTATGCTCAAGGGCATGGCTGCCATCCAGAAGGATGTAGACAGGCTGGCGGAATGGGACAATAGTGACTTTATGAAATTCAGCAAGAGAAAATGCCAAGTCCCGCATTTGAAAAGGAAGTGTCCCTTGCTGTGACACAGAGTAGGGCTGCCTGGCTGGGGAGCAGCTGTGTGGGGAAGGCCCTGGACGTGCTGGTGGGCAGTGAACTGAGCATGGCAGCAGCGAGGGCCAACAGAATCCAGGGCTGCATCAGTAGGAGCACAGCCAGTAGGTAGAGCGGTGGATTGTCCTCCTCTTCTCAGCATGTTTTATATCACCTCTGAAATACTGTAGGCAGTTTTCAGCACTCGAGTACAAGAAAGACATCATAAAATTAAGTTCAGCGGAGCTTGCATTGTCTTGAATTGCTATTGAACTATCTTGAGATGCACAGAGGTGCCGGCCTTGATTGCTGAGTGAGGAGGCAGGAGCTACCTCTACCCTTGCAATGGCCTTGGCTCTTTCATTTTACACTTCCCACCCCACTATCTCGCTTTTGAATTTTGAAAGCTGCTTCCCACCTCCAAAGCAAAGTGGGATCTCTGGGAGGATGTTTTCAACAAGGCAGGATTTTAAAGGAAGTGCTGTCATTTCTCAATTTGCTTACATATCTCAGTCTGACTGTGGTCGTAATTTGGAAGCTGACAAGAAAGGATAGGCCTGAAAGAATATTTTAGGGCTGAATACTGCCAAGCCTTGTGGGGACTGAAATTCCCCAACTGCTCCTTCAAGGCTTTAAAAGTTGTGACCCAGCACTCAGAAAACCATGACACGAGTTTTGTAATAGGAGTTAGGATGATACATTTAGATGTGTCATAACACATTCAGATATATGCCTTCTGACAATACCCTTTTGACCTTTCTGGCTTTGTGGCCCGTTTTCAAGCTTTCCTCTTTAACCAGAAGGGTTAGGAATATAAATTAGGTGGGTTTTTTTCCTGACTTTTTTCTGGCTTTGCATTTTAAACTGAATTTAAATTGTTAGTAAAGTTCTGGTGTGTTCAGACAATGTCAGATCTAAGACTTTTAAGATAAAGGCCAATGATTAAAATCCATTAGCTGGCAACACCAAAAATTGAATGCAAATATTGTAATTTAGTCTTGTTTTAGATATAATTTATATGGACGTATAATATAATTCTTATGTCTATAATCATAGTTCCTCTTAATTGACTGCTTAGCAAGTGATTATCACAGTATTTCCTGGGGTTTAATATCTGTAATAAAATAATGTTTGCTTTCTCTTTTCTAAGAAGTTCCTTGGCTCCACTAAGCATGGCAAAATTATTCTTCGTAACAGAGAAAAACAGCCATCAATGGAGAATTTATACCTACGCAGCAAGCTATAGTGAGAATTTAAAAATATCAATTTCCAGGGTGAACTATTATTTGAGGATTTATGCTGAAAGCCATACATTTAGTGTTTATATCTGATGCCAAGCTGCAGGGAAATATTCCTGACAATGTTTTCCTTGTGCCCTGCACTGACGGATTGAAATTTACAGCTGACCTCCCTGACAAGAATTCCATCAGAGGATCAGTCCTTCAGGCAACTTGCCAGCTCAGACATGAAAATCTGCAAATGGAAGAATGCAGAAAGCCGTCTGCATTAAAACTGTATAGGTGTAAATTTTCCCTGACAACACTGGCGTTGCGGCTTCTTCTGCAGCTTTCTCCTTTGTCATTTTTCTTCCAGCTGAGGAAGGGGAAATGATGTTTTCCTTCTCCCAGGGCATGTCTAATCATACTAAAATGCTATTGCACTAAATGCCAAGGACTCATTAATGTTCTTGAAAATTTGTCTGTCTAATGGAAATTTGTGGCCTCTGAGAAAGTTTCGGTTAGTTCCCAATTCCAGGTACCAAAACGACTTCAAAATATCAAAATAGAAGAGTTTCCTTCTGAATTAATCTAAGGGAAATACTATTTTCATTGCAAGGGTTTTACTGGTAGGTCATGCCCCTGAAGAGCTTTATAGCCGTCAAGTACGATGTGCTGTAAAGCATGTCAGTGATTCAATAGGACACACTTTTTTAATAACAAATTGACACATAGGACAATTTCACAGAAGCTATGTTACTGAAGGTGCTGTTTTTGAGCTGGGAAGTATGTTCATCTGTGTAACTATGTTCTGCCTTATGATTCACTTTTCATGTAATTAACAATCTACCTCTACCTACCTCTCTGTTGGCTGTTGCCTATGTCCTGCAGAATAACTACTGTGTTTCAAAGCTCAGTAAAATGAACCCAGAATTTAATGAATAATTAACACAGAGATTTCATAGATAAAGTGCCTTGGAAGCCCCAGGGATGAAAAGTACCATGCAGAAGTACTACTCTAACAGTTACGGTGAATTTATGTTGAGTGCAGACTTGATCTCAGTTCAATTCCTTCTTCTTTTGGACCCTCCCCAAGTAGTCATAGGTAATTTATTTAGGCTCAGGTTTTTGTGTCTGGTCCCTGTAGCACACCACTGCTCTCATGAAGGCGTGGACCTAAGATTTGATTTATTTATATGGAACTAAGAATTTATTGTTAGGCCAGTGAATACTTTCACAGTCTGATCAAAATACAACCAACATTTATTGTTAGTCCATTTTCAGGAATACTAACACCCGTTGTCCACACTGATTAAAAAAGAAAAAAGAAATGCCTCTAATACTCTTACACAAGAAGGCCTACAAATATGGGTTCCTTGACTTGGGCGTCATGCTTGTCCTTCCAACATAGCATGGATGATGCAGGCTGACAGCTTCCTGGAGCAGAGGGGCAGAAGATGTTATGACAAAGCGCAATGTCCTGCAGTCCTCAGTGGGAGGAGGGTGATGCTTAAGGTGGGGCTTTTTTCTCCTCAGTGTTTTCCTTCTCCTGGGCTGCCCGCTGCAGCCTGGCCATGCCCCCCAGCCCCGGGCACACAAAGGGTTATGTGGGTCTGTCAGGCAGTGATCTGGTGGGGGTGGTGGAAGGAGTGTATGTGTCACCCCCTCCCCAGTGGGGCCACCCCCCAGAGCTGAAGGTGGAGCAGGGGAGGCAGCAGTCACTGGCCCCAGCACAGGGGTTAAACCAGCGACACCCAGCTCAGGTTCTTCTTCTTTCCTCTCTATTTTATGTTATTCTCTAGTTACCTTTTCGCTAGTAGATTAGGTCCTGAGCCACAGATCTCCGATTAATTCAGGTTTTGCTGATCTAGGTTTATACTTCTGGTCAGTCTCTAGTTGCTCAGTAGCAATGTTTATTTCATTGTCTGATTGAAATATTGCCAAGACTTGGTTAAGAAACACAAGCACTGCTTAGGTAGTTCACAATACATGAAAAGTGATGTCCATAACATAAAACCTGAAGGTCATGTTTCTAACATGAATTATTTAGTTCCTGTCACCCCCAAAATAAAAGTTGCTTACAGTCCTCTGGGGAAAACATCAGCAGAATCCAAAACAATTCAGGAGTTTTTCATTTGATGGTTGGGTGCTTTATGAGGAGTCAGGCTGGATAGCAGGCTACTAAAATAGACAGCTGTAGACCCTAGAAGTCTTACCCGCTCTTGCAGCGGGTCATACGCAAGGGAAAGGCCCTGGTTATCTTTGTGCTCTGCTGTCACAGTGTGGGAAGATGAGACTAAAAAGCTTGCAAATAGCCCTGAGCCCAATTAGAAGCATGAGCCAGTGCTGGTCCTGGGGGTCCAACCCCATGCAGCAACACCAGGGACACCATCAGATGACACAAAGAGCACTCCTGCCAGCAAGTACTGTCACCCGAGCTCCCCCTTCTACTTGTTTTCCACAACAGGGTAGACAAAGCCCTTTATACCATGATATCATTCAAAATTATCTCCTTGTTTCTTCTTCCTGACCTAAGAAAAAACTCTTAGCTCCGTATATATGGTCTGTTATTTTCTACCGTCAAGAAGATTTTGAGTGTAACAATGCCCATCTTGAATTACACTCTCTTGGAAATTCCACTGACTTGGAAATTGTGTCCTGAAGATAGGTCTTTAATTGCTTTCTTCCGCATCACTTTTTTATTAGTTTGTTTCATGGCCCAGAAGGACCTAGCTAGGTTTCCTCCCTTGTGTAGTTCAACTTCGCGTGTAAGGCACTTACCCAGGATGTAGGACACCCAGTTTCTTTTCTCTTTCTCAGTTAAAAGGGTTGCAATTCCAGGCCTTCCCAGTCCCATCTCCATGGAAGATGTGTCACCACCAAACTGTTTGAGGGTGAATGGTGGGGACAAAAAAGAGCTCAATTTTTTGCCCTTGAAGCTCTGTCACTATCATGAAGTAATTCAGGACTCTTTGCCTGTAAGTGTGGCATGACTATATCCTACCTGGCTTTCACAGCTCCTCAGGTGAGAGAGGGCCTAACTTTGACTTCTGCTCCTGGATGGGTAATACATTTATGAAACATTCATCGGTGGGAATTAATAAGGAGACTTTAGGAGACCTAAAGAGATCTTTATTGTTAGTATGCTTGTTTGAAATATGTAATAACCGTGAGATATCACAAATCTGAATCAGTGGAAATAAGACATCTATGTATGGTGTGTAAAAACAACCTCCATAAATTTTTCTTGATCTATGTGACATTCTGCTCATAAAGTACATGTGTTCTGATGCCCTCTTCAATCATAACAGTTTCATGTGACCAAATAAAAAGGGATTAAGAGGAAAAGAGATTATTTAATTTCCTAATTTCTCTTAATTGTTAATCTTGCTAAAGCAGATTAATGATTTTGGTAACCAACTGGTAGAAGGTTCAGAGCCCTGGAATTCTGTGTTTTGGGAAAAAAAAAAATCAAAAACTGTACTGACAAATAAAAAAAAAGTGAGACATGAATCAGTGAATGAGATTTAATAACAAAACTTGCTCATTTTCCTGTGCAAATAACTTTATTGCCATTTTCAAGACTCCTGTAAAGTAAAACTAAGGCATTCAATAGTAATCGCTGTCAGTTTCCAAAGAATTAAACTTTTCCTGCAACAGAGAACTGTCCTTTCTCCTCTGATATTGTACTGTTAATCAACATCCATTTCTAATGGGTTGTTTTATCTGCATGGAATTATTTAAGACTTACTTATACACCTAGAGGCCTGTGTCTAATGATAAGAAGAGCTGATCCTCTGCACTTTGCACAGTGACAGTTTATCCTAGCTTCTTAAGATGGTACCATGACTGGCATCTGAGCTATGTAAGACTGTCCCCTTGTAACTCCTATTTCTGTCCCTGATTACTTACAGCTATTCCATAACCATTTCTCTCATGCTTTTACAGTTTTAGCATTGAAGAAAGGGAAAACAAACGAACCAGCCAGCTACAAATGCTGGTGTCTGGATTCAAAGGTGTGACACCCTGTAGGAGTAATTCTGATGAAAACAGTAATTGAAGAGTTGGAGGTGAAAAGGGGTAAAATGCAACTTAGTTTTCCAAAATGAGATAGACTATGCCAGGCTGTGTTGGGTGCTGTGCCCAGGCGCTGGCAGGGGGCTGCAGGGCGGCCCCTGTGAGGAGAGGAGAGGCAGGGACTACCCCATTCCGGACACAGCCGGTTCCAGCCGGCTTCAGCCCACCCACCGCAGGGCACGGCTGAGACCTCAGCCAAGACAGTGGTGCTTCTGGGAAAACATATTTAGGAAAGGGCAGAAAATGCCACAGGGAGAGGAGGAAGAAGCAATAAGAGTGAGAAATAACAGAGACAACACAAGATCGGAGGAAGAGGAGGTGCTCCATGGCAGAGCAGAAGTCCATGCTGCAGCCTGTGGAGCACCTTGTGATGGAGCAGGGGGATATGGTCTGAAGGAACTGTGGCCCATGCAGAGCCCATGCTGGAGCAAAGAAAAGAATGAGGAGGAAGGAGAGGCCAAGAGTAGCTGTTATGGGCTGACCCCAACCCCCATTGCCTGTCCCTCTGCACTGCTTGGAGCCGGTGGAAGGTAGAAGAGTTGGCAGTGAAGGAGTGAAGCTGAGCCTGGGAAGAGGGGGAGAAGGGGAAAGGTGTTGCTTTAATGTTTATCTTTGTTTCTCATTACCTGAATTGGTAATTGAATAGCTATTTTACTTGGCAATAAATTAATTTTCGCTGCATTGAGTCTATTTTGCCAGTTGTGATAATCGGTAAGCGATCTTCCTCCCTTTATCTCAGCCCATGGTGTTTCTCATTCCAGTTTGTCCTATTTTCTCCCCCTGTCCTGCTGAGTGAGGGGAGGGGAGGAGAGTGAGCAGCTGGGTGGTAGTTTAGCTGTTAGCTGAGGCTAACCCACCACTGAGACCAATCTCGTGGTTTCCTTTAATAATGTTTTCTTGCCTTTAGTAGCTGGAGACAGAACTTTCTGTCCTGGAAAAGGGCTGCTAATCCTACAATTTGGAAATCCGGTTTGAAGCCTGAGCAGCCAAGGAAGCTGTTATTGACACTTTTTTCATAGAATCACAGGGTGGTTGAGGTTGGAAGGGGACCTCTGGAGGTCATCTGGTCCAACACCCCTCCTCAGGCAGGGCCACCTGTAGCCACTTGCCCAGTACCATGTCCAGAAGGCTTTTGAATATCTCCAAAGTGGGAGACTGCACAATCTCTCTGGGCAACCTGTGCCAGTGCTTGGTCACCCTTACAGGAGAAGTGTTCCCTGATGTTCAGATGGAACCTCCTTTGTTTAAGTTTGTGCCTATTGCCTGTCACTGGGCACCACTGAAAAGAGCCTGGCTCTGTCTTCTTTGCATCCTCCCTTCAGGTATTTATATACATTGATGAGATCCCCTCTGAGGCTTCTCTTCTCCAGGCTGAATGGCCCCAGCTCTCTTAGCCTTTCCTTTTAGGAGAGATATCCAGTCCCTTAATTACCTTCATGACTCTTTGCTGGACTGTCTCCTTGAATGTCCATGTCTCTTGTACTGAGGAGCCCAGAACTGCACACAGTATTTCAGGTGTGGCCTTATGTGTGGTGAGTTGAGGGAACGATCACCTCCAACGACCTGCTGGTAGCACTCCTAATGCAGCCCAGAACACCATTAGCCTTCTTTGCCACAAGGGCACGTTGCTGGCTTGTGTTCAACATGGTGTCCACCATGTCCCCTAGGTTCTTCTTCTGCAAAGGTTCTTTCCAGCCATGTGGCCCCCAGTATGTCTTGGTGCCTGGGGTTGTTCCTTCCCAGGTGCAGGACTTTGTACTTCCCTTTGTTGATCTTCATGAAGTTACTGTCAGCCCATTTCTCCAGCCTGTCAAGGTCCCTCTGGATGGCAACACAACCCTTGGGCACTTTTTCATGGAAAGGGGGAGGATGAAAGCTGTTGGAGTTTTCAAAGTGGGCAGGTTCCACCAGAGAGAGAACTCTCCACCAGCCACAGATGGAATAGACCCTATTTACAGTCCAGTTATGTAAGGTTTGGAACATTTTAGGTAAGAAATTGTTTTGCTTTTGGAGTAATAAAATGGTTTTGTTTGTGCTGGCTTCCAAAAGCATCAAATGTTCACCTGGCAAAGGGTCTTTTTAATCTATATCACAATCTGTCCAATTGAATCAGGAAACTTGAATGAGAAACTCAACTCTTAACTTTACAGAAATGCAGTCAGGGAAAATGTTGACCTAAGAACCGCACCTGATGTAAACGAGGTATACTAGGTACACTGACAGAGAATTCACCTTGTCTTTAGACCACGATGACAGCCTTAGTTAGAGACAAATAAAACCAATATATTTGTCTTTAATTTTGTTAGAATTGTTTGCATATGGAAAATTGCAGGGTGAATATTGACATGACATCAAGTTAATGTGTTGACATCATCTTGGTGAAGACAATGTCCATAATTAATCATATAATTCTTCAACTATTTTAATCAGAATCAATGCATTAACTAACAAAATGAAGAATTGTTTAGAAAATTAACACATTCAGTAAACAAATTAAGATGAAAAACTGTGAAATAAGATGATTTTAAGGAGTATTTCCAACACTAGTGCTCCTGGACCTCAGGAATTCTTTGTGCTAGGATGTGTCAAAATAAAGTAGGAAGCCGGATCTAGCCTCTGAACAGTAAATGGACTGCTTGCCTCCTGCAGTGTTTGCAATAACTTTATTCTGCCTGGTCAGTGACAAATCCATCTAATGTAGCAGATGTTACATGATCCCTGTCTAATCTCATTCTAGTTGGAGGAGAAAGCAGAGAAAGACGTTTCTTTCTCTTGAGGGACTCTCCTAGTCTGAAAGCGTTTTGTAAGCCTTATAAGGAAAACTGCATAGGTAAGGTGTGGTGACAGGTTGTATGTGGAGGCAGGTCTGGGGTGCTGAACAGTGTACAGGAGACTTGATCTGAGAGCCTGGTTTGGGAAATTGAGTTCTGCCTTAGGGGGATGGAATGCTTGCAGGATGGACAAGGACTGTGTAGTAAATAACACTACTCACAGAGGTAAATTAGAGTCTTAAAAAGCCACAGTTCGAGCTGATTTTGTTTTCAGATGACATCTCTGGATAGTTCACTGAGCCCTTTGCTGATGCCAACAACACACTTGCAAACAAGAATTATTTCAGCTTTAGTGTGCATAGACTGGAGTTTCTCACTATGGGGAAGAAGCATCACAGTAATCTACAGTGTTGAAAGAAATATGATAAATCTATACATTATGAGAGTGATTTTTCTGGACTCATAAGCCAAATTCAGAGATGATCTGTTGAAGTTTAAGTAGGAGAATTTACATCTTCATAACTTTCTTTAGTATATAGTCTGCACCTCATAGGCTATGTATATTACAGCCTTGTTTTATAGCATTTTTGAAATTGAATCACTGTGCTTACACTAGGGTTTTATAATTCACTTCTTCAGAGTCTAGCAGAATAGTCTGAGACAGTCAAAGCAGAATGACATTAATTTAAAAGAATGGTCCTTGTGTGTCTTGTGTATTCTTTTAGCATAGGATCATATGAAATATGTAACAGCAGAGAGAACTTTGTTCTTACATGTAGTGGGTCAAATTACAAAGGTCATGTGTAAAGGTTGCAATGGGTATGAATCAAGTTCTGTGGGAGCAGGGAAAGAAATAAAAGCAATAGCAGCTCAGTCTCCCTTGCACCCATTTGCATTCACCTCTGATTTAAGCCCAGTGAAGCTGGGTTTTAATGAACCGTGCACTCTGGTCTTAAAACACTAATGTAAACTCTTCCAGGTTTGATTAGCAGAGGCAGCAAGGCATTAATTTTAAAGTGGGACATTCTGTGCAGGGAAGCTTTCTGCTAAAGTGTATCTTGAAGTGCTACTTAAGATGGAAGTCTAAACAAGGTGCCAAAGGAGGAAATGAAATAGGATTGTCAGCTAAATTTTACTGGGAGAGATTATATAATAAAGATTCTCAGTAATATTACATTGCAGTGAACTCCTACTCTAAGAATTACTAATAAAACATTAAAACATTTATTAGACTCTATTATGCATATCTGAAACCATTTTGTGGAGCTCTTCATTTAGCCATAGCTTTTAAATGAATAAGAACAGACAGATGCATTAACTCCCTTTTCTGCTTCCCAAGCCCTTATTCCACCATTAGGTTTGCTAAACTGCAATCTTCAGTGCTGATTCTAAAAGCCTCCTCTCAGAGGACAGATTCAGAGTTTGATGTGGTTACCTCTCAGTCTGCGCCAGGGCTTGAGACAGTAATAGCAATGCCAATACACACACATCGGCTGCCCCTGTTCTGTCTCGTGCAGCGTTGGTTTGTCACAGGCTATTTGCTCTGGATCATTGTACAGTTGAGAAAAGGGATGGCTATTTAAGACTAATTTGAAATTTAATGGGCACCATGACAGGAATTAACCTAAAGCAACTGGTGAATTCTTCAGCATACTGAGGATCATATTTAGGAAGGGATTTAGTGCCTTGGGAGAAGATGAATAATACATTTTTCTCCATGACTAGACAATTACATCTTGCAGTTTAAGGCACAAATCTGCCTTTGTTTCAACTAGGACAAAGAATTTTCTTGGTAGTTCTTTTATGAAGATTACTATGGCCAATTCAATTTGAAAATTCCATAATATTTTATAATTTGTAGCCATCTGTGAGTGGCCTTGGTGAGGCCTAATAGCTGTCTCCTGTTCTCAGGCATTAATGTGTTGCTCTGAAGCATCTTTTTCCTAAGCCGTACCAGTCATTATAATTTACCCTACAATCCATTATGCTTTAATTACCTGATCATCTGTGCAGATGATAGTTCGGTTTAAAAAAAAAAAAAAAAAAGGGAAATTCACAGTTTTTGTCAGATGCAAGTGCCCTTTTCTCATCTTCACTCTCTGTGCATGTTTGCTCCAAACTAAGCTGAGGTTGATAATTGGAAAAATGAAAGAAGTTGTGTGAACTGAAAATCAATTTGGTGTACAGGAACACATGGCACAAAGAATACTTTCTTATGAGACATTTTTGGGTTTTGCCTTTTTATGTACCTGTAATGATTTATGCTAATTATAACTAGAGTATCTCTTCCTTACACTCTATTATGGGTTTGCGTGGCGAGGTTTTGGTAGCAGGGGGACTATATGTGTGGCTTCTGTGAGAAGCTTCCCCCACATCTGATAAGGCCAGTGCCAGCCGACTCTAAGACGGACCTGCTGCTGCCCAAGGCCAAGCCAATCGGCGACAGTGGTAGCGCCTCTGTGATAACATATTTAAGAAGAGGAAGAAAAAAACTGTGGTGAAAGGGCAGTTGAGAGAGAGGAGTAAGATGAAGTGAGAGAAACAACTCTGCAGATGCCAAGGTCAGTGAAGAAGGGGGGGGGGGGGGGGGGGGGAGGAGGAGCTGAAGATGCCAGAGCAGAGAACCTTCCCTTGCAACTCATGCTGAAGACCATGGTGAGGTAGGCTGTCCCCCTGCAGTCCATGGAGGTCCACAGTGGAGCAGATATCCACCTGTAGCCCGTGGAAGGGTCCCCACGCTGGAGCAGGTGGATGCCTGAAGGAGGCTGTGACCCCGTGGGGAGCCTGCGCTGAAGCAGGCTCCTGCCAGGACCTGCGGACCCATGCAGAGAGGAGCCCATGATGGAGCAGTTTTGTTGGCAGGGCTTGTGACCCCGCGGAGGACCCACGCTGGGGCAGTCTGTTCCTGAAGGACTGAAGCCTGTGGGAGGGACCCACACTGGGGCAGTTCATGAAGAGCTGCAGCCTGTGGGAAGGACTCATGTTGGGGAAGTTTGTGGAGAACTGTCTCCCATGAGAGGGACCTCACGATGCAGCAGGGGCAGAGTGTGAGGAGTCCTCCCCCTGAGGAGGAAGGAGCAGCAGAGGCAACGTGTGATGAACCGACCGTAACCCCCATTCCCCGTCCCCCTGCACCGCTCGGGGGGAGGAGGGAGAGAAATGCGAGTGAAATTGAGCCCAGGAAGAAGGGAGGGGTCGGGGAAGGTGTTTTAAGATCTAGTTCTATTTCTCACTATCCTACTCTGATTTGATTGGTGATGAATTAAACTCCCTTTTCTCCTCAAGTTCAGTCTGCTTTGTCCTTGTCAGTAATTGGTGAGTGATCTCTCCCTGTCCTTGTCTCGACCCTCAAGCCTTTCATCATATTTCCTTTCCCTTGTCCAGCTGAGGAGGGTGAGTGATAGAGCAGTTTTGGTGGGCACCTGGCAATTATCCAGGCCAAACCAAAACACACTCACGTAAGGCTGGCAATTACATGTGACCTCCAAACCCAGAAACTTGTAAGGAACAAGTTAGAATTACAATGCTAGAAAATACAAGCCCCGCTGTAGGAGCTGCTTCATCCAGGCTTGTATTTGTCCTGAAACCAAGGCAGTATTCTCACTCCACTTTGCAGAAGCGCATTTGGGGTTTAGAGTGAAGGACTTGACTCTTCCAGTTATGTGCTGTCCAGTTTTATCATCAAAGAACTTGTTTAGAAAAAATGTTTTCCTTTGGTTGAATTTAAGCTAAGTTCATTAGCTGGATCAATTGCTTTGTCTCTGAATCCAGCAGAGCTATGTTCTTGCACCAGCTGAAGGTCTCGGTGGATTATGTGCAATTGAAAGTAGTTGACTATCTAGTACAGAGTGTAACAAATCCTCTGTGATATGGAGTGGAGAGCCCTTTTTGTTGGGAGCCTTTCTCCCTCACTGCCGGAAGGCAGTCTTCCCCTCTTCCCTCATCCCACAGTTCCCAGTCTTTGCTCAGGAAGACATCTCACCCTGAAGGTTTTGGCTGTATGACTATTTGACTAAAGACTCAAGACAACAGCATTTTAGTGCAAGGTCCTAGCAAAATACCTGCCATGTAGTTTTCAATCGTGCACAGAAATATGCTCTACATAGAAATAAAAAAGACTCTGCAGAAGGATATTCTTTACCACCTTATTTAACAAACTAAGGTAATAGAATTAACTAAGGTAACGTAGATCAAAAATATTTTTTTCTTTCTAGGGGCAATAGCAGACAGTATCAAAATTATGCTGTATTATTTAGGCTGATCTTTTATTTGTGCGGCTCCATCTGTTGATTTCACGCAACTTTGGCTGATGGGGTAGTGAAGTGAAAGAAATATGGTAACAAGTTAAATCAAATTATTCTTTTGCCTGTAACTTGTGGAAGCAGGCTTTGAGATTCAAGTCCTACCACTGAGAGGAGAAATGGGCATTAATTTTATCTAAATCTTGCATGTTCCATGTGGTGTTCAATTCATGCTATGACAGTAACTGATTTTCTAATGCGTGCCCATTGTTTTCATGCTTACCACGTTGTCTGGGCATTACTGTTATAGTCCTGAATCTTTTGACTTTTTTTCTTTTCACCCTTACATGAGTGATGGGCTAGATGTATCCTGATGTAAACTGGAGACAGGGAGGCCACGATCACGTCATTTTAGACAAGTACCATGTCAGACAAGGACATGTGGCGTGGTGTCTGTGGCAAGGACTGAGGCAGGTCTGTGACGTGAACCTATTGGCGCTAATTGTGATTGCCAATTGAATATTTTGGAGAAAAGTAGCATTTATTACTTGCAGAGTTTGTGACAAATCCTGCAGATGTGTGCATAATGACACATTTCTGATAACTTCATTGGCTTCAATGCTGTTACTCTCATAGAAAATATTAAGCACATTTGAAAGTATTTGATGGTCTGAGGACCATGTTATCACCTGTATTACAGAGATTTGCGCAGGCGTAGTTTACCACTGTGCTGTGATCTTTCCCGCAGCTGGGCAGGAATCTCAAGCATGTTGGATAGGGTGCCTCTAAGTTGATCACAGGCCTATGTTATCTACACACAGATGTACTACTTGTCCAACACACAAGACCAGACAGCAGTTAGTATGATGTGTTTTTCTGCACCTCGTGCAAGTCACTTGAGTATGTTTATAATCCTCCTCGCCAATCTTCTGTTATTTTCCCACACTCTGCATGAGCCAGGTGGGCTCTAGAAGCCTTCTATCTCTTTTTTGCACAAAGCACATTCAAGCTGAGGTGGCCTGTTGACTTGGATAAAGTGTCAGATGGCATATTCTGCCTTCACATCTTGGCTGGATGTCCACATTATATTTGAATGGCACCATATAGACTTACAGCCTTGGTCTTCCTTGGTATAGCAATTTTTGCACCAATCTTCATGGATGGAAGCAAGTGAAATGTTGTTATGTATATATCAAGTAGTGTTAGCCTGGACTGGATTAGTAGGAAATAGATTCCAATCTCTTCTAAAACATAGAAAGATTTCTGAAAGATGCTTCTTGTTTTGTCTTATCACATACGTGTTATTTTGATTCAAATTATTTTTGAGATATTGATTGCTGGCTATATGAGTGAATTTGAATATTAAAACCATATGTTTTTATTTCTCCTTGGATTATATGCTTCTGTATTTTGTAAGGATATTGGATCTTGCAGGCATACCTGTGAGACACAGTACACACTTTCGGTGAGTGACCTATTAGTAAATGCCAGGTTTAAAGAATTTAGACTTCAAGGAGAACTATAATAAACAGATGAAAAAAATGCTGTAAGAGATGGAGTAATGTACTTGAAGAACAAACAGCAAATCAATGGTCTATTTGGTCTGTAACCCATTGGTGTTGCATCTTATATTTGTTTGCGCAGTCTCACATTGCACCTGTTGGCAATATCATCAACATATAATTAATATAAATTACAATTCATGATAGTCAATGCTAGTCCTAAAAGGCCATTTGCTGAGGACATGAAATCAAAATAAGAAGACAAGTTCCAGATTAGTTGCTTGCCAAGATAAAATGAATTCATTATAAAGGATGAAAACATAATTTTTGTGAACATGACTTACCCATAGTGCTATCACCTCCTACAAAGATAAATAACAACAACAAAAAATTCCAAACTTCCCTTTTAAAGTCTTCGCCAGTATCAAGTATTTGCCTCGGCAATGACTTTGTGAGACTGAGCTCCCTATGCGCTTTTGAAAACAGTGTGCTGGAGATAATAAATGAATGACTCGGTGCTTTGGCACACTCCTGAAAATGTGAACAGTTGGGACCACAGCTAACAGCAACAGATGGGGAGTTCTCCAGCTTTGAATGTTCAGTAGGAGACCTCAGTAATTCTATAAGCATGCCAAAGAAAACACTAAGTTGGAAGAAATAATAATTATTATTATATTATTAAGCTTGCAGTCTCCTAGACTCCTCAGTCCACAAACTTGCTGATCCATACCTTTCTTCATGTTTACCTGGTTATTGGGCCTTCACAATCTTTCTCATTAAAAACAGTGGCAAAACTCACCCCAGAATGAGTAGAACCTCTCAATTTCCTGCATCACTTTTAAAAATGTCAACTTTGTGTCATCCTGTTTGGAGATTGATTGAAGGCGTTTCATGTGAAAGCTTCCAACTGTATGGACAGTGTTAACAGCAGTTTACATGATTGGTACTACTTTATTCACGGCACAGTTTATGAACGTCAGCACCAATTTCACTCATATTTTGCCCACTTCATGCCAAGCTGCATGCTGAACATCCCATCTCTGTACTGGGCCATAAGAGACAGTAACAATGTGGAGAGGATTGCAGTGATCTTACTGTTCTATCGACTCTCAGCTTCCTATTACCTTATCAACCTACAAGAATAAGTACTTGTTCTAGGGGTGACCAAGACACATTTGACATCTAGCCAGTTAGGGACCATACTGTGCTGATGCTAACGAGCTGGAGAAAGCATTGGTCAGGGAAGAAAGATGGAGATCAGAATTCTGACACTTTTTGATCAAGACTTGTAATCTGATGTTGCGTCTAGCTATGACACTGAATCCTTATTTTCTTTTAGATAATCATATTGCAGTGTTCTGGGCAACATTTTATGGGCATTGTAGTAAATGTTTTCTGTGTGTAGACCTTGCTGCATGAACTGTGAATCTACCATTTCAAGGCTTCATGAGCCCTAGAGGTGTAACTACAAATACAAGGTGTTCAAAACCAAACAACTATGACAGGTATAGCCCATACATGAAGCAGAACCTTGCAGTGCTGCTTATTACAAGGCTACACAAACTGTTTGGTGGTTTCCAGATGGTTGCAAGACATCCATTTTCACAAACAGAATACAAATGGTATGGAAGTAGTCAACTGGAGATAAAAAGGGTAAGATTCAGCCCTGATTATTGGAAGTGTAATCAATACAGCAAATAAATTTGAAAATGTAGTTCAGTTAACCAAATTCAGGTGTCTACTCTGAGTGATTTGAGCTAAACCTGAGTCACCACTCACTGTACTGGGTAGATCTTCATAAATTATAGCAGGAACTTAAACACCTAGTATGCCTGTAGACACTCTCAGGTAGACACCTAAAGGTAAGTCTCTTAGTCTGGAGTTGAACCTCACTTTGCCTTTCTGGATTGTATTCTGACATTGTTAGAATCAGCAGAGGTTGACTCCTAGTGAAAAAAGGAAAGGGTTTTCAGCTGGAACTATTTTTCCTAAGCTTATTTTTCAGTTCCAGGTTTAGAATATCCAGTGTCACGTGAAATTCCATATATCCTGCAGACACCTCCTTTAGTGGGCACCATAAGAAAACACACTAAAAACAATATTTCTGACTAATTGTTGAAGTGTCTGCATGTATTCTTTAGCTTAAATATAATTCACATTAGAAAATTCTGAATTTAAGCTTAACTATTAGAGCAAGAAAGCATTCATGTCAGGTTATCAAATTAACGACAACAGTAAGCCTGCATGTAAGAAGCATATCTGTATCTACAGCACAAGCTGAATCTATACAAAATTAGGGGAAAAATACATAGTAAAATACATGGCTTCCTAAAAATTATTCATTTTTTTTTCCCTGTGTTATTTTGGAAAAATATGGTATTAGGCTCAATTGTGGCAATATCAAGAAAAGGAACTTCTTTATGAGAATCATCAGTTTGTTGGTTAAGTATTCCAAATGGCAGAAATCTGTATGAACTCTGCTCCAAAATCTGCCATAACAGTCTGTAGTGAGTACTCTGTGGACATCTAACATGCCTGGTCAAAAAGCCTGCAGTACTCTGTGCTCACGGAGTGTGACTTAGCTGAGCCATGAATTTCGGATCTCAAGTTTCCCTTGTGAAGAACAGAGGGAGAATTATAGGCTATGTCTGCCTCCCTGCAGCTCAGTCTCCCTTCACAGACATGCGCAAAGAGATGAAATATTTTCTTCCTTGAAAAGTGTACGATGAATAGTCATGACAGCAGTCAAAGGAAGGAAGATATTTTTATCTTTAGCTCAGGCACACAGGATAAGCAGTCTTGTACAAGGTAACAGAGGAAATCTATGGAGGAATAGGAAAATGGCTTTTGATACCGAGTCGTGGCTCAATGCCTTGCCAGCAACATGCTTTTCCTTCAGGGAAATTTTTTTTCCATAAGAATATTTGCTTGTCCTGTAAAAGTAGGGTGATGTTATTTCCCTGGTGCTATTATGCACCTGCTAATATTCCTGCTATTATGCTACTGCTGGTCAGGCAAAGAATATCAAATAAACAAAACCACCTCCACGTGTTAGTAATGTACTCATTTATTAATCATACTGAAGTTAATTACTTCAAATGAGTAAATCTGAGGTGGTGCATTTTCTAGTTTTTCAAAAGTGGAATAATAATGATTAATTCCAGCATGGGAAGAAAGTTAAGTATGGGATAAAGATGATCTGAAATCTATATTCCACAAGGAGTGAGAAAAAATAAGCAAGAACGTTACCAGTCTGATAATGAGGCTTTGGGAGGTTGAAAATATCAATAAAGAGTCCAAAAAAGCTGATGTAAGCAGTGATCTAATAAGCTCCCATTTCATAGCATTAGACATTTTTCTTTTAAAGGGACAGAGTCAGATAAATACTCTTAGACATGATCTTGTTTTGAGGTCATTCTAATCTTGTGGAAATGTCCCTAGTTGTACAAGCATTTATTTTGTTCTTGAAATATTTCACTTCAAGAGAAATTTGATAAGATAGTAACTGCTTATAGGTTGTTATGCCCTTATTTTCCCCTTAACGTCTGCGCAGGAGCTAAGAATTCTTCCCATACTCTTTTTTTTTTAAGTAATCTTAGTAATTTCATTGTGATGAAACCAAATCAATTGCTTGTAGCCAACTGGGAATTAAATGTAATTCAGATATCAGTAATTTAATTGGGCCACAGATCTCTTTTGTGAGGTTTGACAAATCAGGAAAGAGATGAGTGTTTCATCCAGATCTAGTTAGGTCCCCAGAATTTCTAGCTTTAGAAATATCATTAAAATATTCATGATTATGTTTTGATGCCTTGTTTAGGGCTTGCCACTATGACATCTAGCAAATGCCCTGAGCTGAAGCTCCATTTCTTTTCTTAAATTCCCTGTCTTCATCCCCCTCTTTTCCATGTATCTTTACTTTATCCCCCTCTTTTGTTTAATCAGTGCTTCCCAGAAGCCTATTTTGTAGCAAAAGGAGGGAACAAAAAGAGGTCACCTAGGGAAAATAATTGTTTCCATTGAAGTTCTGGCCCCTAGTGCATAAACAGGTATGGTTATTCCTTACATCAGTTGCTGAAGTTCCAGATGCAGCTCTGTCTGCTCCCACCGCTGCCTTGCTAACATCTGCCAGGTGCTGCTTGCACACTGTCCAGTCCACCAAGGTGTCCCAATCCAATATCGGGGAGGTTTCGATTCGATCCCAGGAGACGAGATTAAGATGCAAACGCAGTCATATGCCGTGCAACCTTGTAAACTTTATTTTCGGTGAACCGGGAATCGGAGGTCTGGCGGGGACGGCAGCGGGGGCGGGGGCAGAGAAGACGAGACAGAAAAAAAAAAAAAAGGTTAAAGTCGGAAAAACCCCAGCGGGCGAGGAAAAGAAGTGCGGGGGGGGGGGGGGGGGGGGGGAGAGGATCAGTTACCACCACCACGGATTCGACGATGTCCAGCGATGTCCAGTCAGCTCAGTCTCTGTGCAGGCGTGGAGCCCCGGCGAGAGTAGGGCCCAGCAGCCAGGCGGTGAGGAGGAGAGCAGTAGGGCGTCGAGGAGAAAGGCAAGAGGGCAAGAGGGCGGCGAGGAGCATGTACTGCCCTTTTATAGGGGCATTGGCGCATGCGCAGAGCATGTCTGCATATGTGCAGTTCCTGCCATGCATGCTGCCTGCTTAGACAAGTCCGTTTTTGCCCGTCCACGGGCTACGCTGTGCGCAAGCGCTCTGCTTTCCTGCAGGTTGTTATGGCAGCTTCCTTCCAGAGGCCAGCAAGAGATGGCAATAGCGATGTCGAGACAAAACCAGTTTGTAGCGGTCTTCTACACAAGGGAGTAGACATGAACAGCAAAATGGCTGTCTTGGGGAAGCATGTTGAAAAGGACTGATGCAAGGAAGAGCTTCTTTGGTGCTACCAGGACTGAGAGCTTTCTGGAAAGGAAGTAAGAAACCATAGGCTGGTAAGAGCATCTAGCCAGCTCTGTCCTACGTGGAGGCAATGGTGCAAATGCAGTAACTAGGTATGTGGCAAGGTAGAATGGAAATGGTCCAATCTGAACCTTACATTGGCTCTACCCTGAAGGCCCAAAGGTGGTCCCAGAGGTGCTCAGAGTCCAGAGGGATGGTTGAGACACACTATGAGTGAGAACATGAGTCCCTTTTTTACCTGAAAGGATGTAATGCACAGGCTCAGTGCTCTTCTCTTTCTTAAACTGACAGGTTGGATCCACAGAAGCAAATAGGAGGTGCAGATGGTTGCCTTGAGTTACCCTAACAGATCGGCAGAAACCTGCAGAGCTTTCCTGGCAGGAATATGCCGAACATGCCGACTTGCAAGAGGTATCTTATCACTATTGTTTCTGTGTGAAATCTTAAATTTCATGGTGCAGTAAGTCACAGTTTTGTGTCGTGTTAACCTACCTTTGAGAAAGCAGTAAGCTTCAAAGAGTAAGGGGTGTCTTTAAATGGAAAAATCTGTCTTATATTAGGTCTGCCATTAATCTGAATGGAGTTTCAGTCTTTCAGACTTGTTTCATATATCAAAAGCAGGGCTGCGACATGAAGGTTTATGACTAAAGGCAAGGTAGGTTAATTACTAACCAATGGGATCAATCCTAAGTACCCTGCAACGTGATTTAAGATTTATGTAATGATGATTTATTGATACAGAGGCTGGATTAAGACCAGGTAAAGGGGGAAAAAATGCTGGTAGAACAATAAAGATGATCATTTACTGTGGTTGTATAGAAAATTCTCTTCTGTTTTTCTGAAGTGCCCGATAAGTCCCTGTGAACTACTGCATTTTTTGTAAGTAAACATACCATTATTTATATTGCCATTTGATGCGCATGGCATATGTTCTAAGGTGTGTCAAGATGGCTCATGGAACTGGTTATTGCACCAGGGTGTGAAAATACTAAGCTTAAGAAGTCTCAGCCTATAAATATGAATTGTCTTCCTCAATCAGCTCTAATTATAACAGATTTCTAGCTGAAGCCTGTTGACTTCTATATGTGCCTTTAGATTTCAAGGTCTTTCTTACATAACCATGTTGCATTTGCCACAGACTCTGCACAATGATCTCTTGATAAAATTAAGGGTATTCTTATTGGAATTAAATCCTTATTTTCAGACTAAGAAAGGATTTTACTGCTGATCAATGACTTTCAGATAACTTTGCTCTCCTCCATGATCTTTCAAACAAAATGGCTTTCCTCTGCTCAGATGAGGCTATGGGAAATATAAAATGGCTATAAAATCTGAAGTTCAGTATTTAATTTTACCAGACTAATTGATTCATGATGTAGGTTTTCTTTTTTCTTTTTTTCTTTTTTCCTTATCTGCTGTTTATGATGAAGCACTTGTCCCTGCAAAGCTATAGGCCTGCACAGAAGCAAAGCAGAGTCAAGGAGAAGGAATCCACTCTCAGCCTGTAGAGACGGTAGAAAGTGTTCTGTGCTGCTGCACTCCAGCCTACTTCTGTTAACACAGGAGGACTTGAACCTTGAAGACCATCTTGTCTATTAAAATAATTTTTAAACTACCCTCTCTTCTTCAACAGCGCTTTATAAGTGGTATGTTTCTTCCTATTATTCCCCTTTAAAATATCCTGGTTTATTTTCACCGAAAGAAATGCTGGCTATAACCTGGATTCCTTATTTTGACAGCATCTGCATCAGACCGATGCATGGTGTGAGGCCAGGCTAGCGAATCAGTAGGAACAGCACAATCAGAGGTCATTAACCCAGCAGGAAAATCACTTGGCTCATTGGCTACAGGTGAGCATAAATTGGTGAGATATTGAACACAGATTGTCCCTGGTGAGTGGCTGAAGCCACCCGTTTCTAAAAAATTTGCCAGCAGGTCGGAGGCTGTCATTGAAGAAGCTGATTGACTGACACAGCTTTAATTTATAGCAACGACAAATGATTATTTCAGTGTATGCCAAAAGGAAAGTATATTCTAGTGCAGCTTTGGATTTGGACCATATTCGATGCTTACATCGTATTTTTTTTATTCTTCTGGAGGCAATATCTGTAAATATTGATGGAACATACTTGGTGATTTGAAAGCGATGGCTGCAACTTCAAGTGGAAATTTGCATCTTTTAGTGCAGCTGAAATCTGGAGTAGCTGTCAATAAATCAATGCAAAAGGCCCCTAAATTGCTGTAGATATCTATAACTATTTCTTTCTGACAGTAGTCTAATCTATATTGAGAATATAAATAATGGTTTATATGGTTTATGTGAAAACCTCTCCTTTTTGAATTCAAGAAATATGATAGAAAACCAGAAGTTAGATGCACTGAGACTGTAACTCACACTCTGTCAGTGCAGAGTTGCTTTATATTGAACATTTATTGAAGTTCTGGGCATTTAAATGCGAACTGAACAAAAGATGGAGTGCACATCATTTTCCTTGAGATGCCATTCTCCAGCCAAGTAGACATCAGTGTCAGAGATATTTGCTGATTCCTCGATTTTTTCCTCCTAATTGGATTCCATTACTCCTAATTATATAGACTTTTGCTGTTCTAAAGGATTAATCTTCTTTTAAGCAATGTACATGGGCATTAGTAGCAGATATATATTTTTCAGTAATAAGCTATGCTGTTGCCAGTTTCAAATGGATGTACTGCTCAGTCTATAAAGACTGACTAATTAAAGATATAATGCCAAATATTTGCAATATTTGAAGAAGGAATTCACAGAGCATTCACTGTAACAGTGGGATGTCTCCCAAAGTTTTAAAGAACAGTAAAAAATGTCAGTCCCAGGTTGCTAAAGGAACTTTGCTCTGTGACTCTTAACCAGCCTTAACCTCACTTTCAGCTCTCAGTCCTTCATCTTCAGATGAAGCAATTTTTTCAGGGAACCATTTGACTTCTATGTTCAGAGCAGGCTCAGGGGGCGCACACAGAGGACCGTTTTCCTATCTCCAAGGCAATTCCTAGTCCACGATGTCTCCTAAAATCCATTTCTTTTACTTAGGACATGTGGGCTTGTCTTGAATATTAATTTTCCCATTAAAGGTTGCGTTAGGCATACCTGGTGGGGTGTGTGCAGCCTGGGCCACAGGGTGACCTGTGTAGGAGGTGGCAGGAACTGCCTGGGGAGGTTATGGCCAGTTCCACGTGGCTCAGCAGCAGCTGGAAACACCACACTGTGCCCCAAAACTACAAACAGTCAGAGCAGCACATGGTCCTTGGAAGTGTTTAAGAAAGGGTGGAAGCTGTCAGAGGCAAGAGATATACATCTGGACTCGGTTGAGGAGTTAGGTGAGGACATATGTGAGGAGACACAGGAGATGTTTGAAAGGGGACACAGCTGGAGATGCACTCTTGGGAGGAGGTGCTCTGTGACAGAGCAAGAGCATTGTCCTTGTTTCCGCTGGGATAGGGTACTTTCTATGCAGTGCAATCCTTCAGGAACAAGCTGCTCCGGTGTGGCTTCCCTGAGGGGTCACAAGCCCTGCCAGCAAACCTGCTCCATCGTGAGCTTCTCTCTCCACGAGTCCACAGGTCCTGCCAGGAGCCTGCTCCAGCATGGGCTCTCCATGGGTTCACTGCCTCCTTCAGGCATCCATCTGGTCCAGAGTGGGGTCCCTTCCACAGGCTACAGGTGGATATCTGCTCCACTGTGGACCTCCACAAACTGCAGGTGGACAGCCTGCCTCACCATGGTCTTCATCACAGGCTGCAGGGGAATCTCTGCTCTGGTGCCTGGAGCACCTCCTCCCCCTGCTTCTTCACTGACCTTGGTGTCTGCAGAGTTGTTGCTCTCACATATTCTCACTCCTCTCTCCTGCTGCAAGATGCCCCTACACAGGTTATTTTTCCTTCTTTCATGTGTTATCCCAGAGGTGCTACCACTGTCACTGATGGGCTCGGCCTCAGCCAGCAGTGGGTGCCTCTTGGAGCCAGCTTGCATTGGCTCCATCAAACATAGCAGAAGATTCCAGCAGCTTCTCACAGAAGCCACCCCTGTAGCCCCTCCTGTAGCCCTCCCCCATAGCCCCCTCTGCTACCAAAACCTCACCACACAAATCCAATACACAGACTGACTTCCTGCGCCACCCGTAGCCTCGCCCAAGGGATTAGGAGGACCTGAGTGTGATGCACCCTGAAAACAAGGGAGCTGGGATGAGGAAGGGTGGAGGAGAGGTGCTAGAGGGAGGAGAGCTGTTGGACTGAAGCTGAGCCTGGGAAAAGGAGAAGAAAATTGTTTCCTCTGGTACATTGTGTTCTTTTCTTTATTCCTAAATGTCTGAATCACTAGTTAGAAGTTTATATAAATCAGCACTAAAGTAAATTAAGTAAAATTCCATGAGTTTAGGTGGTTTTACCTGCTTGCATCAGGCCACTGGGTGTGTGCTGACCAGGCAGTGCAGGGGCTCATCCTCACCATGGCCTGAGCTGGGTGTCGCTGGGTTAACCCCTGCAGTGACTGTTGCCTCCCTGCTCCAGCTTCAGCTCTGGGGTGGCCCCGCTGGGAGCAGGGTGACACCCTTCCCTCCTCCCTCTCCCAGTCACTGACAGGTAAACTATAGCTCTTTGGGGTGTGGGGGAGTTAGGGGCCACGGCCAGGCTGCAGCTGGAAACCCAGGAGAAGTAAAACAAGCAGCCCCAAGACTGAGAAGAAAGCCCCACCATATGCATCACCCCCCTCCCATTGAGGACTGCAGGATGCTGATGGTTCGTCGTAACACCTTCTGTCTCTGCTGCTTGAGGAGCAGGAAGCTGTCTGCCTGCGCTCGCCAAGCTACCTTGGAAGAATGAGCACGACACCCAAGAAAAAGGGTCCATATTTATAGGCTTTCCTGTATAAAAATTTTGAGGGTATTAAGCAGGATTTTTTTCAAAATCAATTTGGACAATGAGTATTGGTATTCCTGCAATTGGACTAACAGTAACTGTTGTATATTTTTATTTGGCTGTTAAAGCACTCACTGGTTTAGCAGTAAATTTTTAGCTACTCATATATAGAGTGTATCCTTTTGCTCTTAAAAAAAATTTTGAGATTAATAAAGGAGGGCAGATAATTGGCAGACTTCCTGCTAGCACACTTATCAGGTGGGGCTCTGAGGAGCAGAGTTCAGCTTTTTCAGCTTGCCTGTCTCCTGCAAGTCTGGGCTTTGGTGGCAGGATTGTCATTTGTTTCGCTGGACCTTGTCCAGAGAGTGTAGTGCTGTTTCAGACTTTAAACTTCCAATAAAAGAACGTCCCCAGGGAAATGCAGGGCTGGAGAAGACCTAACAGGATTATCCAGCATAATCCTGTCTTCTGAAGGAACATAACGATTCATGCACAGATGAATACTGGAGTCACCAGAAACCTTGAAAGAAAGCATTTTGACAACTTTCCTAGGTGGCATTTCACTTCTCTGTGTCCATTAAAGAGTTTGTCATAATAGTCAGGCAGTCTTTTGCCTTCGAAATTAAGGATTTTTATATATTTGTCCAGGTTTTCTGGACTCTGGGCAGCTCTGACAGCAACAGTGCATGAGTTCCAACACAAACCAGTTGCCAAATTCTAAACCAGAAAATGGAGGCACAGTCCACTATGGTAAGTCTACTACTCAAACAAAAATGTTCATGTACCCTCTAATTTACCAGTTTGGATTTCTAACCTGTAACCTACTGACCATCTCTGTGTCTCCAATCTGATGCTCCCTACCTGCCCTTCTCCTCTAGGTATGCTTTAAGTACTTAAATCAGGATCCTACCCATAATTTTCACTTCTCTCTTTCCTTTTATCATGCTTCACTTCCTATTTCCCTTTCTTGCACCCACTTAAACCCTACTGACCTCTGCAGCCACGTCTTCTGCCTCCCTCTGCTCTTACAGCTCAGCCTGAAGTGCATGTCTCCTGCCTACTGATTTTGGTGCAGAAGCAACTGCTGCTGCATATGACTTTGAAGTGGTTCATGTAGCACAGCTGATATTTGTGTTTACAGTGTAAGAACAATTGATCTAGGTAATATTTCTTCAGCGTTTTTAGAAGAATGTGTCTCAAGACAGTTTCTGACTCCTTGCTAAAGCAAGATACATTACATCTACTGCTTCCCTTTAATCCATTATGCCAATTATATTGGCAGACAAGGACATTAGATTGGTTTGACATCATCAGTTCTTAACACACTCAAGTGGGCTGTCTTTTATCATCTTACTGTCTTCTGCTGCTTTTGAATTGATTGTTTAAGAGTTTGTTCCACAATCTTTCTGGGAATTGAAGTCAACCGCTCTGCAATTCTCTGGATCCCTTCCTCACCCCTCCCCTGTCCCCCTAATTTTAAAGATTCCCTTTTCAGGTCCTTTGGGACTTTTCTGGCTGAAATTCAGTAGATTTCTGAGAATGTCCTTGAGCCCAAAGGAATAAAAATGGTTTGGCCTAATTCCTTTTCCCTAGTGCATACGGTAAAAGTCATAAGACTCTGCTGAATTGAATACATTAATTTACTAAATATTGAACCTCTTTTTCTGGCTTACTTTCCTGCTGATTGTTAAACTAAATTTTGTTAAGACTCAGCAAACTAATTTTGGGAGGATTGAAGCCCAGAATATAAACAAATTTTCTACATCACTTGTTACTGCTCTTTTTCCTGGTCCTTTAACTTTTTAGAGCATGTGATTTCCTTCAGTATTTGTAGAAACGTATTTTACTCGTAGATGAAATAAATCTTCTTTGACAGACTGTAATCATCTTCATCCTTCCTCCTTCTTACACGCCTAAATCTAAGCGGAGAAACAGTCCCTGAGAAGATGCATAAGACTATTTACCTTCCAATGAGGCAAGTGTCTAAATGTCTGGATTAATACAGATAACTATACAAGCACTGGGAGAAAAAACTACTGTGTCAAGATTAGGAGCGGTATTGTTTGTTAGGCATAATAACTGACTTTGGGCCATTTTCACAATAACCTTGGATCTCCCCTGTGGTTAGATTGCTTCCATCTTTGTACCTTTCAAACTGGCATCTCTCATAAATCTAAAATTCATGTACATATTTTGAATATTTCAGTAATACACTTAGGGGGAGGGCAGAAATGAATACAAAAATAATCTCTGAAGTGGAGAGCAAAAGTGCCTTTTATGAGCCAGACAACAATATTTTAATGGGAAGTTCTAATCCCTTTAAAATAATACTTTATATTTATGGAGTACCTTCCACAAAAGATCTCCAGAATTTGTAAAAAAGCTAATTGACTCTGCTGTGGAGAATCCTGTGAGGTAGGAAGGAAAGCAGACAACATGGCTTCACTAAGGGCAAATCGTGCCTGTCAAATTTGGTGGCCTTCTATGACGGGGTTACAGTGCTGGTGAATAAGAGAAGAATCGTAGAATCATAGAATCACAGGCTGGAAAAGACCTCTAAGATTACTGAGTCCAACCATCCACTCAACACCACCATGCCTAATAAACCATATCCTGAAGTGCCACATCTACACATTTTTTGAACACCTCCAGGGATGAGGACTCCACCACCTTGTTGGGCAACCTGTTCCAATCCCCGACCACTCTTTCAGTGAAGACATTTTTCCTAATACCTAATCTAAACCTCCTCTGATGCAACTTGAGGCCATTTCCTCTCGTCTTATTGCTAGTTACCTGGGAGAAGAGACCAACACCTGCCTCACTACAACCTCCTTTCAGGTAGTTGTAGAGAGCAATAAGGTACCCCCTCAGCCTCCTCTTCTCCAGACTAAACAGCCCCAGTTCCTTCAGCTGCTTCTTGTAAGACTTGTTCTCTAGACCCCTCACCAGCCTCGTTGCCCTTCTCTGGACACTCTCCAGCACCAAAATGTCTTTCTTGTAGTGAGGGGCCCAAAACTGAACACAGTATTCCAGGTATGGCCTCACCAGTGCTGAGTACAGGAAAGAGCACCTGATGTCATCTACTCGGACTTGAGCAAAGCATTTGACACTATTCCACACGACATTCTTGTCTCTGAGTTGAAGAGACATGGATTTGGTGGATGGACCGCTGGTGGATAAGGAATTAGCTGGATGTTCACACTCAAAGGGTTACGGTCAATGACTTGATGTCCAAGTGGACACCACTGATGAGTGGTGTTCCTCAGGGGTCGGTACTGGGACCAGTGCTGTTTGACATCTTTGTCTGTGACATGGACAGTGGGATTGAATGCACCCTCAGCAAGTTTGCCAATGACACCAAGCTGTATGGTGCAGTCGACACTCTGGAAGGAAGGGATACCATCCAGAGGGACCTTGACAGGCTTGAGAGGTGGGCCTGTGAACCTCCTGAAATTCAACAAGGCCAAGGGCAAGATCCTGCACATGGCTCAGGGCAATCCCAAGCACAAATACAGGCCAGGCGGAGACTAGATTGAGAGCAGCCCCGAGGAGAATGACTTGACGAGAAGCTCAACATGACCCAGCAGTGTGTGCTTGCAGCCCAGAAGGCCAACCATATCCTGGGCTGCATCAAGAGAAGCGTGGCCAGCAGGGCGAGGGAGGTGATTCTGTCCCTCTACTCTGCTCTGGCGAGACCCCACCTGTAGTACTGCATTCAGCTCTGGAGCCCTCAGCACAGGAAAGACATGGAACTGTTAGGAAGGGTCCAGAGGAAAGTCACAAAGATGATCAGAGGGATGGAACACCTCTCCTAGGAGGAAAGGCTGAGAGAGTTGGGTTTGTTCAGAGTGGGGAAGAGAAGGTTGTGGGGACACCTTGTAGCAGCCTTCCAGTACCTGAAGGCAGCCTACAAGAAAGCTGGAGAGGGAGTGTTTACAAGGGCACGTAGTGATAGGACAAGGGGTAATGGCTTTAAACTAAAAGAGGGTAGGTTTAGATTAGTTATAAGAAAGAAACTCTTTGCTATGAGGCTGGTGAGGCACTGGAACATGTTGCCCAAAGAAGTTGTGGCTGTCCCCCCCTTGGAGGTGTTCAAGGCCAGGTTGGACGGGGCTTTGAGCAACCTGGTCTAGTGGAAGGTGTCCCTGCCCATGGCAGGGGGGTTGGAACTAGGTGATCTATAAGGCCACTTCCAACACAAAGCATTCTATGATTCTATGATTGCATGAGACACCTAAAATTTATATCAGAAGAATCAAGCACAGAGGATAAAGGATTTATCTACGGTTACACAGAAAGTCTCTGAAGGACCAGGATTAAAAGCCAGGCTCCTAACTCACAGTCCTTTGCCTTGCTAGCCTTCCCCAATATAAATAATGGCTTATAGAGAAATTGGCTTCTTGAAAATGGAGTTACTGCTTTGCTGCAATAAAATTAGAAAAATATGAAAAAAAAAGAGATGTCTCTTTAGTACCCATCTATTGCAACTTGCTTTTATTCTGTTTTCAAGGACTTGGTCTACAGAGAGGCTTCACCGGGCTTACAAGATTCCTGTCTTTTAATTAGAACATTAATATTCCCACTGTTTCTTTAGCTTCTAACTAAGACTAATTTTAATTCTTCCCCCTCCAGTCACTTGGCAAAGAATGTGAAGACTTAGTATCAGGATGAGGTTCTCTGTGCAAAGCTTTCTGAGTCACAAAACATAAGACTGTGTTGTTATACCTGTCAATTTTTTTTTTTGTATAGCAGTACCCATGCAGACAAATGTCACATTATCTCTTCACCACAGCAGGATTCATTTGCTTTGCTCCTTCGCTCCCCTGAGCCACCTTTTCCTGTATTCTGAACTGAAGGGAATTATGTCCTGAAAGTATGTTTAAAATGGTTATAATGTAGCAAAAAGTTTATGTCTCCAAACAGTACAAATAAGAAAAAGCCCTTCCAATAAGCTTGTTGCCTAGCAACATGATACAGAAAGCTGGAGTGACTGCTGGAGTCCATTTGAATTGACAAGGGATCTGCAGATGAGTGACGGAGCCACCCTAGTTGGCAGCTCTGGCAAGCAGCTGGAAAAGAAGGGATCACAAAAACCAAAAATAACAGACAGACGGTAGGATGACCTTCATGATGAGAGGGATGGTGGACTCCCACAAAAGAAAAGAAATAGCAAAAGGTAAAAAACAGAAGTAAAGGGAAAAACAAGATGGAGAAAAAGTCATTAGGAGTCCATTCAAACAAGTACTCTGGCCAGAAAATATGATTAATATTAATCTGGAAGCAATTACAGGAAACTATTGTGCATGGTAGATGTGAAGCAACATGAATAGGTAAGATTTGGGTATGTGCATTTGTGCAGCCCAAAGTGCAGTTACCCCTGCGCTTGTTCACTCACTTGTGTGGACTTGAGAGGGAGATGGGAGCCGCCTCTGTGGAGTGGACATCCAGCCATCAGCTGGACATGCTGTAGTTACCTGTGTCCCAGCTCCGCTACTCTAGGGTGGGAATTGCACAGGAGGGAGAAAACAATTTAGAGAGAGTTTCTGTACTCTGTGTAAATTTGAAACTCTTGAATATTCATGCCTATTTAAATAAACATGAAAACAGCAGCCATATCAGTAGCTGTCAATGTGCACACCTTTGAGATCACAAGTCAGTCATCACATGCTTTAAATTGGTACAGCACTGCCAGGTTTTCATCTCCAGTCTACATGTACACAGCCACTGAGGGAGTCGGAGCTGGGCCAAGCACACAGTGTATGTTAGTGCAGTTGTGGGAGTGCAGGGTGTGTTTTCATCCCCCAGCATTTGAACTGGGTTGTGCTATGTCTCTCAGAGGCTCCAGACTTCCCTTTCCATAGTGCTTTGGAGTTTACACTCTCACTTGCTATCTATGAAAATGTGCGCATCAATAACTGTTAATATACTTTATGTTTCTTTCAGTGCTTTTTACCTGAGGGCTTTCAAAATGCTTTAGACTTTTAATGAAAAAAAATATACACTGTGACCAAAGTCTGCTTACACTGATGCCAATTCATAATAACTGCATGGATTTTAATGCTGGTGCCAGATTTACGCCACTGCATCCGAATGCAGAATGTGAGCTCCTATGCCTGCACGGGTAGCTTTGGATGTGCGACAAACACAACACACCGCAACGGCTTCGCCCTGTCCGCTGAAAGATGAGCAGCTCTGGAGTCAGGTGTGGCCAAGTCTTCAACAAAAACAGGCTATAGTCCTTTGGGAACTGATCAGAAAAACTGTATGTTGGGTTGTCTGACTTCAACAGGTTTACAAATGATGTGTTTGATTTCAGATGATTAATTACAGTAATCTCTTTGGTACTTCAAGGGAGAGACATTTTAAATCACGTCTGTTATCATTTAAAAGAACGGAAATTTGTTTAGTATTTTGACACGATTCATTATTTAGGTACTGACATAAATTTACATGTTTCTGTGGTGTTAGTCTTTACTCTCTATTTGTGAGAATACCAAGTCTTCTTACATTCATGTGTTATTATCTATTGCATAAATCTGTTAAAAGTGAACAAAAAGGTGTTTTCCTTTCAAAATCACTAAATACCTCTAGGCCAATGCCTAGTTCCATTAGTTATTTTGGTGTACATTGTCTTTAGCTGTGCTTTATCAAGAATTTTCTGAAATATGAACAAATATTATTGAATACTGAGAAGTCCACACAGAACAAATAGGAAATGCATGTAGTACTGGTCTCGAGAAACAGGAAGAGAAGACAGTCTTATCAATCGCTATGCTGGTTAATCAAACTTAAATCCATTAAACAGTGGATCCCCAACTCAGTTTGCTTTCTTTTCCGTCACATGTTGGATATAATATGTGAATGTCACAGCCCATTTGTTTCCTCCTCTTACTATTCTCTCCTGATAGACTTCGGTCATGATGTTTCTGCCCATGATTAATGCTTTCTGCTGTGCCTGGGTGGCTGGAACCACCTGTCCCATCTGGGTGGAGGTGAGAGGGCCTTCTGAAACAATCCTTTGTTATTTTCTGAATGTGACCTATGGTAATACAACCTATTTGCCATTAGCATTTAGGAACTGCTTACCATATGGAGCATTGTGGTGCATGTATTCAGTAACGTGTTATCAGTGTTGGTCCTACAGGTTTCTCACAATGTGAAGTTCAATATCCTGATCCCTACTTACAAAGCCTTCATTTGTCTGAGCCCAGAGGATCTGCGGGTTGCATAGCAGAACTCAGCGCAGTGGTTCCACAACTTGTGCCAAAGAAACTAGCAGAGGTGGAAAATAGATGTGGTACTACAACAGTATATCCAAGGTGACAGATTTCAGAACACCAGCATGGGTGCGTACCCTAACATGGATTCACATCAGCTCCTGCAGAGAGAGACCTCACTGCTTTGCTCGAGGTAGTCATAGTCTAAAAGGTCTCCTACCAGTCCGCGAAGACCAACTTATTAGGAACCTTCCTCAGGTACAAGTGAACTCAGTAACCCATCTGTTCAGCTCATCTGTTCAGTAGATGAAGGTTTCTCAGAGGTTGTTTGGAACAAGGTCTGTTCGAAACAAGGAATTAGCTTTATAGGTACTGCTTTAATGCCCTTGATTTTCCAGAATAAATGCATAGCATGTACATTTCTCAAGAAAACAAACTTCCAGAATTTGGCAATCCAGAAGTCTGTTCTGCCTGTATAAGTCTCCCTCTTCGGAGAAGTCAAGGGAGTAAAAGCTTCAAACCTGGCCATCATTACCTGTGTCACCTCATGCACTGGTGGCTGGTATGAGACACTTGGGATGGCATGAACAGGACAAGAGCTTCTGTGGAACGAACTGCCGCTGCTCCCAGGCAGCTCAGCTGGGACAAGTTCCTGCTAGTGTGCGCTGCTGCTACGGCTGGTTTCCCTGCTCGTATCATTGAGATTGATGAGGTACTGTGGGATAACTTCTGTTCTTTAACTTAAAAACAGCTTGTGCTACATAACGTCTGTGGTCATTTACCTAGCAGTTTTCAGTTTTTAAAGGGTGGCAGCTGTCATCTCATGCTAGCTAAAATGTTTTATTTCAGAGTTTATTGCATTTCTGGTCAGTTTTAAAGAGATGAGGGAGTAGAATGTCCTTCCCTTTCCTGGTCATCTGTCTTCTTTCCCTCTTTCTATGCTGATTCTAGTGCCAAACACAGTGCCCTTCACTTTGAAGGCTACAGTCAAAACCTGCTGCAGCCTAGGGTGGCTGTACGTGCTGGTCTGACACCCTCTAGCTCTTTGGGATATGTCAGTGCCAAAAACTTTCATCTTTGCCTGTTGCATACATGGTGTTTATTTCTCATAGGTGTTTAAGACAAATAAGTGGAGGGATTTGTGTAGGTGTTGCTGCAAGTTGTTTTTTTTTTCTTTAACTCAGCTGTCACCTTCTTGATAGAAACACTCTGTTCTTGGTCTTAGGGGAGCTCTCAAAACCAGATACGGTGGGTGGCCCAGGTGGTGCCTTAGCTGAAGAAGGGGATCTTGAACAGAACGGAACATAATACTCAGCAGTTTACAGACCACTGCTGCAGCTCTCAGGTGTTAAAGGAACAATGTATTAGCCACTTTAGAACAAATTAATAAATGAACAGAATTTCTGAGGAGAGGGCAGAGGGCACATAATTGGCATCAACCATGTTATCAGGACACACTGCAAATAGATAACAGTTTTCAAAAGCCATCCAAGAAAATGACCTACTTAAAAAATGTACAAGAAAAAAGACAAAACCAGAATTACGCCTGTTGGTGGTGATTATTCAAGTGGAAATTAACAGATCCCTCAGTGCTTTCTGAAGATAGAAGAGGAAAATACAGCTTTCTTGGCCTGTGCTCCACCTGCCACTAAACGTGACTTTAAATCCTAAAGCGTCATGCAAGTTACTGCCAGAGCTACAGTAGCTATTGTACTTGCCAGAAGAGGCATTTACAATGCTGGTATCTGACTTATTCCTGTGAATCCCTCTGAGGTGAAGACAGCACTCCACATAACCCATCTAGTCTTTATTGAAAATTACATTTATAGATACACTGTTTTATATAGTAATTTCTTTTTGTCCCCACTGTGACACTTCAGCTACTCCTTGTCATATCAGTCTCCTCTAGGAGTAGATAGAGATGTTTCTCTGCTGCCTTCTGTACTCAGGGAAATGTTACATCTATTACCAGGGTCTCTGATAACCCAAAAACAAAATTGAAAGGAATTCTTTCATCCAAAGGAATGGCAGTGGTATCCCAATAGCTTAAAATGGTTGTATTGAGATATTTTTTGTATTTACCATGAAATACAACTCTTATTTTACTGTTCATCCATTTTCTAAGCTTTCTAAGCATTCATAAATTTAATAAGAATTATTGTAAAACCTGGCAAGAAGCATTTAACACATTATAAACGAGGTGGATAGGGACACAGCTCTCTTTTCAACTCTGGATTAAAAAGCAAGGGTAGACAGATACAATCAAATGATCTTATATTTTTACATTATTTTCAGATTATAATACATAGTATTTTTATCAGCCTGTGTGCAAATGCTTCAAACTATCATAACCTTTACTAGTGCCAAAAACTGTCATTCAGGGGAGCACATGTGAATGTGGGCTTGCTGTCTTGTATGAGAACTGTGGTCCTGCCTTCCACAACAGAGCAAACACAACTCTGTGCACTGTTCAGCTCCTCTAACTGTTCATTTGTTAATGAAGGCAGCTTCAACAGAAACAAGGAGGATAGTCTCAGTATTGCAGCAGACCCGAATGAAAATTTTGCAGTGTATTCTGTAGTTTTCCCCCATTTTGATTTGAAAACCAGCACTGTCAAGCACTGAAAACTCTCAAGTTTGTAAATATGCATTTATTCCTGATTTTCTGCAACAAATAACGCCTGGTCTGCTGGCCACTCAGTAACTAGCTTGTTAGAAAGTGGGTTCATTCTGATCTGTAATTGGAAGACTCCCAGAGCTACAGCAGTTGCCAAAGGAGGTGCTTACAATGCTGGTATCTGGTATGTGAAAATACTGTGGGCTGGTGTATGATGTAGACAGAGTTATTCACCGTGGGCAGCATTCCTAACTGTGCTCCAAGAGTGTCTGACCCTGCACTTGAAGCGCTCACATGTTCAGCACTCTCTTCCAGCCTTGCATTGCATCAGTTGCTATCAGCTGGGGCATTGACACTGTGGAGCAAACTGGGTGGTGAGCTTGGTGCTGAATGGTTAAGCAGGGAAATTGGGACTGAGATGGGAGACTAGATCTGGAAACCTGGCAGAACTGGAGTAAAGAGAAGAAAGGTGAGGAAAAATGTAGCTTGAGGTGGAACCAGCTTGTGAACGAAGAGCTAATAGGACATCCCTGTACTATTGAACCGGACAGAGCCGGTGCCTGAGCTCTGGCAGTGAAGCCAGCTAGTACTGTCTGGCCATACATAAGCTGTTTCCTTCATTCATGCTTCAGAACACAGTGACTGTTCCAAATTTGATTGTTGCGTACCTCTGGCCATTATGGCCCTTTCCAGTGGCTGATTTGGGAGAAGCCTAGCTGGCCCAGACCAAAACATGATGGGGGCTATTCTAACAATTTCTAAGTATAATGTATAGATGAACAAGTTTCAGGGTCAGTGATCATGTCCTGGAACACTTCAGTTTACTACTACGCACACAATCTTCAGTGATGCTAACTTGTTACTGCTATCAGTTCTCCAGTTCAGGCTGCATGTGTCTTTTTCACTGCATAATGGTTTTCCTCTTGACTTGTGATAGTTGAAATTATGTCACAGATAGAAGTTCATAAGGAAAGATAAAAAAACATATTAAAAGAGCATTACCAAGGCTGTGAAATCAAGCTTTCAAAACATTTGGAAATACCAGAGTACATATACATGCATATACATGAGGACAGTCTTCAACCACATAATCATGTGCTGTTTTTCCCAGGACATTTGCCTCACTCAGTGCATACAGTAGACAGCCTTAGTTTCTCAGTATGTGGATAGCCATCACAGTATCTGCTAGTATGTAGCTTCTATTATAGTCCAAGCACATCAGTAAATTTTGCTGACCATACTGGAAATCAGCTGAAAATGTTACTTCATTAGACTTGTGTAGGGAAAATTACGAAAACTCAGAGTAAGAGGTATTAAAGGAACCGGAATGCAATCAGAGTTATACTGAGTATATTTATATGCATGTGTGTAGACACTGGTGTATTCAGTTTGCTGGTGTCCAACAGGGCCAGATGCATGGAAGCTGGAAGCCCACCGAAATGTAGGAGTGTTCACTGGACAGTAAGCCCTCAGGGCAGCCATGGTTTGGACTCAGCACTGACAAGGCAAGGGCAATGTGAAAGTGAAGCCAACAGTAGCTGTCCCTGTAGATACATTCGTAGCAGCTCTGAGGGAAGTTGTCAGTGTGGGCTTGCCAGTTTGGCATCACAGCCACGGTGTGCTTGTTCTCCTTTCTGGTTTTCCCTTCTTGTTGCTGGGCTACTAGGAGGACAGAGTTGTGCGGTCTGTAAAGCGTGAGGCTGTCTTGCTTCTGATAGCCTCCTATGAAGAAGAGTTATAGATGACAGAGGTTTGTATTTGTGCGTTCTTTCCTCTTTATTAATGATACTATTATCCTATATTTCTTATGCTATGAACATAATTTATTACTATGAAAGAAAGAAGTGGCTTTGTTTCTAATATTTTCCCTCAGGGGGTTCCAAATGATGGGTACTTATGGGTAGCAGTACTATCACCTCCTGCTTCTTGGACTGTACCAGCGTGCAACAATCGTCTAGTAAATGGGCTTTAGACATGACAGTATGGAATTTTGATCTGACTGCCAGCAGCTAATTCACTGGTACATGCTCTTAAGTCTATTGGATTTCTCTCAGTATTTTACCTGAGCGCTAGTCTCCAATTTAATTAATTACTGATCAGTCCTAGCAGTATCTTTTATCCCATTAAATTAATTACCTGCTCTTTCTTCAAAGCTCAGCTGGCTTTCTATAGCAATAAAGAGTTACTTAACTTAATCTAAACCCTTTTATAATGCTTATCACATTCAATCTCTACCAGACTATCTGTGAAGTTGACCTGACTTCTCAGAAAAGAAGTTGACCTGACTTCTCAGAAAAGACTTCCTCTTTCCTTGGAAGTGATTTCTTGAGTGATGCCCTATTTTCAAGGAGACAGCATAATTCTCTAACAGCTCTGTAAGAAATTAGTCCTCTTCTTAAGGAAGAGTTGAAGAAATGTGGCAGCAGCATCTTTATCTGGCACTTTTCCTTCCCCTATGAATGATGGTCCTCTCCTCAGGCACTGATGCCACTACGTTGATGACTTCTGTCTTGACCTTTTCACGACCTTTTCTTCCGTCTCCTGGGAGGTGTGTTTGAAAACTGTTTAATTTTATGGTGCTTTGTTTGACTGGGCAATATTTTCTCAGGCAAACACTGTGGCCAATTAAGTATGGTAAGGGTCCTTTATTTGTCCTTCAGATTTGCATAAGAGATTGTAATTGCAAAGTAGAAATGGTTTTGAAAGAACATCACAGCGCAGAGTTTTCAGCTATTAATTTTTGCTACACTTTTAACAGAATGTGATTAAGAGTCTCTCTTCCTGCAAAGTATACATGTTTATTTAGTCCTCAGCAGTTTGTTGCTATAACTAGTCTTCAGTAAGCATAGTCCTTTAAACATTTTTTGTTTCTGGAGTCCTTCACAACTTGCCAAAGTTTCCCCAATGGTGATACTAAATTGAGGCTAACATTGCTTTTTAGAGAGCCAATATTTAGAGTGCAAAAATTCCTCACTTTAATAATGCATACTGAGCAGCATTCAACTTAACAATTGTTCATTTGGATGAATAAACAACATGGGCTGGTAGCTCAGCTGAAGTAAATTAGTGTAATATTGTTTCAGTCACTAGAGCAGGTTAGACCAGTGGAGGGTTTTGTCACTTTTTTGTTTTGTTTTATTTTTTTTACTCGGGCATTCATAACTGTAGTAGATGACAGCTTCACATAATTAATTCCAGATAGTACCCTTGGGAGGTAGGGAGGTATGGTATTCATTTTACAGATGACCAACTAATATACAAAGGGATGCTTTTTAAAGATGCTGACATTTCTAAAATATCCAGTGTCTCAACGCTTTCAAAAAATTGCATCATAGAATTGCAGAACCATAGAAATGTTGTTTGGAAGGGACCTCTGAAGGCCCTCGAGTCTACTCCCCTGCCTGAAGCACAACTGTTGCTGGTACCAGAACAGGTTGGCCATGACTTTGTCCAATCAAGTCCTGACAAGCTGCAAGCGTGGGGACACCATAACCTCTCCAGTCAGTCAGTACTGCATGGAACTTCTTATGATTTTTTCCCCCTGTAATATTCAGTGTGAACTTCCTAAATCACAACATGTGGTGATCCCCAGTTTTTGTATCACTTGCCATTTCCTAGAAGGGCTTAGCTCCATAATTTCTGTAATTGTTTCAAGGAGTCATAGGCAGGTAATTAACTCACCCCTTGCCCTCTTTTCTGTCAAATTAAACCAGCCCAACTCCTTCTACCTCTCCTTGTAGGCCATATGCTCTTGGCCTTTGGCTGTCTCAGTAGCCCTATACTAGGCCCTCTCCAGTTTCTCAACATTGGATTTACCCTCTATATGCTGCCCTTCTGTACCCTAATATCTCTAAAAATCTCAGCTAATGAGATGATAGTTATTAGTCATATTTTCCAAGGAATTCAGGAGCCAAATAAGATAGATAGGAGATTAGAGAGATTTTCAAAATTACCCAGACACCTAGCAGCTTCTTTAACTATCTAGTGTAATCTTGACCTGCTTCCCGCTGACTCCCAGACAGACTTTCACTTATAAGATCATAGAGTGAGGCATATACCTTTAGCTGCAATATAACTGCTTGTGAAACAAAAAACAGATGGACGTGGATTGAAATGTATTCAAGCTCAGGGGGTTGTGTATGAAGCAAGGATGCATATAAAGTTTTGTTTGGAAGGATGTACAATGATTGATGGCCTGCCAAGTATTGTCATTAATGAATCCACCAGAGATTTGCTTTACTGTGCTTGAAAGGCTTGTTTCAGCCTAGATATTTGTTGGTTTGCACACAGGTTGTTAACATATCAAATCTTCATCGCTATAAAAAGCCCCAGAAATTCAGAAATCATGCAAAGTTACTGTGTGGTCTTTGGATATTGTTCAGCTTTTAGAATGAAGTGACTAAAATTATGATTAACATTGTTTCATTTATTTATATTGCCATTGCAGCTGGGAGCTATAATCATTAACCAGGGAACCTACTTCAACTCCATGCACTGTTCAAATGCAGAACAAAGCAATAATCCCTGGTCCAGCCAGTATTCAGCATAAGAATAAGGAAACAGAAAGCAGATGGGTATAAACACAAGGGGGAGTACAAGAAACAGTGAAATGACATTGATCAGAAGGATAAGCAGGACTGTCAGGGTATGAGAGGATACTATGAATTTTTGTAGGCGTTACAGTATTGGAAAAGAAGTGGGAGTCTCCTTTGTGGTAGAATAATGGGATTGAGCTAAGGTCTGAGAAGAAAGAGTACAGCTTTGCATCACCTATGTTGAGCATAAGCTGATGACAGGACACCTGTCACAGGACTCTCATGCGACTGCAATGTTTTAGTGAGGACACGGTAAGGTGGGGCTAAAATTATCTCCAAGTTTCCCTGTTGGCTGGTGTAAAAAGCTGCTAGCTGGAGGCAAAAGGACTTGGAAGGGAGAAAGCTGAGGTTACTCATGGGTAGCTGGTATCTCTGTAAATGTGTTGAAACTGTGGTAGACAGAAAAGAGCTAGATTGGGACAGTTCTTTTCTGTGCCCTGGAAAAAGGTGGGAAGCAGTGGGGCTGACTACTTGGTAGAAGACTTCATTTTTGTCCCTTTCCTTTCAGCTGTTGCACTACAGCTGTTTCTCCTCTTTGGTGTTTTTGGCAATATCAGCTCGACAATATTTCTGCTTCAACATTAGCCTGCCTCTGTTCTATAAAATTTGCAAGGAAATGTGAGTCCTACAGCAGTCTGCAGGGTGTTGTAGTGTAGGTAGCATGCAATGATGGTGGTCACTTTTATCCTTTTTGCTGTTGACTGTTGAGATGGCACTGAGTGTTCAGGACCTGCAATGAAGTTTTGACCACCTGGAAAAGTTTTTGTCTCATTAACCCCTTCCATTATTTCTCAGCTCTTAACAGCAGGAGGTGAGCAATAGAAAGTTCACAGGCAAAGCAGCCAGTTAATTAACACATCAGTGCACCATCTGCCATACCTTCCTGACTCACCAGAGTCACTGCTGTTGCTGGCCTTACCAAGAACTTTATTAAGAGCAGAGACATGGGCTGTGTTAGGCACTATAGAAAAAACAGGCAGGCACTTAATATATAATGAATGCCATGAGCAGTTACGGTAACAATGAAGTCGCATCCTAGTAACAGGAAGGAAGTGGGCAACTAGAAAAGAGCACTAGTGGAAAAGTGAAGCCTACATGAGAGAATCAGAGTTATCCATAATGATTTATTCCTCTCTGAGACATGCTTATGAAAAAAATCAGTATTTGTTTTAATGTCAAATAGCATGGAGTGGGATACAGGGGTTGGCCCTGGTTTAGCCCATATAAAGTATCTTTGTTGACTGAACCACTGTGAGACGCTGAAAGCATGTGGATTCACCTCATGATAAATTTAGGAATGTATAGTTGAGATAAAAAGAATTTTACTTCAAATTCTACACATTCTTCTGAAAGGATGTGAAATGTGCCTAGAAAATTAAATATGTCTTCTTTATTCAGGTAACATATATATGAAAATAATTCCTGTGAAGTTTCAAGTTGAACTAAAGGATTTAAACCACACCTGTGAGTGCGGATCCTGAGCTAGCTACTGGATGGAGGCAGAGTTATTTCTTAATGTGTTTCCTCTGAAAACATCAGTAGAATTCGAATCTCCGAAATTAAGTTTTAGCAGAATGCACACACTGGAGAATCACAGAATCACAGAATGGTAGGGGTTGGAAGGGACTTGAGCTTGCTGAGGGTACATTCTAACTCTTTATCCAGGTTGTTGATGAAACAGTTGAACAAGACTGGGCCCAGTACTGACCCCTGGGGGACACCACTATTTACAGGCCTCCAACTAGACTCAGTGCCACTGATGACAACCCTCTGAGTTCTGCCATTCAGCCAGTTCTCAATCCACCTCACTGATCACTCATCCAGCCCACACTTCCTGAGCTTCCCTAGGAGGATGTTGTGGGAGACAGTGTCAAAAGCCTTGCTGAAGTCAAGGTAGACGACATCCACTGCTCTCCCCTTCTCTACCCACCCAGTCACACCATCGTAGAAAGCTATCAGATTGGTCAAGCATGATTTCCCCTTGGTGAATCCATGTTGACTACTCCTGATAACCTTCTTTTCCTCCACTTGCTTGATGATGACCTCTAGAATGAGCTGCTCCATCATCTTTCCCGGGATGGAGGTGAGGCTGACCGGCCTGTAGTTCCCTGGGTCCTTCTTCTTGCCCTTTTTGAACACTGGAGTGACATTGGCTTTTCTCCAGTCCTCGGGCACCTCTCCTGTCCTCCAGGACCTTTCAAAGATGATGGAGAGTGGCTCAGCAACGACATCCGCCAGCTCCCTCAGCACTCGTGGGTGCATTCCATCGGAGACCATGGATTTGTAGGCATGCAGACTGCTTAAGTGATCCCTCATGCAGTCCTCCTCAACAAGGGAAAGTCATCCTCTTTTACCTCCAGGGCCTGTGATTCCTGAGGGCGTGCCTTGGCACTTTGCTCTTGCACCAAAGAAGGCATTCAGTAACTCTGCCTTCTGTGCATCCTCTGTCACCAGGACACCCACCTCATTCAGCAGAGGCCCCACATTGTCCCCAGTCTTCCATTTGCTACTGATGTAGTTGAAGAAGCCCTTCTTGTTTCTGACATCCCTTGTCAGATTCAATTCCAGGTGGGCCTTGTCCTTCCTCGTTGCACCCCTGCATGCTCTAACAACATTCCTGTATTCTTCCCAAGTGGCCTGACCATTCTGTGATTCTGTGAGAAAATGTGGAGTGAGAAAGAACAAAATAAAGGGGCCCTGTAAGAAGACCCCTGCCCACAAGAAGACAGAGAGATGTCTGTTCTTGGGGCTTTCTCTGATGCCAAGAGCCTTTGAACGACTTCACGAATGACAGTCCCCTCTGAGCTTTGTTAGTATGTCTGCTCTTTGCCTTTCTCACCTGTCTGCTGGCTTTGACTGCCTTTGCAAGCACATTGTTTGCTGAGATTTCACAATTTTCCTGAGTTACAGAAGGTTCATGCTGTTGGTGCTCAGATGCTCACAAGTAAGGCTCAGTCTCCCTGTCTTCTCATTTTGCCTGACCCACAGTCCAGCAGCCATACCGTCCTGCCCAGACATACACAATACTCTTTTCTAAACAAAAGCATAAGATGGAAACGTATTGCAAACAACGAAGAAAGAGATGCTGCATGACGTAACTGTGAAATAACATTTGTCTGTGAAATCCTTCTAACATACCACAATTCTCTTTGTCGAAACCCTACATTTTAAAATTAAACGTGGATGGCAAAATTAAACAATAAACCCCTATGCTTAGATTATATTATTTAAAAATATTTTTCACTGAAAAGTAACCTGAAATATTTATGGTCGTAAATACTAAAGCTCTTTGAACTTGAATAAGATGTAAAAGACCTTAAAATAATATACATCTTAATATTAAATTCTTACGGGTCTCGCTGTACTTACATGACTCCAAAGTAAGATGAGCACAAATATACAGGACAACTCACTTAGAATGCTTTTCTAACTGAATTAAGTTAGTGCTCTTAAAGGTTATAGCAGATGAAGTTCTTCCTATTAAAAGCCAAGTAGGTCTCCAGTGTTGTGACATTTCCAAGACCTTTGTGGTGCAAAAAAAATAGTCTTCTTGTTGGATTTGTCGCAACTGTATTGCTGAGTTTGAGACAGAACTATGTGACAAAGCTCTGAAACATGCTTCTTGCTTGTTCTTTAGCCTCATCCAAGAAGATCTTAAGATATTTTGCTGCAGCCCGTCTTTCAGGAATTCCTCTCTAGACAGTGTTTTGTTTTTCCCTCTCACCCAGGCGTGGAGATCAAAGCCTTAAGAAGTGTCATGTAAACACATGTAATCCCCGCTCCACCTCACCCTCTCTTTTCTGTCCAGGCTCGGGTTCCCCCACTGCTGCTACATAATTTGATAGGGATAATCTTTCCATGTCTGACCCTGACTCTTTTATCCTCACCCTCCAGGCATTTTGTATGACTTCTGATACTATCAGACATGACATTCTTTCAAGTCCCTAAAGCCAATGTGCAGTTTTAGCTACCTTGTCATTTCATTTTCACCTTACTTTATCTAATTCTTTCTGTGCCTGAAAGTCTCTATTTTTACACTTGGACTTACCTGCTAGAGGTTTATACTAGCATGCCTTAATTTCCTGCCTTTTGATAGAAGCACTATGTACTGAAGCTACACTTGTTTATTTGACAGCTGAGTTTCTTCTATCAGCAAACAAATAAGTATTTAGATTTAGGAGCATATATATCTCAAGTGGATCCTAGTTTCTCCTTAATCTAAAATGTAAATGCACATTGTCATTTACATTCACATTTGAAAGCAGAAATGTCAAGATAAAAGTCTTGCTTACATTCGTCTTTCCACCTTGCCTAAGAATGACAGGTCTGGAGTTTTTCAACCAGTTGAAGCTGCTCCTGGGTCAAACCATTGTTCATTTTTGAGCAAAGCACAAAAAAGTGGACTGACTATAAGGTGTTCCTTTTTTGTTTGCATGAAACTGCAGAAAAGATATAATTAATGATCCAGTTAGGCCCTCTTACCTGCAAAAAATATTAGGTGCTATTACTACAAATGCAGAGAGACAATTACTTTAGGATTTTGTATCAGATACCATTCCACTTTATGTCTTTTAAAACATTACTAATTTGCTGGGGCTGTAGAGCCAGTCAGTGCAAACCGTTACTGTTGAATTACTAAACATTCGAAAGTACACTAATAAAAAACCTTGTCATGCTTCTGTAAAAGCCACTGTGCCATAAAAAAACATCAAACCCTAAGTCACGTAGCACTTCTTGAATGTCTACAGTAAATACCTCAGCAAAACAGCTCACAGTTGTGAAAGCACTGGAGATGTTTATAATCCTTTATAATACAACAACACATCAAGAACAGAGAGACCTCACATTACAAATTTTGCATTAGGGTACATGTAGCAAGCAGCGCATAAGACTGCTGTAAAAACATGGATATAATGAAAGAATATTCACCCTTTTATTAATGATCATTTAGAGAGGTTTTTACTTTCTTCCATATATTTTCTTGCAGAAGCTGTCCACTTGATCTATTATATGCAATAAAGAGACCTTGTTTGCATTGACATCTACAATCTTGGAAATAGATAAATGGAAACTATCAAAATTAATGTATTGATAATGGTTATGTTTACACTCTTCTTTCAGTTTTGGTGTGCCATAATCCAAAGATACAGATGGTTTTAACAAATCTGAAGGATAGCAGACCTTACCGTTTTTTTTTAATCTAGTAGTACTGCAATGCACTGCATTGTAAAACAGACATGGATTGCTGCAAAGGGCTCAGATATCTACCAGTGAGTACCAGGCTGTCAGCCCTTCCTGCTCCTCGCTGCAATAGACCCTCTGACTTCAGCTGGTGGTAATAAGCAAACAGCTACTTCCCACAAGCCACTAAGGACATGAGGAGGTCATAAACTTTCAATTTGTCTGAGGAGTAATACCATAAACAATTCAAAATACAGTGCAAACCTATTAAACAAAGGCCGGTAAGAAAGAGTTCTAGTTGTGAGAAAGTCTCCTGACCGTGACTGTGGTATTTCATAAAATGTTTTTAGAATGATGTAGCTCTACTGTCACTACAACAGCAGCGTCAGCTATCAAGTAAGTCCCTGGAGGTTACATGGGTTTCAGGTCTGTCTCACATTAGACTTAATATTGTTGAGCGTGTCCCTTTAGGTCAAATTTTTTAAAGGCATTTAAACACTGACCTTGCTTTATTGCCTTCCTTTGCTCGTGTTACCTGTGGAGTTATAGGTGCAGTGGATATTCCCAGCTTCTACTGTGGGGTAAACAATAGTAATTCAAGTTATTCCTGATGTATTTCATTTCAAGTAAGCACCAAGACATTTCACCTTAATCTATTTAATGTAGCTCCCAGCAGATCTATATCTGGTTGAAAAAATGTGTTTAGACTGGGCAAGTACAAAGGCTTAGGCACACGCCATACTTCCTGAACAATGTAAGTATGGGAGATCTATAGCTAATAATAAATGACTATATGGGAAGAGATGTTGAGGGTCATGATAAAATTACAGGCTGAGCCTGCCAACTAGTTGGTCATTCTGGTCAGTTTGAATATTTGGTGTTCTGTCTTCAACAACATAATGTGTTGTTCCTGACTGCCAGATGTCACCATAGATCTGAGGTCTGATGGAGGTTTTAATGCAGAAATGTCATTAGGGAGATGTGGTAGAGTGTCGCACGGAGTATTCATCATTGCAGTGATTAATGTAAACAGTAATGACCTCCAGGTCAGGCAGAATCTTGACTGTCTGAGCAGTGAACTTTGCCTCAGATCATTGACTCCTCCAGACAGTCATTTAAGTGTGACTTAACAGCTAGTCAGTCTTGCCCAGCATTAACAGGTACTCATAGCTGGTTTCCCAAACTTCCTCTATGATTCAATGGTAGGGAGTGCTACAACTTCTTCAACCAGTAACAGTTAAAAAGCATGCTAGTTTACATAAAATTTCCTGAAAAAGTGATTATCAGGGTAATAGTTCGCAATTGACTTGGGCTGTAGTAAAGTGGAGGAGATATTCACCCATTTCCCAATACTTATTTTAATTTGATGAGAAAATCCATCCTGCAACTAAAACGTTTTATCTTTAAATAATCTTGCTGTGACATTATAGTACAGAAAGTAGCTGTAAACTAAACTGCATTATGACAATGCATATCTATTCATATTTACCTGAGTCCACAGCAACAGGCGTTATTGTCATAGTATTTGAAAACCAGCACTGCCTGAGCTCATTTGATTGCTGTTTAAAAAAGTGGATTCAGGTACCAGTTTCTCCTGCTGTGTGGATTTAAAGAACAGTTTAGCATAGTATTTGTTCCATTACAGTAGCTCGGTAAATCTTTCTAGAAATCCTGAAAAAGTCTAGGATGCATTAAAGAGCTGCATTCTCATTTTGCAGCAAGCAAATTGAAGTTATTTCAGTAGACTCAAGTTTAGATGGCAAGATAACATTTTCAAAGGTCATTCACAGTATCTTGACACAGAAGAATTTGCAACTGAAGGGGGTGTTTCTCTTATTACTTTGCCAGTTCAGGGTCTACTAAGCGGGATATGCAGCTCTGTGTTCCCAGCTAAAGATAAGTAAACAATAAACCTCCTTTTCTGTGAAAGTGCTCCCCTTGTTTTTAAAGAGATGAAGTTGATCTTATTTTGACAGAATAACTCAATCAGCCACTGGAAAAGTGGCTAGCATAAAATTCAGTAATGTGTTTAGAAGACAAATTTGACCACCTTTTTTCTGACTTTGGTGAGGTCATTGCCTAGTGGCTTCACATCTTGATGGGGGAGATGTAAACGAGAATCAAAACCAGTCATACTAACTTGAAATTTCAATTCTATTCCACATAGGAGAACCAGTTACAATTTTGCTTCAATTAAAAAAAGCATGTAGTTGAATTGCTATTGGAAATCTTAGCGTATGTCAGACTTTATTAAAACAGAATAGAAATGGACTGTGGAGGTTTTGGGAGTCTCCTGAGAAGGTTTTGGGTGCTGACATGAGCAAAACTGTTGAGCAAAATTCAAGTACTTGCATTAACAAAAGAGTAGATTTATGTGGTGAGGGTTGTATGACAGATGAGGCTGACAGTGACACCATATATCAGTTCTGGCTTGTAAAGGGTTGATATGGAAGATATCCTCTTTGCCTAGAGAAAACTAACCAACATTGTATTGATAGATGGACTAGTGTGAATCTTATTTCACGTACATTGAACTTCCTATACTTGGAATCATTTTTCCAGCAGTCATAACTAAAAGGCAACAGTCCTAGCATAATCTGTTAGAGATGTAACACTACAAATTTGTAATGACAATTCTTATTTCCCTTCATACAGAAATACTTCTGTTCCTTGCTAATCTTTCCTACTCCTATTCAGTAGAAAGTAAAAACTGCAAAATATTTTCCAAATTGTGTTAGTTCTTATCAAGAACCCAAGCCTTCTGTTCTATGAAAATTCTCTGTTTTGGGAAAGATGGAAGTTTTTTCTGAATGTTAATGACTTCAGGAAGAAAGAGAAAATGCATATCAATGGATTCTCTTATCTCCTTAAATATTGTGAAACGTAGTTATATATATGTGAGACTGTAATAGTTGAGGTGTTAGATGTCTGGGACTTGTCAAAGGCTTATGTATTTTATACATGTATTTAGAAGTTTTTTATCATGCTTACTTCAGCAAATCATTTTGTAGTATGAGCTGTCTTCCTTTGTGAATTACAGTTATCTTCTATGATTCCTAAAAAGATTTAAAAACTCAGGGGACTGTAGAGGAAATCATAGCATTTTGTTCAGGTGTTGTATCTCATCATCCCTTGCGACCAGAGATAGACAGGTGCCTAAAAACATGATATAATTGCAGCCTTAATTTTTAAACTAATCTTTAGAAAAACTGTCAATAATATAAATGACCGGAGTGGCTTAGTTCTGTTTTCATCAAGAAGGGTTTGATTTAGTGTTTTGGCTAAAGCAGCAGAAGCTTCAAGCCTGCCTGTGTGGAATAAAAAGAGCATTTTCATTATGTATTTGAATTTTGGTCAGGGGTTCCATTATGAGGAAACACAAAGAGAAGTATTGTGAAGAAATCACACTTTCCACTAACACTGCTTTCCATTTCAAATGCTTAACTCTTCATTCACTTGCTTATTTACAGAAATCAGCTACGTTATTGTTTGTACCTCTTTGTAATGAACTTCTTTCACTCTTTAGCTTTCTCCAAGTGTCCTTTGATTCTTCCCAGAATGATTTCCAGCTTTTTGCTGACACTTTTGCATTATTATTATTATATTATTATTCATAGAATGTGTTTGACTCTCGACTTTCTGGAATTCTTTTTGACCCTTTTGGGAGACAGCTACAGGTTAAAGCTTTAATCCCAAACTCCTTTTGAAGCATCTTTTGACCCTGTCCCACCTTTATCACACTCTCATCTTTGTAATCCTGATTTATCTGTCAAAACAGTGAAACAACCCAGTGAAAAAACCTCAGGAGTTCAACTTCCCCCATAGAGACAGATCACGTACATGCCCTAGACTGCCAGACTGTCTTGGAGACATTCTGCTGGACCATCTCCCCTTTCTCCACATCCCTCTTGAATAGGGGGTACCAAAACTAGGCACTAGAAGCTATTGCCGATGCATTTCATGAGTGCTGAGTAGAAGGACTATAGTTTCCCTTGATCTGCTAGCCATGCTCCTCCTAATGTAATCTGCCTTATGAATTCTCTGTTTTGTAAGGGGAGCATGCGTTTCACCTTGGTGCTCCCAAGGTGTCCCCAAGTCTCTTCACCTCTGAGCCTAATACTGCTCTGACTCCAGCTGCAGTTCAGTTCTGCCTCTGATTTTGCGCAGGTTATCTCCAGCTGCCGATTTCTGAGGTAACAGGTTGTTTGAGGGCTTCTTTTCGAAGGGTGAAAAGGTGCTAAATGCCAATTACATGTTTGAAAACGTAGCAAAAACCAAAGTGACTGACTGCTTCAATTTTGTTGAATTGTTCATTTTTTGCTATTTTGTTTCAATACCCACATTATAAAAACAGCAAATTAAATTTTATATAAAGATGGTCTGAGTTTTTAATTGCTTGAAATTTTTACAGTGGGCTTGCATATCTCGTATTGCTCTATCTCAGCCAGAAGTCATCAAATGTATGCAGGAACTGCTAGCTGAAGTTCTGTGCCCAGTTTGATGAAAGCAGTTAGATGAACTGCTAACAGTGCCTCTGGCCTTCAAAGCCTGTGTAGAAGAGTTTGTCATTAGTATTCTACATATGTTTTTTTTTACATGTGGTTTATTAGCTCTGTGGGAGCTGGAGAACAATAAAACTGAAACAGAATAGCCTTACAGGAAAATATTAAAAATATGCTGCTTTTTGTGTCTGTGCTTTCTCAGATGGAAATAAAGCCAAATCGTGTGAAAAGCTATAAGCTCAAACAGAGGTGCTGAAGTCTCCACGGACTAATATGTGGATATCTGCTGCTCATGTCAGGCAAATTCAGGCTGACTCTCTTCTGACACAGGAGGGGAAAATGGTGGGGAGGGACAAAAATAATGGCATTAAATCACAAAATATATAGCATTTCTTGATGCAATCAAAGATGTATTATGAAGGTTGATTATCACCTACTGAGACTAAACTATCTAGGTTCCTCACATAGTTCAAGCATATTTTCAGTCCTAAAAGGTGTCTTGGAGCCAGACGCCAGTATAAGGTTCTGAATTGCCCCTTGAGCAATCTGATTCTCACTCCATGTTTGTAGAGGTAATGAGGAGACAAGTGTGAAGAGGCTAAAATGTATCATTGTGAATACCCTCCCTCTCACCTCACCTTTCCAAAGGTCTTCAAAACAGTTCTACATGGTTTTGGTACTCAAACTCAGAAGGTGAAAAGCAAACATATGAGCAATAGATTTGGTAACAATTGCATGATGGATCTGGACCAAAAAGTCAGCCTACATTCTGTAGTAGGACTGGAAGAATTTGTTGAAAATAAAGTTATTTTGAAATGGTGCATTTTTCTCTGCAGTGTGTACATACAGAGTTAGTACATCAAAGGTTGTGGTTTCTTTTCCTTAATTTCATGTACACTACTTCCTTCATGTGCGCGGCTCAGCAGCAACTGCAATCACATTTTAAAAACACTGTATTCAAGAATATCAGCCTGTTACCCTGACTTGTGTTCCCATAGTGTTCAGGGACTGTAATAATCATAGCTGTCAGAAATCATGTCCCTCACAAATCATGTGTAGATCATACCAGTCCCAACAGATTCAGTAAGCAGTATTGCCTTGCTTTAAGCCTGCTAAAACTGTATTTTTCTGCAGGCCTGCACCTGGAGAGAATGGGGCTGAATAATGCCTTTCAGATTGGTGATCATCAGGCTAAGCCTTCTCAACCCCTTGGTAGTCAAGGTCATCCAAAATAACTCAATCTAACAAGAATTCATGTGTCATGAGTAATAACTCTAAGGGAGCTCAAGAAGCTGTTTTGCTGAAAGATATTAATCATTATATTATGTTGTATTGTACTGTATTGCATTGTGCTAAGTTTCAAGTGCCTAGTTTTGGTGTCCTCCAGTTCAAGGGGGATGCTGCATAACAACAACTGTTTGGCAATAGGCATTCCCACTGTACCCATGACTAACGTGTGTGCTCTACGTTGGTTATTCACTGGTCTGAGGTTCAGAGGGTAATAGAAAATTCTTCAAGGCTGGTATTGATTTTTCTTATCTTCATGTGATGTATTTCTTCTTGTCCCATCACTACTTTTTTCTGAAAAGTTTTGAGCTGGACCAGTATTTCTATGGCCTTATGACGATATGTTCCTACTGCTGAGTGTTTGGAAGGTACATCAAGAACAGTTCTCAGCAAACAGGACTTCTTCTGGTATGAGAAGCTGCAGGAATGGTCTTCACCTGTATTTACGAGATCTCACTTTGAGCTCTGTTTGCTCTGCCTTTGGCTTCCAGTCGTCTTACTTGCATGACAGCAAGTAATGTCTGGAACAATCCAGCAGAATGTGAACTGCTTTACTGAACTAGTGGGGGCAGGCCACCATTACTACAGGTTCCTTGTGTCTGAGCATCACCTAAGATGAAGGCTGGATATTGAAAAGAACATGACTACTTGGCACTAATTGAACTTCTGAAGAGTGTACTCACTGTTACCAGGAGTGAGCAAACTCCTACCTCACCTCTGCATTATTATTTTTGCATCTACATCATGCTCTGTCATGTATCTAATCTGCTATAACTTCTGTCATGTTGTCTTGCAGAGTGTCTGGCCCAGGACTATTCTCTTTTATTCTCTGTGCAGTCTCCCTGGCATAATTGCCTATTTGTTTTCTTGTCTATATGTGCTATTCTCAGCCTACACCTTATTATATTCATCTTCACTTAGTTGTATTTTTTTGTTGTTTTTAAGAGCCTCTGTTCTTCTAATCCATAAGTCATTGCAGGAAGGACACACTGATTGAAAACCTCTCTCTCCAGACAGAATAGTAAATTGCTTTTCATTATATGATTGTGATTTCTTCAATTTCACCTAGGTCCACTTTTACTAAAAAAACCCACAAAGACTACCAAAGGCAAATAAAGACAGAACAAAAATACCTTTTAAGGATGATGTTGAAAGTAAATATTTTAGTTTGTGTATCTTTAAGTGCAATTTACTGCAGGTGTGCAAAACTGTGACTTTTAGAGGCTGAGCCTAGATGTATTTATTGCTAAAAGCACCCTGGTGATTTACTGGTAAGGCAAAGAAAAATGCAGGAGAATTTCATCAGTAGTATCTTGCATAGCGGCAGGGAGGATTATGTCTAGCCTGGTGTTCACAGTTTTGCTTGCAGCAGTCTTTGAGTAGCTCGTTGTGGGATGTCTGATGCTCTTTTTTGCAACTTGACTGTGATGAAGAGCCCCAGCAACAGTATATCAGAATCTGGCTTTCTGGAGCTACTTGTGAAGCTAAATTGTTCCCTTTTAAAGATGCATTTCTCCTTTTCTGCCATAGATCATGCACTAATGAATTTCTTTCAAAAGACTAACTCATATGGTATGGACACACTTGAAGTTTGATTTTACTGAAGATAAGTGATTTATTTCTTAGTCATTGAAAACCCCACTTATAATAAACGCATCTGTTCTTCATTTACAACCTTACAAAGGGTATGGAACAGCTTTTCACACAAAAATAATGAAATTGCTGTCAGATATGGAAGGGCTAAGAAAGCATATATTAGTTTCTTCCCTAATGTCTTTCTGGAAAGACACACACTCACAAATACACACAGATGTAAAGGTCAGAGTCAAGCTTCCAGCAATAGTGGAAGTTAATTTTCTTTTTCTTTGCTTCATTGTCTCTTTTTTTTTTTTTTTTCTTAGTTTACTGCAATTCCTGAGCACTTACCCTGTCTGTAACAGTTATGGAAGCTTCAGGCAGAGAATCGTTTCATAGCTTATCCAGTGATTGCCACATTTCATACACATATTGTACATTGTCTCATGTCCTCATACTTGTACCAATCTGTTGGGATGGCATAGTTTCAAGCTGGTCAGACTTGCCCTAGGGAACTTAAGAATCTGCCAAGGCTGGTACAAAGAAAGGAACAAGATACCAGTGAAACTTTCCCCTTCTCGGAACATCTCAAATGTGCAGTATCGGTGTGTAGGAGGCATGTTGGGTTTAATTCTGCTCTGTGGTCCTTCTGTAGAACTGGAGGAGCCCATTACCTTCCAACTTTTCAGATAATACATGCACTGATACAGCCTCTCAAGGAGAACGTCAAATTGAGTTAAATTATCTCAACCTGGCATACAGCAAGTTGTGATTCAAATAAAGGTATCTCAAATGTGCAAAATATCAGGTAACAAACTATTTTTGTCTCTTTTTGCTCAAGCTGTTGAAAACATATCCAGTTGAGGGTTGAATGATTATATTCAGGATCAGACTCTCCACATAATCTTTTTCATGCCTATCACAGGTTCACGGGTTGTAAGAAGCCTAGTGCTTGACACTCAAAGTAACAGCTTTGCTGTGCAGGAGGTGTTATTTTTCCATCTTCTGGCTTTTAAAGACAGACTGAATGCATATTAGTAAAGATTAGATGTGTATGTGTGACATAATGTGTCTAGGCAACACTTCAATTATGAAAAGCTTATGACTAGTTGTTAAAAAAGCAATCTATTTTTCTTAATAAGTGTGAGGAATTGCTAAAGCCCTAACTGCAGGTAATATAAATTCTTTATTTTGATGTTGCCTGAAAGGACAGATTGTAAAAAAGTTCCAAACAAGACTGAAATACTCTAAGTTTCTGAAAAATCTCATAAACTATTTGGGAGATAAATGATGATAACTAGAGTTCAGCTTCTGCCTCTTGCCAATGACCTGTCCTTACCAGAGTCTTCCTGTAAAAGAGGAAAACAAATGTATAGATGTGTTTTCAGACTTATGTGAGAGAACTTTGTACATATATAGACTTACAGAAGATAATTAATCACTTTACATACACTTCAGATGTGTAAATCCATGTTTACACGAGCATGGAGAAAAAGCTAGCTAGACTTTTTTGCTTTGCTTACACTGGTATGAATAAGAGATAGCTCTAATAAGACCCATGGATTTAATCCAGATTTATGGGGATATAACAAAGAACAGAACCTGGTCTAAGTTGCTTACCTCTGCAAATAAGGTGATTTACATGCACTGAAAGTGGTTTCATTTGTAATCTTGCTTTTTTATTTGAGTATAAATCTATATTGTTCACATATAAAACAGAGGGATTTTCCAGTATCCAGGAACTTGAAACTGTCAGGTTATGTGTGTTTCCAAGATTACTCTGCTGAAGTGCAATCCCCAAACCAGTGTATTTCAGAGAGTACAGTAGCAAATGTCACATCCCTTGCTGACCAGAGCAGATGTTGCTGCTCCCCTGATTGAGTGAGTTCCAAATTTTGCATCCCTGTACCTGCATCTTGCATGTGGGAATTAATCCTCAACCTGACTATATTAGATCTGACAGCTTTCCAGGCCCCTACAGCTGTCACCAAAATAAATTCTCCACCAGCCTCTCTGCCTGTCCAGAATTCCTTAGGTGATAGGGGACATTTTTCTGGTTCAAGTCCATCTGCGGTGACACAGATCACAACGTGGCTGCAATAAAACAGGAGCATTCCCTGGCAAGAAGAACTCACTGGCTTGTCTTTTTCTCATCCAGGTTAATTCAGTTTTCATGAGGTTTGAGTCTGATGCTGTAGTTGTGTAGCATGAAGCTAAAAAGCCTGCCGGCTTCACAACTAGATACTGCAGGTTGCAAGAGTAGTTGTCAATCAAGGTTGGTGACCGGTGTTTCATAAAACATTCACATCCTGGAGAGAACTGTGGGTTGAATTTACTAGCTTTGATGTGGAAGTGGGACTAACTAGCATACCACTGTCTCTCAGTTCACAGAGAGGGCAGACATATCTGGGACACAAAAAGTAACTGCTGAGATGAGGCATTCCTTTGAAATGGTAGTAAACTTTACAATAGTTTCTCCTTGAGCTAGGAAATCAATGAATTGTAATCATTTGGTTTCTGATCACCATGACATTCTTTTGACGACTTCAATGGCTGAAGGTTTTTTGGAGAGGCCTTTTAGACAAAACTGAAATTTTAGCAGCCTTACTTAAGTCTTCCTGTCCGTTTCCAATATATTTTAAACTCTGTTTTCTCTTGCAGTCCCCTCAGTCTTCTCAGTATCTTCCTCAGGCAGCAGGCCAGCAAATAAAAGTCCACAACAAAGCCCTTAGTGACTTGATCATTCTTAATTCTTCAGAAAGGAGAATGGGATATTTAACTCCGTTTTCCCGCTAAGTGGCTGAGAGAGTTCACTCTGTTTTCTCATCCTTCTTGCGTCTAGATAATCAGTACCACTGTCAAGAAGGTATGGCAGGAAGGTCAATGGCAGAGGTAGAACCATCAGTTTTCTTCTGCAAATCACAGAGAAGCAATGGTGCCAGGCTGAGGATAACGTGTCCTTCATCAGTCTTGGGCCTGAGAGAAGGATGGAGGAGTAGAGACTTCAATTCTCTCATGTTTTAGAACAAGGCCTAGCACTAACATGCTCTTCATGCTGGAGTGCAGCAACGGTATCCAGTCGCGTCTCCTTCAGGCTCAGAAGGACGGTAGACAATGGTAGGATAGGCTGGTGTTGCGATTTTTTTCTCTTCTCTGATCAAAGGGAATTACAGTGTGGCTATTTGCCTGACTTCTACATGGGCCTGCAGAGGAAGAGGGAGATGGAGTCAGGTGTGTCCTTGCACTGAGGACAGAAATTTAGAGCTGGTGTTGAAAGAACTTCAGCACGGATGGAGAAGGACGTGTTGACAGATTCCTCTCGAGCTCACGACTGGCTTCGGCTGTATTCCTGGTGGAATCTGAGTAGGGGAGGGAGCAGCACACAGCTCCTCTGGAAAAATGAACAAGCAACCCCCTGGCAGTGGACAGTTACATTGCTGCTAGGCCATCGCTTCTTTATGACACTGCCCCTCCCTTGGCCTTCCCTCACCTGCTCTGGCCTGGCATCCTGATGTGAAATTAAAAAAAAATGTTTTGTGCTCTCTTCTGCCGTCAGACAAGGGAAAGAAAAGCAGAGAAGTTGGCGTGTTCATATGCCTGAGACCTGCATATGTTTGATGTGAGTAGTGGACACAGCGTCGGCTGAAGGGCACACTTGCTCCATCCCAGAACAGGCTCTGGGGACCTCGAGCAAAACCGTTCTCTACCCAGCCTTTGCATTTCCCGCTGCAGTCTAACTGCTCACTCTTGGCTGCTGTCCGTGGGCAGTGAGTGGCAGAGGCGGCCCAGGGCAGGAGTCTTGCTGCGAAGCCATTGACACCCACGAGTGGAGGGACAGCAGAAGGCGTGCTCGCCTTCCCCCTCAGAAACAAGATAACAAGTAAAATGAATTAATATGCCATTACCTCCATTTTAGGTAATCCAATAGTCAGTTATGGCTAATAACAATATGACATAACACATATATTGTCTTAAAATAATATTCCAAAATGTTCATCATCTATATTTGAAAGCAAATAAACCACTATGCTGAAATAACATTCACACAAGTTTTTATAACTAACTTTTAATAAATGGCTAGCATTTTTTAAGAGAGATGTATTTAAGAATGGAGAATACTTTAATTATCCACTTTTTCACTGTAAAAAAGCTATCTTTCTTAGTCAACAATTTAATGAATGCTAAAACCAGTCATCTGTCTACAGGTCACAAAACTTGTGTAGAAAGACAGCCTGGAAGTTTGATAAAAGTTGTAACTGTATCAATATTTATCCTATTAAAGACTAAAATCAATATCTAAGTCACAGCATAGGTCACAAATAGTCAAAACACAGTCATTAAAGAAAGATAAATATGTTCTGTTTCCTTTGGTCTGTGTGATCAAGTCAAATGTAGACACAAGATGACAAACATTTCCTGATACGGCAGCTGGTGTGGCAACAGCTACTTAATTACCCAAAATACATACTTGCATTCAGACAGGTTTCCTCAAATAATCTCACTTGCTCAATAGATATGCCTATTCCATGGACGAGGTCTTCAAGCAGTGTGTGAGATGCAGCTTGTTAAATTCCAAATATTAGCTCAGATCCGTCCTTGCAGAACTGAAATGGTTTGAAGCTGTGACAGCTGCAGGAGCTGGTGTTTTTTGGTCTTGTTAGGAGTATTGTTACCAAGCTAGGAGGCTGACAAGATGGCAGTGGATGGGTGGACAATCAGGTGGGTAAACAAATGGTTGGGTGGTTAGGCTCAGAGAGGTTGTGGGTTTAGAGGCAGATAAGAAATGCATTTGTCAAAGATGCAAGGCAGTGCATTCTCATCAGGTTTGCAGATGACACCAAACTCGGGCAACCTGTTGTTATGTCCAAACAGGACTGCCATGCAGAGAGACAGGAGAGATGGGCCAACAGCAGTGTGCAGCAGAGATGTCCAACAGTATCTTGGGCTGTATCAGGAGCACAGCCAGCAGACTGAGGGAAGGGTACTTGTTAGATGACATGTAGGATACTGTGTCCAGTTTTGGGCTTGCCAGCACTGATAAATTGGACTGAGTGCAGGGTGTGTCTGCCAGGATGCTTGGGGTCTGGAGCACCTGTGTTGGGGGTAGGGGTCGTGACAGAACTGGGCTTGTTCAGCCTGGAGAGGAGGTGGCTTAAGGGCAGGACACACTTAACAGCCATTCCAGGTCATTCCAACCCAGATCTTCCTATGATCTTATGATTAGCCTATGATCCTATGACTAATCAGAGTCAGATTTGCTCCTTTATCCTTATTTTTCTGAAGGGATCAGATGGAAAGACAGATAGCAAGCTTCCCTGTAGCCATTTATTTTCTTGAATTTCTTGTAAAACATCTCTATTTTTTTTTAATTTAATAAACTTTGGTTGATACCTTTTATTCCAAATTATTCCAAATGTGTTAAAGAACATATCTTGAGAAAAAAAATTCTTTAGGGACTAGCTTTAAGAAACTACACCTCTCCACAAAGTCTTCTGCTTATGTCTTTGCTTACTGAGACAATAGCTGTGGCACATGGCTGGCCAAGATTGGAAGTAAATGTTGTGGACTTGAACTTTCAAAACAGTAAAAACGTAAAAAATGACCTGAGCATCCAGGATTTTGTAGCCAAGCACCTACCAGCTAATACCCAACACAAAATGTGCTATTGATTCAGTAGCTGCAGTGAGCTCTCTGGTGTGTTCAGATTGCTGGAATTTCCAAAGCTCTCCAGCACTTTGTGATTTTAGGTGGACTGAAAATGGAACAAGAGTTTCTCTGACAGAGGCTGCAACCTTCTATCCAGATGCAAAAATTGAACCCTATCTTTGGAACTTATTCTGTGATGAAGAAAGGACATTTTCTTTCTCGCTTTTGAAGACCTGTTATGCTGAGTTCTTGAGATCTGAAGTTCTGATGCATGCTAAGTTCTTTTTATTAAAATAGGGGAACTCTTGCTGTGCAAATGTTAATTGCTGGGAAGAGGATGATCTTGCTTCGCCCTAGCAAAATCGATCAATTTCTTTATTGCCAACCCATTTTTAGAGGAACATAGGATTTTCAGTGGCAATGGAAAATAAAAAAAAAAATCTACTTTAATTCTTTTTTTAATTCAGTACACATATCTTTGTAATGGACTTTTTTAGAAAATGAAATTTCCATATAAATTTGCAGGTCAAACTTAAATAGTGTCTTTTCACTTTGAATGTATGTAAACGTTATAATACCTTTCAGTCAGTTGGCTAATTCCCCACAAAAGATAGTCATGAGGTTATAACCAAAGGATGATGCTGAGACAGAAGATTCTGACTCTTCACTGTTTAGAAGCTTTGTATGATTGAATTATGTAGAGTTATTTTGGACTAAGAATTAAATGTGGTTTTTAGCTTTGCAGACCTGGCATACAAAATGTGTATTCTCCTCTTTTAGAATATTATGAAATGTCTATAATTTTGTCTCTTTTTCTGAGTTATGAGATAATGAAAATATGTTCTTTTTTATATGGTTTTCTATGTAGTACCTGAAAGCCACCATTTATACAACACAGTGTTAGACTGTAAAACAGAACTCTTTTCCCTCCCTTTTCATGTCATGATTGTTTATTTGTATTTTACGGTGTAACAGGCTATCTTTTCTATTTCTGAGTACTCTCCCTTGGGGACTGATTGGTCTTTTTTCTGTCACGTCAAGCCCAAATTGATTTGTTAAGGAAGTGGTTGAGAGACCATTCTAATGTTTCTGTGGCAAAATTAGTGTGTATATTTGTACATCAGAAAGCATGGCCTGTGTCTACCCACTGAATCCTACTGACTTTATCTGCTCTGAGGGTGGGGGTGTCTTTCCTTCTTTGCATAATTACCTGCTGGTCAGAAGCCCGCATGAGGAAGCTGGAAAACTTTCCTCTCCTAGTCATCTTAGAAAGGTTTGAACCAACACCTTCTAGCTTTCAGGAAAAGGCTGGAAGTTAAGCGATTGGACAGTATCCCTGCTAAACACATTTGTCATCTTCTCAGTTCAAGTCTGGCCTTCGTGTCGCCAGAAACATGAATATCAGAAGGCCAGAAGAACACAAAAAAGAAGTATCTTGACTGTTGCCCAATAAGTAGGGGGATCTTTTCAAGTGGTAAAACAAGACTGTAGTGCCAGGTCAGTACAGCAAGCGTATGTATTCTACATCAGACATTTGTGACTTTAATTTAACACCACCTCAATGCATAACACTGTAATTTTCCTGGCTTCATGACTCCTGCATGTCTGGCTGACCCACACACAGTCTTTCACAATGTGCTTTTTCAGAGTCTACTGATATTTGTCCTGGTTTGTGCATCTTTTACCTCTCAGGAGGATGAGAACCTGGATAATCCACATCCAGAATTTAGAGGTCTAACAATAAAATCACAGAGAAGATGAATCCTCTACTTAAACAGACATAAATGTTCAGAAGATGAGGAGGCAAGGTGGGTTCTAAGCAAGTAGTGGCAACGTGTGATAGTGAGGATGCTTACAACATTCATATCAAATTTGCAAATCTGAAATAAGACCCATAACCCTTGCCTCTCTGAAGTGATAGCTGGAGTCTGAATATCCCAAATCATGTCAGAAAATCTTCCCCTGGAGCTGGATTCACCTGTCCAAACACAAGGGCCTAGTATTAAGTGTGGGGTGGGGTGTTGCTTGAACCAGAACGATGTAGATCTCCCTTGACTTTTGTACCTGCAATCACCATGCAAATGTTTCAAAAGCGGTAGGGCATCTCATATTAACTGCATCCTGCCTCTAGTAATGGATAAGCTGAAATGATCTTTAGCCTCTATTGACTATATTGACCTGTTCTCCACTGATTACAGTGGGAGCTTAGACATTAGCTCACATGTTGATGACTGAATCTAGCTAAATCTGGTGCTTACCTTAGAAGAATTTTATTGCCCTCAAGGGGCTTTTAAATTCTCTTGGCAATCAATGGAAAGATGTTGGTACGTATACAACTGGCTGGGTCTAGCTGGGCTTCAGAGGTGCCTCCATTTTTTTTTAGGATACAGAAAAAAATCTAGACAGCTATGATAGGTAGAGTTAGATTGCTCTGCAGAGTTCTGCACTTGAAATATTGGCAATACAGTGTTTTAGTTAGAATTCTAAATTAAGTAGAATGGATTCAACCCATCTGTCTTTAGAAACCATAGCTAATTCTTGCTTGATATAAGAACCTTTTTACTAAGAACAGAGCTGTGAAAATCTTTTCCTAATACACAGTTCTTGAGAAGAGCAGGAAATAAACTGATTAGATCCAAGGAGACACCAAATAAGAAATTGAACATACATACTAATCAATTCCAGTTTCTTTTTTACACTACCAGGTCCTTCAGGCATCACCTTTTGCAATTTCCTGAGTCAACAGCCAAGGGACATAATGCAATAAATCATTGAATTGATGATGGGGAAAACCACTAGCTTGTTGCTGTTCTTAAAATTGGATTCCGAGAACCAGATTTTTAAAAGTATTTCAACTCCTAAGGGTTTGATCCACAAAAGGACACGGATTTTTTGATGGTCAGCATTGCATCATGTAGGGTTAGGTGCCTGTTTCCTAAGGTTGTGTTGAACAAGGCACATTATCTGCTTATATAATGCATGCAAAGAAGTAGACATCTCCAGCTGGGCTTCCTAATAACTGCCTAAACTAATCAACAAGATAACACTGAGACTAGATCTGTTTCTTAAATTCCATCTCTCTTGAGGCACTTGGTCATAGGGACGAACAGTCATGAGCAGCAGCTCCAACCCCTTCCATGTCTCGGGTACCCATTCTAAGAATGAAAGAAGAGAGTCAGCAAGTGAGTGGATGTCACTCTTTGAACACATAGCTGGAGGAGGGGGGATTACAAAAACTCAAAAAAGGTCAGAATTCAACACACTTTCAGGGGGTGGGAAACAACTACTGTTCAATCTGAAAGGATTCACATAGTCCTTGCTCACTTTCTGACTTTAAAACCCATCCAATGGGCTGTAGATAACTCTCTACCAGTGTTGCTGCAGCAGTGCTACTTAAGTGCTACTTAAGTACTCTGCATTCACAGCACTACAGAGAAGGAGCAGTAGAAAGCAAATTACTGAAGTCCACTTGTCAAGATTATTACTTACGAGAAGCTGTCTGATGCCTATTTCTTGCTCAAAGGGATGGTCATCTTTTTTTCCATTAAATGGTTAGATTAAAAAGTTAAAATTCAAGTATTTTTAAGTTTCCTCCCCCCCCCCCCCCCCAAATGAAAAGGCATTTTAGAAGCTTCCTGGTTGAGCTTTTTCCCTTTTCTGAAGGGATCAAACAGAATGCTCTAATGACTTCTGGTTTTACTGAGAATTATTTAAGAACTTTAGCAGACCTGGAAATGCTATAATGGAGACAAGGATGCCAGAAATCAGGGAAGGGCTTCCATGTGAGGACTAACTGGGCGTGGGTTTGTAATCCTGAAAAAGAGGTAACTGTGGGGTCTATAGTCGAAGCGTATATAGTCAAGAGAGGAAGTTGAATTGGTATATTTTATAAACTGCTTCTCATAAGAAATCATGAGGTATAGAATGAAAGTAGTTCAGAACAAACAAGAGGAGCACTACTGTAGTGCAGTTAATCTGAGTAACTCATTGCCACAGGATGGTCCAATGCAGCCTACCTGAGAGACAATTTTGTCAAAACCGGAAAAATGGCTTGTTCTTTACCTTACAATTGTAATTAACAGACAGAACATTTCAGTGGGAGTGCTGGGGTTAGTAGTCACGCCTTTCTTATCAGCCACTGAATTTCTTTTAGTGAAGCTTCTTCTGCTTTCCTTGCAAACAAAGAAGTTTCTAGAAAACTGAGTAGAAAAGATTACAGCAATGCACTGGTTGAGACCTAGCTCAAAACAAATCACAGATCCTCAAACACATATTCAGCTGAGTACCTCTCTGTTTACTTCGCTCAGCCAATAAGAATGGGCTTAATTGCACGAGAGAGCCCTGTTACACTTTTCGAGAGAGGGAAATCACGTTTGGTCAGATGAACTGCTTCTTGTGGCTTACCCAGGGATACAGCACAGCCTGGAGCTAATGGCTCAGGAACTCAAAACCGACTATAAATACACGATGTCTCCATCTGCTGATTGCTAAGAGAGATTTCCATATCCTTTTACATAACCCGATGGAAAGCACACTGTTGATGCTGTGACAGATGGATGCCTGCTTCCCACTGGGAAGCAGACCTTTTTGTTAGATCTGGTCTCCAAGTACAGCATCGCCTAGCAACTATGGGAAACAGAGACCAGACAAAGCATCAGAGAACATTTCACTGGTGCCGCTAGGGGCTTGATTTTTTTGGTTTGATAGGGGTTTTGTTTGTTTTTAAAAGACCAGTTTAATTCTGTGTAAAACAATGTTAGGTAATATATGTCTTACCATCATAGAAGCAAATAACACTCTTACAGGTGGAGTGTCAGGACAATATTTCCTGGAGAAGAGCACTGATTCACTGATTATGAAGAAATTCAGACCCAGTAGTGAATGAAATGGAACAGATCCTTATTTTTTTGTCTTGTGTTACAGCTTTATCCTAAATCTTCATCATAAGATGTCATTAGCATTACATATATGGCGACATTAAGCCCATAACACTCCAAAGGTGCGTCGGCATGGCAGCACTGCTATTCTTCCTCTCATCCCTTGTAGCAGCACGTAGACTCTCTTTCCTTCTTCTTCTTTCCAAGAGATATTGCGGAGTATGAGCTGAAGTTCAATAATGACTAATTCAGAGTTCACCGCCCCAGAAGATTCTGTGTTAAATAACATCATATTGGCAAGAGTCCATGGAGCAAATAACTTTGTTAGTGCTTTTATGCTAGCAACACCAATCCCCTTTACACAGCCTCGGATGTGAAATCATGGGTATCTTGAACTGCTGTCTGAGTGATCTATGGCTGTTCAGCCAGATTTCCTGTACGCAATGCTTCCCAGTACTGAAAAGTCCAGGCCATGTTTCGTTCAGCATTGACTTGCCAGAAAAAAATCTTCCTCTGTGTATGAATGTAAGAGGAAGACAGAGATAGAGGAGCTGTGTATGGTTTTATACGATTACTAATGTATATTTAAACTGCTGAGAAAATGAGGCCTTTCCCAAAAAAGTATTTGTTTTTTCTATACACACCTAGGAACGGGTATTTTAAATTGGATGAAGGTAAACTCTAGGTTGAGCTCAAAGCCTCAACATACTCCAGTGCCAGCTGCAGCAACACTGCTTAGCTGAGCCCTCAAACACCTGAACTTATCTGTAACTGCAGCTGGAGGCCAGGTAAGATAGCACAGGGCATGTCGAGTGGCACCAGCCTGCCCTGGCAGGCAGCCCTCTCTCATCTCTGCACCTACTATAATGTGGGGAGTTCTGGCTCAATTTTTGTCTGCATATAATATAACGCCAAACTTCTCAGCAGTGCCCTACCAACATTTAAGCCAGTGCATACAAGTTTGTACTCTCCTGCTGGGTTTAGTCTGACTTGCACCATTTCAGAGACATTGAGCAGCAAATTGTAAGCACGTGCGGCATCGTGCTGACAGAAAACAAACTCTGCTTTAATACGAAGGAGTAGAATCGATAGGGAAACACACTGGTTTTCAGCATGTTCTTAGTATTGCTAAATATGAATTATAAAGGAAAATAAAAATGTCTAGCACTTTCTGGGCAGGGCAGTACAAGCTCTAAGTAAAGAGGCTCTGAACACTGCTGCTCACACTCTGAAAGCACATCTGTGACTGCTGTGTGGTACATAAACACCCAGGCTAATGCTAAACCTGAATCAAGTGGGTTATTAATAACAGTACAACTGGATCAGCAGTGTATTGTGTGTAAACAGATTTATCATGTTTCCTGGATAAGTTTGCAGCCTACCCTAAGCTTTCTGCAGTTGTAACTAGACCACTATTGAACAGCAGTTCGGTGATACAAATCTTATGCAAATAATCTCTGCACTACTATTATTGAAATACCATGGTGCTCCAAGTTTGTATCATGTTCAGCTCAATCAAGGAGGATGCAAAAGCCTATATCTGGATTCAGGGTCCTAAGCTTCTTGATTTAGTCTCAAAAACTAAAAATTCTGTAAAACCTGCTCTCCTTGAGAGATGCCTACCATAGGGGATGAAATCCTTAAAAAATGTTTCTGTTATGTCTTTATCTCAAGGGAAAAGAAACCCCTTTTAGATTAGAACTTGATACAAAACGAGAGGTTTTTGCTGCACGTCTCAGAGGTGTGATGTTAGTAGGCTGCATAGCCAGCCATGCCAGCTGCCTTCTTCTGCCTCAGCCTCTTGATAAAGAGCCAGTTCTGATTGATTGATGTATTGCAATATTGAGTACTACATCACCTAACTTTGAGGCACCTAAACCGGTTAATGAACTTGATACTAGGTTGGTAGCTAGTTACTTTGTGTTTGTGCTGAAGCACTAGATTAGAGAAATCTACATTCTGCATGAGATGCTCACTCAAAGTAGACAAAGTCAGGCTTCTTTCTGTGACTTTAGTACCTGGAGAAAGGATTTACAAACTGGAACACTCTTCTAAAAGATGGTCCTAAGGTTGTCCCTAGGTATTTTTCTCTCAGCAAGTGAATGGCGATCTCCTTCTACCAATGCTCTGGGTAAGGTCTCACTGACAAGTGTCTATTCTAGTCTCTTTACTTCTGAAGCAGACTGGTGGTCATGTTTTCTTCCTCTCTAAGAACTCTTCAGCTAGTAGGCTGCAGCGTATTCAATTCCATACAGCAGGAACTAAAATAGCTTTAGATTTTTTTTTTCTAGAAATATGGCATCTGAATACTTGAGATACCCTCCTCTTTCCTGCGCCTCTCCCCTGCGCCTCTCCCCACCCCCCCCCCCCCCATGCTGTAGGTGAGGAGAGATTTTGAAGATCTGCTTTTGGTTCTAAGCACAGAAAGGGAAATTTAGTCTTTCTATTCATAATTATTTAACCCTATTTTCAACATGCATCATTCTCTGCTCTTGATAATGTATAATAATATATATATCTGATGTCTATGATATGAAACACACTTATTTTTTTGCCTAAAATACTTCAGAATTTTTTATCTTGCAAGTCTTTCTTGTTATACAGCAACAAGATCATGAACAAGATGTAATGATTCTGAATCAACATTTGCTTTGCATGTGTGCATTGAAACTTCACTTATTTTCCATTATTTGCTTTTCTGACACAAGACAAAAATTCTTGTAAAACAGAACAATTATAATCGCATTCTGACAAGTCTAATTTATATACTACATTGCCACAAAAGAATACCTAAGAAAAAGCAGGATGGCTATACAAACCTACTAATATGTTTTAGAAACTCTGCAAGAACTAGAACACCATACTATTAAAACTCCAAATACATATTCAGTAGGTGTGTTTTTAAAGAAGACTTTATAAATATGCAAATTTTAAATAAACAAATACAAAATAAAATGCACTAAGAAACTGATATGTAGACAAAGTTTTATTTACACCATACAACATTTTAAATATTTTATACACAGCTGCAGCAGAGAAAGCTACTCTGAGCTTTCTAGAGAAAACTGCAATAATAAAGATGTGAAATATATTATTCATATAAAAGTGAGATTATTACTTTATTGCATTTAAAGCAATGAAGAATGTAGCTCAACAGACATTCATTTAATGACAAAAACTTTGCTTTTATATTATAAAGTAAAAAGTGTAGTAATGGCCAAACAGACTGTTATAAACTTTAAAAACTGCATAAATATATACATTGTGCTTCATGGTGAAGTTTTTTGAAAACTAAACCAAATGAAGCTGTTACAACATGAATCGTTGCTTGAGGTTTATCTATAAAGATTACCTTACAAATCCATTCCACGGGTACTTACAACACACGATGGTAAGAATTGTACACCTGGTTCTCCACTAGCCGCACTAGTGGGAATATACTGTACGAAAAAACCACTGACATTTGGCAGAGGAAGAGCCTGACATAAAGTAGTCGCAATGTTCAGACAGGAGTGCCAGGATTCCCAAAGTCTCTTTATTGTCAGTGCAATGAAATATTTTTGTTTTGCTTTTGTTTTGCTCAGTTTCTTTTTGTTTTTGTTAAACTTCTGTTTGAAAGTCACCTTCTTGCACGTCTAAAGGCAAGTTCAGACACTTCTCCCATTCTGCTGGTCTGAGTTCTAAAGCATCTTTTGCCTCTGTGTCTAATACGTTTATCGTTGTATAGTGTTGGTAGTCACCTGTGGTTTTGAAACTGTCCCATGGAGCCTTGCTCGGCGCCGAGTTCTCCTGAAGATCAAAGAAAGAAGAGTTAAAACCAAGGATGAAATAACGTGTTTTCCATTCATAAGGCGGATCGCTAACGTGCTCTCATGAGACACAGAAGCCAGAGAGGGGAAAATGGCTTTGCAGGGAGCCAGGCTGGCGGGTATTCAGCACCGTTGTGACTCTTTCTCTGTGAACAATCAACACTTTGGCAGGCTCCTCACCTGAGCTGCCAGCTAAGCCCTTTCTTTCACAAGAACAAATGTACATGAGGAATGGCTGAGTGATCCAGTACCAATAGTCATCTTTTTAACAGCAATTGTGTAGAAAAGTGGGAGAAGAATAGGGAAGGTAATTGAGAACAGCTTGCTGCCTGAAATATGGAGTGGTTTGAAACAAAGATTGCCAGCTGGATTTTAAATTGGGGTAGGTGCATGACAGAACCATGCAAAGCTACTCCTTGAAAATGCTGTGAGAGCCACCTTGCTTTACAGGCTCATGAGCTCATGCATATTAAGATTAACAGGCTGAAAGCTGGTTATTTTCTACTGAACAAAATTTTTGAATGCTAACTTTTACAGAGTAAAAGACATTATGGACGAAGACCAATTTAATTAGTGATTTCTGCTGTAACATATTGGGTGCGACTTAGTTGCCAAAACCTAACATTTCTCCACCATTTTAGATGCCTTTGGATTTTCTGCCTGATCTCCAGCTATCTTTCATGAGAGCTGCAGGTCTCCCCTGAGACTTGTGTCATCACTGCCTGTACCGTGCAATAGACTAAGGCACCTGAGGCTGTCTAAAATAGCCTGAGATGCCTATATTTAGGTACCTGGATCACTCTCTGACTGTCTTACAGATAGACCATTCCTCTAGGCAGCTTGTATTAGCAGACCTTTCAAAAACATTGCGCTGATGAGAAACAGAGTAAACACAACGCTTCCACTGAGATTCCCTTTGAGATTTTGAATTAATTCAAGCTTTACATGGACAGCAAATCTCAAACAGGGAGTCTAATGCAAACTTTACATGTCAGCAAATCTCAGAAGGGGGAGTGAGCGAGAACTGAGTGCAGAATAACACATATCACAGCTAAAGGTTCATCAAAGAATCAGGGCCAAATTTCTGCTGGATTAAGATGATGTAAATGGTGTAAATCCATTGGCCTCACATCTGCTTAATACCTCTTCTTCATGTCTGAGAGCAGCTCTTCTGAAAAAGTTATAGAATACAATGATTCTAGCTCAATTCCATTTAATATACAATTTTCACATCATAAAAAATCTATATAAAATTATTACTAATCATAATATTACTGCTAACAAATATGTCACACTAAATATGCTGTTTCAATTAGGCAGAATCAACTGTTTCCTTGATTTTATTATCAGATGTAGTCAGGGTGTTATGCATGTGTGTATAAATTTGAATTATGATGATAGCAGAGTCAACTCAGCATGATTTAATTTTTGCTTTTCCCATGGTAGATACTTATAAACTTATTATGGAAAAGACACGGCATTACAGAGACCCTGTGTGCTTTCTAGACTGTCTCACATATAGGTGAATCTAGCTGGACTTGTCTGTAGTAAAAAATTTAATAACTGCTTGCCCAGCTAGAGGAAAAGCCCTATTGACCAAATTGCATTATTGAGCTGCTTTCACTGTATAAAGTCCTTTAGACTTGGGAGACGAACACAGATTTGAAATCTGTTCCCTACAGTTCAATTACTTGTCATGTATGATGACGTCAGTGAGTTAGTTTTTGTCTAGTTGTAATAGTTAATGAGTCTCATCATAGATTATTTACTGAAAATATCTTTGGTTCTAATTTCTGAGGCTATCTAAAGGCAGTGCAGAGTGAAGTCTTCTTGGGAAATAACACTGAATTCAAAGGACTCTTGTGTCGTTGTTGTTATTAAGGATCCATCATATTTTAAATATCTAAGTAGGAAAACTTACCATACTGCCTGATTTTGGTACATCCCGAAATCTGTCCAGTGTCTGGAATTTCTGATTTAACTCTTGAAACAATTCCATATGCCTCTTTCTTGTATGCATGACCTTCTGCAAAATGGAACATAATTGCTTACATTTATAATTGAATCTGGGCTTTTTTAAGAGAAGCATTATTTTCCTCAATATAATAAAGTAAATTGAATTTGGCAGGGACATCTTTTCCCTATAGACTTGACCAATGGAAGGGAATTGCGCTGAGCCTTCTCTCTGCTCTGTTTAATGTTCTTCCCATGTACAAGAGACTGTTTTTACCCCACATTTATTGAGTTGCTGAAATCAAGGGACACTGTTTTTCTGCTAGTCTAGAAGTATTTTGAAAGTGATGACAACTTCTCAGAAGGATATCTCTTGCACATTAGGAATATTTTCTAGAATTTCTGTTTTCAGCATGCATGCTAATATTTCAATTTCTATGGGGGTGTGACAGCAGTTTGTAATGGTCCTTATAGGAATAATTTTTAGGAGAACACTTAATTTAGAAATCCTGGCCCAAAATGGAAAAGCCTCAAATGTTATATCTTTTTAATTAGACATCTTTTTGTCATTGAGGTCATCATAAAATGCAGTTGAAATGGCATTCATATTGAGAAAAATAGGCATAGTTTTTCAATTTTAGAATCATAGAATCAGAAAAATGGTTTGGGTTGGAAGGGACCTTTAAAGGTCATCTAGTCCAACCCCCTGCAATAAGCAGGGACATATTCAACTAGATCAGGTTGCTCAGAGACTCGTCCAATGTGACACTGGCAATTTTACTTGTTTTCTTATTTCATGTATTGGGCAATTGGAAACCACCCTCCCTCTAGCCCATGCACAAGGCAGTCATCCACAAAAACTAATTATATGGCACTCCTGTGCAAGAGGTGGAGACCCCAAAGAGCCCCCACACTTGGAGTAGAGCCTTGGCCATGTATCTCCCCTGGCAGCTACATGGAGTGAAGCCTGTTTTCAAGCCTAGACTGTCAAACCTATGGTCTGCGTTGTTTCCAAACAAATTCACATTCAGCTATGGGTTCAGACCAGCCTGCGGAGCAAAGCCGAAGTCTTCTTACTGTTCAACCAATCTCATAGTTCTGTGGTCTGGGTGGACAGGGGGGACGGAGGATGCTTCACCTCAGTCCAGCAGCAGATGGGCTCAGCTTGGCTTTTCTTAAGCTTTTGTAACTGTTTGAACTTGAGTTACAGTCAGGGCAGCAGCCTATAATGTTGACGCAAAAGGTACAGGACACCAGCCTCTGTGCATGTCCATTAATGGTCAAACCTGATTTTTCCTGGCCTTGTAAGCGACGAACCCTGCAAACCTACGTACGCAGTGGCTGAGTGCGACCCATCCCAGCAAGGAACACTTCTGCCAGGTCTGGGTTAGTACCTTTTAAAATGGAGTGGCAGTAGCTGACTCTCAAATAATGCTTTACCAATACCAATTTTATCTTCCACTTGCTTTCTGTGTTCATAAGTTTCATGAAATGTGGCTACTCTCTTGATCATGCATTTCTACTGCTATGCTGTAATAACCATATTATCCTTCATAAAGATACACTGTAGGTTCAGAACTGGTTTCACTTCTGAGAACAGAAAATTGGCAACATTTTTCACAAAAGAGACATGAGATACAGCAAGCAATTAAAGACCTATTAACTTAACATGAGTTGTGGGGTGAGTAAGGGAAACAATTTTGCAGGATTTGGTGATGAACTCCTTGCAAAATGTATTTAACTAGAGATAGCTGATCTAAATTTATGAGGGGAGTTTCACTTAAGTAACTTCCTAGGGATTCTTTTAAGCTATTGCTTAAACGTGGTAGACAGGGATATGTAGCAAGTTTCATATACATAGAATTTAAAAAAGAAAGGTTCTGCCTCAATAATTATCATTGACTGAAATAAGGAGACATGCTCACAGGAATGAAACAGATTTGGTCGGTTAAAATATTGGCTCTGAAAGCCGGAAATAGCATATGACTGCGAAACAAGTATCTCCAGCTGGAAACTTTAATAGAAGGCTAGGAATATAGAGAATGCTACTTTCTGATATTTTTCTGAATTGTGTATCCAAGAATTCGTTAAATAGCACACATGAATAATGCAAATATCTTAGTTCATTACATTATTCCTGAGGAGAAGCAGGTGGGAGGAGAAATTAAACATTTGCAGTGGGAAGTCTGCCAGAAAAAAGGCTTTAAATTTTATTCTTAATAGCAGAACGACTGGTATGCATATGTACCTATCTTTTAATTGCTTTGTGTTTTCCTGGCTTCTATTCCATAATTCCTACCCACTGACAGCCGCCCCTCCCCACTGCATATCTGAACTGAAGGTGCAGTAACTTAAATTTTCAACTTTGATTCTTCTTTTCTAGGCTTCTTTTAAATTCCTTGTTAGAAAGCACAATCTTATCTTCTTTCTAGAAAATATGGTCTGTTGGGTAACTCTCTTTTATGAAAAAAAAACCCCACTAAGTATTTGTGGGGGTTTAATCTGTTTTCCCTATTAAACAGGCAATGTGAAAAACACAGCTTTATCGATCTTAAAAATACACAAGTTTTATCAATGCAGAGCTGGAGATCTTGACCCATATATACTAGGGTGATTGTAGAAGCATCTGGACCTGAACAGGATGGAAAACGAGCTTCTCAAGCTGCCCTTTGAAAGCATACCGTCTTCAGGTGCAGCTGGGGATTTGCCCATTAATGCCGCATCCCCTCCAGAAGCACCTCAGTTAGCACCAGGCTACAGACATGCAACTTCTTGTGCTCTTTCCTGCAGGCTCCATAAATCTCGTGCCCCACACCCTAAAGGGGGTCAGACTGAACAGACTCCCCTTCCACGTTTCTACCCTCACTAGCAGGTAACATCAAGTGTGTGTTTTGAAAAGACTAAGCTTTACTCTGAAGAGCATCTACTCTCAGAAGAGGATTCAGTGTGGATGGTTACCATCAAGATGGGAAGGACTTCAAACATTACTTGGTATCCAGCTCCCTTTTTTATTTACGACAGGGTTTAGCTGAACTCTAGCTCAAGCACAAACATAGTCATGAAGATTTGTGGTCAATCTTACAAATAACAGTAGTAGTAACAATAATAATAATAGTAGTAGTAATAATAATAATAATAATGTTATTCAATTTGCCTTGGTGATTGTCTATATTGCCACAGGGAAAAATGCTCTCTCTCAAATATTGTACAAAACAGCTAAGTGGAAAGAACAGATGGGGGAATGCCTTCCCAGCCCTACAATAGAAACCTGCTGTGTTTTCAAGATGTTATAGGTATGATCAGTTGCCAAACTTAGGAATGGGAAAGGATTTTTCAGTGCAAGCATATTTTTATTCACCTTTGAGAGATGTCTTCAGGTTAGTGAGAGAATAATTTTGAACTTTTCTCTGAGTTTGTAATGTTGTTTTAATGAATAGCTATCACAGATGAAATTCTGAAAGAATGCTGCTCCAGCAATTAATGATCAGTTTAGTATCATTGCATGTGAGAGTCTACTGCTCTGTGGAAAGAAAAGAAGACATTCTGCTATTCATACTTGTCTTCTATATCCTTTCTCACCCTTATGGGTGGAACTCAAAAAGAGCCGGAGATTACTTGAATCCTGGGGATCAGGGTAATAAGGCACTTTTCTGAATTATTTAGCATAAATGTTATTACCAGAGTAGATCCAATGAATGCCCCATAAAAAGGGGAGTGGGGTGGATGGCTGGGAAAATCCGTGAGTCAGACCCTCTCATAGAATTTAAAGGTAATTTTGATCTGGAAACCTAAAACGTGTGTCATTAATACTGTTTATCTCTCCTTTATGTTTTTGTAAGTGTCAGTGAATTCCCTCCTGGGAATTTCCACAGCATCTTTATTTCTGTTCAACATAATTAGAATGAAATTATTTGATTTGACAGCTAAGTATTAGCGCTGAGCCTTCATGAAAAAGCTACCTGTCCAGCTTTGGGGGAAAACAGAACATAATGACTGGAGCTGGAGGGCACTTAGCTGGGGTTACCCCAGCCAGCAGCAGCAAGGATCCGGAACTCCCAGATCTATGAATTTTGGTCATGTTTTGGATACAGTACTGCATGAATGAGTCTAAACTAATCCTTAGTAATAGTAAGAAAAGAGCTGTAAAGCTGTTCCATGTTGACTGTTCATTTTAGCAAACTTCAAAGTTTAAATAGATTAGTCAGTGTTTTGCAAACTCTAATAGTGGACAGTCTATTATATAGCAGCAATATTTTCTGCTGACAAACTAAACTCAGTATGTTACAGTCTGTCTTCTTTTTTCTGTGTAAAGGGATAATTTAAAAATGCAATGGTAAACTATTTAAAAATGGAAAACAAGATATGGGTGGCCCAGCTCTTGCGAGACTCCTCTCTAAGATCTATGATAAGGGCTGGTCAATTTGGATGTCATTTTTTTTCTCTGCCCCTTTCCTTTGACTGGAACCATAAGCTTTCTACACAGAACAGTCGCGGGACTTTTGTTATTTATAGTCCATTTGCAAAGGCTCTTAAAATTACACCTGTATTTCTGCATATATTGGATATAACAGAGACAGAGATTATTTTATGGCATTGAATACAGTCATGGTCTGCCTGTGTTCACACCACACAGCAGCTGGCTTTGAGTTTCAGCTGTGGCTCTCAGAAAAAAAATTGCTTTTCATGTGTTTGTTTTTACTTCAGATTGTCTATATTAAGGTGAGTGTTGCATTGCAGCCCACTAGCACAGTCTTTTTTCTTTTTTTTAAACAACGAAACTGTTACTCTACTGTAGTAGGTCAAACATGTCCAAGACCATTCTCTGGCACCATCTAGCATGGAATGTTCATGAGTGCTATGAAATTCGCTTAGTCTCCAGAATAAGAATTCTACAACCAAATTGCCTATTGTGAATGGTACCCAGGTTGCAGTGGTTCTCTAAGGACATTTCAAGAACTGTTTGGAGACACAAGGGTGATCCAGACTGAAATAGTAATGGTCATTCTAAAAATAGGAATAGGCACCCAGGAATATTCCCCCTACTGTCTTTAGTAAGATAGGCATAGCCTGAGGGTTTATCTTGTATGGATACAGAGAGACACGTGTGAGAGGTTGAGGGTGTAGAGACTGCTGGGAGTGTTCCAAGCAAAAGGACAGAGGGATCCAAGCTTGACACAGTCTTGTCCATACTGTGTATTTAGCATTTGTTTTCCTCAGAACCACATCCATAGCATTTGTTATCTTCAGAACTGTGGAAGGATGTTGTCTCAAGAGTGCCATCTTGCACTGGTCGCAGACAAAGAAGAGGAAGTGTTAAATGCTTAAGTACTATGGACAATCACTCTAGCTCGACCTCACCTCCAGGCTCTGTTCTGTTTTGCAGTCAAGCTGCTTTGAGGTATCAGAATAGCAGTGTTTTGGCCACACAACACTAACTTAATTCCCTTCTTCAATATGCCTTGCTAAGCGAAGGAATCTAGGTGGCTATTTGAACATTTTACGGCTTTTTTATTTTGCTTTACCTTGGGTAGACAGCCATGCTGTGTGTAAGAACACAGGAAAGCCCACAGACTTACTCAGAGAAACCATAAAAGAGGGAGATGAGATGGCATTACTATGAGTCAGTACTTTTAAAACACAGCAGCAACTGGCAGTGTATCGTTGCCACGCTCGCTTTCTCAGCAGTCACTCCCAATGGCCCCATCCTTCCCATTTAATAAATAAATAGCCTTTCTTGCATTATAATCATATTTCTAAAAATATTAGGCCATGGAGCAACAATGCTGCACAGAAGACAAGAAAAGGTGTAAGCATCTTAAATACACTATGTGAGTCAAAAGAAAATCTGTAATGGGAGGCCTGATTCTTGAAAGCAGAAAGTGTACAGCATTGTTGGTGTTTATTTGGTGCTGGATTATGCTCTCCTGAGTGGTAAGAAGAATGTTTTAGCATCTGTTGCCACAGAGAATGATCTCATTGTGAATGGCATGATATTCCTACCTTTCAATAAAGAACAGTAAAATGCAGAATTCTTTATATCATTATAATTACAAAACTTCCATTCCTATTATTTGCATTTAATTTTAGAGTTGCTTATTTGTCAGAATTTGTTATTGATTCATGTTCTTTTTCCTCCTTTCTAGGCATTTATCCTAAAGCAAATTTAGGATAATATTTTAATATTATTTTCCTTAAACTTGCCATGAATCTTTGTCTGGTGCTTTATTTGAGATGCTACATGACTGCTTAGGGTAGCTATAGTCTCTGGGGGAAAATAACATAAGAGATTAAAGTGTGATCTTAAACTACCAATAAACCACAACTGGACATGGAAGGTCGGCATTTCAGCCAAAGCAGGTCATGAAAACAAACCCTTCTCTCATTGCAAGGCTTCTGTGACCACTGCTATGGCTGCATTTTGCTAGTTCTGCCTGTTTCTTTTCTATGCACTAGAATCAGAAATCTGAGAGTACATGTGCTGTGCTTACACCCAAATTGATAATAAAAAATGCTTTTTTTTTGCACATGCAAACATAGAGGGTTTTTTTTAAAGTTATGGTTGATGTATAGTGATCACTGGATGTTAAAGTTTAGCCTGAGATCTGTAAGTTCCATGCAAATGTTGTGATTGTTCAACTTCTCTGTATACACATGTAATGAATTATATCAAATTATTAACATACATGAACAGACCACCCGTGCAAAATCCCCACATACATAAATTATTAACATCTCTTTGCAAGCTAATTGCTGTATTGCTTCTGGTAGAGAGCAGAGAAAATCCTCGAATAAACAAAACTCTAAGAGATTTAATAATACTGACTGAGATGATAGAACAAAATGGTCATTAACTTACACAACTAAACCTTCTCATTCAATGGGGTTTAGTTCTGAAATTTTGGATATCCAACCTAAAGAACCTTACATGAACTTGTTTTTTTTATGTAGCATGTGATCTGTAAGCTTTGGCAACTGCAGCACTTTGTCGTTCAAAATCTGACACATTCATAATCACTATTTGGATGTGAAACTCCTATGCCAATAAATTAGAATTGACGAAAGAGAGAACAAATGATTGAGAATCTCTTGAACAAAGCAACCTTCCCTAACAACATTGCCTATCCTACAGAAGTGTCTCACTTTTTCCATAGATAGGTAGCCAGCAAAACATAATAAAATAAACAAAGAAGAAAAACAGATGAAAATGAAGAGGCATAGAATTTAAAAACTGAAACCATGATGGTTAATATTGCAATATGACAGTTTGATCCCAGAATATTTAACAAACAAGTTGCACCAAAGTAGTTTTAATTAATTGCTCACGATGTTTTGTACAGTACCAATTGAACAACCCTACGACATCTACTATGTCAGAAGGCTAAAATCTGCTAAATGAACACTTCACATTTACTTTTAGGAAAATACTTTTAATAATCAGGAATAATTCAGTAAAACTTACTTCAAAGTCAAGGTCCGAATAACGTGATTTTCTTCTCTATTAAGCAGTAAAAAGAAAGAAAAAAGAGGTTGTATTAACAAGGGGACTATTTACCAGATCGTATTAATGAGTCTAAATAACATTCTTGTTTTCCTATCAGATATATATTAGGTATTCTGTGAGAGGTTGTAGATTTTATCTCGATAATTTAATGCATGACTTTTCATGCAGGTTATTAGACTGGTATTATATTCTCCTCTCTGATATAAGCCAGACTGCATTTCACCGGGAAGTGTAATGTGCATGTTATTTTCATGCAATTGAGCCTGTATAAAATATGTCTATTTCTGTACTGTCTGTGATATTTGCAAATTATTATCATGTTTATACTTTTTACACAGCTATCTATGTGTATCTATGGTTTAGATTTGTATAAGTATACAGAAATTTCTTCTTTCCTACATCAGGCTTACATTGGTACAACTCCATTGAGTTTGATGGAATAACTCATAGCAAAATCAAGCCAAAGCCATGTATACTTTCCATAGCTTCAGCTTGTTTGTTTGCAGCTGACAATCTGGATGGAGAAAGCAATGATTTTGTTTTACACTTATGACAAATCTGATTCAAAGCATCTGATTTAAAGCAAGAATAATTTACTAGTGCAGTAACTGCTTGTACACAATGCAACAGCATGATTGCTTAGATATATCACAAATAATTTTGCACAGAATTTTTTATAGATTCTAAACAATTATAAAGTCAAATTATATTAGAAAGAAGCAGAAATATTACAAAAAAGAGATAAAAATATCTTTTTTTCTCCTAAGGTTGGAAATTGAATGGCTTGCAATAGACTAAAAAGATGTAGAGAAAATGGTGGAAAGAGCTGAAAAAAAGAGTGCAAAGAACATGTGAATGGAAAGAAAAGATACATTCTCATTCTGGAAGGAGGGGGTAAAGAAAGGGAAAGTACCCCAAGAAAAAAAAAAGACTTGCTGCTACAATTTAACCCTAATTTTTGTGGTAGGATAGGATGGCTTTAAATCATGGTAAATGAACCTTTTCAAATTGCACCTAATTTCTGCAGTGAGATACAAATCAAATCCATTAAGTCAAGATGAATAATGTTACTGACTTCATTAGACTTTGATTTTATTTGGTTTAGCAAACATGCAGGTTTTAGAAGGCTGTTTTGGTTTTTTACAATTGAAAGACATAATTTTACAAGTCTTTCAGTTGTAGAAAGTGGAAAATGTTTGGTCTCTGCGCCCTTCATAATACTACTTTGTGACATATTGTCTGGTTTTGTAGTAAAATTTTGATTCTCCAATCCACAATAATATAAAGAAGATCACTGTAGCACTGTCAGCACAGTCTGATGCCTAAAGATCTGGGAGGCTGTATAAAATAACAGTCCGTAATATACTTAAAACAACCACCACCACCAAGATTTGGAGAAGCTATCTTTAATCAGCCAAGCTTGATTTAACCTAGCACACTTTAAAAACGGTATTTTAAAATAAATTAAACAATCCTGCAAAAGTAAGTTATCATGAAAACATGGAAATAAAAAAGGTCTTGGAGGTAAGAAAAATATAAGGACATTATGTGCAAATATTTAAAGTAGCTAAGTTTTTATTTCTCACTCATATTAAGGGGGCCATGGTACAAGTGTACCTTTGACATAGGCCTTCATCATTCCACAGTAAATCAGCACCTGAAGAAATCTATGTATTTCTAATGAAGAAGGATCTATTTTTAAGGTTCAATTAAAGCAGATTTACCACTGTAAAGGCTCTGTGGTTACAAAAGAAGAAATACATACAGCAGACAATGAGATGAAGTTTACAGTTGTAGCTTTGAAAAATGCTTGAAAAAGCTATTTTTAAGCTACAGTTTAGTAATAAACCTGATATCATCGAACCATCTGACTGACAACCCTAAGCAACAACATCAAAAATTTAGGAAGAAATGCATAGTGTGCTAAATGCTGTGATTTATAAAATTGGCGCATTTGTATTTTGTGTTAAGTCTGCTTGACCAGTAAAAATATTCCTGGCATAGCTGGATTATTAGATTTTGCTGCCAGACAACTCTATCGCTGTTTACATGGTAGAAAGGCATAGCTAACAGATTGCAATATATTTAACTGTCATATTGTCAGAAAAAGGTAACTGCCAATTTTGCTGTTGGATCACGCTAGTTGTGACCAAACACGTCATACCACAGATTTATCTCAGTCAGAATTTTTCTAGGGCTTAAAAAGAATCTATCATAAACACATTTATTTTGAACTTATATAGTAAAGAAGATCTGTTCTGTGCTTGTTCTTCAGTTTTTTCCCTGGCTGCGTATGGTGAAATACAGCACAAGTCAGCGCCTGCTCTCCTTACACATAAAAAGTATGTAAAAAAACGTATGTTCGGCCACAGGTCCGAACAGTAGCAGTGAAGTTCTGCAAGTTTCTGAAAAACAAAAGGTGCTGGTCATGAATGTGATCCTGCACCACTGAAAGTCACCTGCAATCTTGTCACTGACAGCACTAGGTACAAGATCGGGTCCTTCTGGCTACTACGTCATTGTCCTGAAATGACTGCAGTGTTCTTGAGAGCAAGAACATATTCAGGAGTATGAAGTCACCGCGAATCTTGATTTATGAGGAAGGAAGTTTTCCTGTGGTCACAGTTGGAAGTTGTCATTTTACTAAGTTCTTCTCCTAGTTTCTGTATGATATACAACAAGCTTAAAACATGCAAATAAACACTTCAGTTGTGATTGTATATATACTTTTTTTCTTAAATGAAGTTTACTTGTTGCGTCTATTTTGGCTGAGAAAAATGGGATTTTCCACACATACCTAAATGCTTTCAGAAATCAACCATCTGGCTCATACTACAATTTAAATTTATGAAAGCCAGCAGCTGAGTGAAGTGGAGTAAGGGGAAAAAAGACCTCTTGAATCAAATGAGCTGCTGAATTGGTCACACCAGTATGTGTCTTTTCAAAAAGCTATTCCTTTTAACCACCTGCAAAACTGATAATTATTTTAACCAATAAAAAAATTAGACTGGAAGCTGATTTTTTTTTCAAAGATCAGTTGGAGATCTGCTTGAGTATTAGTGTTTGTAGAATATAAATAACCAATGACTGTGAAGGATGATAGTTTGCCTCATCTAGTATTCTAGTATTCTGTATTTGAGCAGGTTCTGTAGTGATACCTCACGAATGATATAGAGAAGGGCAAGTATAAAGTGACATTTCTGCTGTAATACGCTCCCTAGCTCTTCAGTAGTTTAGGAATTTCCTTGTGAGACGCTTAGTCTGCTGACCTTAATAACACTTTTTTACATTATTCCATTAGTCTAATCATGTTTTAGAATTATTCGTAATTTTGACATCCAAAATGTGCTGAGGCAGTGAATTCCACAATTTAAATATTCATAATATGACACAGGAAGTCATGTTGTTTATCCGTTTCCATTTAATTTGATGTTTCTGGTTTTTATGTTGTAGGAAATACGAAGAATCTTTCCCCATTCACTACTCAGTCATCTGTTCTCCAAACTGAAGAGCCCTAATGCTGGAGACCTGCAAGGGGAACTAATAAAGGGACTGCATAAAAAGCTGCAGGTGCATGAAATTCTTCTGTGTCAGGGAGTCAGCTAGGATAATTCTGAAAAAGCTAAGGGATATGGTAAGTAGTGAACTGCCATATATACACAATTACAAATGCTACAAAACCAGGTCAAGTCTCCATTTAAACAGGCAAGGGTGTGAATAACCCCTTCTGAACAACTCCAGTGAGCTGCATTCGTGCTCTACACTGACATAAGCCAAATCGTGCCTTAAACTGGGGAAATTTCAGAGAAGAGCAGCAAAAATTACTTTTGAAGAGTTAATAACACTGGATCAAGAGGAAAGGATAAAAGAGTGATAGAGCTTGTTTAATCTTTAGCTCTGGAAGAGGCAAACACAGAATCTTGTTCAGAAATCTTAGAAGGATATAAACACTGACAAACAAAGCTGGTGTGAGAAAAATCTGTAAAGGTGTAATTCAGAAAAAAAAGAAAAAAATAAAGGAAATTTTGGAGATGCTTTTGGGAATAAATAAAGTTTATATAACTATGAAATAATCTGCTAAAGGAAACAGTGGAAACCCTTCACTCCAGTCTTGAAAGTGAATTTTGACTATGTATTAGAGAAATACACTGTAGAAAATGTTCTTGCATTGATTGAAGAGATGACCTGACAAGGTTTTTTCCATCTCTGATTTCTACAGCTTTTTGATCTTAACTGATAAAATCCATTCCACAGCACGCACTCCTCCCCCCACCCCATCCCCTCTTCATGCCAGGACCAAAGTGAAAATCTGTGAAAAGAGGTCTGCATTAGTAATTTATTTTAAATCAATTTTACTTTGTGCTAATCGTGCATAGCTTCTCTGTGTAATTCCAGAGCAAATTTAAACTCTGCTCACTGAGGGACATAAATAGAATTCTGAAGAACAATTTCCGTACACCATCATGCACTAATCCGCTGGCACCAGGAAAGAGCTGGTCTCACTAAATGACTAATAAAATCCCTCCCCATGTCTGTAAAATGATAAATGCCTGTTTTTCTCCTTATTCTAGTCTGCATTACACCACTACCCAATTAATTATGTGAGATACTTCTGAAGATATATTGCATTGTGCAAACTATGACTGAAACCATGGATATCATGTTATAGTGAGGGCTATAACCCTGCTTCCATTAATATAAAGCCTTATTATCAGCAGTTTATAATTCACTCTGAGATTAGATTTGACATACAAGATCTTAGGCTGTGGAGGATTTTTCCCCTGAACAAAATTAAAGGAAAATGTTTTTTGGCCCTCAGAGATATGAAAGTGTAATGTGGATAGACGGTTTTGATTTAAAATGCCTTTTGTGTGCGTGTAATCAAAAAAACCTCAGAGTTTCTGAATAGAAGATTATGTTGGCTATTAGTTCATAATATGAGCTAGACATAAAGCAAGTAAATTTACATGAAAAAGTGGATTAGCTCTTTAATGTGGGAATTTTAAGTCTTTAAAATATACTAGCAAGTTTAGTACATCGACACACAGCATAAACACAATATCAGAGATCTCAGTTTAAAACTGCTTTTGCAATTTTTTCTGGTTTACTGCTCCCTGTTTTTTATAGGGTAACCTGCATATATATTTACTCAATCAACCAAAACCACTTGTTTTGTGTTTCTGAATGTTTTTAGGTAAAATGTAGCATTTCTTCAATGGACAAGCACTTGAAAATATGTTTCTTAAGGACCATATGCAGTTAAGATAGCTGCTTGTAAGTGTGAAAGCTAATACAAAGTTTGAAAGCTACCCTTCATAAAACTGACTAAAATTTTGGTTCTTTACATTTTCAGTTACTAGAATCAACTCTGCCTAATTCTACCCCTACTCCTGTACAGTAACCTAAAAATAAGTTGCATTGATTTCTGAAGTCAGAGGAATCTGAGACCTACTCACTCAAGGGAAAGAAAGAGAGGGTTGTTATAGGGCTAGACTTCATTTCACTGAGAGTCGCAAAACTGGCAGGAACTGTCTCCACAGCTTACCGAAGAATGAAGTGAAGAATGGGAGGGAGAGAAATCTGAGAAATAGAATGCCTGAAAATAAATGCAATGTGGAAACATGATACAGAGGAAATTCCTGTGGTGCTTGTCTCTCCATTTTTGTTCTTTTTCTCTCTCTTTTTTACTTCTCATATCATAAATCAAGATGACTTCACACCATTTTGCTTTTGTTTCATGTGATGCTCTGGTTTTATTGACAAGATTGACTGTTTTAACTGCATATTTCTTCTCTCCTTCCATGTTTTTAACTGCATATTTCTTCTCTCCTTCCATGTTCCTGCTCCTTTCCTGATGCCTTTATTTCATTCTTCCTAACATTTTCATTTTAATCTTTGTCTCCACTTCTGCAATCTCTTCCTTTTTTTCAGCATGTTCGCCTTTCTTTTCTCTGCTCTTTATCTATACTTTTAGTTTGCACTTCATTGTCTTTAGTGGATCAGTTTATTTTCTCAGCTGTAAGAGTTTTTCCTTCCTATAGTCCTACATCAGTGATCTGCCAAAGAGCTCTGGAGTCGACTTTCTTTGAATGTGTTAAGAGCTCTCATGAATGAATACAGAAGGATTATTTTGGTCACACACGCAACTTCCCTTCTAAAGGCTTTATGTCTTTCTCCACACAAAGATCTCATAGCAGAAACTGAGACAGAAAAATAAAGAAGGAAGATAAGAGCCTGGAAAGAGAATTCCATTCCTTTACATGACAAACAGTTTGGGAAGTCCTCTTCTTCCTGTTCCTATAAAGCAGATGCTCTTTTTTCTCTCTAATAAATGTTTCTATTGTCTGTCTTTGCATGCCCTTCCTTTTATAATAGTTAAAAGTCTTTCACTCTTTCAGCTCTTTTCCATTTCTGCTCACACTACACTAACCACAGTTCCCGTGAAAGAACACATCATTCTTCTTCCACAAAGGTAAAGATGCAAGTGTCCTCGCCTAGTCAGGCAGTAGGCATCTACTCCCTCTTGCATTTATTTTCCACAATAAAAAGACTTACTTATCCTTGAGATATGTTTCTCAGATCAGCTTCTTCCTTTGCATTTAAACCTCCTAACCTTTCCTTGCATCTAAGTGGCTGGGAATGCACTACTTCACTTCAAAGTAATTTCATTTTAATGAGCACACCACTCTGAGTGTACATTTTCAAAACAAAAACCATTCCAAAAGAGTGTATCGAGAGTGCTTTCTTCATTAAAATCAAAACACTTTGAACTGAAGGAGCACACTCCAAGACGTTTTGATGCCAAGGTAGTGAAGCCAGTTTTAATCCATGCATATAAGGGATGTGCAGGAGATTAGCCAGATCTTCAATTACTCTTCCTAAGAAACTCTGTAATGTACTAATATGCCTGCCTGTGCCGATGATCACTGTTGGGTACATACCAAATAAAATAAAAAATCACTCACTTGCACATCGCAAATCTGCAGATCCTTAAATTTATACTAATTTGGGCAATACTTGTATGTAAATATTGTGGCATTCACAGACAATCTTTTGAAAGCTGAAATTCTTCCGTTCATAATAAAGCACTTGATTGTTCCCAACCACGCATTTTCTTGAGAAAAAATATGTAGATATAAAAACGAGAAGAAAGTTTGTGACACACTGTAGGATTCATCTGACTAGGACATCAATGTTTTTGATGTTTTTATCTGAACTACTCATTCTGGCTTCCTCTATGGCACCTGAAGAGAGACACTTTCACAGAGGGCATGTGATTTACTTTGTCCTGAAGCAGATGTGTAAAAGTGGCCTGAAAGTGCCTATTTCTTTCCACTGACTCTAAAGGGCAGACAAATGTGGAAAGCTCTTTTGCTGTATCAGAGGGAGAATGCCTACATTTAGATATCTAATGGTAGGGGTGATGGATCCTCTCTGCAGGGTGAAAGTCAGGACATACGTACTTGTGCTGATAACATAGTTGTGCTCCAAAACATCCATCTCCAATGATCATAATGAATACAAAGTCTAAATAAAAGAGAACACGAAAAAGACCTGGCATTTTAGCCTTCACTTTTAATAGCTTTGTTTTTTTGGCTGTTTACCTCTGTCTACACTTTTTAACTATTTGAATGGACACACATTTTTCTAAGGGCTGATTGTTTCTTGGAATGTGCACAATACAAAAAATAATTGATGTAATGAACTTAGGAAGGTGAAGATGTTACTCAAAAGATAAATTTTCCAAACGAATTGAATTCCTTGAATGATAATGTGTATATTTTTGCAAACTGGTTTCTTGAAACACAATACTCTAGTGTTTCACTAGTAAGATGGAAATGAAATTTAAAAGAAATACTTTTATTTTACGATGTGAAAAAACTTGGAGTTTATATTTTCCAAGGTATCGTCAAGTTCTGCTGGTTCAGTTTTGTGGCTGCATAGACTAGCATCTACTGTAAAATGAATAGACAAAAAAGAACATACCACAATATATTGTATTTTACTGGGTGTACAGTTGCAAACATTTATGCCTGCAGTGTTTTTGTGGTTAGAGATGTTTGTGGGTTCATAATTACACTTCTGACATTAGAAGCTGGGTTGGATCTTGGCTGAAAATGCGTCACTGGACATCTTCAGGCATTCTGATAAGATGACAAATTCTCTAACTGTTGCATAAGCTATTTCCATTATTATGTTCTTAATAATTACTGACCTTAAATTTAAAAAAAAGGAAGAATTGTGTTAACACAGGTCACAACTGCCTATGTGTGTTTTACTTACATGGTAGTTGATAATTAGTGTCTAACTACACTATAAAAATAATGGTAGTATGCTAATTCCAGAGAAAGCACCTGGAAGCATAAAGTGGAAAACAGGAGAGGAACCCAGCTCCTTGTACTGTGTAGGACACAAAAAAGGAGTCCTTCACTGCCTGTCTTGGGACAACTCTGTTTCTTAGAGAAGTGAAAGGCAAACCACCCCATATAGCAGAAATCCATGTGCTTTTATGTTGGACTTCGGGTGGGAAGCAGTACGAGCTGATAGGAGAAGGAGGCTTCCTGCTGCTCAGGATCTTCTCCTTTAGAGACGGTCTAGTCATGCTCTGTCTGGAAGAATGTGGACAGAATTATCTTGAATGTCCTGCTGCAGGTTTTTTTGGCTCCATAATGTCTGGAAAAGTCTTGTCTTTTGTAAAGCCTTGAAATCTTCTAAAATTCTATTGTACTGGACATCAAAAATATTTTGAAAATATTCTGTTGCCCTCCCTTTTTTATTTTGTTTATGGCAGCAATAAAAGTTAATCCAGCAGGTCAGTTCTAGACAATAGCATTTTGGGACACTACTTCAGCCCTTGCTTCTTACACACTGCATACATAAAATCACAGTCACATTCTTTATCTGGCTGGATCTGCGTATCTGGGTTTCTTCTGTACACAATTTGTTTCATGTTCCTATCTTCAATTCATTGCAGCACATCCTTATCAAAAGATAATGCTTTATAATCAAGTAGTGTTGAGAACCACAAAGGTAGACACAAAAGCCAAATTAGTTCCTTTCATTTCTGAGCTGCCCTAATATCTGTTTTTTTTCCTAATACATGGAATTGTGATGGGTTCAGTTAGGTTTAGTAATGTAACTCTTTGTAGCTTTTTGGACCAAAACCAGCTTTCTAAACCTAACATGTCTACCAAGTTAGATGGGACTAAATATTTACTACCATATTTTATTAAATTTTACTATATTTTCTACTACTCACTTGGTAGTCTCTTCTGACCATAAAAACGATACACATAACGATGGTTCAGATTGGGTGGCTATATCTCATTTTAGAGATAAACTCAAAATATGGTACAAAAACAGTTAAAAAATTAACCCTAAAGGAGTAGCACAATATGCTTACAGAATTTCAGGCACATTTTCCAAAGTGCCCTCAGGCATTGGAACTCTTTGTAAGAGGGAGTAATTATTGTTTCAATTTTTACAATTTAACTAAGGTCTCCTTTTTTTAGGTCTCCTAGATGGCCTTTGTCTCCGATGGAAAGAAAGAAGCATCACCAGAGAGCCATTTAGACCTCAGGTGAAGTGAATGGTATGGTGGAAGGTATGTCTTTTTTCTCAAGGAACTGTGAACCTTCCCTAGATATTTCACCCATATGCCTAATATTAACCAGGCTGGATTTGAGTCTCTGTATCTGACAAAAAGTATCTGAAAGACAATATTGTTGATAGGTAGGAGAGGACACTACTGGAAGCAGACTTAAGCTATCCTGCTTCTGGGGTTGCATTAAATTGAAGAACTTCTGTGCACCACCTAGGATCTATCAACTAATATACCTGAGCTGAGGGCAGTAACTTCTTTAATGATGAGCATTGAGTGGGCAAGCACTTACACTATCTTTTAGACTTAATTCTTAAAAATTATCCAGGGATTATACGTATTCATTTGAACAACAAACAAAAAGTGGACACTATTTGGTAACTTGCAAAGCCCCACACTTCATTTTTCAATTAATTTTTTCAGTTAAATTATGTCTTGTGAAAACCTATGATACTACACACGCAATGTAAACAGCAAGGGAAATATTTCACTTTCAGGGCTTGTCAAGGCATCTCTTGAAAAGAAACAAAGTTCTGTTCTTCTGCCCAAACTCGCCGGTCGATACACACATAAAACTTCAATCCACTTTAAAAGAAATATCCAAAAGTACCCCCTCTTCTGTGAATTATGGGCTACAATCCCATGTCTAACAATTGAAAAATCAGGTAAAGTTACTGGTTCCCTACACAGATGGGTCCGAACGTAGAGTGAAAGCTAATGGCTTCAAGTTTACACACACAGTAGAATTTTTCTCCATCTGTAACTGCTTTCAGAAAATGACAAAGTACCATATTTTTCTCATTTGTCTTTTCCTTTCCCACCAAATGCTGCATTTCATAACATTTGACATGCTGGTCAAATGTATTTCCAGTTCTTATGGAGATCCATGAATGAAATTAACTCCACCTCACTGGTGGTTTTGCGTAAGTAAAAGCTTAATAGGAATGGCAGTATTTGACACTTGGGTCTTAAGGAATGATGTAAATAGTTTTCACTTTCATAGTTTTGTATCCTACAGACAGATTGTAGTATGAACTGAATCCCTTTTAGAGGCTTTCCAGTTCACTTTTGCAATCTGACTAGAATCTAGGATACTCCACATGATTGCACATATCAGTTGTACCAATGCCTGCATACACATGCAAACAAAACTAAATCAGTACATGGTGAAATATTGGATGGAAGAATCCAAGATTTACACTAGTGAGAGCAGAATCAGACTAGCATATCTGAGACAGATATGATTGTCAGCAATAAAATGGCAAATATTTTCAACTGCATGTGCTTGCAGGTAGGGTCAGTGATAATCACTCATATCTTGCAGGAATAGTTTTTCTTCTCATAGAAATTTAGTATTTTCCAGTGGACTTTACCAGGTAGGTCACGAAATCCTTTGCAGTCGTGTGCAATGCTGTTTCCAGAACTATACAGTTTCATACAGACTGGCTCTGAAACTTTAATCTTGTTTTCTAGATACAAACACTTCTGATAATAAGAGGAATATGAACAGCAGTGTATGATCCCAAACAATAATTTATACTGAAATTAAAACATTAGTTTCACCCCTTAGACACAAGACACAATTTGTTGCCTTATCGTATAATTAGAACAACAGAGCATGCAATTTGTTTATGCACCACTGACCTCTAAAGAGCTCATTGATATTGTGGATCCAGTTTCACTTCTTGATAATCCTGCATTGTCATCCAACTCCGAGGCAATAAAATTCTTCACTGCTGTGCGGGGCTCAAACGGTAAACTCTGCATATGTTCTTGGGTGGGAAGATGCTGGTCTAAATTTATATTGAATTGGTCCATTACAGAGGGATTCATATTGAACTCTGGATTAACTTTGTAGTGCAAAAGCCTTTCATGAGGCAACGTATCCATGCCTATATTCATTTTGCTCTCATCTTTCAGTGATGGCTGGGTATTTACTGAACCCCGGGGCATGACTATATAGTCACTTTCTATCATCCTTTCTTGAGGATGGACTATGTCCATGTCTGCACCTCTCAAATTATCGTCAGTGCATAAATACACAGTCCTCCGCAGCTCACTGTTGTCTTTTTTCAAGCACTGGTTGGCCAGTTCGCTCATACTCATTGGCATGTGGAGACCTGTTGGTTGCTGGATGATGACTTTGGAGATGATATTTCCAGGCAGGGTAGAATAGCTCATTCCTTCAGGGTTTGGTCCCTTCTCCTCTTCTTCATCGTTCAGTGAAATTCTAGAAAGTGTTCCTGTTATAGTAGCTGCTCTGCAAGGTCCAATGTCTTTATGCAGAACTGTGGATCAGAGAACAGAATTCTTACAACACAAAACCATGTCTGCCTAACACTGCTTTTTTCTTGTGGCTTTATTTAGCAGTGCTCTCTTCACCAGCGTATCTTCTTAACTCTTTTTCTATCCATTTAATAAATTTATTTTATAAATACTGTTTTGGGAAGGTTTAGGTTTTTTAAAAAAATCAACATCTCTTAATCTACTGTATGTAACTGACACAGATCTCTGATTAAGCTTCAGTCACTTACAGAAATTAAAAACACTTCTTCATTTATTCCTACTGCCTTACATAGATCTTAGGTGACCTACAGCTTAAGCAAAAGCTTGCCATGTGGAACTCAATTAAGGGTTTTCCAAAAAAATAGACTATGACATCTGTACTGCCGTTATTAACTCCACATAACCTCCAGGAGAATGTCAAACAGATTGTAAGATAGAATCATTTTTTCAATTCATTGTAATGGTCTACCGTAAGTTTATAACTATGAACAAATGTTCCTGATCTGTTCCTGTTCATCGACTTTTTAAAACTATTCTGTGTTAAATTATTTTTTTAAATAAAAGTGACAAAAAAGTAACAACATTGGGAAGAAATTCCATTGGAAAGATATTTTTTGGCATCTGAAAAGGTTATAAATAAGATAAATATGTCTTATAAAACAGTCATAATCAGCTTTTGGTGTAGCCCTAGGCCTTCCTGGTCGAGCTTGTAGCGACACCCAGCAGTTTTTTGTTGGGGTACGGTCCACATGTAGAAGTTATTAATCCTGTCAAGGAATATGAAATTTCCCAGAGCACTGAAGGATGCATTCAAAAGCAAAGCATCTATTCAATCACAATTATTGATCTTAAAAAATAACTATAAATCTATGACTCAACATTTAGAAGGAAAGAAAAAAGACAGTAAGAAAAAAATTAAAGTAACCAATTACTGGGCTTATTCCAGCTGGGTACAAGTATTTTCTTGTCCCAGTAGAAAATATTTTAATTCACACCAGTGCTAGTTTTTGTGATAAAATCCAACTCAAGGCCTGAGACAGTAAGATAACTAGAAGTATCTCAAGTGTTACATTTACATCCCTTCTGGTAGCCTGAGGGTTCTGATGACCCAGATCCCTCAGTACCTGTCAGCTCACTGCCATGCTCCATAGCACACAGCTCAAAAGGCATCCCATTCTGCCACCTCACACAAAACTGCCTCTCATTTTTCCATTGTGAAAAGAACAATTTGCCTTTAAACAACAGCGCACAAACATCCGACTTCAGTGTGGCTACTTCACTGCTTCCAGTCACACTTCTTAAGACACTTCAACCAGTGACCTATTCTTAAATCTTTCATTAAAAGAAACTGAGTTTAAATGTTTATCTAGTAAACGCTGTTCATAACTGTATTCGAAGTTCATCTCGTTAATGATGCCCCTGACAAGGCTCTCTGTACTGCAGAGCTATGTTGGCAAAGGTAAGAAGTATGAGCTACATGGACCACTGCTGGATTTTTTTCTGCATTGGATGGTGACGGAAATGCATTTGTGTTACAATGTACTGTCCTGCTGCCTTTAAAATACATGTGCATATTAAAACTAATCTGTAGGGAAGAACTATTACCATATTGCAAGAAACAGAACTGGCAGTTTTTTGAAGGTGAATGACTGGAAACTCAAACTTTACCTTCATGAGATCAGCCTTCTTGGCTCCCCATATAGCCAGCAAAGTGAGACAGTGTCCTCCAGGTGGGTGATGCAGAACAGCTAAGTCAGACTTCTGCCCTGGCTCACCCTGTGAAGGACACCCTCTCTCTCTTTCTTTCCCTCTTCATTGAAAACAACAGGTGTCTAGGCAGGATTGCCTCGCTAGGTAAAACTGTCCTTTGGGCATGTCTCCTAGGTTAAAAATTTCTATAGGGTTTAAAGGACCGTTTACTTTACATTGTGATTATTTAAGCAATGTTTTCAAATAAATTGCTTAAAATGTGTTTTTTTCTCATATGTGGAAACAGACATACCTGGTTCATTAAAGATCACATTACTGAAACATCTTAAAAAACCCAGCTTTTTCCAATAACGTGGAATCAAATTTCATTTTCCTGATACCATGTTGCTTAAGCTACTGTTGATTTCACTTAGAGCCCTAAAACACTTGCCGTCTTTAAAACTAAACCAATTGATTCATCCTTCCTACACATAGCTTTTAAGATATGCTATAATAATTTTTTTTTCCTATAGAAAAATAACTGTTTCACATTTGCTCGTTTACTAGGGAAAGGAAAATTTTGTAAGACTGACATTCTTTCCAAAACCATTTGCCTCTAATAGACAATCTTACCTTTGGCTGCTTCCCAACTGTTGAATTCTAGTAAAAGGCTTTTGTAAGAAAATGAAATAAATGTATTCATACAGTGGCATCAAATTTTTTGTTTACAATTTTAAATATGTGTTGTTAAAAATCAAACCCTGATGTTTTTCTGGTTTTCACTTCACAAGGAACTGGTACAGGACTTCTTTTTGTTGCCTAAATACTCTCACAGTGTTCTTACCTGACCGACAAGCAATGTCCACGTCCTTTTCAAAATCAGTCTGTAACAAGAAACATGAAATGGGACCACCATTATTAATTGAAAACTGAACCACAATACCTTTTTCCAACTAGCGCTTCCAAAATGTCCTACTTACAGAGTCTCTTAAAAGTGGTTTCTTGTTGCTGAGAAGGTGAAGTGTATTGTTTTACAACAGCAGAACTTTACAAAGTTTCCTAAAGTATAACTGGGTGGTTTTCAAAGTATGCTGCCTGACCAGAAAAAATAAAATAAAATAGGTGGAAGTAGAGTATATAATTTTAATAAAACGATACAGTGTATAGGGTTTTTATGTATATGGAAGAGTAACTTCTACGTCTTATGGATGGATCATATTTAAGGAAGCTTTTCATAGTAATTTTACAAACAGAAGTATGGAAAACAGCCTGCAATACAATTTACTGTGAATAAGTCTAATCCAATTAGTCCACCCTGTCTGAAACTTCCTTAATTTTTTATGAGGTGGTTATTTGTTATATAATATTCTGTCTGTACTTGCTACTAATGTAATAATTTAAATTTTGTCCTCCATGAAAACAACTATTATTTATTTCATTGGGCAAAAACAGTTTGTAAGAGCAAAGAATGAATTTTAACAGTTGAAAATGTAAGGACACTTTTCCCAGTTATGCAAAACTATTTATCCTGCTATAGAATTTGAGTATTTTTAAATGATATTTTTATTTCCACAAAATATTACTACATGAAAAATGTTTAATAAATTAACCTCCTTCTTGCTTGTGAAGTCCAAACATTGGATTCTTTTTTGATTCATCATTTTCTGACGGGCATCTGCTTGTTGAGACTTGCGTGTTTTTTAGGGCCTAATCCTTTCCTCATTATAATCAATGACCAATATTTTGCCTTAATATACTACCTAACAATATTAATAAATCCAAATTGTCATGCCAAGCCATTCACTATCTCCTTAATTCAAGCCACTGAATAGATTCCCCCTCTAGAATCTCTAACACTTTCTCCTTGCCTGAATTAGTTTCAGAGAGGAATGTTTTTCAAGGCTGCGTGAAGGGAAAACTCTTAAATGCATCAGTGCTTTTTACACCAACAGTAAGAGAAGTCATGATGTATTATTAGATTACTTTATCATTTTCTTAGGTAAAAATCTTTTGCCATAGAGAACACCAGTGGAAGACACTAATTCACTGTGGTCCATTAAATGATCACACCAGTAACTTAAAACTTGCTAAGAGGTTTAAGCAAGCAGATAATGACCTAAACAGACTTACACTTAAAAATGGTGTTAATATTTCAGCTGTGCACACTTGCCACGTACAGTACTGTAAGCTTTTTGTTTTGGGGAGAAACACTAAATTAAGAATCATATAAAAAAACAAAAGCTAACCATGATTTGGGCATGTCCATTAGGAAAAGAACTTGAAGAATCTGCATTGATTGGATCCTGGCAATTTCTTAGTCGACATCTGAAAGCATCTTGAACCTGTGAAAACAATATCTTATACTGATTCTTGTGCAACAGCATGTACTCTACTCCTATTAAAGATTAAATTAAAGTGTATGGAATACAACGCACAACTTTATCATACTTAACAAGAAGTAAATATATAAATGCTTATTTCTGCCATTTCATACATTTGCTACATTTTGTGGATGCTGCAAAGTCTGTCAGTCTATCACACCAAGATCACAGACTTAAGTTTGCCTACAGACAGAATTAACTGGAAGTCTGGTACTCAAGCCAAATCTGTCTTGGGTGATAATATTTGGCTTTGTCTTATTGCTCAGTTTGGTATAAGTCTGATAGCAAGGTTAATAGATATACTATTAACCATTGCAAAATAAAATGTATCTTCTGCTTGATAAATATAAGATACTTGAAAGACAGCTCTTAACAGTTACTATAATCTGACACATAACACTCTCCTAATTATACTGTAAAGAACAACTCAGTTTGAAAGATGTTACTGATTCTAATCATAAACTGTAACACCATGTATAGGGAATCTCATGCATTTCTTCTAGGAGTGAAACTCTTCAGATAAGGTAAATATCTTCCGTGTGAGCACACGAAGAAAAACGGGCTGTTTGCACAGAGTCTGATTTCTTGAAACTAAAAAAGAAAAAGGAACTTCTTAGAAATTACTGCTTACTAAGATGATCCATAAAGTAAATTTGAAGACTTGTCCCTAAAACACAAGTATGTTTGAGGAATTATCTTTTCAAAGGCAAGGCTATTTTTACTTTGATTTTGGGAAGAATAGATGTCTAAAGAAATATTGTTAGGCAACCCTTTTGTCAGAAAGATCTGGTTCTACAGAAAGGCACATTCAAAAGAAAAATAGAGTTCCTGTTTGCTGACAGTAGAATGCAAACACGCTTTGCTGCTTTCTCACACGTATCACAGTAAGGACAGCAAGGCAACTTTTGGAATGGAAAGTATTAAAATGTGAATTTTCCAGAAATGTAAGTAGCCATCTTAGCAACCCATTTGCAAGATGTGACTTGGAAAACACGAACTTAGTTAGGTGACCTTGAATGAAAACAAACTACCATCTTTTCTTGTTTGAATAATAAGATACTCTCAATGAACTGCCTACAAAAACCTACATTCCATTTATTATCTGTCGAAATTACTTCATGTCTTAATCAGAATAATGAAAAGGGAGAAAATCGTGTTCCACTCATGGATATTTTGTGAACAGCAGAAGAGGATAATTCATTAATTGTTGCTGATGAAAAGCTGTCCCCTTTCAATACATCATACTCTACAGAAAGCTGTTTAAGAGCTTTTGCGAAAGGGAAAATGAAATAGAAAAAAATTATTTATTTTTGTAATTAGGAAGCATTATTTTGAAGTGCTCAACCCTTCAATGAGTAAGAGTACTCTGTAGTCTTGATAGGTGACTATAGTAGATGGAGGAAGACTAACATAGAGCAGAAAGAAGAATGAAGCAAGGTGGGAAGATTTGGATTTATTTTAAAGCACCAAGACTTCCCATATGTGGCAGGGTAATATAAAGTGTACCTGACCTGTATCATGACTCAGATTCTAATTTTACGTGCTACGCTTGCTGTAGTTTTCCATGTGTTTGACATTAACTTAATTTGGCATCTCCCAGTTGCAAATTTAATCCAAGTCTTCTCTCACTTTATCAATGCTGAAGTCAGGTCACACTTCAGAGTTTTACGCTCTTAGACACTGGCTCACTGATTTCACAAAAAAATAGAATAAAAACGCCCTCCCTGCAAAGCATCCCTAACTGTGCTGATTCTCGTCTCAAGCCTCATGATGCTTGACACCAAAGCACTATTATTCCAGAACATACTGTGTGATCCCTCACCCTGTGCAGTGACCCTCCTTATTTTTGGGACTCTGTGTTCTTGAAGCTTCCCCAGTTCAGATAGCTCCAGAGATCTCCAGAAACTCATCTGTAATAAAGCCCTGAATCTTGATGTTAGGATTCTTTTAAATGTGCATGTGTCTTACACTGTTTCTGAAGTGCAAGCAGCATATGATTTGAACATGTTAACAGAATGTCAAATGTAGCTGTATCCATCATACTGACATATGTTGCAACTTCTAGGTGTCCTTACACAACTCGGAAATAAAAAGGCTGAACTTCCTAAATACCAGCTTCTTTTTCTAAACTGCTTGTTCAGTCTTGTTGTTTGAGTATGTAAAGACTGTGCTTTCTTTACATTTTACTTTGAAACATAATCTTGTTCTCCCCCCTTTTTAACATCAAGTTACAAGATTTTCTTAGAGCCAGGCGGAGCAGGAGAGACAGATGTGATGAACGTGCGAGTACCAGGGAAGTGGTTTCCTTAGCAACAGTAACCAGCTCCAAGCTTTTTAACTTACCCTCTCCCTACTCATGCACTCTTTATTTTTCTCCTGCAATACAGAAATGTGGGCTTTAGACGCCAACGATGCATTTAATCCAAATGCTCTCTAGTCAGCAGAGCACAGCAAAATAAGAACATACATGTGGGTTCCTCCCATCAACAGCAGTAACAAGAGGTACTCAGTGTGATTCAAATTAGCTTTAGAGCATCTCATGTTCAAGCAGGTCAGGTCGTTTTGCTCTGATGGAGAAGCTTCAGCACTACCCTCTCCTATCATTCTTTGTTCCGTGACACATACTTCACATCTTCCAACGCCCAATTAAGTGTTTAAACAGCAAGAAGAGGAAAAAGAAATACTAGGCTTTCTGGGATAAGAAGGCAACACAAAGCAATAATAACTAACTCTTACTTTGCATTTTTCTTTCCTAATTTCCGAATGATTTATAAGAGGTCTTATGCTTAAGAAGTAATATATTGATCTTAGAAGTTAGGAAACAGAAGTATTGAAAGATTTAACATCTTTCCAAAAGACTCGAATTGGTGGAGGGCAGAAATAGACACAACACATCACTTAGTTCTCTTCTAGTTGTATGTCTTAGTGAACATCCCCAGCTTCCTACTGGAGCCCCTTCAGCTGCAAATTTTCAATGTAGCGTACTAGAGAAAGTGAAAAAATGTCTCCATCATTTATGTTTATATCAATATAACAGAGGAAAAATGAGGGGTTTATATATACGACTTTGTAAGTCTCTGTCTTTTTGTGATGTAATGATGATAAAGGCATAGTAAGGCAGGGCTGTCCTCTTCTTTGTTTGAATTTTATGGTGATACATTCCACCCGATATTTTTTTTCCTGACAGTCAGAACTATTGTTTCTCCTGTGCTAGTGGTCTATAAATATTAGATCAATCCTATAGGCTATAACTGAGATAGCTTTGTAGCTGTCATCAAGAGTGACAAGTATGTTGGCAGGGTTTCCCTGACAGGCACTGGCAGAGCAAAATGCTTTTGCAGACAACAGAAAGTAACAGACCATTCTTTCAGCTGGGGAGGTACCCTGTGCAATGCACAGACTGCATTGAACACTGTGCAAGATGGCCACTCTCTTGGCTTGTACTCACATACGGGTCTCGAGCTGGAAAGCCAGATTCTCTAGAGCCAGACTGAAACATAGCTTACTGGAGTTACTTCTCTTTCTGTGTAGGAACTTGTTGCAGTAAGCAATTCTGTCTTTACTGCTGCAGACTGGTCCAGATAAGTGCAAACTATACATGTTTTTGAAACAAAAATTGTTTCAAGTGTATCAACTTTTACATCTTTGCTGTTCTTGAAGAACTTTCTACTCATTTTCTTTTCCCATATGCAAAAGATTACCTTAATTAGTTTCTCAAGTGTTGTTACCCAGATTACAATTTAAATCTGGAGGACTTTACAAGATTCAATGTGTTCTGTCAAATAGACTTCAAACAGCAATATGCCTACGCTTCTTTGTCTTCCACCACCAGCACAATCTTCATCTTGACTGGAGAAAATCTACTCATTAGTGAATGTTGTCTCTGTACATTTATGTCTGCCTAAGTTGTCATGACTGAAGAAAAAACTGCTTCCCTTTTTGATAATGGACAACCTTATCAATTCTAGGTGCTTTTTGGGCCTCACTGGGAAATTTTCTCATGAGGTCATTTTTTAAAATACCATGTAGACAGATTGACTAGCTATTTTATCAAATGCCTTTCTTCAAGAATTTCAGTGTTAGGACCAGGAGGTGTAACTGTTGAGACTGGCTTGCAGGAACAACTCCTTTATGTAGTTAAATGAAATAACAAGTCTTTGCAGTTAGATGAGATATGTATCTGTGATTTGCTAAAACAGCAGTGAATAAAATAAATCATAACTAGCTGATTGCCTACACACAAACAACTAAGATTCAAAATTCATGTATAAACATCTTTCTAAGCAGACATTTTTGTGTTCTGTTTGCACTAGAACAAGTGAGTTAAAAGTGGTTCAAGTCAAGGTACCCTACAAATTTGAAAACTGAGTTTACTTATAGAAAAGCCTAATTACACCCGTAACATCACAGTCTGACCTGTGAGTAGGGTCAGACAAGAATATTTCCAGCAGATGTTCAGCAATATCAAAGCATTTCCTGGGAATTAAGCATTTGCAGCAAAGAGCTGTCATTACAGCAGGGAATCTGTCTTGAATTCAAGGCTTGGGGAATAGTGGAAGATGCTCATTCAATTTCATCTTAAGTGGTCAAAATATTTTTTTCCAAATAATCTCCTGCATTACTGTATTGAGGCAGGCTTTAATGTCTGATTTCTTTTGTTTGTTTTATACAGTGCTATGCTACGTCACTTTTAGAATTTCTCATGGATTTTGGTCTGCTTTTTGATGAAATCAATGACTGATAAACCAGATATGTGTTGCAACCTCTCTGCTTCCTCACAGAGGACAAAAGGAAATGGAAGTAGGACACGAGGAAATGGAATGAAACTGCTTCAGGGGAAGTTCAGTTCAGACATTCAGAAAATGTTCTTCACTGAGGGGCTGGTTGGACACTGGAACAGGGTCTTCAGGGAAGTGGTCACAGCACCAAGTCTCTCAGAGTCTAAAGAGCGTCTGGACGATGACCTTAGTCATCTGGTTTATTTTAGGTAGTCCTGCGAGGAGCACAGAGTTAGACTCAATCCTTATAGGTCCCTTCCAACTCTAGATACTCTATGATTCTATGATTCTACAAAAGACAGTGCAGTTTATACTGCTTTGTTTTTGAAGGTTTCATCTGTAACCTTGAGTTAAATATATATATATTTTAAAATGAAAACGGTTGCTCAAGACAGTAAGTGGGAGGTGGCATGCCCATGGACTAACTAATATATCCCAATGGAAATACAAATTTCATGGACAGGAAAATCAGTATGGAACTACCATTCTTTCCACTGAAAATAGTTGCAATGTCTTACCATTTTACTAAAAGTATATGTGAAATGATGGCTTTCAGTTCTACAGATGAGAATGCACTTTTTCACAGATATAAATAGTATGAGGAAAGAAAATGCTGCAGAAAATAAGGGCACAGATCTGCCAGCAAAGCTGTTGCGTTACTGTTCTCAAATATATCTCAGTAAAAATATAGGACTAGTTAGCAGATTAGAAAGGTTAGAGAAGCTGTCACCAGAGTCAGGTTAAAGAGCACTTGTGTGGTAGCTTTGACATCAGATTTCAGTGGTGATGAATTCTGCAGTGGGTGGCACTAAGCAGTGAAGGGCAAGCCGGGGTACTAGCTTTTCTTCACTGTTCTCATAGCATTCATCTGTCTTCATCCTCAGTCCTCACAACTTAAGTATGTTAAGTATGTACCTGAGTTTGTAGAAATGGAATGGCAGATCTTCACCAACATAACACCTCATTTCCTTGTGCCCTCTTTCAGAGACGTTATAAGCAGAAATCATTTTGTGTTTGAATCAGTTTAGAGACTGTAAAAAACTAGCTTTTCATCTTCAGGGAAAGAGCATTTATGTTAGCAGTTCTCTATACTCACAATATTGGGAAAGCCCAACACTTAAAAATAAACTGAACTTGGGAAAGATTAAAAGCTGCTTTTAATTAAGTGGCTACAATTTTATACTTAAGCTGACATTCTGCACCTGGAATCAAATGATCTTCCCCTTCTCTATTTCATTTGTTCCTCTACTCTCACCATAAAAAATTTTTCTCTTTCTACAAAATATATTTCCTCAGAGAAAGCTGTATATAACATTAAAGAGCAGTTGAGATATTAACAGGATCACAGCCCTTTAGAAAACTGGGAAGCCATTCCTCACCTCCCTTCGGAGAACACAATGGACCATGACAATAACAAAGCCTTGTAATGAATCAAATACTGCAAAAAGTATCTGAAATAATATTGATCTTTTGTCTGTCATGGCCAGAACTGCAGACATCCAAGTCAGCGCCAGAAGTGGCAACACCACACAGGAACTCCAAAGGGATGCCCTATTGAAAAAAAAAGAGAAAAGCAGCATTGGCATGTTGTAAAAAATGATTAAAAGCTCACTATTAAAATAAAACATATTTAAGGACGGCACTTTATCAAGTTAACTTGAAAATCACAGACAAGAATGTAACAGTGTCGGTACTTTATGTTCTAAAGAATATCCTGTATTCAGTTAATAAACACGGTTGCAATTTTTTTTGTTGTTAAAAAGTATTTAAACATGCTCAGCACTTTATACAGTGTTAGCAAACACAGTTGTCATCATCAAACTTTTGTCTCACATGCACTGTATAAGATTTGTAACAAGAAGATGTAAATGATCAGGACTAACATGGCATTACTGGCGGTGGTGGCTGACAAAGCTGTTGTTGAAACTACTCCACACTTGGCACATTTGAGCGTCAAACCGCTATGAGGCTCACTCATCTGACTGCAAACAAACAGAACACCCACAAAAAGAACAAAATATTGAATTGTCACCAAAAAACGTTGCTACTGAAATTTAGCTTTTAAATATGATGTCATGCAGAAAAGGTAAGTAGACTTATTCAGGATGAATGCTCTATGTTGTTGCAAAACTGTACTTTGTATTTTACATTATTGTTATCTTTAAATGTTAATGCTATGGGGCTTCATTTCATGCAGACTCCAGTTCTTCCATTTCAGCTAAAAAAGGCCCCAAATGCGCAGAGATCAAAGCTGCTCAGTACACTAAAGTAAACATAAGCACGTGCTAGGATAGACACACAAAGTGAAATCCCTCTATTCAGACCTGTTAGAAGACTGCAGTATCCAAACTTGCTCGAGAAAGAGTAAAAGACACTTAAAGGAGGAGTATGAAGTATGTACAATTGCAGAGCATTAATAGGGAAAGAAACCTGCAAAATGTATTCAAGCATCAAATCAGTATGGGCGTACTGTACAGTCAGATTTGTACTAGTGATCTGAATGGCCCACTAACATCTGGAGTGATTTTATTCATTCTGTATGAAGGTCTGAATACAGGGCTTGAAATGTATGGAATCTGATGAAATAAATATCAGTTGGTACTAAAAAAAGTGTGACCTGTTTTGCATTTTAATAAAACACAGTACACAAGCATTAAGCTCAAAGTATTTTGTATGGACAATTGTACCTCGGCACCTGTCAGAAGAGTTAAAAGGCAAAACCTGGAATTTAGTTTTTCTTTTACATGGAGCATGCATTCAATTTCCTGAGTCGATTCACAGTTGAATAAATAAAGACTTTTGCTATTCCTTCTCTTTCTGCTTTCAGAACCACAGCTGACTGAGATGTGACAGGGAGGGCGCTTTACCTATTCCCAGCTGGAAAGTGGCCAACATGGTTAAGATATGTAACACTTCATTTTTTTTCTCCCAGTTATTTCAACCAACGGAACTAATTTTCATCGCCAAACCCAGCATTCACAAGATTTTTAACATACTGCCCAAAACAACACTGAACTCCAGTGGTTTCCATTTTGATAAAAAAATGACGACTTTCCATAAAAAAGTGCAGTATATTTACCATAAAAATGCAGGTTTTTCCATAAAAAAAACCAGTGAGAACCATGACCTTGTATAAGGTGATTGTGGGCTGTGAAAGGAACTCAGTGTATACATATCAGTTTTCACTAATTAAAAATCTACATTAATGAATGAACTAGAAAAATGCCTTGGGTAAGCTTAACCTAAACTTGGTAAAATACTTTCCATTTTTTCTTGGCAATAGTTCAACGTTATCAGACTAGATTATTATCTTTACCTCTATAGATTTGTTCTGAATCATGCAAATAACAGAACTTGATGTGTATATAGACCAAATATAATCTTTCTGGCTGGGCATATATGTGTGCTGCTCCTAATGCAAAGAAAACAATTGATATCCATCAAAACACTTGTTGATTCTCCATATGCTTATTAAGGTGGAAAAAGCCATATGGAGTTAGTACATTTTGCCCCATTCACTGCTTTAAACCCTACAAAAATGATTTCTACAACTGAACTTTTGACTGAACTGACTAAAGTCCAATGTTCGCCAGAAAGAATAAAGTTGCCTTCCTGAGTGTGGCTGGCAAGACATATTTGAGAAATGAACGACAACCCCCTTTGTACTGGAGGTCAAATGCTTTCCCAGTTTCTGTGCCCCAATGAAATGACTCAGGACTCTTAACCTGCCAAGTAGTATCAAGGAATGCTGTTGCCAAGCCACCGTCTCATATTATCACAAAAGTTCAGATTGTTTCTCGATTAGGGCATCTACATGCTTTCCCAGAATAGCTGGATTGTGTCTGACAGAATGATTTCTAGTTCTTTGCCCATTTACTTTAAAATAAAATACCTCTTTACTAGGTTGCACACTGTTAGAAAGCAAGTTACTTGCTTTGTCAGGATAGTATATTATAAGCAAATAGATTTGTATAGCTGACAATTGAGTAGCTGAAAAAAAACACTATTCAGTTAAATCTAAGCTTGGATGTCCTTAGAAAATGTGCAAAGCAAACCCTGAAATCACTGGAATTAGCGCAGATGTGAATTTGAATCGGTGATTATTAAGTTATTATTACTCTTGAGATAATTTGGGTACAATTATAATATTCTAGATTTCATCAATGTTATTACACAGTTAAGAATGTTGATGGAGCAATGTAGACAAAAGTAAGGTTAAGAATTTAATGCTTCCTAATGAAAAAAGAGGAAAAGATAAGAAACAAAATGAAAGTTTTGGTACATATTTGTCGGAATAATTACAAAAGAGCTGAAAACCAGAAATATTTAATTGAATTAATACTAAACACACATCACACCAGCCGAAGTATTATTCATAAATTTGCTCATCTAACCACTGAATTGAACTTACTAGGAATGCTACTGTTAGTGAAATAGTAAACTAATTCAAAGTGAAGCTGTGATAAATTTACCCATAGCAGTAATATACAGTAAAACAAAGATATAATTTCTTATCATTGCTAGAAATGCAGATACTGGTGGTGTTAACTACACGCTGGTCCAAAAGACAATACTAGAACATGTAGCTGTACAAAACAATTATGCAAAATTTAAAAATACTTTCATAATCATTAAGAAGGTGATCATGCATTTGTGAAATATTTTTCTCCAGTATGGAATGAATCTAGATTTGCTGCTGCAGTACTTCAAAACATTGTCATCCACTGAAAAACAGTTTCTGATACCCCCGCTGTCATAATCCTTTCTTCTCATGATAACAAACAGAATTTGAATGTAAATGCAAGTAAATAATCAATAACACAGAATTTCCATTTACTTTTTTCTTTTTTTTGCTTTTAAAACATGTTTTTTTTACTTTGAAATTCTGTTACACCAATTTAGAACATGCATCTATGTAGATATGGATGTAAGAACAAAGGCAAATTTTTCACAAAGTCAGAAAAGCAGAATAGGATTGACCTCAGTAAGGGATATATTGCTATAAAATGTATTTTGTAACAGTTTACATAAATGAGTAACATTTCCCACCATAGTAAAGAAAGTTGACACCTAGACAAAAATAATCAGTTCCTTCAGTACATACAGTTCATAAAACTGTTATCCTAACTGTAACAACTTTACATGTGATGTGACATTCTTGTGAAACCTCTGCTGAGATTTATTTAATCCTCATTATTATTAACTTAATACTGCTGTACTTGTGTTTTATTATGTTTAGTTTGTTTAGTTGCATTCCCTCAGGATAATGCAACAGCAGATTTTGAGATGAATGGAAGCTGTTAGACACACTGGTACACTGATATAACAGTTCAAAGCAGAATCAAAAGCATTTTTGGTGAATATCTGTAATTAAAAATTGATGATACAACTTTAATAAGTTTTAAAATAACCCAATTCTGCTTACCCCGCTCTGTGTTTGAGCTTTTTATCTAGGATTCCATCTCTGGAAACAAGTTTATTAAATACCAAAATGCCAATCACCATGTTGACCTGTCAAATAGAAAACAAAGAGTTGATCTCTCAGTGCCTGAAAGAAAATATTTTACCCTGTTACTTCAGAAAAGTGCTCTTAGAGGCCTTCAAAATGCCTTCTGTTACCTTTCCGATTATTCCCTCAGAAACTGCGTAACACTGTCCCTGAGCACACCAAAAGTGCGTATTCTCAGATGTGTCACACATACACACACTGCAACAGGCTTATTTTTGAATCTTGAATTATGCCTGGTATCAAGTTACACACATACACGTCTGCTGGCCACAAGCTTGAGTAATAGAGCTTTGAGATTTCCTCAGTTTCAACTGCAATGCTATACCCTATTCCAGGAAAACCACTGCACTTGAGTGGTGCGCACAGGGAAGAGCTAGGAAGGGCACACGATGACCGTAACCGTCTTCTTTTTTAAGCATTTAAGGCCCATGTGTGTGTTCCCACTTCTGCGGAACCAGCCTGTGGTTTTCCATATCCTCCTGCACATTAGTCATTCTCTGTGTCATTCACCAAAATGCCAGTCTTGAGCCTTGTTTGACTGCAGTTTCATTTTTTTTGTGGGCCAGATAAATGCCTAGGGTAAGTCTGTTTAGCTCCATTAAAGTAAATGCTCTTATGATCACATACGTGGGTTGAAGACCTAACCCCCCAAAAAATCAAGTGTTTCAGCAGTCAGACTTTGGCATTCCAAGGACTTACTAATGGCATTTAATGGACAACTTAATGACTGTTATTATCTATTTGTACTATTGAACTGAACTCTATGAACTTGTCTCTGGATGGCCCTGCAAAGAGGTAATACTGTGTTTTGAATCTATTAAATAAATGTTCCTTATTTTTTTAATTAGAAAAAGGTAATCTTTTTTTCCTTTCAAACAGATTTTTCAAGACCTGTGCCAAAATAACTAATTGTTGCCAGTCTGTTCTGCCAACTCCTTTCCAGCTTTTCTTATTATCACTTTATTTTCAGCATTTACATTTTTCAGCTGATATTATAGAATTCTTTCGCTTCGTACACTTAGGCTTAAGTGGCTGCATGGAACAGCTCCTTCCACGGCTACTAGCTAATGGGAGGGCAAACTGCAACTGTGAACTTCAAACATCTCTGAACAAAGCTTGCCGAATACACAGAGAACATACAGTTCCATGTGAAAATTATGACTGGCTTTTTGTAAACATCCTTGGCTCCTCTATCATGATGGGGACTGTGAGTTGTACAAAAGGATCCTGGCTTGACTCCAGGCAATGATGAGACAAACGCTATGGGAGTAGTAAACATCCATTTCAGGGAAATCTGTGTAGCTAAAAGGCTGTATCTTTGATGTCTACTAAGACTGATTCCCTTCTACAAGGGAAAATCTGAAATAACTGTGTTGATAGAGCTATCCTAGTATCAAACTGGTGGAGCAGAAAGGAGAATTATGTTCAAAATCTGTAAGGGAAAAACACTAAACAAATTATTGTACAAAATCCATACAGACTCTAGAGCAGATGACTGATAGCCGATGGCACTTGGAGGGTGCAATTCATCTTACCCTGAAGCAGACACCTAAAATACTTCCGATGGTTTGAGCCCTAAAAGTGCATATTTTTCTCCACTGACAATGAAATATGGCTGGGATAACTAGCTTAGATGCAGAAAACTACATTGCAGATGTCTACAGTTGGGCAAAGTGATTCCTACACCTCAATGCATTTCCAGAGATATAGAACATTAATACACAAATGAGTAACATTTCCCAGCTATGACGATTTTTTTCTTTGACTTCAAAAGCAGTAGCCATGGAGAACTTGCTGGCTGCTTCCACTCCTCCTGTTGCTTTTGCTGGCACAGTGATACACTGCCAAGCAGCACTCTATCAAGACTGTCACTGAACTTCACAAGGCAGTGACAATTGCATAGATGCTACTGATGGCAACCCAGTGACGCCTGTAACAAGTTTTCTGTGCCACCAATCAGTACATTGTTCTTTCGAAGTTTAGTGTCTAAACATGGAGAGAAAACTGATATAAAGATGCGATACAATTTAATGAATCATGCATTTAAAATGCTGAAGGTATATTAAACAATACTGAGCTTGGTATTTACAGCAAAATGTAATGCTACTGTATAGCTAAGCCTTTATAATTTAAATAGCATATTCCATCATTTCATATGAAAATACTGGAAATTATATTAATGTTTACCAAGACAACAGCAGCTGCAGGTCCAACGAAAGCATAAAGTAGCCCTCCTTCAAGAGACAGCCAACAGCTGGAAAGAACATTAGAGAAGAACTAACACAAATTAATGATAAGTATAATGCATTACCAAGAAAGCATCAGTAATTGCTACGGCATGAGATTTTTCTAGTGTGTGTCCAGTCCCACGTGTAGAGATTCATACGCACACAAAAAAGAAGGACTCTGCTGAGATGATGGTATAGAGGGTTGAAAGTTATTTCCATTACCAACTATTAATGTTTCAAAGTTTCAATGATGTGATTTATACGTATGCGGAAATGCCTAAAATGTATTACAAGTATAGGAGAAAATAAATTGGCAAATTGTTATTTAATCTCCTCTAACCATGGATGATGAATCAACTGAACAGGACTTGCCATGTAGGTATCTGAAAACATTCCTAGGTTACAGGTCTATACTTTAAGCTATGAAAGGTAAAGTACCTGTAACGTAGAACTTTGGTAAAACCAGGTTTCTATATATTTTCGCTTATGTCATTCAGTAATTGCCATTAGGACTAGGTCTTACAGACAATATTCCCATTAAAGAAAAGTCGTACATGAACTAAATGTTCTGTGTTCTCTGGAACATTTTGCAAACTATTTAAATGTATATTTTAAAGCATCTGAAAACTGTATTTTCTGGTAAGCTTGCAAAGTTTGTCATATTGCATCAGGGCTTTCATTGCAAACCATCAGATTTCCAAACACAGAGCTCTTACAGAATCAAATTCTAAATATTTGATCACCATGATGTAAAGCTTTCCATAGCTGCAAAAGATCAGGAGCTTCACACCCTGAAGCAAATGCAGCTGTGCTATTTTCCCAGTGATTACATATTCAAAGAACTGCATGTCTTTTTGAATGCATGATCACACCTACCTATAAGACAACCCAAGTATATGCACTCACATAATTTACTTGGATCTTACATCCAGAAACATTCACATCAGAACCATACATATCTTCTTTATTTTCCAGTACTGTTTTTGTACTTTCAGAAACTGAGTAAATTAAATGCAAGCACATCATAATATTAATGGTCTGTTGTGGCTGGAATTCTGACTGCAAAGAACAAAAGTGTTTCTCATTGCAATGAAGCCATGTGAAATCTGACATATGAACACAATTTCATCAGGGAGATAAGTTCTGGAATGATAAATTGATGCAAATAGTTCAGATTTACTTCACTGGTAGAAAGGTAATACATGTCAGGCTATTCTACATCCTACCTCAAAAATCAACTACAACAATAATGTTCAATTTACTTTTATAATGTAAAGACGAATGCTTTCAAAATTTTCTGCAATTTTTCTTGCTATTTTTCCAAAAATTAGGTTATTTATAGTGAGAGTCTGAGAACATGGGCTTTTGAGGAGGAATGTATTCACAGTTCATTTCCCTACCAGCACGAGCTTGTAAGTTTAGTGAAGATGGCCACTCTGCATAACTAAGACATGTAATTAAAATGCTCATGTTTATTTGGAGATAGAAATATCAGTTCATAGAAATTGTTGACACATTGTATTTGAAACATAATTTCAGTTACCTGTGCTGAAAAACCGCTCAACATGGGTTTTTTTTTAAATAAAGTGAAAGCAGTTTCTACTAGAAAAATCTTTAAGACTAAGGGAGAATTTTTCCCTCCCTGTACCATGCTCTCAGAAAAAAAGGCCTATTCAAAAGAGTGACTTCCATTTAGAAGCAGAGCTGAAAAAAATGTAGAGGTTGTCTTCTTTTCTTTACAGAATATGAGTTTTTAACAATCTAGATTTTCAACAACATGTGACGTGATTATCGCAACGTATTCAACATCTACCAATTGATGACTCTGAAATGCACTTTTTCCCAGTTGTTTTCTGTTGAGGACTTTCTGAAGACAGATTCTCAGGTGTCTTCTTTTACCATAAGGTAACTGTTGTAAATTTTTTACTATTTTTTCCTTTTTCTCTTTTTTCTTTGCTCTGATAGCTTTTTTTGTATACTTTATAGTAGTTTTTATTTTGTTCTTCTCTTCTGTCTTCTTTCTTCCTGATGCCCACTTAGCAGAAAGCCATATAAGCGGACTTGTATTTAGAGTATCCACTAGAGGTTTTATGGGACTAAGTTACATGGTCGTAAAATTCTGCTGAGTAGTGAAGTATCTGCAGGCTTGTTCCTATGTCCTGTACGTTTTGTGAGTTGTTTGATGCTCTCCAGGAGAATAGTTCCTTCTCTTAAGAGAACATGACTATGACAGAATTTTATTTTTTGCTCATATAACAAATTCCTCGAAGTTATCTGCAGTGCTCATTAAAGTATAGCACTGTATGTAAACACGAGTAGGTCACGCAGGTTTATTAACAATAACTTGCAGTAGTGGTACTTTAATATCTCTGATCATCTGAAGAGACAGCAATACTTATTAGACTCACAGAAATAGTTGGAAATAGCAATCCAGCTTTCAGATACACAAATCTTTTTCAAATATCCTGAAATATCTAAAAGCTTGTCACTGTGGGGTTTTTTTTATTTTTAGGAAATCCATTCAGCTTCTATATCTCCATCCGTACAAGTGTCTGTGCAAAACAATTTTCATAAGTAGTTTTAAATGTACAGTAATATAACTGTCTAATAATTAAGGCTGAAAGAAAAAGATAGAAATCAGAAGCTGTTGATCACAGAATTTGTTCTAGCATGAACAATTCAAGACACGCCCATCAGTCATATAAGGTATGAAACTGAAATCTGCTTTGAAGATCCTTGGGTCTTCTCCATTTCTGTCAATCTCTTCATGTGTGGGGCTATTGAACTGGAATCATTCCTTCATTTTCACTGTCAATATTCTCCATTTGGAAATGCCTTTTTCATAAATAGCGTCTTACAAACCGGAATAGTTTGCAACAGGACGCATTTCTGATAGCAGCATGTGTGTAACTGATTGCAGCCAAACAGGCCAAATACAGTGTAAGCAGTTAAAAAACTCACACCAGTACTTTAGGTATGGGAGGAGGAGCAGGACAGGAGCTCTGCTTTCACACAGGCCCACAGCTGTTATATGACACCATTCTTTCTTGGTTTCTAGAGTGGGACAGCACAGCAGTTGGTGACAGAGGAGGAATCTCCATTCCTTGCACTCCCCGTTTTCCTTACGTAATTCTGATGTTAAATGCCAAGAAAATGTATTTTCAAATAAGATGAAAACGCTGTATTGTGGTTCTGTTTGTCCCTTGTACACCTCCTTTTCTGCTTTTGTCCCACGGTACTGTGTCAGCTGATTTTGGGTCCTAGGAGAGGAGCTGTTACATGTACCTTTTTTAATTTCCAGGTTACCCTTAATGAATGATTTGTTGCTTTGTTTAAATATTTCAGTAAATCCTCTTTTAAAAATGCATTTAGCCCAGGAAGGAAGCAGGAAGCAACACTAACTAAAGCAAGTAGTCACACATGGATGATTTCAGTAGAGTAAGTGCAATGGGACTGATCCTGCAAGGGACAGAGCTACAATCCCGGTGGGGTCTGGACGTTGTAATCTTCTGATTTGTAATTCTCTCAGCCTAAATGGTTCTCCAGTCCTGGTTCAAGGACTAAATAATAAAAGCGCCAGCAAGATGAGCACATATTAGTTAGAAAAAATGTCAGAGGAGCAGGACCTCAATATAACTCACAAAAGATGGCTAAGACCATTCTTTCACTAACAATTGCCAACTATGAGTGCTGGCCCACAGTTACACACTTCAATTAGGTAAGCCCTTCCTCATTAAAAAAATGGAAGACGCGCATTGTGACAGTTCAAAGCTGAAGAACTTGCTGATTAGAGCAGGTATTCAGGAGGAGATATGTTTTTCAATCCTTATCCACCCAGAGCTGGAGTGAGGGCTTGAAGCCTCCTCTTCCTCCATGTGCTAAAATGGTGGGACACACAGGGCAAGGAGGGGGAATCCTGACCTCACTCAGTGACGATGCTAAGGAGAATAATTAAATATTCTTTCAGGCGAGGACTTGATCTAACTCATCCACATCTCTGATGAATTTCCTCATTACCAGGCTACAGAGTCATATTTCTTCTCTTTCTGTCCAGATCCATACTTAGTTTCTTATGCAATGTGAGGAGAGCTCCAAAGAGGACGACCGAAGGAAATGCACTCTTGCATACATAACGTCTCAGTGGTTGGAGTACTCTGCTGGCAGAACGGACTCTCAGCCCAAGCTCCTTCTTCAGCAGGAGACAACCGAAGGGCAGCCTCGCTGAAGAGTGAACTTTCCAGGGTGCTAAATACGCACTGTAACCAGCCAGCTGGCTAAACAGGAACTGTATTAACAAAATGTAAATGAAGTACACAGATTTCTTCCTCACTGCCTCTCAGGTACAGCCCAGTCCGGGATATGGGCTGGATCAGGCACACAGGAGAGAGAGAGTGAACAGGAGAGCTATTTCGAGATTTCTGCGGTGCCTTGGCTCCAAGCAGCCCAGGGACATTGAAGCTGAGGTCCTTGCTTGGTGGGCCAAAACCTGAGTGCGAAAGACACTCTTGTCTGTACAATTTTAGACATGTTTAGAGGTTGGTGAAGGCTAGCCATAACATTTAATGTTCTCTTTGGTAAATGTTAGGTGTCTATAAATGTTAGGTGCTGAGCTCAGTCCAAGACCGGCATATGGTTTTCTCTTTGTTCTTTTGTGGACCACTCAGTGACTCTTAGGGCAGTTCCAAGTGTGAATGAATACCTGTAGAGCCTTTAGACTATGCTATGTAATTCCTAATGTGTATGACAGTCTTGTTAATTAAAAACATAATTTATCATTTCAGATTGACTTACTAATGAGCTGTTCCATATCCTTTTGTCTTGGTAAAGCCTATGGATATTGCAACCACTAATGCTGGTAAACCTGAAAAAAACCAGAACAGTAATAAACATTAGATGCTGAGCAAAATATTGCTGTTCTGCCTGGACAAAAATTGACAGGGCAAGCTAATGTAAAATGGATAATTTTACATGGAATGAATCATTTAATGAAGCACGGTGCTATTGCAGGACTTGTTTTTCTGAAGCACTGGCAGGGAGGAGGACACTGTTTTCTGCCCACGGTGCACCACATTGATGTAGCTAAATTACTGGTACATTTGACAGGTCTTAAAGTTAAATAGGAAGAGGCTTCATAAATATTCAGTGCACGTTTTTTTTTGTTTTATTCTGATTTCCTGATATTACACTACTTTGCTGAAAATCTAAAATTTTGTTAAAATATATTTATAAAAGAATGCTGCAATATACACCAGCATAGCCTGAGATGAAGTGGAAAGGCTCCTATCATCATAGTTTTTCTTTTAGCAATGTGCTGTCTACTATCATTCGGGTTTACTGAGGGAAATGATTATGTTCTTGACATTGTCACTGCATTAAATGTTTCATTCCCATGATTCTGAGGAAATGAATTTTATGAACTTACCCCATCCAAGGCACAGGAAACGTTTCCTTATGAGCCGTGTCCTAATTTTTCCAGTAACAGCCATGTATGACTGCCACGCTTCTGTCAAAACCCAACAGAATGAAGCTAAGAAGAAGAAGTGTAAAAATGCAGTGGTTGTGGTGCAGATGCCCTGCAGGGAGCAAAGAGAAGCTCATGCTGAATACTTAGGGACACTCATTTCTCTTTTCAATTCAAAGACTTGTCATACTCTATCATCTTGACCTTTATCCTTAGCATCAACTCCCCCTTTATGATGTGACGGCCACAAAGAGAGAGTGAAAAAAAGAGAGATGTTGATGGGGATTAGCCAGAAGAGGTTTTGACTATTTTCCCAAACACTGAGTGTGCTGAGCAGGGACAAAGAACACAAAATAAATAATGCCACCAGATTTTTCTCTATACATTGACTTTGACCAGAAATCGTCATAAAGACATTGTGGCAAGCAAGTTACAGAGCTACTGATTACAAAATCTCACAGAGCTGAATAAAGAAAATGTGGGGATACAAATGCTTCTAATTGCCAGTTATATTTTCTTTCCCTCCATGCAGAAAGATCCTGACTGTAAATCTGAATTTTAAGAAACAGATTAAGTTTGATTTGTTTGATTCTTTATTTAAATCTTCTAGAACATCAATCTATTGGAATACACTGCCTGAGATCTTTTTAGTCAGATTTAAGTATCATAACCTTAATAATTACCCTGGATATTGTTTTTATGGGTGTCAGTCATTTGTCATATGAGAAGTATTTTGGGCACATGCAATCGGCTTTCTTTTGTCACTGTAGCCCTTAATTAAACTTGACATTGTAGCTTATATAAATGAGCTTCGTGGCATAAATGATGATCTACCATCCACTGTGTTGCTTAAAATGCCAGTTGCAGGCTATAAAATGCAGTGTGCATTGTACTCCAGAACCAAAACCACACCACTAATGTTGACAATATCCGTATCACAATTCATCCTTATCACAATTTGAAGTGTCAAAATTATACCAAGGTTAAAATAAAAAATATTTCACACACCCTATATTAGCAATGCAAGATTGTAGTTGAGAAACGTAGGTATTATTTTTATGAATATTTTTTATGCAGCATACACATCTAAAAGCTATCTTACACTCATGTCACAAAAGGCTAGTGAATTTTTTTACTAAAATCCAAGTTCAGCAAACTATTTAGGGAGAAAATCTGCAAGTTACTAATTATAAATAGATGCTTGCATATGTTGTCGAATCAAGGCTGGTAGCTACAAAACTTTGGGAAGGATAAGACATTTATGACACTACTTGTGCTTTTTAGTTAATTTTATATTCCTAATTACTTTCAGGTATTTTTATTTTTGATTTTTTTATTGTGTGTTAATTTTCCTAGATTCTTCTCTGAATCCGTTGTGTCAGTTCAATAGTTATCTCAGTTACATAGCTGATAGCTGATATCAGCTGACATTAGCATTAGCCGATATCAACCTCCGAACTTTCGAAAAGTTATACACTTAAAGAGACAAATCTTAATGATTTCCTGATATAAATTTACTGCTGCGACAAGCACCTTGCTTTCTAATCCTGGATCAAATTGTCTGTTTAAATCTGGGGGAAAGAGTTTGCGTATAATTATATGGAAGACAACTATTGGCTATTTTTAAAAAGCAAGAAATGTAAACTGGAAAAAAACCAGAGGATCCTTAAAATTCGCAGTCATTCCATCCTAGATTTTGGCATTAATTCTTATGTTTAGATGTCCCTAAAGTATATGGATTCATAAAATCTATCCTGTTAAAGCCTCACTGATGGCAGTATTACCTGTATATGAAAAATAAATACTTATCCAAAATGAAAGCTATGCAGTGAAGCACACAATAAATATAATAGAAAATACGGAAATGTCCTTCTTCTACTAGCTGGCTCATATGTTATGAATTCCCACTATGCAACTTTAATTTGCTTTCCTACCAATGTTTTTGTAAAAACTAGCATGTTCTGTTGGAATGAGAATATGACAATAAAATGACTTTTGAGGAATAGTACAGAATCTTTTAGGCAGAAACTGCTTAGGCAAAACACAGTATTGCCCTGAAAAAAATGTGAATATACTATTTCCCTTATAAATAATGTGAATAGAAGCAAATTCTGATCTTTTTGGTCAAAACATTTCTAACTCTTATGGCTGAATATAGGCTGTAGGATTTAGTTCATAATTTATCCCATATATTGAAAGAAAGATAGTTGATGATAATCAGACGCAAATGTGGACACGGCTATTGTGGAAGAAAGAACTGTGATGGAAATGTTAATGATCATGTTGATCACAAAATGAGAAGACAGAAGCAAGTTTTATCAGCAGCGATCTGTGCTCTGGCTGGAATATATGACTGCTGATTATAACTAACTCTTCTGAATGGCAGACAGGGGTCTTTAATAAACACTGATGGTAAGTCTGTGTCACAGATATAACTGCGTACTTGCATCACATATCATCAGAAAGCTGCAAATCAGCCTCAAAACATCACCTAACAACCTCTGCGGGATTGTGATGACAGAATCATGTGCAGGCAGTGCCTGAAGTGAACTCAGTCTCCCTCCTCCCTCCTCCCCCAGGCAGAGAAGCAGTCCTGGCAAATGAAACTCCCCTCTCCCAGGTGTAGCCATGGGCTCAGCACAGTTGAACAATACCCCCTTGGAAATCTGGCTTTTATGTACTTCTGTATTCTTCCCTTTGATAAGCAAATAAACAAACAATGCTGTGCTGTCTGGGAAAGTGCTATATCTGGGAAGTCTGTTTCCAAATAGGAACAAAAATTCATTTTCACCAAAAGTTGTTACTAAATGGGGCGTTGTGTATCTTTTGCCAGGGAGCCATAATTCTAGCAAGTACTGTATTAGTGCTTTTTTCTTTCTCACCAGGTCATGGACTACTCCCAATGTGTCCTTCTCCCTCTCCTCTTCTCCCCTGCCGAGGGATCACAACCTCCCCTCACTTTGCTACACATGCAGCAGCATCACTAAAACCTTGTGGCCCATCACTCACAGAAAGCCACAGTGTGTCCGCTTGTCTGCACTGAGAGATAGCGGTACACATCTTCCCCACTGCTTTAGGAGGAGGTACTTCTTATTTGTTTCTGATTCTAGTTTATTAAAACTCGCTGAATAAATTACCTACACTGAGCACCTGCCAACTTGTAACAAAATGAATCTTAGGAGCCTAATTTATTCACTATTTCTTCAAGCTTCTGAAATTAAGTCATCTCTGTTACTCTAACCTCCTCTTCCTCTCATTGCTGCTGTTCTCAGCTCCCCATATTTAATTCTAATTACAGGTGGGGGGAAGGGAGCTTATCTGTCCTCAGAATGCACAATTTCATGAGCTTTAATTGAGCCTCAAGTGTTTAGCTACCTTGAATATCTAAGTAAGACCATTCATCCCCTTTTAATAAGCAATATATTATTGAAAGCAAGAGCTCACATCAGGTATCAAATTATTTCCTTCTTTCATTCTTGTAAAACACCCACTTTGAATGAGGGTACTGAAGCACAGCTGAGAAATGTGAAACACTATGAAATTCAAAACTAATTATTCTAGTGATTAATATTTTTATGTAATAATGACGCATAATATAAAGAATATTTCTCCATTTTTATGACCTACAAAAAGTAGGTCATAAATGCAACCTAAAAATAATAATTTATCTTTATTTTTGGAACATCTGGTTGTAGATTTTTTAAATTGAACAATGGGTGTTTTTTAATAGCAATATGAACGTATCTTCCACACAGCAGGTTAAGTAAGAACACTTGATTTATCCTCTTGCCCTGAAACAGGTTTTTTTTCCTTCAACAGACTAGTTGCCTGTCTCTGGGTTCTGATAAATAGTATAAGAATCAAAGCTACTGGAAAATGACCATGAAAAATGAAATCTGTGTTGGTGATGGTAAAATGAATAGGACTGAAATCCACTCAGCTGTATTTGTCATTGTCTTGTGCTTAGCTTCTGGCTTGGGTTAAACCACGAGAGTCCTGAAGTAGAAATGAAAACTAGAAGAAAATCATTTAAATAATACAATTTCTTCGAGATTAAAAAAAAATCTTGCCCTTGATTTAGCTCTGAAGAGATAATCCTAAAGAGTTAAATTAAATGGGTGCTAATTTTATTCTTCTGAAGTTCTGACCATGCACTGAATACACGAACAAAAAGCACAATACAGAATAAATGAAAAAAAGAACAACCAAAACAAAGAGAGTGCAATGGACATAGCAAAGCGCAGAAATACAATTCTACGTCAAACCTGTTTTTTAAATTGTTTTTTGTGACTCTCTAGTCCACAACTATAAAACAGTTTATCTTTTTCTTATTTAAATTAAAAATATAAATTAATAAAGGAAAATACCGCTTATTATTCTTTATTTGATTTTTTATTAGTATTGATTTTTAAAGTGATTTACACAATACAGTACCTTTGTCTCAGGAATGGCAGGCACTGTCAGAATACAGGGATACAGTATACTGTATATAGATAGATATAGATAACAGATAGAGAGAGATACAGAGAGAGAGAGATAGATAGATAGATAATATTGAATTCTAGATAACATTCTGATTTCTAGAGTAAACTGCCATAAAATAGTAGATGGACTTTCAGAGGCTGTGGGACAAAGAAGTAAGGGTTTGCATCTCAGGAGTATTTTTCTGGAAGGGGGATGCATTTTCAATGACCAAAAAATATGACAAAGAAGGCTGTGTCTTCAGTTGTAAACATTTCTGAAACTCTTAGTATCTTAACTGCCTGAGAAATCATAGCTGTAGACTTTCAAGTTTCTCTTCCAGGATCATGAATATTACTGACACCATAAAGCTTTGAGATTACCATTTCATTTAACAAATTCCACATTCTTCTCTTTTGCCAGGCTCAAGTACTGCTAACACTACTTGTTCAAGCACCGGATTCAGACAGTCTGATACCCATACTGAAAACCGCACTATGGTGGAATGAATTGTTCTAAAATAATGTTATCCATATTTTAAATTAACAGCTATGAAACTTTAATTAGCTTAAAGACAAACTTTTAGATCTTCTAAAAATCTTCTCCAGTGTCCCTAAAAGTTGAAGGCTCAAGTGGTTTAACTTCATTACACTGTATTCTGATATCTGACATGATAACCCAAAATAATTAGCATTTGGCTTTGTGAGGATTTATGTGAAGAGATATGCACAGTTAATTATTATACTGTAGGATTCTGCATGCGGTACAAGACTACGTGAATAGTAACCTTTACTTGCATTTTTAGAGCAAGCTAATTTTCTAGTGCAACTGCAGTGTGTTTTGAGTGGTTACATGATCTCCCCCACAAAGATAATGAGCAATAACTAAGGACACTCAATTTTTTGTTCCGCTTAATCATTTTTTTTTGCCCTTAACAAGCAAGATGCCTTTCTAGGTTCTGATAAATAGCTTGTAAGCTGGCTGTAAATGACCCAGCTGTTTCTTCAGTTCCTTTGGTTTAGTTTACAACTAGTCACACAAAGGACATCTGTATCATCAACAGCAGGACAATGGCACAGGAAGATATTTTTGGTATAAATTTTTTTTTTTTTTTTGGTATCGTGTCCAAATTGTTACAACAGTTGTTAAACTTTGAGGCCACTGCATGTGCCCAGCCTCAGGGTGCAGCACAATTTCTTCAGCTATTTTGATTTAAGGTTTGTTTGTCTGTCATATCTTGTCTTCGTTTCTGGCTGTCCTCTTATCTGACAGTATAACCCCAGTGATGCTACTGCAATGCTCTAAGTGTGACTGAAAAAAACCTTATACTTTAAACTGTAAGTTTTCTCTGCATTTGCACTTTCCAGACACACTTTAAATATCTGTTGTCTTGTTTTCACCTAAAGTTCCTGTAGATGCTTTACTGACATATTCAATTCTTGCTACTCTTTTTCCAACATTAATCTCAAAGGTATTTCCAAAAATTACCTCTCTGTGAGTAAAGCATTCACTATCTTTATTGACACTTACATATGACGGAGATCAGTCAGAATGCCTCCCATTTTTTCCCATGTGTCGAGTCTAGCAATAGCGGTGCTGCTCGTATCTGATCCACAAAAAGTGTACGGAGCCTTCTTTTCAGCTTCTGCCCTTTGCAGCTCTTTTTCTTAAAAGTTCTCATTTGGTAGTTGTCACCTCTGTCACTGCTATCAATAACCTCTGCTTTTAAATTTGATACCGTATACTTGTACTTTCACACCCCTCAGTTCTTTCTATAAAGAACTAATCTTTTTTTTTTATCCAGAGAAATTCCTTTGCTAGTCCTTATTCTTCTCCAGACCTTATAATACACATAGTACAAAATCATTCTATTATGTAGATGTGAAGGGCTAGTCTTACATTTTTGGGGTAGAAAAGAATTCATGGAAGTTACTGTTATGGTTTGGCTGTGGCCGGCAAAAAAAGCACCACGTGGCTGCCCCTCCTCCCGCTGGGGCGCGGAGGAGAATGGAAAGAAACAGGCAGAAACTGGTAGGTTGTGATAAGGGCAGTTTAACAGAACAGCAAACAAAGACAACAGTGACAACAACGATACAGAAAAGGGGAATACACAAAACAAACCCTCAGAACAGAGCCCGCAGAACAGAGCTGCTCTCCCAGACTGCCGCCGCGCGCTCCCGAGCCGCGAGTGAGTTCCCGCCACCCCGCTCCCCCCCCACCGGAACCCAGCATGACGGCACATCATATGGAATACCCTGCACAGACTGAAGGAGAGCCTGGGCCAGGAGCCCTGCCTGATGATCAGCTTGCACACAACTACCCTCCTGCCCTGGAGGGCTCAGTTGTCATGCCTGCAAGTCCTGTGCTAGTTTGCCTTGGGGCTATAGAAATATTTCTGGCTCATTTTGGTTACTGGTTGGGATAGAGGCAAGAAGTCCAGCTGGATAATTTATAATATGCTCAGCTATTACTAACACATGAGACAGTAAAATTCATTCTCTGTTGTTCTCAGCATTCTCTTGAGATTGTCAGTGCAACGCACGGGTTTGTAATGTGTTAACTCAGAACTGCTTTCTTGGTGGCATGCCTATTGTAAATTGAAAGCCAGCTGGAAGACAGTTCTCATACAGTTTCCTCACACTCATACTCGTTTTACTCTTCCTCCTGGTTTGGATTGTTATTGCTAGGTTACATTCAAGCAAACGAGCTCAGCACAAGCAATATCACAGAACAGGTTACTCAGAGGCAATTTAATTTCTTCGATTACAAAACCTGGCAAGGGAAGCTCTTCCCTTTTTGCCTCTGTTCTGTGAACATGTATATTTATTCTGGGCAGGCAAGAAGTACAGTAATAGGGTCCTCTAATTGTTTACAGGATTATTTCCAAAGTCGGGGGGAAAAGTCCCATTAATTTAAGTGGGCTTTACATTGGACATTACACCTGTAGAATAAGGGATGAAAGGTGCACGAGCAGAGGCTTGTGATCTTGCTTGCTATCCTTAGTGTTTTAAATGCTTACAAAATATTGGATGAATATTTTTTTGCTGAGTGAATATGGCTTACTTCACATCATGAATTTATTCTGTTGGCTTTGATGTTAAACACTTTAAATAAGGAAAATGTCAATTCTGTCAGGACAAAATAACTTAGTATTTTAACTACATCCTCACATGAATGCGTTGTGAAGTTTATGAAGCTCAGAACAGCAGGTTTTCAGGCAGACATAAAAGAAAGTAAGCCCTTTACAAGTCTGAAGCATAAAATCCATTTAAATACAAGTTTTTCAACTTTTTCCTGACTAATTAATCTCAAATTGCTATTGCTGTTTTGTAGCAGTGGTGTTTCATTGTGCCAGAGAACACCATTTCTTAGTTCTCATATTTTTCTTGTATTTGGTATTTTTTTCTGAAAAATGAACCTTTTGAATATAAAGTGATCCTGCTCAGTTCAAGAAAAAAGTGGAAATCACTGGCATGTTTTGTTAAAACAGCTTCCTCATTACTGACCTATCGAGGAAAGACAATTAAAAAGTTAAATTCAAGGTGATACTATCTTGAAAAATTAGCTTTGTGCGGTTTTGCATTACTAAGTCTGAAAGATTTCTTATTGAAAGATGGATAAAATGTAGATTTGTTTTTTGAATTGGTGGATAAGCAAAATCAACCTGGTCTCTGAAACCTATTGAAGAACTGAAGTTCTTAAGTAGTTTCACATCACTGATTGTAACAGTGTTATAGAACCAGAACTGACGGTGTAGTGTGAACATAAGGGACTAGACTGATATCGATGAAAGTGCAATTTGGCCTGAAAAGTCTCTGTAACTGGCTGTGACTCACAGGAAAAAAGAGAATGCATGCTGGCTGTCAAAGTGGTTCTACTGGGCTGTCAGAAACAATTCTATTTACTTGGGAATTCTGCAAATTAAGGTGGAGATTATGGATAAATAATAAACAGGCTTCACTGATGTTATTATACTTTGGTTTTCAGGACAGTTGTTTTACAGAAACTGTTTTTAGACCCTGGTTTTATGTTAAAATATCGAATGTGTACTGTCCCCTCTTAAATGAAGACAAATGTTATTGGCAGGTCTGGAGAGATACAATAGTGAGACCACTGCATTAGCAATGAAGCAAAAGCTGTTTGGTTATAACATAAAACAGCATGCTTTATGTTCTTTTCAATTTATTACATAAAGACACCCAGATTTTTAGATCTTTCTTGGGGTTGTTGCAAGTGAAAATACTTGGTTGCATTAGCATACTAGTGGCTAGACCTGTTTGGAGAAGAATGAAGGGTCAGTCAATTAGAGTGATGAGCAACCCATGCGAGACTGTTCCAAAGGTCCTGAGTCTTCCTAACGTTGATTTATTTAAAAGTTCACTGTGGGGGCTGTGTGAGTAGCTAGGGGCAATGAGCCAGGATTGATAATGAAGGGGTGGCTGAGCTAAGCACAAGGTTACACATGAGTCAGCAATGACTGCAGCTAAAGAAGAGAGTAGTTCAGAGCACAGTTGAGCAAATTCCTTATGCAGTTCTGAGGAAAAGAAGAGGAGGTGTCTGGACACTGACAAAGGCAAGGAATTGAAGGAGCTTCCCTGAAGAGACAGCATAACATAAGAGGGTAACAGAATGGATACTGATATGTTCAAGACAGTGGAGCCCGGTATGTGAGATTTCAAATTCCTATAGGAGGATCCAAGTGCAGCCAGTGCAAACTGATGCCTTAATGGAAAAATTACCAGGAAAAGCCCTCACTGGGTAGACAGAAAATGCTTTCTGTTGCCTCTCGATGCTACATGGGTGAAAACTTGTCAAATAATTTTTTCTTTTAGGAAAATGTGATTGTCACTTGAATATCTCTTAAATCAGATCATCTGTTTGCTTTATTTTAAATTTTGACCTCATTTACTAACAGTAAAATTGCTGTAATTTTATGGAGTTTCCACAACAATCAAAATGATGACTAGAGTAAGAAGTTCAACAACAAAGGCTGTAGTTGCCTTTCACTTAGTCTGACTGCGATGATTACAGTCCTGCCATATGAACACAGTTCATCTTCTTGTCTGGAATATTGGTGTCAACAAACATCCCTTCTCTGGATAAGTGTAACAGTTCCATCTCTGTACACTATTGACTGAAACCATTGAAGCAACAGCTTTGCAATAGTATTACAACTTTGCTATATGTCTCCTACCCTTATTCTTTTTCATTTTTTTTTTTTAAAATCAGAAATGTATACATAGGTCTTAAAAAGTCTTCATATAAGAATAATGGTTACAGGAAAAAGGATTATTTTGCCCCTAAGATTTCAAGCATGCTCAGTTTTCTTCTTAGAATTAGCAGTATGGAGACAGTGAAAAATGGTCCCTTTGGACAGAAGTAATTTAAGTCCAAAATAAAAATAATCCAGGAAAGGGAGATAGTATCTACATGACTGTGGTCATCCAAAGTCTTCTCATACCACATGACTTCGGTTTATTTTTTAAAAATAACTGATAAACTAATTTTTTTAAAGAAACATTATGGCTACATCTATTTGTACTTGCAAATAAAATGGTTTAGAAAGCACTCACTCACCCTGCAGCCAGCTGGAATCATACAGCAAATGTCTATATTAGCAAATTTTTTTGTACTCCAAAATAAGGTAGCCACATCCAAACAGCCTGCTGTCACTGGTCCTTTGCCAATTCCAGCTCCCCCAAACTCAAGGCGTTGACTGGAATAATGCTAGTTAGTGTGGGACAAAAATTGTGCCAGGAGGCATGCTAGTGCTTGAAGAGTATGGATGACTTTATGCCAGCGATTGGGGTCAAGCCCACCAACGGAGACAAGTAGAACATTTTGGCTTTGTTCTCTTATCCAGTAAAACATGTGGTGGGTTTGAGCAAATGTGGTGGGCTGACCTCGGCCAGCAGCTAAGCAACCACCTGATCCCTTGCTCACTCTCCCCAGCAGGATGGGGGAGAGAATCTGAAGAGCAAAAGTGACAAAAACTTGTGGGTCGAGATAAAGACAGTTTAATAAAGTGAAGGAAAAAAAACTGCACCAAGTGATGTAAAGGCAATCTCTCACCACCTCCCACTAGCAGACTGTTGCCCAGTCAGTCTCCAAGCAACAGCTACCTTGGAAAGACTACCCCCAGTTGTACTGCTGAGCACATTTTCATATGATACAGAATATCTCTTTGGTCATTTGGGGTCAGCTGTCCTGGCTGTGTCCCTTTCCAGCTTCTTGCCACCCCCAGCCAACTCGCTGGCAAGGCAGCTGAGAAATGGAGAAGGTCTTGATGCTGTGTGAGCACTGCTCAGCAATACCTAAAACATTAGCATTAGCAACACTGTTTTAGTCACAAATCCAAAACACAGCACCATATGGGCTCCTGTGAAGACAATGAATTCCATCCCAGTCAATCCCAGTTCAGGAACCTAACACTGAACCCAAGTGTGCATGTGTGTGTGCATGCGTGTGCCTATGAAGAGAGCAGAATAGAGGCTTTCCAAGCAGTCAGTGTTCATATAGCGTATAGACACACACACAGACAGGCACTTTTAAAAAAATTGATGTAAATGCATCTGAAAGTTGATAATGGGATATGTATGTGTACACACGCAAGCTACACTTTTTACTGTTTCATTTAATTGAAAACCTGATTTTTTCTTTTTCAGAAATATGTACTCTTTCTATGTGGTGTTAGAATCAGAGCACAGACTGTTACACTAGCAAAGCAAGTGGAGATAGAGAGAGCCTTTGATGGTTTATGCATTGCAAAGCAAAATTTACAGCAGATAGAAGACCATGAGGCAGCAGTGTGCCCTGGCTGCCAAGAAGGCCAAAGGGATCCTGGGGTACATTAAGAGGAGTGTGGCCAGAAGGGTGAGGGAGGTTCTCCTCCCCCTCTGCTCTGCCATAGTGAGGCCCCATCTGGAGTACTCTGTCCAGTTCTGGGCTCCCCAGTTCAAGAAAGGTGAGGAGCTACTGGAGAGAGTCCAGCGGAGGGCTACCAGGATGGTGAGGGGACTGGAGCATCTCTCCTACGAGGAAAAGCTGAGGAATCTGGGCTTGTTTAGCCTGAAGAAGAGAAGGCTGAGAGGGGACCTAATAAATGCTTACAAATATCTTAAGGGTGGGTGTCAAGAGGATGGGGTCAGACTCTTTTCAGTGATGCCCAGCGACAGGACAAGGGGCAATGGGCACAAACTGAAGCATAGGAAGTTCCTTCTGAACATGAGGAAGGACTTCTTCCCTCTGAGGGTGACGGAGCACTGGAACAGGCTGCCCAGGGAGGCTGTGGAGTCTCCTTCTCTGGAGATATTCAAGACCGGCCTGGACAAGGTCCTGTGCAGCCTGCTGTAGGTGACCCTGCTTGGGCAGGGGGGTTGGACTAGACGATCTCCAGAGGTTCCTTCCAACACCTACCATTCTGTGGTTCCATGATTCTGTGTAGACAGACAGGATTGCTTTACATCTCTATATCAGATTCTGTCAACCTGTGTACTCAAGAGTGAACGTGGAGTGAGGGGTGAAAACCTGAATCTCCAATTTGGGCAACTGACAGTGCACTAGTTCATGTACAACTTAATCAATGCAAACTTATTATACAAGAACATCATGAATCACATTAATTCCTCTTATGGTCATGATATTAATTTGTAATGCCTTTAATGCTTTAGACATGGGTTGTTTCAGAGGCCATCCATCTCTTTCTTCACTTCGTGTGAAGAGATCCATGTAATGGCGATGAAGCTGCTTCATCAAAAGGATAAAATTTTGGCTAGAAGAAAGAAATTCTTAACAGAGGGCTCTATTTTATGGAAAACTTTGCTAAAGAAATTAAGCTATAAATTTAGAGTCCCTTTAAATAAAGGAGAGGGAAAATATTGAGTAATTATGGGTTTCTAATAATATTAATGAAATCTCAGTGATTTTCACATGGAAGAAAGATTGTATAGCGATGGATGCATGTGCACACTGAGGAATTCAAAGGACATAGTTCTTCAGTACACTGTGCATCTCTGTCTGACCATCAGTTCTGGTCATTGTATACCATGGCTACTGACATGATGGGTAATTAGATAATTTACGGAAGCTGAAAGAAAATAGCAGCAGTTTTCACAGTCAGAGGAAAGAAGAGGTTGTGACTATAGATGCATATGGAAAATTGACTAAGAATGGGAAGGAGAACAATAGGTTAACAGTGTCAACTTCTATAGTCTGTTAATATTTTGAAATTAGCTTCCATTTAATGCCTGCACAATGTCAGGAATTTTTTTTTTGTAAAAGGTAAAACTTCTTATGCTGCTTATACCTTTGCATTGTCTTCCAGCAAGGAGGAAATTCTGTGAGGTATCACATTCACTTCTCTTTATCTGCTATGTTAACTAAGCAGGATAAAAGGTTTGTGGTAATGACAAAACAACATTTTTGACAAAGCAGTGTGGAATCTTTCATAAGGATTTCTTTAGCATGATAATAAAACTTTTAAAATTGTGATTATTAAAGAGGAATATTGTAGTGACCTGTGTGTTTTAAAGGAGCAAAGAATGAAATGGTTTTGTAGAGGGACCAGATGCAGCGGGAGGAGTTATAACTAGTAATAGCTCCTCCGTCGTATTGCTTCAAGGCAGATTTCTTGATGAAGGGTAATACCAAACTTTCTATTGGCCCTGGTTTGCCTGTATGTCACTTCCCTCTGTTTCTTCCCATGGAGCCACAGAAAAGAGTTAGCTGAGTTAGACCATACTTGGGATGTAAGGTGAGGTGAATCCACTCCTGTCAGCACAGTCTGGAGCAGGAGCTGGGACATCATTACTGTTTGGATAGCACTGGTTCCTCACAGCTACTAATGAGTGCAAGGTTCTTCCTCCTATGTGTTCTAACTATATTCTTCCTATGGGAGTCACTATAGGGAGTCTTATTAGGACTCCAAAACTCTCTGTAAAGCTTCATATCTACTGGTTTCACCTTTGCTTAACTCCTACGGAGTCAAAGAACATGAACCTCCTCATGGAGGAGAAAAGGGTTTCAAAATGAAGAAGGAAAAATTTTGTGGAGGGACACTGGAGAGAGTGCACAGGGATTTCATCAAGATCAACTACAAAGAGAACTAGTGCCTAGCAACATGGCAGCTTTCTCCATGTGTGCTTTATCAGTGCTCTCAGATAATGCTTGCCAAGGAGTGTGAAGACCTTTCTATTAAAGATACCCACAGCAGTAAAACAGTTGCAGTATCTCAAAGTTTGTTATTCCAGGGAGAAGAAGGGAACCAGAAAGCCTACAGGATCAGTTTGAAGAAGGTTGTATCAATTTCTGAGCTGTGGACATACAAGCAGGAAAAAGAGGAAGCAGACAGTACACAAAGCTTCCATTATGAACAAAATGTACTTTATTCTTCTGTATATTTTTTGTATCAAAGAAGATGGTTTGAGATTCCCATATTTATTTAAGCTCTTTATTCTTCTGCTCCACTCATCATTGAACAGTGGCCATGTGCATATGCACAGGAAAGATATTAACTCTTCATAAGAACATGATTTGTATTCCCTAATGAAGCATGTCAGATCATAGTGAGAACATATATTTTAACAAAGAGAGGACAGACTTAAATAAAACTGCATCTTTATTGCTTTGTGTCTAGTGTTTTGAATTGTACCTGCTCTGTGCCTGACTCAGACTGTGGTCCCCTTGAGGGAGGAACCCCTGGTGCTCTCCCTCAGTTTGGTACAGAGCTGAGCACTCTGGGAGACCTGATAAACATGACTGCTAATAACATAATCACTCAGGGTGATGCCTTGACAGAAGTTTAATTCTCATAGTGTCTTTACCCCATGAGATTTAATATAGCTTTGGGAATAAGTACAGCAGTGAAAGCCAGGCAGGGAAGGAGCAAATGCATTTCTTGAAGACTTGTTTCATGTATTAGTCAAAGGGCAAACAGAACTGCTCAGTTTACAAAACTGCTAATTTATCTTCACCCCACATATCAGAAGAGGGACTGATATTGCAGTGCTACTTACCCAAATCTATCATTGCTTAACAAATTACTCCACTGCTTCTGACTGCCTCTTGTCATTGATTTTAGCTCTAGTTAGTTTTAAGTGTGCTGCTGTTTCCTGGTTCTTTCCTTCATTAATATTAACTTCTCAATCGTGCTAGGCACACAGTTTCTAAAGATAGATTGTTTTCAACTCTTGAAGGTGGTAATGCTGTGACGGCTTTATGGTAAGTGCTTGCTCCTAATTACTTTAGAACTACTGTTGAATCAACTTCAGCCGGATGAGGCGGATATTTTGTGGCTTTTTTTTCCCTCTCTCTCCCTCTCCTCTGAATAACTTTCCTATTTTTAGCTATTAGAAATATTTTTAAAGAATATTTTTTACTATATTATTCTACGCTTAGTTTGCCAATCGTAAAACAGCTTTCTGTCTATATGTGGCACAAAAGTATTGGTTGATATCACTAATGGACTTTTTTTAAAACTTTTCTGGTAACAACACTCATTCTAACTACTCAATTGATCTCAATAAACTACCACCATATACATTTCAAAACTTCCTCTTACAGTTTCTTCTTTTAAATCACAAACCTTCTAATATTAAATTTTCAATGAAATTGCAGAGTTTATAATATTTATAAGAAAATTGCTGATGCTTAAAAATATAAGCACATTCTGATGAAGCTGAAATGATGACACTTTGGCTTGTATCACAGCACTCTGTTTTTTGCATGAAACATAACAGCCAACAGGATGCAGCAGATCATCTGCAATTTTGTCTGAGTGTTGGATACACATGAATCAGTCTCATCTGTGGTGCTTTTTAAAACTTACTTCCAGTTATTGTGAGGGACTGTAAAAACAAGCAACTCTGCTCAGGATACAAATAATGTAATTTACATTCAAATAAAATTTTAAGTGTTAGAAGTAGGATGCTCAATATATTACATTATTTTTGTGACATTGATAGATCACAAAACTGAAATGTAGAACTCACTGCTTTAGGATTTCAAGGTAGCCAAAGAGATAAATGAGTTTAAGTGGATTAGAGAATAGGCTGCCTACTGGATGCTTTGGATGCAGTCCTGGCTCAGAAAATCTTTAAATTGCTGACTGCAAGAAGTCAGGAAAGCATATCAGAGATAGGATCATTCATTCCCTGTTCCTATACTCTTCCCTGTGTGTCTGGTTAATGTAGACAGCACAGTGAACAAGACAGATCACTGAGCTGATCTGACACGGCTGTTTTTATATTATAAAGTTGGCAGGTAGCAAAATTATATCAGGTAATTTTAAAAATCAGGTCAAATCATGAGGGATAAGAATTCTGCCTGTGTGAAGAAAATCCCTTTCATCTATGTAGTTGTGAAGAAGAACAGGCCCTCCTCTGCTGGTCTATTTACACAAAGGACCAAGACCCTCAGTAAAACTCTTCTATGCAGGTAGCCCAAACCAGCACCAGCTGCTTTTAGTCCTATATTGCCCAGGAATATCATTCGCACTTCATTATAGCAATCACTTTTCAGTCTTATCTTTTTTTCCTCCAATGAAGAACATAAGGTTCAGACCTACTATTCTTACATGAAATACTTTGATTTAATATAACTGGACGGGATTTTATAAAAACAAATTTCCTTTACTTTCATACAGATTTCTTTTTCTCCATGAATTTAATGGACTTTTAAGGCAGTCAGTTTCACAGTTCTCAGTGTATAGTCCTATACAGCAAGAGAAGAGAGGCAACTATGTAATGAACCAGAACTGCTCTGTTGTAAACCTTGCAAGTAAGGAGAGCTTAGGTATAAAGTATAGTATCAGAAAGCACATGTTAAAGTACTAAAAATTTGTAAATCTGCTACTAGAGCCAGTGAAACAGGTAGCTAGCTGGCTGACCTTGTATAATTTTCTTCTTTTCCTGTCTGTACTTGCCTCTCCACACCTATAAAACAGTAATGATGACACACACACCACTCTCATAAAACACTCAGATTTGAAGAGGAAAAAATATATATCTATGCATATTTGGAGTAACTTGATGTGAAACTGAATGTATCTTTCATTTTTTCTTAGTAACTTTTTCTGAAATAAAAGGAAAGAAGTTTAAAGGAATGTCTTTGAAATATCTGCTAAAGGCAAAGGTCAAATATAAAGCTAACAACAACCCACTCTTCCAAACTCGACGGATGTTTGTATGTGGACATTATATTTTGTCTTTCTATCAGTACCTGTCACTCAACAGAATAATGCAAGAAGTGGGAGAGAGAGACAGAGATTTAAAAAAAAAAATCTAAATAGGCTAAAAAAATGTTGCCATAGAGACTGATTCAGACACTATAAAAATAACTCAATGTATTGTTGATATCATTATTTTTCTTTCTGGTATTCTACCTGACTGCAGCAGACAACCTCAGCAAGATGCCCAGAGTCATCAAAAGCAAAGTAGCAAGTTCATGGAGGATCTCCCAGGTTATTTTGAATCTGTGGCTATCTGCAAATTCAGGTTAAATTACTTGATTCAAAATCTAGTAACATAGCTTCTGCAAGCCAGGCCAAGGAATATGGCTCTTTACAGCTGTTTTGTTGTGTAGCAGTTTCACAGAATCACAGAATGGCAGGGGTTGGAAGGGACTTCTGTGGGTCATCCAGTCCAACCCCCCTGCCCAAGCAGGGTCACCCAGAGCAGGCTGCACAGGACCTTGTCCAGGCCGGTCTTGAATATCTCCAGAGAAGGAGGTTCCACAACCTCCCTGGGCAGCCTGTTCCAGTGCTCCGTCACCCTCAGAGGGAAGTTCTTCCTCTTGTTTAGACGGAACTTCCTATGCTTCAGTTTGTGCCCATTGCCCCTTGTCCTGTCACTGAGCATCACTGAAAAGAGTCTGGCCCCATCCTCTTGACACCCACCCTTCAGATATTTACAAGCATTTATTAGGTCCCCTCTCAGCCTTCTCTTCTTCAGGCTAAACAAGCTCAGCTCCCTCATGCTTTCCTCGTAGCAGAGATGCTCCAGTCCCCTCATCATCTTTGCAGCCCTCTGCTGGACTCTCTCCAGTAGCTCCTCATCTTTCTTGAACTGGGGAGCCCAGAACTGGACACTACTCCAGATGGGGCCTCGCTATGGCAGAGTAGAGGGGGAGGAGTACCTCCCTCACCCTACTGGCCACACTCCTCTTAATGTACCCCAGGATCCCTTTGGCCTTCTTGGCAACCAGGGCACACGCAATCACCACAAATGCACAACCAGTCGCTCCTGATAATTATATAAATTCTCTTCTTTTAAAATGAAAAAGAAAACCAGTAAAATCACTCTTCTGTCCCTTCATAACCACTGGACTCCTTTTTAGGGGCAAAGTTGCTGTGCTCTTGTTTTAAAATTGTTTCGTGCATGTGCTTATGGATTTTTTGTTTTGTTTTTTTAATGAGCCGAAAAAATAAGTATCATTCTTGTAAATACTGGCTGGAGATACATATCTCTTATACCCTTATTGCACATTTACATAGCCAATAAAAGCTATATGGACTTTGGGGGTTTGGGGGCGGGGGCAGATAGGTTTAACAGATTGATGAACAGGACTTTAATTCAGGATTAACTTTCTGTTAACAGAAGTGTTGTGTTTTCCACTCAGTTTTGATACAAGAATCATTGCCCACACTTTCTTGTACGTGCTAGACAAATTTCTTAGAAATTTACATTAAAAAATGTATTTATTTTTATTTCATTTGTATAATAAAATTTTTTGGGAGGGGAATGCTTCAGTCACAGAAATAAATTTCTTCAGAAAAACAATTCTGATGATACAAATAAAGAGTACATTTATATACATCTGTAATAAAAAAGCACAACTTACTCTAATTACTGCTTCCCACTCATCTTGTGGCTTAACCCCGTTAAACAGAACCATGTGAGTCTTGCACTTCTTTAGTTTATACTAGCCATTGTACTGGTTCACCTTGTTCTAATCCTTTTTTTCTAGTCCCAGGTTTAAAATTGATACAGCAGGCATACTTACACATCACTTATTCCAGAGCTGAGGGATTTAAGACATTTATTTTGTTGCCTTAGTAAAGCAGCTAGAATTAATGGAATTATATCTGCCAAAATGTGGTGATAAACTTTAATGAAATAGTCTTCCCAGCGCAACTGGAACTGAATGGAACACATCTTTGCTCTCTGTCTGCTTTTTTGTATTGGCAAGGGAGTCGTTCACCACAGAAAATTCTAAAGCCATGATACCAACAAATGTTTCATCCCCTTTCCCCATAGTGTTGAGGTTTGCTCAAGTCGGGTTTGCAAGGCTCATAAGGTCCTGCAGCGGTCCCTGGGTCGGAGCCTCCTGCTAGTTACAGATGGGTTTGAGTGCAAAGCTCACCCTGATCAGCAGTTTTTGCCAGTTTTATCTGTGCAACAGATTTGTTTTGACTGATATTTCTGGTGTTGGGAAATGTCAGTTTGACCACAGGAAATGAGCTGTGTCTTCATATCCAGAGCTGAAGCGGTGGGTTGGGAGGTAGTCTGTGCTTCTGTCCAGAGGAGAGGATTCTAAATGGCAGAGGGGTGAGGACAATAAGCAAAAAATATGTCCCCATTTGAGATTTTCTTCAGCTGAAGGTCAAATACTAGACATCTTTGTTTATGTGTTCACCCAGCATGACACAGGGGGTGGAAAGAAGCCTGTTGTCTAAAGGAGGAATAAAGGAAAAGAGACCTTGCAATGCTCCTGCAAGTATGAATTAACAGGGAAAGAGGAAACTTCTGAATGAAACTCAGCTCCAGATCTCTGCAGTAATGAAGCCAAGATTACAAATGGCTGTGTAATAAAGATCACTGTGAACCCCTTGCTCCACCTTGAAACTTCAGCAACATCATTGGCTTGTAGTGTAGTCAGTCAATATCAGGCAAGTGTTTTGATGTATGCCACAGGTGACGTTGCTGCAGACCCTATGTATCCCTTCCCAGAGTGACAATGGAATAAAGAATACAACAGAATACAAGGGACTTTTCATATTAATGGGCTATGCAGAAAGAATGTTAGACACAATAAGGCCAAACTTATTGGAAGGTTCCAGGAGCAATAGAGGGGAAAAAATAAAAGATTTAGCTGCTGCAGTTCAGTCTTGCTGAACCCTGCAAAAACAGAGTGTTAAAAGAAGACACCAATAAAAGACAAGATAGCAGATAGCATCAGAGATACCAGTTTGCCAACAAATCTTTATTTAGACCCAGACCTAACACTAGGAAAAGTGAGGTCTCACGAAGCCTTAAAAAATAGCAACACAGTTTGCATGTTAGCAATGTAAGAGGGATTTTATCAGGCAATATTGAGGAAAAGAGAAAGTCACAACTGTGAAAGAATTAATTGAAGCCCATCAGGGAAGCTGCTTGTTTGTAAGTATGTGCAGACAGGAATATGTGCTGCTTGTAGCTCACTGGGCATTAATTTGAATGCCATTGGCCAAAACATCATCACAGTCAGATGTTAATGTATGTTCCAGGCAAGTCCACCTGAATGTGTTTCATTGTACACCCGCATCAAAGCCCTTGTCAGGAAGATGTGCACCTAATGAATGTCACTCGTGGATCTTCACCATCTGACCACCTCCAAAACAGTCATTCAGACTGTCAAATTGCCAGTGTCTTTCCATTATTCATAAAAAAATACTGGTTGTGGCTCAGAGATGGTTTAATCTCAAGTTCTAAATATTCAAATATATGATTAGGAAGTGTACATTTACAGCAGAGATGATAATAAATATGGTGGATGAATAAAGGCAGTTCTGATGTCCAACAAGCTGACATCTCTCTGAATAAGAATTATGAAATGGGAAATTCATAAGCCTGCCATGAATAAACATGAAATTCAGCCACTTATAGACAAACCTCTACTACCCAGGGTGTTTCTAATTTAAGACGACACCCGGCTATGACAAATAATTGGAGAAATTTTTACAGACTGTTTTTAATTCTTATATTCATAGAGTCACATTCATGACTTTACAAAGTCACAGGAAAATACAAAATTAAAGAACCATTCTAACACTCTTTATAGATTTTTAGAGCATCATTCTATAAAGACAGTGATGTTGGGCACAGCTTCCTGTGGCCAGTATGCCACAGACAAGCACCAAACAGCTGGAAAAAGACCAGGCAACAATTGTGGTAGCATGAAAAGCCTTTACAGAAATTGACTTCCAATCTCAAGTGGAAAAGGAGACATTAGCAGTTGTTTTTTCCTGTTGCATTTTAACATTGAAAAAGCTATAAACATTTGGTAGAATTTTTGGGTTCAAAATTCTTGTGTGATGCTCTACATTAGACTTCAAGACTTTGACTAATTTTTTTTTTTTAGCACTGAGGGCAAAGGCAAAATTACTCATGGTAGCTGCCAGTATCCACTGCTTAAATTAAGCAGCTAACAAGAAAAGAATAAAAGGCTTTAAAGAAATATTTTCAGGTCTACAATGACATTGTCCTGGCAAAAATCCCAGCATCTGACGGTTAATTTCAACAAATTAGAGACGAATAACTAATAGATTAGACTTGCCAGAAACCCGCCTTACTCTGCCAGCTAGGAAGGTATCAGTGAAGTCAGCATCTAACAAACTTACTAATGTATTGGAAGGACTGAATTGATTTACTCATAACTGATGGCCAAATTTTGAAAAGCCAACACTGTCTCATCCATTTTGTGCTTCTGGCAGAGACCTCTTCCAAAATCTGAGTGACACCAGGATACAAGAACAATAACCTGTGTGGTAGTTTGCTTTGGTGAAGTGAGTTCAGACACTAGGAGAATAAGGTGACAAACGTAAGTAAATAAATAATATACCTTACCAGATTCTAGAAAACTCTTTGACAAGTGGTATGTAGTGGATTTAGTTTCATTACTTCAGAATTTGTTTTGGGGTTTGTTGTCTTTTGTTTTTGGTTTGATGGTTTTGGTTGTGTTTTTTTCCCTAAGAAGAACATCTAAAAGTTTCTGTACAGTTTGCTAGATATATCAACTTGATTACAGTTTCAAAACCTCATCCAATCATATAATACCAAAATCAAGCCAATATTTGCGAAACACAGGCTAGGTCTATACTAGCAAACTAAGCAAGGCCAGGCTACGGGTCCAAGCACCTGGCAAGTGATTATCCATACTTCTGAACTGCTAGCGTGACCCCTGCTATTGTCTTTGCCAAGCAACACCCCCCTGCCCAATACCCATCATGCGCCATGGGACAGCACACGTCAATAGGCAGTATGGGTGCAGCCTGCCTTCTCTGGAATGAAAGAGTTTGTATGGATAAGCTGTGCAACAACAATTGTCCTACAGGCCAGAGAACATTTCCTGGACTGTTCAAATCATTATGGATATATAGACAAAGCCACGGAGTTTCTGAAATCCTTGTAATGCAACACGGATCTCATTTTCTGTCTGAAAACGCTCTGATTAACGCTTCCCTTACTGCCTCAAAGCTTAATGTAGAAGTCAAAAATTGCTGAAAAGTTTCTATTATTTCTTTTTGCTCAAACACGCCTGGGTGCCCATTATATGAAATATCACCGGTGATCTCTCTGCTCCCCTGCCCCATTTGTGAAGTCAGAAAACTAATCCTTCCCTCCAGAAGCACTGCAAGGACAAAGATAATGATGGATGTGGAACTCCCAGACGCTAAATTATGAGAGCCACACTCTGAGAATTACATGGAATTTTAAGACACAGACCAAACTAAATGCATTTCTTAATTATCATAATGTCTTCATGGAAAATGTTATAAAATCCGATAACTTGCTTTGTCCTCTTCCACAGCAAAGCTATCACAAAATAATTTATCTATATATTACATTTACATAATTTAATAAATAGTTTTTATAGTAAAGACTCAGATTCTTTTTCAGTTTTACAGATTCAGCAATAGTAATATTTCTACTTCTCCGCTTACCTTGACTTGACGTTACCTGTGTGTGATTCAACTAAAGCTGGAATCTTTTCATATTTTCTACTGCTTGAACTTCTCTGGCCCTTGCATGCATTAGTACTTATGCATCCAATCAATGAATAGGCACTAAATGCCTTTGCATATATATATATATATTTTTCACACTTGCTTAATATGCGTGCAAAGAGCGAGTAAATACTGTTGTTCTGCATTTGCGGCACTTAGACCCTCTTTGAACAGGAATAAATGGTTACATGGAGTCCTTGGCAGTAAAGAGTCAAGCTTTTTATTTAAGGCTTCCAAATGACTCTATGTCAAATTATTCATAATGTAACACTTTCGGCTAAAATGTTTTGGATGTCCACAGTGCATTTGGCAGATCTCCATAGTTTAACAAGAACTTTTTTCCACCCCTGCACAGTTGTGTGAGATTACTACAGAATTAAATAGGTGTTGGGGATAGAGCAGACCTCACAGTCTGAATTCCTGCAGTTTATTTTTCTTCATAACTGTTGATACTATACAAAATGCTTTAAGGTACTAGTACAGAAGCAATTAAGCTGGGATACTATGCAAAAGTGCTTTGATCTTTCCTATTAAAATACCAGGGATCAATTAATCTCTTTATTCTTTGCAGAGAGAACAAAAATGCATGTATGAAAGGAGAAAAAGATTAGTTCGTCTAATATAAAAAATCTTTTGGTAATGTAACACATTCCATGGGCAGTTGGAGAAGCACCAATATTTAAAAATAGACATTGTTTCTACAGGTGATTATTCAGGACTAATAAGGTCATTCCAGGTGCAATGTGATGGATAAGATGATGTCAAACAAAATCTGAAAAAATATTATTGAAGCTTTTATTTAAACAGTTGCATGTAAAACCATCTTAAACTCTGCATTACTGTTCTTCTTTGAAAGCTGTTTTCTATATTTGAAATGGATGACCAGTATCAGTAACAACTCACAAAAATTCAAGAGACTAAGCAAGTTGAAGTGGAGATGAGAAGACCAAGTCTATGTCTATAGGCTGAGCTTTTCACTGATATCACTCTGCACCTCCAGATGTCTAGATGTCTGTATTCATGTATCTTTAATAACTTGGTCATGACTTTGGAAAATCTGATGGGCCCTCCTGAAACACACATGTAAATCTGCTTCTTTCTAGGGGGATGGTGTATGCATGTGGGTGTTACTATTTGGTTTGCTGCAAAGTCATTTGTCCATATTGGTGGAGGGACCACAGTTGTGTTGAATGACTCTGTTACACAAGAAAAATAGGAACATCGTTTCTTCCTCTTTTACATTAGTTGGTTTCACTTGAACTCAGCTGCTGGTCTAGGAACTTCATATTTCAAATTATATTACACTCTTTAAATGCAAAAGTTTCACATAGAGTAATTGAAAACATATGCCATTTATTAAAAATACAGTGCAAGATGGCTTACTCCACACTAAAAGGTACACTAATCAAAGTCACTTGGCCTTATTATTATTGGTTATTTTATGCATATACTGTTCCATTGCTACTTCAGCTGACTTTTCTATCTCTTATGTCTAGAATTTCATATTCTCTATTCTCCACTGCATATAGAATAATATAGGCTTGCTTTGAAAACAATAAAGATCGATGTCTGGCTTTTTGATACCTGTATGTTCTCGGGGGTCTAACAACTTTTTAAAGTCCTAATAAAATTCTATGTGCTTTTTACATGAACATTAACTTTCTTATTGAATTCTGTGCTTTTTTCTATATTTTTAATTACCTTTCCCTTAATCTTTCTAGGTTTTATTTAATATTTATTGTTGTATTCTTTCATTTATTTCTATTACATCTATCAATTTCCTCTGAATAGCTTCTTCAGTACTGCCACTCTCCTTTTTCCCTGTATTATCCTTTTAGCCTTATTTGCCCCAGGCATACACCTCTGTCATACAAAACCAACCTTAGAATGCACTAAGGAACTCTCAGATCCTTAATCAGTGAGGGAGATCATAATGAAAGGGTGTATTTGGATATTTATCTAAAGCTTCATTTTGAGAAGATCGATTTACTACTTTTGTCCCATATAAAGAACTCGTCTTTCACCATTTAGGAGATATGACCGTAAGAAATCCAGTCCTGTAAACATTAAAGAAGGACCATACCCTGTCACTCCAATATTAGTTCAAAATCCTAAGGCTTGCATATTCTGCTGCTAGCAGCTATTTGTTCTATGTGTTATAGTATTCGCTCCAGAAACCAGGTTTCATGAATGATGGATAACACATCATTGCACCGGGTGCCAAGTCAGCTAGCTGATGTGTTGGAAATCTTTCTATTTTAATAGTCTACCCATTTTACTTTACATCCCCTTCCCTGTTTTCGCTAGAAACTCTTTAGTGCCCTTCCCCCATTCTCAGTGAGTACTGCTGTCATCATGCCATGTTAGATTCCTTTCAGTTACGTTGATTACCTTGCTACTTAGGTAGGAATCTAGGCTGCTTCTATTCATCTGGTTTTGGTTGTTTCCTAAGCATTGACTTGCTTTGTGGCTTAAATGCTAATATGTGTGATGTGCTGACATTGATCAAAAATAGGAAGAAAGAATAATGGTGCCATGACCTTGCCTCAGAGTTCGAATAGTTGCATAAGATATTAGAAAACTGTACAGGTATAAGTGGACTTGTGTCTAATCAATTAATTATATGGTTCTGAGGTTAAGTTGTTCCTCACTCTTTTTGTGCAGGTTAATTAATAAATCTACACAAACGCAAGAAACAGATTGTTTATTCTTCCAAAGAACTCCTTGTAGGACTCTTTCGTTATATAGAGTTCTGATGATATGCATAAAGACTTTCTCGTCTTAATGCAACACTTCTATATCTTATTTCTTTAAAAAGCTCAAAAACCTTAAGTTTCCTTGTTGATTGGAATAGTCTTTTTTATACAACAAAGAGTCTACACAACATTTTGTAAGAGTTCAGGTGATGATGTAACTCATATACTGTGAGATAATTGGGCAAATACGAAGTGAAAAAATTGAATACATCGTATCGAGTTCTTTACATATCAACTTATCCAAGCAAGCATAGACAGACAGCAGACTCTCCTTTTGCTTTGCACAAAGAAAGGTGGGCAAATAAGGTTCAGAGAGACTTGTATGAGAAAGATACACATTATTTCAAATTGATCACATCTGTTAAGTTTTGGCTTTGGTGTTGTCAGGCCCTTCAGTTGCTCCCACCATTCAACTCATGACTCTAAGAAAAACTACTTAATGTGGTAAAACTCCAGAGGCAGGTATGATAAAGTCCTTAAAATATTAACTGATTATGTCTTTGCAAGTGTACAGGATGAAAATCTTGCCAAGTCCCCCTTCCCTCAAAAGAAAACTTGCATTTACTACTTAGTCCTTATACTTTTCCCTCGTCAGATGAAATGTGAACTAGGAAGGCCAGCCTGGAAAATCCTGTAATGTCATAATTTGCAAAAGACCATGTTTTACGTATTGAGTTTACCAGCTTTAACTTATATGTTACTTATGTGAGTGATTTTTTATGATGAGAGAGATACAAGGGATATTACTTGTACACTGTGTGTGGGCAAGCAGACAGAAAACTGAAAGTCTGAATCTTGAATTGGAAAAGCTTGTACAATATTGTTGGGATAAGGACAAAAAGTTTTATAAGCAGAGATTTGTAGGTATGAAAGAGAACTCAGTATTCTCAGTATTGACAGGTGCTTCTCTCTGAGTAGCTGTCATTAGTCCGTAGGCATGTAAAGATCAACAGTCATTCTCTACTTTGGAAAGGATGACTTTGGTATGTGAAAGAAACACAACCAAGCTGATAACGGGCTCTCATCACTAAGCTATATAATAAATAAATAAGATAATTTTGATTTAAAAAAGAAGCTGTTAGTGCTTTAAGAAATTGCCAGTGCCTGGTGTTTGTTTGGAGAGATTTGCTACAGAGATTCCTCTGCAAGTCTCACATCCATGGGAGGTCTCTTCTATTACAATGAGTTGTCTTTGCCAGTCGATCAAAGAGAAAGTCAAGAAAGAGACTACGGCTGTAGTAGTTGCCAGCAGTTGATGGAGTGTGTTTAGTGCAGCTGATAGCGCTAGTAGCTTGCTATGCATTCTTCCCTTAAACCAAGACATTGCTAATGGTTCAGGTGTAACAGGGAAGAGTTTCAAAACCTCATTTATTAGTAGACTTAGCCAGTAGCTGTAAAAAGTTAGTGGTCCAGAATGGGCACTCTGATTGCATTTGAGTTTGGGGAGGCTCCCTTTTCGCTGGAGGCTCCATGGGGCAAGGTGTCTCAGAAATACTGCTCCTGCTTTGTCAGGGATGCGCCCTTACCCACAGCCTGCAGCTATGTGTCTTTAGTGAATATTCCACACTCGAGACTTTCCTCAATGGGGAAGACTGAAAAGTGGTATTTTTGGGATACAGCTTGAAAATGTACTATATTACAGCAGTAGGACATATACTAGCAATAAATTTGTAAACCAATCCCAAAATAAGTATTTTACACAATTCTGTGTATGGTGTGTCTATATGCATCAGATAGGTCACTAAATGAGTTTCTCCTGCTTGGCTTGACAAAGGATGAAGGCAGGAAAAGCGTAGAGCGAGAAGGTAGTGATGTACTAGAGTCACGCTAGCTATATCATCTTCTAATTGTGTTTGGATGGGATGGAATAGGAAAGTGTCTCCTACCATTGTAATATTGAACTACGCAAACAGAGAAGCCTGTCTGCCTGGACAGCATAGGACAATGAAAATTGTCATTGCAGATGTCCATTCTGAAATATTACGGTATCTGGTTCTGACATTGCTATGTTTGGGCCTTCCAATTTTCTCAGTTAATTGGGCAAAATTTCAGAATTTCTGTCCATTATTGTGTTATGTTGGAAGGGATGAATGCAAATAAATGCATAAGTGTAATCGCATTGAATTGCTGGAGGCTCAAGAAAACTTTCAAGACATGTAGAGGGTTCTGAAGACTGTCCTAAAAGGAACATGAGGCCATTATTCTGATTTAGTCATAAATGGCTGGGAAGTCTTGCAGTAAAAGCAGTATTCTTCCTACAATTTCAGTAGTTTAAGCTCAGACTTATCTTAAAGATAATTTGTGAATAAATTTGGCATTTATGGAAAATATTCAGGCAGTAACTGAATAATTTTGATTTTGAGAAAGAGATCCTTTCAGTGTGTGTGTGCCCTTCAAATGTCAGAATGTTATAATCTTCATTATTTTTATACCTGGAAGTTATATTGGAAGAACACAATGATTGATATTTTTATTGATCAACTTAGAGTGCAGGGAATCTTGAAATCAACTTAGAAATATAAAACACGAGATAGAATATTGTGCTTCCTGTAAGAGGATTTTTTAGTTTTACTTCTCTCTCACTGAACTTCATGTTTTTATTTATTTAATGTTTTTTAAAAACAAAATTTTAATACAGCTTTTCTTGTTAATTGCTCTTGCAAGGGGGTGACTGTTTTATTCTTCTATGACCCTTGGGCAACTAACTGAGATACTGACTGAACCTCGCTGGCTCCCATTGGCAATGAAGTTGTTGGCTCTCTCCAAACAAGGTAGAAAAGGTGTTTTTTTCTCCAATATCTGAGAATGCAGTCAAGAAAAGGGAGATGAAATGAGCTTGAGTTCATTGTTCTCTCCTGTTTAACTTCCTGCTAGTATGACTTTCCAGGAACGGATGAATTCTGACCCAGAACAGGCCCACATTGACGCTTTGAGGATCTTCTGTTCAGAGTCTGAAATTATCACTGCCTTTAACAACTTTTTGATTATTAAAGATTTCAGATTATATTTTCCAAATAAGTTAATTGTATTCTCTAAGGCTTTAACTCTGCAGTTTCTGTCAGTACTAAAAGACACCATAAAGTCACCGATTACCCTAAAACACACTGTCATTTGCTCAAAACTCAAACTCAAACTAAAGACGACAAAAATGCTCTGACGCATTGATGATTTGCATGCTGGTTGTACCTGCCCACTTCCACCTCTCAGCTTGTGCCTACATTTTCAAAATAAGAACAGTGGTTTAATCTTATGGCCAACACAGTACCCTGACAATGCATACTCTCTCTACCCTTATGTAATTACAGGTTTTACAAATGTTTCCCCACGCTTTTTCAGGAAGGTGGAAAACTGGTATGTGTTTTCTCTCTTTTTCGTGATCCCATCTTGTTTTAAGAAGCATAGAGCAGCCTAGCCTCGGTCTATGCAACTGTCTTGAAGTTAATGGAGTTAACTTTTTTCACACAAGGTGAAACTCTAGCATTGTGTTTTAATTCTCCTGGTCACTAGACTCCTGTGAATATTTAGTGGCCTTAACTTTATTATGTGTCTTGTTTAGTAAATGTCAGGTGTTCCAGGGTAGGTCTTTGCAGGTGATGACTGTGTATAGAGCACAGCTCAGGAAGTGGCATGCAGCAGATGCACACACACACAAACATTTCACTGTAATAAGTCTGGTGCTGCTCTACACATGTCTGTTGTTGGAATATCCTGCGAATTGGTGTATTCCAGACAGGACTGCAATGGGCCCCACCTGGAGCCCTTGATCACTACTGGATAGGGGTGAGGGAGAAATGCAGAATTATGTCTCCTTTTTTTATTGCTATAGTCTCAACCGGTCCAGTAGTTGGCTTTGAGGTTGTTCTTATGTTACCGAAATATTACGACCCCGGGTTGAGAAGGTCTTATTGAAATGATCCTCCCAGGGCTACCTGAAATAGCCTTCTGGCCATTTTATTTCTGCAGCTTAACATTAGAGGTCTGCACCATTTCAGAAAAAAAACACGAGCTGTCACAGTCAGTTACTAACCTAAAACTGCTAAATCAAAAGCAAGGTATATAGACTGATGGGATGTTCTTTGTCAGATGAAAAGAGACTAACCAAATCTGACACACATGTAAATTGGCCTGAAGCTGGTAAAGTCAATGGAAGTTGGCCTGCTTATTCCAGTATTCTATTTGGCTCAGGTCCTTGTGGTCTTGCCTCACGGGGAACTCGTAGAAAACACAGATTGCTGAAAACATGTTGTCACCAAATGGCGCAGAAAACAGAACAGAGAAAAAATATTTACATTTCTTGGTAATATTTGGTAAAATCAAACACCTATTAAGACTCAAGACAATTAAGAGAAAATTTCAGTGGATTAAAATATTGTCGCAGGATAACGATCTCCCCTTGACAGACAAATTCTGAGGATATTTGCTTTCAAGAAACATTAAGCAGTAGCAAAATATGTAAGCTATTAAACAGTTTCTACTGTACTGAGGAATTAATCATTTAAAAAAGAAACAAAACAAACTAATTGGTGCTGGGATGGTGGAGTTGTAACAGTCAAAACAAAGACCAGTTTTTTAGTTTAAAAATCGTGCTTTGTCTGATTAGAGCTCAAACCTTGCTCACAGTGATAGCAAGGCAAGATGAGAGCCAAGGACAGAAAAATGCAGTTTGCAAACTTGTGAAAAAATAGAAACCAGCTTAAAACTAACACAGTTCTAAATTCTTGTTTGTTTGTTTGTTTCCTAAATGGCATGAGGATTCTGTTTTGCAGTAAAATGTTGAAAACTGTATCACATATGCCATGAGTATGGCAGTCACATAAATTCCCTACATCTGACTTTTCATTTGTATAGTGTATCCAAGAAAGAGTACACAAAATTATTTCAAATTATTTTAGATTAACTCTCGTATCTATAAGATAAAGCTCACAGATATTGTACGATTAGTTCCCACAACACAGACATTCTAATCTCATATTTACAAAGTTACTTAGCTCTGTATCACTTCAGGTGCCAAAATATAGATCTTCACAGTCCCTGTCTGCTGCTGCCTAACTTTGAAGGCATTTATTTTCTACCAGCATGTTTCTCAAGGAACACTGATTTGTGCCAGAACCCCGTAAGTTCTGATCTTCCCAGAATTTGAATGGGAGACTTCATAAATTTGAAGTTTCTCTTCCTAAAATTTTGGAATAAGCCTTATATATTGTACACTGTGCTTGCCCAACATCCTGGCAATGCCAGAGAAAAGCTGTCATACCAGTGGGGAGACACTAGTATGTGAATAACTCTGCCAGAATTGGCAGAGACTTTGCTTCTCTTCCTCTTTCTATGGAGACCTTTCCTCTGTTGATGATAATAATTACTCAGTGAGACAAAAAGAATTTTTCAGCTTGATAGTGAGAAGCAAAGGAAGGAGAGTGACTCTAAACTTGTTAACAGGATATTTACCCATAAGACTTGGTCTCTAGCCTCCATTCCAATTAATGTTCAAATATTTTACATAAACGGAAACTTCTTCCACAGAAATGGCTGAGAAGAAACCCTTTCAAAACACGCAACAATAAGCTGTTTTGTCATGCCTCAGCATATGAATATCTGTTTCTGGCTCCTAGTTGAGAAGAGGAAAGACAAGAATCCCGTCTACCCATCCCACCTAAGTACTTCAACTCTTAGACACCACACGAAAGAGGAGGAAGAGCTGACCTGAATGAGGAGAGATCCCTCTGATTATGAATCTCAAACAGGTAGAAATTCTAAGCTTGCAACGGTGAGCTGTAAACCTCTCCCTAATGCTTTCTCATTTTTAGTGTAGGCATTGCTGACTCAGCACACCTTTTTTTCAGGTATCTTAACTTTTTCTACACTTTGAAGGGTCGAGTCTAGCCATCTTATGTAAGGACACAGAGGCCATTATATTTTACAGCTTTTCTGACTAAAAACTTCTGTATTATTACTGTAGATCTGTGCCTGAGATAACTTAGCTGGCTCAAACACTGCTTTGTGCATATGAAATATCCAGCTGGGATTTTAGACAGCCATTGAATAAATTCAGTACAAATTAATGTCCATAACATGAGAAAACATATTATGCACGTCATTTCGTTTGTCTGTATATCTGCTACACTAAAATACATAGTTGTTTTTCAGGTTGGTCATAATTGTGACTTTAATGTTGCTGTGCAAGACAGATTTTTTTAAAAACCATCTTTTTAAAAACAGTATGGTACTCGCCATTCACTTATGTACAAATCTATAGCTACCATATAGAAGGCACATGTATATGTGATGAATAATATCGCAGAAATAAAGATACAAATAATATTTTGTTTTCTTGATAAGTCATATAACTTGTTCAAATACCATATACACTGAAAACAGTTTAAAATAGAGGTTTTAAATCTATACAGAGATATCTTTCCTCTATGCCTCCACATAGATTCAAATATAGAAGTGTGAGTAAAGTTCATAATAAAGTTCCAAGTCAGCAAAAAATTAAACTCTCTAGAGTCTATTCTCTGTGCTGCTACTACGTTAACAATGGTATGCTCATTTAGCATTTAACTGACTATTGTACTTGACATTATGTACAAAAAGCTCTAATCATGAAAGCCTGAGTAATCTAAAACCCATCCCCGACAAGATTTCACTGCTGGAAGTCTAATTTCAAAATGTCAGCCAAGGCTGAGGAGCCATATATTGCATGCTCATTAACTGTAATAAATCCATCATAAACTTTTCAAAATCTGCTATAATCTTGCTTGTAACCCTGGAATGAATTTGAGATCATACAAAAGTGAAAAAATGTTGCCTTTCATGCTATGTGATATATGAAAATGAGGCTTAATAAGGCTGACTGTTTTCATCTGCTTAATTGTATAGTATATAGCCAAGCTTTATCTTTCTGTAAATTACGTGATACTTTTCAACTATTTAAGTGACTGGAAATCTATAAGACCTCTGGCTTAAAATACAACTCTGAAAATTCACAATTTCTTCGTATATTTCTTCACCTCGCAGTATGTTGTAAGTACATCACAAGGGAAAGAGTATAATGACCAACAATTTAGCAAGAATCAAGGCAGACAGCTTTATCAGTGTGACCTCTTCTTTTTCATTTAAATGAAAATTGACATGGTTAAGAATCCAAGCAAATCTGACCTATATGTTAAACGTACCGTTTTGGAGGTTGTATTTTGTTATAAAGTATGTATAGAGACCAGTGTTAGAAAATAGCCCTCTTAAGACAAGAATATAGACCAGTCAGTATGAAAAATGATGCACCTACAGTTAGTTTCTCCGTGTAGCAGGGAGCAGTGCTGTGCAGTGATCCCAAGACATCTCTGGATGCACCATCCCATCACTGGGAGCAGTGGGGTGGTACGAGCGCTGCACTCCCACCATCTCCTGGAGTCCTTGGCTGAGGACTGGCCTAACTGCTGCTGAAGGAGTGCAGCTGATGTGTATTTAGTTAGGCTTGAAAATTCTCTAAACATATGATTACATCCTATTAGAATCAACTGCACATTCCTGTTGCAGAATGATAATATCAACATTTCATGCACAAATGCTTGCTATGTTATAATCTTTGTTTAAGAAGGTATTACCAACAGGCAGTTTGGTTTCACACAGGATCAGCAAGTGAAAACATTTTTTAAAATTTAAATTATCTCGAGACAGCATTTGAATTCCACAGATATTGCTTTTTATAAATTAGTCCTGAGTTTTACTTTCCACTGGTTTCACAAAAACAGATGACTCCTAACCACATTTTATTCTGAAGACCCGTAGTACAAAACTTGACAGTGGGAACTTATGAATTTATCCCTTCTTCACCCAGACCCTGGCTCCCAGAGGGAAAAAAATGGAGTGTTAGACATTTTTTGTTAGTAGGTTGGCTCTGTCACAGTAGGTTAGATGTACTCTCAGAACTCAGAATAGATTAGGCTCTTCAGAGCTGGCATTTGGGGGAATATCTGGTTTCTGTATCATCACACATGGGTTTGGAGGCAAGTGACGAGTTGAGCAGTTCAGCTCCACAGAGCTGGGCGCATTTTGCAGCAATTTTTTTTTTTAGATTTATTTAAAAAACCCAAAATCCTAAAGGTATCTGGTGTTAATTTCTGAATATATTGCAGTAATTTCAAGGGCTAGAGTCCTTCCACAAATCCATGAAGCCACTAGAGTTGGCTCCAAATTCTCACTGACTTCATTAAGTCTAGAATGCTGCATTTTAAATGCTATTTTACACTTCTCATTGAGGGGATACCCCATGGAAATGTGCTTAGTGCTTAAAATATAAACAATTTTAAAGTAAATAGTTTATGCGTCCATAATATCTTCAACTGCTTTAAGTTAAGCTGCTACAATGTAAATGAAGTTGATGACTAATGTGCTTGCACATTACTACTTTCAGGAAAAGAGTAAATTATTAATGCCATCTTATTAACAAAAGTTTCTGGTTAAATAGTTAATATCTTCCTAAACCCAATAGCTAGATTAAGAAATAGATCAGCTCTTTCTACCCTAAAGGTAGAGAGGGTACTGAAAATCAGGTTAAGTCAAGTCCTCTGTGGCACACGAACCTCTGCTTATACATGGCAAGATTAGTATCTGAAGAGCTACAAAGTTAAAGTTAAATCTGTTTAATATTACATTTCTAATCTATACTAATGTTTGTGATCAAATATTAAGTTTCCTCTGAGACAGAAGAATCTAGAGGCATAAAGAAAGTGGCACAGTCACTCGAGAGAACACAACCTGTCACTTCTTTTTGTCAAATGATTGGAACACCCACCATCCCCTGGGAGGCATGTAGGCAAATCTACCCCACTAGCTGCTTAAAAATGTTAACATGGCAGCCTTGTCAGTATTGTGATTGCTCACAGAAAAACTTAATAGAAAGACTAATAACTTCAGCTGGATATAATGTCATGATTACTTAACAGAAGACATGACTTGATTCTCAGTTCACTGAAAAGCAACTGTATCATTGTGCAAAATAAGATCCAATTCAAGCAGCTTGCTCATGGACCTGTAACACGTTCACAGCTTCTTATTGCCATAAAAGATGCTGATACTTACTTCTAACAAAAACTAAAATGCCACGAATGTGAAACAAGTGATACAGGAAATCACATGATGTAAAGAACCAGATGTCAAATATGCAGAAAAATATCCAATGGGATTTTACACTAAAGACTTCACCTACCACCGTCAGCATCATTAAAAGACTAAACCTTATTTTGAAATGAAATATTTCTGAAGTAAGGAAGGCTTATGTTTCATTGGATTGTTTGAATCAATAAATATTAACTTACTTCAAATGAGACTAAAGGAATATATAAATGATATTGTGCATTGACAAGTATTAGAATATTGTAATATAAAAAATAGCAATGTTTTGGATGTATCGTTTGGTTTTCAAAAGAACATAGCCACTTAAATATTTTTCAAACAGAACTTCAAATAAAGAAAAAAATTGAAAATAGCATATTACCTTTTGATTCAGTAGTATACATTGTGGATTCTTCATGCCTTTAAGCTCAGATATTTTCCTGAATTTTATTATCTACGTATCACTGCCATTTTTTTTCATCATCTGATCATATTGGAAATGTGTCAATAAGATGTTGCATTTTGACTTAAGAATTTTGAAGCTTGTAGATTTAACCACTAATAGACTGTATTCTACTCTCATACATACTTGTAGATCCCATCATAATCAAAGGAAGTTCTGTCTTTGAAAGTCAAAATTAATAAATGATTGATTCCTATTTAGAAACCCCTGCACTTATCAGCATACACACACACACAAATACATATATGCACACTCTCACACATACATACACAAAGAAAGGTCCCATAGAACTTCATGGAGTTCTTTAGAATTTATTCCAAATTGCTCTGGAATTCTATATTTTCAAGAGATGTATTGAATATTCTCCAAAAATCTGAAACAAATATACAGATTTTTTTAAGAGTAATGGAAATACAGAACAGTTACCATTTTCAATGAAATATATAGGACTCTTCCATAAGGGTGTTAAATACGTGAAACATGAATTATTGTTCAGGAACAATTATGTAAACTTCAACTGGTCCACAAAGCTGGGTGATAATGGTTATTTTAGGTTTTTTACAATGCCACAATCCTTAGAACAAAAGGCCTGTCTTAAGTAGAACTATTGCACAGGTCCTGGAGCCTTGGTAGGACTCCAAAGAATTAATATCAGAATTAGGGTCTAACTCAGTTGCAGACACTATCATCTATCAAATTCTGCTGATTAAATGTCCTGTTTACTACAGCTGTATAACAAATGGTTAGATCTTTTCATTTCAAATCCATTCTGCAACTCAATATCTTGAAAACTGTCCCATCAGAAAATCTGTGTTAAAAACAATTATAAAATAAAATGATAGGGATTGCTATATGCAAGGCAAAGAAGGGCATTCCACAAGTAAACAGGTTAATACTATGACAAATAAAAATTTATCTTCTGTGTTGGATCTGCCACAATAAATGACATTATCTATAAGTATATCAAACGTATGGTATGTTGTTATTTTGGCAGGCGCAGTCAATACAAAATGGTGTTCCTTGGTTAGGTCCTATGTGAAACAATTTAGTCCTGTTCCAGCAATATTTGTAAAACTCCTTGGGCCTCTCTCCACCCTGGTGCCAACACATACTGCTGAATAAACATCCATTGTTTCCAAAGCACTGCAGGGTTCTAAGTTTAATTTCAAAGTGCTGCAGAATTTTATGCTGCACAGCCTCCATTATAATCTGGGGGTATTGTGCACCTTAAAAAGCACTGTATGGAAAATCTACCCCTAAATGAGATTTGGGAGGGAATGAATCCCATAACTGGAATTAAAGAAACCAAAAGAACAGCACCCGTTCTCTTACACCTTGACAAGTAGCTAGAAGAAATGAAAAAAGGGGTGTATCCTCTAGTATGTTTGAGCTGCTTTGTGCTGAGCACTTGACACAAAGCATTTGTAAACTAAGTGCTTAAGCAGGCAGCAGAGGGTTTATGGTCTGTTTGCATTTTGAAAGGAATGCAAAGGAGCTGAATTAGACTTCGGGCTTCATTTTCACTATTTTTAACTTTATCTAGTGACTCACACCTATGTGTGCTGAGTGTGGCAGTTTTCAAGCAGTTCTGCTGTTACACTATACCTGCGTTTTTGCAAGGGTTTACTGGCTGCAGGTGCAAGCTGATGAACAACTTAGCCCTGTTCAATGTTTTTCACCCAGCCCGTATTTTAACACAGATTTTAAAAGGCAGATTTTAGTAAACATAGATACAGTGCTAGATACAGGGAAGTAACATGATGTTCTGAGCATCAATCTAATGTTCTCAATCTCTGACAGCGGAGAGATAAAAAAGTCCTAAGATCAGCCTGGAAGGTGGGTGTGTAATAAACAATCTGTTTGTTTATTTATTTACTGAGTTCAATTTTCTCTGTTTAAAATGTTTAATTCTTTTCATAGATAAAAATAACAATTTTATAAAGGTAGATTCGATTTTTAAAAGTTAATTCTAGTCATAAATTAATCAAAAAATGCCTGGCCTACTTAAAAGATGACAGAGTGTCTCAAAATACAAGTATAGCACGGGAGATAGTGATGTTCAGCTTGCTAAAGGAGAAAAAAAGCTACATAGTGTGGTTTCCTATAATAGCGTAAAGCCACACAGGAACATGGCAGCCACATGATGGAGCGGATGGTTTTGTGAAGGGACTTCAGAACAAGCCTTAAGATCATTGAGCTCTCTTGCACCCGTGCACAAGGCAGTTTCCCAGTCCTGCTCTGTGTCATAGGGCTGTCAGAGTGTCAGTGACGCACTTGGTTGCTATCTGGTTTAGGATATAACCCCACCAGCTAGGGCTACTGAATTTTGAGTGGAAGTCTCTTTGATAGAGATTTCACGATATGTAAAAAATACTACATACATCATAACTGTATAGTATAATTATATAATAAATATCTAGTAGTACAATTTCTGCTCCCCACTGTCTTTTAAGCTATACTTCAATAGCAGAAAGAAAACCAAAGCATTTCTTATTGAGAAGCAAAGCAATGGAGAACTGCTTGCGTATAATGTATGTCCCACCGGTACGTGATGAGAGTCTTACTGAGCTTTCACATCTCATAACCACACTTTCCTTTATTTCTCATTTTTCTATCTATGAGGCAGGGCTAGTGTATTCTAGTGTTATAACTGAGCTTGCAACGCTCAGCTTATCCTCCCTGAGAAAGGGAATTTGATAATTTGAAGGCAACAACAGCAGAGAGGATAGCCATTACTGAAAAGATATTATCTGTTGAGAAGCTTGAGAGTCAGGGCAGAGAAGAACTTCAACAGAGTGCAAAAATGGACATGAAGTGTAGAGGGACAAAGCGAGCAGGAAAATCTCTGCCTCTCAGGAAATGAAAGAGAAGCAGAAGAGAGGGGGGAGAAATGAACAGAGAAGGACCTTTCCTTCTTCTAACATGTAAATTCTTGAGGAAGTTGTTTAGTCATGCTCCAGGTTGGAGCATTGGGCAAACCCTCCAATGGTCCAGGAACAAGGTGGGTTCCTCTGTAAGAAATGATCTGGAAACAAAACCTGCCTAACTGGTCAGACCCACTAAAGATCTGAATACTGTAGTTGGATGATGTCTCTTTTTCTTATGAGTTTCAGCGCCTTGTCATCATCAGAAAATTGTTCTCCAGTGAAACTGAAATACAGAAGAGAATGAACATGCTCAGAAAGTAATGTCTGCATTCTGTAAAGTGTTTTCTCTATTTGAAAATGGAGAAGGCCTATGCAGAAGTCCCTGAATTCCCCAATGTTGGCCTTGGTCATAATGTTGGATGACAAAGAAACCAGGAAACTATACCAGGGAAGCCAAACAAAGGAAAAGGTAAGGAAAGCCAGACCATAAGTAGAAGATCACAAATCATGAAAATAAGGCAAGCAATGAATGAAGAAAAAAGATTTAAAAAATGAAGGGAAGGAAAAAAAAAGAGAAAGAGGAACTGATAAAAGAAGAGACTATGCAAGGACCATTTTACTTTCTTAATCTTTAATTTGAAAACAGATTATTTTTTCACATGATGGCCTGAAGGGGAAATCTCCACTCACTATGAACACTTCTTGCAGGAATGAGATAGGAAAGGAAAATGCAGCCTTCAAAACTAAGATCTTTTCCTCCCTATGCCACACAGCAGGGTCTGTGTAAAGACATTCTTGGCTCCTGCCTAAAGACAGCCTGGATGGAAGATTCTCCCTCTCTCCTCCTGTCTCACAGTCTGTGACAGACTTAATGACTATGAGGCTCAAGAAGCACCTTACTCCTGCCCAAGAAGTGACCTGCATTTTTCACAGTAATCAGGAAGTGCAATAATTTTACTGTGACCCTCTTCTCCACAAAGCCGTCTACCACAGCTCTGTTATCACCAGAAGGATTTTCCCTTGGAACAAGTGTTGGTGTTCAAGAGAAGAAGAACGGGTAGCTGTCTTGTCTACCAAATGTGGTGGTCTGCTATTCTCCACTCCAGCTCTCTATGGCCTGGAAGGCACTGCATATAACTGAGGACAGAGTAACTGTATTACTAGTAACACATTACCTTAGTTTTTAGCAATTTTTTCTTCCTAATTAGAAATCATTTCCATATATAAACATTCTTTTGCCAAAGTGCTTTGAGCTCTGTTGCAATTTAGATTTGGTTATTTTGAAAGGTACATAACCATGAAAATATTAAGCAAAATGCAACATTGCACATAAAGCTCAAAGAAACATAGATGTCTACCATACAGTTTCAGGTTGAAAGCAAATGCTACTGTATTGTTTTCAATGTGCATGACTTCAAATTGTTCCTAAGTAACATAATTATTATTGACTGAGCCTAGACATTTTATTATATACAAATTAAGACTTATTAAATAATGCATTAGTAGCATTTTAAAGGAAATAAAATCCCTTCGGTTATTTTAAATCATTAACCTCATAGCTAACCACATGAGTGACCCCTGGCTCTATATATCACTGAGTCTCATATTAAAAATGTAATGTATATGGGATGCAAACAGTTCCCATGTAAAACAATATGTACTATCTGCAGAAAAAAATAGTATCTCAGTGGGAGGAGATGGATTTTTATCTGGCACAGAGCTATCTGTGTAGAATGCACTAAAATCAGTGAACTTCTAAGACAGAACAAGAAGTATCTTAGGGAAAATAAGAAATGTGCTCCACTTATTGTGACCACGTGCACAGCCTTCTAACCTGCAACTCCTAACTTCTACCTTGTAAATGCTCCAGGAAGTTGCTTTGTCAGACTCCAGGTTGGAGCATTGAGCAAATCCTTCAATGGTCCAGGAACATGGTGGGCTCTTCAATAAAAAACAACCTTGAAACAAGACCTGCCTGACTGGCCAGAGCCACTAACGATTTGAATACTGGATTGATGTTGGATGTTGGGTCTATTTCTTATGAGTTCCAGTGCCTTGCCATCACGAGAAAATTGTTCACCAGTGAAACTGCGATACAGAAGAAAACCTACATTATTGGAAAGTAAAGCTTGCATCCTGTAAGCTGCCTTCTCTATCTGAAAATGGATTAAGGCCTGTGTAGAAGTCCCTGCATTTCCAAATGTTGGCTTTTCATGATAATACTGTTATTTGTATCTGTCTGTATACGGAGTAGAAGTTGTGACCTTTCTTTTCTGCTATGTGTTTGACTGGTACACCAGCTTCTGAGGCCTACACATTTAACTGTTCTAATCTGCCAACTTGTGGAGTGTTCGGTGGGTGACACTTCCAGACCAGCCGCAAGCTTCTGCTAATGTAAAAAATAATTATTTGGTTCCACTCATGTGTGATTGTAATGAGTACAAGCAAAATTTGTCCCCTTCACAGCACTGCTGCTTCTATTACAGCTTTTCCTTGCAGGCTATACTATCTTCACTTTTGCTGCTGGGTGGAAACAGAGCATCTTTTGCACTCCATTTGCTGACATTGAGAACGGAGCACAGGGCTGATACATTTACTCAAGCTTTTCGCTATGGGAGGGGAGATTATGAAACAAGTTGAGGCTCTGACTGGAGGGAGAAATAAAAAAAAAATATTTATATCTGTTAATAAATCAAAATGAAAATTTGTTGATGTTGGAAATACTCCCAGAGCCTTAATGATAGGCTTATTTTTATCAACAACAACAATTAATAATTAATGCTACATGTCTCTCAGATGCATCTTGGCAACTAAAATTAGCAAGTACAAAATGTTAAGTTTTAAATTATATACTTAGCATGGATGTCTCCTCCTACAAAATCTACTAGACTGTATCAATGTCCGTCATGCCCTGGATGACATGATATAGCTAAACTACTTTTGCAGAGTTTATCTGTATTATCCCTGCTCCTCTGCCTGGAATTCCCTTGATGGATGCTTTGTGACCTGCACAGATCAGATAACTTTGCCTGTAGACCCTACTGCTGAAATCAGTGCCATCCTCTGTACACAGAGCAGCATCTCTAAACCAATTGCACTGGCAGGTTTAGATAATTGTGGGGTAGCAATCTTCCTTTCCAGATGCCAGAAGGCACAAGGTATTTTTAATTTTGTTTTTACTGTATTGAGAAACTGGGTAATGGTTTATTACAGATCTAGTCTTATATTTTTGAAGCTACTGAAAACAAAAGCTTCTGGTAGACCACAGTGAGAGAACTAGATTGTCGTAGAGGAGTATTGTGTGTATGAGCCTAACAAGAAGTTTGGAGAAGAAATAAGCTGGGGACTGCACTGAAAGGTTACTTGTTTTGTGCATTCATAATCATCCATTTTTTATTCCCTTTTCTTCAACTCGACTTTCACAAATTCGTTCCAGAAGTTTAAGCTCTCATAGTGTACCAGCAGATTTCTGCTCACTGGTTTCTAGGGGAGACAAGTGAATCCAAGTGACCCAAACCACTCCTTCTAGGTGAGACAGAATGACAGGCTTAAATATAGAGAACAGAAGAACCATGAGCAGAGATTTGCAGAGCCCATATGAATTCTTATTATTTAACACTAATACTGTGTAACACTGAGAGATACCAAGGTCCACTTGTGCTGGGTGCAGTATACACATAACCTAAATGGAAATCCTGCAAAGTCCGTCTTTGACAAAGAAACCTCCAAGTGCTGCTTTGGCTCTGCTTTGCTTTACATATCTATTTACTGAAGTATCGAAACTTCAACCAGCTGAGGCCTCCAGGAACTCAAACACACAATCAAGTTATCATGGCATAACAAGTGTCAGTTGAGCTATATTAATAACTTGTGTGCATGCTCCCAGTCATGGTAACTGCAAAGCAACACAATGTGGCTTAGTTCTGATTCATTTCAGGTTTTGCATCTGCTGCTGGCAAAATGTGTGCACAGGAATTAGTATCACAACTCGAAGTTTTGAAAGCTTCCTATCTGCAACTGACAGACAATTTGCTATAATTAAAAAGACATGTTTGATTGTTTAGTGGCTATCATTTAGCTAGGACAGACATATTCTTTAGTTATTTATTGAATGTGATTGAGTCTTCTCACTAAGGTTTAAAAATCTGACAGAATATATTTTTACTGGTGTTAGATACTGTTGTTGAATCTTCTTTCCAAACGGAAGAACCCTCTAGAAGTGAATGGGAACAGACACTTGATCAGGTTTAAACTCTCACAAATTGGTTTCTGGAGAGATTTTATGGGACGAGGTTTATGAACAAGAGACAAACTGAGTCAAGCAGCAGTTCTTGTCCATCTTAATGCTGCCTTGATACTGATGCTTAACTATGATTCCTAGCAAAGCCATTTTTCTTCCATTGTAGTACAACTGCAGCACCTTGTGGGATCACTCAGTTCAGTCAAATGTTATTACTATTCTGTATTTACTTTAAAAGATAAGCAGTGAAGAAATTGAGGTTTTATAGCAATAATTAAATTGCTAACACTCAAGTCTGAGTTCTGATTGACTTGACATAAGAGGATATACAGTAAAAGACAGAGATTTGAAAGCCCTCTTAAATACAAGAAGTGTAAAATCTCAATGCAAATAACAACAGCTTTACAATTAATCCTATCTTTTTAAAACTCAAGTTTCTATAGTTGTAGGTTCTGACACATTGGGCTTTGTTGTCCTGTATGGTTCAGTTAAGCTTGTTAAGTAAGCCATTCTCATTCTAAGCCTTCACCTAACTTTAAGTGGTATTTAAAGAATAATGAATCCATTTAGATTTCCTAGCTTAAAGAAATTATTTAGCAAATATGAGATAGGTTGGAGATGCAACTTTTTATGAAATAAAGAGCATAGAGCACAAATTATATGCCATGCTACTAATTAGAGACAGTTATGTAATCACTTACTAATGGAACAACATTTTGTGCCAACCTTATTCATACTTCCTTCCAACTGCTGGACTCCTCGTGCCAGATATATTTCAGTTTTCTTCAGAAGAGAGAGATACTAACATGTTTTCCATCCTGTTTTTAAACCCAGAAGTCTAGTGCAAACTGAACTTTCTTGACATTTCAGAAATCCTATCAGTTTTAACAGCTTGAGGCCTTTTTATTACAAACATGTACATTTCCCTGCAGGGTTCTGGAAATCTCACAATTACATTCATTAAAAATGTCCATGATTATAGCCAAATGCATGCCTTGTAAATTTACCTTTACAGTTTTCTTTCAACAATTATTCTGAGCATAATTTTCTACTAAAAACCACAAAATATCTACTTATTCATCCACGATGTCAGTTTTATATAAATTTTGACAAAACCATCAAAAGAGAAAAGCACAGTTACTGACAAATATTTCAGTACTGGATTTGATGTCTATGGTGTGACTCACTGAGACTCAACATAATAAGTATGTATGTCCATGAAAACAAATAGAAAAAGGTTATGTTTCAGCAGCAGTCTAAAATTAGAGGCACTACATGCTTTCTACACTAGCACCAAGAGGATCTCTGAGTACATAATTTTGGGTCCTCAACCATATCTAGGAGTCCCTTTATTTGACAAGCTGAGCATCCTTCTCATAACGAAGTCCTGCTGTCATCCAGAGCATCTAACAACGTCACTTTTTAGCATGATGTAATAAATATGCTCAGACCACACTTAGTGAATGCTGATTTCAATGAGTTCAGCACATAGTGACCACAGGTTTTTTTTTCTCAGAAAGAATAGGCAGGAAAGATCAGAATTTGTGTAATCATCTTTGGCTTTCCATCTGATTTTTGGTCTCTGTAGAACAAAGATTTACATCCTGCTTGTCTCACTTCCCATGAAGCTTCACATATTACCACCCTGTAGAAGAGCTAGAAGGTGGAAACGGGAAAGATACTCTTTTTTTTTTCCTGTTGAAATCTGGCTACTTTTCCAGTCTTGTCCCACATTGTTATTTTTTTTTTCTCCAAAGGCAGAAAAATATAAAATGAACAAACAGGTCTGGACATAGGCACTGGAACCCAGACCTTAATGTTAGCACCTGAAAACAATTATCATTTTACGGGAAGTTTATTTTGGCCATGACTTAAAATCAATCACAAATTAAACAATCTAACAAAGTACAGGGTAGGTTAACTCACAATTGCCCATAGCAGAGCCTCTTGTACTTCTGGAGTGGTTGCTTTTGACTGCTGTTCAAACAGCATCCTGGATGAGTGTGACTGAATCTAGCAAAAAATAATTCTTTTTTTTTTTTCAATTGCTGCAAAAGCAAGAGGGACTCCAGCATAAAAGGTGAACAGCAAGCCCTGTTTTCAGAACTGAGTACTTCAGCCATAAGTAACAAACACAAAACCCACTGCTCATTTTCATACTGACTCTTTAATCACTGCTAAGTCTGATTTTCCCAACTTCTACGTGACACTATTTCTAAAACTTTAAAGCAAAAGTAAACATTAACACTCTCATTGACTTGACTGTAAGACACAGGGGCCTAAAATCTCTGACCCAGGAGAATACAAAGAAAAAAAACGTAAAACTGTACAAATGAACTTCACAGTGCATGTGAAGGTTAAACCATACCGTATGTTCCTGAAAATATGCAGACACAACAGGGAGTTGTAGGGAAGTATAAATAAAATCCAATACAATAGGCAGATAATCTTTTGCATGAAATTTACATTATTGTTCCTTAAATGATAGTCTTTTAAAAGAGTTTGTGTTTTCTAACATGTTTCATCATGTTATACAGAAAGATTAATGACATAATTATTGTAGTAGGGCATAAGATTTACATTGAGTTTATATCAGAGTTGTATTTTTTAATGCATTATTTTACCACATATCTATATCAAAAATTTCTTACTGTGTTTCTGTATCTGTTTTGGTCTATGTGACAAATGGATTCTATGACTACATTCTCAGAAATGGTAATCCACACAGGAACATCCATGTAGAAAATTCAGCTTTCATACTAGAATAAAAATAACCAAGTAGCTGATTGCTGATTTTTGGTGTTGCTGTTGTTATCATTATTACTTAAACCATTTAGTCTCATGAAGTCTATTCCTATTGTATCTTAATTTAAAAATATTTTTTACCATTATACTTAGAAGTGTTTACGGTTTCCTCTTTCTTAAAACCAAGCTTATGTAAATGAAAGACACGAACCTTTAACTGTTTGTAAGTTGATCTACTTTCCATTGACTACTTTTCTATTATTTCCACTGAAATTCAACAAATAAGCAAAAGAGAAGTTAAAAAAAAAAAGGTGTGAAGCCCAAAATAGCTGCTCTAGTCATCAACAGATTGTCTGGAACGATTCAAACAGGTGTTTGTGAGAGAACGAGCTATTTTCCTTGGGGCTGTGGGGGTGAATTCTAGAAGTGAAAAAACTACTCTAAACAGGTCCTGGAGAGCAAGGAGGAAAACCATCACCATTTTGGGAAAAGTAGGACAGTGGAGGGTGACCTCAGGAAAGTGTGAGGTATCTTTTTTTTGTGCTAAAGGAGGACAGCAACACCAAGTCCAGCACCACAACCAAGGAGGAGGGAGTAGACTACACCTGTGCAACATTCCACAGCATATGGATGCAATGTGTGGTTGTGTGGGTGGGAGAAGACCGTCACCAGCTGAGAGACACTAGATCTGGCACCAGTGTGAGTCATGGGTCAGACATGGCCTAAGTCTCTCATGGGTAAAGCCTGGTAAATTTTAGATATCCAAACCAACACCACTTTTGCTTTTCAAAACAAATATAATTAAAATGAGTTCCAACAAAGTGTCTTACAATATTCTTGTAACCAGGTTAGGATGTCACAGTTGGATGAGTGGACAACCAGATGGATAAAAATCTAGTTGGATGGTTGGCTGAGAGTGTAATGACTAATAAGCAGCAATTTACCTGGAAGAAGATAACAGGCAGAGTACTACATGGGTCTCTCCAGGGATCTATGTTTAATGTTAATGACCTGGAGTCGGCAGTGGAGTGCTTGTTCATGTAGTCTGTAGACAACACCAAACTGGGGAGACCAGTCTATATGCTCAAGGGCATGGCTGCCATCCACAGAGACCTAGGCAGATTGGAGGGATGAGCAGTGAGCTGAATATGGTCAGCACTATCCCCTGGCAGCACAGACTGTTGACAACATCTGAGGCTGCATCAAGAGAAGCACAGTCAGTAGGTTGAGGGATGGACTGTCCTCTTCTGCTCAGCACTCATCAGACCATATCTAAAATACTGTGTCCAATACAACTGAGTTACATAATGCATGGAAGACTTCATAAATTGTAGTGACTTTAGCAGAGGCCACCTAGATGCTTGGGAGATGGAACACTTGCCCTGTTAAGAGAGGCTAAGGAAGGTGGGCTTGTTCAGCCTGAAGAAGACATAGCTTCAGGGACATCTAATAGCAGCCTGTCAGTGCCTACAGAAAGGTCATTGAGAAGGTGAAGCCAAGCTGTTCACAGAGATGTGTGGTGAGATGACAAGGGACAATGCACATAATTTGAAACAAGAAGTCTAGACCAGCTATATGGAAAAACTTTTCAACCATGAGGATAGTCAAGCAGTATACCAGGTTTACCAAGGATGTTGTTCAGTTTCCACACCTAGAGGCTTTCAGGACTTGACTATATAAAGTTCTGAGTAACCCATTGTGGCCTTACGGCAGACCCTGTCTTCAAAATGAAGCTAGAACAGATGATCTTCCAACCTGTACAATTCCGTGATTCTAAAACAGCTCACAGAGCTCTTAAAATGTTCTTGGTATTGAAGGCAGAGAACACATGCTACTAATACCTACCCAATTTCTTCCCTGTAACCTACTTACAATCAAAATGTCTGTTTTGTTTAGAAATAGCAAACTGAATGATAAAGTTGATGTATTTTGAGAAACAGACTGGCAGGCACTTTTGAGAAGAATGTTACCTTCTCCTCTGAGGCAGGTAACAGTAGCATGACTGACAATGTTTACTGATCTTGGGTAAGAAAGATCTGCTCCCAGAGGTTCTCTTGAGAATCTAAAAGCAGATAGTTAGTTCAGCTGATGTTAACGGTTTCTGTCAGAATTTGGCATGGTAAAACAGTGTTGCTTAAACAGACCTACTCCTGTAACACTTATTCTGTTAAGTGGGCTCTTCTCCAGTTAATTGTTTCTGAGTTCTCGAATACACAGTCGGCAGATATGTGTGGTGCAGTGCATTCTGACTGCTGACATATTTATTGGTGTGTTTTTGTGATGGCTGACCCATACCAAAGTCTCTGTGCCTCAGCTGTTCGAAAAGTGGTTACACAAAGAAAGAGATGACAATCAGCAAAGTAGGTGTTAATTTGCAAGTTGGGTACAGGCAAAAAAGGAAGGACATATTTTCCCAGGCTTCAGCTGCTTAAATGGGGGGTATTCCCCTGAAGTTGTCTGGGCAAGACCTGAAATACGGAGTGCTACTGCCTGACATACTAAATTTCCTACTTACGCATTGATTTTCTAACACAACCTTAGTGCTGTGTTAGCATCATTTCTCTGTTCATTCCATCTGCTCTTAGGTCTCCCCCGCTGTTTCCTAGGAGATATATTGCCACAATGCCTGCATCTGTAAGGCAGTGGCAGAAATGGCGCAAGAGCCACACTGTTAGAGGCAGCATTAGTACCACCTGAACATTTGCTGGGTTCTCAGGGGATCCCACCACCCACCTTTTCTCAAAACCTGAGGGAGCCCTGGTTACACAGTCAGCTGCTTCAGAGTGCTATGGGAATGGGATGCTGTGGCTTCTCAACTCCTTTCCACCTATTTGCTTCTTTCAGTTTAGTACCTCTATTTAAAAAAAGATTAAAGTGGGGTTATTTTTGTCCAGTTGGCCTATTTAGTGAACATTCTAATCTTTTTATCTACAAAATTTTATGGGTTTTTTTCTTGTTTACTATGCATTTATCAACACTACTGATTGTTTATGTTCTGTGCTTTAGGTGGTCAGGATATGTTTTTTTCATATCCTTGTAGTTATGATCTAAGAAACGAATTCCATACGTAATAGTAAGCACAATAAACTGAATACTGCAATTAAACGGGGATGATAGAATATCAGGGTTGGTACATCTTGCCTTGTGCCTTAATGTCTTCTCTGTTCTTCTCTTGATAGGCATATATAAAACTGATTATGGCTAACAAAATGTAAAGAGCCTTACGATGTTTCTAAAAATAGACCTGTTTCTCACAAGTCACCAGAACTCCAGCAACAAACTGTTAAGTATATTTGGAAACAGATAATACAGAAAACAATTAACTTTTGCCCATATGTGTAATGAATTCTATGGTTTGTTTTAAATTGTATTCATCTTTGTTTTCTTCACAGGCAAAATAGGTAAACAAGAATTGTTTACCTCTAACAGCTAATATCTTTTTCTTTAGGCAGAACTGTGAAAAAAACCAAGGTATTTTCTGAATGTATGCAATAGGAAAGAGAATTTATGAAAAAATGCATATAATATTAATCAATAACTTCTTTGGGGTAGAGAATCTACTCATTACATGAGAACAAAAGAATAGTAAAGATTTATAGCTTAAGTGTTAATGGTCCAAATATAGAAGAAATACAACCATTTTTCATTATTGTAAGAACAACATTAGGAAACTTAACATAGCAAGAGTTACGTTACAGTGAAACCTACAAATCGATGATAGATATTTCCTCAAAGAAAGCTGTCAGTATCTTCAAAGTAAAAACTTTTTTGCTTACATCTGCTTTTGTAGATGTTAGGAACATCTCATAGTATTCGGGAAACAACAGATACTTGACCAGTCAGGTTAAACATGAAAAGTGTTAATTCCTTAATACATGAGACTTAATTTCCACGTTACAACTAATTTCAGCTGCTAAAGGGCTATCTCCAGTGTATCGATTGCATATCCTCAAATTTAAATATTATTATGTAGCTAACATTTAGCAGCAAAAAGAAAACAAGAGACAGAAAAAAATACCAAAGTGAATTAATATGCTTCTCATACCTAGTACAACACCAAGTATATTTAAACAAGATACATAATTCACTTCATAATATTCTTGTATATTCAGCCTTCAGTGACCTGTATTTCAAAACAGGATCTGACAAAACACAAATCTCTTACACAGTCTGAAACATTAAGAAGGCTTTGAATAAAGTTCTTCATTTTGAAAGGTCTGGGGAAACATACTGAAAAAAGGAGAACATTTCTCAGCTGTGTCCTCCAACAAAATGCACAACACGTTTGGCTAAGAAGAAATAAAGGAGCAAGGCTTTTCTGTTGACAAAAGGCTTTTTTGCTATTTCATTCCAAATCTTCCAAGAGAAACCATACTCCCCTCCATGCCCCCTATCATGAACTATTCTAAAGCAAGCTAAAAAGCCCCATGACCTAGAACTCTGGTCTAATGTTGGTATCCTCGAGTTACTGAAACTGAAGAAAAGAAATCGCTTTTAAAAAGGAAATATTAGAAATGGAAAAGCTATGGTGGCTTGAAAGAATTTAAAGTACTTCTACATGTCTGCTGTAAATATTTTGTCCATTTCTGCCTGTAGGAAGTACCACAGTCATTTTTACTGAAAAAAAAGGCAGGACTTCATTGAAGCAAAGAGAGTGCAATATTCAAGCTCACTTAGTCTTCACTAAAAGAAGCTTTTGTAAAAAACATCGAGGATATAGTCTGGCTTCAAAGAGTAGAGCTAAACTTAACATGCTAAGTATGTATGACTTACATAAAATAGAAAGAAATTAACAGAAAACCTGCACAGATCAAGAGACTCAGTATTTTTCTCTGTCACAGATGTCAATAGGCATACTAAAATGAACGACACAAATTTCCTGGAGATTGAATAACATTGAAGTGGATAGAAGTATTTGGTGCAATGTTTAATGCAGATAGAGAAAACCACAAACTGCAAACTGACTGACAATATGCTGTTTGTTATAAATACATCTTTGGTATGCTTAATTTACATGCTGTTCATCTTTAAACTGCAAGTCAGCTTTGATGATATTTACAGGCACCTATTCCCAAAGGGAATATACACAAATGTAGAGCTGGGGACAATGTAAACTCAGAAAAAAAGCCAAACTAAAGCACGGAATAAAAGGGCATTCTTCAACTTTGTCACTATCAACAGCATCATATGGATGTCAGCTAAATGCCCCAATAATATGAGAATAGTGTGACCATAAGAATGCGAATGGACCAGAGTAAATAAACTCTCAAACTTGCTATATCATATTTCTCAAATTTTCTCCAACACATTAAAAAAAATGAGCTCATCTTCTTGCCATAAAACACCACCTCAGCCTTTACTCAGGAAATAATTTCTGCTGACTTGAATATTACACTGTCTTGATAAAATATTCCCAGGAATTCTCCCAAAACTTTGAAACAAACACTAAAAACCCAAATGGTTTGACTTCTAGTACATTTCTAAATAAAGTATCAGAAACAAATCTAAAATATTTTTCATCTTAAACCACAGGTAATGACCTGATTTTCTCTCTAAACTTCCCATTTACAGATCTAATTTTCCAGCTCAGCAAAAAGAAAACATAATTTTCCCTACAGATGTTAGCATTGTAATCTAGATCTATGGACTAAAAATCAAACACTGGCTTCTTCTGGTCACATATGATCTCTGAAAATAAAAAATTCAGAATCTGAATTCAAACAGATATGATGCCAAAAGACATCCTTACTTGCAAACATACTGAAGTCCTATCTGGACTTTATTACTTTAATTTCAATAAGCTTTTGCTAAATAATGGCTTTAGCTGGCCATTTTGCTGATGGTGGATTCAAAGTCTAGTCTCTTGGAGCTGCAATAGATTCACGTATCAGTGGACATAGTGATAAAAAGACTTTTGGTCTGTAACAAGGAGTATCTTCCTCAGTATAAAAAATGTATTCTGCCTTTGATCCCTTAGAGGTACTCCCTTGCTAGAACCTCCTGGACAGTACGCGTATCAAAAGCAAGAGTAGATTCAAAAAGAAGACAACTGTAGTAAAAAGTGGTATTTTAAAATAATTTTTGAGGCCATATATTAAAAATATAAACTTTGTGATGTGTTGGTTTTTTCCATCAATTATTTCCTCTGAACATCTCCATTTTTAGATTCTGCTTTTCTCAGAAATAAGTCAGTACAATACCTCTGTACTTTCAGGATTTCAGAAAGCAGAAGAGACAGAGATCAAGGAGATTTAGACTAAAAGAAAGGAACTGGATTAAGGGCGTGTTTTAGTTCAGAGTTCCCTGAGTCACAAGCATCAGAGAAGGGCTGCCAGCACATCTAGGGAACATGTTATCAAACACAGTTGTTCTGATGCCCACAGCCCCTGATTCCACAGTGGCAATATACACAGGAACTTTCAGCTACTGAACCACACTCCTTCTTGACATACATAGTAAAATAGTATATATGACTATGCAGGTTAGTGCTAAAATTCTAGAGAGACTTAATCCTTCTTCTGCACTCTGGCACTCTGAAGTTGCTTGCACATTTCTGACATTTTTCCCCTGAATAAAATCTGCAAGAGTCATATGGGTTTCTTCTGCAAATACGTATTTTTTTTGTTTGCACCTCTACATACTTTCAAAACTTTAAAGCATATTAACATCTTAATTTTAATAATTTTGTTAAATTATGCGTTGGAAATTACTATTTTGGGTATGTTTTACAAAGTACAGCTATGTGACTCGCATTGAATTTATGAGACTTCTGACAGCTAAATTTCTAAGTGCTCATTTGAAAAGAATAAATGATTAATTGTAAGTGTGTTGTAGAAACACCAGTTATCCTATAGCAGATGATAAATGTATTTCACTGGATATTGGAAAGATTAAGATGAGCAGTTTAAAACAGTGGGATAAAGAATTACTTTACAGATAGCTGCCCACTCCAAAACTTAACAGTGTTCTATCACATACTGCACTATTCACCAACTGCATCCTATTCCCTATTCCAAGCTATCACATAACTACAGTTAACTTCAAGCAACCACTTATTATCAATTTTGAAAGTTGCCTAGCATCACTAGGCACTGGGTGATGCTTCAAAACACTGACACAGCCCTGCTCTGCAGCAAAGGGACAAATGACAGAGATGTTCAGAAAGAGTCTGAGAACAGATTAGTAATAAATCAACAATATATCAATAAGTAAGGTATGCAGGGTTATTATTTTCTTATAGTTGCATCTGTCAGAGATTTAACAGTTCTATAGCTTGTTATGATGTCTGTTTCTGCACATTTTCAAAAGCAGTACTCTAACTTCTAAGCAATTTCTACTTGCCTTTCGAGTACCAGTGTGCTAATAAAAAGACAAAAACATTGTAGCACAATCCTATTACAACTATTATAATGAACAAGAATTTGTGCTTTTGATCTTGAGCCTTTGAACTTTTTTGCTTTGAAATTTAGTTAGAAAACATACAAGTCTACCACAGAGAACACAGCTTATCCAGAGGGAACTATAGCAAAAGGGATTTTTGGAGGCAAAAAAAAGACTATGAAAGACGGCAAATATTTTCCCATGTCTGTTAATATTTTACCAAAAATGCCAAGTCCTATGAGGACAGGACTAAATGGATGTAATTATTTTAAGCTAAACACAAATAAAACAAAGATATTAGTATGTAAGTGCAAATTCAATACAATCCATCATCATACCTTGTTATGCGTCTGAGTTTGTCCAACCAGGATAAGGATATTTGACGAGATAATAGACAGGCAGAAATTGATTAGAATTATTGACCTCTCAGATCTGATGTACCTGTTAAAACAAAAAAAGAGAGGGTACAACTTTTCTAAAAGGAAAACAGCTAGTAAAAGTCATACAAAGCTTTGACGCAATTCTCGCATTAAATATTGGAGATACTCTGAAAGGTAAGCGCTCTCTTTCAAGTGCTCAAAAAGAGTATCATAGAGCTATCACGTTAGAAACATAGGAACTGTCATATTTTGATAGATATCCTGAAATTTTCTCTTAGTATCTTGGTATCTTGGTGTATCTTAATAATCTACCAATGCTTCTTTCAAAAACTGCTGGCAACAGTGTTCTAACGCCATACTGATAAAAACAGGTTTGCATGCATTCATGTCAGGAACTTCTTATACTCTCTGCTCATCCCTAGGAGTATCCACAGCTGGCATAGACTACTCACAACAACTAACTTCAGAAAAAATATGGTGATTTACATAAACAGAAGATCTGGTCCACAATGCATAAAAAAGATGCAGGTTGGGTGATAATACTATGGCAGTGCATTTTGAAACACATTATTGGGATAACGATAAAATTAATCTTGAAGTTCCAACACATATACAAAATAATTCATATTAAGAAACAATAATACTGTAATATCTTCATCTTCATAAGACCTAATGCCAAAAATAGCTAAGTTTGTACAGAAGCATTAAATTATAGCAGAGAGGTTCACACAGTCTCTCCTGCAAACTTACGATATTCACTTTACAAGTATGTTTTGGACGAAAAAGTCAAATATTCTTATCACGTACTTGCTTACAAGATGCAAATGTTCTTGTTTTTCTATACACAGCCTTTTATATGCTACAGGACAGGAAGAGAATGATTATGGTTTCAAGTGAAGTACCTTACTGACCTGATTTTCAGAGCTGCTAACGGAGTATATGTTGACTGCTTAAGTAAATGAAAGTTAAGGATGCTCATTTCCTCTGAAGACCATGCCATACGTTTGTATATTCTATGACCTATACTATATGCTTCTCTGTGGAGCTCAGTCAATATTGCTGTGTCCTCCTGAGCTGTACGCCTGCAGCTGACACTGAGGAGGTCACAACAATGGGCTCTGAACCCACGAGAAATGCCGAGCTTTGGACATGAAATGAATTTTAGTCCTTTTTGCTCAGCTATCCACTAAGTAATATAGCATTACATTTTTTAGTTAAGACGACAGAACAACCTGATACCACAATCTATATTTTTTGTTAAAATGTATCAATGTTGTTAAGGCTAGTTCAGTGTGTCTGAAAGCACATACAGAATGTCTAGTGCCTTTGTCTATATATACTGCTACTTTCTAACTTGTTAACTATTGATTCACCTGGGCCAGTTCCCAACACTGAGTATCTATGGACTACAAAGGATCTTAGGGAATGAGTAAACACAGTGCAAGCAGGAACTCACAGCATTGACTTGAGCTAGGAATGTTTTAGTTTTTCTGCCAGCCTGCTGTTGATGAAGGGAAGGGAAGGGCAGGGCAGGGCCGGGAAAGGAAGAGAAGGCTGAATAATTGATTGACACTGAATTTATTTTTCAGTTGGAATTTTCAGTTGGGGGAATCAAATCAATCAACCATAAAAGAACATTCACGCAGGCCTTCTTTGGACCAGAACACCTCTACCTCATATCACTTCTAAAAAGGCCTTGCCATTCAGCAGGAAGGTGGATGTTCCAAAATATAAATACAGACATAGGGTCAAAATATCAAATTTCTCCCTACCCCTAGATTTATAAAACTAAGCATATATACATGTAAGTTTCAGTGTCTATCTTCTCCCTATAGTTCATTACTATGTCCTTGTGAGAAACATTTGGAAGGCATATTTTAGCAATTCAAATGATAAGCCACTCAGTTGTCATAATACTTATCAAAATATCTCACCAATTGAATACAGAGATCTATGTGAGTTATCTTTTCTTCAGCTGGACGCAGAACCGAAATTAAGTCCATAACATATCACACAAATTTTAACTCAGCTTGGAAGTTACCACAATCATAGAATCATAGAATCAATGACTGGTTTGTGTTGTAAAGGACCTTTAAAGATCACCTAGTTCCAACCCCCCTGCCATGGGCAGGGACACCTTCCACTAGACCAGGTTGCTCAAAGCCCCGTCCAACCTGGCCTTGAACACTGCCAGGGAGGGGGCAGCCACAGCTTCTCTGGGCAACCTGTGCCAGTGCCTCACAACCCTCATTGTAAAAAACTTCTTCCTTGTATGTAATCTAAATAATGAAGGAAGCCAGTTCCACTGAGCATGACAGCATTTCCATCCAAGTGCTAAATATATCAGGGAGTGCAAAAATAACACTATAATTCTTCAGATGGGAATTATATCCTGAAATACTCTCATTCTTAGTTTTGACAGAACCGATAATTCTTATACTCTTTTTATTATAACTTATGTACCTAGATATTCTATATTTCTTATATATACATCCAATCTTGTGCGTCTCTGTGGCTACATAACAGAGTGAAAGAGAAAATGGTGTAAAATGATCCAGCTTCTTCTAAATGTAACATTATATCTGTTGATTTTAGATTACTCTAAAAATTGTTATTTTCACTGTGTATTTCTTCTTACTTGCCTAAAAACCTTTTTTTTTTTTATTATGGAAAACAGAACCCATGTTTGCTTAAAAAAAAAACACCTATTAATTTATGTGACTTTTTCTTTTCTATTTCTTCTACACTAACACATCATTCTATTTCTCATCACTTCTCAAATTAATTTTCTCCACAAATATCTATTGTGCTTTTGAGTCAATCCAATATTTTAATACAGTAAACTCAAGATGAAAAGAAAGTCTGTTACTGAAATGTACCACCACACTATTTGAGACTACTTCATTTTGTGGTCTTTGTTTAAATTTATAACAGAAGTGGATAAACTCAAAATCAGTTGACTGAACCTCCCTAAATCTGCAATATCTGATGTGGCTCTTTGATATGTCTTTTTTATCACATAGAAGTTTTGTTTTCAAATGTAAATGGAGGAAAAGCATTCCAAGGTATAGGCCAGAAGCCTCACATGAAATATATCATATAAAAGAAATCTGTGAAATGTTTATTAGCACTATGAATAGCCCACTGAAAAAGCAATACCATTCACACTGAAGAGCAGAAAGAGTGAGTTATACCGTCACCAGTAGGCCAAGAGAGTAAGACTAATCGATCACAGCAACAAAATTAGGCATCAAAACACGCACTACATTTTGCTGTTTTTTCCTTTTCCAAATAACAAATGTTGCCTCTAATTCTCTCTTTAAATTTTAATTCAACTAAATATAACTACGTATTCACATTCAGCTTTGTCAATCCATTACATACCTCCATAGTGCTGCATAGACAACGGCTAGGGTGATCAAGGCCAAGCATGAAAGACCACTGCCTACTATTAAGGTCACTGAGGGTGTACCAGATGATTCCATGATCTGTAGGTTACAACAGATAATCATGAAGGAAGCCATCCTCCAGCAATTAAAACAATAAGTCAAAAGACAAAAAAAGCAATAAATGCAAAATGATAAAAGCAACCACGCTGTGACAGATAGCTTCAGTAATATTACTCCTGAAGCAGAAATCAACTTACTTCTGAAACTGATCCATACATAACTCTGAGATCTGTTTAATTATTGATACGTTCCTCAGAGGCCTTCGAGCTTTAAAATGCCTTACAACACCCGCATAATATTTTGAAAAATAAAGAAAGTAGTAATATTACAATGCAATAGTAGACTATGACAGTTAAAATGAATTAAAAGATATATTTCTCTTGAGAAACAGCAATATTTGGAATTGTGTATTAAACAGCTTGGCTTCACTGCTATATATTAAAGATCATCGAGTAATTTGTCCCAGAGTTTGTTTCATGCTTGTTGCAGAATTACCAAACTTTCTGACTTTTAATAACTTTCACTTCAATCCACTGTTCCCACACACTTAATTTCCTTGGGCCTCTGATTGTCTAGAAGGAATGGCAAGGTACCTATGGCAAAAATATCATAAGCCTTCCGTAAAGAAGCTGGAAATTTAGAACTATTTGCTTTATTGTGTGCATGAATAAAAAATTAAAATTAATAAATGACCTTGAAAACAAACTAGCTTTCCCTGCTGTAAAAAAAACTATTATCAGATACCAGGTAAGGTTTCTCCTCTGGGTGTACATGTGCTCATGTTCTGAAACAGACATGGTATATGCTAATACAAATGGAAAAAATTTAGATCTAAAAGTTTGAAAGGATGATGTGCCTCATTTGCCAAAATGCTTTTCAAAGCCTCAGGGATTTATTGTAAATTATATTTTACCAATATAACTTTTGTCACCCAAAGAGGAGATAAGACTGATGTACTTTTAGGCCAGATCTCAGGCAGAAAGTAACATTTTATTTCAACCACTTTGTTCCAAACTGATCTACTTTGCTGTTAAAAAGAGTCTGATCACACGCTTCCAAATCTAGGAAAACAAAATTATGCCTTAGCAGGATAACTTGACAAATATTTGCTTTTTGGCTATTTTTACATTCAGTAATACTGGCAGTGCCTGGTTATACAGTTAATCTCTTTTTCTCATGCAAACTTAGTTATTTTTCTTACATCACACCAACAGACTACACAGAAAATCTGTGCTGAAAATGTCCAATGCAGATCTGCAATCTGTTTAACTACAGTATCTAGGGTTTTCCTACCAAGAGCAGTAATAAAGCCCTGTACGTTCCCCTGGAAAGGCTTGCAACCTTTAAAAAGCTTGTTAAGTTGGTAATTGTTCGATACAAAAGTTTTCAACACGTTTGCATCACGATTAGAAGGCTTTCTCTGAAAAATCCCGAGTTGGAGAACACGCGAATTTCACCAGGTTTTAGTTATATCACAGAATCGGGAATTCATTTCTCCAAGATGCTGTAGACACCAGGAGACTTAACATTTGCCTACCTGCAATATTAAACAATTCCTCCACGCAACCTCTGAAATATAGCTGAGAGCAAAGCTCGACTTCCCCCTTCCCCAGCCCCCCCACTATTGCCTTTTGCATTAAAGCTGGATATCCCCCCCCCCATTCCCCCCCTCCTCTTTGTTACTTACTATTTCTCTAGGTTGCTGAGCCAAAATGGCGAAGGTAGAGAGACGATCACATAAGCATTTCGTGTGGGATGCATCGGTAAGCACAGTTTTACATCCCTGGGTGGACCAGGTTCCCAAAGAGTCGTTCCTGCAAAGGAGAGAGAGAGGGGGGTGGGGGGGGGGGGGGGTACGTGTGGGATCACAAAGCCGGGGCAATGACTCCTGGCGGCCGGTCCGGACCCGCAGCGCGCTGCCCCCGCCGCGGGGCTGGGGCGGGAGCGGACCCCGCGGAGCTGTCCGGCGCGCCGGTGCTGACGGCCCCCGCGCCGCGATGCGCCGCGCCGCGCCGCGCCGCGCTGCGCGGAGCCCCGCCAGCCGCGCCGGCAGCCGCCCCCTGCGCTGCCAGCCACCTCCGAGCCTCACCAGAGCACTGCGAAAAACTCATCGCGGGAAGAGGGGGAGGCTTCTCCTCTCTCTTTTTTTCTTTTTTTAATTTTTCCTACCAGCTGTGTTTCGGGCCCTTTTGTAAAAAATGTGGTGGTCGGTAGTTGTAGTGCCTTTTCTGTTTTTTTTTTCTCTCCCCCCCCCCCCCCCCCCCCCCGTGTGTGTGCGGCTAGTTTAAAGGCAGATGGTTCTCAAACATCTGTCTGGGTCATGCCACTTGGACTGGGAGATGCCGGATCTTCTGTTCCGATGGCTATTTTTGCTGAGGATTTTTGGTTTTTTGGCTGTTGTTTTTAGTGATCAGCCTTAGAAATTTCACCCTGGAAACGGCAGCGTCAGATGCCTCCAACTCTCGCCTTAGCTCCAGCAGAGGGGTGGATTTCAGTACAGCAGCACACACCACCAAAGAGACACGCGAGTTCGCCCTCCAGACATCACTCAGTCAACTCGCCTTTCCCTAGCTCCCTCCCCCTTCCTGATTTCCTTTTCTTGGGGTGGCAGCACCGCGCTAACCCCAAGCCAAAGCAATCATTTGCTGGCACATTTCACCAGCCGCCCCTAAACAAAACAAGATGATTAACACGGCCCCCGAATTCAATTAGACATTCAATATGCTAATGCGAGGTCTGAAACCCACCCCAGCAGAACAATAAAAATGGTATCAACCCACGTTTTCTTTGTGCGTGCAAGGAGAGGGAGAGACAAAAAATCATCTCTCCCTTTTCCTGAACTGCAGTGGGGGGGAAGTAATTTCTACAGGAAAAAGGGGGTGGTTTCAGCTAAACCAAACCTATTCTCTTTACATATGTTATGTTTAGAGAACAACAATGGGTTTCTTTCTTCCTTTTTCCCCTCCTTTCACATCCAGGGAGCAACTGCAGTGATTCTGCTGCCAGCAGCAGCGTGAGCGCTATCTATTCCTGTCCATTTCACCTCAGGTCACTAAATGACTTGAAAAAAAAGAAAAACGAAGGTGGAAGAAACAAGGTGGGGGAATAATAATTTCCAGTCCCTGTGATCACCCCGGCTTCACCTCTTCTGCCTCAACAATCCACCTTTGTGAGTGATTCTATATGCCAGGACACTCATGCAAAGGCAATTTGTTATCCCAGTCCCGCTCTCAGAATGCAGTTCACCCCAGCCCACCTCGGCATTTTGCGCCACTGGTTTTTGAACACACACCAGATGTAACCCTTACACACTATTGTCTTCAGAACAGTGTCCTGTAATAAACAAAACAAACAGCAACTAAGGGGAACAATTGTGAGAAAATCACCAATTCTTCAAGCCACTAAAGATGTCTGTTAGCTTTCCTTCACAAATGGTGTCATTTAGAGAGCCACAGGCTAAATCAACACCCATTTTGAAAAATATAGTTACATATTCTAAATTCCAAAGCATTATCTTCTGGATAACTTAACCAATTTATTTTATTAGCTTTCCTGTCTCTTATCTTATTGTGACACATAGTTATGGCCAAATGAAATGCATTTATCTGTGCTGATTAAATATTAAAGAATGATAGCTTAAGAGAAAATGACATGTTTTAAAACAAAAGGATGGTATTATTCATCTTGAGAATAAGATTTAATATATTGCATTCACCCTATGTTGAAAAGCACTGGATACACAACACACACAGTTATCACTAAATCCTTGCAGATGGTGTCCAATGCACAGTTAGACAAGTTCTAATTATAAAAGGTAGACAACCACAGAGATCAGTTTAATTTAAAACGAAACATCTGTTACAATTATAACTGTATTTAAATTAGTGTAAATCATGGGCTGTCCATCAGGGTTAGAGGGGCTCATTCTGTTCTTCGAGTCACTTGTGCAAATACAAAATTCCAGTCATACATAAGCTTAGCAGTTCGCTGTTGTACTATGTCACCAGGTATTACAAATAGACTAGACGTTTTGCAAAGCTTCTTGAATATTACCGAAAATTTTAGTGGAATTTACAAAAGCACTCTGAAATGAAGAAAGTGCTCTAATTGAATTTAACAATAAGACATCCATTGACACAGCAGGATCAGAGTCACTCTAATATGGACAACTTAAATTTCGCTATTCATTTATTCAGTGACAAACTTCAATTTCTTGCCTAACAACATTATATTCGAATACACAACAGACAAAAATTTTGTGATTAAATATGGTCTATCTCCCTCTTCTAACCTATGCATTTAGAAAAAAAAAGCCTCACTAATAAATATATTTGTAGCCTTTTGAAATGGTGGCTGACAGAAGTTGTGCAGAATGTTATACTAAATCCACGAAGGAGACAGAATAATGAGCAAAATCCAGAATAAAAGTGTAACTGCAATTTGTTGCGTGATGTTTATATGCCTGCAGAACAGTAAATGTATGATTACTATCTCACTCAGAGATGCTGGACATTTTGACTTGTCAGCATAAAATCAGTATTTGGTTTTAGGTATGAAGTAAACAGGAATGGAAATATGGAGCTAAACCAGATGTATTATACTTAGTACATCTCAATGCTACACTTCTTATGAAGTCCTCCATCTGTGATCTGTCCCTCTTACAATACAACTCTTCTGGGCCAATCAGAATCTGTGCTATATTTGGAAGTTTCATTCCTTTTTGGTATGATTGTCTTTAACTATGTGTCTAACATTTAGGGTTATCCTATGAATATGCAAGAGGGCACCTATTTTTCCTGTGGATCTTTCTTATTATGCAGAAAGCTATAAAGGAGTGACAGGTACTATTAACACATGTTCTATTTATATCAAGGAAAATTATCAAATTGAAAATACGTAGCAAATATAGATGTAGGTTCATGCCCATTATTGGCAATTTTGTACTGTTCCACCGAGCTACAGCTGATTTAATCAACCTGGCAGTATTTCCATTATATAAGCAAAGGAATTCCCAGGAAGCATAGATTCACCATTGCAGATCCTGTGTCATCCTGCAGCTGAGGCAGAGGAAAAAGTAGGGAAAGCAGGGAAGTAGGGAAAAGGTCTAAGTGGAATGTAATTTGGGACCACGGATCTATGGCTAATATGGCATAAGCACCAAAAAAACCTCAGCTTCAATATTTGCCTATGAGTGTGTCCTTCTCCGGGTAGTTTTACAGTTAGAGGAATGATGGGGTGTCTTTCCAAATCCCTTTCAGAGTTTAATGTAAACTTCTTAGTTCTAATCAAGAACTGGGAACATACTGTGCAATGAGAATGATGGCCAAATGATGTACAGAATAGTATTCTAATTGCATATGATATAGCAGAAATAATGTAATTTTTACTCTTTATTAATTTATTATGCAATATTTTGTGATATATAAATGATGATCACTACTGAAAACAATGATATGGCTGTCTCAGATATTGAAATGGAAATGTAGTTCATAGGATAGGAGCATTTTTGTAGAATGAAAGATTCATTCACAGACACAATGGCCAATCTGACACAGACTGATGATCAAGCCACATTAGATATGCTTGCAACTACTTTTCCCTTATTTTGCAGGATTTTTATTGGCATCATGACATGGTTTACCACTTACTATTGACGTATTTTATTAAAATTAATAATATATGTCTTACTAATAGCATTGCTTTATCTACTTTAACGTATTGACGAATAAAAATCAGATACGACATTGCTGTCAAAACCACTCAGTAAAGGACTTCACCTCATATTGTACACTGTTGACCTTATTAGTTTATTTTGAAGATTTTTTTTCAAATGAAAGATTTTTTTGGGAGGGAGATGCTGTGACATGGAGAAAAAGGAAGTTAACAATACTGTTAACTATTTTCTCCATACTGGCAACTAGTGATCCAAGTAGTTGCTTCAGTTTTGATCATCATGAACAAAGAGTTAACATCTTGGCTACACATATTACTTACTTCAGTAATTTCCTTAATGATTGATATCTGTGGCTAAAGTAGTATGAGAAACCTTTTTGACCATTAAGTTACTTAAATAACAGTAAGAAGTTGTTAATTTAAGTATTTAATAACAGTTTTGTAGAAAGCAAACTACATAGAAGTTAAGGAATTATATTATTATTTCTCCTGAGATAATTTTGATTCTCCTCACTTCTTGGGTGTGTTCATTATTATACATTTTTTCTGTTCGACTAGGTGCTCTATTTCCATTAGGACAGACTTTGGTATTCCAACTCTATTCTCAGAAAAGAATGACATATAATGATGAGAAGCATAGGGAAAATGCAGACATAAGAATATTTTAGCCTAGCAATAGGAAATAAGCTCATAGCCCTTGTGAGTAGCAGATTACGTACATTGTTGTGCCTGTTCAGATGTGCTGCTTGGCACATTAGTGAAGATAAAGTCCTTCCAACACCTGCTTACTTCTTTACACCTGGACCTAAAATCCCAGGGAAACCATAGGGAAGGCTCAACTGCAGCAGTCTCCTTTCAGATGTGAGTGTCCATATGTCTGAGACATGACCTAACTCTTAGTATGCATAATTTCTACTGTGATCACTCTTCTCCCTACCAGCAGTATATGGCAACATCTGGTTTATCTCCACAGTTTTTCCTAAAGTGAAATAAAAAGAAAGAAAAGAAAAACCCAACCAAGTCCACAGCACAAAGATAAGCTGGATAAACACATTTTGCTGACTAATGTCACACACAAAACTGTAGGTTAACAAAGTATTGTTTATCCTGAAATTGTTAATATGATTAACATTATGTCATTATGACTTTGGGCTTTTTCCCCCCCTCGCACAATTTAGAAAAACTGATGCATGAAATCACGGAAAGGAAAAGAAATAGAATGGACAAAAATAACTGCCTTATGACTACATGTCTAAAATACTGCAAATGTCCCCAGAAGGCTGTCTGAATTTGTGTGGTATCCAAAGAAAAAGCTGGGTTATGAATACCCTGCATTTGGGTCTCCAACCAGAATATTATGGGGAGTTCATTGTCCTAAAGAATAAGGCCACTTCTCAAATTCAGGCATTGAGTTGCTTATTTTTCCTCAATGACATATTTGTGATTTTTTTTTTGTTTTGCCAAAGAAAGTAGAATTCCTTGAAAAAATAATTTTCTTGCCAATCTTTATATCAAAAATAAATCCTATTTGAATAATTTTTTTGTAAAACAAATATGCATCTGGGCTGGAAACCAAGTTTTATTCCAATGTGATTTAAACCAGATGAGATGTTAAGCCCCTTAAAGTAGGTTTTGTAACAGAGACATTGTAGTTGTAAGCACACATTGTTACGTTAACTTTCAAATAATGTGCAGCTCAGAGAAAGGTCTGAGGGAAGATCAAAAACTGCCTTGGTTATCAGATTGACTACTATATACAAATGATTCATCAAAGGGGGAGCTATGGAAGTGAGTATAAATGCTTGGGGGAATATTTTATTACTCTTTATAATTCTCCTGTCCATACAGTTTAGAGCGTGATCTAGCGCGCAGTGTGCCTAAGCTGTGCTGTAATCAATAGTTGCCCTGTTATTAGCATACTGCAAGTCCATCAAAGTGGAAAAGGAATAGAAATTCTAAAGGACTGATACGATAAAAATGGGATGAGACAACTAGGAGTTTCCTGCCTCCTGCTGCATAGTTCTTGATCATTGGTGCTCTGTACCACTGCTATAACACAGGATTATTGTTATTAGAGTTGCAATATCCATTCATGTTTTTTAATAACACCAGACAAACTCCAGTTGTTCAAGTCTGTTTCTGTGTTTCAAGGAGCCTAATGGATGGACATTTGAGCAAGAGCACTCTTCCTCCTATCTCAAGACTATACAGAAAATCTAAGAGGATGAATATTGGTGCATCACAAAAATTGAGGGAAAGGGAGACAAGCTGCTTTCAAGCGCTTCATCTCTGTCTGACCTCGTTGATGTTTTCAGAGAAAGTAACATAGGTAGAAGTACTGGGCGTTCCTGCTATGTACACAATGCCAAAGAATGTAAGTATCTGTTCAGGATTTATGAGAACTGTGACTTTTTTCCCCATGGACCTCCAGAATGAATGGAGCAGACAAGAGGCCACACTTTCCTTCCAGGATATCTTGTCCCAAGATGATGATTTCCTAGAAACTGCAGGAAGTAACGGATGGATACTTCTTCTTTTCATTAAAAAAAAATAATTGAAGCAAATTGATCACCTCTCCTACAAATTCTACTGTGAATTGCTGTCTCTCTTCCTTCTTCTGTCTGTACTCTAACTTTGTATTTCATTTCAGTACAGCTTTGCTGAGTTTGCTCACTGTGAAAGGGACATACACCTAATAATGCTGAATGGCCAAGACAACAAGGATCATGTTACATTTTGCAGGCATACATTACTTAACTATAGGTATGTTTAGAGATTGGGCTCTTCATTTATGTTGCTGTATGAGGTATTTGGTTTCTTGGGGCAAAGCCATTTAAAGACTTGCTGTGTTAAAATGTATATTCTCATAGTTTGCGGTAGTGAGCTTAGCAGCATTTTGCATCTGTATAAAATTGCTCAGTTTCCACTAGGTTAATTTTATAGGATAATATTATCAGATATTTAGCAGAAAAAAAAAGATAGACTTCCACAAATATTTTTGTTAGATTCCACCCCTCGTGAAATCAGTAAAATCTTTCATATTCGTTTGTTCAGACTGTGTAAATATTTGTGTAGGTTTATGGTGATCTAAGAAAATACTGTCACATAGTGTTTTCCCAATGATCAACCTGTGAAATCTTTCACACTGTACTATTATTCACAAGGACTCTTAGCAAAAAGGATCCTTGTAAACTGTACTTTGCCAGAGGCTTGAAAAGATTAGGGGCTCAGAAGTTTATCCTGGAAACTAAGAATTTCAAAGCTTGGATCAGAGTTGTAGCTGTCGTTAATGTTTCTTTCAAATGACAAGATTAGCAATAAAGCATAGTATCATTATTTTAAGTTTCAGGGCCAGCTATGGCCAGAAGGGAGAAGAGCAAGTGTGAAGGGGAATTGATGAGGGGAAGAACAGAGGCTAGGCTTCCACCATGGTTACTGCTACAACATCCTATGCTATTCTAGATTGAATGGCCAGACAAAACTAAACAGTACATGTCCAGCCTCCTCAGAGAGTGCTTTGAATTAGACTCCAGAGGTGCCAACCATGATGTAGGAAGAAAGTTAAACCACAAGATGAAAATGGCAGAAATGTTAAGTGGTCAGGCACTGAAATGATGCTCATTGCCCTGGTAACACAAAAGAGAGCTGAGCTGTCTTTTGGAGCTATATTTGTACATGCTACCTTTCAAAATCTGAAGTTAGGTTTCACATCAAAGATGTTCAATGGAAAGTCCCCATTTTATCTAACAATTCAGTGGCTGTGAGATAGAAGAGGCGAGTTCAGTTTCCTTCCCTGCGTGAGGTGCGTTGAATTGATATTTTGAAGCAGATGACCTAACCCCAGACTACCATATATGGTGGTGTGATAGTACCCTCACTCCTTGCTGAAGCAGGTGCACAGTGAACACAACTATGCACTGGGGCAGAAGACGAAGCAAAGTACGGACTTTGTAGCCATACTGCAGGAACACAGGGATTGGCACCTGCATTCCAGTTTCTGCTCCATTCAGTATTACTTATTCATCAGATTAAGTCATCAAACATCAGTGTCACATGTTCTCTGGAGATCCTCAGGTTTCATACATGTTGCTTCCCATCTTAGTTGCATGACTAAGAACTCTGCTGGTTCAGCTTCTCCTCCCCTGGATCCTGTGATAGCATCTGCTGCTCCTACACAATCCTACTGTGTATCCTACAACTCTGTTACCTTTGGGCTCTCTGCAGACCGTGCTGTGGAGCTATGGCAACAGGAGCTAAGTTGTCAGAGTGTCCAATTTTATAGATAGAAACAAAGACATTTTTCTGTCCGATTACACTTTGAAAACAAACTTAACTCAAGTCAGACTGAGATAAAACAAACAAACACAAAAAGTAGGACATGGTTAAAAATTTTTACAAAAGACACTAACAAAGAAATAAAATAAACATGACATTTGCTTTACTGACACTGAGGTTATGTCAAGCAGTATGTCTCCCCTTTTATCCAGATGTTATCCTGCAAGATTTCCTGAACATTCAGTTTATAAAGAGTTCTATTTTCTGTATACATTAGGCCTCAGGTTATGTCCTTTGTGTTGTGTAAGACACTTGCTTTGAATAACCAGTTCTCTTTTGTACATCCTCCTCAGGAGTCTAAACAGATCTAATCTGTTTTTTTCTCAAATGGATTGATTTCTTTCTTATTTGTGTGATAATGTGGCCATCTCTCTTAATTAAAATAAGTATTTTATTTTCTTCCTTAGAGATGTCTCATTGTTAGATCAGATGTTATCTTGTGTACCTCACTGGCCAATTAACAACTGCTTCAATAAAAGTAATGCTTATCTCCCTATTCCCTCTTTGGTGAGTCAGAGTGCACCCTGACTGAACCTGCATCAGATCTTTTATTGCTATCAGCCTGCACATTAAAAACACATTTGACACAGATACCTCAATAGGAAAAAGGCATGTAGCTTGCTATTGGCTTTTGACTGAGATCAGACGCATGGTAATTAGATCGTTTGGGGTGACAAGGGGTTTGTAGTGACTTGGGCATGAACTGATGCTTAACACCTTCAGTTGGATATCTTTTCTTCAGTGAAAACCTTAACTACAGACTGTAAAAGTGAGTAATCTTTCCCTTTCAGGCAATCAATATTTAGTTCTAATATGAAAGAATAAGGCTAATGGTGAACAGAGGGAATAAGAGAATCTTCCTTATTCCAAAATGCCCTGCAGCCTGGAGATTAGGTCATTCCTCCTTAAAAGGTTCTGAATTTTGCAAGCACAGATGAGACCTCACAGTTGCTAAGTCTCTCCTGTCCTGGATGAATTATCTAACCATTGAACTATTGGACACAAGAACTACAGTATAGGTATTCATGTGCATGCTGTCCATGTTTTATGTAGCAGCCAATTCACCGCTAAGTCAAGGCCACAGTCAAGAATGACAGAGAGATGACCTGTTTACATATCTTGATGAGAGTTAATGCTGAAGTTCTTCTGAGCATATTAGAATGAAGCCTTCATGCCCAAGCAGCTTGACATAAAACACATAAGAACCTCTAGATTTAGGATTCTTCAGAGTCATACGGTAGCTGGAAAGGAGGTCTGACAAAGTCCACTAAGGATTGAGGTACCTATAGTGGCATGTGTCTGCCCATCTCATATAATGACCAAGACTGTATTAAAATGGGGCAATGCAACCAATCTATGCAAGCAGTTTGAGATGCAGTGACTTTGTATATGTCTAGCTGATAGCAAATGTAATGCAACACAGCTAAACACAAAGCTTTCTTACAGTATTTTTTACCATCTGATTAAGAAACAAAACTACACAAGCCAGATGTTGCTAAAGCTGATAGAGGTAAGCTGTACATTGAAAACTCAGAACTAACTTCTGTGATATTATAAAGTAATGGATCTTTTTGTCTCAAAAATTTTCACTTTTTTTTTTTTTTGTAAGATGCGGGAAGATCATTGTGATTACAGCATCAAATAAATCCAGGTACGGATTTAGGAAACAGAGGGTTTTTTGTTAAAAAGAATATCTAAAAGGCACCTCCTTCATATGTACTTTACACTCTTCTGAGCCGGTCTTAGCCATTTTGTTCTTGCCTTTCAGTAAGGCTTATTATCTTAGTACTTATTAACATTGGTCCTCAGCTTCCAGATGCAAAAAGGTTTGAACATAGCCACTTTGGAGTGCAGTTATCTGAGATATTGCACATCTGAATCTTTCTGAGTGGCTATATTTACTGACCAACTGTCCATTAAAGTAAATTACACCTAATTGACATGCTTTTTAATACCACTTCACACCTATGTAATGGCAGTGTTGCCTAAAAACAAACTCAGCTAATAATGACTATTTCTGGAGATAACATCTAAACAGTTACACTGTTTTTTTACTAGGAGTGACAAGTACAGGGGCTAGAAGAACAATGCGCTTCACACTAGATCACAGCAGATGAAAACAGATGCTTCCGAATTTCATCTGGAAAATGATGAGAAAAAGAATGAGGATCTGCACTGTGCCATGTGTGGACAGTGAGCTTTATGTACCAGGGATAGTGCTGACTCCATAGTATAAGGGCACGTGTTGCAGAAGAGGCCACTGTGGTACACCATGTCCAGTGGATTCTGTGAAGATGCTCTGAATTTGATACGCACATTTGCAATATGTCTGATGCATCCATAACACAAGAGACAATTTGTATTTGAAACAACCATATATCTGGAAGTCCCAGAAAAAATTACTGAACTGAACAGTGGCAATACAGGATTGAAGTCCTCTTACTGATCTGGTAAATCCATTTCAGCTAGTCAAATGTCAGCTAGATTGTGTGTTTAGACAAATGTGACTGCTGGCATTAAAAACTATATAAATTGGTTAAGAGGTTGGATAAGTGCTTTTATTTTACAGTCTGAAAAAAAGGATAAAGGAGCTGTAGGGGAGTATGCACCTTATCTAGATACCAAAAAAAAAGCTTGTCTGAACAAATGTGAAAAGCTTACTAGTCTATCTACTTTCTTCCACGTACCAAGAATATTTTTTGCTTTATGTGTGGCTTCCTTGTGCAAAACAGCACAAGAATTCCTGATGCTCTGCAGGAGCAGGGTTTGTAATAATGGGCTTGTCTTCTGTGGACTGACAAAGCTGGTGTACTCTTCCGCCTTCAGGAATGGTAGAAAACGACATCTTAAAGTTTCCCAAAATAATCAGTGATAATACACTAATGGTCTACCCACACTACATAGCACCTTTCATCTGAAAGCCTTAAAACAGAGATGGACAGTGTCATCCTGAATCTCAACATGAGGCACAGGAAAATGAAGACATATCCCTAGGACTCCAGGCCAAAATAAAAATATGAAAGTAAATTATTTCTAGGCTCAAAAGAAAATGCAATCAAATACCATGCTATATTTATTTCCTTCCATTTCCCTATGGAGGCCACATATACTATTTTTGATGCTTACAACATTATATCATATAGAATATTGAAAGTGTACATATCTAAATACATATACAGTAATATTATTCAGTTAATGTTGAAGTTTTTGCAGTATGGAATTAACTCTCATTGTCATGAAAGGCATATCACAAGCTGTCTGTCTGTCTGTGATATGTCACGTAGATGTGGCACGCTTTACTTGAAAACTCCAAATCTGAAACGCCTTTACCTTCAGTCAGACATAGTGTCAGAAGTAGAAACTGCTACAGCATCTTTTTACAGCTTGAAGTAATTTGCAGTCTGTTATGTTCTCACACTACTTGATGTTTTTAAAGTGCAATAAATAAAGAATACAATTAATTTAGATTACACTACTCAATCTGAATTATATACAGACTACTTAGTACATGAAGCTTATTAGCTAGAACATATCTCCTAGAAATCACAGAATGATGACTGCAATTGCATTCATTGTCTGTGCATATATAGTATTCAGAGAATGTCACGAATCCACTTCATGTCAGTGCATGATGTATATTGATTGGACCTGTCAACTTCAATGGAGTGTCCTCAGTATAACTCACATCAGAACCTGGCACTATATTTTCATCTCTCAGACAGCTAAATGATATCTAAAATTGCATATGAGCAAACATCTTTCTATTGACTATGCATTGGAGAAAACTTATGCGTATATTTTAGTCCATAGATACTAGAGTATGTCAAGTGCATGATGTGTTCTTCAGTTATATTAGTTTTCGGTAAGAGTTTGGAAATAGCAAAACAGAAAATATGACTACGCCACTCTAAAAAAGTCTATGGTATGCCCACATTTTGGATGCAGTATGCAGTTCCGATCTCTTCCTAACTCAAACACATCTAGTGGAACTGGGAAAGCTAGAGGGAAAGGTGACAAGGTGACAGCATCTGTGGGACAGCTTCCATGAGGTAAGTCTCTCTGGTCTGGGTAAGAGATGGTCAAGGGAGGTCTGATAAAGGTCTCTGAGAGTGCCATGTTGAAAATGAACCAGAAATAATTGTTTTTGTTATTCCTTGTAATATAAGATCTAAGGGCATTAAATGAAATTATTAGGCTGTATATTAAAAACAAACAATAGGAGGCATTTTTTCTCACAGGGCATAGTTAAACTGTGGAAATCATTGCCACTGGAGGTTATAAATGACAGAAGATTATGCAAACTGAAAGAGCGATTAGATGAATTCACAGAAAAAAATTCTGCAAGACTACAGCACACAAAGATAAAAAGTCTGACTGTTCATCACAAACCTGTTGGAATTTGGAACGCATACCAGGGGAATTTCTACTAAATGAGTACATTGTTCTTAAGCATTCTTCCAGGCATCTGTTAACAGCCCCCGTGGCAGGCAGAATGCTGGGGCTAGATTAATCTGTTGCCTGTTCAGATCAGCTTATACTTTAACTATTATTCCTGATTTAAAGGTTTTGCTTTCAGTTTAATTACATCTCAGATTGCTGTTTTTCCCCTATTGCATATGCATATCAAACCCAAAACATACTGCTGAGACAGCAGTATCTTAGCTGAGCCTCAATATAATGTTGAGGTACTATGACATCCTAAATTTACAAATTAAATTTCTTGGCATCACATAAGTGGACATTGAATAGAATTAAATTTTTATTGCTTTGCATTAACATTTTATCTCATATGTGAGAGGGTTTCTTATTTCCTTAATTTTATAGTAGAGATTTTACAAGTGTACTGACATCTGGAAATATTTCATATCATTCTATCAAGATAGATAGAATATCTATATGTGTATATATATATTAGACATAGATAATAGGTATTGCAATGGTGATACTTGTTATTGTATCTCATTTGATTTTTATACACTTCATAAGGTCTACTTTTAGATTTACCCTAACGATGGCTTCACACTTCTTATTCTGTGCAGGAACTTAACTGTCAAAACACTTACAAGAACTTTTGGTTCTTTTCTTCACAATGTTGCCTTTCTCTGTATAAAATTATACCTCCTGACCCTCAGAATGGTCAAGTTTCAATCCCAAGCCGGTAACATCTATTCTGTATTTAAAAATGTCACTGCTTTTAAGTCCAATACCTAGCAGTCCTGCAGGGCTAGAGGCAATCTCTTGTAAAGGGAAAAATTCTCAGCTTTCCAATTGTACACACAGACCTTGCTTCTAACCCTGCAGGGCTGTCAGCTATGAAACTCTGAAGTCATGACATTTTAAAGGAAACGTATGGAAGAGTTATTTTATAGGAACAGAAAACCATTTTTAGCTTACTTTAGAAAATTTTTATTGCTCTTTTTGTTCTGTGCTTTCAGTGAGTAAGATATCTAGTTTTATAGGTGGATGTGTATGAAAATAGTACTAGTAAATGCTTTAAAGAATCTAACGTATTCTAAAAGTTATATGATATAAATTCATGCAAAGATGATAGCACTTGTGCAAAAAAGGAGGAACGAAACACTCAAGGTCAGCCATACAGAAACAACAGCCTCAGCTGCCACTTTTCATATGGTTGTGTTTTAATGTGTAGTGTCTTTTTATCTTTCAGGCCATCTCACATTAAAATTAATTAAAATGATTGCAGCACTAGTTGAATTAAGCCATCCTTCATTTTCAATGATATGTTAATTAATACCAGTATGTGATACAATGCAAACTGGAATTTCTTACAGATAACTATGAAAGAGTTAAAGCAATACTTTTACTAATACTGTAATTCTTGATGAAATGTTAAAAAGAAAGTCTGCTTTGGAAAAATATTAGTTCACTAGCTTTAAAACTGCAAATATTTTGCTGCTCCACAGTTCTAAGTTTCACAAATTTCCAATTTTGAACTTATTTAAATACTAAAACAATAAAAATTATTAGGTTACAAATGAATTAATTCTACTGAACAAATGTCCTTCAAAGTTTGGTTTGTTATTAACTTTGACAATTTTAACGCTGCAATAACATTCCATCTGTGACAAAATGATTTTAAAATTCAGATTTTTGGTGTTGGAAATTGAATTAAATAATGCCATAATCTATCGCCTCTCATGGTTCAGCATAATATTTAAACATATATAATTTCATATGCCAGTGATTTCAGCAGATTTACTCATGTACTTACTCAAAGGTAGTCACCTGCTCAAGTTGTAAAATCACAGCCACTTCCATCTCAGTATCACAAAATACCAGTGAACTCAGCTTCAGAACAGGCCTTTAAAGTAAGTAATGGTCACTGGTCACATTTTCCAGGTGGTGAAAATCTGTGCTACTGTACTAGATAATGAGAGCAGATCCTTCTACCCTTTAAACCATAACAATCTTAAAAAAGTGTAAAGACTACATATATTACATTGAAACTTAGGTTGTGGAAGATCTTTCTTCTTGAATTAATTATTCATTCAAATAATTGATGATTATAGTATCAATAAAGTTTGTATTAATAATTTAAATTATTATTCACTGATAAAGTCATACTACATCAAATAAAAAACTGTAAACAGATTTATGTTAATTGCATCTATTTTTGCAACACTTAGCAGAACTAGGAATCAATTCCAACTCAAATGCAAATAATAATTGTAATCACAGAAACATACTTCTCTATCAAAATATATTTTGAGCATCTCTCTGTATATGTAATGTAATTCCTTTCAATTATCAGCCTCTCCCCTTCAACTTCTAAAATAAAAATGACTGAGAATACACACTGTCATTGCATGATTTAAAACTATTTGCCTTTATGTTTCTCTAATACTACAGTTCCTAAGAGAAGTTACTTGAAGTCCAGAGTACCCATACAAGGTCATCAGTACGACTTGTACTGAATATCCAGGAAAAGATTCCCCTTCATTTATTTGTGACAAGATCCGAAGGCAATAAAATATTTGCTAGTAGTTGCAAAAAAAAATGCTTCTTCGTTAAGCAAAGTTCACGCTAAAGTTGTCCACTTAATGGTCAGTCACTATTGTTCAATGTCATTGGGAAAGGTATGTTTATTGGGAGAAATCCCAGTACAAGTCCTTGCAGAAGTCGGCAAACTGCAAGACAGACCATTCTGCAGCATGTCCTACCTGGGTACTGTAGCTCTTCCATGAGTGAAACCATGTGAAACTCATGAAACATTTCACTGCCCATGTGAAATCATTCAACTGGAGAGAGTTCCATGGAAGTAGCTACTAGAGAAATGGACACTTGCATTTGAGAGAAACTATTATTGATGCAGCTGCTATTGTGCTACCCATGGTGTAAAAGTGAGTAGTGTGGCACGGAAGGGAGGACTTCTTGGCAGGACATTGCTGGGGATACAACGATGAGGATGCAGATCATGAAGGACCATCACCAAGATATGGGAGCAGCCGGGAGGAAAAGAAACACTGCAGTACTTGAGCTGGGTGTCAGGAAAAAAAGGAAGCTTATTGCATAATGCCTGTGTGTATATTCTGTCCAACAAATTCTTTTATGTCTGTACAAAGCAGATGGCACTTTAATTAAAGGTTCTGTAAACTTTCCCAAAACAACTTTGTGATTTCTGTGTTCAGCATATTTATGTATCTCCCCCTTCAAATTAACAGGTTTTCAAATCATGCTAGTTTTGGCTGGTATAGAGTTGATTTTCTTCATAGTAGTTAGTATGGGGCTATGTTTTTGATTTGTGCTGAAAAGTGTGTTGATAACACAGGGATGTTTTTGTTACTTCGGAGCAGTGCTTACACTAGTCAAGGCCTTTTCTGCTTCTCACACCACCCCACCAGTGAGTAGGCTGGGGGTGCACAAGAAGTTGGGAGGGGACACAGCTGGGACAGCTGACTTCAACTGACCAAAGTGATATTCCATACCATATGACATCATGCTCAGCATATAAACTAGGGGGAAAGTTGGCTGGGGTGGGGCGCTGCTCAGGGACTGGCTGGGCATCGGTTGGTGGTGAGCAATTGTTTTTCATTTGCTTCACTTGTCTTTCTTGGGTTTTATTTCTCTCTCTTGTTTGTTATTTTCCTTTTAATTTATTGTTTTTATTTTATTTTATTTCAACAATTAAACTGCTCTTATCTCAATACATGAGTTTTCTCACTTTTACCCTTCCATTTGTCTTCCCCCACACTCTGCTGGTGGGGGAGTGAACGAGCAGCTGCGTGGTGTTTAGTTGCTGGCTGGGGTTAAACCACGACAGTCCTTTTCCTTCCCCTGGAAGGACTGCATAATATCGAGCAGTGTTTGGTAGATACTGGCCAGAGCCCAGCACAGCGTGGTAAGTTATGCGTCTTTGGAATAACCATGGCATTTTTTTTTTTTTCGAACATTCTGTCACTTCATCAGGATCCTGTAGTTGTTTGGGAGTGAAGTTCCACACCACTGGAAGTGAGAAGTTCTCTAGATACCTGCCCGTATTCTCCCACATACTGTGCCACCCACGACCATAATCTGCTCAGCAGTAACTAAAACATCACTGTGCTATCAACGCTGTTTTCAGCACAAATCCAAAACAGCCTCATACTAGCTACTAAGAAGAAAATTAACTCTGTCCCAGCCAAAACCAGCGAACAAATATTTTACCCTTATTTAGCAATGATGCGTGGGAGCTTCTGCTACACAAATGAACAGCAAAACCAGCACCACCTGCATGATGTTAATGTATGTTTTGGTCAAGCCTAAAGCGACTGTAGTATATACAAAGTGTGAAGGCAGAACTGAAGAATGGGATAAGAACATGAGGGAAAATTTTCTTGGACATGAAGAATAAATATTTAGAGTTTTATGATAAATAGGGTTAATACCAATTTTTGCTTGTAATTGTCTTACAAGCTTATGTTGAAGAAAGACATGTTGGTTCATCTACTACATTAGGAAATATTTCTGAGAGAGCTGTGGATGCCCCTGATTTTAGTATTTTCAGTAGTGAATGCAACATCTTAGCATATTTGATTTTTTCCCCCTTATAACAATTCTAAAAAGCATCAGATCCACTGAAAAAGAAAAAAAGAGTGTTCACACACAGAAAAAAATTTGCAGCAAACATTTCCTTCTGTACAAGATCAAATAATTTCTAGAAGGAGTTATAGAGTTATGTGCCTTTTTTGTCTGGAGCCAATATACTTTTTGGCAGATTTCTTCCAGCAGAATAGCAAATATTAAGGAGTATCTTTAAAAGTTAGTTAAAAAAATAACAAAAATATATGAATAGGAATTTAACTCAAATTATGGAAAACAGGTGTGTTCTTATGAACATTTTCCTCAAAACACTTTCTGATTTAAACATAAATTGATGTAGACTTTTAGTCAGCTTTGTAAAAATTACTTTAGAGAGAAAGGTAAAGATGCAAAAAACATTAGACTTCATTGGGGTTTCAAAAAACAGTCTGCCATTAAATCTCGTGTTTTCCTCTTGAAATTAAATTGTTTATATAGTATTTTTGTTCCTTAAATTGACAAAGCAAACCTTGATATACAAGATACATCACTGTTCTTAACTGAGATTCTGAGCATGCGCACAGTTGTGTATGTGATGTTATGCATGTAGGTAGTCCCATCTTCACATATAAGTTGTTGAAGGATCTGGTTCTAATACCACTGTGTATATGAAACCGTGGTTTTGCCAGCTGAAATGTAAACAACAATAGCAACCCAGCTGTAGGTTGCTCCTCCTGTGGATAGCGTCATAGAATTTATATACAAATTTGTCTGAGTATTTTCTGTAGACAGCAGAATCTGCTTCTTCATCTGTACTGGTGTTTACAGATTTTTCATCAAATTGCTGCCAGAAACTACAAAGGTCACATTAATTATTTTGAAGGTGTTTCTGGATATGTTGCCTCTGTGTTCATGAGGCAGCATATGAAATACTGCCGTAAGTGCATGTACTATAAGCGCTGTTTTCCATGACAAGTAAGTCATCATACTAACGACAGGAAGAAGTCTCCAGCTATCTTATGACTCCTACATTTTTCCTTTTACCAGTTATGGATCCTTTCATGAATGCGCAGTATGCTTTATATGCTGGAGGACTAGACTCCTTGTTTTAATGGTCCCTGTTTAATTTTGAGTAAATGAAAGGAGGTTGTTGGATGAAAGAAGAGACAGTATATAAAATTACCAAAGCTTTCTTTCGGAAAAGCAAATTCCTCACTACCTCCCAAGGGAATTATATGAAAAGCTCATGCAGACAGAATGTGTATATTTTTATGACTCAAGCTATGAAGTTACAGCCGCATAAGGTATTTCACTTTGTATTCACTATCAACCACAATTGCTCCCCTTTCCAGCTAATCTTTCATCTCTGCAGCTCCTCTTTGGAATCTCATTAGATTAATAGGTCACTAAAACATTGTTTGATCATATTTCTCAACAACCTTTGTCAGCTTATGAGTCAACCGTGCTACATATGAAAGCAAGATCACTTTTGCACTCACTTCCTCTAACATATTTTAAATATTTAATGTTAAGAAAAGATCTGTTCCTTCCCACATTCTCTTCTGTGTCACAAGGTAGTAGGTATTATCGGTTAGGTGGTTAGTATGTATCAGGACTAATATGAAAAATAGCAGACTACACAGATTTCAAAGTGATCTGACTGACAGATGTGTAAAATCAAACATCCAACAGACAGGACAGTTGGAGGATATCCAAAATAAATTAACTTTTGAAGAACAACCAAGGGCAGCCTAAACTGGGTTACTGGGATCCTATGATGCCGAAGTAGACCTAGCGAAGTACCTGGCATTTGGTTATACATTGTTGACAAACTTTGTGCTCTGATGTTTAGACTTCGTATCTTCTATTCCATTTAGTGTCCTAAGAATTACGAGACATTAAATATTCCCCTTCCTGTGCAATTCAAATGGAAAAATAAATATATGTGTTTAGAGCGTACTTTGATAGTTTAATCCTCCCACTCTACTGCAACCAGGCATCAGGGCAATGTCCAATTTAACACACAATGTTTAATGAGAAAGCAAAGCAACTGGAGAGAGTACAGAAGAGAGTTACAAACAGGATCAAACATCCAGAAAACATGACTGGTGAGCAGGGCTGTAAGAACTGGCATATTTAATTGAAGGAGAAGAAAACCTGAGAGGAAGCATGATGACAGTTTCCTCATACGTAAGAGATTGCCAGGAAGAGAAAGTACTGTGCTGTTCCCCTATTCCACCTGAGACAGGAAAAAAAGTGCTGAGCTTTGAAGCAGGGATTACTCGGGAAAACTTCCGACTTGAAAGTCTTGATCATGCTGCCTCAGGAAGCCATGGAATCTCCATCATCTCAAGTTATTAAGAGCAGGTTACAGGGCAGTCTGCTGGGAACGGGCGAGAGGCCAGTGTAAGTGATCTCTTGAGTGACCTCCCTCACTACCTGCTACCAGCCAATCATTTTTTCTAAAGGGAGATGCATTTGCTGAACATTCCTGAAAATGCTGAAGTGCCTTCCACTACCAATGACTGTAATAGGACTGTACTGCATCTTGTACATTTGAGCACAAAACTGGGAACTGGATAAGATAAATGCTTGGCAGTTTATCAGCGTGGCTTAGAGAGCTGTATGACATTTTTTTCCCAGTTGTGGTATGCTTCTTTCAGGATTTGTACAGATGTGACCTATTAGATTTCAGAACTGAGCAGAACTGTTACGCAAATGAAAATGTAAGATCCAAAGCCAGCTGAAGCAAGCAGAAGAGTTTCATCCGGCTTTGATGGCTTTGCAACAGGTCTACGGGGTGCGTGTGTCCAAGGTCATAAGTGTCTCTGTGTGTGTGATGGGGGGGGAGGAGACATATGTACAGCCACTTATCCTGACTTTGGAATATTGGCTTTGTGTAATTGACTCAGGGGTGTATTCAAACTGCCTAATTTAGCAGTTGAAATTATTGTGGAATTTAGGCTCAAGAAAAAAAAAGTGAAACTGCCTAATCTCTGGGGTGGAGGGGGTCCCCATATGCCAGTGAAGAGACTTCATCTCTATGTTTATATGAAACAGTTATTGTAATCTGAATATATATTTTACAATCAAATTGAATGTGTTTTTAGGCATTTGGCTTATCTGAAGCTCCCGAGTAGTGTTTCAACAGGAACATAATATAGAACATAAACCAGAGTATCATGACTCACAAAAAAGGGAAGTAAAGTTAAAACATTTAAAAGGTCATATTGCATTTTTAGATGATGCAGAAACTATTTTATATGTTCATAACAGTCAATTGGAAGTGGTGGAATTTTCTCAGTAATTTGTGAAGCTAATTAGTTGACACACTGAGAAATTCAAGCTATAAAGCATACCATAGTCAAATCAATGATAATAAGAAATAGTTTTGATGATTTTTTCAGTGTTTTATTGTTCCGTACAGGCATACAATAATATTGCAGAAAATTGATTTTCTGTGGAAAAATTACCCTGTTAAGTGTTGTGTTCATCATATTGGAAACCAATGAGATTGTTATAAAGAGCTAATAAATAGTTCAAGCCATATTAGCAAAGTTCTTTCCCCCACAGTGTTAAACTCAGGCTATTAAACTGGATTGTGAAGTGGGTCAATGATCCAACCCCTGAGTTTCTTACACAACGGTCTCCTGTGAGGCACGCTGCTCTCTCTGAAGTTATTTAGAGTTGACAAACCATATCACCTCTCAGGGGGTGGATAAGTCCCTATAATGTACATTTTATAGTTCTGCAAAAAACATTATGTCTTTTTATTATCATTGATCTGTGCATACAACTTCTGTTGAGTTAAATATGAGCTTTGTGGACCAAAGAAAGTACATACTAATATTGTAATATATTATGTATAAACAATTAAAAAAAACAAAGTCAAAATGACTGCCAATTAGAAAGGACAACTTTTACAGATGTTGTATTTTCTTATCAAGTGTCAGGCCCCTGATTTCATCAACAGGCTCTGATCATCGTGACGAGCTATAGCGGTCTTTCTCCATAATGCTCCTCTGCAGCCTCTTTTCCCGCTCCTGCCCAGAAGCTTGGCTTCCTGCTCCCAGGGTCACTTCTGATCTACCAGAGCGGTGTAACTTTCTGTCTGCCTGCTGGAAAACACCTATGCCATAAGAAAAAAAGGTGAGAAAAGCTGGGACCTCCACGTACACATGCTTCACCCGTTGGCTGGGGGGCTGCACTCCAGCTCAGGCCCCTGCCTTTCGTCCATGTCTTTGCTATGCTGCACTTGTGCTGTGCTTGGCCTTGCACCATGCCAGTCCTGACCTTGCCTTGCTGAGTTGACTTCCCAGCCTGATCTCAGACGTGCCACATCACTACAGGCTGTCTGGTGATCAGTGGGCTGTGGCTGACCCTGGACCTGTTCTGCTTTTCTCAACTCCCAGCTCACTTTCCCTTGTGGAGCTGCCCACTCCTGCTGCTCCCTGATGCCAAGGTGCCATACCGTAATTCAAGTACATACTGACAAAGGACAAGTCTAATGACAGAGGCCCTGAAAGAAAGATCTTACTTACTCTTGCCTCAATCCACTGTGGGCAATCAAAAGTTTCAACTCCTTTCAGAAGACACTGTGAACCGCATTAACCAGCTCTGGGAAAAACCGTATCATTTATCACAGAGTGAGCATACCAAGAATTAGTACAATACATTGAACAAACAAGGACCTTGAGATGTCTTTTGCTATGGTATTGAAAGAATGGCTTACAAATGTCCGTTAAGTAATTACATTAATTACAGCTTCTTTCCTATCTCACAGGAAACATTCAAGTTCTGTTTGACACTTTCATACTTTCTTTGAAATCTTGGCCAGGCAACCAGGGCAGGGGAGTGAACCTAATGTGCCCCTGAGAACCTGCACTGCACAAAAATTAATGTTTTAAAACATGAGTGGGTATTATGAGGGGGAGAGAAACCCCTCAGGTTGGTGCTTTGTAAGGGGACCAAGCTGCCCGTATCTGATCTGCCAGGATGACGAGCCTTGTGGCACCAGGCTGCAAGTTAGGCACCAGACATTAAACACTACTCATGTTTCAGAGCCATAGACAGAACAGAAGAATTATGGAACTAGTAAGTAAAGTAGATGATAAACTATCTGTAGAAACACAGGTAGACTCCTTTCTTGCAATATGGAACAATTGTGGACTGTGGCCTGCTTTCAGGGCTGTCTCAAAATTGTTGATGCAGAAGATGATACCCAGAATGCAAACATGATGCAAACGTGCTGAGAATCCAAAATGTTCCCCTCCTTCTGTTCTCTTGGAAATCAGTTTGGCTACAGAAATAGGTTTTCTTTAATTTGATCCTTTTACTCCCATGAAAATTCATTTCTTTTTTCAGAACGATTCAACTTCAACAACTGTGAATAACATTGTAGTTGAAAATTTCTTCTCTGAGGTGGAATAGGTGGTATAAAGTTCCAGATGTTCAGGAGGAAAATGAGGGTAGGATTAGAGCTTCAAAAGCAAATGCTTTTTAAGGTCATCATATAAGTCATCATATGAAAGGCCATCATGTCAAAAGCTATAATAGATAGCTGCTTCACTGATCCTCCTCAATGAAAGCAATGAATCTATTGTCCTTAAACATGTAGATGTCACCTACAATTGGAAAGCATTGAATTAGAGCTTCACTGAGATGTCTGATTTTTCATGTCTATTTCTTATTAGGTACCCAACACTGAAGAAGGAAAATACTTCAGGTACTCTTCTTTAATATTTCCTACTGTCTGATGTAGTAGCCTCTTTGTCTACTGCATTGCCTATTATGAGGATCACATTCCGAGGAACCTAGTTCTTCCCCTTTTCTGTAGATGAGTGACACAATGAGTAAGATTGAGCATACCCCATTTCCTTGATTCACTTGGGGCAAATGTGCTCTATATTGTTGTGGCTGCTTGATCTGTCTCCTGTATCAATATTCACTACGGGCATAGAGTAAAGCCTGTGTGATGCAACAGAGTCACAGGTCCAGTATTTTAGTTAGTATTCAATGTATAAATTCTTCGAATAGGAAACAAGAAAAGCCCAAGAAAAATATGCCTTTAGAAACATTCTCCCAAGAACAAACAAAGCAGGAGTACTTCTTAAGACTAATCACTCGAAAAAGTCTGTCTGGAACTGCTTTCCTTTTTAACTGTTTTTATTTATAGACTTAATATTCATTAAATAATACACATGTATTTTCCTTCTCTCACTATTACAGATGCTGCACTTGAAATTGTACTGTAAGATTGCAGCAATTAGTTGTGTTCTGAAAAGAAAAAAAGCCCTCAAACCCCACAAACCACCCTTTTATTTAATCCACAGGGGTAGGAAATAGTTTTTTTTCTGTAACACAGATTAATTTCAAATTCCCTAATTTTCATTAAAGTTCTTATGCATGAGGTTGCTGCTTGGGTTTTGCTGAACTGGAACAAAGCTGGCAAAGAATATTCCAAGCTTGCTTTCAAGTCCGTTCTAGCAGCTAGAGAATGAAAAATGGTCTGCTGGCAAACTGTGGCAAGGGTTTCCTTTCCTTTCCTTTCCTTTCCTTTCCTTTCCTTTCCTTTCCTTTCCTTTCCTTTCCTTTCCTTTCCTTTCCTTTCCTTTCCTTTCCTTTCCTTTCCTTTCCTTTCCTTTCCTTTCCTTTCCTTTCCTTTCCTTTCCTTTCCTTTCCTTTCCTTTCCTTTCCTTTCCTTTCCTTTCCTTTCCTTTCCTTTCCTTTCCTTTCCTTTCCTTTCCTTTCCTTTCCTTTCCTTTCCTTTCCTTTCCTTTCCTTTCCTTTCCTTTCCTTTCCTTTCCTTTCCTTTCCTTTCCTTTCCTTTCCTTTCCTTTCCTCTCCTCTCCTCTCCCCTCTCCTCTCCTCTCCTCTCCTCTCCTCTCCTCTCCTCTCCTCTCCTCTCCTCTCCTCTCCTTTCCTTTCCTGTCCTGTCCTGTCCTGTCCTGTCCTGTCCTGTCCTTTCCCTTCTCTGAGAGTTTACTGCAATTTTTTATATTACAAACCCTGAGATTTTGCTTTCTGCTCCTGAAACATGTCTGGGAATTACTTGTATTACACTTGAATGCTTCTGAAAGATTGAACATCCTGTGGACAACTTTGTCATCCATGTGGAGTCAGACTTGAGGCATCCCTAGGGGTCAATAATCAGGCTTTTATTATCTATGATCAATGTGTCATAACTGGACATTTATCAGTCATTGTACTAATTACAGCATGGCAAAATGCTTTCACTTTGGGGCATACACTTGCATGGACTGATTGATTCCTCTGCTACTGTTGTAAAAACTTGAAGGTAACACGAGAGTGCTTTCTGGCATCTGTGACAAATCTCTTGGATTCTTTTAGTAGCAAAGTAATATGTTCACTGATGTTCCTGTTTTTCTGGCTAGGATTTGGTCCTTTTTCTGTTCCAAACAGCGGGTGGTCATGTCCTCATTACTCTTTTCCTGTTTCTGGTACTCAAACAGTTAAACTAAACAGCACTTCAAAAACAAGGACACTATATCAGGTCTCCTCACACAAAATTTTCAATTTGATACGATTAGACCCATGCTTCATGTGCTCTATTAATATCCTAATTTCATCTCACCAAAACTGATTCTCTCTCATGATGGTTCCTGTAAAAATTGACATGGGGCCCTGAAATTAATTTTAACTTTCATTTTTCTTACAATTGGACTTCTTTATTTATTTCATTGGTTGGGATTTTTTTGCTCTTGAGCTGATAGTTTTTTTGTCTGCCTTCTGATGAGCATTTGCTTTTCTAAGCCTAGTTTGTTTTCAGACCACAATGCGGTGCCAAATTTTCATCATTATAGTCATCATCAGCAATTCCTTGTGAACTCAAGTAGAATTTTCTCTAGTTGGCCTCCTACCTATAATAGCTGTCGTTGACATAATTGTCCTCAAATATTTTGTAAGAGTTGTTTTGAAGTGTTGTGTTATTTCTTGGTTCTGCTTCATTCTATCCAAATGAGATTGGCCTACCTCCTGTGGCTTGATCAGCTCCACAAAACCTCTGCAGGCATCACACAGGTTTCTTATCTCAAGGCCCTGATTTTTAATCTGTACCTGATTCTCTTCAATAATCTGATCTGTCAATGTGGGCCTAAATTTCATTTATATGCTGATGACAAAAGGATTGATGTTATAAAATTAGCCCTTAATATTCCTTCTGCCACATCCGTGCTGACTGCTTGCCAAGCGGATGACAAGGTGTGGATGTTTAGGAATTTTGTACAGTTTAACGCCTCCAAAATATACCTTGCTTCAGGCAGAACAGACAACATTTAAAATTACTATTCTTCTGTAAATCTGTCATTGTAGGCTCACTACAAAGAATTCTGCAATAGTGAGAGTTGAGACTCCAGATATTCTAGCACTAATATCATCTGTGTCTTTTTCAGAAACTGGTGGCAAGCACAAGCCACTGGAGTTCCAAACCAGTATGATATGCACTCAGTACCAATGGTCAGTATAATTCACCAGCACTTTTAAACTGGAGAAAGTAAAGTTAAATTCAACATCTACTTCAGCACACTTTTCAGAGTATCTTTTAATGTTATGTAATTATAGATGGAGACTTTTGGAGCATGTTTTTTAAAAATTACTTGGAGATTTTCAGTGTTTTTAGGATGATCTTTATACAATTAGACTAACGGTAGCTGATGGCATCAGGGCCAATCTCTGGCACAGTTGCAGTGAACATGCAATGAAGACTGTCTCTCAAACAGACCAGTTTCTGGTAGAGCTCTTTGAACAGCCTGCAGTGAAATCTGAAGCCAGGTTAATATTTTCTATTTTTGTGCTTTACCTGAGTCTGAAACACAAGGCAAGCACTTTTGTCTGTTGATATTGGCTTCTTGAATGAACAGTCATTTAGTTTTGACAAAAAGCAGTGCCTACTGTTTCAAAGTAAGGCAAAACTCCGTTCATATTTAACAAAATGAAACCAGCCCAAACCTCAGGAATTTTAGTCTAACTTCAATTTGCAAATCAGCTTTCCAGTCAATAGGGTCCGGAATTCAAGGCAGACCGAAAGTTTGCAGAAAATGTGCACAGACTTCATTTCCAGCCTTCTATTTCTTAACATGTGAAATAATTTCTAAAAGCAATATATGAATATTCATAAATGTAGTCTCTTAGCTCTAGACGAAAAGAGGTCAGCTGATTATAGGCTCTCATCTCACGTGTCAGGACAAGAACACTGTGTTCAGATGGTTTGCTATGAATATATAAAATATGTATTTTTCATGTAACAGGTGTCTAGCATTCTCACATAAGGCTTACTGAAAACATGAGAAGATTCCCCTTACGGATTTCCGGACCAGGCTTTTTAAGTATATTAGGTAATTTCCTCTTTGTTGTTAACATGACAGAGGTATTCCTTTCTTTTCTTTGAATCACTGATATTTAGAGGAAATCAGTCTTTTCCTTTCAGACTTAAAATTCCTGAATATTAACAAAATCAGGCCAAAATTCTCTAGTTATATTATGCTATTCATTGCCTTTAAGCTCGATAAATATGTATAGGAAAACAAATTTATTCAAACTTTCAAAAATAGAAGTTGTATAGGAAGGTTTCAAGATCAAATTTTATTATTGTAAGTACTTCTTCCTCCCACTGGACATCCGATTCCTTTTGTTCATTTTCTTAAGGCTTCTCTTTGTAGCTGGGAATAAGTAAAAAGATGGCTGGAAAATATTGGAAAAAAACCCAAAACTGAAGTAACCATACTGCCTGCACGTCATTTCTCACATCCCATTGCTCAATGCATTGATCTCCTCTGTGTCAAAAGCAGAGTTTCTTGTTCGAACAGAATGGATGGTGGCAGAGTGCCAGCCTGCAGCTGGGCTGGGGACTCACACCAGCAGGTCAGCAGAGTGGCAGAGTGTAAACCAGTACAAACGCTGCTCTTCTTTTCCAGAGGTGATAAGATGGCAACTGGCTCATGATCTCATCAGGAAGATTCTCTGGGTCAGATCCACAGCTATAACGTGATCCGTGACTGTAAGACTTCGGGTTAAATCCAGCAGACGAAGTGAGTATTGTGGTTATCATCTGAAGCTGGACTCCCCAGAAAAGAGAAGTGGAACTAAGAAAGCTGGGAGCTAATTAATCCTATCTGCTTACAGATGTGGTGCAAAAGGAGAGCGTCATCTTCATTTCCAGGATGAACTGTGAGCATTTTGGAGGTGACTTTGGTGTAAAGAAGCGTCACTGAGTACATGAAAAAGTATTGCTCTCATGTAGTAGACCTAGACCGTGAATTTGCCATGAAAACCGCAAAGAACCTCAGGTTATGCATGGATATGTTTGGAATGTATTCACAAGAAGAACCTGTGGCAGCTTTGGCATTACAACAAGTGTCTTTACACTAGTTTTTAGTCATCTACTGTTTGAAGTTAGCCACAGGCAGTTAAGAGCTGCTTTAGGGTTTAGGCTTGAAAGAGCAGGCAGGCAGCTGAGAAAGGGACTTTCCCCCATACTCCAAGCTGAAAATATTTCACTACATTTGGATCACTTATTCATATTAAAAGTCTGAACTGAGATTTTAGTAACTTTTGGGGCTTATGTTAGAATATTTTTTTAAAGGTAATGAAAACTATATATTCATGTAAAAGAACCTTTAACAGAAGAGTGAACAATCTCTTCGTTCTAATGACTTCTTGTCAAAAGAAGACATAGAAATCCATTCTTAGGCTGGGTCAAATAAAATTCAATACCAGGGTACCTGTATATCTCTTCACTTTTGATTCTATTTGCTTAGCTGTTAAACCTAATGTTTGTTAATTTTATTCGTAACATATTGAGTCAGTTTCACTGGCATGTTTTTCTCTGCTTGTTTGTACCTCTTCAGTTATGCACAGCAGGCATGAACAGAGTTTAGCCAGCTGATTAAGGTGATTGGCATCAATGGAGCACTGCGAGACAGAATGTACCAGTAAATATGGCCCTTGTTTAAAAAAGTCAATGTCAGGTATTGCATTCCCCCCTAACTCTTTAGCAGGCTAAGGAAAATTATGTTATTCTCAGTTTTAAATACAAAGAAGCTCACAGATCTGTTTGTGTTTTTCTGTGAATATGGAAATAAGTTTGTATTTGAAGAAATTATGGGCAATTTGACATATTTATGTCAAATTCTTTATATTTTTCTGTGTATATATCAATTTCAAATGCCAATACATCAATTTAACAAAGTGTGCATACATATTTCACTCTTGTTCTCTCACATTTGTGAGCATTCAGATGCTTTGGTGTGGAATTAGAGAGGTGCTATGCATAAAATTTTGGCTTTGGTTGGGATGCTGCACCAGTCTCTGGTTTGCAAATGTCCACAAAATTTTGTGTCAATGGTTTTACACAAAAAATATGCATAATTGGGCTGAGCATCCAGCAGATTGTATATGAATAGTAGATAAACTGTATTCTCTGGCTTTATATTTGTTTTATGCATAAACATTGGTACACTACATATAAGGATTAGGCCTTCATAACTCACAGTAGGTTGTGGATGGGCAGTGGAAATCATGCACATAAACTAGCAAGTCTTGCATTGTAAAGCCTTAAAAACAAACCTGTAAAATACATTCTTGCTGATGTACAAGATCAAAGCAAGAACTGGGGAAACAGCTGGCTCTCTAAATGCGGATCAGTTGCTGCCTCTGGCTTTCCCAGCCTAGCACAGCAGATCATCAGCTGGTTCTATCCATGATAACTACAGCTGTTTTTTTATGGGTCATATGTAGAAAAGCTTAACAACCTGCAAGTAGGCCAAGATCTATACATATTTGGTGTGTGATACAAAATGAAGACAGTGTCCCTTTCAAAAAGCTACTGAAGATCAGCTTTTTCTAAACACTTTGTCATTCACAACAGTTAAACAGAAGGTTTTTATCATGATACTGCTAAAAGTTCAAGAGCTAACATCAGAAACTGAAGACATGATATGAGTTTATATTTATGTGGCTGGTTCAGGTTAGGGTTTTTTTAATTAAGTATTTAAAAAAAAATCCAAACTGAAATTCTAGTCATGTATCTGCAATCTAATTCAGAATTCTAAAAGAGCTTCAATAGTTTTACAAGCTCTTCACTTTGGAAAGATTAGGGTTTGGATCTAGAGCACACAGCAATTTAAAGTTATTGGAGCGCTTCACAAATTGGAATTCTAATTTGGAAGAATGAAGGTCTCCTAAAAATGTGAAGCACACCAATAATTTTAAATTATTTTCTAGTTTGCAAGCCCAGAACCCCTACCATTTACAAGCAAAGACACTTATAACAAAAAGTAAAGTGCTTCAATAATTTCAAATCAGTGAGTATGGTGTAGAGCGAACCTAAGGCACTGAAGTGCTAAACTTTCTTTTATGGAAGACCTTCAATCTTATAAATACAAGCAAGACAAAGCATTTCTTCTTTCCAAAGCTGAAGACACACTGAACTGATTTGAGATGCAACTCAAATCAGATGCAACTACGCAAAAAACCCTGTGTATCTGTGAATACAGCTGATAGCTTAGTTTTTCCGGATTTATAGGTTTGCTCATTTATCATTTTTTGTATTATACATAAAATCAATTCAGTAGATCAGCCTATTTTGTGATCTTTTTTTCCTCTAAGAAAATGTATCTGTGCCTACTTTTACCTGCAGATTTATACATATATGTGTATAAACAAAAGCACTTTTTACTTCACTGTTGGGAGAAAACCAAAGTATAGGGGTCCTGGTCCTTGCTGGTAATACAAGGCATGAGAAACAGGTCTGTACATGTTTGAGTGATACTAAGTCAGTGACATGATCAAGGATCAAAGACAGCTCATAGTGGAAACAGAAAGCTAGAATAGTCCCAGTGCTGTAGTCTAAGATCTGATTTAGCTGCAGTGGCAAAGTGACTGCTCTGTTCTATATCTCTGACCCTGCCCCGTGTCTGCTGGAATCTAGTTCTAGGTTAGCTTTGTTGGGAAAATACAATCTTTCAATCAGCTTGTATATTTTCTATTTGGTATGGTTATATCTTGTAATATGAAACTATATAATTCATTATCAATTAATCATTTAACCTCTACTTGACCTTTTTCTCTACGTATAGAACTGCCACTATTTTTCTAGTTTTGATAACCATACACATTTGACCACATAGTCTCTAACCTCTTTTTATGCAAAAGCAATGAACTTCTCACTGTTCCCTGTCTAGCTTTTGCAACACAGATTCCTTGATGATTCTTAAGCCTCAGTTTCAGTCCTCACTTTGCTCTAAACATTTCTTTTACAGGTTCTTTACAATCTACCACGTGACTCTGATTATAATTTTCTGGGGTTTTTTTCATCTTTCACTGTGTGTGATCTCTGCATAGCTCTCAACATTACTGATCCTTCTTGAGTATCTCAAGAAGAAGGTCAATATCTACAGTGGTTTCATCTCTTCTGAGCCCAACCTAACTGTTCTTTTAAGAATTTCTCTGGAGTGACTGTTTTCTTTGCCTCATTGACTATGAAAATTTTGAAAGTCTCATCTTTTATGTCATACCTGCATGCATAGTTCTGAATATCACATTCATTCCGGTCACACTGACTTTGCACCTCTTTCAACTATGTTTCTTTTCCCATCACAGATGGTGAGAGAAAGATTTGGAAAAAGTAACAGAGACAAAGCAGGCAAAGTGGGCTACAGACAACATCGACCTGAAGAAATTAATTACTGGGTAGAATTAGTTTGTAGCTAATTAAATAAGTTACCATTGAAATTAACTTAGAGCTTAAGCTAACCTGGTTATCAACATGTCACTGGACTCACTAAAAATGAGGGAAAATAACACACAGTTGCACAACAGTGTATCTCAAAAGCATTTTGCAAGTGGGGTCAACATTATTTTTATGTCACAGATGGGAAAGCTTTTGTACAGAAAAGTGATTTTTCCCAGGGTCAATCAGTATTGCTGGGAATATAAAGTGTGTTCCCAGCCAATTGACCTCTTTGCTCAGCAACTCTGCTTCCCGTTCCCCTCTCTCTCATTGCAATCTATCAATATCACCTGCCAACGTACAGGCGCTTCAGAGGAAGCACAGACAGGAATGACATGCAGTGACCAAGCATTCACTGCATTCAACAGTGAATGTCTGAGATGCTCAAGAAGGTTCAAGGGAAAGACAAAAAACATAATGGTAATGCTGACCTTATTTTCATGATGCTGGGGGAGGCAGATTCAGAAAAGGACTGGAGTATATTAAGGGCTTGACAGACATAATAAACTCTTGATTTTGCACCTTTGAGAAGCTCTATGGTTCACTAACAAAGTCACATCTTTAAAAAACATTAAATTTCCCTTATTATGTATGTTATAATACTTTCTCTAAATGGCAAAGATTTCAAGCTCAGGCCAAAATTTGTAATCATATTCTGTTTTTCTTCCCTTCCTAATTCCAGCTTCTAACTGAAATGTTCTAATTTCAGTTTCTACCTACAATAGCTAACTGTGAACTTGCTTTTCTCCCTCTCTGCCATTCATCTGATTAACTCTTCTTTTCCAGGTCTCTCCCTTCTGCATATCTCATCTCTGAGTAGGTGACGAATCTTTCACTTCTGTCCCACCAATGTGGAAATGTCTCTTCATTTGCTTTGAGTCATTTTCAATTCAAAGTTATGTGTCCCCTATCTATGACCCTTTGTATGACCTATGCACGCTAAGCAGGAAAGTCTCTGTCATTCAAGAACCTCTTGAATGTATTACCAAAGAAACTCAGTGCTTGAGAAAGAAAAATAGTCCTGCTTCCAAAATCTAACAGCATGAGAGACAAAATGTTACCTCTGTAGTTCCCCATCATAAAGTAATTCAACTGATACAGTTCTAAACTTCCTCACAACATGTTAATTTAGATGTCTAGCTAGCAGAGTCTGTTTTTCCACACAAGCTCAGCCTTTCTTAGAAGCTAGCAGAGTCTGTTTTTCCACACAAGCTCAGCCTTTCTTAGAATATTTTTTGTTCTTGACTACTTCCTGGTTAATTACAGTGTAAGACACTTTTCCCACAGAGACAGGTTCTCAGTCTTGCCTCTAGCACATCAGCACACATTACGATGCAACTTCTGAGTGTTAAGCTTGGTGATTTCTACGCTGTGTCTGGGGTCAGTCCAGCCTATTGTCTTGTTCTAAGTCTGCCTTCTGTCTCACCCACCCGCTCGGTTCCTTTCCTCCTATCTGTTTGCCATCACAAGTTGTGCTTTTCATTCTATTGACCTAACTATTCATGACTCACCTTTTACCCCTGAGTAATTTCTCCTGGACTCCCAGAGAAAAACACTCTTACTTTCTTTATAATGCATGTAATTTATGTGTGGTTAAGATGGTTAAGATCTTTTTAAGACCAACGCATATATTACAAATCTTATACAATAGAAGTACTCAAAAATGTAGGTATAGTTTTGTCAGAGTATAACCTCAGTTAATTTTAAAAGTACATGGAGGGTTTGACTATGAAGACAAAATGCAGGCCTGACCCCTATGAAGTCAGTGATAGACACATTTGTATATAAGAATAAAATCCTTGTCCACCAGATAATCCCTACAAGGAGTTAGGTACTTAGACTCTCACAAATGTCAGTTCTGTTGGCTTGGCTCTTTAAAATCATCTGGAGATCATTTGAAGGGAGACCCATCTGAAGATTTACAGATGCTGGTTACTACTTCTTTGTGCTCCTGCCCATTTGGAATGAGTATTGTATGGTCACCTAAACACGATTCTGAAGGAAGACACTAAGAATAATATAATTTTCCTCTTTTTTAATCCAGATATACCACCTGGATTTCCAAGAAATCTTGTAACTTCACCTTCTGAAGTGCAAGCACAAATTCTGCCTATCTCAAAGCTGTTGTAAATTGAACTTACGAAAGTATTATAACAGAAGGCCACTGAAGATCTGACCAAAATTCCACAGCAGTCAGTAGTAACTTTTCCATTCTTGTCTGTAAACACCCTTTTACACACATTGGTGTAATGAATCAGTGTGCTGAAATGAGAGCTAATTTTAAAATAAACATTCTTTTGTTGTGGTTTGGTTGTTTTTTTCATTAAGGCTATAGTTAACTTTTGTTCAAAGGTGGTTAAACTTCATTTTAAGCACCTAACATAGCTAGAGAAGTACACAGGAGACCCTGTTGAGCCATGGCCTCATCATGGAGACTTCTATTAACATCATTCATTCTTGTAAGTATTTTGCTACCATTTGCTATTCTAGTGAATATTTATAATTAAAACCCCAAATCCCCAAATCTCCTAAAATTTACTTGCTTGTTGACTGGGGAAAAGTGTTCTTCTTGCAGACATTTTGTGTCAGAGAAGTAGGTAATGAATCTTTCTGATCTATCTTCGGAGCACTCCAGATAACTGTGAACAGGTTGAATCAGAAGTCAGACAGATCAATAGCTTAGAGGTGATAGAGTCATTGGACTAGCTCAGTGCTAGCAGCAGAAAAGAAATGGTCACAGGAAACTGAATTATTATGGGGTGATTTCAAAGAAATATAACAGAAGAAAATTAAAACTGTCGCTAAGGATAGATTCTGTAGAATTCCTATACACAGTCTCTCTCCAATGTCTACTAGGTTCCTACTAAAGGAGCACAGTGATTTATACAGACTTCTGACTGAGGAACAGAAATAGCAGATCAAAATGAAAATATAGCGAATTTAGAGTGTTCAGAAAACATTGAAATGTTCATATACAGTTCTTCACCTGTTTAATATCACTTCCTCTATATTTGTACTAACTATATTGAGAATTTCTGGATCATCTCTAGCTTCAGCATATTTTCCCATTAGTGAGCTGACCAAAATTACACCTAATAAAGTAAAAGTCTTAGAACACCAAACGCTATACAAACACTCAATTAACTCCCAGTAGACTTTTCTCATGTGACCATTACTGCACTATCTGCACAGTTTTGTCAAGCAAGCAGAGAGGTAGGTGGAAACTAATGATGCTTGTAGACATGCATTTAGATTAGTATGAACATTTTTTCCCTTTCTTTTTATGCTGTAAAATCTGTGAAAATATCCCAAAATTATTTGCAAAGGCAGGTTGAGTCTACTAACTGGATCTATCTGGAAAAATTAGTTTGGGGAAAATTCACAAAAATGGTAGTCGGAGATGTAGTTCTCTTTTTTCTGTCTGCTGGGTCAAAGCACTCCCATAGGACACAGAAGGCCTTGGGTGCCATTTCTCCATATTTCTGGAGGGATATGAAGTTGTATGCCCTACTTACCAAAAGGGTACCTTCTTTCTCTGAAAGGGAATTATGGAGCAAAATGTCTTAGCCCTTCAGGCTGAAGCAAAATAGATCAGCAATCAGTGAGACAGAGAATAGGAACATTTCATAGGCACTTTTACCTAGAAATTGGGAGGTAGGTAATTTCCCATGTCAGAGGGGGGACTCTTATAGTCTATTCTTGGGTGAATGTTTAATCATAGCTATGAAATGGAGCTGTACCAATACTGACACTGAGCTCATCTTCCCATTTCCATTCCATTAATTCAGTTCAGTAAGAGCTGTTTATATTTTCAAACACATCTCTTTGCCTTTTCCATTTACCTAACTAACTCTCCTCCCTTCTCCATCCTCGAAATGTATTTACCATCCTAATTTGATTCACCACTGGGCAACTGACATGCAGAGCTTCTGGGAAGCAGATTGGTGGCTTTTATGAGATCACCCACAAAGTAGGGTTACTTTAAATACAATGGCTCTTGTCACTTTGCAGTAGTGTGCATTCCTTCATGGTAACTCCATGGTTAGTGTAGTTTGCAGTGTAGTTTGCAGACTTTTTTTTTTTACAGACTTCCTCTTTTCATCTTCTTTATTTTCTTTTTTGTTTTTTAACCGTGGAAGGATTTCTGAACTTTTTCGCTCCACAAGAAAGATTGTGTGAAACAGAGTGAAACAATATGACAAAATAATCATGGATTGATATCTTGACATTGCGGTTCAACACTTCGGAGTGCAACTAGCACTGATAGGTGGTAGTTTTGCAATACGTCTATGTAACATTATGATGCATTTATCAGAAAGCTGTAATCGGATATCATTCTACTGTGACTGGTTGGAATTTAATTCATTGACAAAGTGGCTCTTCAGCTCTGGGAATCTGCAGAACTGAGACTCATTGCAACAGAATCCAAGTTTCTGACAGTGATGTACACTCTACAGAAGGAGACAAAGGTTTCCTTCACACATAGGCAAAAAGAGCAAGATGTCCATGGGAAAACAGCACAGTCTAAAGATACCCATATCTAAAGATACAAACTTGTAATGACAAATTCACACAAGCTGTATTTCTTCCTTGCATGTTCTGGTGTTTTGTAATAGAAAGCTGGCTGGACTGCAAAAATATGATCACAACCTTTCTTCATTACAAATACTGCTGCAGTACTTTATTCAACTTTTCTTGCATTCAGATTGTTTTTTTCTTCTGTGTTCAGAACAGGTTTACTGTAGCTCTCTTACATTTGAGACTGCACTTATTTTACTAGTTATGTGCACACTGTGACCCAAACAAAACAGACAGATAATGGATGGATACGAAACTGTATATTTGATCTCTCTGGCATTCCTCTTCAGGGCTACAGAAATACCAGTTAACAGAAATCATGAGTCTGAAACAACTTTCTCCTATGCAAAGCGAAGTTCTTTGTCATCTCCTTCCACAGGAGCTACTGATTAGGTCCCTGTTCTAACATTTAGTTTGAAGCTTCCATAAGCAGCTTTGAGGGAGGGTACAGCAATACAACAGTTTTTTAAGAGGCATTCTGCCTGCTCCCCTGTAGTAGGACACCAAGGAAATGCTTTTGCTGAAATAAGCTATAAAAAGTTCTGCAGGATCAAATGGTTATATTTGTTACCACCTCATTTTTTGCACCCATCTAGTTATCAAACAGCCTTTAAATAAATATTGCATCAGCTCCTCAACTGATATTTGCTTTGATAAATTCTTACTCGTAGGTGTATTTTTAAGATTTAGAGAATTCAGCATTTGGTATTTTGATTTTTTTTAGCCTTCAATAACTTTCAAACAATTTAAAGCAGTGTTGTCAGCCATATCTAATTTGATTTCAAGGGAATTAACCATAGTGACTGTCACAAAGCAAACGCCCCACTAGGGTCTGTTTGTTTGTTTGTTTGTTTGTTATTGATACAGAGTATCAATACCTCTTCTCAGCAGTGAAAGCAACCAATTCATCCTGAAGGTGGATGTGTGTTCTCCATCTCCTTCAAAGTATTTTCAGAACAGTTCAGAAGCAAAAGTAATACAATAACATCTTCAAACAGCTTTGGGAGAAAGGTATTACATTTATGTCATTCTCTCCAGCAGCACTGAAAATGGCTTATGACAAAAAAGAAAATAATATTTTTTTATGTTTCCTTGGTGGTTTCAACAGTTTTGGAAGACTATCTCTTGAAGTGGAGAGACATACAATTCTGTGTTTTTCTTTTACTGATATGGATTAAAAATAAACTAACTGCTGTTTTTGCTCTTTGTGTGTAAGATTTACTTTTTTATGATCCATAAGTCTACTTCTTTCAGTCATATTGAGATGCTCAAGAAGTCCAATGCTCTGCTGGATGCTTCATTATTACACTCCAGTATCTTATAGCTGGAAGCATTAAGCATGTAGAACAAGAAAGAAAAGTAATTTTCCTACATTTTGCAACATCCTCCTAGGAGAACACTCCTAGGAATGTTCTAAGGAAGTGAAAGAGGCAGTACGGGCTTTCCATTTGTGTTGAGTCTATTAATCAAAGTACTGCCTCAGTTACATTGAATTTTGACTACGCAAGTCCCACAAGGTAAGGATCGAAATGAGTTGCAGTGATGTTGGCTTCCCATGTAACTCAACCACTTCTAGCTAGAAAAACGGCCACTAGGCACATTGTCATCATCTTGGAGGAAGAAAAATCCGGGCATATTAGGAACGAATGAAGATTCTTAAGGCTCCTTCATTACAACAAGGTATTTAGGTATTTGTCTTCTTTTTTTGGTCTTTTTGGTTGCAATCTATCCACTTTAATAATTTTCAGCAATGGGCTTCCTTCAGTCATATAAATGTGTCAAGGAAAATATTTACTTTTGAAAAGCTGTTTTAATTTTTTTTAACTTAAAATTAAAAGCAGAATATTTTTATCTATTTAAAATTTACATGGAACCATATCTGTTTATTATCCTAAACCCCACTGTATTGTGAAAAGATGACAACGATCACTTGCACTCATACATTAGATGATTCCTAGCTCTTGCCACTTGCAACTGCACTTCAATAATTACAAGACTAACCAGGAAGATGAATATGAAATATAGTGTTAAAAGTAAAAAAGCACAGAACTAAATATATTCTTGAAATAACCCTTTTGACCATGGTAAAGCTGGAAGTTAAACTATAGCTAATATAACCAAGTTTTACAGATATATGACAGACAAGAATGAGATGGTATATATGGCCATTTATCTTCCTCTCTCATTTTTGAAACTCACAATTTGTGTTTGAAGAATCCACTAGTGCATTTGATAGTACATATGACTGAAACAAAGAGGTGAAGAGCCAGGTCTTATGAACTGTAAGATCATAAAAGATACTTAGCAGCATGAGATGAGAAAACATAGTTGTCTTCAGAGTTCATGAAAGCTGTTTTCCTTTTAGATACTAGCATTAGGCTCTCTGAATAAGATGGATAGAAACATCTCTACACTGACTGTCCAATAATGTCCCAATTTTTCTTTTGCCTTTAGTGTCTTTTCCTCAATAAAGTGGCAGCTTAGTGTTTTTTATGATGTGGAGTTTATAAAGCAGTTTTATAAAGCAGATATATTTATGGAACTTAGCGACAGCATAACATCAGTTACTACATCTTATACAAAGCTAAGAAAGCTCTCCAAGAAGTGCTGTCATTCAGTTTGTCAGGCAGAGAAAATCAGCAATATCTGCTTGGCAACTCTGGCTGCAGTATGTTATGCTGAACTACGGAAGGCATAGTCTCTTCTGGCGATGATCTTCTTCAGTAAATATGCCATTACTAGTAAAGGCCAGAAGGTTTGTGTTGACCTGACAGTGTGGGGACTCAGGACTTTTCTCCCTGTACTGATTTATTTCCGTTGTGACAGTAGTTATATAGCAGCCTAAATGTGTTTTTTAGTTTACAGCAAAAGCAAGTAGTTATTCTGTGTGTGAACTGAACTTTCTGTCTGCAGATTAAAATGCAATGTGGGAGAGTGCAGACACAGGATAATACCAGAGGTCCCACACAAGAAACACAAACTGCAGTTAATACAACCACAAATTACATTCGCAACAAATCATGGTGAATCAGTCATCACTACATGCTTGTGATCTTGTAAATCATGTAGAACCAGTCAGTGAAGCTAACAGAAAACTGATTGACCAGGAATCAGAGAAATAGCATGTGAGCAGACTGTGTTAAAATGCATAGAAAAGTAAAACCAGGTGTACTCAACACCAAGGAGGCAGCAGCCCCCACCCTGAACTTTGCACTTTTCCTGTTGATGCCCCAGGATGCTGATGTCTCGCTGTAACCCAGTCCCCCTTCTGCCTGAGGTCGATAGACACCATCATCTTAGCACCCAGAGAAATATTGTACAGGGAGCGCAATAACAGAGAAAAGGGGTAGGTAGTAGGAAGTTCTGTAAAACAATTTTACTTGTATTGTTAATGAAGCTTTTCTGTATTCATGTGGTTTGTGATGGTAGCATTGTACTGAACTAACAATACATATTGGTTTATTGATTAGCCTGTTAAGATTTCAGTTAGACTAACAACCCCCCCCCTAGCTCTACATATGTTTGTTCCATTTTGCTTGCAATAAGATTTTGAGTGTTACTATAGATACCAAAATGGGAACTGGAGAAGTTTCTGAAGACCCCCTCCTGGTGTTCTCCACAGACTAGATTTCAGAATATGAGTAGTACTTGCAGGGGAGAGTAAGTAGCTGGCTGAAGGTAATGCATACTTCTGAGTCAGTCACATAGTATAATTGTAGAAAATGCAGATGAGAATAAGCTCATCATTTTGATGGGTGGACCTTGTTTCATTTTTATATATTTGCAGCTTATCATATGCTATGTTTCTTTATGAGAATGGGGCAGGTCAGCTGGCAGGAATGTGACTCTTTGCTTTGTCCTAGCAATTATGGTGACAAAAGCGTCTCTGAAGAGAAGGATGATCACTTATTGCCCAGCAGCATTTGGGCATACACAGCGAAAACATCTTCTAGGGTGTGACAGACAGCGTGAGATCTCAGCTAGCAGGCAGCCTGAAACAAGGATGGGTGTTTACAGACTCTTGAAAAGACGAGGAGCAGACACACAGTTAAGACTCTGAGGTGACTTTTTAGCAAGGACTTTTCCTAGGCACCCAGGATGAACTACTTTTTGCTGTAATGGAGTATCTGTCTTTTTCTTTTCCTTTTTTAAAATTTTTGGTTTTTAAAATTTCTTGCATTGCTCAATATCACACATGATATTACTCCTTTACTTTACTCCCCTTGCTGATGGTAGATATTTTCATTGATTAGAGCACAAGATTGGTACTTGATTCATAACTGCTCTTCCTGGATGTGCTTTTTTGAGATCACATGTTTTCTAAGAACAATAAAAGAAAAATCCCTATGATCACAAAACATCTCAGGCAATGCCCAGTCAAGGGATCCTATGTCCATTCAAGGGATGCTCTAATCACTGAAAACACATAAAATGTGGCAAGTTTGTCCTACGTATGTTGTATCTTCTTTTCATTCTAAGACTTTTCAATGAACCAGCTGAACTCCGTCCCATTTTAGTCACTGCTTGCTCATCAGTCCTCTTCGCCTCCTTACTTATTCTTTCCTCTGAATACATCTAGGTTTGCAGTATTTCTTCCAGCCTAGTTCCATCACCTAAATTGAAACTTGTTTTCACGTACATATGGAGAAACTTTTGTTACTGTCCCATAAAACCACTTTTATATGTATTGATGGTAATACATCATGGAATCGTCTTATCTGCTTTCTTGTGACTTACAAATACTAGTATCTTCCAGCATACCAGTGCTTCAGACTATTTCCTCAAGGTGAACAGGCTTTCGTATTTCTAAGTTGAACAGCATTTTTCAGTTTTACCACATCTGTAATTTCTCAAATTCCACTTTCTCTTTTTCTTTAAAGAGGTGCACACTCCTTCCAATGTAATGCTATCTTCAGATTTCATTAGTGTGCTCTATACTTTTTCCTTCAGCTTACTAATATAGATATTAAACAATTCTAACTCTTGCCAACTCTTGCTAACAAATGCCAATTCTTTTAGACTCCTTCTCTTCATAAGTTGTTGTTTATTGTTTCTAATTTTTGTACTCATTTAGGTAGTTTACAGCCTGCATGGTCATGATCTTATTAAAGGCAGTACTGAATCAAAATTTAAAATTGCAAATTCCTAAGATGTCATATCAAATGCTTCACTAGAATCCAAATATATGTGATCTACATCATTCCCATTGCCCATTAATTTTGTAATTGCATCAAAACAAGCAATGAAGTTTGACTGATGAGATACAGTTCTTCTAAAGCCTCACTGTCTACTGTTCATGGCCCTCTTACTCCAGCTATTAATGATGGAATATTTATTTCATTGCTCTAGAAGGCATTCATATAATATTTATGGCATCATAGTTGTCAGTATCAATCTTTTCTTTCCTGGAAATCTGTACCACATTTATTTTTCTCTGTCCATCTAGTACATTGTCCTTTTTCTATAAGTTTTTAGAAATCAGCTTCTACAGGCTTACGGAAGTCAGTAATTATTTTGATCTCAAAGACAGCTTGTCATTCTTGCCTGTGTTTGGAGTATGCCATTAACATCTTCATGCACAGAGATTTTAGAGGGCCTTCCTTCATAGATATATAGGATGCCGTGTCAGGTGATATATTCTGAACATTAATCCATGGACTTTTGGTCCTTCTTGAGACTAAGCATGCTAATTGTCACTCTTAATTGCCACACAGTCACTCACATTTGATGGCTCTTCCAGAACATGTGTGTGATGAAGCATTGGACCAGGTTGCCAAGAAAGGCTGTGGCGTTTCCAGCCTTGGGGCTATTCATAACCTGACTGTACATGGACCTGAGCAACCTGCTTTAACTGGAGCCCTTTGAGAAGGGGTTAGACAAGATGACCTCTGGAGGTCTCTTCCAACTTACTCATGATCTGTGATTTTGTTAACTTAATTTCTTGAATGCTTGATTTTCAATCTGAAATGTTAATGAACTTCCTATAGTCATGTGTACTTGTGCCAGCATTACTCAGGAGTACAGTGCTACTCTTTTCCTGATATTTACTCCCAATTATAAATATAAAATGAGACAGATCATTTCAGCCTTGGTTTACATATATTTTCTGTGATAACAAGTTCTTAGGAAGGTGTTTGCTGTTCCAAGTTTTTTAGACATTATTAATTTTATCTCTTTTCTAATGCATTTTTTCCCCTCAATACCACTGACAATTGGCTCAGAACACAGGCTAATAAGAATACAATGTGAACCTGAGTACACATCATCCAAACATGGTAAATTGAAACTTGCTGATATTTTATATTCCCATCTAATTTTGTGCATCATTATTCACTTAGAGATCTAATGTGTGCATAAATTAGACGTGAATATGTCATTTGTTTCTAAAAGATATATATAACTATATTAGACATTTTGGGAGCATGACTTTGAATCAACACCTGTCTCAGATCCTTTTTTTAAGGTGTGAGAAGACCCATGTTTGTAGCATATTGCATCAGTTCTCACATGGATTTCTATCTGATGATCAAGTATGCTTTGATCCACAAACCAAAATAATGAGCAGGAAGAAAACCCTTTACATACAGAATCTTGTTCTGCCAAAGTTAGAGGCTACTGGTCTCCTTGTTTTCCAGGCTCAGTATAACTCTAGATGGGCAGGGCAATCAAACTCTCTTATTCAGCAGAAACAAGGGCAGGCCCCTTCATTCTGCAGTGTTTGTAACAATATTCCATAACCTTAGTAAGTTTTACTGCCCCATGCTGTTGTTCCTAGCCAGACTGTGCCACCAGACAGTGCAATATCTTTCCAAGTCTTTTCACTGGAACTCATGACGGACCATCTCTCTACTTAATATCTTGACCCCTTCTTGAATAACCATTATCTCTGCCTATTAACAGCTCTCAAAATCTAGGCTATGTTATAATTAGACAACTTCTTAAATGGGAGAGATCGATTATCTCTGTCCTTCTTTCTTTTTAGTCACCTGATACTTCTATGTCGTGTCGTCGACCCAGTCCTCTAGCAGCTGATTCCACTGTCTTCTGCATGCCAATAAATCCTTATACTTCTTGACTGAAATTATGTTGTGTTCATACAGCTCTCCATTCTTTTTCTTCTCTTTGTGGAAAAATAGAACTAAACTGTTTAAAAAGTGTTGGGCTGGAGTTTTATCTGCTGCAAGTATGTGCAGCTGATCTGAGCCATTTGCACAAATTTAAATCAGATGAGAACTTAGCACTGTTGGCTCCATACCATGAAGTCTGAAAGAAAACCAGACCTGCTGAAGCATATGAAAAGTTATCTTTGAAGTCTGATACCATAGTCCTCATCCCAACAACAGCTACTTCCACCTTGCTGTATTTACTGCACTTCTAAATATATCTACAATTATTTCTTTCATTTAGTAACACATTTATGAGAGGTTTAAAGTTTGAAAGGAACTTTGCAATTTATTTTAGAAAAGCACTTATTGCCAATCCTTTACAACTGACTTCTAATTTGTGCCTGCAATCATCTTTGCAACATGATTTTATGCATCTAGTTGTGAGTACAAACCATTGAATTCAGATGTCTAATTGCTTTAAATGCTTGTCTAGCAAGCCAGGTAGTTATACATCTAGGGAGAGATTTTCAAACTGTTTAAAACTCAGCTATGTAACCATGGATAAAATAACATATTGAAAGAGCCCCTTTTACATCTGTAGAGATTCTCTGTGTTTAACATTCAGATGTGCACCTGCCATCAAACCTGCTTTGGTTGGATATACAAATTAAAAGCTAGTCCTAAGAGATTCCTAAAATGTTAGCTACAATGCTTGAAGAACAAAATGTGTTTTGGTTACACTCAGTACAGATGAAATATTACATGAAACATAATTACATGTCCATTACAATTACTTCAGGATTCCCTTGATCCATGGGAATATCAGTGGAATTAAAGTTTTAAAAGGAGAAAGGAGTAAAGGTATTGTAGTGATGCAGAAGATCCATGTACCATCCCTAGAGGACTACGACTGCAAAACTATAGCTGAATATTTTCCCCAACACAATAATCAATTACCTGACTAAAATCCTTTAAGTATGGTCATGTCCTGAAAAGTCTCTGTAAAAAATTATAGTATATGTATTGTATCTGACTACCTAATACTGAATCCTCTCTCTTTGTAGCATTTTCATATGCCTTTTACTTAATAACAGAAGAATTTCTGATACCATAATTTAATCTGTGGGAATTTAAAAATCAGTAGAAATATAGCTGAAAAGGAAAAGACAATATCCAGGTTCTTTATAAGAAACCAAGCTGAACACCCTCTGTTAGGCTACAAAAAGTCACTGAACTTGTGGACTGAGCGAAGTTGACATGAATTCTTAGCAACAGACCTGAAACTCCATGACATTATTCTACAGAATCCTTTTAATTGTTTTTCATGGCTGTGCATATTGCTCCAGATGTAACTAACAGAATGCTTCTCAATATATGAAATTTCAGTATCTGTATGTGCAACAAAATATGCTCCTTCAAAAGCATAATGAGGCTTACAAAAAAGCAGCAGAATTGTGCACAAAGATGAGTCAGGGTTTTTATTAAATACCAAACCTAATCTGTTTCAAGATGGACTTTGAATCACTCAACAATTCCCAATCTTAATTTATAGGCAAACAAAAATTCATTAAATCTGGGCAAAACTACCAGTGCTAAGAGTTTGACTGAACTTCTACAGTGAAAATTTCTGAAAACTGTATATTGTGATGTACATTTCAAAGGTACTATTTCATGCTAAAGGTAATATTTCAGAGAAACACATGTGTGTAAGTACAAAATAAACGAAGGAAGCAAATCACTAAATGAATTTGCAAATACCAAACTTCAGCTTAAAAGCAAGTGATCTGTTTTAAACATGCCAAAAACTGAGTTCAGGATTGTGAACAGCTGTTGTAGCACACAACGCTTAAAAAACATTCCCCACACTTAATGTCTGCACTGCAGCTTTCAAAATGCCGAAAGTGTCCGAGATGTGCATTCTTACAGTGACTTAGGCATTCAGTACTCCCTGCAAGAAAAATGAGAAACCTTGAGGTTCCAGCGGTTAATAAGGAAGTACTGACATAAATTCTGCATGTTAAATTTCAGTTTAGAAATCCAGACAGAGTCAGAATGGAGAAGGCTGCAGTACACAATACTGCCACATCCCACCTGGCTAAAGTACACAAGCCCGTGAATCAGCACCTATGCTCGGCTGTGGAGGTGAGTCTTGGCATACCCTGGTGCCTGGGTAACTTGGTGATCTAGACTGGGAATCTATTACTTGCACCATGGTTCCTTTCTGGAATTCACGTGGTTTCCACAATGAGGCGCACAGTGTGCAGATGGTGTGCGCATGGCTGTATCTGGCCATGGCAGAGGACATGGGCTGGAAACACACTTGAGAAATGCTCCTGGAAACAGCTGGGAACTCAGAACAGGTACTGACCCTGACACCTAGCCATACCCTGCACCAAAAATGGTTTACTGAATCCTGGGCAGGATAACTCTACTTAAATAAGCCTTGTTACTTGACAGTTTCCTTGGCTACAGAACAAAAACTAAGCAGGGTGATACCGTTAGAATAGCTTTTGCTCCTCTGACACTTTGGTTTCAACAGAGGCCATGCTGTTAAAAAATTTTGTAAATACATGCCTGCTCCCTGCCCACCTCCACCCCCCCCGCCTTCTTTTCTTCCTGACCTCTGCCAATTTGAGTTTGAATTTTAATTTTAGTGCAAATTAATTGCAGCATATATGAAGGGTGTAACATTCCTGGTATATGCCTCTATTAAGAAATCAGACCCAATTAGATTGCTTGACTGCATAAACAGGGCATTTAAAATTTATTTATGTTGATTACCAGGATTGTAAATTGTTCTGTATTCCTTTATTTACAGGTTATTTCAATTCCTCTTAAAGATGCTCATGGATGCAACTAATTATCACACAATATTAAGAAGCAATTAACCACAGAATTAGAAGATCAAAAAGTGGCATATTCATTTGGTACCTATCTATATACAATGAAGAATTTTGGAAAGAAGCAGGGGAACTCAGAACATAAGAGTCCAGAAAGAGAGTGAGGAAAAGGGAGGGAAGGGGATCAGGGATAGCACAGGGCAGGGGGTAGATCGCTTAAGCTTTTACCTTGCCAGTTCTAGCTCTTGAATATAATTTGTGTATTTTACTCGAGAAAACACTGTTGCACTAGGACCAATGCAGTGATTAGCTAATACTACTACAGCTTAATTTAGGCAATCATATCTAAAACTAGATACCGATTCCTCTCAATGCTTCATGTGTAAATTACAGGGGAAAAGAAAAGAAAAAAATCTCTGACTTCGTCCATGTGATACCCATTCAAATGACTAAACTGGAGGTTTGAAATCTAGAAGGGGAAAATCTAGTTTCTTTCTACCACCTTCTTCCTGCAAGACTCCCACTCCCCATTTCTGCTTTCCGAGAGAGGAGTCCTTTCAGTCTTCATACTCCCTTTAAGGAAGGTCTGGTGGCCTTGCTTCTTTTCTTTCCTGTTCTATTTACCCTTCATTTTTCTACATATCTCTTGCTTGTTTAACAACCTATCTCCTCTTTTCTATTCTCAATTTCTCCTTCTTGCTTCCCTTTTGATTTCCTTTCTTCTCCTTCCTACTTTTCTGGATTGCATATAAGTATATGATCTTTCAGTGTTTGCTAATATATTTGGTGATAATTTTCCAATCACAGGAAAGATAAATTCGCACTAACTGTTCCACTTTCTTTTTTTAAAAAAAGAAAAGGGATCTGAGGCACCAGCCTGGTTGCTCCATAGCTGCAGTAGGAGTTCTTGTTTCCTTCTTCAAGTCTGGATCTCTCTGCCTCACATGTATCACATTTCTGGCCTGCTTTTCCTTGTTTCCTTCCCGTTTTTCCCCCCTAATTTTCCTTCTCATTTTACTTCTGTTGTTTGAATTTTTCCTTCACAGTACTTCTATATCTTCTTGCTCATTTTGTTATCCTATTTTTGCCCTTCCTTTCTGTTTCTCCATCCCCCTCTTTCTCTGTTATCTCATCTGCTACTTGTTTGTTGTATTCTGCTTCACTTATGCCAGTGAACACACTTGAAAACCGCACCTCTCAGCGGGTAACATTTACCCAAATGCCTCAGGAAGGGAGAATGCCTGAGTACTTGCAACAAAAGATGTCTAAAATAGAAGTAGGGGGAGAAGAGAAAGAGGAAAGAAAATTGTGCGGAGCTGCAATTACTGTAAGTCTTTCTACTGATGTGGTTGGATGATATATGCCTGAATCAGAGAGCCTTCACAGTCACAGGTGTGTAAAGCCACCTACGCAGAGTAACTCAGATTTTTTATGTCCTTTACAAATGCTCTCAAGCTGCACCGTGGTTTGAACAACACTTACGTTTACCTTTTGAAAAATGGTGTGAAGAAGAAGTATTGCTATCACATTTACATTTTTATAGTATGGCTTGCTCTGAAAGTGTTAGAGGAGATTGCCTGGCTTAAAGCCTGGCTCAATGATTCCTGGAGGATATTTTTTCCTGCAGTATCCAACTACCATATGGAGTGCCAAGTAGCATAAAAGACATTTCAAAAGCAATTCCATGGTTACAGTTACTGTACATTAAAGGTGCAGAAGAACTATTGTAAATTATCTGTATGGTTCTTACATTATAAATTACTTTTTGTTCAGATCACAGATGACAGGCTTCCATTACAGATCATTTTATTTAAATGCATGGCAATCTTTTTAAACAAATGACTCCTAGCAGCAGAACTCCCGTGATTCTAACAGTATCTCATTCCAGCACTGCCATTAGATGCCTCCTGAGTGACCTTGCGTAAATCATTCACCATCCCACTGCCCTAGCTGCCTCCCCTCCTGTGGTCTGCCTGTCTTAGGTATTTAGACAATGGCAATCTCTCTTTGAAGTAGAGAGACAATTTTATCACTTTTTAAATTCTTCATGCAACGGAGACTATACTAGTCTCTAGGAACTTCTGTAATAAATAACTATTAGTAATGATAATTAACCATACCAATAGGATGAGTTTTGGAACACAGTACTAGCAAGCAAAAGTAAAGAGTCAATTACTTCAAAGATCTGGACCTGAGAATGAGTTCCAATGAGCAATGGTTGAGGACCGTACGAGTAACACCACGTGTGAAGACTTTGATTGAAATGACTCAGCAGAGGGAGGACAGAGGGAGGATAAGAATTCAGTTCTCCATAGCAACCTTCAACTCCTTTTGATATGAAACTATTCTTTCCTCCACTGAAATCGTGTAATATTTTCTATGATCGTTTCCTTCTCCATGCAAAGTATTTCTGTCCAAAGACACTACCCTTTGCTCTTTGTCACCTTTCGGACCCTTTTTTTAATTGAGCTTCTAGTTGTGTAAGCTTGTGAAGCTTATGAGAAGGATTTCAGTTCTTTCCTGGGAAAACCCCAGACGATGTACACCCTCAAATTCCTGGAAAAAGTGAAGTGACGTTCTAAAACTCTTGATTGACTTTCAGAGGACATGTGCTTTATGCACTGTGTGAAGTATGTGTCTTACAGTAAATAAGAAGTACAAAATTACGTAATTTAGAACTGCATCAAAGCACGTATGTGCAAAATGACTGAATTAAGATTACACAGACAACTTCAGTCCTGGCATTTTCCAAATGTCTAGAACTCAAGTGGGCAAATAATACCATTCTTTTATCCTAGCTTTATTTTTGGGGGATTTAAGGAGCTTCTTAGGTTTAAAAGATAAACAAGCAAGACTCCTTCCCAACCTCCCAGTTTGAAATCCCACTATATTTTACTGACAACCCTCTAAAATTCAGGAATCGTGTTTTTTTCCCTCAGGTTGTGAGGGGAGTGTATTCCACTAGTCACAGTCTTTTCATTTGAAATTGTTTTATTTTCACTACACTTGGTTTTCCCCTCTCTCCTCTCCCCACTTCTGTTGCAGTCTCCCTCCCTTAAACACTTTTTACTCCCTCCCCCTCTACTGCTTCAAATCTGCCCACTTGGTTTCTCTTGCCAGCCTCTCTCTCTCTCTCCTACTCATCATGCCAATATTCCCTCTTTACAACTGCCCCAAGTCTTCCTCTTCACTCTCAGGCTTTGCAAGTAGACTGCTTTTTTCCTTGGGCATCAAGACACAGGAGTTTTCCTGTTTCGACTTCCTATAGCCAAGCTCCACACCGATGTTTTGGTGCTATCAGAAATCATTTCAAGGACACCTGAAATGCCTAAGACAGAGTCAGTCTTCAAAAAGTTTAGCAATCAACTGCTGATAAAACTGAACATACTAGAAAAGACCTGAGATTTTTCAGAAATTCTTATCTTGGCTGTGTATGGGACAATTTTTTCACAGAATTGCCTAGACGTATGTATTTGACAGTGACGCCACTGCATATCCTGCGCCATAGCACACGAGACATAGATCTTTTCAAAGAGGCAACGTTAGGTACCAGGAAAAAAAATCTTGTAAATTCTACACTAAAGAATGATTGCTAATTTAGCTGAATTTTTACCCTCTTTACATTCCATGCAGAGACCAATAATTGATGTACCTACATTACTCGGTTGTTGTATTTAGACAAAGTTGTAAACAAGTGAAATCCTGGTTTTATAACAGAAATTAGAAGATAAATTTAAGATCAGTTGTTTGCCACCTGTGCTCCATAATACATAGATGTACACAGTAACAGTTCACTCCTTCCCACACTGTGTTAACTTCTGCAGGTGTCTGTACGACTTTTCCCTCCTGCCCCTACAGAAACACCTGAGAATTTCTCGGGGGCTGGAGATGGAATTGGAGGTCAGCAGTGCTAAAAGCATCTCTCTCCCGAGTCCCTTCCAGGTGCTGCAGTTTGTTGAGATCTAAATTCCCATCTCTGAAGGACTAGCTTCTTTCCTTATTGGAAAGAAAAAAGATCTGGAGCAAAACCATATGTAAGGCAAAGAGTGGTAAGAGCCAGAGCCCTGAGGGCACTGCTAGGACGTCATGTCCCTGCCCAGCTCCCTGCCCTGAGGGTCCCCCCACCTGCCCACGGTGCAGGACGAGGTGTCAGCCACCCGGAGCCGTCATCCCCTGCCCCAGTGACAACAGCAGGGCTGCTCTCCAGCTCCCCACAGCCCTGCCCTGCCCAGCCACGGGCCTTGCTGAGCCAGACCCACCCACGGGCCCATGTCCCGGCCTGTCCCCATCCCCAGGGAGGTGCCTGATGTCCGGGGCTGTGGCTGTCCCAGTGCCCCCCGGCTGCCCTGCTCCTGGCTGCGGCGGTGGGATGGCCCTGCCCTGACGGATCTCTGGGGAGCCCCCAAAGCTCCCAGCCCCTGACCCAGGGAGCCGCAGGCCCGCGCTGTGCCCTGGCACCAAGTGCAGCAACACTGCCTGCACCCTTTGCCTTGCCGATGAAAGTCTGAAACTTTAGGGAACAGAGAGGCCAGTCTTATCTTACTCTGCTGGAAACAAATCACAGCTTGTAAGAGCTGTGTTTTTTACAGCCTTAAAGTTCTCAGAAAGGTAAGAAAAGCAAGAGAGAAAGACACAGTCTGCCTTGTACATTTCATGCCCTGAGGAATAGTATGGATGATGCAGAAATAATGAGTTTACTAGGCTTCAGTGATAAAAAAGAAATATTAGAAACTCATAAGTGCAAGAAGTCATTGGAAAGCCTTCTAACAGACAATTACCGTGATGTGCTTGGACACGATGCTTATTTTCCTGTTCCTGACATAAACAGAACATAATAAATAAAAAAGGAGAAGGTCAATGCAATGCATCATGTATGTTGTTTTTAATATCTGAATTTCAGGAAAAAAATAGCAAGTAGTTTTAAAGCACTCGAATATAAATGTATTTTATGAATCTCAGCCAAACATGTAAAACAGACCCACACATTCACACATAACACATACACACTTTTTTTCCTAATTCCCGCCTGACTTTTAAAGTAGTTTTATTTACTATGTAATGTAAAAGTTAATTTACGGTGATTTCTCTAGGATTCATAAATAAATCTCATTTAGCTCGTTTTCTTCCCAGGTACACAGCAGCATCTTCTAAATGGTAACACAGAGTATTTATTTCTTTCTGGACAGGGAGGGTAATCATGCTGCTAGGAACCCCTCAGGAGGGAAGCTGGCAATGAGCTGATGAATACACAGTAAATCATTTCCTGAAAAGTCCTGATAGCTGAAAAAAATGCTAGTTATCAAGACTTCATGCTTAATACAAGCAGTGCAAATAATCTAAGTCTGAATCACTGCAAAGACTATGTGTCTACTTCTTGTAGCAATGAAGATGGACTTTGCATATCTGCAGTAGCTCATATAGTTATTATGGCAGAGATAAAGAAAAGAGAAACAGAAAAATAGCTATTTTATTCAGTTTTCTGGTTCTGCTGTCTCAGTGTTAACTGGTGTGAGTAACTGGGACAAAGCTGTGAATTGCATTTATAGACACAGAGGATCTCGAATCTATAGTGAGCATTTCTCAGAGAAGAAGGACCAAATTAGAACTGCAACTTGAAATACTATTTCCAAACAAGCTTTTAGAATCATCAGAATATGTCTGCCTTGCAACTATGAAAGAGGAGTACACATTAGTCATTATTGTAGCCTAACATATGAATATAACACTACTCCCAGTATGGTCCAGCTGCTTAGGAATAACCCCAGCTGGTCAGAGCGGCTCACTCTGATGCCTGCTATTGCAGCCAGGTTATTACTCATTTTCCCAGGGCCATAGACCAGCAAGACATTTGCTCCTGCCTCTCAGCACAGCCTATATTTGTTACATGTGGCCCATGTCACACTTTCAAGTTCCTGATTGCAGTGGAAAGATGTCCTTAATAAAGTAAGATTGACAAGAAGGATAGAAATGTCACTTCCCCTTTGGAGAAATTAGGAGTGGAGAACAGAGTTTTAAACTTCACCAAGATTGATCATTACTGACTTTTCTGAGCTAATGATGAAAGACAAAGAATTAAAACTGTAGTAACTCAGACAGCTTTCACCTGACAACCGAGAACCTTTAGGACATTGTAGGCAAACATACCACATAGCTGTGAGCTGAAGAAATACACTGTAAACGTCTGATCTCAACACGCTGTAGTTAATAATTCTCCTTCTGATTTCAGAAAAAAACCTTAGGGACTTCTTCCTTCTACTCCCACTCCTATTCTCCACCTCCTACTCCTGACATATTACGGGAAAAATCTTAGACACATGATGGAACTGTTGATTTTTTTTCTGTGACCTACTCAATCAGAAATTAAAGAAGTACCACTGTAAAGAATCACAGTGCATAAGCAGTAGAATAAGCCTGAGTGCCTTTAGCACACCTGAGAGAGACACTATAAATGAGTCTGTACAATTCTCCTTCTCATGGCGTAGATGTTACACAAAATCCTGCATCAAATATTTGTTTTCTTGGATTTTGGGGGAAGTAAATACTAAAAAAACAACAGGAGAAACGGCCAGCAAGTGAATTTCACTTCCATGAAAAATGTTGACATGTTGGAAAATAAATGTATCCTAAAAAATCTCTCTGGTAGACAACTATGCAGCAATACTAAATAATTCACTAGATTCCTCCTGCAGACCATGGCAAAAGTAGTAATATCTTTGCCTTTTCTGAGTGTGGTCACGAATAAAAAAATAATACACCAAATCTGTATATAGTTGAGTTTCTTTCTAGACAGAGTGATGGAAATGAGGAACAATAATAAGAATTATCTCAGTAACTCTCAAGTATTTAGAGAATAGCTTATTACTCTGCATATGTTAACAGGTATTTGTAATAGTAGTGTTTCTAAAAGAATTTTAAATCCACATCGAGCTGGAAAAAACTGACAAAGACAAAATGTCATGATCAGTCCACATACTTTAAAAATACTACTCATTCTCCTGCAATTTATTTAAAAGTGCAGCTACTGCCTCTAAATCATGGAAACTAGACAGAAAACAAAATCTATTTAACTATTGAAAATTTTTCATTTTTATTGAGGGTTTAACAAGACTTTTGTTCAAGAGAAATAAGTGCCAGAAAGGGATATAAAACAGTGCCATCATTTTCTGTAGGAGCTGCTGGTGGTGGGTAATGAAGAAATAAGTCAACGATTGCTTAAGGAATACACCTTGAAGTCTGTATAAATCCCTGCTTTTCTATGCAGAGCAAGCCAGTTGTCTTCGTGGCTTGTTTCTCTTTCAACAATATATCTTGTCTGCTTAGACAGAAACTCTTCAAGACAGAGATTATCCTAACTGTGAAACACTGAAGGTGTGTTTGTACAGGTCCTACCAAAAAAGTCTTCTCAGTCCCTTCAGTTCCACCTAGAGGCACAGGCGCACAACAGCAGCAGGAATACCTAAAATGTACGCAAGTACTACGAGGCGGAGGGGAAGATGGCACTGCTCTTCGGGTCACAGGGAAAAAAAAAATACGAAAAGTGTGGAACTACAAAAAATACGAATTTTACGGGTTTATGTGTCGGTGGCTAATTCTCAGATCTAGCTGAAGCTTTTCCTGTGATAAATACAATTATAATTCTGTTCCTGGGCAGATCCTCTGGTGCCTGAAACATCGGAGCTGAGCTGCAGCCTCTCCTGCAGTTGCACCACTCTAATTACCCGGTCACTTACTTTCATGAAGTTTGTAGGAAAGGAGCCAGCTTGTTCAGGGTGGTGACACATTCAGGTACTTACATACTTGAACAGAGAGAAAAACACGAGCCCCATTTGCTGAGGTCAGTGTGGTCACACTGAAAGGTCAGGTTGTCACAGGAGGCAAAGATGAGTATCTGAAAAGGTTTGCTAAAATACACTTTCAGACTGATTTGGTTGAGGGTTTTTTTTCTCCTGTATCTAGAGAGAATTCTGGATTCTGTGATTAAGCTACTGGAAAGGAAAATGTTACAATGATAAAGCATTTCTGTCACTAATTTTTAAGCCTGTGAAAAACACTAATCTTCTTTTATGACTCCTGGTTTTCCAGTATTAATATCCACACATACCATGACCATTATAACACTCTTTTGAATGTTATCTTAATGATGTACAATCGTGTTATGAGATGCCAAATGTACTTGGAAATGAATACTCAAACCACACCGTGCTGAAGTTCACACATATCTGATTACACTTCAGACATATTCAGCACAAAGGTTATAGGTCACACTCTCATCTGGCATGATCTGCTGTTGCTTGACAGATTTCTAGCTATACTTAATTATAACAGATGAGAATCTTCTTGTATATATATTAAAACTCATTAAGCCAAGCAACAATACTGAATACTAGTCAATAAATATGAAAAAAGTAATATCCACATGAAAACACATGGGTTGCTTATACTTAAGTTATTTCGTATCTCTTTTATTAGATATTAGTCTTCTGTAGAGCTATTTCCTGTGGAAAGTGGAGGGACAAGAGGTAATTCAATACTTTTAAGACTTGGCTCTTCATGTTTTAGTGTTTGTACCCTCAGCAGAACAGCTGTTCCAGAAGCTTCTGATGCAAGTTGTCTCCCAAAGAAAAGCTTTCATTCAAATCTATTTGCTCTGGTGAATAATCTTTTAGATCAGGTAACAATCTTTTATATCTTAATTTTCAACAGGAGAAAATTTAAGAAAACAATAGAACTCTTGTCTCTGTTTAGTTTTATTTCATTGACTCAATTTATGATCACTAAATCTAATGTTATTTCATGCAAGTAGCTCTTGTGCAACCAGTGTGTTTATTGCTTACCAAAACCAACTCTTGAAATGACAATATATAGCATTTAGTTAATGAAAATAAAAATTTCTATCAACTCTGGTATGTTGAAATAATGAGGTCCTACCATTTGTGCAGTACAGTTTTAAGCCATATTTATCTCCCTCGGAACTTTAAAATAGCCTCATCGAAGGTCAAATCTGACATTTGTGTTTAAGAAGGATATCTAATTCTATTTCATTAGAAGCTACTTTACCAGCTTTTCCCAAATCAATTTTGACTCAAATAGATTACCACTTACTTCTTTGCCCTCCTCCACATCATTAATGTGCAATATTACATCTGTGTGCCCTACTTTTGTCACTCATGCTCAGAAATGACGAATTCAGATAGAAAGTGGTGCAAAAAAAGGGTTACTAGATTTTCTATGCCCTGACTATCCCTTCTGAAAGAGAAGTATTAAAGATCTTAAATTGTTAAATCTAGAAAAAAAAAAAAGGCTGAGAGATATTTGAGAACAGCATGTATATCCACCAGGAAAACAACAAAGGAAAAGAGCAGCTAACCTGGACAACACTGGAACATGGACAAGTCACAATCTAACAGGCTTTGTGACAGAGTTTAATAACAGAATCTTATGATGTGATTGCCTGCCAAAGCCAGTTGCTGTATGCAGTGACCCAGGAGACCCTGTCCAATCCTGCTTGACACAGAGTAAGAAAACACTGTGATAACGTCTTTTGCAATTAGAGTCTTTTACTTCTCACTGGCACTTTAAATTTCCAGTACAACTTTCTCCTACATTATTTTGGAAAGACATGTGTAGTATATATTAATTCTTTTCTGAGTTGCATTTCTTCAAAAGTTAAAAATTCTTAATTAATGCACCATGTGCATAGGAAACTTGTTAGCAACTTACTTCATTAAAACAAATGTTAGGTGGTTCAAAGCTGTATCTGAATTTCTGAGGAACAATTACATGAAGGTAAACCCTATTATGTTGTTGCATACAACCTTAAAATCCAACTCAGTATATCCTTCAGGATAGACTGCACCCATGGGGTGCAGGAGAAAAGTTGTTTTATTCACTGTACATAATCCATGTAATCATAGAATCATAGAATCATAGAAAGTTTTGGGTTGGAAGGGACCCCTAGAGGTCATCTAGTCCAACCCCCCCGCAGTGAGCAGGGACACCACTAACTAGATCAGGTTGCTCAGAGCCCTGTCCAACCTGGCCTTGAATGTTTCCAGGGGTGGGGCCTCCACTACCTCTCTGGGCAACCCGTTCCAGTGTTTCACCACCCTCATGGTAAAGAATTTCTTCCTTATATCCAGCCTAAACCTACCCTGTTTTAGTTTAAAACCATTACCCCTCATCCTGTCACTGCTGTCTCTACTAAAAAGATTGCCCCCCTCTTTCCTGTAGGCTCCCTTTAAGTACTGAAAGGCTGCAATCAGGTCTCCCCACAGCCTTGTCTTCTCCAGGCTGAACAAGCCCAACTCTCTCAGCCTGTCCTCATAGGAGAGGTGCTCCAGCCCTCGGATCATTTTTGTAGCCCCCCTTTGGACCTGCTCCAACAGTTCCATGTCCTTCTTGTGATGAGGGCTCCAGAGCTGAACGCAGTACTCCAGGTGAGGTCTCACCAGAGCAGAGTAGAGGGGCAGAATCACCTCTCTCGACCTGCTGGCCACGCTTCTCCTGATGCAGCCCAGGACACGGTTGGCCCTCTGGGCTGCCAGCGCACATTGCAGGCTCACGTCCAGCCTTTCGTCTATCAGTACCCCCAAGTCCCTCTCAGCAGAGCTGCTCTCGATCCTTTCATCCCCCAGCCTGTATTGATAGCAGGGATTACCCCGACCCAGGTGTAGGACCTTGCACTTGGCCATGTTGAACCTCCTGAGGTTCACACAGGCCCACCTCTCCAGCTTGTCCAGGTCCCTGTGGATGGCATCCCGTCCTTCTGGTGTCTCGACCGTACCACTCAGCTTGGTGTCATCTGCAAACTTGCTGAGGGTACACTCGATGTCGCTGTCCATGTCATTGATGAATATATTGAACAGCACCGGTCCCAGTACGGACCCCTGAGGGACTCCACTCGTCACTGGTCTCCATCTGGACATTGAGCCATTGACCACTACCCTTTGGCTGCGACCATCCAACCAATTCCTTATCCACCGAACGGTCCACCCATCAAAGCCATGGCTCTCCAATTTAGAGAGAAGGATGTTGTGGGGGACCGTGTCAAAGGCTTTACAAAAATCCAGACAGATGACTTCCATAGGTTTTTCCTTGTCCACCCTTGTTGTTAAATTAAGTTTTAACTGCAGTGAAGTTCAAAACATACTTGAAATTTACTACATTTAAAGTTAAATTTATAAAAAAATGTTGAACAATTTAAAAATAATTTATCGTAGGGAAAGTCTGTTATTGAGGACTCTCAGAACATCTGCATTCAAAATTATTCAAAAAAATCATTTCACTGGCACCCTTGCAACAGAAACATGTATGTTACAATTTAATGTTAGGACTCTGTTCTGATACCTGAAGGTAGTCGGTTGTGACACAAGGATTTACATAAAAGCAGATGAGGAAAATGAAAAGTGAAAGCTGCATATTTGTCCCAGTGAAAATGTCTTTAGCTTCTACTTGGAATATATGTATATTTAATTACAAGATATTGCATGCACCTGTAAATTTTGAAGGGTGAATTAAAAGAAGGTGGTATATGGAAGTGTAACACTGCCTGAGCAATTCCGCAGCAGACTGATCCTGAAACAGTGCCAGAGGCAGTCGTAAGTACCAGCACATCCATCAAAGGAGAAGATAGCCACAGAACTGGATGCTTTTCCAACAGCTAGAAGAGACATATTTTGAATTATTCCCTTTGGGTCATGAATTTTCAATCCTGTTCTGCAAGTGACTTTGTACACATGGGAGAGGTTTTGGGGGAAGGAGGTAGCATGAAGGTTTGCTGCTCAATTTTAAGTGCTACAGCACATGATACAAGCAGACAAACCTCGATTCTACCTTCACTTGCCTGCCAAGTATAGAAAAGACATTTATGTGTTTGGAAATTGTTTTAAATGCACTCAGGTAGTAAAGGAGAAGGGATGGCCTAAAAGGAGACATTATCTGAGCTTGCCAGCATGCACTTGTAATGTGTGGGTTTCATCTATATTGTAGATGAAACCCACCCAAATACCACCTTACTGATGTTCACTTGAATATCACTTTAGCCAAGTCTTCAGTTCTCTTGTAAACAGACTTAGAATTAAAAATACATTAAAAAAAAGCGGGGGAGGGCTGTAGGGCAGAAGAAAACTTAACAGTACTCTAATTTCTCTGAATTTTTCTGCTAACTGTTCTTACTTTGGTACTAAAAGTCCAGATAATGGTCTTTCAAACATGGAGAAAAAATTTTTTGGTGTAGCTCATATTAAAGGAAAGTGGCTTCCACCCATTTTTTTTACCCAGCTTTATCTCTTGTTATGTAATAGATATGCCTACATCTCACCTCCGTACATCTAAAGGTTTGGCATTTGAGGAGCGTGGCTGGGTGGGAAGATAGAATATTAGGAGAAAAACAGTGCTCTCGCTACATAGCTGGTTGATTTAATCTCTCTCTCCTGCATTTATAAATTGTGAATCTTCCCTGACTCAAAAATATATGCTGGGTACCTTATGTAGTTAATCCTTTATGGAAATAGTTATATTTACTTAGCTCTACCCTGCTCAGTAGGGAATTATGCACTTTCTGTCCTAATGTTATATGTCTGCTTAAGACATTGTAAGTCACAGTGATATTTCTGCAGTTGGTTCTCTTCCTGCAACTCTCTCTCTCAATAACAAACCCAAAACCCACCAGCAGGTTGCCTGATGAAGTGTTTGCCTGATTATTTTCAATTTTTGTACTACGTTTGCATTTGGCATAATGAAAAAAAAGACCCCAAAGTATTCCAGTGTGATGGACAATCCCAATAGTCCTATCTAGGAGAATACATTCTGCTATCAGCTATTGGAATCACTCTGAACTATAGGTATCTCTTGGTCCACTCTTTTTACTGAGGTTTCTTTCACCCACCATAACAAAAAGGTGTGATGTGGCCATGCAATAAGGACCAGTGCATCTCTCTTAGGTATTTGCATATTTTAGAGGCACTGGCGTTCTGATTAAATATATTGTTCATCAACATGAAAACCTGATATATTATGCCTTGCTCAGATAATATAATGGACAATATTTACAGTAGCTTCAGGAACATTTAAGAAGTCAAATGGCTCTTTAACTCCTTTTTTTATTGACAGGAATTATAGAATATTTGTTCTGAGCACTAGGGCACTGATATTTACCATTGTCTGGTTGACATTAATGCATGCTTAAACTAGATGAGAAACTGTAGTGCAAATATTTTAATTCTCAAAGCGTTACCACAAAAAGACAAAGACAAAAAAGTATTCATCTGCTATGAAGGAATGTAAGGAAGACGTAACCTAAAAAATTGCTACAGAAAAGCTAAGAAAATGAGAAATATGAGCTTTGCTCAGAGAAAGGAAATTATGTCACAACTTGAGTCACAATCTTTGCTCAGATTTTTACATGATCCTCTCTAGAATAAAAGAGCAGACAGAAAAATATTAGTATTTTCATAATCCATTAGAATGTATAGTAACACAAATGTTTTCTATTCCTAATGAATGAACCAGATTTAGTCTATTCACATACAATATAGGAGACAGAAGCAGTCTATAAAAATGTTCCTTATTATATATTTATCTAGCTATAATTTTTTTGTAAGCTTTGACTTTCAGCCAAACTGTGAAATTCAATTATACGAAATGTTGGAGTGTGAGAGGCAAAAATATACAACTAGAGAGATGAGAAGAACTGTGTATTTTATAGCAGAGAGACAGCATCATTTTCTTGAAATTATATATGAAGATTTAAGAAATGCAACATGAACTGAAATATCAAGAAAAAATATTGCTCACAGGAAGTTTTGCTGACCAGAAAAAGCAAATGTATATTCTGTATTAGCAGTGGACTGAAACAGATGACTTTTTAAAGAACTGCTGAGTCAAGAAGTTTTCTATGTCTTCTTGTCTGAAAGTCTCTCCATATAAAATCTGATCTGTCCAATTCCACCCAAGGGTTACGCTTCGAGATTTTCTGAACACCTACAATATGAACATGGAAATAAACTGCAATGTTAAAGTAACTTTTTTACTCCCAGATTTCTCTCTGAAATCACTGTTGATAGTCTGGAAAACTTTTGCTCAACACCCCTATTGATTTTAAGGGGAAGACAGGCAAGGGAAGACATGGCATAATACCTTTCTAACTTCTGGGTCTTAACTCATATCAACATTTTACACGGTGCTTCCACTTCTACTACTCTGGATCAAGGACTAAAGGAAGGCAGGCAATTTCATCGTGTACATGCAGCATCTTCAGTCAGATTCCTCCTGTAGTGTGTCCCACTTCTGCATTTAAACACCGACCAGTACCACTGGCTTTCTGACTGGGAGCCCTCCCTCCACAACAAGAGAAAAAGCAAGCAGTCAGATACCAGATGTCTGAGGGTAAAGTGTGCGCACATATGTGCAGACAGTAAACTATTTGACCAGGACTCAGCAAGGTGAAAGTTGCTACTATTTCAATCTTTCGTATTGAATGAAATTATTTTATATGAATGTGCACTTAAGCAACCTTGATCATAATCGGAGTCTTAATCATACATAAGGTATAACTTATCATAAAAACCATAAGTACCTATAGCTAAGAAACTACTGTGTCCCCAAAAAGTATTTTTATTTTAGTCTGAAAAAGATTGTTCCTTTGCCATGATACAGCAGTGTATCAGTTCCTGAAATAATTTGTTCCAGTTTACAGAATCAGAGAACACTATCCTGCCTATGCTGAGCTGTTTCTACCACAGCTAGGCTGCTAACAGTATCCAAACCAGGCAGATGAAGGTAGCGTAGATATTTTGACTCTACACTGCAGTACACTGCAGTGGCTAGGTTTAGAAATAGTTTGTGAATGTTATTTTCCCCTTTGCATCTAGATGTCTTTGGAGACAGCTGGCATCTGCAGTGATACTTTAAATATTGTGATCAATGTTACAGAGCACTGGATAGGAAAATCAAGGAAACTAGAAATAGCAAAATGTGGGATGCTTCTTGGTAGGTGTTATTTTGCAGTTCATCACAAGTACAACACTGAAATGTTGCCATTAGTCACATATACTTGTTGCTGTTTTTATGCACAAAAGAAAGACTTAAAAATAATGAGAAAACCATCTTCCATACTAAACAACATCATCATCATCATCTTGGTATTAGTATTTTCCCCCCTCAAAGGGAGGTTCTTCCTCCTTACTTTCAAAACCACACAGAATGGGAAAACGGCACTATATATACCAGCAAATATACTCAGAAAATTTTGCTGTACACATACGGGACGATCTGGAAGGTTTTAGGACACATGACGGAGGATCTTAAGTAATCTTTCGGACATTCTTCTAACTTATTTTTTAACAAAGCAGCTCTAAATTTCTAGTCCTAAATTGAAGAAGACTTAAACTGTGCAAATTTACAAATGTTCTTCAGTATTGCTCCCTGTAGATTCAGTTGGACTATTCATGTCCAATTTCAGTTGGACTATTCATGGGATGTCTGTTTAAGCATTCTTAATCTAATACTTTGGTGAGATGTGGGTCTCAGGAGAAACTGCAGAACAGGAAAATCATATTTGAGAATTATTTCTTGGTGAACTAAAACATCAGAATCTTTTTGAGTTCCATCTGATTTTTAAAAGGCACCAAATGACTAGAAGGAAAGGGCCTGATTCAGTTCAGATTTGGACTGGTTCCAGTACAGAGACCAGAGAAACTGTTGCCAGGGGATAGATATGAAAAAGCTATGTGTTTAAACAACATGGAAATCATGGTATTTGGAATAAAACTCACAAGCCTGAGAGTTAGGTGTTTAACAGTGAATAGGGTGAGTTGGGTGTATGAGGACAGTATTCACAGCAGCTTTGAGTAAACCACACATCAAACAGTCAATAAAGAACTGGTAAATGAAACGTTTAAAATTCCATTTCATTTGCATTTACAGGGTTTGACACCTGAACCCACTTTCCATACACAGATAATTGTGTCATACAGATGACTGGCTGATTCCCTTTTAAATGAAACTGCCAGAAAGATAGAAGCAGTGCGGTCCCAAACACCTTTTACTGCAAAGACGGAGACCTGGGTTTTAGGTCCTCATCAGCCAGAAGGAGTTCAGAAGCATCTTATCTCCAGGACTGGCAACTCTAGATTGAACATCACTTTCTTTACAACCTGTTGTATTGTGCCACAGTCTACATACAAAGATATAATTCACAGGGCCAGAAAACGACAAACAGGGAGACCAGTCCTAACCAAATGATGCCGCCTCTTCCCTGGAAGTTGTGGGATTCCTGCTTCAGGGACATTTTATGCCTTTGGCACTAAAGAGTCCCTGGGAGTTCACGTGGACTCAGAAGTTGTGAGTTCAATATTCACCTCTGCCCTCCCCTTACTCTTTGACCACTGTGGAAGTCCAACAAGCACATCTGGGCTTCAAATTTCTCATTTGTAAAGTAGTAATTATTTTCCTTTTTAAAGCTACACTGACAAGGGCTAGGATACCAGTATCATCTTAGTAGCAGCATTACTTCTAGCATCACAGACCTCTTGTAAGTAGGGAGAGAAAATTAGACAGAATGTGCAACTTCAGTACATGAGGAATCATGTTGTAGCGCACAGCTCTCGTGCATCTTTACCAGTACTGGCAGTTCACTCCAATGGGAAGAATTGCTGACAGGCTGAAAGGACACCCCTTGACTTTCAGGTCTGACTCAGGTTTTACAGTGAGAATGGGCTGTTTGTCTGTTGTTTGGTTGGTTTTAGTCATAAACCCATCCAAAGTTAAATGGAAGCTGCTGAAAGAAAATGTGACACTCCATAATGCCATTCTGGTGCAGACTCTTTGTATAAAAGTGCTGCACTTCCGTTACACTTATTTGAGGACTGGGTTTCAGTGTATCAAATTCTCCACTGTATCTGTTGACGAATTTAGGTTTTGTTCAAGGGCTTCTAGACAGCTCTTCTGTAGTTTTACTGAGGAAGCAAGTGTACAAGTAAAACAGAAAATGAAGACTTTGATGTTCACTAAGACTATCAGAAATACTTTTTTTCCTGCAAAAGCAGATCTCAGTTATAAAAATATCAAAAATTAAACTATTTCTTTATAACCATAAATGGAACTGCTTGTGTCTGTTTAGATTCCCAAGCTTTTGCACGGCATCATTGTTCTCTGTCCTTACTTGAGATGTGCTTTTAAGACAGGAGTACTGTTGGAATTACGTGTATCTTGGTTTTTTTTTTTAAACTTTAGCTACAGTTATATTGTGACCTTTTTAATCTCATGCTGAAGTTTTCTTTCAGCAGATAAATAATACAGAGACTTTCAGTTCAGCAAAGCAAGAGCTTAAATTTAGGGGGACAAACAGTGCCAATAATTTGACAGACAAGCTCATTTAATGTGCTTAACTCACAAAGATTGAAGATAATGAACCGACTTATATAACCAAGTTGAATACATGCTATACAGCATTTTGCTGCATTATGGTTTTATTTTACATTTTTCCACTAAAAATTAGCAACAGGGGCTAATTTGTACTTCTCATAGGTGATCAAAAAAAAGTGTTATTAGCATCATCTTTTGTAAAAATTGTAGTATTTACACCCAGTTGGAAAGCAAATTGAAAACACAAGGTACACTAACTTCGGTATTTAAAAATTACTTTGTATGTAAATCTTCCAAAACATTGAGAAAAAAGCACATAGGCTGAAGTAAAAATAACTTTAGATTGATATTTCTAAGTTAACCTATTGTGTGCACAACAGCAAAATACATAAATATTTAATTATTTGGTAACCAGAACTTTTTTTTCTGGAAATAAATGCAATCCTTACATTATTCGTCGCCTTTTTACCACTCAGGTAACTACTTGGGCATTTCCACACGTTTCACTGATTGCATTATTATAAAGGGCAAAATATCCCTCAGGCTAAAATGTCGTTATTCTTACACATCCTTCTGGAAAGACTACATAAAATGTAATAAAGAAATGTGATTTAATGATGATCAGAATTTATGTCCTGTACAGCATACTGGAGAAGAGGTTAAAATATGAGGTTTAAGGAAGAGCAAACAAAACCCAAAATTGATAGTATGTGGAACTATTCAGTGCACAGTACAGAAAACCAGTTTTTGAATATTTATAAGACACAATTGATGAAAGTCTTGTTAAAATTCTTCTGATAATGTTTTACTGTTAATTAATTTTCTTGCTATGTAGTCCTGTCTGCTGACACAGGTAATCCCGGCACCCAGGGTGTTTGCACCTAAATGGGTTCTACTTTGTATGTGTGCTATCTGTCTTGTTAAATTAATTTTGATACCTGAGAAAATAAAGGCACCAGACGAGTGGATACAGGAAAGGGGAGTGTGATGTAAGCCATTCAGTACTAGCTTTTAAGTTCTAGAGTACATCACCCACTCCAGTTAAGAAAGACAGTGAAAAGGTTATTTCTGGGTTTTCAGCCTTTAGGAACTGATTTAAGAGTCAATCAAAAATACTGAGATACAACTGGCATTAATAAATCACAAGAGGTTTGTGTTCTTTATTTGTGTCTCTACGCAAAATGAGACTAGATTTTCTGCTTCACAAATTTCAGACCTCCTCATTATTAAGAAAATATGGCAGAGGAACTATATAGCCAGAAGAGTTAGCCTGATGATTGATTCTTTGCCTGTGTAGACTGATAAATGGTATGTGCATTTTATGACAGGAATTGAAAACTGAAAACCAGAATTGCTTAAAAACACAAAAAACGTCGTGCTGCAGTAAAAAAAAAAAAAAAAAGAAAAAAATAGTTGTCACAGACACATATATGAAATCCTGGGCCTGTTTGCACTTTGGTAATATAGAATATAGGATCTATAGTGTTTTTAAACACAAACTGAAAACTCTGTTCAATACAAACTACGGCATTCACAAAGTTATGCCAGATAATGGTTTTCAAAATGCCAAGAAAGTTAAATAGCAGACTATTTTGTGTTGTCATTACAGCTGTTGTCATGAGAATGGATTGACTGGGTACCACTTATGACCTTCATTATAATCTTTGCTTGGTAACTATGATAACACAACAGAAGGCTGATAATATATTAAAGATCTTTTACTTCATAAGTAAGCTTGTAAAAGGGGCAGAAGATGCCTCAAAAGTGCTTTTGGGAACATGATCAACCTTCTAGGATCACAAATACCCATTTTTTATTATCTTACCCAAGAGTGGAGGTAAAGTAAAACATTATTTTGTTAACCCCTGATTCTCACTACAAACTTTTTTTACAAACTAGACATTCTGTCTCAGAGCGTATCTTAGACCCAATGAGGGATCATTTTTCGTTGTATTTCATTTAAAAATGTCTACAAATTTCTTTTTATATTTCCAATATTAACTTTATTAAATGCATTGCCTGTCCTCTGACAAGATACTGACACCTTGTATGTTGCCATTGGAGGATATTTTCTCCATAGAGTCACAGGTTGTCACTATGAAATTAATGATGAACTTGCAAAGTTGGACAATGTCCATCTCCAAAAACTACAGACTTTATATCTTAATTTACTTCTGAACTTCCTTATTCCATATCCAGTTCTGTGAGTTCAACGTCAATAGCATATTTTCAACATTTTTAATTATCCTTATTATTTTTACTTTTGCTTGCAAGGAATGCAGCTCTGTGAGATCATTGCTTACAGTCTGATGGTCATGGCTATCTCCTAGGAAGGAAGAGCTGTGAGTTTGAATCCTCTCAGAGTGAAGAGGGCTTAGAACCTCTAGTACTCCACAAAGACTTTAACCTTAAATTATTTTGCAAAATGTTGTACTCATCTCATTATTAAGTTTGTATTTACCCCAAGAACATAATTTGGCAATCCATATCCTGAGGTAGAAATTGATACATAGAGTAGGATTCAGTTTGGTATTGAAAATTCTAAATTTAGATACCCATAGGTATGCAAGGTGTCTAAGCTTCAATTATAGTCAATGTACGACTTGTCAGTACATTCTGTAGAGCCTAGAGGACAGTTTACCTGTAATAGGTACCCGACGACTGTGGCACTGGCAGACATACACACTTGAGTGCTTTCATTTTCTGAATTTTGCAGTTAATTCTGCTGTTAGCAATTGATTTCTTTTCCTACACACAGTATTACTAGAGATGACTTGTGTCTTTGCCTTCACCTGCTTTGAAGGGCATAGGTTTCTTCTATCTCCTGTATATATATCCTGAAATTGTTTTATACACCCGTATTAAGGTATCTAAAATGATCCTTTAATATTAACCCTTAATTCTATGGGCTATTCAAACACATTTACATATCAATTATTTCCAGTTTCCTAGCTCTATGCAGATTTTTGGCTCAGTCTAGTTAACGGAAAAGGGTATGTGTCTTGTTTAGTTGTTGTGAGTCACTTCTTGTAGTTCTTACCTCTCATTTGGTCATCCAGGGCATTTTGACACCAAGTCTGAGGAAAATAAATCATCCTGCTGCATTCAATGGCCTGTGTTATAGACTTCATTGAGATTTCGACCTGTATCATCACTTTTAGATAGCTATGCACCTACACACTAGTCTTTCATGGTTCCTCAAAATAACACACAAGAAATGTTGCTATTTTCACAGGAAGGTGAGAGTGAAGCCAGGACCACAAAGATTCTTCTACAAGTGCTAGACATTTTCTAGACTAAAGAAAGATGGGTAATTCTAGTTGCTAAGTCACAGTGTTGTTGACCTAAGACCACCCTGTTCTCTGATTTTAGCTGAAAGACTGACTCACTATGATATTTAGACATTGTATATTTCCTTGATTCTGACAAGAATTTTTCTATTTACTGGAAAAACCTCAGAGGAAAGGAAGGTTTTGTCTGATCAAAGTTTTCTTGTGTAAATTGTTTACAAAAATACAACACCACAATGTCCTGCTTCAGATGAAAAACAAAAATAAAACATATTCCCAGAAGTCGATTTTACAAGGAAAGTAAAACATTAAGATCATATAGAATCAGACGTCAGATAAATATATATTGCACTATGCAGAGCACGCCTCGCTGTGTAGTAAATACATAAAACGATGTTTCATATTTTTGATTGTACTGAGGAGGATGTTGGTAAATATGCTTTATATGCTTTCTTCCTCAAAGATTTTCATTTCTGTGTGTACATGAAATGATGAAATATGTGTGTGAGTACACACACAATCATGTCCCTAAAACATCAGATATTTGACTGTTCACTTACAAGAAAAATGAGAAAGGAGAGGAAGAATGGGCTGAAGATGAGTGATGCGCATAGAAAAAGATACTATTGACTTTATCCTGTACATGCTACAATTTTTTAAGTGTAATCTGCTTAAAAAGAGATTAGCCTGAATACTGCTGACTGGCTCTTTCATTTTAGAATTCCTGTACTAGCTGCATGGCACTATGTTGGTTAAATGCAATCAGAAGTTGTTAAAATGAAATAATTATTTTTTGTTTTAAATAAATCTTTCTGCTTTGTGTTCTTATCTGATATTTGATATATTTAGATTTTAAGATGTTTTGATACGATATTAAAACCATAGCTTCTTTTTGTGAATAACCATTTAAAACTGAACAGATTTCACAGAAAGTAGTCACTGATATTTTAAAAAGATTGAATAGATCTATATTGAAGTAAAAATTGCAGTCATGAAGTAGTATGGACGTAAAAGATTTAAGTCTGGTCAAAATAATGTACTCTTTACAGGCTAAGCACACAAACTTACTAAATTAATTATAAGGAGAGATCCTGTTTTTCTGGTTCTATATTGCTCTATCTGTTAGTATATGCAATCCCTTAATTATTGCCATTCAAGTTGATGGAGTATCTCATGGATTTGTGCCAATATCTACTGATTCTAGTTCTATGGTCTGAATCTGGCATGCTGTTTAAGCCTGGGCTTTCAATGGATCTATCCGTAAACTTGACATCAGGAGCATATTTATGTGTAGTGATGAACTGATAGTAACGTGCTGGCATGTTATTCCATTCTTTTGATATATGCAAAGATATTTCTGCAATTTAAAAGACAAACATTTTGCTCTGCTTCCATAGAGTTATGGGGAGATGGAACAGAGCAGACAACCACTAGAAATTGAATCATTAGGATAACATGTAGCATTGGGAATCATAACCATAGCCTGTGAAATTTAGATTTATATTCTCCATTGTTTAGAATAATAGCATGGACTGCAGGATGTTATCCCCAGCACATGCGCTTGAATGCATATGTATACTACATTTAGTTAACTAGCTATGCAAGAAATCTCTCTTACTCAACATTATCAGAGAAGATGACGATAACATTAAAAAATCATCACAAATACACCATGCTTGCAGCTAAAAATCTATTCAGCCACAATCTAGAAGATATTCAACACAACATTTTTTTTTCATGCAATTGCTTTGCTTGCAGCTGTTGATCAAGCATATTACCTTCCATTTAAACTTGTTTAAATCCTGATATACATTTGTATTACTGTCATTAATGTCTGGCCATCCTGCATAGTTTAAGCTCAATAAAAGATTTTCTGTTCAAATTATGTAGTAAGTAGTATAAATATTGTCCTTATGATCTTTAAAACATCTGGAATTTTAACTGATAAACCCCAAAACATTATTTTTAATATTTTATCCCTATTTCTGGGCATTTCAATTTTATGGCAAATTCAATTCTTACCAGGTGTATTCCTTTAATGAAATGTCAGAAAATGTAATGTTGGCCTCTGCTGTTTCTGTTTTAAAGGAATTCAACCAGTCTAGCTCATAGGAGAGAATGGTAAGTTGAATTGCACTCTCAGGAAGCAGAACAGAGCTCAATTAAATATAGTAAAAACACAGTATACGGTAAACCTACCCCACATATAACCCCCCTCTGAGAGACTGAAAGAGTTCATGTCACAAACATTGTGATAAGACACATCGTGGTCTGCCCAGCAACAACAGACTGCAAGTGAGAAGTTAGTTAATTCAGGACTGGGAGGGCATATCAGAGGATGTGCAGTTCTGTGTTCTGATGTGCCTTACCAACTATGGCCAGAGCTCATATAGAGTTCAACTGAGGAAGGGGCTTATGGCCACCAGAGAGACCCAGAAGATCATGAACTTTCTGGAACAAGCACCGTATAAGTCCTTAGGAGGCGTAACTGAGGGCAGAGACGAGACTATAAAAAACACAGCTGCAAAGAGCCACGCACACGTCTACCACCAGAGGATTACCCCATCCATCATCATCATCGTGGGATCCTAGGGTGGTGATATCTTTCTCTCCTCTTTTCTTCTCTTTTCTTTCCTTTTCCTCTTATAGATATTTCCAGTAAGAACCCACATTGCCAACGCTTTCTACGCTTTCCAAGTTCAAGTTGCGTCTATCATAAATAAAACTTTTAATTGATCGTTTCGTGTCTTTTCACCTTAATTTAGCCTGAGGGGATTTATATAACATTAGTCGCTCTCCCTTCCCCTGTAGGTGGGACGAGACACCCTCACAAATTGGAAGATAAATATAAGTTCATATGCACTTTAAGCTTTCTCTGTGCTGAAATAGAGAGCACAATGATCTAGTCCTCATTTAATGACTTGATGTTCTCTTGATCTGTTTACCTGGTATACCCAGAAGAACTGTTTATATAGGATGAGATTCTGAGTACCATAGACAAAACACTATAGAATGGAAGCGTGGATAACTAAGGGAGGATGAACAAAAAGATATCAAGAAACTGGTACATTTTACATTAGGTTTTGCCACAAATAAATGATGCTAGTGCATAGCTTCTATTCTACCAACATTGCAATGCATTTTGTGTATATTGGGAAGCTTCAAAGACTGAGAGTCTTAAACCTGTCTTCTTTATCCACTCTGCATTGAGCTTCTTGTCTAGATTCAAATTCTCAAAACATCATTCGTGAAAATAACTTTATTTCTTAATGACAATGGCGTCTGGAAGTCAACCATACAGATACATAGTTCTGTCTTTTCTTCCGAAGGGTGGCTTTCCACCAAATAGGCCTTTTTCAAAATTTTAGATTGAATACTGACCAGATTTTGTCCAGTGAGAACATGAAGACATTGAATGACGTCATGGATAGGCACGTGAAGGTCTTTGCTTCCCTCTAGTGACTGGTCCAGGAAGAGATTTAACGGAATCTGCTGATGTTGCTCAACTATGGCAGAGATTCAGCAAAAGACTAGTGATATGTAAAGATACCTGCAAGGTCAGTGAGATGCTGACACAGCATTAAAGGTGTATACTCGTGACAGCACTTGATAGAATATGGCAGATTTAAACTGGATATGTGTTTGACTATTTTTGATGGAATTTTATGGTTTTATCAGGCAGAGATATGATTTCAGTGTTAAGAATTCAAGAACAAGCTGGCTTTAAGCTACAGGTGCCGGAGGAGGGGAACCTCAGTCCATACCACTGCTACCAGTTTGATGCTGGTCCCAGCAGTAGATGCCTAGAGCCTGGAGAAGGATCACAGGTGAGCAGGAGAATACCTGAAGTGCAGCAGAAAGGAACTCCAGACACTAAGTCAGCTTCACTGGGGAACCAGCATCAGTGCTTCTGTGCAAACCCATGCAGCGTGGGGAATAAACAAGAGGAGTTAAGACATGCGCCTACACCTGCAGGGCTATGATCTCATTGGCATCACGGAGATGTTGTGGGATGGCTCCAATTATTGGAGTGTTGGAATGGAATGATACAGGCTTTTTAGGAAGGACACACTGGGGAGATGAGGAGGGGATGTCGCCCGCTGTGTCAATGAACAGCTGGAGTCTATGGAGCTCTGCCTGGAGGTGGATGAGGAGCAGACCAAGAGCTGATGGCTCAGGATTAAAGGCAGGGCAGGGACTGGTGACATTATAGCGGGGGTCTGCTACAGGCCACCTGACCAGGAAGCCTGATTGGCCCTCTATAGGCAGATAGGAGCAGCCTCATGTTCATAATCCCTGGTCCTCATCGGGGACTTCAACCACCCCTATATCTGTTGGTGGGAAAACACAGCAGGGGATAAGCAATCCAGAAAATTCCTGCACTGCATTGATGATAACTTCCTTCTCCAAGTGACAGAGAAGCCCATGAGCACAGGTGCTATGCTGGACCTAGTTCTCACCAGCAAGGAGGGGCTGGTGGGGAATGTCAAGCTCAAGGGCAGCCTTGGCTGCAGTCACCATGAAATGGTGGACTTCAAAATCCTTAGGGCAGCGAGGAGGGCACACAGCAAGCTTACTACCCAGCGCTTCGGGAGTGAAGACGTCGGCCTCCTCAGGGACCTGCTCAGTAGAGTGCCATGGGATAAAGCCCTGGTGAGAAGAGGAGCCCAAGAAAGATGGTTTTATATTCAAGGATCACCTCCTCCAAGCACAGGAGTGATGCATCCCAACAAAGAAAAAGTCAGGGAAAAATGCCAGGAGGCCTGTATGGATGAACAAGTAGCTCCTGGACAAACTCCAGCACAAAAAGAAAGCCTACAGAGGATGGAAGCAAGGACAGGTGGCCTGGGAGGAATACAGAGAAATTGCCCCAGCAGCCAGGGATCAGGTTAGGAAAGCTAAAGCCCTGTCAGAACTAAATCTGGCCAGGGACATCAGGGGCAACAACAAAAGCTTCTATGGGTACATCAGTGATAAAAGGAAGAACAGGGAACTTGTGGGTCCTCTCTGAAAGGAAACTTGGACTTGGATACCCAGGATATGGAGAAGCCTGAGGTACTCAAGGACTTTTTTGCCTCAGTCTTCAACGGCAAGTGCTCCAGCCACACCACCCATGTTGCAGAACGCAAAGGCAGGGACTGGGACAATGAGGAACTGCCCACTGTAGTGGTTCAAGACCATAAAAGGAACCTGAAGGTGCACCCATGAGACCTGATGAAGTGCATTTGCTCGTATCCTGGGCTGCATTGAAAGAAGCGTACCCAGCAGGGCAAGGGAGGTGATTCTGCCGCTCTGCTCTGCTCTGGCGAGACCACACCTGGAGCTCTGTGTCCAGCTCTGGAGCCCTCAGTACAGGAAAGACATGGACCTATTGGAGTGGGTCTAGAGGAGGGCCACAAAAATGATCAGAGGGATGGAACACCTCTCCTAGGAGGACAGGCTGAGAGAGTTGGGTTTGTTCAGCCTGGAGAAGAGAAGGCTGCAGGGAGACCTTATAGCAGCCTTCCAGTACCTGAAGGCAGCCTACAAGAAAGCTGGAGAGGGAGTTTTTACAAGGGCATGTAGTGATGGGACAAGGGGTAATGGCTTTAAACTGAAAGAGGGTAGGTTTAGATTAGATATAAGAAAGAAATTCTTTACTGTGAGGCTGGTGAGGCCCTGGGATGGGTTGCCCAAAGAAGTTGTGGATGTCCCATCCCTGGCAGTGTTCAGGGCCGGGCTGGATGGGACTTTGAGCAACCTGGTCTAGCGGAAGGTGTCTCTGCCCATGGCAGGGGGGTTGGAACTAGATGGTGTTTAAGGTCCCTTACAACCCAAACCATTCTATGCTTCTATGATTCTGTGCTTCTATGCTTCTATGATTCTGATTCTATGAACAACTGGGGCATGACCTCTAAGATTCATTTCAAAACCCTATTACAAACATTTCTTTTAAGATAATTTTGCCATACAAACACTGTTCTTGTAGAAAGACAGACCAGACTTTGATGAATTACATGATATTTGTTACATCAGAGAGACTAGTTATTAATTCCGGAGACTTCAATCAGATTTAGATCACTGCATTTGGAAGGAAAGACAAGACATCTTGCACTCTGCAAATGCTCAGACATGCCTGGTATTGTATTCTCCACATCATATTACTAAAAGTAGGTGTATTTATACCAGCTGTAGTTCTGTATTTTCTGTACTGACTGCAAATAAGTTTAAAAGTAACTAATACACGCCTGCACAAAACTACACAACAGGATATAGTTCTAAGCAATTTCTATGTATGATCTGTGCTGCTATTGTAAAAGGAATAGGAGAGAAAGGCAGAAGGGTACTTCCCACATCTCCTTCTCATATGAATCAGCAATATTCCCCAGATTCGTCACCTTCTTGGGTCACGCAACCAGGTATTGGTTTTTTTAATGATGGCATAATACAAGGACCTTTACTGCTGCTGCACTACATCTGTCGGGCAAACAGAGCTAAATTCTCTAGGATAGGCAACAGTCAGAAGCCTTTCAGAACTAATGAGAAAAACAAGGGCAAGTGCAGGGTCCTGCACCTGGGGAGGAACAACCCCGTGCACCAGTACAGGCTTGGGGCGGAACTGCTGGAAAGCAGCTCTGTGGAGAGGGACCTGGGTGTCCTGGTGGACGACAGGTTGACCATGAGCCAGCATTGTGCCCTGGTTGCCAAAAAAGCTAATGGTACCCTGGGGTGCATCAAGAGGAGTGTGGCCAGCAGGTGGAGGGAGGTTCTCCTTCCTCTCTACTCTGCCCTAGTGAGGCCCCATCTGGAGTACTGTGTCCAGTTCTGGGCTCCCCACTTCAAGAAAGATGAGGAGCTACTGGAGAGAGTCCAGTGGAGGGCTACGAGGATGATGAGGGGACTGGAGCATCTCTCCTACGAGGAGAGGCTGAGGGACCTGGGCCTGTTCAGCCTGAAGAAGAGAAGGCTGAGAGGGGACCTTATAAATGCTTACAAATATCTGCAGGGTGGGTGTCAGGAGGATGGGGCCAGACTCTTTTCAGTGGTGCCCAGCGACAGGACAAGGGGCAACGGGCACAAACTGAAGCATAGGAAGTTCCGTCTGAACATGAGGAAGAACTTCTTCCCTCTGAGGGTGACGGAATACTGGAACAGGCTGCCCAGGGAGGTTGTGGAGTCTCCTTCTCTGCAGATGTTCAAGACCTGCCTGGACAAGGTCCTGTGCAGCCTGATGTAGGTGACCCTGCTTGGGCAGGGAGGTTGGACTAGATGACCCACAGAGGTCCCTTCCAACCCCAAACATTCTGTGGTTCTGTGATTATCTTCCGTTCCTGGTAGTCTTGCAGAATTAAAGAATCACATTCTTTTTTGTTAAAACTGTATGGAATGAGAAAGCTGATACAAACTCCCTTGCAGACAAACAAAAGATTTTTATTGATTTGAATCAGGTTAGATCAAGTGGCAAGCCACTGCTCAAGCCGTGCAAGACCTAAATTTAAAAATTTTTAAGTTTACAAACTACTAAGGTTACACTGTAATGCAGGACTACTCAGTTATGAAATATGTAGGTATTGTACAACATAAAATGGAGTGTCTTTATGTCAAAAAAGAGTCAGACCATGCTAGAGTCATACACAAAATGAATCACTATATAAGGGAGGAATTTATAATTTAGTTCTTTTTTAACACTGCTCTTCACTAACACCTACATGGCCATGAACAGAGCTTACATGGCCTGCTGAGATTTATAGCAAATAAAGAAAAACAAACTAATTCTTGTTAATAAGTTCACCTCCGTTTAACTTTTACTGGGTGATTAATCAATTCTATTTGTAGAGAATTCAATTGCTATTTATTGCCTTTATGTAAATGTAGATTTCCAGAAATTAAAAATAGTGGTTTCTTGCAATATCAGGCAACTATAATTATGAAATGTGAATGACAAGAACTAGTACTTATGTCTTCATAATCAAATTTAAAGATTTCGATTAGACTTTTGAAATATTTTTTAGTACATAGTGAGGGCAGAAGACAATTAAGCACTTTGAATAAACTTTAGAACAGAAAACACACTGGTCACAATCTGGGTTTGTATCTGTGTTTCCAGAAAAATTCATGGATGTTACCAAGTGATCTTTGTTTTCCCTAGTAATACCTCATCAAGGAGTGCAGCAGATGGGATCTGGGAATCCAGCATGGTGCTGGACTTGGACTGACTCTTGTAGAGGAAAACAGTATTCACCAAATCCAATACAGCTTCAAAAAGTACAATAGAGCACAATTGTAACTACAAAAGTCTATTGACCTTTCCTGTTTATATCACGTTAACTCTTAAGGTGTGTTACACCTGTAGACTTAGAAGCAATCTAACACAGAGGTTGGTATCGTCCTCCGTGGTCTACAGATAAGGGAAACTAGGGCTTAATGAAAGGAAAGCTCTTTGTCCAGGGTAACTCATCAAACCCTGGTAGAGTTAGAGTTCCAAATTCCTGAGTCCTAAGTGAGAATGCTCTCTAGCTGTTCTCAAAGCCAATATCATTTCCCTGTCGTGATGCAGATCGCTAAAGTTTGAATAGTTTTAAAATTATATTTCTGTTTTTTTTCTCACTGAATCAAAGAATAACAGAATGTTAGGGGTTGGAAGGGACCTCTGTGGGTCATCCAGTCCAACCTCCCTGCCCAAGCAGGGTCACCTACATCAGGCTGCACAGGACCTTGTCCAGGCAGGTCTTGAACATCTGCAGAGAAGGAGACTCCACAACCTCCCTGGGCAGCCTGTTCCAGTGTTCCGTCATCCTCAGTGGGAAGAAGTTCTTCCTCATGTTCAGACGGAACTTCCTATGCTTCAGTTTGTGCCCGTTGCCCCTTGTCCTGTCGCTGGGCACCACTGAAAAGAGTCTGGCCCCATCCTCCTGACACCCACCCTGCAGATATTTGTAAGCATTTATAAGGTCTCCTCGCAGCCTTCTCTTCTTCAGGCTGAACAGGCCCAGGTCCCTCAGCCTCTCCTTGTAGGAGAGATGCTCCAGTCCCCTCATCATCCTTCGTAGCCCTCCACTGGACTCTCTCCAGTAGCTCCTCATCTTTCTTGAAGTGGGGAGCCCAGAACTGGACACAGTACTCCAGATGGGTCCTTACTAGGGCAGAGTAGAGAGGAAGGAGAACCTCCCTCCACCTGCTGGCCACACTCCTCTTGATGCACCCCAGGGTACCATTAGCTTTTTTGGCAACCAGGGCACAATGCTGGCTCATGGTCAACCTGTCGTCCATCAGGACACCCAGGTCCCTCTCCACAGAGCTGCTCTCCAGCAGGTCCGCCCCAAGCCTGTACTGGTGCATGGGGTTGTTCCTCCCCAGATGCAGGACCCTGCATTTGCCCTTGAACCTCATGAGGTTCCTCTCTGCCCAACTTTCCAGCCTGTCCAGGTCACGGTGAATGGCAGCACAGCCTTCTGGTGTATCCACCACTCCTACCAGTTTTGTGTCATCAGAAAACTTGCTGAGGGTACATTCTAACTCTTCATCCAGGTCATTGATGAAGAAGTTAAACAAGACTGGGCCCAGTACTGACCCCTAGGGGACACCACTAGTTACCAGTCTCCAACTAGACTCAGCGCCGCTGATGACAACCCTCTGAGCTCTGCCATTCAGCCAGTTCTCAATCCACCTCACTGACCACTCATCCAGCCCACACTTCCTGAGCTTCCCTAGGAGGATGTTATGGGAAACCGTTTCGAATGTAGTATCCTATTACACAGGTTCCATTATGGAAAGTTCTTCATAATAAGAGGTGCTCCAGAAGTCCTTTAGAATAAGTTCATTAATGTTAACTCTTCTGTTACATGCAAAACTTAAGCATGGTAACTAACATGGAAAGAAAATTTTCTGTCTTGAAAAATAAAAAAAAGCAAAGTCTCACTGAAAATACGGACCAAAATGTTTGAATGAAGTCAATGGAAGAAGTAAAGGTTCAGCTGGCAGATACTGCCAAACTATACTTACATGAACTACTCTCATTCAATTGTTATTTTACTTATAGAAAGATCTAGTTCTTCCATATCTTCCTGGTGACAAAAATAATATGACTAGAAAGTAATATAAAGTAAGGAGAGGCTACTATTCATATATCCAGAAGCAAATTGTGATTTAGGATATTCTAATTATTTGATGATTAGCTTGAGACATTTTGACATGAATTATAAAGAGTATTCTTGAACATATTTTCTAAGACTTGCAAGGCGATACAAAAAATGACTGTCATGGTCCGTCATGGTCCATCATGGCAGTTTTAAAAAACAAAATGGAGATGAGTGAGACAAAGCAGGTCAGTGTTCCCTGTTAATTTTATCACAAGGCAACAAAATGCAAAAGTTGTTTTTCTGGTATGCATGCAAGCTTATTTCCTAAAGCTGAGTCGCATTCTACCCTATAGAAAAATCTGTGAGAAAATCACAATAAACTGATAAACTCTTCTTTATTTGCATTGAACAAATTCCTTTATGGATTATTTCTCCGTAATTCTATCCAGGCACAATGGGAAAAAAATAATTATAAACTCTCGGGGATAATTAAAAAAAAGTAATTGTAAACTTTTTTTTACCCTCTATGTAATGGAGGATGTTATGTCTGAGTGAAATCCAATAGTTATATAAATGTATACAATTTCTCATTTCTCAGATGTAGGTATTCAGAGTTTCATACATCTTCAGGGTAGAAAATCTAAACCACTGCCAATGTAAATTTGTATGGCAATGGAAAAGAAAAAGTAGAGCAGGCCTACCACTTGCCCTAAACTAAAATTGAATCAGGTCAAAATCCTTGCAATATTAAAAATTTCAGATAATTGCATTCTACTTCTACCAATTGTATATTCAGCAGGCACACACTGCTATGAGCACACATATGGACAAATAAAACACTGTCATAGTGTTATAACATTCTTCTGCAGCAAGTGGCAAGAAAGAGCCCCAGAATACTAAAGCCCTTTCCTTAGTGCTGTGAGATGTCATGTTGCACTGTGTACGGCTGTGGAGCACACCAGCTGACACTGTTCTGTGGAGAACACATGTGTTCACGTTACTTCCAACAGATTTCTAAAAGAACAAACACCAGCTGCATTGTCTTGCTAATCAGTTGCTGAGTACTGGAAACCCATGTGAGATGTCACCTCCTTCCAGTGACCCACCAGGTCTAGCCCTTCTTCCACACCCTTGCCCTGATGGTGTTAGCTGAGGGTTGCATGTGAGGGAGGTACTCTTGATGCTCAGTGCGGTGGCACCTAGCTTCCGGCCTCTTACTGGGTTTTTAATTCTGCCCCAGTCCAGGGGCTGGGTCCACTAAGACAAGTGACTAACTTTGTCAGGTTGAATATTCATTGACACCAGGGCTCCATACACAGTCTGTTATGGCACCTATCACAGATGTAAGCATCACAGAAGGCAACAAAGTTCAAGACAACTGTTTAGACATCCTACAAAACTGCCACAGTAAATGGCATTTTTAAAATGGAAATGTATGCAGGCATATAAGGATTCTTTGATCCCCCCGGGCTTACACAGCCTTGCCCAGACTTACATAAAGCAAAACAGTGCTAGGAAAAAAACACTGATGGTGATATGTCTAAGATTTAGCTGTGGCATGGTGATAAATACATGGAAACAGTGGTAAAATTAAATACAGAGGTGCTGGGAATCAGTTCCGCAACCCACGAGTATTTTCCTAAATAATATGGCAGAGTTGCAGCAGGACATGTGAGTAACACACTCCAGAGCAGCTGACAGCTCAGTGGGCACAGGCTGCTCCTGTGAGGCTGAAAAATGTGTTTTCAAACTCCTCAAGTAACTTCTGTAAAGAGAAAATGAAGAACTGGTCCCTGAGGTACTCAAGTAAATGCTCTAACCATTGGATTATTTGCTGGTTGAGACTGTCTGTGCTGTCTCTATCTCCCTTCTTCTTTTCCTTTCCAGAATGGCAGGAGGGACAGGAGAAGAACTTTCAGAAGTTTTGTTTCATCTTAAAATCTTTAAAATCACTTTTGTGGGGTGGGAAAGTCAGCCCTACTACCTGACTCCAACTTCTTTTCATGTCTTTGTGGACTGAGACACTGGAATTAATGTACCACAAACAGTTCCCGCCAGCAGAGATTGTTTGTGCCAGACAGTGCAAAGCAGAAAAGATGCAACCCTTTCTTCAGTTTTTGTTTGTTTGGTTTAAGGAAGTAAATTGTTTCTCCTCAGAATGTCAATTACAAATATTCCACACATTTTCCCATGTACTGAAAGAAGCAGCATTCACTATCCTAAGACTTTACTAAAGGCAATATTTAGAATACATTTTCTGAAATGAATGGATGAAGATAACACTCATATTTCTGAAGGGGGAAAAACCACCACTTACATACTGTTGCTGCTACCAGCTTTGTGTAGGGAAGCTGGAAATATCAAAGGAAACACCAGAACTCATAAACAGCCTGGTTTCAATCCACACAGACAGATGTGCTCTATATTTTGGGAGAATCAACTGAAATAAAATGCTGAGTTATTGGATTTCAGTTTGCCCTTCATAGTACATAACATAGTATTTTATTCTTTAGTTGCACTGTCTCAATATTGTACACATATTTGACTAGTTGCCTATGGAGAGGGCACAAGTCTGCCAGCCTGATAAAGTCTGATAAATGGAAAACCTTAGAAAATATCATCATAGGGAAGAATCACCAAATCTCACAGAAATAATGGATTAAAACTGCTTTTGCTAAAGTTAGGATGACGAAATTGTCACAGATAGCAATGGCAGTAGGATAAGTTTCATGATCTGGTGTGACTAAACAGCTCATGGTTCCAGAACTTTCTTCAAGGATGGGTGACAGGGGACTGTAATCACTGGTCAATCTCCTGAGAAGTGTGGCTAAAACCCAGGTAGACAAAGCTGCCCCTGCTGTTGGAGAAGTATTAAACTGACAAGATCAGTGGAGGAAGTACCATTTACCAAATGCGACTTTGCAGTGCATGAAGATAAGATGTGGGAGAAGTGTCTAAAAAGGTGGTAAAACCCATTAGAGGTTACTGCTGACTGTATGCCGATGATAAAAGCAAACATAGTTTTCATCTGAACAGCACTTCATTTAAAACACCCATCCCAGTATAAAATACTGCTTAGTTAAGCACCTTCAGCTGAAAGCAGGCTATTCTTTTTCAGGTTTATTCCAAAAAGCTTGCCAAATCCTGGTTATGCAAACATTAGCCAGTTTGGAAGGACAGGAGTATAGCACAGCTTTGTAGGATTTGCAGTGTCAAATCCAGTTGCCTGCTGCTTAGAGTGGGTAATTTCTGAGGTTTAGAAGAAAGTAGAAAAAAAAATAAAACCAAGCCACCAAGAACCCAACATCATCATGGGCATCTAACCAATTGTATAGTCCTCTACATATTTATTTATTAAGATTTATAAATGATAGGAACCAATTCAGCATTATAGAGCTTCCACAATAATTTAAAACTCACAATGTCAGAATATAAATTCTGAACTACTTCTGAGTAAATACAAAGAAAATGCTCAAAACAAAAAGAAACAGCATTACAAAAATCAAATTATAAATCAACTAATGCTCCCCCAGCTAACATTAAGGATCTTTTCCTAAGCAATGGAGGAAATAAGTAGAATTGTGCTCTTGCTATTACACACTCAGGTAAGAGATAATGCAATATTCTCATCAAATAACACACATACATACGTAAATCAAAAGACAATGGTGTCCACGCAGACCTTACTGATACATCATATCTTAATATTTTCAATAGCTACTAATAATATGACTAGAAAAGATACCCTTCAGAATACCACATCTTGTGTTTGTCCCTCAAAACCTCAGAATATTTTATGCAAGTTTTATTTAAATATTAAAAGTTTCAAAAATTCACTTTTCCATCCAGATTCTGAAGCATACTGAAACCAGTACTTATATGCAGCACTGAATTTCTCTGTAAATACTAAGAAAAACGTATGCAAAACAAGAGGCAAGCACAAAGTAAATTTACTTGTGATTGCTTCACACATTCATCCTGAATACCTGCACGAAATGTTGTAATCGTATTGTTAAATCCACAGCATGCTTTTTTTTTTCGGAAGTCTAATTCCATGAAAATATGCCTTTAATATTCTGGACTGGAGCAGTGAAATCAGAGCCTGTGCTCTAAATATAAGGTGCTTAAATTAATGCATGTGAAAAACGGTAAATAAAGCACTGGACTACTACTGTGTAAACAAAACATCGTGAAGACAAAACAAAGAACATGTTCCAAAAGTTTTGCATTCCATTTGCACATAATAATACATAGTATCAAGTCTTTCATGTATTTATTCCACCCATTTTACAGAAATGGAACATTACGATGTTGCTGGCAAATAACTGCATTATGATTCTTTCGTAGGGGCATAGACCATGGTACTACTTGTATTTGGAATGATTTCTAGCATTGTGTTCAAAGTTTCTCATTTCTGTACTAAAATGATTATTCTTAGCCATCAGTGTACTGATATAAACCCAGGCTCAAGGATAAAAGCACTCACAAAATCACAGGCATACAACTTCCAACACTGTAGACGTCTGTAGTATAAGACATATATAATATACCTGGACAAGAAGTACAACACCATCTTTGAAAAAATTACTATGGCAACCATAGAGGGATCCTTCTTGAAACAATCTGTATTTAGGCAAAGCTCACTTTGACTTTAATGGGAGATTTACTGTGAAAGACTGATGCAGCAAATTACAACTGCATAAGCTTGGAATTCTTTTTAAACCACACTGATACTACTGCTTTACTTCCTTACAGCGACATTTTCTGTTTTGGTACAGAAGGAACACACACTAAAAAAAGTAGCAAAAGACTGATAGCAAGCTTTCACTATTACTATACAGCTACTATTTTACTAAACGAAAATAAAAATTTTTACCAATTAAAATGAAGAATGCTGTGGGTATCACACTTCAAAATGATATTTTTCCGTGCAGTAACAGAACTGTGAGCCTTTCTTAGTTATCTGTCTGATCATTTACCTACTCTCTTGTTGCTCAGCGACTACCATCAAGGAACTATCACAGAATCACAGAATAGTAGGGGTTGGAAGGGACCTCTGTGGGTCATCTAGTCCAACCCCCCCGCCGAAGCAGGGTCACCTACAGCAGGCTGCACAGGACCTTGTCCAGGCGGGTCTTGAATATCTCCAGAGAAGGAGACTCCACAACCTCCCTGGGCAGCCTGTTCCAGTGCTCCGTCACCCTCAGAGGGAAGAAGTTCCTCCTCATGTTCAGACGGAACTTCCTGTGCCTCAGTTTGTGCCCATTGCCCCTTGTCCTGTCACTGGGCACTGCTGAAAAGAGCTTGGCCCCATCCTCCTGACACCCACCCTTCAGATATTTGTAGGCATTTATAAGGTCCCCTCGCAGCCTTCTCTTCTTCAGGCTGAACAAGCCCAGTTCCCTCAACCTCTCCTCGTAGGGGAGATGCTCCAGTCCCCTCACCATCCTTGTAGCCCTCCGCTGGACTCTCTCCAGTAGCTCTTCATCCTTCTTGAACTGGGGAGCCCAGAACTGGACACAGTACTCCAGATGAGGCCTCACAAGGGCAGTGTAGAGGGGAAGGAGAACCTCCCTTGTCCTGCTGGCCACACTCTTCTTGATGCACCCCAGGATCCCATTGGCCTTCTTGGCAGCCAGGGCACACTGCTGGCTCATAGTTAACCTGTCGTCCACCAGGACACCCAGGTCCCTCTCCGCAGAGCTGCTCTCCAGCAGGTCCACCCCAAGCCTGTACTGGTGCATGAGGTTGTTCCTCCCCAGGTGCAGGACCCTGCACTTGCCCTTGTTGAACCTCATCAGGTTCCTCTCTGCCCAGCTCTCCAGCCTATCCAGGTCACGCTGAATGGCAGCACAGCCTTCTGGTGTATCTACCACACCTCCCAGTTTGGTGTCGTCAGCAAACTTGCTGAGGGTACATTCTAACTCTTCATCCAGGTCGTTGATGAAGAAGTTAAACAAGACTGGGCCCAGTACTGACCCCTGAGGGACACCACTTGTCACCAGCCTCCAACTAGACTCAGCGCCGCTGATGACAACCCTCTGAGTTCTGCCATTCAGCCAGTTCTCTATCCACTTCACTATAGTTCTTAGACATCCTCATTTCAATCTTGAAAAAGCAGATTAAAATTACTATGTGAGTAATCTCTTCCTGGGGAGATATTGTATTATTTAAATTTACATAGCTGCAGAAAGGAAGCCAAGAGACTGAAGAATCCACTATTTTCATTCTGTGAAAGGTTAATTTTCCTTGCCCTCATACCAACCTGTTTAGTGACGAACTACATAAATATCGTTACGTACTTTATAATATTTGAGCCATAGCAATAGAAGCAAACATCTGTCACTTACGTTCTGGAATCATCCCACAGCACACAGTAGGGATTCAATGTGCCCTAAGAAGAAAACAAACAAACCTATTTGTTACTGGGATACAAAAAAATGTGTCGTGACCTAAATATTTATTTGGGTCTCCTCATACAAGATCACACTTTCACGAATTGATACCACTGAAACTGTAAAAGCTTAATTCTGATGGAGTATTTAAAAAGCACTTGAATCTCAAAGCAGAGTATTTGCTGTATTCTCTCTCTTAGACAAGGTAAGCATAAAGTTGTCTATTTGGTATATCCTAGTAGAATTAAAGTATAAGATAAGAGTTAATCTGTTCAGAGTTAAAGCCTGAACATTTCTGGGTGTGTTTAGCAGCAGAAGTTCAGGCCCCTCAGGAACTGAGATGTCAAAACCAGTAATGCCTTTAAAATTTTTAAGCATGTGTTACGCAAAATGTCTGAAGGCTGGGATTTCAGATGACCTCACATTCAATACCCAAGTACTTTTGTCAATTAGGTCCTAAATTAGCAGAGATTTTTGCTCAAAATATATTTTTTTTGGTTGAGCTTTACAATCCCAACTCCATCCTCTTTGAAGTCAGTGGAGGTTTTCTGATTCTATTTAGAACAGGGTGGGAATCTAAGGTTATTACACATCATTAAACTGTGGGTAATATTTTGGGAGTTTGAAATGTCTTTATTATTACTTATGTTTATTTTGTTTCCTAGGAAGAGTTGAGACAAATTTAAAATTCAAGTTTTGTCCCTAATCTTGTAAATTAGAAGTACTGAACCGGTTAAAAACTGCAAGACTGTATTCCTGTTCATCATAAACATTGGATATTCCCAGAAGTCAGAACTATATAAAGAAATCAGATGTAAAATACAGAATAAAAATATATTTTTAACAAAAGTGATTTGAAGAAACATGGGGAATACACTATTTTTTTATATCAACATTAATGTAGTTGTCTCATGAACATTGTTGCTGCAGTAAATATAAAGATAGTTTCGTATAAATAAAACACACCTTGATGTTTCATTCTGAAAAGTTTTATTTATAGAGAGAACATGGCAACCTGTGAAGTAAAAATCTATTAAATATTTAAATTCTTCCATCCACCTCTTCGTCAAAGACAAAAAGATCCCTCTGAAGATGCTTGTGAGAGAGGTATTTAGTGAAATCTTGACCCTTTACTTCAGTATTTTGCTGACTGCACTGAATTTTGTGAGTAGAGTATAAATATTTAAAATCAACATATACTTATGACACTTTGTATTAACATAGCACTGTACAAACATAAATAAAGGATGTTCCATGCCCTGAAATATTTATAATACAAAGAAGAGGAAGGGGAAGAGGGCATAGGACAAAGCATTGGATAAAGGCCCATTGAGATTCAGAGACCAGGTCCTGCATCATTAGCCAAAAGCTTTCAGATACATTGATAGAAGAGGATACACAAAGATAAAAACTGAGAACAATGGAATGATGGTGCAGAATTGATCTTTTTTAAAATGTAATTTTACAAAGAGTATTAATTTGTATCCTAAGACTGGGTGAAGAAATTCTACTTACAATCTCATATAGCTATATGCATATTAAAAAAGTACTGCTGTAGCTGAATCGTAATAAGACATTGCATATCTGAGATCTGAGACCTGTCTTTCCTAGCAGCAGATAACATACAGTTTATGGTCACTACTCCCACAGTACAAGCAGAAAGAATAAAAAAACACTTTCAGAAAAAATGTCCATTATAAAGAAATCTACAAAACAGAGGGAAACAAAAGACTTTGCAGAGAGCTGAAACACAATAAAACTGCTGCTGTCAGATCACACGCTCCACTCTCTTTGAAACGTATTCAAATGAAAAAAAAATAAAGTGTGTTTGGCCATTGCAGTCACTAATGAGAGATTAAGTAGAAACATGGAAATCAGGAAAATATTACTCCTGTTCCTTAAGAAGATCTTGTGTGAGGGTTTGCTTCACGAGGTGTGGCAGCTTGTAAGGGCACAGCAGCCTTTCAGAACTTCTTCCTCTTTTGATATCCTGATCAAACACCCTTCAAGCACTGCAAGGACCACAAGGAGCTGGTCTTCCTATTTTCTTCTTTGCCCTTAACCTGTTGCTCCCTTTTTCACAATCTTTCTGGTCTGGCCTCCTGGCAATGTCTCCTCACACTGCTGTCGTTGAGCTACGTCCAACAGCCATCACTCTCTGTGAGGGCAGAAATCTTCCATCACAGCTTTTTCCAGTTAATTACTTAGCTGCAGCTAAGGGAGCAGCTACTGTGTCCATTAATGTTTACGACTGTTGCAGTATTGATCTATACACTACACTACAGGACCTGGAGACCTCAAAAATAGACATATGTGTGTGAATGTGTATGTATATATATAACTCTGCCTGGCATATAAAACTGAACTTTCAAGATGTGATTGGCAACTTTGACAGCTATGCAGCCCAGTGCCAACTGTTTTATAGCCAGGTTTTTCAGTCTCTTTGAAAGCCTGATGTCCTACGCTACTGCTGGCTTGTTACTTTAGTGTCCCTGGAGTAAACTTCTATGCTTTCAGAAGGCGAGAGTTCATATTTTCTCTGGAGCAAATAGGATTTTGTTTGAGTTGTGCAGTTTTTAAATGATTACTTCATGTCTCTTTAATCAAACTACTGGAAAAATATGTTCGTATTAATCAACATGTTCACAGTGCATAAGACCAAATAACACTTTCTCTACATAACGCATTGCAACCCACATTCTCACTGTGGCCAACTGTCTATTGTATTTTAATTTATCTGTAAATCCAAGTACCATGTTATATTCGAAACAACACATTTAACTGTGATTTATACTTCCTCCAAAAAATAATCCTCTGATTTTATTAATAAACTGGCTGATTGTGATATAAAATGAAGCAATTATGATTAATTTTGAATACATGAATATTTTAAGGATAATCTGAGTTAGAACTGGCTGAAGGGCCGAGCTCAGAGAGTGGTGGTGAATGGAATTAAATCCAGCTGGCAGCAGGTCACGAGTCATGTTCCCTAGGGCTCAGTTTTGGGTCCAGTCTTGTTTAACACCTTTATCAATGATCTGGATGAGGGGATTGAGAGCTCCCTCAGTAGGTCTGCAGATGACACCAAGTTGGGTGAGAGTGTCGATCTGCTTGAGGGTAGGAAGCCTCTGCAGAGGAATCTGGACAGGCTGGATCCACGGGCTGAGGCCAACTGTACGAGGTTCAACAAGGCCAAATGCCGGGTCCTGCACTTTTGGTCAAAACATGCAACGCCAGAGGCTTGGGGAGCAGTGACTGGAAAGCTGCCGGAGGAAAAGGACCTGGGGGTGTTGGTCAACAGCTGGCTGAACATGAGCCAGAAGTGTGCCAAGAAGGCCAACAGCATCCTGGCTTGTATCAGCAATAGTGTGGGCAGCAGGAGTAGGGAGGTGATCATGCCCCTGTACTCAGCACTGGTGAGGCTGCACCTCGAGTACTGTGTTTTGTTTTGGACCCCTCAATAGAAGAAGGACATTGAGTTGCTGGAGAGTGTCCACAGAAGAGCAATGAGGCTGGTGAGGGGTCTGAAGAACAAGTCTGATGAGGAGCGGCTGAGGGAACTGGGGCTGTTTAGTCTGGAGAAGAGGAGGCTGAGGAGGGACCTTATTGCTCTCTACAACTACCTGAAAGGAGGCTGTGGTGAGGCAGGTGTTAGTCTCTTCTCCCAGGTAACTAGTGATAAGACGAGACGCAATGGTCTCAAGTTGCATCAGGGGATGTTTAGATTGGGTATTCGGAAAAATTTTTTCGCAGAAAGAGTGTTCAGGCATTGGAACAGGCTGCCTAGAGAAGTGATTGAGTCCCCGTCCCTGGAGGCATTAAAAAAACGTGTAGATGTGGCACTTCGGGATATGATTTAGTAGGCATGGTGGTGTTGGGTTTATAGTTGGACTTGATGATCTTAGAGGTCTTTTCCAACCTGTGATTCTAAGATTCATTTGCCCATCTTTTTTCATAATCTCTTATCTACATAATTTAGCCAGTGGATGGGGAGGTAAAAGAACAAATGTGTGGGTATACTCCTATATATTAGTAGGCATGCTCTAGAGGTTGCTTAAAAATTATTCATTGAATCAATCTCGAAACAAACTGTTCTGAATACTGAACAGCATTTCAAGACCAAAGGTTTGAAAAGAACAAAAACAACAAGAAGAGTCATTCTAAAAAATCAGATGAAAGAGAATGTCTGTGTTTTATTTTCTGTTTAATAATTAATTTATTTAATTGACATCATGATTAATCTGTAAGCCATTAGTATATAATGTTCAAATGCTAGTGATATATTATACTAGTTTCATCCTTCTGTCTGTGACATATAACATTTGTTCTATAGTAAAATATTATAATTAAACAAATTTGTGGTTTTGTTTTTAACTGAGAAAATCATAGAAAAGAAGATTAGAATTAGATTCAGTCTGAAGTCAAGAAACACCCAAACCTACAAAATAACATTTGCATTTCTATGCATTTAGAGCCTTAGTTCTTTAAACCAGAGTCCCTTTATGGAGGCTAAGCTTTGAGCGTAAAAATCACCAAACATTTAAAGATATTGAAAACGTAGAACTGATTTCCACTCCCAGATTTTCTAGATCAATATTTTGTCACTGTATCTACCAATCCAACTGTTCTATCCAGGTGGATCGAGATCTTATATAAATGTATGATGTATGTAATTCCAATTTAAGGACTAGACATTTCTTCCAAGCACTTGATGCTTCTCTGGATTAAATTATAGGACAAAAACTGAGCCAAAGGAAAAAAAAAAACCTCTGGTATCTATTGGCAAGGTTATTGTCTTTTTGCCTTGTCAAGATATGACCTAATACAATACTCATTAATATTCTGCTACTGAAAGTTTGGCAAAGCAAGGTGGCAATCATTATCTCTAATCTGACCTTTTGTAACAATGAAGTTCCATTTCATTTCCAAGATTTTTAAACTTAGCAAAAATTGGCTTTGTAAATTACTCAAAGGGATGGATTAAAAAAAAAAGAGAGACGAAAAATCCCTGTATGAGAATTTTCTAGAATTGCAGCTTCTGGGGACAGCAGTTCAACCTTTCGTTGGTCTAGCCTTCTTGTGTTGTGCTGGTTTTAATAGCTTGTGTTTGGTTTATAAGTATTTTCAATGCTGACATTTTGCTTACTAGTATTAATTTTTTTTAAAAAATTTAAATTTCATTTCTAGCATAAGTGACCAAAGTAATTATAATTTTTTTCTACCTGTTACCCCACACTTTTGCAAGTAGTAATTAAAATTAAAAAATACAGAATATTAATTATTAACATATTAAAAATATAGAAGTCATTTTCCAATATTCCTTATCTACAACTCATATAAGTAGCCCCATTCTTAAAATAATGGAAATTAAAATCTAGAATTGAGAAATACCATAAATTCTTCCTAATAATGATCTTAGTACGATCAAAACAAGTATCTTATTTAAAAGGTGGGGTTTTTTTCCTGATAGAAAGGATTAATTTGTGGTCTACTTCAGCAAATAATCTATTACATTTTTAGTGAAATTTCTGACAGGAAAAAAGGTTATGTTAAAGACTGATATTTTCTCTTAATATATATGATGCAACTTAGGTTGGAAAAAAACCAAACCAAATCAAAACCCCAAACCTACCCACCCTAAAACAACTTAAGATTAAATAGTAACAAAGAACCATAAAACCCTAAATCTCCACAATGCTTCATCAATAAACTTCTAATCTTACTGAAATGTAAGGAGTCAGCTCAATTTATGTTCCTGAATTCCTTTCTTTTTTCTGCTTGTCTTTGCAGTAAATTTCACTGAGAAGTTCTTTGCAATATCATTTTTCTGGGAACAGAATGGTGGTTCATAATGACCTTTGATGGTAAAATAATCAGTTTCTTCTAACTTTGAGTAAAATGTAATTCACAGATCTAGAGTTCAAAGAGTTTTCTTCACACATTTGCCCTGAGACACTAATCCAGATTTGCTACTGACTGAAATATCTGGAACTTCTTCAGCAGACTTGTACCTATATGACCACTTGGGCAACTGTCTATAAAAAAAAAAATCACAGCTTTACAAACTTATTCACAACAATACTATTTACTATTTAGTAAATAGTAACTCTAATAACTCTGTCTCTTCTAATCATCTCTTTATGACGTTTTTTAAACTCTAAATCTTAGTATCATAAACAGACAGAGTTTATATGCTGTGCATTCACACAAATTACTCCCGTGCTTGTTATCTAACATAATTTCCCTAATAATGTACACAACAAAAAATTTCCCACAAAAGATAGATTTTATTCTCCGTGTGCCTGATGGGAGGTTGCTAACAGCAAAAAGAAAAACTGTTCATGTTTTTTGTGTACTTAGACACCATATCGCTTTTTTCCAGATTTAAAACATTTTTAACGTGAGATTAAAAGCTTAAAAGTACAGAATTAAAAATAATTGCACAAAAAATCTCAAACATTTATAAGAATTATAAGCTAATTTGGAACCAGAGCATTATTTTTCAAAGTCTGCTACAACAGGTTAGGTAAAAAACGCCTTTTAACTATAAAATACTGAAAGAAAAGAAAAGGCCTGAAGAACTATGTAGGTCTATAACATATGCAGGGAGCAAAAGGTTAAGCATTCAGCAGAATACTACAATTTCAATTGTACCATCAAAGCAGTTAATTGAGGGGGTTTGGTAGAAATTGCTGTTTAAATGAAAACCTCAAAACTCACAGAACAATTAATTTTGTTTTGTATATACACATGCATGAAACAAGTACACATTCCCTTCAAAGTATGGTAGACTCTTCCTGGGCTTAAGTTTTAGCAGTTAAACTGGGTTTTACTACTTGATATTTAAAACAACCCCACTTTTTCTCTCATATGATCTGATAAATACTCTTGGAAGAGCATATCAACTATCCCTGTACTTACATTTGATAGATGGGCCAGTTCTATCTCCAGGAAAGAATCCGTAGTTTTGGGCTCGGGTCGTATAGTAACAACGATGATTTTTGAATTAACAACCGTAAAATTCCTGGAAAAATAGACGTAAAAATGAAAGGTTTAACTTAGTATGAGGTTAAATGAGTCTTCTGATATTATATTTAAGGAAGTACCTGGGTATTTTCCATGACTTTACTAGACAAATACTCAGGGAAAAAAAGCGTTTGCTTGGAAGCAAGGAAAATATTCACTCATTTACCAACCACACCTGACACATTAAAGACTGAAGAGCAACAATGGTGGCAGAAGACCCATTCCCTAAAGTATGTTATACTAATTAGAAGGGTGTACTGATGACACAAGCATTCTGTCAATATTTGAATGCCTATCATTTGCTTCTCTCAACGTAGACCCACTAGCTATGTTTTATAAGAGACAGTATTTTTCTTCCAAAGTGCTGCGCTGGATGTTTTTCTGACTGTTAACTCTAAAGTTTTGAAGATGAATGAGCGCAAAGGGAGATTCTACAGCTCTGTTGATGCTGTGCTCATGAGAAAAAGCTGTCTGTTTCCAATTTCTTAAAAACTATTGCATTTGGTATACAAGTGGGCAACTTCATAATGTAAATACTTTTAAAAATATAATCTGTAGTTGTGCCCTGACTGAAAACCCACAAAAACCAATCATTTCCTTCTCATATACATGAGATTACATTTTGGCTTTTTTCATTGCACCAGATTACTCAGAATAATAGCTTTCTGTTAATTTTTCAGGTAAATTATTCACCTGAATCATTAATTCACCATCAATCTCTCTTTTCACGTAAAATGTGTATCACCATGTTTTGTAGCCACTTTTCTAGGAAAGACCTAGTATTGCCAAGGTTATTCTAACACAGGCATAAAGCAATGTTGACATGATGTTCATGTCTGAGATCCTTGCTTGCTATGACCCCGTCAGGCTTAGAACAACCATCAGTTATCAACCTGAATGCTTCTGATGATCATTACATTATTCTCTTTGTATGTAATTCTGCTTTCAATACCTTCTGCTGATCATACATAAACAAAGATAAAACCTCACAGAATGACATATTCACAGGTAGGTGTTATCAACGAAGAAACTAGGCAGTTTAGATGTAATGATAATAGAGAGTATAAATATTCTGTTGTTGTTGATGTTGTTTAATTGCTTATTTTCTCCCAGGAAATGGTATTTAGGAGATGATTCCATTTTGCTGGATCATTGAAATAGGAATTGTCGTGGGTACGGCAATACAAACTTAACTCAGCGGCCACTTTACTCAGCACAAAGAATGAAATTATTCTTCTGGGACAAGGTGTAAATTCTAGTCCAATTTTACTCAGTCAGATCATATAATGGAAATATAATGGAAGTGGCTTTCTATTTTAAATAGTTTCTATTTCTTCCCTTTGGTTGCAGTTTAAAGTCTCACACATTGTTGACGAAAACCTCTATCAGACTAACATCTAACTTTCAGCAAACTTTCAGTGCGTTCTGTACAGGGGGAGTAATGATGGTACCTTATTGTGTACACAACAGCTGAATATCTGTAAATGTTTGCAAGTAAGGCATAATTAAAAAACAAAGAAACAAACAAACAAAACTCCAAATAAATGCAAAGTTTTTATTTATTTTAAACAAAGAAATTCCTTGTGATGATGCAGAAGCTTGCACACCTTTTAATGCTGATATTAAAGAATGTATTGGAATGTGTGTCACCTTTGTTCTTCTGAAAACTATAAAAAACAGGTGTCATACAGTCAAATATCTACTTTACTCCCACCCTAAGTCCTGTAGAGCTTGGGACTGAAATCACATGGGAAGTGGTACAGTTTCTAGATATTTAAGTGCAGCGAGCAGAAGGTTGTGAACGTGTAAATGATGTGGCCTTTAAACCCAAACATGAGCCAGTTTACTTATTTTATCTTGGTTTATTGTTTTGTTTGTCTTTATTCCCACCATTAACATATTTTTTCAACTGTCATTTTATTTAGAACAGGATCACATAAGATGCTTATCCAGAATGGCTTTTTAATTCATACCTTGTGTCTAGCTACCACACTTCTAGGTTCCATATAAAAGCTAGATGATGTTAACACCCTTTACATTACATGGTTTTGGCTCCGCACACAATGCTATTGCAGTGAAGCATTTCACTACATTCAGCACTAATACGGTTATCACAATAATGCTTATTACAGTTAAATAAGATTAGTACAAACAAAAACTACTATAAACCCGTGTAAGATGATAGTTTTTCATTGCAAAATGTAAGCAAACAAAAATAAACCCCTTTCAAATGCGGTGGGATGCATGGAAAACTTCATTCGTGTACCTGAATGAGTGTAAAATGACAAATCACCCCATAATAAAGATCCCTTTCAAACCTGCATTGCAGTTCTAATTTTTGCAGAGTATACTAGCTCAACAAATTCAGCACTAACCACCGCTGCAGCTTTTTTCCAATTCAGAATTTCATCTGAATGAATGTTAAAATGGTTCAAATGCATCAAAATGCATTCAATAGTATTTAATAACTTTATCAATGACATATATGGACGGATTGAGTGCACCCCAAGCAAGTTTGCAGATGACAACAAGCTTGGTGGTCCAGTTGATACACAAGCGGGAAAGGATGCCATCCAGAGGGACCTTGAAAGGCTGAGGAGTGGGCTCATGTGAAGCTCATAAAGTTCAACAAGGCCTAGTATAAGGTTCTGCACGCGAGTTGAAGCAATCCCCAATATCAATACAGACTGGAGGACGAAAGTATTGAGATCAGCCCTCCAGAGAAAGACTTGAGGATACTGGTGTATGAAAAATTGGACATGAGCCAGGAATGTCTGCTTGCAGCCCAGAAAGCCAACCATATCCTGGGCTGCATCAAAAAAAGCGTGGCTAGCAAGGCAAGGGAGGTAATTCTACCCCTCTGCTCTGCTCTTGTGAGATTCCACCTGAAGTACAGCATGCAGCTGTGGGGGTCCACAGTACAAGAAAGACATGGACCTGTTGGAGCGAGTCCAGAGGAGGGCCACAAAAATGATCAGAGGGATGGAACATCTCTCCTATAAAGCAAGGCTGAGAGAGTTGGGGCTGTTCAGCCTGGAGGAGAGAAGGCTATGGGGAGACCTCCTTGCAGGCTTTCAATACTTAAAGGGGGCTCATAAGAAAAATGGAGAGGGACTTTTTTCAAGGGCCCGAAGTGACAGGACAAGCTACAATGGTTTTAAACTGAAAAAGGGTAGATTTAGATTAGACACAAAGAAGAAATTCTTTTCTATGAGGGTGCTGAGGCACTGGGATGGGCTGCCCAAAGAAGTTGTGGATGTCCCATCATTAGAAGTGTTCAAGGCCAGGATGGTTGGGGCTTTGAGCAATTTGATCTAGAGGAAGGTGTCCCTGCCCATGGTAGGGGGGTTGGAACTAGATGATCATTGAAGGTCCCTTCCAACGCACACTATTCAATGATTCTGATTCTATGAAAACTGTTTGAAATTGTGCCACCTTTAAGGTACTTATTTAAGGCCATGAGATCAAATTTTGAATATGGCTGCCATGGGCAAAGAAAACCAGCATGATACACTTTCTGATGAGGTCAGAGATATAAGCTGTAAAAGTTTCAGTATAACTTCATTATAAATATTAAAGAAGTGCGGGGAAGTACTGAGGTGCTGTACTCTGAACAAAAAAGAGACTAGAGGTACATGGGAATATGAGTTATATTTCTGTATCACAAATTTACAATGACTTTTATTCCTTATTCGCATATATAGGAGAAAGTAATAGTGCTCATTTCCTTCTCTTGGGCAGCTGAGAATTGGATTCACATAATACCGAACATATTCAGAAGCAAAGTGAGTATCTTTGTATTTGAATTTCTAAAGACTCCATTTATGACTAGATATACACAGATTATTAGAGCATTTTGCTTTAGAAGCTCACAAAACCTCTCTATGAACTGAATTGTACAGAGAAATGGTCAAATTTGCTGTGTAATTCAGTAACCAGCTGAAAGTAGAAGAGATAAAAGCAACAAATTTGGGAACTGAGATGTACTTGCTCATAGTCCATAGTACTTAAATTGCTGTACTTTTATGTCCCTATTCTGCTTCTATTCCTGCTACTTGGGATGGTATTGATTCGATGACCAGGACATAAGGAAAATCTAGTACAGCCTATAAATCTCACTTTTCTAACGGATCAAATAAAAGCCCTAAAAGGCTTTTTGTATAAGCAAATATACAAGATTCACACTTGTTCTCTGTAAATTGAAACTACTGAACTATGAGAGTTGAAAGGGCATGATCATAGATCGTGGTTTACAATATAAAGGTCTGAAAGGTACATGGACACCTCAATACTTTCCCAGGATTTGCAGATTGTCTCTAAGCTCTACCAAAAAGGACGGACTACAATAGCGTTTTGGCTCTATTTCTTTGTATACAGAAGAAGAGAAGAAAAAATATCTCTCACAAACATCTCTTCCTTTCTGGCTAATTTCAGGAACCAGCACAACAAATGGAAAGTGCTTAGTGACATTTCAGAAGTGGATGAGCTGTCATTCATACCATGCCTTACGGATAGACGGCTCTCACCAGCATTGCAACTTCAGTGTGAAATGGTTTTTCTTTTGTTAGGACTGAGCCTTTTGTGTTTTCAAATGAATTTTGGCAAAAACCTATTGGTTTTCCATCCTTTGTTTCAAATCCTGAAGTTTTGGTTAAATAGTGTAGGGAAAGGTGACCCAGTGGCTTCCTAATTGCTGTCCTTTCTAATTATTGTGAATTCATTAGCAGCTATTGTGACACAATCTGCACCTGTTTCTTTTACCGTAAAAGGACATTAGTAGACCAATGGTGCAGGATTATGTGAAATAAGATAGTATTAACAGACCATGAAATGGTCTTAATGAGTAATTTGAGAAGAGGGTTTGAAATGTTTATTTCCAGATTGTCTGCTATCAAGTGCAGGAAGCAAAAAGTGAAACAAGAAACCCTGCTATTTCTTTATGTATATGTCTGGCCCTCATAACTGACATATCACAGCTGTTCAGGCACATGCATGTCTTGTTTCTAAAATGGATCCTCTCTATATCTCTGCTGTTCCTTCTGAACACAACTTGCACCGAAAAAGTACTTGGAAAACTACTACTAGAGACTTCTGCAGAAGTAGAGAAGACAACCTTACTACATCAGGTTATGATGTGATTACTAGATCACTTGTACTAACTGGACAAACAGTTGTCTGAAGCACAAGTACCAGTGACCTGGGCACTAATATACATCAGTGTGTATACTTCTAATCAAACATTTCTGTAATTAAGCTTAATACAGATTACATAAAATATAAATTAAGCCAATTTGATAAAAAGGCTATTTCCTTCATACAAATTAGTAAGCATGAAGGAAAGACAAATATATACTCTTATATTTTAAATAGCAGGAAGAAAAATTCTAGCGATACCAATATGCAAACTGTCTTGGTTGTCTGCTTTTATCCTGACATGTAGTGCAGTTATAATCCTGAAATAGTCTAATTCATATTGTATTTATGAAATTTCTTACCTCAAAGTGGGCAAAATGAGTTCTAAATTTTTGTATAACACTGCTCCAAGTACAAATACAGTTGATTCATCTAGTTCTGAAAAGAGTAAGGAAAAAAAATTTTAAAACTCTTTTTTGTGAGCATTCATCAGCATAAAAAATGTGAATACCATTTATCTTTCTAGTAGAAATTTTGTTTTAAATAAACCATCACTATTTTGAATTATATTCTGGAAGTCTGTCATAAAGATGTAGCACTATCAGGAATATACCAAAAGATTTAAATCACTGAAAATCATATTTTCAAAAAAATCCATCGTTGTGTACTGACATCCATGTTAGTTCATTTACCTTTATAATTAAGTATCCTCAAATACTGTCTTTAGAGTTTAATGGCTTGCGAGTAAATTCTCAAATGTCAGAGATCTGCACTGCAACAATATTTGTAAAGTAATTTGCCTGCTGAGGATCCTTTGGGAAAAGTTTGGTGACCCATTGGAATGGCCTAGTCTGTTGAGTGGAGCAGCTTCAGAGGGTTCAGCAGAGCTGCACTTCATGTCACCTCATACCACCACAGGTGCAATCTTGTGCATTGTCTCTTTGGCATAGAAAATAATGTCTAGGATTTCTGTAGCACTTTTTGTTCAAGATGCCGAAATTAAGCCCCATCATTTCCCTCTGGGCTAAAGCTGTGGGTACTGGATATCTTTTGAAGATGGATAAAATAACCACATCTATATCACAGCGGTCCTATGAGACAAAGATTCTGAGTTCCCTTGTTAAAGCTAAAATGAAATTAACATGTTGATATGCTTCTTTACCTGTTGACATAGGGGTGAAGATATTTTTCGGAATGACAACCCTGTCTTCTGAGTTTCGTGCCCAGTCAACCATTCCTTTTCTTCCTTTCATGGGGAAATTGATGTCAGTTAAAACAGATGCAGCAGGAAGCTTCTGAATGCTAGCCACTAGTAAAAGAAATCACAAAATAAAAAAACCAAGTTTCATACTTTAAAGCATCATATGATGATAACAGTACAGCAATAACAAAAATGTTTAATAATACATTTCAGGTAAAGCAGGAATTTATAGGACATTAATTGGCACAGAAAGTGTAATCTTCTGTTTATTATGCAGTTCTACTATGGATTAATTCTGTGGCATTGATTGTATCATTTGTCATCCAGATTCTACATTCCTAACAGGGATTATTGAATGTACTGGCTTATACCCTGAAATTCACACATAAGAATATTGTCCTGTCTTCAGAACAAATTCTATAAAGATCAAATGTGACAATGAAAGGAAGAGGATGCTGCAAATTGCTTTGGGAAACATAACTGCTAGATGAAGGCTAATGAAGCAATAACAGAGCTTTTATCCCCTATACAGACACAATTTCAAGATAGACCCATTAAAGAGATTCACGTATTAAAAGACCTCATTGTTTCCACTCAAATGAGAAAAACGTGGTAGAGCACTTGATTTCTTTTCCTTGAAAGAATAATACCCATTCTGAATTTTTAATTATATTTTTTCCATCTAAAAAAACCCCAACCCCCCAAACAACATCACTGTTATATCTGTAACAGATATAGAAAGACAGAAGAAATAGGTATCAAATCTAATAATAGGCAGTTTGGAATTTTGTTTATTCATTCTCATTTTCTCTCTCTTTTCTAACTCCACTATTATCTGGAAATCAGTTTCAGCTTTGCTGTGAAATCTAAGTATGACTCCATGGCAACATTGTCAGTGTCTAGTAAGATTCAAACTACTTTTAAGGAACTGACATGGCTGCAAGTGTTTACGTACACTCAGAGAGATGACAAACACTACACTTGGAGCATTAGCTCCACTTTAACGTAAGCCATGTTGATAGCTATTTCCTGCACAATGCTCTTCCTAATCAATTTTTGAAGAGGCTAATGTAATTGGAAGAGTTTGGACCTCAGGACTATACTTTGATCTGCATAATGATTTCACTGCATGGACTCTGCAAGGGGGTTAAATATAAAGAAAATGGGGGACAGCTGTAAAAGCAACCAGAACAGCAAAATTAAAGTAGAAAACCATTAGATGTCTCATCAGAGGGTTTTATTTGAAAGGAAATTGTAATTCAAATCCAAGAGAAGAGGAAAATTAAGAGGTTAACAATATTAACTCTTCAGATGTATTCCTGGATAACAGACTCTTAGATTCAAATTAGACTGGTTATATATTATAGAATCACATTAGTGAGGTGGATTTCCATTATAAAACTATCATCAGGACTTTACAATGCTAGTTACAATCCCCTCCGGGCTCAAATTGGCAAAATACATTCCCAGTCCTAAAGGGATGCTTAGTTTTGTGAATTTTCACGTGGTGTGTGGAGGGAGAAGAGTTCAGATGTTTCAGAATTACTGGGCGTAAAATGGATTGCCTGTTTACACATGCAATCAATGGTTATACAGAATGTATTAACATTGTAAAAATTGATTTTTTCATAGTTCTTAAAATCTAAAAAGAATTTTATTTTCCACATAAATAAACACACAGTTATTTAGTTTTCAAAATTAAATACATCCTGTATAAGACAATACTGGGTTTTTTATTTGCACAGTATTTATCTGTACATCTATCTATCTATCTAATTAGCTAGTAGACCCTTAATATTTCATCCATCTTTTGGATGACTGTTCCCTTTATTGAAATAGGAAATCAATGTTACTCAGTGGAATTCACTCTGCAAAACAGAAAACCACTTTAGGACTGGATAAATGGTGAGGGTCTAGGATAGTACCTCTCTGGACTCTTATCTCTGTATTTTAAACAGGGCCATTCATCACAGTACCTAAGCACTACTTAGAACCTAAAATTCCAAAATATTTGTTAATATTTAGGTGACACAAACCCTAAACATCAAACCTAAACATCTGGCTTTTGGCTTACATGCCAAAATAAATATAAATATATTTATTTGTTGGGAAGTGTTAGGTTTATGGTTGGACTTGATGATCTTAAAGGTGTTTTCCAACATAAATGGTTCTATGATTCTATGATTCTATACATTCCCATTCATGGTTCAGACAAGCTTTTCTTCTACTCACAATCAAGCAAAGACTTTATTTAATTTCACAGAAGATGCAACCTTAATATCCTGGAGATTTTGGATCTCTGCATAGACAGGGAGGGTACACAGCATATATAAACCAACAATTGAAACAGATTTGCCAAAATGCTTGCTCCATGTCCTGCAAAGTCTGCCTTTTACAGATTCACATAGATTGTTAGGTCCTGCTTTAGCCACTTTCCTGAATGATTCTAAGAAGATATGCCTGCTAATTTCCAACATTGCACTAATGTTTGAAGGTGTAATATAATTTAATGGAATCTGACTGGGAGCAGCTAGCTCAGTCCATCAACATGGCCAGGTGGATACATGAAACAGTTCCCACCTCTTCAGTGCCACTGTAAATTGTATTTTATTTTTTAATAAAGCTAATACTCCTATTAAATATTAGTCTAAAGCCATTTCAGTGAGACCCTGAAGCATGACCAGTTGTAGTTCCATTGTGAAATGGGACTTTGTTGCTCTCTAACTCAGTTTTAATCTGCAGCATGACATGATTATTTATCGTGAGCATGAAAATCAACAGATCTTTTAGATGAGAAGGTGTATAATTCAGGTTCTGGTTCATTCACATGTCAGAAACTCAAATGTCAGTTTCTTATACACAGATAGAAAGACAGAATGACATGTTGTTCACTTTGTACTTTACTGTAATTTTTTTTGTGTTAGGTTTGTATAAGAAAACAATGCTCCAAATACTGGAACCCAAATGATTCAGTTCTGCAACTGTCACACAAGCACTTTGTCATCTCATTTGGAAAGAGCAAAGGTTGAATTTTTGTTTTAAAAACACTACCATACCAAAACATCACATCCTGCATTTGTGAGATAGAACACTAGCCAATGAGGACATGTACCAGCACTGTGGCAGAAGTATCTTTGCTTGTTTATACACAGACATAAGTTGTATAATACTGGAAAAACAGTCAATGAGAATATTAATAAGATTGAGACAGTAAAGTGGAAAAAAGATATGAAATAGAGAAGAAAAATGAAAAATTAAAATGAAAATGATCTAAGCAGAATTTGAAGAAAATCTGCATGTATCACTTTAAATTAAAGAACTTTTTAAAATATAAAACTTCCCATACACACCACAAACAGCATGTCTTTTTGTCTCAGATAAAACCATGTTTGAGTTGTTGCTGTAATACATTCTTCTATTCTAATCTGACTACATCTTCTTGGGCTGTTTATGCTGAAGACATAGTACTGGAAAGTAACCAGCCTGGTCACTCCTCAGATCATTCTTACAGTTTGCACACAACCTGCTGTAGAGACAATTAATAAAAAGTTTTCTAATATGAAAAAATTTCTTTTTTATTTATTTGTATCATGGTAATTACGATGATATTCCAGGCATTGCTCAAAAAAAAAAAGATGCAGAGCTTGCATTAATTTCGAAAAACTCCATATTCTTTAATCTTGGCTTCACCAACATGAACTAGAAATCAAAAAGCCTCCCAGAGGACTTTTGGTAGGAAAAATCATTAAAAAAAAAAAAAAAAAGACAGTTTGAACATACAGAAGCAGAATATGTTGCATTCTTTCATTCTCCAGACCGCCTTTCTTGTTGTGGCTCCTATATACTTTTAATTCCAGTTTTAATGAGATTCCCAAAGGTTTAAAAAAAGAAAAAAGTAGAAAAAGGAATCTCATCCATGGTACTTGACTGTATTCAACATCTGAAGAATGCATAGGTAGCATATAACCTTTATTTCTTAAAAAAATGGCACCACCATTCTTCTGAATGTTGTAGGTGAAATTTATATGCCCTAGATGGGAAAAAACCTCACCTAGATAGAAGCTGGAACACAGGAGAAAAAGCCCTTCTTTTTATAATTCTTTGAGCGTTCTTTTGATGCACGTTGGTATAAATCAGAAGACAGCGGTTCAATTACACATAAGAACACATACATATTTGATGACTCCATAATAATTACTTATTCAGAAAAAATCTATTTCAGTAGTCTAGTCTAATCAATTTAATGACTGCTTTGACCTCTAATGGATTAATTTTCTTTACAAATACATCTCCTTTTGTCTTTATTTCATTTTCATGCTGGAGTTGCAGACAACCTGTTCAATACTGCTCTACTGAAAATTTCAGAATTGAAAACTACTAACTGTTCTTACTAGTTAAAATAAAATATCTTTGGAGTTGATTAACTCCAAACTGATAGGAATGGAGAATTTTCCATGACTGTCCAAATGAGCTGATTACACACCGTAATATGTGAACGATATTTAAGCAGCTTATTTGGAGAAGCACAAAAATGGTTAATCAACGTGTCAAGAAAATTCTGATTAAAATAAAAATTGTGTAGTTCTTGTATGCTAGCCCTTGTAGATCATGGTCTAGAACAGAAAAACTGAAATGTATTGCTATGATCCCTATAACCCTAAGTGAGTTATAAACTGCGTAGTGCAACTTCCAGTAGCTCTCTGACTGATCTGGGTTGCTAAATAATAGAAGATAAAGCAACAAAATTAGTGGCTTGAATCATCTTCCCCTTCTCTTTACTATCCATCCATTAGTTTCCTGTGCTGGTAAGCTTTCACAATCAGCCCCTTGAATAATTTTAACAACTTTAGAACAGGAAATCAGATTCACTGAAAGACATGACAGAAAAATGACTAGATGTTTGCTCACAGACTAAACACAACTTCAGCTCTTACAGTAGAGATTTAGGTTTTAAAATTGCCATGCAAGCCAAATTGCACAGTTAATCCCTATCCTTATCAAAGACTGAACCAAAAACTTTAGAAAATCTGAATATGAATTCTGTAGCATTTGTGTACTTACGAAAGAGGGTACAACACTAGTTCTGATTCTCTTTTCTCGCAAGTGGTAACATTCTGGGTTTGTTGTGCTTTACAGCACAGTAGCTATGTTGATCCCTAGTTTACAATCACTTAAGATACAGAGGAACGGGAATTAATTTTTTCAAAAGGCATCAGTGCCTCAAATGAATTGGAAAACCAGATACAGAAATCTACAGGATTAGCACAGGATGCCAACTTCTGTTTAACCCTCTCTGTCAGAGCAAGAAAGTAGAATCCTGAATTTGATTGAATTTCAGTTACAGACAACAGAGAATGGCTATGCACATTAGCAGCATCATTTACTCTTTTCTTGTCCCATTTTGATTTGTCCATTGACAGCATACTAGACATATATTATTCAGCATTTACTAAACTTGAGTTCATCACAGAACAGCTTTTGATTTTTCAGACAGAGGATATTACGCTGCCCATCTGGGACAGCTACTGCTAAAATTATTTCTGTGTAAAATAGTCATGAACAGAGCTACAGCCATTGTCTCCAATGTTCAGAACAAGGAATATGAAAGAATTTTTGGTTAAAATTCAGAATACTGAGTATTTCTGCAAACATCTCTGTTAAGGATATTCAATTGGAATCAAATTTATGCATTTTAGAATTATTCTGTTGACACTAAATGTAAAATCTAAGCTGATTTAAGTCAGCTCATGTTGGATACATGGGGAAAAAAGTCTCACCTGGCTCTTCATCAAAGAACCAGATGAAAGTATTGAAGATGATGCTCATAACAGATTTGCTCTATCCACTTAAACCCCATCATTTTAAAGACAACCTGCAACAAACACAAATGGTGAAACCACCTTTTCAAGGAGACCAGTTTGTGGATCTCCAGATTTGCTATGAAACTCTGCACCTGAGCAGGCTTGATGATATACTTTAAAATCCTTTTTCTCAGTACAAAGATAAATCCACCTCTTACCACTCACATGATTATGTATAACTGAAAGACTGTGATGCAGTGACATCCTCTTATATGAACATAAGAAGAACAACCAGGGAATCTGCCCTCTGCAAACAGTTCTCATGAAATCTCCCCTCATTGAACCAAGATCAAACAATGGTCAGAAAAAAGCTTCTAAGAAATGGTAACTTAACAAATCTACTACTTATTATGAGTATCAGCAAATAAATTATGTTGTCTTAAATTAGAACCTTTTAATGCCCTACTGCTCCATGGGCAGACAAGAGAGGGATGTCCCTAGAAGCCTGTTGTGCACTTCCATCCCTGAAGCTCATCGGCCCATAGCAGCTACCCTCTGACTATTCAAGCTTTTGGCATCAAGACACACTACTGGTATAAGGAGAAGTAGATATTTTATACATATTTTCACTGAGCAGGCAGGAGTTCTGCATGACTTCTTCCTTTGGTGTCAAGCAAACTGTGCCTTAAACGGGCTCACTGTTTGGAGGTGAAGAATAATGCTTTAGGTTAACCAAGAAGCTACCTTAACAATGATCTCTGAATTCTTCCCTTCTGTATTCTATAGACAATGCAACGGGGAAGAGAGGTACCCTTTGCCCTTTTCACCGTAAAAAAATACATTTATCACTGATAAGCACCTTAGAGAATTAGTGAACTCATTTCTATTTTGAGCTTGCAAGACACTGCAGTCCTTTAAAGAATATGAAGAGTAAGTAAACACAATGAACAGTCACGTAATTGTATGATGTCTGAATATGCTCCCAAAAGCCTGTAACAAATGCCAGCAATATGTTACCATATCAATAATATGAACAGTATAAAATTTAGGATGAGTTAGAAAGCAGCATGGGTTCAGGCAATGATCAGGATGCATTTATAAAACATGCAGATCTCTTCTGTTACTTACGTAATTTTAAAAAAGAAACAAACTCATAGGTGGCAGGCAAGTACTTCCTTTTGGTTTTTTGCACTTTTGTTTTTCAGTACCAAATTTGAATCATACAATCATGAAGCTTGGAAAACACCTCATCAAGTCCAACTGTCTACCCATCATTATCATGCCTACTAAATTCTGTATTTCAGGAACTACTCAGGAATATACTAATTTCAAAGACTCATGAAATATGACATGCATATGAATTCAGTGGATTCTGATTGCGTATTTGTTATGATAAAAAATCTACCTTGATAAAATAGGTAAAGAAAAAGATTGCAATTCTTGTTTTTTCCAAACCTTTTGTTGTGCCAGGTATGGAAAAAAAAAGGGAAAATAAAAAATTAAAAGCTCAAACAGTAATTAGAACAGTAAGATTTATTGTTATGGACAACAAAATCTTTCTTCAAAACAAAAAAAGATTATGGAAACGATCAAAGTTTACTCCCTGAGAAAGAGTTAGTGTATAAAAATGGCTATAGCATCATACAATTTGTCCATGCCCCAGATGCTACTTCGGCATGTCATGTTCCCCTAGGGGAAAAAAAATCTAACCATTTTTATAATTTTTAATCAAGGTTACTATTTACTTTCTACTAATGCATACTGTAAGATGAAGATGTCTATTTGCAGCTGGCCAATGTGGAACATAAAGAAAAAAATCACTTTTAAAGTTGCAAATCTGAGTCAAAAGTTCAAGCTGAGGAAAACTCAACTGAACTAGTGAAAATGCCAACAATTTTTTATGAGCAGTCAGAAGAAAATGTGGTCTCATGATAAACGGAATGCTTCCTGAAATACGTGTTTATTCAGAAAAACGCTTTACACAAAACATTGTAGGAGGCTGTATTTCATTAACTAGAAGACAACCACATCTTCTGGGAGTTATATTGAAGGAGATGAAGACATGAACAGCAAAAAGGAGCCAGAGCCACATTCATGGTACTCTGTGTTTCTTAAAGAGCTTTATTTTTTCAAGTCCTCTTAGTATTACTGTGCAGTCATGCTACTAAGGTCTCCCTTAGCTACCTTTGCCTTGTCATAAAGCACTTCTCCAGGAAAAGAAAGACTCAGCATAAAGCAAGACAGAAGGTGGAGGCTGATGCAGGAGATAGAAAGAGTGGCATTTAAGTACGTAAGTTTTAATGTAACAGACACAAAGGTGAAAACCACGGTAATAATGAGGGGGTAAGGCCACCTGCAACACTATTTTAGATTGACTGTGCAGAGCAGGTGTGGAAACCAAGCATTTTTCCATCACTAAGGTGACTAGAAAAACTGTCTGTACTGGTGATTCTAGCTGATACTGAGAGAAAAAGTGAGGATGAAGGTAATGTTAAGGTAGTGAGCTCAGAAGATGGGAATGATGATGAAGATGTCATCAGAGAAAGGGTGAAAGAAGAAAAGCTGAGAGAGATCATTTACATGTTTAATTATCAGGTTCTCTGATGATCAGATATCCACTAAGAACTATTAAAAAGACAGGCATAGAGGACTTGACAGAGGAGAAGAGATCAGTGTGGGGGCAAACAGACATGAAAATCATTAGCAAGGAATTGATAAAAATATTCTGTCAACATTACATTGCTTGAGGAGATGAAGAGCGGAGGCAGAATGATTGCTTCCCAGAAGTAGTAAATTGAAGCAATGGAAAGATGGCTATTGTGTTACCTCTAGGGAAAAGACACAACTAAATCCTATCACTCAGAAATCTAGAAAGATGTGAACTAAGTTATGCAGGATATTGAAAGGTGATATAAGCAGTGAATTCTCAGACATAGAGATAGAAGATTTGATGTATAAAAACCATACACAGAGGAAACAAAATAAAGCATGTGAATCAATATATGTTTCTAATCAGAGCTTTTTGTAGAAGACTAGAAACAGATTGTCTATTATATTTTATAATTGAACAGCTTTTTTAATCATACAAAATGGCATCTTGAAATACTTTCAGATACAACTATGAGCATATTAAAACTGAGAGAACTGTAAATTACTCTGGCGAAGAATCACGGAGCATTGATAGTACTGAAGTGGCAAGTGAAACCTAAAAAGCAGAGCCTGATTAAAAGCCATATCCTGCAAAACAATAGATATGGAGGAAATGCTTGCAGATGGCCCCTGTTTTTATAGCAATTCACCAGCCATGTACAAATTTCTCCATGTGCCTTCCCAGAAGTGTTCCCATCAGAGTACCTCAGCATTTTCTTTATACTTAGGCTCCATTAAGATTGAGAAATTAGACAGAGCAGCAGGTAAAATCCTCAAAAAGCTAAAGCCTGTACCTAAGTTTACTGACCAGACTAGTCCCCTCATTAAATGCATCTGCAGTTGCTTTCTTTTTCAAAACCTGGCCAAGTCAGAGAAAGCATTACCGTTGTAGCACTGCCTGTTAGACTACTGATCTAATGTTTTGAGTGCTTGAATTAGGAAGATCCGCATGCAGTCAGGTCCCCCTCGGAAGAGGGGATCCCCATCTGAAGGAATTGTAAACCATACTTTCCTCAACTTAAATGAGCATATCCATTAGGAATCAAGGCTATCACCATCAAAACCTGAGCTATCTAAGTAGAAGCAACCAAATTCACATTTGAATATTAATTTGTCAACAGGCTCAATACGTAGGCCAGGGGTTCAGAAGAAAGGCAGGTTTGCCTAATTATTCCCAGATAACTGACAGATGTCTCAAATTAGTGCTTTACTAAATTCTTGACTCTTCTAACTTAGGAGACAAAAATAAATCAGTCATAAGCTTAGCATTTCCTAGTCAGCATCAAATTACTTCTCTAGTAGACATCTTCCATTCTGAGTTTTGTGTTCAACCTGGAGACTTTGCTGTAATAAGCCAGTGCATCCCCATCACACAAGCTCCTCTACAGCTTTATCTGCTCATGCTCAAAAACAGCTCTGAAACAATGCAACTTTGTAGTTTAGATCAGACTACTGTGAAAAGGGCTGTGAGAAGTGAGGGTCCATGCCCCTTCACTCAGGAGCTACACTTCAGCTGAATCAGCTGTGACTGTACATGGCCATATATTTTGTTGTCTGAACCTTGACCTGTGGATTTGGTGTCAATGTCAAGTAACCTTGGACCTGTCTTTTCACTATGGGCTTGCCTGGAGACCACTGGACTACTATCTGAATACCACCACTGGACCGGATCCTGACCCCGACGCTGTGGCTTGACTTCCTGGCTTGACACCAGATCTGCCTCATCACTATGGGCTTGTCTGATGATCTGGAATATTAGCTAGGCTTGGCTACCATCACCGACCTCCTCTGCTCTTCTTGTTTGGGTGCTGTGGAACCTCGCCTTTGCCAGTGAGGCCACTGTGCATGGCCTGCTGTCTCCTGGTTTTCCTCACAGAGCAGCTCACTCTTGCTTCTCCCTGAACCCAGCACCTGATAAGCAGGTGCTGCGATGTCTACCCGGTAAATGCCTTTAAGACAGGCTTGAGCAGAGTTATACAGAAAATCTGAAACAGAACTGTTAGAAACACAGGTCTCCTGTGTCTCAGTTTCATGTTCAAATCATGATTCTAACCTTCCTGATAGGAATTCATAACTACGTCTTTGTTTTCTGGAGGCATGTCTAATTTATCTTGAATGTTCTCCATCGAGCAGATAAAGTGGATTAAGATTTGCTTAAGGGATTGTAAAAAGCTGTCTTGGGGCACTGTGATATCTAATTGTCAGAGTAATGCAGACATGCTTTATTTAGATTGTTTACATCATGCATGGCACAACGAAAACTCAGTACCTCAGTGGGACATGTAGACACTATCCGATATTAGTAAGTAATACTAATTAGACTGAGTTTGATTTACTTCTTCACATTGTTGAATTCTAAATTAACTTTAATAACTCAGGAGAAATATCTCAGAGTTATTACGGTCATTTCAATAAAACAACTGCACAATGAGAAGATGCTTTAAAAAACTTCTAACTAGAAAATTGGGCCTATAAAGAATGACAGAGTTTTGTCATTATGAGCTGTTATAACGCAATCATATGAATCACTATGGCATGTGGACTTTGTGCTCAGCTCTTGTTATCCAATTCTAGTCATCCCATCTCCAGCATCCCCTGCTTCTTCCCTCCCACTCCCTCCAGACGAGAGGCTTTTCATGCTTATCAAAGTTGTGGGAGGAGGAATCATAAAGATCCAAGCAGCAAAGAAAGGAATGAAAACCAACAGTCAACTAGTCAACTAAGTCAAATGTTATACCATTATTGTTTCCTTTGTCTGAATTCAGGTGCTTTACATGTCAATTAATTTTGAGTGCAGTTAACAGAGATAGACAGTTGATAGAGATGCCCAGATGGGGTTGCTTGCATTGTCTTCTCAGGGTTTTAAAAAATCATCAGAACTTTGTATATATTGCATAATAAGCCTAAATTGTATTTTAAGAATACTGGATCAACCCTTGCCTGTGACTGAGTACGTAAAATGCAAGCACATTATTCCTGAGCTTTGTGCCAAAGCTAATAATTGAATCTGGTCAAAATATTTAACTCAAGATACAACATAGCATTATACCATCGGCAGACAGACTCCTATTTCTTAAAAAGTGTATTTGGATTCAGAGTGACTTTTCAGATGCCCTTACAGTGCCTTCAGTGTTGCTTTTACATGCAGTAGAGAACTACCACTTTGGACAGCTAATCTGTAGAAACCACCATGAATAGGAAAATACCTTCTCTCATTTTCCTGAGGCATGACAGATGCCATCAAAAGGTGCCATCACCATGTCCGGCTCTGCAACATTTGCATTGCTAACATATACACCTGATATGACTCTGCTGTCTCTTTGGCACTACATCCTATCTGCAACAGTTATTCCAATACAAATTTTGGTTTTATAGCTATTGTAATTTCTTTAATTTCTTGTGCTGTTCATTGCAGTATGTTTATGAAATATATATTCAGAATAGGAGTTTCCCCTAAACTGAAACTGTACTGCTTTGGCTAACTCCCTTATTTCCTGGAAATATTGCCGGTAGGTAGAAGCTCTGTAAAGTTAAAATTTGGTTCTACAATGTGCAATGCTCCAGAAAACACAATTATATCTATGATATGAAGCAGATAGGAAGAGTTTAACCCAGACTGTTTACTCATGTTGTTTAATAAAAAATTGTCATGAATACTTTTTAAGTGGAATATCATAAATGTAAAGTATGGAAATAAGAAACAGGGATGGATTTTTTGTTTTCTACTGAGCTATAGTTTTTGGGACCCAACAACACCACCCAATTGCTTCAATTAATTTCCTGTACCTGAAAGCGCTAACACAGAATGACTGAATTTACATGACAAAGAGTCCGTTGATGTACTGAAAATTTCTGCAAATTCTATTTGAAAAGAATCTATACTTTTAGTCTTGCAAAATCATTCAGCATGAAATATTCTACACCTGAGTCCAGCTGTGCTAGTACTGCCATGCCATATTTGGGATAACTGTCATTATCTCCACAGTCAGGTCTAGGAGATAGCCAGAAAAAAAAAAAAATTTCTTGCCTCCCAACAGTATTTGACCACTTGCAAATTGTAATCCACAGTCAAGGTGGCTTTCTTAGTACAAATCCTTCCCTGGAGTGCTGGACAATCAAAAAGTGCCATTTTATATTATCCTTTCTCCCCAGCATATCCTGATTGTAGCATTGTTACCCAACAAACAGTATTTTACAGGATACTGGAAAGAAAATTGCTTTTTTTCCCTTTAGTTATTTTCCCCTCTCTGTTCTGTGTAATTTTTAGAGTGATATTACTTTTATAGAAAATTTTTGATGTAGTAAATGGGTTTTCTGTCCCTAATCCCAAAACATCTAAATGGTGCTTTATTGGAAATCAAACTAACTGCACTCTGGTGGCAAACATTCATAACAAAATTTCTAAATTGAACAAAGGAACAACAAAGTTAAGGGTCAGTGTAAGGATGCCCAGTTATATCATAGTATTTCAAAGCAGTAACTTTTTTGCTGAAGAACAGATGTGGACAGCATAATCTGCACCTATCTTGATATGCACTGTGGCTATTAATTAAATCTTGATGATTTAAACATTTGAGTTCACAGTTACACTGTGTTTATTGCAAAGGGACATTTGAATGGCAATGAAGCATTTTCAAAAGGTGCTCAATGTCATCATTCAGCAAATGAGACTTTCAGTGCTTGTGCTGAGACAATACACTGGTTGCACTGCTTGGAGCAAGAAATTAATTGGACTTGGAAGATTTTTTTTCCCAAAACTTACACCAACGTTCACATAAACATTAGAAATGGAACTGATGATAATTTAGCACAAGCAACATAAGAAGTAAAATCAGTTAAGTGAAACAGCTAATTTCATCACATTAGTAGGAATAAGAAAATTTTATTATTCAACAGAGGTATATAAAACTGGAAATTACATACAAGATAGGAGAAGAGTGGGATGGAAGCCGTTAAACAAAACCTGCAAGTATGTTTTAGTAAGTAATTCCTTGGGCTTTTTAATAATAACTTACTATATTTAAAATATGTTTATTGAGTTTTTATATTATGCCTTTCTTCATTTTTAGTTCTTTCTGTCACAGATTAAATTCAGCCTGGGCCCAAACGATTAAACTGAGAACAAAGAAACCTCACTGGAACAGCATCCTGACCTCTCTTTCCTTACATTCCTGAGAAAACCCAAGCCATCAACTACAGAATCATTTTCTCTTTTAGTCCTAACTTCAATATACTATAAACTTGATCTCAATGAAAAAATCCTACCTGCTTAGACACTTCTACTAAATTAAACTACTTCAACATGAAAGATTAAGATGGCAATATAAACACTGAGTCCTAATATTTTGTACCACCAAGAGTTTCAAATGTTTTGAAGAAACAAAATAGTATTTTGGCAGTTTAGCAATTCTTAACTTGTCAGATAGCCTGTGATAACTGTCCACTACAGCTGGGAGGTAACATAACTTTATTTGAGCTCTTTTAATGAAAGGTTTGGCTTTATTCCAGTGGAGCACTAAATCTAAAAAAAAAAAACCTAAAAAACCCATGAAATTTGCAGGTTGAACAATGATATTTCTTGCCCAGCTATAGCTAGGAAAGACTCTAAACACCGCTAAAACCAGTGACAATGCAGATTAATGTGAGCATAGAGAATGGTGATTGACAGGTAAAAATTTGGATCCAGCAGGTGGTTCTACCAACAGAGGTTATATCCATAGGGAAAAAAAAACCATAAAAAGTGCACGTGTGACTCACTAGACAGAGACTCCCTCAAGCCATACACTAAAAAGCTCATGAAAAAATATGCTGTTAGATAACTTAAAGATTAACAAAATTATGAACAGAAGACAATATTCTACCAAATGCCTACAAGAAGGAAAAATGACAAAACACCTACACAGCTACTTGCTTCCTTGTTTTCCAAACTTTAAAATTCATAAATGCATGCTTCAAGTACATTAAAAGAACAAACACATATATTCAGCAAACTCCCCTAAATATCTTGTCAAACTAAATGATAAACAGTATAAACACAAGCGCTTCAAACTTCTCCAAGCTCTGATGTTGAATACCATTTCTAAGTAGATGAACTAGTGCCATATTTCTATGTCTTACCCTATTGATGTGCGTTGTCTATAATTTCAGTTTATGAGAGGGTCGGATATCTATAATTTTAACTTCTGAAAATTATTTCTAAGTACAACCAGGAATATAAAATTGATGATGTGGTATAAAATCACCACCTATATTTTCCAGTAGTGGAACTATTCATCCAAGAAACAGGTATAAGTTCAATTTGGCAAAGTTAAATGACAGTAATTTTGCAGAAATTAACTTTTCTTTGTGCATTGTTGACTGTGAATGGAGACCATTATTTTTCATTGCCTAGATAGTGATGCAATTTTCAAGCTAAATAAGCATTAAAAACATTCATTCTATGCTTCTGCAATGAACAATCTAGGATACCTAATGGTAGAATGAGATATTCCCTTTAATCTTTCTGAACATATGTACACTTTTGAGGTAAAAATGAGAAAGAAGGGGATAAGTTTGCTGTATTTTTGATAAATGTTCTCCTCAGAAATGGGAGAAATCCTGCCTGTGTAGATACAGCAGCCTGCTTGACTGCCAGTCCCTGAAGATCCAGTCATCCTGATGACTGTCCCACAGCTTCTTCCCCTTGGGGAGGACAGTCTCTTTTCATTAATTTGCTTTATTGGAGATGGGATTTTGGTGCCAATATAGGAAGGAAATCTGTTTCACCAAAGGGCATCATTTATACACATATGAATGGGTTTCCAAGTATTTGCCTTTGAGGTCTGCTCACGTTCTAGCTATGCTGCTCTACAACAGGACAAGAGATAGGATTTTCTGGACAAGTTACTATACTAATATACAATTTTACCATAGATTTAATTGAAATCTACCTCCTTTCAAGGTACTTGACTGCTGATTAATGGAAGATAGTATGAGACCATAAGATTTTAATAGCAATGCATTATGAAAAATGGCTTACAACTAACACTGCTATTAACTAATGTAATCGGCACTAAAAGTGGAAGACCTTGTAAGTCAGAAAAAACAATTCCACACAAAATAATAGTCTTTAAACAACAGCATAAGCTTTGACCCACAGATTATATGAAAAGTCATTCATGTAATGACATCAGCTATCTTTTCTATAAGACCATTTCCCAAACTCTATTCCTAAAAGATTTACAGAGGAATGCTTCCTATGGCTGATTACATGTCTCCATGGATGTGGTGAGTGTTTGTTAAAACAAAAAAAGAAAACCAACTGCAACAATATCAAACTATTTGGCACAACTGCAGGGCAATTTAAACATTTGTGCTCCTTGCATCCAGTACCATTCAAACACTGCAGACCACAGAGCTGTAGCACATAATTTGTATGAGAAAAAGTTTCTTCCTACTGTAAAGGAGACTTAGAGAAAGAAAAAAGGAAAGAAAAAAAAAATCTTTTACAGAGTTCCTCATGAAGTTTTCCAAGGTAGGAAAGACCTATATTCATCCTTAGTAGAACAATCCTCTGATTTGTATCAGAAACCTTATCAAAGATCCTCTACCTCAGCCTTAGCCAGAGCAGCAAGTAGGATCCTAAAACTCACAGCTGAAGTCAAAGGGAAGCAAAACAAAAGAAAGCTTGAAATCAGTCAACTTACGCACTGAGAAATCACAAAAGATACTTCATAACATTCAGACCTTGCTCTTGATTTCAGCAAACTCAGTACATGGATGCTTTGGGATGCTTTGAACCGATCTTACTGTCACTGTTAGCTCTGTTATCATAATACAATCTGATCTTAACAGAAATGCAGAGATATACATAATATCTTTGGTCCACATACTGAATTTTAACTCTCCATATTAAAAAAAAAGAAAAATTACACAAGCTCAAACATAATTTCTAAGAATTATACCTGCATATGTTTACAGGGCTTTGAAGTTTGATCTCAACAATATTTTATAATTCAACTGCCAAAATAATTATTTACCATAAAAATACTTTTCTCTGATACTAATAATCCACAACACCCTCACAAAACTGACTTGAAAAATGAAAAATGCTTATCCAGTTTGTTACCTCAATTTCTACGTTACTTTCAGGCTATGCAGTTTGAAAGAGGCAGACCTGTATTGCTATTTGGCATTAAAACCTACAGTCATCACTGAGGTAATCATACTTTTTCAACACAGCAGGTTGATTTGTCTAATATTCTACATAGAAGTTCTTTCCCTCCCTTTTCTGTTTTTCTTTTTGATTGGTTTGGGGTTTTTTTGGTTTTTTTGGTTGTTTTGCTTTTTCTTTTTTTTTGTTTGCTTTTTGTTTTGAGGGGTTTTGTTTGCATTTGGTTTTTTTGATTGTTTGTTTGTTTGTTTATTTTTCCTTAAAAGAAGCTAGAAAATAAAAACAGACTTTGGCAGCTGTATACCACATCCTTAACTTGGTATAAACCATGCTACCTCCACATTCACAATGGAGCTAATTTGGGGGTAACAGACCTCTCTCTGACACACTGCAAGTAACACGCAGAGTTAACAGCTGTCTCTTAAGTCTTTAGAAGTAATATTGTCTGTTGACTCCAGAGCCTCAGATAGGAAATCAGCCTACTTCCACTGACTTTTGTTAGTTTTTAGCAGCTGAAAGTATGATTCCTTGGTTTTATTTCTATTTTAACTAATTTATATTTTGTCGGTTTTTACTTAAATTTTATTTAATTTTCCTTCTTTCATTTTCAGTAGTGAATGAGTAACAAACCCCTGTAGAATTCATTAAAACCGAGGGTGAACTTTGCTATTTACAGTACTTGGTCACCCCATCTCTAGCCGACTACCTTTATCTGATGTAACACCAGATGATGGCTGGATGCTCTTGTGGTGACTGCCTTACAGGGACAAAAAATCCCAGAATGAGTCATCAGTCTGTGCAGAATTGCATCTCTTTATTGGACTGTGATGCTCCAGTGCCTCCCCTGTTTAAGGGGAGGACTGTATTGTCTGGAATATCTTGACACTATACTTCACTAAATATGATTGTTGCCTCTTGGCACTACCTTAATATGAAATGATAATACTCTCTTGGGTGTGCATTTATACCATTAGCTCAAAGCTACTACCACAGACTCTTAATTTCTATCCCCTTAAGCATCATTCTACTCGGAAATTGTTGGGAGTCACCTAAAGATGCAGCTGCCCAAGGCAAAGGAGCAAATAAACTTAAATCTTTAATTTCTCAGGGTAACACTTAAGTGCACCTGTTAATAAATGGCCTGTCATAAAACAGACAATTCCTTTAGAAAATACCAGGTTTTAACTGCTTGTGTAAAAAGGGACCTAGAAACAGAATGATTCAGAAAAGACTTTCCAGAGGTAGAAATTTCAGGAATGATACAAGAATCTAAGATATTTAAACACTGTAAAGAGTTATTTCCACAAATGGGCTGCAGACACTGCTTTCTGTTTCAGTTGGAGGCATTTTTTTAATTAGACTGAAGCCTGGATGTCTGCATGTTTTATAGTTTCCATTTCTTTAGAACCTTTAACTCGACTGTACCTTACACAATATAAGGTAGCGGAGGGAAACACCTTACATTATTCCAATTTTCTATAGCACCCATTTAAAAATACTGAATGGTTAATTTATTTAGCTTTAAGGATAATTAACAAACTATATACACAAAATTAACTGCTGAATGATGTCTATTACTTACAATGTAGCCAGAGACTTAAGTTAGATATTTATTCACATTTGTGAAGATTGTTTGATAAAGATTCATATAGGCATTCCCCTGATACCAGTATTTTTTTCTCTTAACTAACTGAGAGCCATATTTCCTCAGGATCACTGAGTATGCAGTTTTAGAAAAGAGAGTGGGAAAAAAATATACTCCTTTATGTACTGTTTGCAGCTAATTTTTCAGGGAACGTGAATCATTTAATAAGCTTATTTGATATTAAGAAAGAAATATGAGCTCTCAGTCATGTACTTCACGTACAGTCAGCTGCTGCAATGAGCTAGACCTTCAAAGTGTGCATGACGTTCTTCCCCTCTAATCAGTGGGGAAAGCCTGAGTCTTCTGAAAGCCAACATATTGATCTGATCAAGGAATTGCTGAGGTTGCTGCAAAGGAAACCATATGAATACATATGGAGCAGAAGTATATAAGCGTGTAAAAAAAATCCAGTTGACCTTTCTCTGTAGTTTTTCTATTCTTTTGTCTATTTTTCTCTGATAACTGTCTGTTCTGCTAGTCGTTAGCCACCAGAAATTGTTAAACATGGTTTGAGCAAATGAAGTCTAGGGAAACAGGAGAGTGATGCTGGCTGTGTATGAATCTTGGGAGTTGAAGGATTTTTTGAGGAGTAAAGAAAGAAGTGTGACAGATGTCCACTTTCACATAACAGAGCATCTGCTCAACTGACAGCTTACAGGTTTGGGGTGGGAAAGACTGCATCTGAGTGTGAAACAAAGAGGATTAGGGCCAGGAGCCAGTCATGAATGAAAAGAACAAGCGACAGAAGGCAGAACTTACAACTGCTCTGACCGCCATGATCGCTGTTGAAGAACAGAGTGTGACCAGCTATGCACCACAGTGCACTGAGAAAATCATTAATTATGCCTGCCAGGACTGGTTTCTCACCTGGACTATCCGCTGAACCATGCCTTGACATTGTTTGGGCAGGTGTCAGGAATTAAACAGTATGGACAATTGTGGAACAGTTCTCAAGTCTGCATTTGGTCCTTTTTGATTCATGTTTATAGACACAGCCATAAAAGACAGATCCTAGCCTGAAATGGGAAGATGATGGGCACTGACTCTTTTAGGCTGTTTTGAGAAGAAATGGGATATTAGAGAACGGAAACTGGCAAAAGTCTATATAGCAAAATTATGTAATAAAATGTAAGAAAAGCTTGTTAGCTAAATATTGCTTACTTTACTATGTATTTTACTAGTTATTCAAAAGATACATAGGAACATGAAAAGAATATAAATACTCCATGAATTAAAGGGGACTTATCTTTTTATATCTATTAGGAATGCATTTCTTTGCAAAACTATGCAAGGTTCAATTTATTTTTTCCTTGTGAAAATTTCTTCTTGACAAAATCAAACATAATTACATTAATCATTAAAGAGGTATTCACACATGAACTGTGACACACTACAAGGAATAATTCCTGTCCACCTTCTTCAGAATAATAAGTGCAACGCACACAGTGGTTCCTTAAAGGCTATCCCTTAAATTCTGCTTCATGAAAACATGGTGTATTCTGGAATAACTTGATGGAAACAGAAGAGAGATCTGAATGGCTGGTTTTGGCCATTCTATGGAATTTTCAGTTTTAATTCATTTGACAGATCCAATTTCCTTTCTATTGGGAGAAAATGTTGAAATTTTACCAGCTGAATATTTATTAACCGCAAATATCCACCTTAAAATTCACAATATTGTGTTTTAGCACTACACAGCCTCTGAAAAAGCAGTAAGTTTATTACAAATTGAATCTGAGTATATGTGTATGTAAGTATTAAAATAGTTGTTTCTTCACTGAAAATTTTATACATTTTCTTTACAACTTTGGACAAATTAATATCAATGCTGTGGCTTTTTTTCTGTCTTCTTTAATATATTTGAAAAAAGATCCTTTCAAACGTTAAAGCCAATTCAGTCTCTTGGTATATTTTAGGCCAGTACAATATTTATGACATATGAATCAGATGATCTCAAGTGCTGCATTTAAGATACACATCACTAACTATGACACAAAAAAGATAAGCAGACTAGGCTGATGCCATTAGGATAAGTAAACGAACCATATAAAGTGGAGAGGTTTCTAGAGAGTATGAACAGGACATATAATTTACAAGACCTAAAAATCTTACCTTGGGAAAAGGTGAATGAACACACAGTAACAGACAGAAATCCAGCTTGCTCATTTTCTAGGATTCCCACATGGCAGAAGGTGTACCATTGCTCGTGTCTTATATCTAGACTAAGCTAGTTTTCTAAAAGCTCCTTTGGCCACTAACATTTTTACATATTTCTAGCTAGGACTGTAAAATTTTAAGGTACACTCTATAAGCCTACAGGATTATCTAACTTTTTGGTACAAATTTTATGGATATGAACATGGAATGGAAGATTAAAGGGGGAACAAGAAAGTATGCAAAGACACAACACAATGGACACCATTTTAAAATAATTTTGTCTCCTAAGGCATCCTAGACTGTATGCAGTTGAGGGAAATGGGAATAACGAAGAGCATAGTCAGGACCCTAAATTTTAGGAGGGCAAATTTCCAGCTCTTCAAGGAGATAGTCAGAAGGACTCCCTGGGAAACGGTCCTCAGGGACAGGGGAACAGAACAGAGCTGGCAGGTCTTTAAGGACGTATTCCAGAGAGCGCAAGAGCTCTCGATCCCCAAGTGTAAGAAGTCGGGCAGAGAAGGGAAGAGACCGGCATGGCTGAGGCAAGAGATGCTGGTCAAACTAAGGAAGAAGAGGGAACTGCACAGGCAGTGGAAGCAGGGACTGGCTTCCTGGGAAGAGTATAGGGAAGCTGCCCGGTTGTGTAGGGATGGGGTCAGGAAGGCCAAGGCACAGCTGGAGCTGAACTTGGCAAGGGATGTGAAAAATAACAAGAAGGGCTTCTACAGGTATGTCAGCCGGAAAAAGATGGTCAAAGAAAGCGTACCCCCGCTCATGAGCGAGACCGGCGAACTGGCAACAGCAGATGAGGAGAAAGCTGAGGTACTCAACAACTTCTTTGCCTCAGTCTTCACTGGCAACCTCTCTCCTCACCCCTCCCGAGTCGATGAATGGCATGAAGGAGACCAGGAGGGTAAAATACCTCCAGCTGTAAGTGAAGACCAGGTTCGGGACCTCCTGAGGAACCTAAACGTACAGAAGTCCATGGGACCTGATGAGATGCATCCCAGAGTCCTGAGGGAACTGGCTGACGTAGTTGCCAAGCCACTCTCCATGATATTTGAAAAGTCATGGCAGTCAGGGGAAGTTTCCAGTGACTGGAAAAAGGGAAACATTGTGCCCCTTTTCAAAAAGGGTAGAAAGGAAGACCCTGGGAACTACCGACCTGTCAGCCTCACCTCTGTGCCTGCGAAGATCATGGAACAGATCCTCCTAGAAGATATGCTAAGGCACATGGAGGCCAGGGAGGTGATTCGAGACAGCCAGCATGGCTTCACCAAGGGCAAGTCCTGCCTCACCAACCTAGTGGCTTTCTATGATGGTGTAACAACAAGGGTGGACAAGGGAAAACATATGGACGTCATCTGTCTGGATTTTTGTAAAGCCTTTGACACGGTCCCCCACAACATCCTTCTCTCTAAATTGGAGAGCCGTGGATTTCGTGGGTAGACCGTTCGATGGATAAGGAATTGGTTGGATGGTCGCAGCCAAAGGGTAGTGGTCAATGGCTCAATGTCCAGATGGAGACCAGTGACGAGTGGAGTCCCTCAGGGGTCCGTACTGGGACCGGTGCTGTTCAATATATTTATCAATGACATGGACAGCGACATCGAGTGTACCCTCAGCAAGTTTGCAGATGACACCAAGCTGAGTGGTACAGTTGAGACACCAGAAGGACAGAATGCCATCCAGAGGGACTTGAACAAGCTGGAGAGGTGGGCCTGTGTGAACTTCATGAGGTTCAACACGGCCAAGTGCAAGGTCCTACACCTGGGTCGGGGTAATCCCCGCTATCAATACAGGCTGGGGGATGAAAGGATCGAGAGCAGCTCTGCTGAGAGGGACTTGGGGGTACTGATAGACGAAAGGCTGGACATGAGCCGGCAATGTGCGCTGGCAGCCCAGAGGGCAACCGTGTCCTGGGCTGCATCAAGAGAAGCGTGGCCAGCAGGTCGAGAGAGGTGATTCTGCCCCTCTACTCTGCTCTGGTGAGACCTCACCTGGAGTACTGCGTTCAGCTCTGGAGCCCTCAGCACAAGAAGGACATGGAACTGTTGGAGCGGGTCCAAAGGAGGGCTACAAAAATGATCTGAGGGCTGGAGCACCTCTCCTATGAGGACAGGCTGAGACAGTTGGGCTTGTTCAGCCTGGAGAAGAGAAGGCTGCGGGGAGACCTGATTGCAGCCTTTCAGTACTTAAAGGGAGCCTATAGGAAAGAGGGGGACAATCTTTTTAGCAGAGACAACAGTGACAGGACGAGGGGTAATGGTTTTAAACTAAAACAGGGTAGGTTTAGGCTGGATATAAGGAAGAAATTCTTTACCATGAGGGTGGTGAAACACTGGAACGGGTTGCCCAGAGAGGTAGTGGAGGCCCCATCCCTGGAAACATTCAAGGCCAGGTTGGACAGGGCTCTGAGCAACCTGATCTGGTTAGCAGTGTCCCTACTCGCTGCAGGGGGGTTGGACTAGATGACCTCTAGGGGTCCCTTCCAACCCAAAACTTTCTATGATTCTATGATTCTATGCAAAGACAGAAATCAGACTTCTCTGTCAATATTTATAAAGCTTATGTAAGCAACTCTGTATGAAGTATTAAATGACAAATTACATCTTAATTACTATACTGTATCAGATTACTCATCAGAGTACTAGTGTCATAGTAGCCACTTTTAAGTAGAGACGTAACAGACTGTTAGTTAAAAGCTGATTTATGCATAGAAGCATGGCTTACACCTCTTCACTTTTTCATATAATATCACAGCTAGTTACATTCACCACATAGATGTCTACTTATTTTTATTTTATTCCTCTTAAGAGCTTGGTCTCACGCTCATTCAAAATTAAATGTCCTAATGCGTATGTCAGTTAAGAATCTCTGTTTTTCCTATGAGCAAGATTAAACAGAGATGTAAGCCTAGTTTCTCTTTTCATTCACTTTTCAGCTGTGTACATCTAGTCCCTTTTAATAATCTGTTCTCAGATATCTATTCTAATCATTCCAGTTCTCAATCTGTTATTTTATCATGCAGCTCTGAACATCTCTGTGTTCACAGGTTTTATTTACTCACCAAGTGGTACTCCTCTTTGCTTTAGATGGCATGAAATGTTCAAGCCTAAGCTAGCCACTAGGCTGTCTTTATAGCTAGTGGAAGAACTTCCAGAAGTCAACCCATGCCCTTACTGTAGGTGTCTGAGATGGTATGAATTGCTCTCGTAAGCAGTAGTTTCACTTGACTATAAAAGAAGTTTAGGGTGACTTTGGCAAACTTTGTGATGCTTGAAGTAAGTAAAATGAATCCCAGTCATATAATCTCAATTGAAAAGAGTGTTGCAAGTGATGGCTACTGAAACTTAAAAAAAATTCAGTATTTTCTTTAGAATGCTCATTTTGCACACTAATGTTGTTCCTTTCTCTGAGCTCTGCTGAAAAGTGACCATGGGATTTTACTGAATTTTTTCAGATTCCTACATTATGTACGGTTTTAACTACTCCCTCTCACACGCTCTGTCAAGACTGAATTTAATCTGCCAGTGGATATTGCCTTCTTTTCATTTTGCTATACACTCTGGAGATCTTCAGTTTTTCCTGTCTTTGACTACTCTAAATAACTTTGTGCTATCTGCACATTTTAGAACATTACTGACCACTCAAACACCAATATTGATAAAATAAACACTAACAAAATGTGTTTTTTCTCATGATGAAAATTCTGCTTATTTTCTGTCAGTTCCAAACAACATCCATGGCAACACACTGCACTTCAAGATTGTTTGGTGTTCTCATTAATATCTTTTAAGAGCTGCAAGCTTGATATTTGACAAGAGAGTCTCCTTTAACCATTTTTTGGCCGCTGCTCTTGAGGAAACGTATTTGACAACAGAGGGAGAATTTTCCTTTATAAAAGAATCCTCATCTGCCACAGATATATGTATCTCCTAATACTGTTCCCTATTTCCAGTTCCACATTCCAACTATACCTTTAAAGACAGATATACTTGTGGCACTCCAGTCTTCCAGTGTAGAAATTTTTTTTTAATTGAAGGATAAATATTTATTGATAGGCATTCAGCCACCTTTTAAAACCTTTCTTCAGAACTCTTAATGGTTTACTGTGATGGGAACTCAAATCAGCCAAAGCCCTGAGGTGAATCTGCTTAAGCCTTTAGCTCTCAAAAGAGTTCAAAAGGCTCTTAAAAGCCAAGATTAATTCTTTGATCTAAAATCAGGAGCTCACCTTTTAAAACATAGAAAACTTAAAGGAAGTAGTTAACACAGAAGGGTAATATGGCTTAAAAGCTTTTCTCCCACTGCATGTTGTATCCCTGCAGGTGATTCTGTGCTTTCAGCTAATTCAGCGACTCTAAGTGGTAGCAAAAGCTCCTGTTTTTTTATACTATCCTTTTCCTGTGCCTGCTTATCTGGTGCTGAGGAGGAGGAGGTGGAGGAGGAGGAATAAGAAGAAAAGGAACAGGGTGAGGAAGGAGGCTTCCACCTCCAGTCAGAGGCTTTTACTTCACCTAATCATTTCTTAAAGTAATATAATGTAGAACTGAGAGCACACAGATAAAACAAGTACCTTCTGTCCCAGTAATGCATGATCAAAGCAAATTGTTGCTTTTATATTTAAGTTTTTCATAGCAAATTTTCTACCCCTGAGAGAATAGCTAAGAGGAGATGGGCCTTGCTATAATGCATTTGATTTGACTGAGCTGCCTATATAAACCCCAAAGCACGGATATTGGATCATCTGGATTTGGAACCGGTCTCTGATGTTTTGTTCAGAAGCAACGAAAAGTTGGAGTTAAAAGCCACCACACTGAAAAGCTTAACTGTGGCATGGCAACTGTCCTTATGGACCTTCTTAGCTACTTCTAAATGTATAATAATGTGGCTTGGCATAACCTACCATATAGTTAAGGTAGCTTTCATCACAGTTCACGAGCCGTGAGCTGAGAATATGCAATGAACAGTCATTGCAGTGTGGCTGTTCTGTAGTAACTTGTTAAGCCACAGTTACTTGCTTCTGTGTCTTGAAAGAAAGAGAAAATAAAATTCCATCTGCGGACCATCTCTGGAGATGATTAGCATGTCTGTCAAACACAATTAGATGTTGCAATTGTATGTGGACCACCATAGTGCCATTCAATTAGAAATGAACTTGTAAACTTCAATTAGTAGAAGGAAACCAAGAACTCAGTGCAATACTGTGAAATTTGCTACAGAACTGCATTTTTTTGTCTGACAAAAAGCAGCAGTTCGTCTTTAGTACTGAATCCTTTTTCTCATACATCTGAACTGTAAAGTGATTCTAAAATGAAAAAATGGCAAAAGTAATTTAAAATATCTGAAGGCACAGAGGGAATACTCTGTGGTAAATAACTGTGAAATAACTATTGGATAGTCCTGTTTAAAGATGAATATATAAAAGTTGGGCCTCTTTTCTGTACATATCTGCTTCCTGCATGGAATGTGTTTGGTGACTTAAATGACCAGAATATTATTACAAGTTATAAACAAGACTGGAAACACTTTTAAACTCTTGTTGGTACAGCAGATTTAACACTAAGACAGGACAACAACTGCATAATTTGTTCCTCTCTGTTGAGATCAGCAAAAACGTTCCCCAAGTTCCAAATACATGGCCAGTCAGACATAGTTATGCCAACACCCTGAGGATAACTACACTAAAACTGAATGATTCCAGATACCTTTCTTCCTTCTTTGTGAAAATAAGAAATTACTCCTTGCTGATAACAACCTTCTGCCCCCATCTCACCATGTCACCTGAGCTCAAGTGTTCTGGTCAATGAGTTGCACAGCAGTGACCCGTCCTTTTTCGACAGTTGACTGAGCAAAGAGAGAATAAACTCACACCAACATGTCAAGCCACAGAGCTCGGTGGTCAGAATAAACCTATAAATTAATTTTACTTTTCTCATTTTCTTTATATTCCTTTGATGAATGCATAGTTAAGAACAGACCTACTCCTGAGTGCCTAAAAATATCTTACATGTGGGAAGAGAAAGATAATCAAAAGAAAGACTGTTAAGATTATGCAGTTATCTAGACTAGCCGGTGCACAGCATGGTTTCTGATTCAATTGGAAAGTTGTTGCTGTTTCCCATGTGAAGCCATGAATATGTAGAGACACAGATTATTTGAATATGTCTTCTTAAAACATTTTCTAGTATTTTTTCACATTTTTCAGAGGACAAACAGATCAGAATGCAGTACAACATGCCAAGCAGCATGGGCTGTGCTCCTTAAATAAGCTCATCTTTTTATTTTGTCATAAAAATGCCATGGAACAAACATTTCAAGAACAATACTGTCTTTTCTTTATAAATTTGTGCAGGGTCTAGTGTAATGAAGGACTGACAACTGGAAGAAGCTTGAAGTGGTGCTACAGTGCAAACAGTAAACCACAGAAATAATAAATCACTCGTTAAAATCTGAAGTTCCCCATACTGCCTCCTGAAATGTTTTAAACATTTTAAGACGGCCAGAGTTCTTTTTGGTGAGTTCTTTGACATGTCTCTAATATAAGGCTGTGCCTTACAGGGCCTAGTGTTTACAGTCACACAGAATCACAGAATCACAGAATGTTAGGGATTGGAAGGGACCTCTGTTCTAAAGAGGAACCAGACAACAATAATAAATATCTATTATTGCAAGATAGATTTTCATTAGGGACATTCCAACAATTTCCCTGCTTTATTCTGTCAACTGATTTCTAAATTAGCATATTTTCTAACTAATTCTATTGACTTGCTGAAGAACAGCCTGACATATAGATTCAAGAGGATGCTAACTGAGAATATGAAAGAATGTATTGACATCAGAAGTTTCGCTGCCAAACACGTATTTTGAATTTGTTCATTACATACAACTACCTAATACTTTCTTGGTATTATAAAAGTGAAGCTATAAAAAGTTAATTGAATAAGGAAGATACTAAGCAAAGACAAAATGCTTAGAAAATAGCTTTTCAAACTATTTTTCTGAGTGAATTTTTAATAAAATGGTTTGATATTGCAGAAGCATTTATGACTACTAATAAGTTCATATTTTATTTTTGTTATTATTTGATTACATTGCCCGGCAACTCTCCAGTGCTGAAAACAAAGTTTGAAAAATAAACCTGCATAAAATTTTTAAACTGTCACACATAGAAAAAACTGATGTAAGAAACCATAGGCTTAAATTAATTTGGCAACGAATAGATTTTAATTATTGCCTCTCTGTCTATGCTGATTACTATCACACCATAACATGTGCAAAGACTGTTCTTTGGAAGAATACAATATTAAAAGAGATAATGTCAACAAAATTAGCGTTTCTTAATTAATTAAGTACATGATTATTATTGTCTTAATTAGCATGATTTTCTAAATTACAGTTTAAAACACTACATATCCTGGAAGTGCTCTAATATATACCTACAATTCATACTATTCCGATGAGTATTTTCTGAATTTTATTTAGGGTCAGAAACTTTGCATTTATATGTTGAGATACAATTATGGAGAAGTCCAAAGTGTAAGGCATACTGATAGCGTTAAATGAGACAGGAGAGAAGCAAGAAACAGAGATAATCTGGATAGGGAGAAGCAGTCTGGTCTGGCTTGTGATAGAAACAGCAACTCTATAGTATATACTTGCAATTTCTGATTTTCAATAGGTCATAAATTTGGTAGAAGAAATTCCTATTTCTTACCTACATTTCCAGTCATTAGGTATGAATTCTGAAAGTCCATCATTCCCATTCCAACAATGTGTATAAAATCTTCAATCACCTGCATTAACTCCACTGAGCCCGGATAGATCTAGCAAAGGAAGGTCAGACATGCCGTTAACTACAATATCAAAACCTCTACAGCAGCAAATTCGAATACAATTTAAATGCCATCAAATGAAATGTGAGACTTAACAGTCAAACTGCTCTTCCCATGTTTCAATACCAAACAGTTCTGTCACTGTAAAACAACCATTTTGTCATTAGATCCTCATGTGAACAGACACTACTTCCCACCACGCTACATGAAATCAGCTTTGCACTGGAACTGTGGCATGTTTGCTCTAAGTCACTCAACCTATAAAAAATATTTTTACTGACCATTACTTTCGCTAATGGTTAAAGCCTTTCATATTCCAGAATACTTCTAATAAAAATATTCTTCCTTCCTCTGGAAGATATCTTCAACAACTTCAGAACTATTGACACAGACAGCTGAATACAAATCTTACCATGGCCCCTCCAGATGACACAACTTTGCTGCTTTAATCAATATTTAAGTAACATAAATTATTACTGGGAATACTGTTTTCATTGCTGATGTGAAGTAGTAGAATCATAGCATAGAGGAAGTGGCCTCTGCAGATCATGTAGTTCAAGATCAGCTTTAACAGGTTGCCCAGGACCACATCCAGCTGGATTTTGAACAACTGCCGGGATGGAGCCTGTCTGTGCAACATCTTCTAGCATTCAATCACTCTCACATTGGAAAGGTTTTTCTTATATTTGAATGGAATTTGCTGTATTTTAATTTTTACCCTTTCCTTCTTGTCCTGCCACTGGACACTGCTGAGAAGAGTCTGGCTCAGTCTTCTTTACAACCTGCCTCCCCCCCTGCCAGGAGTTTTTAACATTGACAGGATCCCCACTGAGCTTTTTTTTTCCAAGCAAAATAGTGTCAGCTCTTCTCCTTGTGTATCAGATGTTCCAGGCCCCTAAACATCTTCATGACTCTTCGCTGGGCTCATTCCATTATGTCTATGCCTTGTACTGGGGAGTCCAGAACTGGACACAGTAAACTAAAATAAATTGCAGTAGCCTTTGCATTGCTAATGCAGCCTCCTAATATGACTTTCAAAATGATAAGGACTAGTACATTTCCAAGGTATATAATTTATTTGCAAAGCTGTAAGCTACAAGGATCACAAAAGCATTAAAAATTATTATACTCAACAACAACGATGCATCATCAAAACTGCATTAAAGGTAACAACATTTATTAACAGGAATAAAAATTCTGCTCATATCACATACATAAATATAATTTTTGGATGTTGTGGCTTGTTATGAACAGGATAATTTTCAGTAACATGGTATTTTGTAATAGAAAAAGAATGGATAACCTGTTCATGGTGCTTTTTTCTGCATGTCCAAATGTCCAGCTGTCAAATTTCACTTTATGAGCAACATTCAACCCATTCTTTCCACTACTAAGACTACAAAATCTAAAAGATGCCTATGGAGACCATAAATTCCAGCATGCTGCATTCCATCCTCGTCTTACTTTATCTGACTAGATCCATAGTTGCTTGGTTCAGGATAGAGAATTTCACAATATGTCCTTTGTTTTCTACATGGATCTTTTTATAAAAGTTAGGGCAGCAATACCATTCTTATGAACAATTTGTATGACATTTGTGATCCTAACAGGTTGCAAATGCTGCTTCAGGTGAAGGAGACTTAACTTCCATTTTCCTAATTATGAGATACTGAGATACTAAGTGTGAGTTTTGCATCCATCTCATTCACAGAACAGACACTCACAAATCATGTACTAAGGAGAAATTTCAGTGAAAAGATTTTTTCATCCTAGTCCTTGCACATAAAATTTTATAGTAATAACTTCAGCAGCAACTGTGGAATAGTCAATGTTACAGAGGTACTCTTCGTTTTCAGATATCAGAAGTACTGATTAATCAACAGGATGCCAGCAGATGGTGATGATGAACATGCAGAACAGCTCCTGTGTTTTGAGACACCAGTTTAAACTTAACGCATTGTGGACTTGAAGTGGTTTCCTGTGCGCAGCGCTTTACATCAGCTCTTAACAAAAGGCAAGTACTAAAGTGAGTGCATCTTATCTGAATGCTATATAACCTGTAATTAATGGTATCAACTTCTGGCATTTAATTTAGGAAAAAGGATGTGCTGAGACATTGCAGCTGTATACTTGATAGAAAGCCAGCAATTTGCTGACAGTGAGTAAGACTTCCTTTCCAGCAAAGAATCCAGAAAACAGGTTAAGAGATCTATGCTAACAGCAGCTGTGGAGTTCAAGAAAACCATGCAAGCTGGCAAAACCAGTTGGTTAGACTGTCCCTTGGTTTGCAATGTTCAATTACCAAAAGAAAGTCAGCTACGTGGCTGAACCAGAAACTGAATCACCTTTACTCTTTTTTAATGAGTCACAAGTGTTTGCACTAGATTGCATTTACAGCACGTAATGACTTGTGTACATTCTTTTCAAGTTAATTTCCTACCTTGATTTTGACATAAAAACTAAAAAAATCTTAGCACAGGATGTAGTAATTTCAAGTAGTATTGTTTGTGTTTTAAAATCCAGTTCTATTTAACCATAACATTTAACTGTTTTATCCAAATTGTGATAGAAAATTACATTTTGTATATGAAACCTTTTTTTTTTTTTTAATACTGAAGGAAAAAAAGAATCTTATGAGTACTTAGGAGTCCAGATCACCCCTCCTAGCTGGTATGAACAGTTCCTTGTTTCAATAGTTTCTTTGAGATGGTTTATGTAACTGCCCAAGAATAGTAGCAAGACCAGTGGTACAGTTTCTTTGGGTGCCATAGCTCAGGAGTCTAAGATTTAGTGAATTCCCTAGCTTTGTCACCGGGCAGCTATGGCTCTGCTACTCCTGTGTTCAGCTCATGTAGGTGCTTGCTTGGGTTCCTGCCTGCCTACCAGTGCTGTACTCAGATCTGTGAGACAATGAATTACCAGACAGAGAGAAGGAGCTACAGAAAAGTAGAAAGAACTTGTCTCCTCTCCCTTTTTCAACACTGATTCTTCTACCAGCAGCAATGAGAGGAGACAACTAGAAATTTATTGTTCTCTCTTTTACCTCCACGTTCTCACCATTTCCTCTCAGGTGCTGTCATCCCCAGATCTTTGTGGGATAGATGGTGGACGTGGCATGGGCAAGCAGGCAGAGTGGAGGTAGAAGAAGACAAGCCTGATAAAGTTAAGAGTGGTATCCTGTCTGTTCATTAGTGGGGCTAAAATAGTTGCTTAATATTGGTTCCTTAATCTTGGTGCTCTTTATGGAAACTGCCCACATGGCATGTGATTTTGTTGCTTCCATCCAACACCACTGAAGAAAATTACACACTTCCTATTTTTGTAGCTGGCTCTTACACAGAGGAACAAAAAAACAACAAAGGAAAAATATGATTGCTGGCTAAATTACAAAGGGTCAGCTGCAGCATTCTATGTCTACTGCAAGGTTTGATTAGGCAGTGAAAAGTCCTGATCTTCCCTTTCTTAGTCAAATTACAAAGATGAACTTAAATAGTTTCAAAGACCTTCAAACACCTAGTAATATACTGAGAACCACATTAAAAGTTAACAAATTTCAAGTATCTATATAACATAGCAGCAGTGACCATACGAGAGCAGACCAAAGATCTAAGTAAGCTGTTTTTTTGCCTTTGACCATGGCAAATAGCAAATGTCCAAGGAAGAGTATGAAGTGGCATACACGTAATGATAATTCTTTTGGAATTCTTGCCCAGCCTTTAGCACTTTTTTTGTTTTTTCCAAAGGCCTTCCTTAAGCAGAAACGGGATTGTAGAATGATAGATCTATGATTCTATGATTCTGTGTCCTTTAGTTCTTTTACAAGAAGTATGAGATTAATCATTACTGCACCACATTCTCCGATCCACTCCTGATTTTAAAAGCTTCTGTTGCACATAAGCGCAGTTGACTCTTTTCCAGATTGAAATATCTGCTTTGTTTAATCATCCTTCATACAGAAATGTTTCCCTACCTTTGACTAGTTCCATAATTTTTTCTCTGTACATAATTATCTGTTCATTCCCATTGTCACTGTTATTTATATCTGAATAAATCTGAAAGTTCTATGGTCATGTTCATGAACATAAATATTAACATTGTTCTATAATGTCCTTGGTATAAGCATGTAGGAAATACATCCAAGCAAAAAATGGTTTTAATTTTGAATTTTAAACTATTTTGCTATAAATAAATGATTTTTGTTAGACTTTATTGTTTTATAAAGTGCTACGATAATATTCAACCTAGTCCCAAAATTTGTCAGTCTTCAGGATCACAACTGTTCTCCTAAATACAACCTTCTAAAAAAGTTCTTCAGTTTAAACTTCTACAAGTTCTTTGGTGGCGTTATATGCATTCTTTAGGTGAGTTCTGCTGTGTTCTGTTTAATAAAAGCATCATTGCAGCTAGACTTTAGTAGCATTTTTCAGCTTTCATACATATTTCATTATGACATTATAAGGAAAGACAACAAACAAGCCCACAGAATGCAATGGAAACCTATTCATCCAGAGAGATACCTCATATTCTTAATATAATTTTATTCTAAGGAATTAGCCAATGGGTCCTGGAATTATTCCTTTTTGAAAAGGATCGATTATTACTGCTTATTATAATGTTATACAAATTATATTATCCTACTGTTATACCAGTATTTCCTTTGTATTCCCTACCTATGGCAGGAGGGGTGGAACTAGATGATCTATAAGGTCCCTTCCAACCCAAACCATGCTATGATTCTATGATTTCCAAAATATCATCTCACTGAGGATTTCCTTTCACCTACAGCAGAGTGTATGCTTAACCTGATTTTTGAAACCATACATTCCACTTTATCTTGACTTACTGAAACGTGTGGCTTCTGATACAGTGAATGTCATAATACGCACACTTTCCAATTTTTTAAATTGATGAGTTACAAAATGCAAATCTTACCTGTTGTGCATCTTCCCATTTCTCTTTGTTTTCTTCATCTAAGAGGTTACTAATGATTTGAAAGAAGTTCTGAAAAATTGATTAAAAAAAAGACAAAGTAAATGACTTTCAGTAACATAAACAGTCATATCCTTAAATTGACATTAAGAAAGTTTCCCTTTCTCTATTACAGATGCAGCTCTGCAGCCTATTTTCTGTCAGTGGAAGAGATGAGATAACAAAACAATATATTAGACGGGTAAAAGCGCACATATATTTTGTGATTAATTGTTCATTTCTGGTCATATAATCAGGTTCCATACGACTGCTTTGTATAAAATAAGAACTGTTTTACACTAGCTAAACTTCTAAATGTGATGGTGTTCTATTTTCATATTGCTCTAATTCCAGAAACTAGACAACTGTATATTTTGCAAATATAGTACACTAAGAAAATGCTAGGCTCAGGGTCACTGGTTTCTATTCAAAACATGATCCTTAATGCCCATAGATAGGGTATACAATGGTATTTCATTGATAAATGCTGTGTGAAATCAGGTGCATCCTACTTTTAAAAAACTACATTTGCCTTTGTCCTTTTAGTAATTCCAGCAGAAAAGGAACCATTAATTTCTGTGTCTTTGTCCTTAAACTGTTAATTTTTTTGTCTGATTCTTCTATTCTTTTAACTATAAGGAAAAAACCAAATAAAAGACTGGGCATTTAGTGTTTAAGTCATGCATTTTAAAAATCACTTTCTTCCAAGTTTTTGTGGAGAACTTTCCTTTCTAATCCTGTCTGCTCTCTCTACCAATTTGTATTCCCAACTTCTTCATCTTTGAAAGCTAAAAATTTGTGCAGACTGTTCTTCTCAGCTCTGTATCACTTTTTGTGCAGAATGCCAAATTTTTCTACAGCCTGCCAATTATAATTTGTCTGTTCCTTCATAAAAGATACATGTAGTTTCCCACTGACCTTAGCTGAAGAGTGCAATTAAGATCCTTGCAAACTCTGAAAAGCCTTTAAGTGGAATAACAACCATAGGACCCTACTGGAACTTGCATTAATGGCCATTCCCTCACCTCCACTTACTTTTTAGCCATTTTGGGGAGCTAAATAGGCTTAAATAAGGTTTAAGTAAGAAGTAACTTTAACGCAACTATTTAATGAAAATACAAAGCAATCAACTGCACAGTGAATTAAATGAGAGCAGAACTAACTTCCAACTGTAGTGTACTTTGGACACTGTTGTTGTGGTTGAAAAGACATTAATTTCAAAATTTGAGATATCACAGACATTTTAGGCCTCACAGTCATAGAAATAAAATAATATAGGATACAAAATTGAAAAAACTTGCGAAAACTATTTTTACATGAGAACTATTTTTACATAAAAACATTTTTACCAGTGTAATCTAGTCCTAACACTTATTACTTGACAAGCAAGAGGATCCATCTTTGCCTCATTATTAGGAAGCAAATTATGTCAACCATAAGATTTGCATGGATAAAAAATGTTTTGACTCGGCAAATTTAATATAGAGCTGACTGACACTTAGGTGAACTTGGGCAAAATAATCCCGTACATTAATGAGGGCATAATTCTTCTCTCACTGAAGTCAGCAGCAAAATATCCATAAGCTTCAGTAACACAAAAATTAATGAAAAGAAAGGAAATGGATGAGCAAGCTCCTGTGAAAATGACAAGTATGCTTTGGGACAGGACGATGAGGATTAAAGACAGGACATAAAAGACAAATGTTCTCATGGTTTGATCCAATCCTCAGTGATACAGAAGGGAAATTTCCAGCCAGGCTGAAGATAAGAAGAGGAAAATGTAGCTATGTATTGCTTGTATATCAAGAATGTATTTAATCTCTTTCAGGTATTCAGCAGCTAAATAAAACATACTGAAAAGAACTGTGTTTAGTATTCTTTACAAAGGATTTGACAGTTTAACCAAGTCGGGAAATCATAATTGTGTGAATGCAACTTCAGCTAGGAAAAATGTACAGCTTTATTGGTCCCCCAGGTAAAATAAACTACACTGGCCAAAGCAGTTCCATGCACTATAACCACATTACTCTAGGACATTATGATTTTGGCAAAGAGCTCTACTGGTAGAGCTGGTCTTAGGGGGATTTTGCCTGAGGTAAATGCTTTTTAAGGCATGATAGTTCTGTGCTCTTCCAGTGTAATACTGTGGAGATGCAGTGGACCGAAATTTTAGCTAGCTTTAACTTGTTAGGGTGCCAGCAGCAGTCTAGCTGCAGCAGCATGGAGCTCTGTGTGGGATAATTTATCACACTAAGGAGCTGGTTCAAAGCTAGTTTTGCACTACATTGCAGCCACTGATTCCCCTGCAGAAACAGTCTAAGCCTTAATTGCAAAAGTATCCATGTCCGTGTAATCAGATCTGAGAGTAGCCTAGGTTGCCTGAAAAACACTGAGGAGTTATAAATGTTTCTTGCAGATGATACATTACATGGTTTTGCTAATAATGATATGTGTTCATGAAATTTTATGTTTATTTCAGTCACATGAAAGCACTAAAATGACCAATAATTAACAGAAATATATGTGAAAAAGCTTATAAATAATCCTAGACTCAAGCATAAACAAAAGATGAGCAGTAACTGATGTAGTATATAATCTGTACTTGCCAATAAACCATAAATGATGTATATGAACCTAGTGACAGGAATATCTTGCTTCTAGAGATCTTTTTTTTCTCGATTTCTGTCCCTGGTTGATGTCGTATTTGTGGTAGCAGTGGAGGCTGAGATGCATGAAGATTTTTCAGTCAGCAATAGCAGTGCTTTGTGAATTAAACACAGAGATGGTTAAATGGCTTTGCTGCTTCAGTAATGAATAGATATGAGACGCATTCCAAAAATGTGACAGGGCAAGAGAGGTTAAAAAGTCTTTCACCCACTTTGACTATTCTCTTGTTCATTGCATTAATGCTGCAGGAAACAACATTGCCCTTTAGTAAAATGATTGACAGGTATGAAGGATAAATTTTAGAGGCATTAGGGATGTGGTCTGATGGTATTACTGCAGTAAACACTAGACCTCCTTGTAGATTCAAGCTCCTTCCTTTCATGGCAGGGTTTACAGATTACTGAACTGCCCACTACAGAAAATATTGTGACAACCAGAGCCAAATTTTGAAGTCCTTTATTTTCACCCAGGCTTTTCTGAGGATAATGTCATTTATAGTCAGAATGGACAATTATGTTTTCCTAGTTTAATTTCCTTCCTTTCAGTCTTTTTCTTCTATAATACAATGGCTGCAGTTGTCTATTCCAGTGCAAATTCTTTGACCCTCTCTGCAGGCATAAAGCTGTCATAAATCCTTTATTCAGCTAGAGAAGAATTCCTCCCTGGGAGGAATTAATGGGTAGCCTTAAGTCACCTACATTTTTGAACTTCAGCATAGGGAGTGGGGGGCGGGAGGGAAGAAAGCATTGGGCAATCCTGTTAATCCCTGACTGACAGCAGTGGTCCCTGTGGCTAATATAAATGGGATTACACTGCTCTAACTTCTATGGAGAAAAACCTTGTTTCCTGTCGGTCACTGGATCAGGAGATTGAACTACCTTCTAAGGACAGGGTGGCAGGAAAGGAACTACCTCTCAGGAATAGATGGCAAAGTGCTCAAGCACTCTTAGACCAGTTCTGGAAAATGGTCCAAAATGGTGCTTACATTATGCTTATTTAAAAAATTAATTATCTTCCAGGTAGTATCTTTACATAAGTAATAGCTCAGTGGCCATCTAATAGCCTCAGTGTACCTACACAGTGTATTTTAAAGCAGTTCCCATATTAAGAGAAAGACCTTGTTTGCAGAATAATTTCATGACTCTTGTCTTCTGCTGTTTCTGCTACTGTACTGCTGTTTTCAGTCACTGATTCAGGATACCTTCCATACTGTTTAACTGCCTTATACATGGTTATTTTTCTTCCTGACACTGTATATGGCATGTATACGTAACTATTATCATAAAAAAGGTTAAAATATGCATAAAGAAAAACAGTCATATAATAACTTGGCACTAGACTTCAGAAGCTTTGTTTTGCTCTTGGTATCTGTCTGTCTAAACAAGCAGTATTTTCCATGCAGCACATCAGGCTGTAGCATCTTCATTTTCATTAACTAGCCCAAAATTTTAAAATTTGATCTCACTTTTCTGTCCATTCTTTTTGTTATGGAGTGTCTGAATCATGTCTTTTGCACTATTCATTTATATCAATACTGAATATAAACCAGAGATTATAGACAGTAAAGGGACTATCCAGATGGATGGAATGTGTAAGAAACAAATATACACAGATATATACACATTTCCTTTCTCAGTTCTAATGGAAGTGGAAGTGTTGTTTTTGTATGGTCCTTGAGAAATGTTATCACTCATAATTCATAATCTTCTTTTCTGTCATCATAAGAAATGATAAATGATTACTTTCAGGGATTTAAAACCTCATTCATGCATTTCTGACACTTTCTTTAAAACAATAACCCAACACCTAAGAAATTCTACTCTTTATCTAGTGCAAAAAATAGGACAGAATTAGAACACCGCAGAAAGCCTCCCTCAGAAAAAAGTATCTTGGTATTTTTATGCAAATTAATTTCATTTTCACCTTTTTGCGACTTGTTTTGATCATGGACTAAAAAGTATGAAAATATGTGAAAATAAACAGTGAAAATAAAAATTAAATACAATCCTCCAGAGTACAGTAGCATATGACATATGTTTACATATGGGAAAATCCTGGTTTCTCAGAAATTAAGAGTAAAATTTAAACTGATGTTACTGAGCCAGGATTTAATTTTGTACCATCAGAAGTCAGTAACAGGAACATTGCTTAATATATCCCCTATGCAAAACGTGTGCTTAATTCTGATTTCACTTACTTTCCTGAACACTGTACCTTGGCTTTTGGATTTTACCTTAGCTTGATATCTGTTAAACTTTTTATTTTACTTTTTTTTTTTTTTTTTTATTTCAGTGCCCCTTTTTCAGTTGGGATTTAAGAGTCCTTAAATCCCAACTGGATTTAGGCATCTAAATCCTGAAATACAGTTATTTCTTTGGTTTGAGAAATCCTTCCTTATTTCCTTCAAAATATAGCTTACTTTTTTTTGCCTTTTCTCATTTCTTCACTTCAAAATGATTACTCAAAAATTATTAACATAGTACTAACCATTTTGCCAAGTTCTACCAGAATACTATTACAAATTTTGGAAACAGATCTACATTGCTGATGTGAACACAACTTTTGGCACTGTCACTAGTGGGAAAAGAATCAAATTCTCTCTAGTGTATGTAAACTGCAAATGACCTGATCTGCTAAGACCACGAACAAAATCACTTGTGCCAATCTGTTTCTCAAGGCTGGTTCTACCAAAGTGTTCTGTAGTGCCTGTGAACCATAAAGAAGTCACATTGAGCTATCAGATTGTTGAATACATGAAAAACTTTCAGTAAACAACACCCTGTTTAGTAGTAGAACTTAATGAAAGTAGGAAAAGATATTGTCTCTTATTTAATTAAAAATAAAAAAAGGATTGTCCAGCCAAAATATTTTTTGAAAAGCACTCTTCTAAGAATATGACTTGCAGCTGGCTACAGGTCAAAACAAGATATGTTGGTTTAATTATGGAATTTCATTTTTCTTTGTGCATAGAAAAACAAGAAATGTGAAAATGTAATAGCAAGCTCTTGAAAACTTAACTCTGGAAAAATGATCTTTTCACAGACGTCTCCATTTATCTGCATACATATATTCCAAAATATATTTATAATTTATACTTACCTTTACACAAATGTGTATACATGACCTGCATTAATAACTTCATTAGTAATTTATGAATGATCATGCAACTCTCTTTTTCATAAATAATATATATCTACCTTCTTATTATTCATTTTCAGTACATCTACAGTCTTTGAAAAGTGTCTGAAATTCTCAGATATAGATGAAACCAATATCCTGATCTAGAAGCCCTGTCAAATATTTATTTTAATGAACGTTACACAATCAGTTGTGCAGACCATTATGTAGAAATACTTACAGTAGTTTTACATCTGACAGTATTTTAATTGGCTTCTTGCACAAAAAGAGTTAATCTAACATGTGAAATAGAAAATTAATATTAAATGTACTATCCGTCACTTCTGTGCACTTTTAATGAGCTTTATTTATTTGAACTGAAGAAGCAATGCCAGAATTACATAATTAAACACTGTGGATATATTTTGAACTGAAATGAACTAGAACAAACAACACCAGTGAATTGCTTAGTGCAAAAAAAACACGAACATATCCCCATCAATCAAATCAAACCTTGAAAGAGAAAGATATTTAAATAAATGTTACAAAGAAAGTATTTTAAATTTTTCACTTGCTACATTGTTTTGGGTGTTCGTCTCATTAAGTGTAGTGGAGTCTTTTCTTATTTTACACTTGTATTTTAGTTTTATGTGAACCAAGTTTATGTCTATTATTTGGAAGATTTAGTTTCCTCAGTGGGTAAAATAGGCGACATGCAGTATACTGGCATAAAATCCATCAACTGAAACATTACCCTGACAATGTTTCTCTTACCTGCACCCCATCAGATGCAGGGATATAACTTGCTCTTTTAAATGTGTCTGTAACATTTCTGAGAATTTCCACAGATATCAGAAGGTCCCCTGCATAAAAATTCTTCCTCTGAGTTAAATCCAATAGTGTCTTGGTTACTTGGGACATGCCATCACCAGCCAACATCCTCTGTCCCTTGGCAAGATGCTCTTTAATCTGTACCAGAAGAACAAAATGAATATCAGAACCTACTTTACTGAGAAAAACGTATGATAAATTCTAAACAAAGCCAAAAATATTAAATATTAAATTTATTATAATATTAAATATTAAAGCCATTATAATAAAGATGATCCTGTTAAAGAGAAGACAAAACAGTAGACTATGATCACAGAATTATTATGTTTGTCAAAGAATCACAAATTTTATAGTGAAAGATTCTGAAGTTGTCATGTTTCCCCCATTTGCTTCTCCTTGGACACCAATAATTTCTCAACATCCATGTTCTCAAAGGGACTCCATGGCCTGGACAGTGGCTTTAATCTACTGCCTTCATATAGCAAGGAACTGATCTTCCTCAGTGGAACTGCTATACAGCCACTGTTGCCCCTCATTAAACAACTAAAAGCTCTGAAAGGGATAAATGCTAAGGGTCCTTGTTATAATCTAATATAGGAAAGTATACCCTCTGTCTCTGCCAGCCCAGCTTGGCCAGTTAATGCAAGAAGGCATTAATTCCAAGGCTGGAAAAGAGTGCATGACTTAATCAACCTATTTTTAAACATGCATATGAATTTATGTGTACAAACACAAGTTCTTCCAAATTGAAGCTAAATTAAAGAAAAAATAAATGACCTGGGACAGACCTCACTCTAAGCAGCAGGGCTGAAAAGAAAATTCTGTGCAACTGGCAACCAAAATGTTGACACCATCTCCGTAAATGTATCTTTAATCGCTTTTTAACTTCGCCTTATTACTGATACATGGAGGGAAGGATAACTAATATAATGTGATGGTGATGCGGAAGGAAAAGCGTAAAGACACTTTTTGTTACTTCTAGATCTCCTCAGACACATTGTGTGGATATGTGGGGCTTCATTAACAAAAACAAAAACAAAAGGACAGAATATGTAGTAAAAATAGTACAATGATTAAAAGGGCTCAAAATAACATTCATGAAACCAATTTACAAAATGCAATCGTCCTCTGACATACACGATAGGTTTTTTTCATGCTATTGGATGATATTTTGGTTACATTCTCAACCAGTCTGGAGATAAACTAGATACATATAACACAGCTGGGGCTGGGCGAAGAGGCTGCTTCAAGTTGTGTCTGTGGCCTTAAGTCACTGTTATAGCAGCTGTTGCTATGGAACACAGCAGGCTTGTCCAACCCTAGAAATACTTAAGACTTGGGAGAACGTCTGCACGCTGCAGCACAGACAGGGAATGAATCTACTCTATACCACAAGTACAGACGTACAAGCATACTATCAAATATTTTCAATAAAAATTTCAGTGAGGAGAACTGAGGCAGTTAATTTTTTTTAACAAATATTTCAGCAGAAATACCTCCCTCAGTCTTCAGAATACTGTAAGAAGTAATTAAGAAGCTTGCTTGCAGAGGTCCTTTTGTGTAGTTTTATTCATTTTAGAAGGAGGCTTTGAAAGTAATGTTGTAGGAAAATAACAGTGGAGGAAAAGGTGTGAGAATGCAATAAAATTTATTTGAGGAAATTCAGGGATCTGATATTGTATACATAACATTATGAACTACTTTCTTGGGAACAAGTGAAAGCAAACAAGAAGTTGATCTGTGATTTTTCCTGTGAAATGTTGCCATTTGCCTCATCTGCTCCCATGTTGTGTCTGGGTAGCAAATTAACAGAGCATCAGCTAGCACAGTAACGCAGAAGAGTAGAACTTTTGCTGGAACTCATCCAGCTGTTCATTGACCCCAAAGCATATTTCCAGTTTTTGAGGATTAACAATATTCAGCATGTCTTTCGTCAAGCCAAAAAGACATAGAACATAAAAGTCAGCCCATAAAGCTGAACTCCCAAATACAACACGTGCCTCAGGAGCTACTGTGGGAAAGGCATCATGCAACTTCAAGGCAGAGCTTAAGAGAGAATAAAGAGGTTCTTATAATTCCAGTAACAACAGCAAAGTGATCAGTCCTCATAAAATCTGTACTGTGCTCTTAGGCTTGTACAAAACACTGGTAGAAAAGCTGTTGAACTATTTAGTATGCTATTTTCTATTGCATTATTTTGCTTCCTTTTGCTCCATCTGTATGTTCACCCCCACCATGTGTTTTTCCATGCTCCTGCTAAAATTTAAACTCACATTTTAAAGATGGCAGTGGCCAGTTTGTTGTTTGTTTTGGACCATGCATAGCACACAGAGTCTTGGTCTCAGCTTCATTTGAAATGCATATAATAAATTAAAATGATCTTAGTTTTGACGGGTTTTTAAGCTTTTGAGGAAGTAAAGTTCTGTTTTCAGTTAAAAAATTTACAGATCGCTGCCAGCAAAAGTGGGAGCTGTAGTATACCCGTTAGTGCTTTCAGCAAGACATTTTGATTGCTTTTGGACACAATGATAAAAAGGTCTAGCAAGTGCCCACAATGCCACAGGACTGTATTATTGCACCTACTTCAGAAGTAGCCAGGGTTGTGATGCGGATGGTTTAAAGTACCTCAGAACTACCATTTGAGTGAAGCCACTGAGGCGAAAGGCTCCGGAGTGGACAACCGCACCGGGGGACCCTTTCCCACAGCAGCAGTATCGTGCAGTCAAAAGCGCAGGGAGGGAGAAGGCACCCCAGCCCCCCCCCCCCCCTCAGAGCAGGCAGGAGTCAGCTGCTAAGGAGCGGGCAGCTCTGACTCAGCGGGGATGGAGTCAGCGGTGACAGAGGCGTGACCCTCCTGAGTACAAGAGCAACCCCTAGGGAGCGCGAGCGACCAGGGGCGTGGCGCGTCAGAATGGAGTGGCGCGGCAGTTTGCGCAGGCAGTGCGTGCAGGGAAGGAGGAGGCTCCCGAGGCAAGCTCAGGCAACTCATCTGCAGGAAGGAAGCCCAGCCATGGCACCCCGCCGTCAGAAGGCTGCTTCTTCCCTGCTGGTCATAAAGGAAGCTGCAACCCAGACTGAGGTCCCTAGAAAGTACACAGCTGTCCAGGTCTCTGGCTGCAGCGAGTGCCACCAGCTAGCGCTGGAAACGGACAGTAGCAAAGGGAATATGTGCATAAGGTGTGACCAGGTGGACTATGTACTCTGCCTGGTGGCAGAGCTAAGAGAAGAGGTAGATAGGCTACGGAGCATCAGGGAGGCCGAGCAGGAGATCGACTGGTGGAGCCGTGCCCTGACAACACAGGAGTGTACCCATGAACAACCTGTAAAAAAGGCCCAGGACCAAAGGGCACTAGTAACATCCCCCCATCGGGCTGAAGGAAGGGATGCAAAGGACAACAGCGAGTGGAAGCGGGTCCGCAGTCGGGGCAGGAGGCGAACCCTTCCCTTGCCCACCACATCTCCACAGGTGCCACTGCATAATAGGTATGAGGCTCTAGATGTGCAGGACAAGGTGATGGATGGTGCAGGGGTTGACCCATCCACATCGGAGGAGGCACAAAGATCAGAAGGACCTCCCTCTCATATTACTACCAGCTCCACAAGGAGGAAGAGACGAGTCATAGTTGTAGGAGACTCCCAGCTGAGGGGAACAGAGGGTTCGATATGCCGGGCAGACCCTCCTCTCAGGGAAGTCTGTTGCCTTCCGGGAGCACGGGTCAAGGACATTGCTAGGAAACTTCCTAGACTGGTCCGACCCTCAGACTATTATCCTCTACTGCTCTTCCATGTGGGTGCGGACGAAGTTGCAGTAAGTAGCCCGAAGGCAATTAAAAAAGAATTCAAAGCCCTAGGACGATTAGTAAAGGAATCTGGAGCACAGGTTATCTTTTCATCGCTCCTTCCAGTGGTGGGCAGAGACGTTGAGTGACATAGGCAGACTCAGTCTATCAACACATGGCTCCGTGACTGGTGTCACCGCCACAACTTTGGGTTCTTTGACCATGGGACAACATACACAGCACCAAGCTTGCTGGCATCAAATGGGGATCAGCTTTCTCAAAGGGGGAAGAGGATCTTTGCCCAAAAGCTTGCGGGGCTCATTGACAGGGCTTTAAACTAGAGGTGAAAGGGGAAGGGGAACCTATCAGGCTTGCCAGTGACAGGCTAGGGGAGGATACGCAATGGTTAGAGGGATGGGGGGCTAGTAGGAGCCCTCAACCCGTTGCCCAGCAGCAAGTGAGGGACACTGCAGCAATGTGGAAGTCTTGCCGAGGGGAGCTGGAGGCGCCTGAGGTATCAGGTGCCAACAAGAAAATACCCATGAAGCACCTCAAGGGAAAAAAGGAGTGCTCTGCTATGAAGGTAACAAGGCCAACAGCTCAGATGAAATGCCTCTATACAAACGCATGCAGCATGGGAAACAAACAGGAGGAGTTGGAAGCAGTCGTGCTGCTGGAAAGCTACGACCTGATTGCCATCACGGAAACTTGGTGGGATGAATCCCATGACTGGAATGTGGCTCTTGATGGCTACAGGCTGTTCAGAAGGGACAGGTGAGGAAGGAGGGGCGGGGGCGTTGCCCTTTACATCAAGAAAACACTACAGAGTGAAGAGCTGTCCCTGAAGAATAACCACGAGCAGGTCAAAAGCTTATGGGTAAGAATCGGAGAGAGAGGCAACAAAGGGAACCTACTGGTTGGTGTCTACTACAGGCCGCCAGATCAAGATGAGATGATAGACGAAGCGTTCTTCCTCCAACTCCAGGAGGCTTCGCGCTCGCAGGCTCTCGTCCTACTGGGGGACTTCAACCACCCCAACATCTGCTGGAAAAGCAACACGGCAAGCTGTAGGCAATCCAGAAGGTTCCTAGAATGCACTGAGGAAAACTTCTTAAGCTAGGTAATAAGCACCCCTACCCGAGGGGATGTGATACTAGACCTGGTAGTCACCAATGCGAGTGAGCTCGTTGGGGATATCAAGATCGGAGGCAGCCTGGGCTGCAGTGAACACGCGCTGGTGGAACTAACGCTACGGAGGGAAATGGGAATAACGAAGAGCATAGTCAGGACCCTAAATTTTAGGAGGGCAAATTTCCAGCTCTTCAAGGAGATAGTCAGAAGGACTCCCTGGGAAACGGTCCTCAGGGACAGGGGAACAGAACAGAGCTGGCAGGTCTTTAAGGACGTATTCCAGAGAGCGCAAGAGCTCTCGATCCCCAAGTGTAAGAAGTCGGGCAGAGAAGGGAAGAGACCGGCATGGCTGAGGCAAGAGATGCTGGTCAAACTAAGGAAGAAGAGGGAACTGCACAGGCAGTGGAAGCAGGGACTGGCTTCCTGGGAAGAGTATAGGGAAGCTGCCCGGTTGTGTAGGGATGGGGTCAGGAAGGCCAAGGCACAGCTGGAGCTGAACTTGGCAAGGGATGTGAAAAATAACAAGAAGGGCTTCTACAGGTATGTCAGCCGGAAAAAGATGGTCAAAGAAAGCGTACCCCCGCTCATGAGCGAGACCGGCGAACTGGCAACAGCAGATGAGGAGAAAGCTGAGGTACTCAACAACTTCTTTGCCTCAGTCTTCACTGGCAACCTCTCTCCTCACCCCTCCCGAGTCGATGAATGGCATGAAGGAGACCAGGAGGGTAAAATACCTCCAGCTGTAAGTGAAGACCAGGTTCGGGACCTCCTGAGGAACCTAAACGTACAGAAGTCCATGGGACCTGATGAGATGCATCCCAGAGTCCTGAGGGAACTGGCTGACGTAGTTGCCAAGCCACTCTCCATGATATTTGAAAAGTCATGGCAGTCAGGGGAAGTTTCCAGTGACTGGAAAAAGGGAAACATTGTGCCCCTTTTCAAAAAGGGTAGAAAGGAAGACCCTGGGAACTACCGACCTGTCAGCCTCACCTCTGTGCCTGCGAAGATCATGGAACAGATCCTCCTAGAAGATATGCTAAGGCACATGGAGGCCAGGGAGGTGATTCGAGACAGCCAGCACGGCTTCACCAAGGGCAAGTCCTGCCTCACCAACCTAGTGGCTTTCTATGATGGTGTAACAACAAGGGTGGACAAGGAAAAACCTATGGAAGTCATCTGTCTGGATTTTTGTAAAGCCTTTGACACGGTCCCCCACAACATCCTTCTCTCTAAATTGGAGAGCCATGGATTTGATGGGTGGACCATTCGGTGGATAAGGAATTGGTTGGATGGTCACAGCCAAAGGGTAGTGGTCAATGGCTCAATGTCCAGATGGAGACCAGTGACGAGTGGAGTCCCTCAGGGGTCCGTACTGGGATCGGTGCTGTTCAATATATTCATCAATGACATGGACAGCGACATCGAGTGTACCCTCAGTAAGTTTGCAGATGACACCAAGCTGAGTGGTACGGTCGAGACACCAGAAGGACGGGATGCCATCCACAGGGACCTGGACAAGCTGGAGAGGTGGGCCTGTGTGAACTTCATGAGGTTCAACACGGCCAAGTGCAAGGTCCTACACCTGGGTCGGGGTAATCCCCGCTATCAATACAGGCTGGGGGATGAAAGGATTGAGAGCAGCTCTGCTGAGAGGGACTTGGGGGTACTGATAGACGAAAGGCTGGACATAAGGCGGCAATGTGCGCTGGCAGCCCAGAGGGCCAACCGTGTCCTGGGCTGCATCAAGAGAAGCGTGGCCAGCAGGTCGAGAGAGGTGATTCTGCCCCTCTACTCTGCTCTGGTGAGACCTCACCTGGAGTACTGCGTTCAGCTCTGGAGCCCTCAGCACAAGAAGGACATGGAACTGTTGGAGTGGGTCCAAAGGAGGGCTACAAAAATGATCCGAGGGCTGGAGCACCTCTCCTATGAGGACAGGCTAAGAGAGTTGGGCTTGTTCAGCCTGGAGAAGAGAAGGCTGCGGGGAGACCTGATTGCAGCCTTTCAGTACTTAAAGGGAGCCTATAGGAAAGATGGGGACAATCTATTTAGCAGAGACAACAGTGACAGGACGAGGGGTAATGGTTTTAAACTAAAACAGAGTAGGTTTAGGCTAGATATAAGGAAGAAATTCTTTACCATGAGGGTGGTGAAACACTGGAACGGGTTGCCCAGAGAGGTAGTGGAGGCCCCATCCCTGGAAACATTCAAGACCAGGTTGGACAGGGCTCTGAGCAACCTGATCTAGTTAGTGGTGTCCCTGCTTGCTGCGGGGGGGTTGGACTAGATGACCTCTAGGGGTCCCTTCCAACCCAAAACTTTCTATGATTCTATGATTCTACTGGCTCTTAAAACTACAGCTCAATTTGGAACTGTTTGAAAAGATGACATACCCAGAAAACTCAGCTTCGCAGCAGATGTACCCTTCCTCCCTTGGACCACACCACTCGCACACAGTTTCGTGATCACCTTTTCTTCCGCCTCACAAGCTCCAACCCAGAAGTTCCTTTCCCTGATATTTAGGTACCCCTCCACACCCACACTGCCCTGAGACAGACTAGCAGCATACCCTAAGAAGTAGCATAATAAAACAGAAAGTTGAAATGTGTTTAGGTAAGGAAACTGGGTAAAATTTAGAGTTAACTAGTAGAAAGTTTTGACTACAGACTGGCAAGCAACATGCAGGGTAGGATAAGAATTAGCAGCATCTTTATTATCACTTTATTACATAACGTATTTTCTTGCTGTAAGACAGCCTACAGCTCCTAAACACAATTTTAAAATCACAGGCCATTCACTCAGTTAATGTAAACTGGTGCAACGCTATTAAAGCCAATGAAGATGTCCAGATTAGTATGAGTTGAAGGTGGTGGAATACTTGCACAGCTGTCAAAAGAATCTTTCAAAGTGAAAATATAGAATATTCTCATCAGCAGTCAGTCTGATGTCTTTCTCACCATGCTGCTTATTTTCTATGCTGTGGTCACTGTGATATTATGCATTGTCAAATAAAGCTATTTTGGTCACCACAGTAGGTCCTTGTAGTTGTCTGCGAAGGTCATTTTTTAGTGGTCTTACAGGCAGGCTCATTAAAAATAAAGTTTATGAGCCGAGAGATAGTGAAATGAAGCAGCTGTTAAAGTGATACTTCAGTTGTCAGCCCAACCTCTAGCCGCATGCACTATTTGGCTGCATACTTGAAAAATTACTGAAATGTTTAACTGGACTTTGACTCAGGGTCCGACTGCCTTTGCCCGTCGATTTATCAGAAAGTACGATATAATAAAAATGCCTCTTTACACAGTCAGAGCTCCTAGGCCTCCGGTACTGGAGTACAAATTTATTACTGCATAATAATTACTGCAAACTCAACAGCTAGACATGGTTTAAAAGGACAGAAAACAATCAACCCTCAAGAAACCTATAAAGACTGAAAAGAATGATTAATTTGAAGAGTAACTAGATCATCATCCTTCTTTCATTAATTTTTAAGTTTCTGTTGGATTCATGGCTAGGTACTAGTAATGATGTCATTAATACATTTTATGGTAGTGGGGACTATAAGACCCCAATTAGGGAGCCTTATATGGAAGGGTGGAAAGACACTTTGAAATAAAAATATATCCTGAAATTGCTCATAATCTGCAAACCACTTTGCTTTGCACCTCCAAAACCCAACACTAACATTTTGTAAAATAATGTTCATAATGCTCTTAAGATGCAAAACAGGAAGGTATATTCACATCACCTGTAATAGCCACTTGAATTACACAACTGTGTTAGAAACCTAAAAGCTCAAGACTGTTGGTTCCTCTTAAGAACAACCCAGAGCACCTGAAATCTTATCTCGAATGCTCTAAATCACATTACCTGACCTCTGTGGCTTCTAATCTTGAGGCTGGAATTGATAACATCTTCTCAATAAATACTGACTAGTGATTTTGTGTTAAACTTACTTTTCTATTTATCAGCATCGAGGTCCAGAAAGGCTGGAACCGAAATGGTGAAGCCTGTGTGCCTAAAGTTAGGCACATAGATTAAAAAGGCAGAAAACTTATTTTTAGCAGCTGAAATAGCAGCACATTAATGTTTAAACTATAATGTGATGTCATCGTGAGAAAGCTCTTCCTTTCAGATTCAAGAAAAACTTCATTATCTGTTTTTTTTTCTAATTATCAGCAGACAGTTCTTTAACTATTTCAGCACAGAATCTGTAAGTTTCACTTACTTTCCCTTCATATAATTAATTTTTTACAATGTATTTGTTCATTTTCAGGCTGTTTCAGTGTTCAAGAATATTATTTTATCCACCTTCTAAAAGAAACAGAGTAGGGTCTAAAGATATACTTATGCATCTTCAGGTATACATCTGAATATTTAGAACATAGTGTCATATAAGAGTCTTCCCTTTTCTATACACTCAACACTTTATGAAGGAGATTGCTAAAGCAATACAAAATAATTTTCCACTTTTTCATCAGTGAAATTAGTTAAGTCTCAATCTAGATCATGATAACATACTAATAAATAAACAGTTTCTGCAGAGAGGAAGGAAATAATATATTTTGTTTGTTTATAGTAGAAAAGGGAAAAAGTAATTGATATACATTGTGTCAAGGAAGATTAAGGATATATATTAAGGAGAACTTTTCAACTGTAAAGGAAATGATGTACCATGGTTTATCTGAAGAGACTATGCAGTCTTCCATATTGGATGCCTTAATAATTTTCAAGAACAATAAAATGCTGGAATAATGCAAGTATTGCTGATTGCGATGGAACAGAATTTTGGGCTGGAAGATCTCATGAATTTTCTTTTGGTTCTATAATTCTGTAACAGGTCCCTGCAAATATTCTGAACACCAAATAAAAGCCTCCTGTAATGTACCCCAACCAGAAATGTCGAAGTTTGAGGAGTGCCCCAAAACTGAACTTCTACCTTCCTGCATTTTTCCACTGTCATGGTGTGCGATTTGCTGTACCAAGTTTCTGCAGATACTGTGCCTCAATCTGCCTTTGTGCACTCAGCTGAAATCACTGCAACCCTGTGCTTTAAGGAACTTCTTCTAAATTTACATTGATGAAAAGAAAAATGAGGATTGTTTCACTATACACAAACAGTCGTTCCACTGTCATACACTTCTAAATTTTCTTAGACAAAATACTTCTCAAAACAGTGAGTTGCTTTTAGAGAAAAGGATCCAGCTTAAACACACAGAATCCTGTGCTGTTCTAGAAATTAATCTCAGGCAAACTGAATCTCTGCACAGACACCAGAGAAATTGTATGTGCTCTTCTATATGTGATTAGGTTTACTCGAAAAACTTTGAAAAAAAACTTCTAGTACCTGTGGAACTCTATCATATTTTTAGAAGAAGAATATGAATAACTCAGAGAGATGCCTCGTTCTTTCTATACCCTTTTTCTTTACCCTCTTTCATAAGAAGACTCCTATTATTTTGCTTAAGACATTTTTTTGCCAGTTTAACCCATTCCATTATTCTTTTTTTTATCATCATCATCAATATTGTCACGTATTCTAGGAGATATAACCACCAAATAGGTGACAGAGAAAGTCCTTATAAAGTTTCAGTATTTTGATTTCTGTATGGATTCAACAAAATTTCTTAGGAGATACTTTGGACTGATATGACTGCTCTTCCGTGGCATAACAAATAGCTCTAGGGATGAGAAATAAACAATCATTAAACAGATCATTTCTTTTGGGGTTGGATTTTTTTTCATCCTGTACTTATCACTGTGTTTGTTGACCAGGATTTCTATTACTGTTTTATTAAGTACTACTATTAAATGCTCCAATTATCTGTGATTAAATCCTGCTCTTGTTGGCATGCTGTGTGAGAGATCTTGTTGTTGTTGTTGTTGTTTCCTTTTTTAAGCAGAGGGCATGTCTTCAAGATTTGTGTTATCTATGTATAATGCAACATGACAAGAGCAGGAGTTGAGAGGAAAATGAGAATGACGACTCTGAGAGTTGTTTTCATTCTACAACAGACATAAATTTGCTTGAGGTATAGCCTACTGTCTCTTGGTACTGACTGAACGGCTGAGGCTGGGGGTCACAAAGGGACATACTATGAATGAGGTGTCTTTCTTTTTGTATAGTACATGGTCATCTCAGTAAGTATGTGTCCTTAAAACATAAAGCTCTGATTAACAGTTTCAATTTATATGTTTATTTGATTTTAACCTATTTCTATATTTATTTGATTGTGTGTTTCTACACAGTCATTCCAGTGACACTCCCTTCTGTTTGCAGGACAAAGCAGAATGGTTTCTTCAAGGAAGTTAGCATAATTGAGGAGCCCTAATTTCTGCACAGGAGTATTGCATGAACTAATAGGCAAGAAAAAAATCCTTTTGTGCCTCACATAATTAACATACCTGAGCTTGAACATGGTGGGGGAACGCAGCAAATAAAGTAGCAGACAAAAAAGCAGGAGAATGACTGTAGGTCTAAGATGTTGTGACCACTTCTTTGCTGCTCGCTGCCTAGCCATATTCCTGCAGTCATTCTGCAGCTGTGTTGGAGAGAAGGTTCCTGCAGTTCTGTAGACTTTAAGGGAAAATTAGATTAATTCTTTCTTTACTGAGTTCCTTCATCTCTTGTTTTCCCTCTGACCACACCCTGGTGGAGTTCACCTGTTGGCTGCAGTGTTGGTTGGTTTGGAATACCAATGTGATCGGGTAACACTCAGCTGCTCTCTGCTGCAGCAGGCACAGCAGCAGCAGCAACCACAGGAGCACGTTGCATTTATCACACAGATTATTCCTTGGTAAATCAGACATGGAAAGATGATCACGGATGCTTATAGTGGGGAGTTTTCTTCGAATGTAATAAGTGAGACTGGTTGGCTATTGAAAGCAGATATGCAAAAGCAGAAAGGAAGAAAAGCAACTTATCCAGTTGAATTAAGTTGTGATATGCTTATGAAGAACAGCAGGTGAATGTTTTGTCCCACTGTATAGCATCTCTAAGATTGGGGTGCGTGTGTATGTTGGCGAGATTAAGCACTATACTTTCATGAATGGAGCAGGTAGCACAGTAGCTTTAAACACATTTCACTCTCCTGATCCTAAGCTGCTTATTTCTGGTGCCTGTTGTAACACAGAAAGTTATGAAAAAAACAGCCATTCACTTGGGATGGAGCAGTTTCTAGCCTACGTATTTCACATGAGTGGCTGAAGTATTGGGTTATTTACTCTCTTTAGCAAAGGGCATATTTATTCAGAGAGCGAAGCAGATCTGTTAGAAAACTGAGAAAGCCATACTAACTATAACATGGTGCTAAATCCAGTCAAACCCCAACATTTCAGTCCATGCAATGAGTTTTGCAGGGCAGAGCAGGCAGAGCTTTCTCACAACCAGATGAGTGCCCTCACCATCAAGTAAACAACAATACTGAACTTTTTTCCGATGTTTTAATCTTCTGTCATGCAGAATGGGAAAATGTTAGTGAGACAGGGGAAAACTGTTGCCTGCCACAATCTTTTGATCAGTTGCTTTCTGATGAGAGATAACAGTTTGCCATCCTCCTATCAAGATACAGAGGTGACAAAACAGAGCTGGCTCCTGCAGGTTCTGGCCTTACAAGGATGACAAGGCAAGGAAAGCAGATCATTTACCGATAGACATCCCCTGCCTATCAAAGACTGTGACGGTGAAGAGCTGGCATATACTAATGTAGGGACAGACTGAGGGAGAACAAAAATGTTGTTATTGATGCTTGTACATTCAAATCTACAAAACTAAGCCTGGCTGCTCTGCTCTGCAGCTATATAAAAAGAAATGATGTGCTAAACTAGCAAAAAAGGAGCAGTAAAATTTTTAGGAGGAAGCCTTTCATTCTCCAGAGTACAGCAGTCATTTCAGTGAGGAGTATGTGGACAGGCTGATACGCTGACCTTGTAATATAATTTGGAAAAACAAAATCATATGTAATGAGCTGCAGCTGAGCAAATCAGTATTCACCTCAGAGTTCTTTTTATCAAATTATATTTTAGCCAAGATTTTGCAAAATTGTGAATAATGCTGCTGTGGAAAAAGAGGAAACAAAATTATAGTATGAACTAGAAGCAGCAGAAATGCATTTTTATGGCTATATTACGAGTTTGATACACAAAGATTCACCTGCCTAAGTTCCCATACTCCTTCATAAGTACTAATATCTTGACTTCAGTGTGATATTTCATATGCAGATTTTTCCTTCCTAACTCTCAACAGTTAAAATGTTTTTTGGTTTTCCAACTTCCTCTTTCTGATAGAAAAGCAGCCCATTTTGCATGAATGCATGTTTGATTTAGGTGTTATATCACTCATATTGGCACAAATTAGTAACTTATTTCTATCAAAGCACCTAAATGTAGAATTTCATCATCCAGGTTTGAAATTTGTGCTACATAAGTTTAGGAAATGGGTTGTATTAGTAGAGATTTTCTGATAATATTGGAGACGACCTTCAGAAACAAAGTGTCTTGATGACAGGTTTTAGTCTTTCTCATTTATGAGTGTTGTACAAATCTCTTCCAAACTAGAGTGTCCAAAAGCCATTTAGAGGACATCTCACTTTAGGAAAAGGGCTATTCCAGTGTGTGGTGAGTCAGTGATAAATTACCAATATTTTTCAAGCAGATCACAAAATTATCTTTTTTTCTGATTCAATATATCCTATCACTTAGAACGCATGTATGACAATAGAAAATAGAAATAGCCCCATATTTTCAAGTATTTTCTCCATTTATACAAAATCAATTTCTAATACTCCGTGGTAAGATCTCATTCATTAACAATTTTCACTAAAAAAGGTCTTACAGGATTCAGATACTCATTTCATAAAGATCTCATAAGCTATAAAAACTCATTGCTCTTCCATACAAAACTATTTTAGTCTCATTTTCATTTTTTCCATTAGCTCCTTTTGTTTCTTGGGTTTTGGGTGGTTGGGAAGGGGGTGAGCAGTTTCTGTGCTTTGGTTTATTTTTTTTTTCTAATTTAGGTGGCTATCATGTGTAGAATGGATTAAGAATAGACGAAGCAGTCGTTGGCTATGCCTCTCAGAAGCAGTCGTTCACACAAAGGATGATGTAAGATATTCCTAATGCTGGGGTCTTGCTTCTTAGTCTTCTTGCTTGTAGTGTATCAAATTTGATAGGTTTCAACAGAACCTAAATATTAAATTAACTCTTATTTGAGGAATTTCAGTGACTCTTTTTTTCTCAGATACCAGCTGAGGTAGACCTGTGGACTTCTAATCACTAATTCCGTTCTTGGTCCTGCAGTCACTCATATCCAATCATAGTACAAATAGTTGAATTTCTTATTAACAGGAAATGTTTTACGCTGTTTATCCAAATGAACGAAGTGTAAAAGAAAAAAAAATCAAAGTATCAAAGCAGAGTATGAAATTTATAAGCAGCTCCAACTCTCTTTAGGTGTTTTGGTTGAAACTTGCAAGAACAAGAGAACTCAAAATTGGAATAAAAAAAACTCTTGGAGAATGCATTCTCCATTGCATTACTTTTTACAGAACTAGCGTATCTCTCCTTTGAGAGATACGCTAGTTCAAGAAGAAGTCATGCAGAAAGTCATGCTAATTAACCATGATGGTCCCTTTCTAGACTTAACATCTAGAAAGCAATAAGGAACAAACCAGAAATTAGATACCATCTTATATACTAACCAATTATTGCAGCAAAAACAATTAATAGCTTACTAACATACACCTGAAATCCTAGAAATGAAATAAATGTGAAGGATCAGATTTGAAGTATGGTCTGCCTCAAAGCGCCAATTACACAACCCAGTTGGCTAGATTGTGGCAGCAGTACATCTTTTGCTTTGATCTCTTTGTGCCACAAGGTTCAGTTTGCAATCTCTTGTGGTGATACTAAACCTAAGTTGACAGTGTATTCAGTCAGTGGAGTTGTGTAATGTCTACTTATAAAATTCCAGGTATGCAGAATAATACTTAAGAATATTTTGAAGATATCTTTCTCTTATGAGAACATAAATTTGAAAATACTACTCAAGTAAGCAATTTTAGGTAAAAAAATTAGGCAGACCATTTTCTCCTTCCAGATCAAAAGTAGATAATAAACGATGAGGACAATACTTCATAATATTATACAGTCTAAATTTGGGTCATTAGATCATCATCTAATCTGCCTTTCTATAGATAACAGTCCATTAAGATACCAACAGATACTCTTAACAGAGATTAAAATATGCTAGTTAGACCAAAGTAGTTCAAATTTCAGAAAATGAAACTCTTACTGCTAAAGGTAGAAAGAGAATCGGCTTATGCAAGGTCCATAACTTCTGCTGTAGCAGTAATTGATTTGGTAAAATGGTCTGAAAACCCAAACCATGTCTGTCCCACAGAGGGGAAATAACCCTCTGAGAATATAATCTGGAATTAGAGAATGCAGGAAAATTCCTCCCTATTAACTGAAATCTGGTGATCAGTATGTGACCAAGAACTACCCAGAACAAACTGAAGAAAGGTCATCCCCTGCCACTAGATCTTATTCAACCTTGTGACTTTATTTCATCTCCATCCACAATAAAACAGACACTTGGAAGATTTTCTTTGCTGCAACCTCCTCTTTCTCAAAGAACACATTCAACAAATTGTGCATCATTGGGCAAAATATTCCTTCCTAGCTGCAAAGATGACTGGTAACAGTCCTGAAACACCATGCTTGACTAAGAGCATTTTCTTAATGCAAAGCTACAGGTACTGCAAACACACTAGAGCAATACAAGAAACACAGAAAAAAAAAAAAAATCTGTGAGGTTTCTTTTTCTGGTCATGAAGTTATTGCTTGATCTTCTAGGTCACGATTCCAGAAGGCAAAGCATAGCTATTTATCACTTAGCATTTTTCACTTTTAGTGCTTTACTAAGAATAATTCTAATTAGGTTCTTTAAGTATTATTATTATTATTATTATTAGAGCTAACCAAATAATTTCCCAAGGGTTTATTTCATGGATTTTGGCATTTTTGTCCCTTGATTTGTTCAGTGAATAATTTTTCATATTAGTCAACCAGCTGTATAAGCTGGTTAAACAGTATTTGTTGAATTCATTTGATGACTGATTTGTATCAAATGTTGGATAAATAACTCATGACTAATTGGTTCCATTATTCAAAGAGATCTAATTATCATCCCTAGTTTTAAAAGGGACTTGCATTCCATAGTACCCAAGTTAAAACAGACCAACAAAAGTACAGGCTGTACATATGTGGCATAGCTGAAGTGCATCATCCCCTTAACTGCTTTTACTCAAGCTGCTACACACGAACTATGTAGGGCACTGTGACCTTGCAAGATGTAAGCTGACTGCCAATCTCCACTCCACAAGCCAAACCATTCCCCTTCACTGCTTCATCACGTTACAGTGTATAGTCTCTTCAGCGGACCTGCAGTTGTTATATGTTTGCCATGCCAGGGATTTTCTGTGCTGTCTTATGGAGAGGTATGAGCATTAAGAAGGAACAGTGGCTAGGCAATAATTCAGAAGACCAGAGATAAACTTCCTGCTTAATTGATCTCACTCAGTTCCTCACCAGTAAAAAATTGGGTTGTAGTAGAGCCTGATCTCAAGCATATGTTGAGGAAATATATTAATTAAAGATTACTAATTACTCTGAAACTGTTGCAAAAGAATATTAAGTACAATATTGATATATGTATCAAGAAGTTGTCCACTTATCCAGAAAATTCCATTTAACCAATGGGAAATCCTTCTTTCTTCTGGGGTTCCAACACCCTGCATTTGAAGTGCCAGTACACGCCTGTCCTGAGTGGATGCAGTAATTCTGCCTGGCACATTCTGTAAGTGGCTGGAAAAAGTGCTAAACTATTCATGGTGCTGGGGATTATGAGCAAAGTATATTATCTTTTGCATTAAGAATGTATTTTTAACTTTATTGACTCTTCACCTTTTGCAAATAGACTTCCAAATGGATTTTGAGATTAAAAGATAGTGCCATTTTAGCATAATTTACATAGCTACCATACTGGTCTCTGTACAAGTCTTGAGTCAAGCTGAAGAACATGCAACACTAGCTGGGTTTCTTTTACTTGCGTATTGCTTATTCAGGGTTGAAATTTGTCCCTTGTCACTTCCAGGTGAGGAACAGAGAAAACTGTAGAAATACAAGAGGCTTTGCATGAGGCAGTGAACCTACTGTAGCTACACACAGTAAGGAAAGAGTCCTCAGGAATCAATCACCTGTGGTTATGTGGTAAAATTCTACACTATATATAGGATAGACTTCTGGCTTAGTGTGGACATCTGCTGAAAGCCTGTGTTAACATTTGTAGGAAAAATTCATCTTTAGGAATAAAGTAAAAACCATACTGATATTAGAGTGGGAGTCTATGAATTAACTTTTCAGGATTTCTGTCTTGTGTGAATTCCCAGTTTTCTGGAATTGTGAGAGTCACAAAATCGCAGAATCATGGAAAGGCTGCAGTTGGAATGGGCCTCTGGAGCTCATCTGGTCCAACCCCACCAGCTCAAACAGGGTAATCTAGAACAGGTTGCCCAGGACCATGTGCAGATGGCTTTTGAATGCCTTCAAGGATGGAGATTCCTCAACCTCCCCAGGCAGCCTGTGCCAGTGCTCAGTCACCTTCACAGTGAAAAAGTGCTTCCTAATGTTCAAACAGGACCTCTTGTGTTTCAGTTTGTGACCATTGCCTCTTGTCCTGCCACTGCGCACCACTGAAAAGAGCCTGGCTCTATCTTCCTTGTACCCTCCCATCCAGTGCTTATATACATTGATAAGATCCCTCCTTAGCCTTCTCTTCCCTAGGCTCAGCAGCCCCAGCTCTCTCAGCCCTTCCTTCTAGGAGATGCTTCAGTCCCTTTATCATCTTAGTGGTCCTTTTCTGGAGTTGCTTCAGTAGCACCATATCCCTCTTGTACTGGGGAGCCTAGAATTGGACACAGTACTCCAGGTGTGGCCTCACTGACAGACACTTGTAGCCCTGAACTTACCTACTCACAGTCCAAGCTGCCCAAATGCAAGGTGATTTTACTATATAAATAGTAAATCAAGGTAAATAAAATAGGAAAACAGGAATATTGTCTAGCCCTGAGGCCAACAAGCACAGACAGCTCATATCCCTCAAGCTAAACTCTCTTTCCCTCCTCTGTCCCAGAAAATGATGATTTTATTGTCTGCTGGGAATTGTTTGTCTGCTGTGCTATCCTGTAAAGGATGCCAGGCATTGTTTGGGAAAGTGCTCAATGGTATGGTCTTAAATCTTTTAAGGGAGTATGCTAACAGATAAACAGTTATACAGTGTAGATGACTGCAAGGACAGTGTTTAAGCTTGAGCAGTCTCCCTGTTTAGTTTATTTACTAGTATAACTGTAAATTTCCAGTCCACAATCTGTGTAGCCAGGTTAGAAAGGTCTGTGGCCAAGGCAGTATTCTCTGGCTTCCAGCATATGAAATGCATTTCTTTAGAGAGTATTTGCTTGAGCACAGCACCACGTGAATTCAATTACATGACTTCTGGGCTGGTCCTGCATCGTATATGTCTTGTTTGAAGGGCAAAGAGACAGTGACGTGTCTGTATTCCTCCAGGTGGGCATGCATTAATGTATTAAGCATTGTATATTACGTATACCAACTGCTTTAAATCAACTTCAGAAATCTCATTTTTTAAGACTATGTACCTACTTTTGTTTTCTGTATTTTAGGTAAGAAATGAAAGGGATTTAGCTCAGACTCAGATTTTACAGAAACATTCACAGAACTGAGTGACCCCCCCTATTCCTGGTCTGAGTTGGTAAAATAACGTTATTGGTACATTAAGCACACTGAGGCATCTCATAAATGCTTTCATACGCACACATATTTATTATAGCAACACCGGCTGTCAGTAACTTCCTTATAAAGCCCTATTTTCAGAGATTTATAGAGCTGACATACGTATCACGGGGGGAAGAGCCCACATTTGCAGAGTGATCACCTTATAGGTCTTTACCTCTGTTTCCTATGATTCTTTAAATATGCTGTGTTGTTCACTTTGAGAAGCAGAAGATATAAGACAAGCTGATTTTCTTTGTGAACCGCTTCAAAGTGTAAAAGAAATCCATTTTTCTCCTTTAATTTCTGTGCATACAAAGCAGACTGAAATTTTGTGCATTAATAAGACGGTGTTTAGATGCTTGTGCAATTTTAAAGAAGCTTTAGCTATTTTTAAATGTTCTTCGGCAAAGGATTATTTCACTGTGTGGTCTAAGCGTATTTAATATCTTGAAAAAGGAAAAATAGAAGAATAGACAAATCTGATCTGGGTTAGAAATGCCTTCTTTTGTCCAACAATGACCCCTTCCTGCCAGGCAGACTTGCTGCTCTTCAAAAAATATCAGCACCTCACCAAAAGTTAGCCAGGCAAGTCAAACCACTGAATAACATGAAAGAACATTTCCCACTGTTTGAGTGGCTTATCAATGACTTCTAGCAATAACATAAAAAGGCTGAATATCACTACAGAGTCAGTGGCATGAGGATCAATGCTATGAATAAATGTTGATATGAAATGTAAAAAGTTAAGAACAGAGGAATAAAACTCCAAAGGGATGGTCTTCTGGTCAGGCAGCTCAAGAAGAATAAATCCTTTAAAATATTTCAAAATATTTAAAATATTTCAGAAGATTGTTATATTTAAATGCAAAAATAGCAAGTAAAAGACAAGTAATTTGCTTTACTTTCACAGAATCGAAGAATAGTTTGGGTTGGAAGGGACCTTAACAATCACCTAGTTCCAACCCCCCTGCCATGGGCAGGGACAGCTTCCACTAGACCAGGTTGCTCAAAGCCCCATCCAACCTGTCCTTGAACACTGCCAGGGAGGGGGCAGCCACAGCTTCTCTGGGAAACCTCTTCCAATGCCTCACCACCCTCATAGTACAGAATTTCTTCCTTATATCTGATCTAAACCTACCCTCTTTCAGTTTAATGTCATTACTCCTTGTCCTATCCCTACATGCCCTTGTAAAAAGTCCCTCTCCAATTTTCTCAGAGGACCCCTTCAGGTACTGCAAGGCTGCTATCAGGTGCAGCCTTCTCCAGACAGTCATTATCTTTACTGTGGTATTTACCACACTGCAAAATCTAAGCAAATGAAATACATATGCAGTGCCGTCCATGCCCATAAAGTACATTTAGACATACTATATGCAGCTGTTGCAAAACAATAAAATATAAAAAATGTAAAATGCAAAACAGTTACAGACAACTTACTGTTGTTTTTTCCAGCATGAACACAAAAGGGATAGAGCAACATGCAGACAGCTATATAAAATGGGAAAGTTTCTCTGCCATGGGGAAAACTGCTTTCACAATTTTTCTGTGTTATTTTAAAAACAATGCTTGCTTTGGTTTGCCCTGAAATAGAATCCCAGGCCTCAATTAAGTTGGAATCTAAAGAAACAGAAATGCAGCTCAAAGGAATTAATCAAAATCTCCTTTAAGTGGCAAGTCAGACTTGAAGAATGACAGCCAGGCTACTACTTTTCAAGTCTCCAAAGTTTTTGAAATATGCTACAGAAGTGTTGCACCTGGTTGACAGGTGGGGAAGTTATGAAGCACACGGCTGTATTAGTGCCCTTCTGCTGAACGATTAATGGAGCAGTGGCCTTTGGAAAGGGAGGCAGAGTAATAAGGATGTCAGTAAACTATATCATGCAGGCAGAACCCATTGTCCATGGGAATCTTCAAAGGAGCTCTTCCCATAATAGTATTAACCTGGCTGAATGCTTCAGCTATGGAAATAGAATGTAATCAACATACCTAGCATGTACCATGATCGTGTATTTATAATTCAATATATACAATGTATTACTTCTATGCATATAAACATATTTAAGCAGTACATAAATGTACACTGCACATGCTTTGCAAAGAAACGTTTTGTTAAGCATACTGAAAAAAAGCCGTAATATTTCTTCATCTAGAATTACTTTACTTTTTCCACGATACTGCAACAGCTTTACCCTGTAATTATTTCCTGTTGCTACATTTGAAGGTGAAGTTCTAAATTTGATAGCAAAAAAAGAAATATCATTTCTGACTTCCTACTGTGCAATTAAAGAATTCAAGGTATTTTAAAATTGCTCAGCAGGTCACTCTTCCAGTAAATCTCATTTATTCACATCTTATTTTGTAATAAAACAAAATTTGTCTTACCTCTGACCCCTATAAAAATTTCACCCAGTGGACATGAAGAAAGGGAATCTGATTAATTTTTCCATTTCTACAGTAAGACAAAACTTTCAATACACAAGATCAGAATAATATATATTAATACATATTAATATACATTACTCTTTCTTAGGTCTATTTTCCTCCTGGCATTTCTTATCAGAAATCTGACTTGAGAATAAATAAGTAAGGGTTTTTTCACATCAATGATTAGTAATGAATAAACAGAGCAAGTACTAAAGCAGGCTTTGCACCTACTGAATGCTGCAAGTGTCTGTACTCATTTGATATGCATCTAGCAAAGCTTGGATGTTCCCAGAAGGCCACTCCATGAACACTGAGAGAGCAGCGTCTGCTAGTGGTGCCTGTAAGTCACAAAGAAGACAGAAAATATTTATATAAGTGAGAGCAATTGGAAAGAATTAACCTTATTTAAACTACATTCCATGTTATTTTAAAAGCACACACAGAAACAATTTCATGCAACGATCATCAGCATATAGAGAGAAGTATGAGATTCTGAAACTTTTTTCAGTGTTCACTTGGTGGGATTTTAGCAGTGTTTTCTCAATTAAAAATATTTTAATGTTTGGCTTCATTTCCAACACTTTGCCAAATTAATTTCTTCTTAGCTTTTTCTCTCTGGTTATAATGCATATATGTATGTGTATGCATATATATACATCATCTGCATATATATACATCACAGACGCATGCATATATATAAGCTGTAAGAGAGAGTATACATACTTGTATATATTATATGTATGCATATACACAGGTAAATATGTGAGGTTTATATAGACATATTTGCATATATGCATATATACACATGTATACGAGTCTAGTAATTATTATTTCTATAACCCAATGCAAAAGATTTCTCCCCTTTCTTATCATAATACAATTTCAAAGTAACACTGTACCTGTGGCATTGAGAGGACATCGATTGAATGCCATGTCCCCAGCTGGGGTCCTCTTCCACACCATTGACATCAAATAGTCTTCAGGACATATTTCATAAGGTGCTGCCATTTAGAAATGAGAATTTAAACAGAAACATTAAAATAAAATGATATTTTATATCATAAAAGTAAGTCTTCAATCTTACCCTATTTTTTTCTGAGATGTATATGCTAACATCAGTTGGTTTAATTTTAAGAATGAAGTAGAAAAATGCAAAAATGCAAATAATTTTGTATATCTGTCTTTGTGATGGTATTTCTTTCATTTAGTCTGGGCCTTTTTTCTCTTCAGCATACAAACACTCTTTAGGTTGTAGCTGCAATGCCAATAGGTTTGAAACTCTTGTTGCTCTATTTTGATCAATAACATTAAGCATCTATCAGAAGATGATGATACTTAAAATGTTATAAGGTGTAATGGTTATCTCACACTAAAATTTTTAAAGATTCTTCTAGAACTTCCACTGATGTGAAAGAATCAGTTCTGAAACCACAGCTAAAACTTTAAATGTGCTAAAGGTATCAAATGAGAGCTGTGTATTCTGAAGACCAAAGAGCAGGTTATTTCTTTGAAATGTGTTTCAGTACAAGTTAGTAATTAAGCAAGTATAGTCAATAATGTGAGACTGAGTGGTTACAAAACAAAAGGGCCTTTTACTTGTTATTGCAATACCACTTAAAGGGAAAAAATATTTTCACAATTTCATAGTAACAGAACTGCATGGGGAAAAAGAAGGTTCTGCAGTTGCTTTGTGTTTTATCTTCACATGGTCATAACTTACAGATTCCTTTCATTCTTTGTATTTTTACTGCAGATTCCCCTTTTATGACTTTTGAGTAAATTCAATTAGTACAGCAAACAGCTGGCTGAAGTCGTCTCACAACTTAAAGCACTGACAAATGCTAGTTACTGAAATCTAATTCACTCCAAGTTCAGCAGAGAAAAGCCACGAGCTGTCTAAAAGTATTCTATGTATCTCAGGAAAATTGTAACCCCACTGTATTATACCAAAGCAGTTACAACACAAGAAAAAGGAAAAGAGAAAGGAAATTCTATCAGTGTAACAGATGGGGTGACAAGGCAGCAAGTAAGTCGATGACTCACCCATGGCTGCATGGGAAATCTCTAGCTGAGGCAGGAACAGACTATATATTTTGCCCATCCTATTACCTAACCCATAAAACTGTCCATCTTCCCTCTTTTGTACTTCTGCTGATGGAAGAGTGAGGTGAGTAAGGGAACTAAGCAGACTTTCGCACAAAGCTGCACCGTCTCTTTGTGGAGGACAAAGAATACCTTGCAGGTGGCTCAGTAATACTAATATGAATCACGGGTGGGCAGACAAATTGCTTGCTAGATTTGCCTCACCATCAGCATTCCTGAATCGTAAATCAAGACAATTCATGCTGCTAAAAAAGCAAGAGATACATTAATGGCAAAACCCAAAGAAAGCAGTTGTATTCATAATCTAGAATACTAACACTGTTTCACACATGCCCAAAAAGCAAATGCATCAGGCCAGTGTTACAATGGGAAAAGCCAGATTTTGATAAGCATAAGCCATCTGGTGACATAAGCAAGTGCAATTACCATCTTATTATGACCTTATAAACAAAAGAAATGTTCTGGTTTGGGGAGCATAAATTAACATAATGAGGTAATATTATAAATTCCATACATTTTCTAAAGCTTAGAGCTCTGATAAATGTATTTGTCATGCACTTGTGGTCATTTTTAAGTGTTGAGTCTCAGAACTAAAGCTCTTACTTCCCTCCAAATACTGAATGTTAAATGTGGGGCTTTTTGTGAAAAAGAATATACATACATGCATACTTACACCATATTTTCTCTCTTGTGTTAGCAAGTCACAGATAATATCATAGATTTCCATCTATTTGGAAGGGTACTATTTGCGAGCTTTTGCATCACACTTTTCAGAACTCAAGATTACATTTTAATTTCAGCTTAGTGCCAGACATATTCTGTGCACCTGTGTGTTGTGTTCAAAGTAAAAGGCATTCCCATGACCCAGAGTTACCAGGAAAGTGGTGCGGGACCAAGTCAGAGCTTGGAAGAGGTATTACTCAGCTGAGGCAAAGAGGTTTTCCTGGTCCCTGGCTGAATCTGTCTCTGCAATGCATAGCACACATACCTTGGATCAAGGAATGCTGCACACAAAAAACAAACCAGTTTTTCCCAAAACTAGAATATATCTGGCAGAGCTTACTAATCAGGCATTCACCCACATTAAAGCATCTGTGAGGCTCCAAGCCATGTTGCCCACAGAGACATTACAATCGTGCTGGAGTAGTATTGTATCTGAGTTAAAATCTCTCGCTGGCCATGCTGGCTCTGCTCAGGACCAGTTCAAGTATTTCTACAACTATGGCACAATTATTTTATAACACACCCACAGACACACATGAGTTAGCTGTACAAAATCACAGAGAATTGCTAAAATTTAGAAGCCAACAGCAAATACTGGGGTAAATTTGCTAAAATTGGCAAATAAAAAGCAGATCTCTCTTTCGCTGATGATGTGATTCAGCGATACCTTCCCACACAGAGAATGTGCTCAAATTTACCACATTATACCCCTGTAACAACAGGCTTGAATTCATCCCACCTAAGCACAAACACTCAACAAAGTCAGTGGTCTGGAAGCAGAGTCTTCCTCTGACATTACTGGTGAGAGCACATGCATCTCCAAGGGGCAATCAACCCACCTGGGATCTGAGAAAGCTCTGCACAACACGCAAAGCAAGAGACATGTGCAACCTTGCAGAGTTTACGATCTACCTAGGCAGCTAACAAATATGGGAAAGGATAATGAAGGGGTGACACAAGTTAGCCAACAGCACACAGTAGCTCACAAATGAAGCTAGAACTACAGTTCCTCTCTTGAATCCCAATTCAATGCCACAGGCAAAACTATCTTAAATGAAGGCAATAGAAACATCTTGTAGAACAGTGTAATCAGAGACAAAACAAAATCCAAAGATCTAATTTTATTATTTAGTTGTTGACAATTATTTGAATCTTGACCCTTCTCATAGTCTATCTTATGAAGCTAGTACAGCCTCTGAAGAAACCTTCTAACTTCAATAAGAAATCATTAACTAGTCTTCAGCAGCAATTGTGCACTGTTATCTTTTTGTTAACAAACAAGGTGGTCTACCACTGTTTTCAGTAATATTTTGGTGAAAACAATTCCTATATTGTGTTTTCTACCACTGACTAGGCTTATGAGAAAAATATTGAGCATCTGTTTTGAGTAAAATCTAGGTAAAGCATAAATATTGGAACATGTATGGAATTATTATGGAATTAACTATTACATATTGCTGGAAACCAATACTATATTATTGGAACCTAAGGTATTCTTAATACTGTCATAAGAACATGGTTGAATTATTATAAAAATAAATTTACAGAAGTCTTCTCTCCTGAATAATACTCAGTTCTCAGTTCTCTTAGTTTTTACTGACACATTTGCTGGGACTTACCTTACTTCTTTTATACATTTATCTGAAAATTTCTGATCAGCTTGCCATGTAACTCCCTATCATTCATGGGCTGAAATTTCTTTTGTTACCTAGCTGTCTCCTTTAATCCTTTGGGAAAGACCTATCGTTCATTCATGCTGTGTATGTTTTCTGCAGTGAATCCCGTGTGACTAGCTGCTTAGCAAACTTAGAAGGCTTTTGCCTTTCTCTGATTTGTTTTCAATTTTCTGATGTTATCCTTCACAAAAGGATACTTCGAGTGGAGCACTAAATCCTTAACACTGCTGACCTACTAGGAGTGAAATCTAACTTTAGACATTTGGGATACCACAATGGAGCAATGACTGAATCCAAAATATCTTCAGATCTTTGTTTTCTGTTCCCGGAATATTAAACAAAGGAAGGAAACAACCACAGTTTTAAAATTGATACCTGTGAATAGAAACAAATCATCAAGAAAGATACTTAACCTTTGTCCAGAAACCAAGCTGTTTGAGAATTCAGCTCTCAGATAATAGTTCTGAGCCTGCCTTTTTTAGTGTTGCTTATATTCAGCTTCTAGGAGTGTCTGATGTAATTCAGTCCCTGCCTGGACCATTTGAAGAAAATCACTGATCCACTATGAAGAAAATCTTGTATAATGTTCAGATAATGCAGAACTCAAACTACGAAATGTCCAGTCAAGATTTTCTTTGAGTCAAGTGAACAGGTCTGTTTGCAAAGTATCTTACTAACAGCGGCCAGCATAATAGAAAAAGGTTTTATTCTTCTTCTGCTTCCACAGTTTAAAGCCAGCTATAATTTCATGTTCTGTAAGTCTATGGACTTCTGGGTGATACAAACAGGTGCAGCTTCATCCACTTTACAAATATTATGCAGATCTACAGAACTGAGGATCTCATCTTACACTAATGGCAAAGCACTGCTAATATAAGAAAAAGTTAGCATTTTAGTCTCTCATGTTTCTCAATGACTTACACAGAAAAAGAAACCACTGAGACAAAAATAGCTTTTCTGAACTGTTTTAGGGCTGTGGAAGAAGAGCATACAAATAATGAAATTTTCTTATACTTTGAAAGATGATCTCTGTATACTAGTTTTCAATTTTGCTTGGTGTTTATAAAATGTAAATCTGTATTTCACTTTATAAAATTTTGGTAAATTATCTACTGTCTAGATTTAAATCTGAGATGTTCTAGTAAATGTCAGTCTAGAAACAGATAAATCTATTATTCAAGTATGATCTTCTGTACAAGTATAGCTTGTTAAAAGGTGCTTTAGGTTATGGTTTCTATAAGCATACTGATTCTAATATGAACTTAATCAAGTAAATAAACAAATTTAGCAAATTGGAAAATAAAGCTCTGTGTGCATTTGACTTGTAAATATATCTGTAAAATATTTTATTAACAGCAGGTGGCAATCTTTGAAAATTGGACTGCCGCAGCACGGTTTTACTTTTAAATATACAAATGCCAATTATTTCAGGAATGGTTTTGTAAGCAGAAGCTGGTTGATCTAAATGTCTGCTTATTGAGAAGATTCCCATTAACTTTCCCTTAGTGGTGTGCTTTTAGAGAGGAAGTCTGCATTAACTACGGAAATTATAATTTGTTTAGGAATCCAATGCAAACACTCTTTTGTACTGCTTTTCAAATAATGAATGTTTTATTAAAATTAAAGCAATCTTTTGAGAAGTTAAATTTGATTAACTTCTCCAGTATAGTATTATAACTTTATAATTACAAACAGTCCTTCTGTTGTTTTTCAGCTGCAATGAAATTCATAGTTCTACTGTACTGCAAATACCTTGAAAACTGTTCTTTGATGACTGCAAGGGATAAACATGCTGTCTATGAAAATGTGGGCTTGATAACATAAAATTCACATTTTATACATTTCCCATTTCCTGACCTAAAGCATCCCTGCCATTTAAGTCCCTTCTCTGACTAGCAGAGAACATAGCCATCGAAATGTCTAGAAGTAAAACACACTGCCAGATTGATTTTTGCTGCCTCCTGGCTTGCATTTCAGAACACATAATTTCCCAAGTGAATGGTTAAGACATCCTACACTACTTACACCCTATTTTGTTATCTTATATCTATCCAACAATGCATTCGTACTTGAGGACAATGTGTCTTTACAGATAAATATGATCAGATTCACCAGCTGTTCTTATTTACTCATCACTTTTGAAGAAGCTCAAAAGTACATTTTTATTAGCTTTCAATGGGAAAGAAAGCTGTTGGGAGGGCAAAGCAAAAAGTGCTGCACAGAAATATATTTAAGCATTGTATTAAAAGGGGAAAGACGTGCCTTCTTCCTTTTAAATTACTTTCCTTTTTTTAAAATGTTGCTCATGTTTTCATTCATTCTATACAGTAAGATTCACTTTTTCCCTTATCTTTACTACACTGAAATTTAACCCAAATGTATTACAAAGATGTCTCTTGTACACTAGATAAAAGGAATTCCATGGTTTAGAAAACCAGCCCCGATATTCTGAGAAACACTGCATTCAAAGAAAATTTCTGTAGCAAATCATCACTGCTCCAAATTATGTAGGCATACCTAGGCAACGAAATGTTTTTCTGATAACTTTCTTTATTATGGTATTTTGATTTATTTAAAACACAATGCATTGCTCATATATCCAGTAGGGCTAGTTTACACCTAGCTACATAAACATAACTCTACTGAGAAATACAGCAGTGACATGTCTAAAGCAAGGCTAGATGTGGCTCCTCATGGCTATTGCTCTAGGGAACGTTGATCTTGTCTCTCCTAAAGCTGACCATGAATGTAAGCCATACTGTAGTGTAGATAATAACAGTGATTATATTTGCATCTCACCGGGACACCTCTGTTCACTGCACCGTCTGACTTCCTCTCCGGTTCCTTCACACTGTTGCCCAGTCACGGCAGCACCTTGACAGATCCTTATTCGCCTCTCCCAGCCACCATCACAGGATTTGGAACAGCCACTCCAGTGGCCCCACTGGTTCCACTGGCCATTTGCTGTTTGGAAAAATATAGTTACAGTGGTTACATAATGACAGTCATAAAGGAGGATATATAGGTTATTATTGACTTGGGTAAGAGAAGAAAGCCCCCCAGATACAGCTAACAGTGACAGAAGCGGTGGATGTCGGCACATGGAAGATGGGGAAGTCTCTTCTTGGTTCCTGAATGTGGGATTGTTGTCTAAATGACTTGCATCTCAAGAGAAAATAAAAAGAATTGGTGCACATTAACTTTCACTTAGTCTGCAAAACAGACATTGTCCCTTTTGTACTACTTTCTTATATATTTGTATAGTGCTGCTGTATGGTAATGATACACATTTACAACGTGCATAAGTACCCTTTAAAAAACTAAATAAAAACATTTTTATGTGATATTTTAGGAGCTTGATTTTTACATGCTCTGACAGTGCGAATGAGGCTTAAAAGTAGGCATAAACATAATTTACCCACCCTAGAAGACTGCTTTTATACTGCTGGAGGATCATGAAGTAGTCTCAGTGTATAAGGGAACTGGTTAATACATGTTCACTTCCTAGGTTCATAAAACACTTTATCAAGTTTTTTAGGCCTCAGACATATCTTTCTAAAAGTGTTGAATGTCCTTTAAATGGTGATAAAACCGAAAAGCTGATATGCAGCCCATTATGCAGTCTCTCCAGACGTATTCTTTAGCTTTTTATCTCATCAAATAAAAACGAGTGAGGCCTCAGGCCTCCCTCTTGGAGGCATCTGCTCTGCCCCCGTGCAGCCCGCTAAGGCCTGCGGCGGCCCGGGATTCTGCCCGCCTGTACCCACAGCTCCCGGCTCAGAGCTGCCGGCCAGGCCAGCCCCTGGGTCTCTCCCGAGCTGGAGAGGCAGAGCCGCAGCTCCCCGCGCCAGTCGGTACTCATTACTCACCGGTGCACTCGGGGTTGTAGCACTCCCGGCTCTCGGCCCAGGGCCCTCTGCACTCGGAGCCGCCGTGGGCCGCCGCTGTGCACTGCCGGCTCCGCTGCTGCGTGCCGTTGGAGCAGGTCACCGAGCACTGGCTCCAGGGGCTCCACTCCTGCCACTGTCCGTCGACTGCCGCGGCAGGCACAAAAGAGAGGGACACAGCAGAGTTACCACCCAAGCCTGGCTTCCTTCTGCGTTAGGGGGTTTCAGCTTAGGCCTGAACGCAACCCCTTGGACTGAGCCTAGCCTGAAGACGCTTGACTTCTGACAGCAATCAAGCATAGGTATCGTCATTCTGAGCTACTTCAAAATCGTTTCAAGCTGTTTTCATTTTTCTTTAAGTCAAGAATGTTTCATGCCCTCTAATTATACACTGATATAACGCAGGATAAACTACGATTTTCCTCGCATACCAGAAGGTTTGATAGGCCTTATTAAAAACAGGGCCTTATTGAAAAGACTGGTCTTGTCTGTTTAGACAGAAGTGGGGGCTAATCTTGTATCATGTAAACCCTGAGCCCTTCAAAGTGATTGATTACAGCTGTGGCGATCACTCAGATGGGTCAGCTTATAAAATTATTGGTACTGACTGTGATATTAGGTCTTCTTAGTTGAACAGGAAAAGGAAAACAGGAGTTACCACTTTGCCTCACATACAGTCTCTATTCTCTGTACTTATAACGCTGAATATACTTTTATCATTCATCTTCCCTGTAAAGTAAACGATCTCAGTTCTTCAACACTCTTCTGAGATAAAATGTAGGAGGACAGAAACAGCCTGTCTTCCTCCTCAGGTCTGCCTCTGTGTTTGCATATTGCATAATCTTCTTTCTGAATCTGTCAAGTTGAATTTTTTAAAAATATAGATATGGCGACCAGTTCTGTATTTAGTGTTTTGTATTAGCCCATGCATTTGAGTTTGGATGAATATTCCCATTAGTAAATGTTTAGGACTGTTATTTTTAATTTTGCACATCAGAAAGCTTCTTGATGTAAATGAAAATACTAAAACCGCATATAATTAAAAATATAAATCAGTTAAGTTCCCACACAAGTAAAAAATTATATGGTCTATAACAGATAATAAGATCAGACAGTATTTTTGAAAAGGGGTAAGCATTATGAAATGTGTTATTACTGATTGTGCCAATTCAGAATCCTGCCTTCATGTAGACTTTGGCAATCATCAGTTCCTCATCGCACCTGCAGTTACCCAACATAAATTCATAATGCAGGTTGTAATACAATTTTAATTAATGCTCGTCCTTGAAAACCTGGTTTTATAACTACTGTTGCCATAAAAGCACCACCACTGAAAACAAATAACTTCACTTGGTGCACTTGCCAACCCCTGATTTCAGGATTCTTCTAAAGGAGGGCTGGAATAGCAGCTTCCTAAGTTGACGGTGTTAATAATTAAAACAGGAAGCAGAGTCTGTAAGTTAGTGATTTAACATACTGCGTCTGTGTGAGAGCACCACTCTTCAGTGAAATATGGCGGTGAACTATTTTACTGTTGTCTGACAGCAATCACAGAACATTTCTAACAGTTCAAAGACACTCTCCGTATCTCTAATGTCCATGATCTCAGAAACCAGTGAATTAAAGGAAGAGAGTTTTTGAGTCTTTTTCCTATTTTATATTAAATATTCTATGTAGTGCCTGGTTATGAACCACTTCTCAGTGCAGATGCCTCTGAAGCTATGAAGCTGCACCTTGATAATTTATTCAGCAGAAAAAGGAAATCTTTCCAAACATGAGAGCTAGTTGCACTCATTAATCATAAAAGCTTTATGTAAAGAGGAAAACATTATGGAAATCACATTTCAATTCACTTTAATCAGTTTTATTCATTGCTATATAGTATTATTTAGGGTAGGGAAGATCGAATCAATTATTATAGTGTCTTCGGAGAAAACTCATTCTGTAGCTTCTCATATACATTTGATACATGTCCCATCTTTATCTGTAGGAGCAAAGAGCATGTGAGTTCTCTATTTCAGAAACACCATTAAAAGGCTAAAGAATTCAATATGAAGATTTCCCCTATAAAACTGAACATTCAAATTACAGTAAATCTGAACATTCAGCAAAGATTTAAACTGTTACTTTTAAAAGTAACCAGCAAATAACTTCCTCGGGTGAAAGTCATTTAGGTATAAATGACTGTTCAAAATACAGAGTTCTTAATTACTGTTTATTTTGACAGATTAGGTGTAATACCTTTGTGTTTCTTTGCAATACTGAAGCGAACTGAATGCATTAATTTCTTCACTGCTATTTTTATTTGGCATTTCTCTTGTCAACTCTGCTTCATGCACATACATCATGTTAATCACTTTTGTGTAGGCACTTGTAAAATGCACAGCTGCCAACTTGGCCAAAACCTGGATTATTTCAAAATTCTTGCATCTGATTTAAGACTAAAACTTTCCCACAAATTTTGTCGCATAGTTGGAGTATGTTTTGCTGACCAGAAGAAAAACAAAGTTCGGGTTTAATAAAAATCTAAGAAAGTTAGTTTTAATTCTGTGAGGCACTAAATTCCATTTTTTCCTTCATGTCTGTTTTCAAATGTTAAAACAAAACTTTGCTAATGAAATGACCGTAAACCTTTTTCAGGAAGAGCTCCAGTCATGCCAAATCGATTTGCAGCAGTGTTATGAACTGCAGATATTCAACAAGCCCACTGCAAGGGCAACCTTCACACTGACAGATAGAACTCATGAACGAAATTTCTCACATTACAGCTACCTGCCACCTTTTTAATACCTAAGTATTACAATGAGATCAATAATTATATATGTAATCTTCTTTATGGTTATTGAACTCATTGTAATACTTTGGTATTATATACATACATATATATATTTATATGTGTATACACATATACATACATACACATACTTACACACATATTGAAAATTTGGGTCAAAATTAATCATAACCTATAAACAAATATTTTAAAATTGTTTTTGAAAGAAAAGATGATTTTTTGAGTCAGTTTCAGTTTCAGTGGATGGAAGGTTTAACATGAAGCCCACAATTTGTTTACTTGGTTAGAGGTAGTTATTTGAAAGTGATTTAGTAATAAACTTTCAGAAATGATGCACTTAAAATTCTTACCAAAAGGGCTTAACTGGAATTCAAATAAAGCTCTAACTTGTGTCAGCCTTTCTTTCTGTATACTTGTAAATAATACCCATTTTAAATAAATTAATAACAATTAAAATTTTATGCTTTCCCAAACATGTTTGTTGTGTGATAAACAAATAATCAGTGAACCTCCAAGCAAACATAATTCAAACAGATATGATGGATGCAAACTGTGTGACATCTGAATATCTTTCTTTAAGCCACACTCAGAGAGCTGCTTGCCTTTTGGTTCTCCAAGACCCATCCTGAATCAAGATTTCCTATGCAACATACCATGCCCTACAGAGCGAGTATCTTGAAGAAACTAAGAACTGTCTGCTCGTGTAGTATCTTGAACAGGGTTACCATCCTGATTATATGCTTGAAGCCAGAATTATGAACATTACCCTCCTTATTCACTTTGCATAACCTTTTTTTTTCTATGTGCAAAACGCAATAAAAGAAATCACAAACAACCCACATGAAACGCACTGTAACAAAGCAGAGAGTTGCTATATGAGCTCACCAGGGCAGAGTGCAATATTGCAAGGTTTATGTTGTGTTTCAGGTCCATCACATGATCTTCCCCCATACTGAGGAGGTATACATGACCTTGTTCTAGTTCTTTGGCCTCGACCACATGTGAATGAACACAAACTCCAAGGTGACCATTCCTCCCAAACGCCATGTACTGCAACAAACCAAACAGATTTTTAACCAGAAACAGACACAGAAGTAACAGAAGGATTTCAAAACAAACAAGATCAATATTTTAAATGGGAATTATTTTGCCAACTTCACGGAAATCAGTACATAGATAATATTTAGCATTAGCAAATAAATCCTTTATAAAATGTAATTAATTTGAATTTTAAAATTGTATTTTCTCTAAAACATATGTAACTGAATAAAATGTAATTAATTTGAATTTTAAAATTGTATTTTCTCTAAAACATATGTAACTGAACCTTTTTCTCTGTTCTTTAAATGAATCTTTCTACCACATCTTTTCTTTCATTCCTTTAAGAAAGATGGCTTACCTTTTCAAAATTTAATTATGATATTTTTGGTGCCTGACTTCAGATATCTTTAGTAGCCCTGATTTTCAGGAGACGAATCTTTGTGAAAATCAGGAACATACGTAAAGTCTCAAGCCAACTCTAAAAACTTGAAGCAATAAAAATTAAGCTTCCCTTTGAAAATATAGGAATAAATGCAATAATTTCTTACTGTGTCACCGTCATAAATTGGGGCTGTTATCTTACAATTGTTTCACTTGTTGAAATGCTGGTGGAAACATGGCAGCACACGTGCATAAGTATCTTCCCCAAAAATTCGAAGACCACACAAGCAAAAAGAGATTTGTGCTATTTCCTTACATGAACATGTTCACTGATTTAACATACGCAGTTATAGATGCATGACTCTATCTTAAAAAATGTTCGCTCGACAAACTTCAACACCTTCAGCGTACACAATAAATTACAAACACATACCAACATTTTTACATACAAGTATTTCATAAAATTAATATAAAGAATCACAGAAAATGCATCTTTCTCTACCTTGATTTTTTTCCACTGTAAGAGAAACTACTATACAATATCCATATGAGCTTATAAACCCTATGCATTCCCTTATCAGAAACAATTTGAGTTAAATTTTCAGAAAGTTCTCTAATATAGTTAAGCATGTACTGGTAAGAAAACTCCGTGCATGCATTAGCTAAATAACTGTTATTAAATTGAAAAATAGTGCAAAACAAGTTGTCAGTATTTTTCTTCTGCTCAGATAAAAGCAGTGGCACAGGTTTGAATTCAGCTGTGTAAGAACAGGAATGTGGTAATAACTGTAGTAATGAAAGCTGCAGTAATGCTAGTCATTTAAGAAAAAATCCAGAGACTTAGTGCCCAGATTTAGCGTCACACTCGCTGTCATACAATTGTTTCTGCAACCCTGCCTGTTTGAAGGGTGTCTGGAGGGTGAAACAGTGTATAACGTCTCAGTGCATCATTTGCAATGGTTCACAACTTTACAGAAGAAACAGATTTTCTGGTTTGTCCTCACTTTTTTTCAGTACTGTGAAAGAACTTCTCATGTATAGGTTGCTTTTGCCTTGAAGGCATGTATCACCTGCCCAGTTTCTACAAATAAAACCCTTTTCTTGTAGAGATGAGCAGAACATTTCCTGAGGTGAGATTCAGCCACCAAGGGTGCAGAAGGAGGTTCAGCTCCCTGGCATATTATCACAAAATCATCAGTAAGATCAATCGGAATTCTGCATGTAGGTAAGTTCTAGTGCATTTCATTAAAAGTAAGGAAAATTGTCATTTCAGATGCTATATTGAGGTAAAAAGTTTGTTAGCTAACTTCTGAGAAATCATACCTGACAGAAAATGTCAAGCGTCATTCAGGGAAGATTTTAACCCACTAGACAACAGCTCAATTGATGAAAGGTTTTTAGCTGATCACATACAAGTGGTCAAAAAGCACAATAATTATTCCATGTCCTGCATGGCTAACTTTATTAAAATTATCTTATTCTAAATATCACATGTACCTGCACTATATTAGCAAGAAAAAAACCCACCCTCAGGTAAATTCCAAATTAATGTTTAAGTGACAGATTTTATTCTAGCTATTTTAGAAATCTTGATTAACTGTGACATTTTGGTCAAAACCAGGAATCCTAACTCTTCTAAAACTACTAAATTGATGACTATATCCGCATATAATCCCTTACACTTCATCCTTTCTCAATAGATACTGTACTTAGACAGCTAGTCTGATCCAGCCATATGACCTGAAGATTTTCTTCTCATTGGTAAAGTATTAGATTCTGAATCCAGATGTATCTCTAATATTTCAATTTTTTTATCATGAGAAAAAATAATAAGAAATTAATTTGTCAGATTAGATTCCAGACAGTAGTTAGTAATAACAAAGATATAATTTCATCTCTTGATACCACAATCATTGATTAAGATGCTCAGGTGCAACAAGAACTTCAAAAAGTACAAAACATAACATATCAAAATTAATCCACATTAGAAAAAGATTATTCTGTAAAAAATCATAATTTAGAAAGGTCTTGACACTATGTAGACACAGGCTGAGGTTTTTCAGGGTACATATGAGTTTAAGTCTATTGATTAATTTGCAGTTTTGATTTGATGCCATCAAAATGTTACGTTAGTTGTCTTCATTTAAAAGTGACAAATACATGTGCTGAGGGGCTCTTTAAAGACACTGCCTTGAGACAAAAGGTTGTATACCTCTTCTGGCAAGAGTAACTCATGTTAGCAGCAACACAGAATAATTCTTTTGTGATTTTGGATCTGAACATAAGCCAAAACAAAATGTTTCACTCTGGGTGTACTCAAACTTATAGCAGCCTCTATCTGTGGTTTAAAGTAAGCTGTGTTCAAAATCATCTTCCATGACAAATTTGAGCTCATTAAGTAAAAATTTTACAGTACCTTCTTGTCTGTATAGACTTGTATATCTGAAATGAGTATGTAAGTAATAAAGTCAAAGATGGAAAAGGCATAACACTAACAAAACCACCAGTGATGTCAGCAAACAAATATTAAGGAGAATTCACCTGTTCAGTGCATCATAGAAGTGTCCAGTATTATCCAGATCAGCTTTAAAAGAACTTCTTACTTTAAATTTTCTTACCTTAGAATGTTTTTTTTTCTTATATTTCACTTACATTTTCTTTCTTTAATACCATTCTCTAAATGCAAAAAACCCTATAACATCTAATGAATTATAGCCAGATGAGCTATGCCAAATTATACCAGATGGAGAGCTGGTCCACAGAGGAGTTACTGTTTTCTATAACACAGTTTCAGATGCAAGATTCATTATTTGGGACAAAAATATCCAGATTATTGCCAACTTATCTGTCAAAAACACTGCTAGCACAAGAAGTTTGGATTACTGCAGAGCATCTTTCCCTTCTCTCTGCCACTCTGTGAACCTCATCATGTTGAAGTGAACACCCACAGTGTTCACAATACGCAACTGCTGTGAAGCGGGAGGAGGCGTAAGGCCATTCTGGCCTTCATCCTACAAGCATATTTTGGGAGATTTTTATTAGGGTTGAAATGCTTTTGATTTGTTCAGCTTTAAACAGTACAGATATTGGAAAGCTATTATGGCTATTGACATTTCATTGTAAGTGGTATCATAGTTTAACACGGCTGAAAAACTGCATCTAAGCAGACAAAATTAGAGGATTTGTATGCACAAATTTAAATTCACTTAAGTGCTATAATTTCCTTTAGTATAGCTTATACTGTCCATTCAAAAATCTTTCTTAAATTCTTAATACACGAACTCAGCAAACTTCCTGACACCTGCCTTCTTACCTTCACATTGAGGCCAGATATTTATTCTGCTTCTGCTTCTTCTAATTATAAACCTAGGTTTTCCTTACTCTTATTTTCTTCCTCTCAAGTGAAGGCCTGAACTTCCAGAGCATAGATTACTAACAATAAAGCTACAGGAAATAAAAAAGATAGTGCTAATTTCTCTGTAATGATTTTGTTAGTGTACCCTGCAAGCACAGAATATACAAAAATGTGCAAGGTTTCAGCAATATGGCTAAACTTCATCGATATGAGCCCAGAGAAAAAAAAGGGAGATAAGTAAAGCAGTCTTAGCATATCACACCAGCCAAAATATAGCTTTTGAGCACACAAATGGTTGAAATGGCTTAGAGTATTCCTGCTCCTGCCATGTTTTGCTTTACCTGTAAGCTTGAAAATTCTGAGCTTCAGCTAAGTTTTGTGGTAAAATTGGTTGAAGGCAATAGGGAAGGAGAAATAGAAACCAATTGAGAAGATCTACAGGCATGGAAATTCCATGTTCTTTCTCCTTGAAGTTTTAGCTGTGTTAGAAATTATGCCCTAAACTGAAATGAAACAGTGGCACTGCAGTACTAGATCCTGAGCTGTCCTTGCTCACCAAAGCACCAGTAACAACAGTGGTTACCTGAACTGTGTTGCCTACTATACTGTACTTTACCAGAAAGCTCTTGATTTCAAGACACTGACCGAATTACCTAATGGACTCCTGTCCCTGAAAATGTATTGGTCTGGAACAAATATAAATAAACCTTTATGTTTTCACTTTAACTATCAGGAGTACTATTTTGAAATTTAAGATGTTATTTCAATACTTTTATATATATACACTAATATATACATATATACTTATTCAGCAGGATAAAAATAAGTAAATAAATGAAAACAACTGGAAATTATGGACCAAATAGCTTTCATGTACTTATGCAAAAGAACTCTGTGGTTTCTCTGTTGCATGATGATGAAGCTGGTCAATCCCATTCTCAAAATTTTCCAGAACAGTGAGATCACAGAGACATGTATTGCCTAACATCCCAGCAAGATCCCTGGACACTAAAGGGAGTATATGAAGGCAACAGATGAAAATAATTTGGAAACCTTGCATTAGTATATTCTAGTTTAGCAGGTTCTTTTGGAGCTCGTGGATAGATGCTCATAGTCCAGTAGGCCAGTCTGCATACTTTCCTATTTTGAAGGGACAATTTTTTGATTAGGAAACATTATTCCAGCTCTCAAAACCCCCCCCGCCCCCTCCTTTTACTAATCATGCAAAAATATAATGAATATGGCCCAGTAGATTTTGTATTTGTGGGTTACAAGGAGATCCCACGGTTATTTTTGCATGTTTATGTCTTCTAGTTTACGCTTCAAGATACAAAATGTTGCTGTGTTAACAGAGTCCAAAAGCTGTATGGAATGACTGGTACAAGTCTGGGTACACAGGCTATGTATGTATATGCTTGGATGGCTTTGTCAAACTTGTCTTTTAATCATACTACTGTACAAAATATGCATTTTGTTATGCATGGATCAGGGATACTCCCAAACTATACAACTCTCAGGATACATAATAGAATGTCAGGATACATAATATAATGAGGACAGAGAATATTTAAGCTAATAATAAAAGGGATGTTTGAAAAATTAATGGAGCTGTGCCTAGGAAAAGCACATTTCTTCATGCTAATCTTGCTCACTGCTACACACTAGTGACCCTGTAGCCAGACAGAGACCAACATAAATTAACAGGGTTATTGTAATTATATGAAACAACATGCAAGATTAAGCTCAGAAGACTAATTATTTAGGAAAGGTAACTCAAGATACATAAAGATTATCAGATTCAGCTGTGGTGACCTGAAAAGCAAAAGTATTTTGGGAGTATCACTGCTAAGCAGTAAGAATAGGTAGCCATTGCTCATACCGGGTGTCTCTAAACAAAAGGCATACCATGTAGTGAGAATTCATGTGTAAGGGAAGAGCTCCTTTGCGACTTGAGAAACATGGAGAAGTCTTTATATGTGAGCATTGTTTGGGAGTTTGCTAGACAATGTGATTTTTAAGAATTAACCTATTTCCAGTTTACTCTGAAAGCAAAGTAATTACCTTGACTTTGGTATTAGATGGATTTTTTTTGTTTGTTTTGATATGAAAAGTTCTCATTCCTTACTGGAGAGAATGAAGATAAAATTCTGTAAAATTAGGTGATTTAAATGCCTTGCCTCTTCTTAGGTAATACAAAATGAGCAACAAAGCAGGCAGAAACGCATCTCATTGTGAGTGCTGGACTGTGTGTTTTCATATTCATACTTCATGCAGTTTCAAAGTAATCTTTATCTTTGATTGTTTGGAAGGTTTGTTGTTTTCTTTTATCATTTTCTTTTTTCACTTCTTATTTTTATGCTTTCAAGTTGAGATCTCTTTTGCATTGTATCCCACCTCTGGCAGAACAGAAGCTAGCCTAACAGTTTTAGAAATAGCTGCCATTTTTGTATGGAAACACTTCAGGTGATCGAATTCAACCCTGCCTGGGAGTTTGTACCATGAAATATTAGAAAATCCCATGTGAATTGCTTATCTAGAGCACAGTACTAAAGCATTAGGTGCTGACAGCAGTTCTTACTACAATGGTGGCTTAACTAGACACAATCTTTTAAGTTGTTTTCCATTACAGAGGTTCCCTAAATGCTTATAATGCTGATACACAAACTCTGATGGGATGCACTTCCCGTTGGATATATTACAGTAACAATGTGAGAGTCTGATTCTACATATTACCACTACTCATTGGGGTAAAGTCCAGGGGCTTCTCTGTGTATGACAGCCTAGTTTACTTCAAAAATGGCATGAGCTTCCCCAGAACTTGAAGGTGGCTCACCACCCTCTTGGGATCAGATGTTACAAAGAGCTGAGGAATTTCTGCATCTGAAAGGAGGCATATAATTTTTTTGCATTTCAGACACAGCAGAGGAAAATGAACGTAGTCACAGGGTATATGCCTTCCCTTTTGCTTCCCATGCCAGATTAATCAGACCCACAGGCAGACTCTAAAGAAACGAGATGTGCCCTTTCAGCAACTAACTCGAACATGCCTGTCTCTTCTCCTTAGTGTATAACTACTGCTGAACTCCAACTATGTCCAGATCTCTGAGACGAAAGGAGTAGGAAAACTGTAATGCAAGATACGGATGACCTTTACCTTGTGTCAGATGTGAGACAGTTACTGTTTGTCTGATCTGTCTTCCTTTGATGGGTAGCTGTTGCCCTTTCTCGCCAGAACAATGTAAAGCAAAGTCCGTGAAGGCATTACTGTGCAGAGAACACTGTCTGGCCCATTGCCTAGAAGACAGTACTCCAAATAGCGAAACAATTGCAGTGTCGAATAAAGTATGTTAACTTAACCCACCCTGTTAATCAGTCCCTGCTTCTTAATGTATTGATGATCTGGATTTCTCCCCTAGTTTGTATTTTGTAGTCACACTATGCCTTTTGTTTTCCAAGTTAAAATCAGAGAATACGGACATTCTTTTAAAAACTGAAACTGTCAGAAAAAGAGACATTTGTTCCATATGTTGACTGTTCTGAAAGTAAAAATAACAATTTACATGACAAAGCTCACAGATGAATAGAATTACACTTCTCTGCTCTGAAATGCCCTTATGAACCTCATGTTAAAAATGATAATTAAAAAAAAAGATATAGTTTCAAATTGTTATCATTATACAGTTCAAAAACATCCACAATTTTATTTATTGGCTGCTAACACTACCTGGACAGAGGGCAGTGTTATTGCAAACCCTTGATTCTCTTAAAGGGCCGCTGCAGTGTGTCCCGTAAGGTGATACACAAGTTCTGGTTCGCACCTGCGACCCTTGACCACAAGTAACTGAACACGTACTCCACTGGGCCCACTCTTCAACACCAGATTCACCTGTATTCAAGACAACAAACAAAGAAACACGAATATAGACATAAGTATTAATGAGACATATTTTTTTTGCTGAAGCTCATTATTGTCTGCTCTTATAAATCAAAGGAAAAAGTACCACCACACCAAAATAAATATTTAAAAGTTCATGGAGTAAAGCAGCTGTGACAATGTGCAATGAATAGAAAATAAAGACACCTGCAATGCTGCAGTCACATAACGCCTGTCCGAGGGAAACACTTTGGTTGCTTAGCATCATTTACAACTTTATGAGAACTACTGCCCTTCAACATTTTAGAAAAAACACTTCCCCCAGGATGCTAAAAGAACATAGAAAACTCTTTTTATGTAATAGCAAAGGATTTATCTTTGATATTTATACTTATCACTCCGGAATGATGGCTAGGTAATAGCTTAAGAAACTCTACCAGTAAGAGAATTGTGATTTAAAATATCCCAAACCAACCCCTTAATTTCTTATCTTTTCTTCAGCAGAGAATAGTCATCTAGCACTTGTAAGAAGTTCTCTGGCAAAGAGAAGCACTTTGCTTACCAAATTTTAACGTGAACAGTGGGGTGGGAACTTTGGTTTGATCATTTACTGCACAGATCTGCTCCTTGCTTTTGACCTGCGGGTGTGCTAAACTCTTGGATGCACTAGACGTCATCACTGCATATGGTACATACCACTATGTTCAAAATTGTCAGATATGATCTATTAATAATGTATATTTGAATGGAGTATTTTTTTTTTCAGTGTTGAGAGATAGCACATTACAACATTTCTATTTTTTTGTAAGCAAGTAATGCGTAAAGTCTTCTTGCATGGCTGTTCAGAAAAGAAAGCTTGAACTTAGTTTCCATGAACAGCCATACACACAATTCTGGAATTCCTTTCCCAAAGGCATTCATGTTCAGAAGACTGGATCCCTGGAGTATTCTCAGAAAGCAACTGCAAAAATAATGTGAATATACCTCACTGAACAATTTGAGTAAATAGTTGTGGATTCATGTTCACCTTCTTCCATTAAAAATCAGTATAAAATGGCATTCTGCAGTCTGTATTACACCCTTGATTTTTAAACCTAAGTCCTTTTTGAAACAAATGGGATTTTCTGCTTTAAAATGAGTGACATGATACAACCTTCAGTCTTGAACAGCTTGCTTAAAATTTCAGTTATCTCAGCATACCTCTAGTCCTCAAAAAGTTTTGATATTGGTTGCAATCAAGGAAATCTCTGCAAACCAGGAAGACTCCGGTGCTGTCTTCCAAGAATGCAGAAAATTATATACTATTTCTTGAAACTGTGCTTTTGTAGAAAGCATCTGTACGAGCATTTATTTTTTTTGTTTCCAGAGGCCAAGCATGAAAGCTTTGAAGAATGCTTGTCTCTGCTAGTCCTCTAAGAAGCAATTCTATGCCTATTCAGTGCTTTAAAAAAAAATGAGTTTCTTATTCAGTTACAAGACAGAATGCTTTACAATTAACACATAAACCTCTCTGCTTTTCACAAAATTATATACAATTCTAGCAATTTCTATGGACAAGGACAAAATGATGAGATTTTCTACATACAAAAATTCGCCAAAGTGATTTTGTAGTAATTTTCTTTATTTGTCAGCTGAAAAAATGAGAACCTTAATCATATTATTGTTTTACTCATTTCTCTGATACGAATTTAGCATTTTGATTAGGTTGTTACATGGCTTAAGCTCAGGTCAGACAATATAATATGGTAAATATAGCTAATATCTAGGCAGACAGTAAAAATTATACAATATGTACTATAAGCCCTATGTACACGGTAAAAACCCTTGTATTACTGTGGTTTCTAGGCTAATATTTTTTGCCTTTTCCTACATGTTTGAAGTTTGACTTTATTAAATTGGTTTAGATTAAAGGTCAAACAGCAGAAAAAGTAAAATCTATGTTTCTCAAGATGTTCCTCATTATGAAAACAGTCATATATACTCAGTGTAAATTATCCACTATCCAACACAGACATGGTGACAGTGCATAGCTAATACAGTACAGAAATGAAGTATTAAAAATTAAAATTTTCAGACACTTTAAAGTGATAAAAAGTTGCTCTTAACCCTTGGAATATGAAGAAAAATAGCAGTAACATGATACTAAGAAGTGTGATTGTACTGAGTGAATTTTAAAATTAATATTAATAATTAAAAGTTCTGAGCATATATGTACTGTCAATTCACAAAAGGCAGAACATAGCAATATACTTCAACATACACAAATGAGAGCAGGCTTGAACATTTGCTGGAGCAAGATCCTCCACACTAACATCATGTATGGTGCAAATAAATTAAATCAGAGACAATAAAGTACAAATTTATCTCACCAGCTGCTTTGTTTCCTTTTGCACAATTCACTATAACTTTCTGGTAATTTTTAATTATACAGAGTATTTTGTACTGCTGTCCACATGATTATTACTTATTTTAAAATATTGTGAAGGAGGGAAACATGTTCACAGACATAACATACCTTAATCATTTTTAATTTAAGCAAATAAAGACTTCTTTATTTTCTAGAATAAGCCTAAATTGCCTATGTAATCTGCAAATGCATCTTCCATTGTTTTATCTCATTTCCATTTTATTCTTTTCTGAAATGAAAATTTCATAAGGACTACATTTTATTTTCCTTCTAGTTTTCAGTTCCTTGAGAACTCTTAATTTTTTATATCTGTAGTATTAAACCTGCAATCTCAAATTAACTATTGGCAAGCTATCAAGCCCTTTTTCTCCCCTGCTGCTTGACATGTAAGAGGAAACATAACTTACTGTATGGAACGCCTCATTGATCTGTGTAACACTTACCTGTATTATACTCTCTAAATCCCATAACACCTAAGGAAGGATCAGTCCAAACACATAAAATGACAAATATAGGACAATAAATTATTCACACAATATTTTTTTAATATAAAATGTTTTTCTGCCTCATATCACTCACAGACAAACAAAAAAAATGCATATTTTAATACCACATATTAAAACACTTCAATTACCAGCAAAATTCATTGGATTAAGTCCACTATTCTAACAGTATCAAATGCTTTTCATAAATCTTTACCAGGACAATTCTCTATTCCTGTCTCTCTGCCTTTTTAAACCATACAAACATTTTGCATCTGTTTTATTATTACACAAAATAAAATATTCAACAGTCTTAAAATATAAGAAACCTTGTAAACTCAGTATCCATTTACTTCAAAGGCTATTAGACTTCTTAGTACATGGGTAAATTCATGAGACAGATATGTTAGAAAAAACTTTATGAATCAGTTTAAGAAGGTATCACATTAATTATATCACAAGAAAATGAATGCATTAGAGGTGAAGAGTATGCAATGATCACTACAAAGGAAAATCAAAATGAAGAAGAGATGAAAATTAGTAAGTATGTCCAAAAAGAGCGCAGTATTACTTAAAATGTGTTAACCTGCAATATGTAAAATATAGATTTCTTCAAAGTTGGGCGTGTAAATTTATGTGCTTTGCTGATACATCTCACATGCTTTCAGAACAGGACCTTGAGAACCAAGCCTGTATAATTTGAACTTTCATCTCCCACTCCACACACACAATCTATCAGAAGGTGATGGTGTAAGTGCTGCATTTATAATCCAGCTCTCTAACACCCATAATAGATGCATTGCAATGTATGACTAGGAATTATGAAATCAAGTTTTACCTGATAATATGAAAATTTTAGGGATTTATGTGAGGAAATGAAACAGATCATCTTACTTATTTTTTTGGAGTAATTGTATGAATTCAAGAAGCAGCATAAAAGCAAAGTGTTATTCTATGTAGTAAGCAACTAACGTTATACGTCTGAGCTAGGTATGTAAGTTGTAAGTTCTACTTGCCTAAACAAAAACTGCATGGAGACCAAGAGGCTTCCAGGCACCCTTCTTCCACTACATTTTCTTACAGTACTATCAACTGGGAGTTAGCCATAAAAGTAGTCCTATAGATTAATAGGAGGGAAACAGACTTTTTACCCTTCTAAATTGTTTACCAGACAGATCTACGCTGATCAGCTATACATGTATTTAGACTACTTAATATATTGATTCCCACAAATCTCTTCAGTAAAGCACCCTATTACAAAGGAAGTCAACATGCAACATAACCAGAAGCAGTTATAGCTCTTTTACTAAAGTGAATATAAACTGGAAGCATTATGTATGACTGATGCAGGCATATTTTCTAGGTTAGTAACTATGGAATACAGAGTAAGTTGTTTCAAATCCATACAATAATTATGGGGCACAAGATTTTCAACACAGTAACTTACTGGAATGGAGTGTGTAGGGAACCACTAAAGAGTTAGATTTTACCAACAGATACACAGTTCATTACTGATGTCAAAATGGATAGTAGATATGGTGTATGAGAGCTTAATTCAACTCATCACAGAAAATTTATCATTGACCTCAGGGGCAGCTGTGGTAACTGCTGGTAAACAGGATTTTTTTTTTTTTTTTTTTTTTGTAATTACTTCAGCTCTAGGTTTGCAAGATTATTTTGGTATCTTTATCTAAAGAAGATGAAGTTGCTCAAAGAAAATTAGAAAATATGGTTTAGATTAAAAACTTAGACAATTTGCACATCCAATTAAAAACTACTTAGGGCCAATTTCATTTAGCAATTATGAATCTGGAAACTAGAGAACAGAGCACTGTGTTGGGCCAAAGATAGTAAATGCTGAATGGATGCACATTAAAATCACCCTAATAATTAATTAATTTGATAAACACCTAAAGCTGGGATTAGACCTCAGTCTATTTAGAAAGAAATTCTGAAGTATGTTCTTAACATCTTCTTTGAAAAAAAGTTAATATGTCACAGTAAGCTGTTCTGTGTCTTGTACATGTGAGACTGCTTTTACTGCTAAAGAAATTCATGCTTACGCTACACGATTCAGTATCCACATTCACAGTGCATGGTTTTGTATGATCTACCTAATTCTCAGCTACTTTATTTATGGACTTTAACTGGTGAAAAAAAAATAAATGATTCAAAAAAAGTATCAGCTTAGAAAACTGACAAATATGCAGCAAAAGATTATGGAACATGCAGTGGTTTTGCTAAAATTAACAACAGTAAATAGAAAAATGTAACTGATGTATTACCAGTTTGTGCCATAAATTTAGCAGCATCAGCTTGTTCCTGAGGGACCCTTTTCTCATGAACAGATCGAGGTCGCTGACTTTTAATTGTATGATCTCCCATCATTCCAAATTCTAAAGACAGAATAAAGGTTTATGAAAGCTTGTGTGTAGACATTTCTCAAAAGTTATATACTGTCTCATGCAATATGTTCCTAAACATACCTGGAAGTTGCTGGTAAGAGTCAGGCAAGTGATCATGGCAGTTAACATCAACTCAACTTTGCTACGCTCAGCTTTTAATAAATACTTAAATTTGTGTCTGCAGATTTTCAAACATTATTTTATTGTATGAACCAACATTCATTGTAGTGACATATACTATAAATCAGCTGTATGACATGGGACAAAAACAATTATTCAAATGCAGATATTTTATTCCTATATTTTGAATCAGTGCAAACCACACCAGAAAATGACTGTGACAGTGTTAGACATTGCTGTTCTACAGCAGAGCCTGCTGCTCCTCCAGAGGACTTCTACTTCTGCACTCATCTTTCAGGCTGATGAAGCCTTCAACAGAGATAACGAGTCAGCTTTGGGAATGGCGGCAATGTGGAATAATAATAATTTAGCCAAGGAACTGCTTTTTTTTTAGGCTGAATCCAGCAGAACAAGTGCTTGTGAACTGTTTCCTTTCTGAAACCTCTCCATTATAAAGACTATAGGTTATATCTCACCCTCAATATTTAAAAAGAAGTCTCCATTAATAGGGAAATCTATGTAAAAATCAATGACGTAAAGGCCCAGAGTGTGGGAGACAAGAGTGCTTCATTCTTCATCCTACCACTGCTGTCATTTTCCTTCTCTGGTCCTGTGCAAACCTCCCACCTTCTACCTCAGACTCCATTTTTCCTTTCTGTGATGAAATGAGGAGGATCCTTTGCACTTCGAGGGGGACTGTTGCATCTGCAGCACAGCTCCCTCTGGTCCTCCCAAGCACACACTGCTCTCAGGACTCTAATTTAGCAAGCACGTGCTGGGAACCATGGATTAACATTAAAACTATTTCAACTAGAACGATATAAAGTTTCTGATGAGGCAGAAGGTATCGGAAGCACTAGGAATATAAACATTAAAAAATACCTTTCTGCTGGAAGGTTACCTTGCAAACGCAAAATTCAAAATTGTCCCCAATTTGTAAAGTCATGAACATAATAAAACTTACCTTCCTGCCTCAAAAGACGCAAAACATTATATAAGATATAAATGCTACTAATAAATACTATTTTCAAACACACTGTCTTGATTAGTCATTAAAGTAAACATACTTAAATTTCTGTTTTAAGAAATAATAAAAGGTGAATACATTGCTAAGGGGTCAATCAGCAGAGCGAGGTCCTTTTTCCGTTCTAGTAAATAATTAATATATATCTCCAAATTAGTGTTTCTTTTCATAAATATTCATTAATGTTACCACTTAAAATACAAATTTAATTATTAATTTGAGAACAGCAATGCAGTTTGCATTCTAAAGAGAATATTTGAAAATCTAATAAAATACATTTTGAGAATTAAACATTCAACATTCTTAATATACCAGAAGTACATATAAAAGATAATTACATTGTATATACATACATATATAATATATATACATATATGTATGTGCATAGATAACGTGTGTTATAAAATTTTATGAATATATTTTTACAAAATACACCTCTTCTACAGCTCCTCTGATTTTAGATAGTTTTTTATTCTGAGGGAAATCTCTCACTATAATTAAAGTTTTACAATCAATACTTTAATGCAAATTAAGATTAGAATGATACTTTTACAGTTTTTACAAGGCGCGGTACAGATGACCATTTAGACTATAATTAACAACACGGTGAAGGACAAGAGACTTCACATCGCTTTTCCCCTGATGAGGCTGTGAAAGCAAAGCATGTTTGCTCTCAGTTTTGTACACTGTCTGCTTGTCAGGCAATTTAGGGGATATGGCACCATTTTTGCAGAAGACTTAATTCTGCTTTTTTAAGTTACAAACAGAGTGCATTAATGGGAGAACTTTGCTAGGGGAAGGCTTTCCAGAGGCATACAGGGAGGTGGTGAATGATCCGGTCCCAGCCCCGCAGCATCCTGTGCTGGGCTCAGGCACATGCAGTGTCCTGCAGGACAGACACCTCTGGGGAAGAGGCAAAGCAAAGTCTGGGAGACCAGTTTTCAGGGTTGTGGCTTCTATCCAGTGTAGCTCCATGCACAATGATGGAGTTACTCACGAATATCACCAAGCAGAGTAAATACAAGTTGTTGATGCAGGATCTAATTATGCCTCGACTTTTTCATTTTTCCACTTAGCAACAACACATTTTCAATTAACACTTTCAATTCACTTCAACTATTGCTGATGGTCTTTGAGATGCACTCTTCAACTAAGCTCCCTTTGATATATGAAGCATTCATATAGTATGTAAACATATATGAAAGATGTTTCATAACAAAGATCAAAATATTTTTATAAGTTTTGTCAAAAAATGAAACCAGACTTATGCCATGCTCTCTTTTTCATATTCAGCTAAAGTATTTAACCAAATGCCGCATAAGAACAAAAGCGGTACCAGGAAATGCAGTGTATGAGCACGGGTGAGGACTTTACAACCTCATTAAAATTCAGGCCTCATAAGAGAAGAAAAATAAGGGTCAAGTACATTTTCGTAATGGAATCAGAAGTGTCCAGTTTCTGCATATAAGTACAAACTGTTCTCTCAAAATTGTTTAATCTAAGAAGCTCAACAGTAATTCATTTTTTACGAAGCATTTTATAGTAAAATATCTTACTTAAGTGACTGCCATAGTTTACAATAAACACTAAATAGAATAAAACTTTCCTACAATTTCAGATCCTAGCTAAATAAGAAAAGTAGAAGATGAACCAGTTATGCATTTGTTTTCCCTCAATGCTTCACAGAGGAGAAGTACTTAAATGCTTTCTGGGCTGGGAAAGCATTTTAACCCAAGTCAGCCTAAAGTATGACTAAATATCACAGTAGTTTCAAGGACCTGCTGGTGTGAGAAAGATGATAGGAAATATCTTACTCTGGAGAGTATCTGGCATAGAGGTGTCTTGCAAGGTCAATTCAGCATGATTCAGGACCTGATGTCTGGGATATAATATTGGATGTTTGAAATGAGAATCTGAGTAAAGGAGTTTTTCTCATTCTCACTCTTCTTACCAAGTTTTTACTGCTGAAAATAAGTTCTCTAACCCAGAAGAAGGTATTTTTTGCAGACATCAGTTTCTGAACAGAATTTTTTGGTTATGTCTGTCCTCATTTTCTCTTGGGTGAAACAGGACAGTCCTCCTCTGCTTTTATTTTGTCAAACATTAATACTAATCAGATTGTTTCATTAAATAAAGAGGGACAACAAGTCTTTTCAGCAGCAAACAGGTACCTGGCCTGATCCAGAAATCGCCAATGTGACTCTAAGTTAGGCCTGGAAACATGAAAGGGTTTTAACACTTTTTATTACATTGTTAATGCTACAGCCTATCTGCATGAGAATTTAACTCGTAAACAAATACCTCAAAACATAAATAACAAATAGTATTATGGGGAACATTGAATGGATCTTTTTAAGCAGACCATGACTTATAACAAATCATAACATATTCCAAACATTTGTGGTAGAAAAATTCAGGTTTAGTTATCTGTTAAAAGAATTTATCCTGCTGTCAGTAGTCCTTTGGTGGCTATGGAAATACAATAAATAAGTTTCCTGAAATAAGATGCATATTCTTTCTCTCCTCAGCTGTACACAATGGATCAATACTTGAAAGTGTTTTAGCACTGCATATATCTTAACATGGATGTGATTTATCATTTCATTTTACATATAACTCTGAAGCATGTAATATAGTTCCATGCCCTCTAGGAGTGAAAAAAAAAACACAATGATTTCTGAAATTCCAAAGTTTACAGGTGAGTATTATTTACAACAACTCTTATCTGTAGTCCCATTGGCTTTACCTTTATTTTTATGTTATGTTATGGGAATTTTTATTCCTATTGAGTAACCTTTTTAATTTTTAAAGGAGAAGCTAAAATCTTGCGGCCAATGTAGGTGTACATTTTTAGGAGAGAAGAGAGGTGCCATGTGCTCTCTGTAGGAATAAAGAAGAAAAAACATCTGTTAACAGTATAAAAATGCAAGGCAGGAAGACTGAGCAATACAAAAGAAAAATACCGACTTTGCAAGGTTCTACTCACCCATGGCTAGTCTTTGCCTTTTGACAAGTGAAAGATCACTAAAGCTAAAGTACATGTCCAACAGATTTTATGCCTCGGCTCTTTAATCATATATGTAAGACTGCTACACATATATCCTAGTCATCAGATGACATTATACACCATGTTGGTTTGCTCTTATTGCTATTTTTATGCCACATTTTGTAAGAACTTCACAGTACAAATGTCTTGATTTGTTTATAGGTGTACCATCTACTATGAATTGTGCTATTAATGGCCTAGAACACACTGGCGTTAATAAAAAAATCTTTTTTCAGCATAATAGTTTGTGATGACAGTGTGAACGAACTGTTGAACTAAAAAAAAGTGATTCTGACACCTTTCGGGTTACCCCTTCAGGGCATGTAAAATGTATAGCAGTCTCTGAGAGCTGCTGAGCATCCGTAGCTTGTACCGAACCTCCTGGAAAGCGAGATGGTGAGCAGCTCCCTGAAGGCTGATCAGAACCTTAAAAGCAAGAAGAGGCAATCGATTCCCCAGAGTGACTGTCATTTTCTTCTCTCACCCACAGCACTCCAGAAGTCTGCTTCATACTATCCTACTCACTCCTGAACTGTAAATAGTCAAATGAGTGTTTTCAATTACTCTTGACTACGGAATGAATATTAAAGGCCTTGAAGCCAGAATGTGCATTAATGCAAAACTGTCTCACGTGCGGTAACGTGGCATCCTCTCTGTGCCAACACACAAACGTTTTTCCCAGAAATTATGCAAAATGCTGATGCAAGTCCCAGGTGAAGGGGAAGGAGGGAGTGCAGAGGGCGAAAGGAAGAAAGAAGGCAACTACAGAAATATATAAAGAACCAATTTGTTTAAATTAATTTTTGGATTGAGCTATTAACTAATTTCAATAGACCTGATTAATTTCAGACTTCCAGGAGCTTGAAAAGATTTCCTGCACTTAATTTCTTCGTAGTCCATTCTACAGTTTTCCCCACAAAGACACTAGTGCAATATGCAGTAGTAGCAGTACTCGGGGTTTCTCATCAGACTTGCAGCTGGTCAGTACAATTTTTTCTGGTCACTAGATGGCAGAATGTGTGTTCACTTACAAGCACAATTTTTGATTGATTTGAGAAGCTGGGACGTTCTGTATCTTTTTTACTATAAAATTATCTCTCATATATATATATATATATGAAATCACTTCTTTCCATTCACAGGACTGAAGGTTTTTTGGTTTTGGGTTTGTTTTTTTCAAAACACTGAAACCAAATAAAACGTGAGCTGCAGTTGCTTTTCCCTTACAGTAAACCCTGTGACAAAAGAGAAGCAAATCCCAGGAGCACTCCCTTCCCTGTCTCCAGCCTTGCTTCTCTGTAACAGGGCACCCAGGCCCGACAAGGAAGCACTTGTTCTCAAATGCTGCATTGGCAGGGCACAGAGCTTCACAGCATCAGTGAATATCATCACTCTGCAGTACAGATTTAAGCTATGGCTTTATATGGGAGCGCCTTTAAAATGATATTTCCTCAGCAGGCAGGCAAGTTGCCAAAAGGGTAAGACAGCTATTAGCTGAATTATATTTCCATGAGAACGTCTACTTAGCAAATGTGGAAAATGTTCTTAAAACAGTCTTTCCCTGCTTCCTACGTAGTTCCTGGTCCCATAAAAAGTCCTCTTTTGGCTCTCCAAAATAGTATAGAAGAGCTTTGACCAGTTTAAAACTGAATGGAATAATTTCTTTCACTAGAGTGAATTAAGATTTGAACTGAGCTGTATTCATGAACACAGTGAGAAAGATATCCTATTACTCATTAAAACATGGAAAGGATTTTAATAGTAGTGGAAATAGGAGAGGCAATAGTATTTGTACTAACAAAGTCTTTTTTTTTATTATAATACACTCTTGCTTTTTATCAGGTAAAAGAAAAAGATAGGTCAACATTTGCAGGAAATTAGATACAAGATTTCCTTTCTCTTGCATGCAGAGATATACTAATACATATACGTATGCACTCTTTCATCTTTCAGAAAATTAGGGAACATAATTATGTATTCTAAACAGTCAACATATTGTATATACATAATTAGTTTGTGTTTGTCTCTAGGGAGATCCATTTCCTCCTAGGAAATAATGTCAGATTAATATTACTGCTGCTATTTTTAATAATATAACAAACAAAATATTACTCAATTAAAATATAAATTACAAGACAAATCCTGAGGAGCTACGTTTTCTCGTGCAAGGAAATCTGCTGTCTCTCTGTGCATCTCGGCAGTGACTCCCTTGGCCAGCCATTACCTCTGGTGGGATCTGAACCTGTTTATTCCTGGTTACAGATTTCGTCAGCGAATAATCACATAAAGATGTAATATGTATTCACTTTGCATGTGCACAGAATGTTGAAACTGTGCAAGCTCTATTACTTGCCTTTCTGGGCCCAGTTGCTCATCATCTTATACCTAGGCAGGAGAAACTGAGCATTTGAATCTATTGAAATGACTCATACCTATTCAAAATGAATGCAAAATGTCACCACAGCAGGTAGTGTGTTTTCACATGTGCTTTGCAGAATTATAACTAAGCAAAGAGGAAAAGGAGGGGAGAATGAAAGCCCAAACTGCAGATTTACCTGTTTATTTCTCTACTAAATCTAACATATTCTGTAATTATCATGACCGGTATGCAGAAGACGCTTCGTAGTTCACATTTTTCCCATTCAAATATTTCCCTAGCAATCCATCCAAAAATGATTGTATTCAAATAAAAATAATACAACAGATAAAGGAAATTTATATTATTGAGTTTAACATTAAAAAACCTCTATATTCAGCAGTACATTATTCTCTCATATTCCCTGTTCTCTCAAGAGATTCATGGACGTAATAACACATTAAAGAATGAAAACACAGGGGATTACCTTTATTTATTTTGGATTTTTTTCTTAATGAAAGACCTTTAATACATTCTTTTGTAGTATTCTCATCATTTTAATGTTTCGAATATGATAACTTATTCATGTGTAGCCTTTAAAAATTTAAATCATAGTAGCATAATAATAGTTTGGTATGTTCATTGCTGTTTTACATTTCATACTATTTTACTTCTGCATTAAGTGTTTTGCTTTTGTCATATATTCAATTAATTGAATTACTGATATGGTTAGCCAGTGCAGTAGTTATTTCAGAACAGCAGCATTTTTATATAAGCAATCTCTTTTTACTGAATACTGCAGCAAGTTACCTAGATATTACACACAGGCTAGTATGTGCCTCTTTACTGCTCTATACATTTACAACTCAAGAGAAGATGACTGAGGATAAACTGTAATTTTCTACGCTATTCTTGAATTCAATAACTTCATTCTCTTTCTTTTCTGTTCTAGAAACACTGAAAAGTAAGTAAAGGTAATTGTAGAAAGCAGGATTAACAAGGACATCTAGACTATTTCCTTGCCCTGCAACTATCTGCCGCAGACATTACTGCAGATGGTTGCCTAATCTTTTCTAAATGATCACAGCATTCATTAAAGTTTGAGATGAATTACCTATGAATTTATGACAGGGAAGTTTACAGTCTGTGAAGGATTCTGAAGCTGTATTAAAAAAGGAACAAGAATCAATGTTTTAAATAATAGGTACTGCAAACTCTACTCAATAAGCACAGTTAAACTGAGTGTGGGGTTTTTTTTAGAATGGTAAAGCTTGTAGGTGAAGCTAAATTATTGTGCATGCCTTTTTAAGAGCATTTTTTTCTTTGTTTAAGTCTCCTAAATTGTTTTTACAAAAGAGTAACAAAAATAGAGGAAGTGTCACTGGATGTGAATTTTGCACATCCAGTACAAAAGGAGGGGAGGGCAAGGGAGGGGAGGGGAGGGGAGGGGAGGGGAGGAGAGGAGAGGAGAGGAGAGGAGAGGAGAGGAGAGGAGAGGAGAGGAGAGGAGAGGAGAGGAGAGGAGAGGAGAGGAGAGGAGAGGAGAGGAGAGGAGAGGAGAGGAGAGGAGAGGAGAGGAGAGGAGAGGAGAGGAGAGGAGAGGAGAGGAGAGGAGAGAGAGAGAAGAGAAGAGAAGAGAAGAGAAGAGAAGAGAAGAGAAGAGAAGAGAAGAGAAGAGAAGAGAAGAGAAGAGAAGAGAAGAGAAGAGAAGAGAAGAGAAGAGAAGAGAAGAGAAGAGAAGAGAAGAGAAGAGAAGAGAAGAGAAGAGAAGAGAAGAGAAGAGAAGAGAAGAGAAGAGAAGAGAAGAGAAGAGAAGAGAAGAGAAGAGACCCTTGGCTGCTGTAAGTTGGCCTGGTTCCACTCAGAGAGGCCAAATTTTGTCAAGCTGAGGACGTGGTCTACAAAGTTTTTTCCAAAACCATAGATCTAACCTAAGCTATGAGGTTTAGGTAACCTGTGTGCAAGGATATGCAGGCTTTGCAAGCTATCACTGGCAGGTTAATGATCACACGTGTACAATTTCAAACATACTACTCCACCCAGTTCAACCTGGGAAATGCGTGTATGGCACAGCCCCCTGACAGGCAGAGTGTTGGAATGGACCTGCAACCACTTAAAAGGTCTCTTATGGTGACAAAAATTCTCTCTGAATTCTTATGGTGACACCTGATGCCTTATAAATATGACTCATAAATAACTCTTTTCTAGTCAACAGAATTACCTTAATGGGAAAACATGATAAATGAAAGGAAAATCAGTGATTCAAAATTTAAACCTCAGAGCAAATTTTCACAATAACGAAACCCTTCCTTCAGAAATACATGCACAGGATTTTTAGTAGAAAAGCGCATAAGAGATTTACCCAAAAACTATCAAAGAAAATCACTTGGACCTAGATTTTTCAGGATGTTTTGAAAATCCATTAGATGTTTTCCCTGCATTTAGTAAAAGCACATTTTTCTAGGTCTCTGAGATTCTCATTTCAGGGTCAGAATCAGAAATTCTTTTAATGGCTTTAAGGACACAGATGTCACTTTGCCTGGGAACACACAAGCAGCATTCTCCTTCACTCTTACTGCATAACCCCCACTCAGAAAAAATATCTGAGGTCATCTGCTAACACATCCTTCCTACCTCTGTGGCCCATTAGCGTCAGAGAGGACCACATGGTCAGCTTATTTGACAGGTGTTGCCTATGCAACGCCTCTGTAAAAGCAAATGAACTGCTCAACTGCAGATCTGAGCTAAGCAATGCATAGTTTGTCAACCACCTCTTACAGAAGTTCACCCTGAAGCCTGAACTAAAGAATAGCAGAAGCGCAAGATTTCTCTCCTACTTAACATCAAATACGTAATGCCAAACTAAAAAAAATTACAGCAGAAAAATGGAGCTAAGAGCAGAGGTATTTGACGGGCATAATCTATCTGATCATAACGTACTATTCTTAATACAGGAACGACAGCACTTTACTTGGTTGAGAACACAAATCCATTAGAAGTAGTGAGACTATGATAATGATGCTCTATAGGTCTACTAAATACACAGATTACTCTGAGGGCCATCGGTATACTCGGCTTTTTTTGCAATGTACATATTTTTTAAAACTTTAAAAAATGCTGTTCTGTAGCTGCGACAGAGATTTCTACTCAGTCAGGGCAAAATGCCTCCTGGTCCAGTTCTCTGATTAAATTAGAAAGCAATATAAAACACAATCTAGTCAACATGACATTGATACTCATATTACGGAGAACGATGGGAATAGCACTACTAAAGTGGTATCATCCTCAGAGGTGGAAGGGCATGCCTGTCTTTCATCAATAAGCATCAAAGTAACTGATTTTAGTATCCTCATTATTTCTACATCCCTACATGATGTCAGATACTTGAATAATTGCTTTTAAAATCCTCATGGATTTCCTGCAAATATTACTGCAACAATCTATACCTTTTGACCTCCAGAATTATTAATGGAAGTGTACTCTAAGGAGAATTGTGTCTGCTTTCCCTACAGATGTCAATAATAAGGATCATTAAAAAACATCTAATCCCTGATGGCTGCACAAGATACATCTCACGTAACTCATCTTGTTAGCGTAATATGCAACGTGGTTACCTGAAATCTGTCTTAGCTCATGATAGTCCATCATTTGAAGAAATGATACCAATAGTCAAAATATATGAATGTCTGGAGATTGCAAGCAGGGATTTTTTAGTGAAGATATTCAGTTCTGCACTTAGAACTATGGAGTTTGCGATACTCATTAAGCTGGGAACTCTTGACTGCAACTTATGTATACGCCTTCTCAGAATGAGCCACTGCTTATGGATATTGATAAACTAGTATACCTTTCATGAAGAAGTCTGCAACTAGTGGTGTTTTACTTACTGCAAACAGACTTTCTCTCAACAGGTGGAGACCTACAACTAGGATGTGCATCATGGCTCTCTAAGAGAGACTTAAGACTGGAATCTCATTATGCTACTCCTAGCTCTGAACATTTTTTGAATTCTCTGCAGAGCTACTTGCACATCTGCCCACAGATAACCTATAAATCTCTCCCATTGCTTCTACTCTGCTGTCTAGAATTGGCTGGAAAAGAATGGGTTCACTAGGGAGCTCAGTAAAATAACTACTAAAATATCTTTTATACAAAGATATTTTCAAACAAAAAATTGAATTTGCTTCAAATTACATTTTTGCCTCTTGTGTACTGGCTCTCTGAAAATATTCTAATTTTTTAGTTACCTAAAAGAACTGTTCTAGCAAATTCTGAATCAGTAAATTAAAATATGCTCACTAGAGACCTAATAGTACATATTCTGATTGTCCAATCAGGAATCAGAATCAGAAGTATAAAAGGAGTATTTCTAGTCACAGCTAGCAAACATGCATTGTAAGCTGAAAATAAAAAACAGTGAGTATTGAGGAACAGAGGAAGCATTTGCGGGCGGAAATAACGCATTTTTTTTTGTACATCTAAAGTACTGGCGGGAAATAGGCAGACTGTGGGCATGCAAGCTTTCAGCTCTGAAGTAGAAGTACCAAACTTCAAAGCTCCTAGGCATTTTATTACTGCCATTTACAAACCTTACCTTGCTTATGTACTTAGACTACCATGGCTCCAACACTAGTATGTCAAGGAACATATTAGACTTATTTCGCATTCAATTAAGTGGTTAACAGTTAACTTCAAAAAAGGAATAAGGCAGAAAAGATTATAAGTTCAGAAAATTCAGAAAAAAACCCTATGTTGACTACAAAAATTGTACAGTGTGTAATATTTGCTTCAATCTAGTCATCAAGAGTATGTTAAGTAGCATGAAGAGCCAATGCTGAAGCTAGATACTCATTCTGTACTGATCTTGTGGAAAAATTTTTATATTTTCCAGGATAGATTTAAGTTTGATCTTTTCTTTTTATTAAAAAAAAAAAAAAAGGTTACTTCAAAAAGCTTACTTCAACTAGGTATTAATTCACATCTCAGAGTAAATGAAGTACTTCGAAAAACTAAAAACTAAAACCTTGTGATTTTAGAAGCAACTTTCAGCAAATGAGAATACAATTCTGGTTTTTAAAAATCATTCTTTGCTTGATATATAAGCAGCAAACTCCACTAAAATCTGCTCAAGGAATCCTAGGTTTCAAAAGTAACGTTCCATTAGTTTTAATGAAGGTTTTGAAAGTGCTGTAGCAATGGGTCTGCAAAGCCTGACTGAACTGGAGTGCTCTGTGCCAGAACTGACTCTGGAGCCCTGAGGTAGTTTTATCTACAGTCAGAGCAGTTTATTTCCCAGGATAACTGCAGAATCCATTGATGTAAGACATGGTTATACAAACGTCCACATGCTAGCATATGTAAAACATCTCATAAGGATTGTCCGGGTGCACAAGAACTACCTCTGGGAAAAGGGTTTGGTGCCACATGACAGCACATGTATAGAGTTTAGGTCATAGAACAGATGTTCCCATTTCTTACTTCCATGTAATTTATATTTTTAAAAAATCATTACAAGTTCCCAAAAGACATACAGAAGCAATTTTTCTGTGTAGCAGATTCTGTCCAAAAATAAGTCATTAACGCTAATATACAACTCCTTATATTGGCAATCACAGTTAGAACTTAAATATAGTACGTGTGGCGCATTTCAATTATTCTTTTCCACTATCAAAAGAATAGACAAGTCTCATTCTGTCTCACGTTGTGGGTTTAATACTGGACATCAGAGTAGCATCACCTACAAATGACAATACTTTCAACTCCACTAGTGTAAATCAAATATCATGAAATAATGGAATTAAATGTGGGTATAACTGCTGTGTGAGCAGAATTGGCTCCAGATGAATTAATTCCTGTGGTTGTGAGCAGCACATAGGACTCACAGACCTAGAATAATAAGTAAGCATTTTCCAGCTCCTGTCTCTCTGTTCTGTTAGACTATGTGAATTCTTACACGTATCCATACAATTTAATCCTATAGATTGTAGGAAGAATTACAGCTAGCTAAACTGTGATTTCAATAACTCTTTGTTCATGATGAGGTCAGCTTGGATTTGCCTCTAAGTGGCGGTCTTTTAAAAAGTAATGACAGCAAATTATTCCCGATATTAAAAATGGGACTGTACAACAATCCAGGAGAAAAAGTGCCAGTTGTGAGACCATCTTCTGCTGTTGTTGTCGCCCTCTGCTGTTCTCTTATTACCCCAAGGCCTGACATTGTTATTGGCATGAAATGTTACAGCTGTATGCACTGGGTATGTACCAAAGTGAAGTTAGGAATGTCAGCCACTATACCTTTGTTATGTTCCTATGGCAGGACCTGGCAGTTTGTTAAAACAGCAAGAGTTTATTAAAAATAGTAAAACACTTGTGGAGAGAAAAATTATTATATGTGATCACTGGACTGCTGGTGCTCTTCTGGACAATGCCTGTAACAATCAAGAAGTACACAAATATTAGTCTGAAGAGAAGGTGCTATTTGAGGTATATAAATAAGATGTAAATTGTTAAAGAAGGTACTTCTTGTTAGTGCTAGAGATAACTCTTTATTTCTGTGGGGAAAGGCAAAACCCTTAGCTGATACTTACAGTAGAAGTAAATTTTGAGTCCCACACCAATTTCACTAACTAGCTGTAGATCCAGAATTGGGACTAGTAGTTGGAGAGGTGCAGTATTTCTGTAGCTGTTTAGTTCCCTAACTCTGGTAGTCAAAACACAGCTTAGGGATTCTAAATAAAAAGACTTAAAAACTGAGGATCTGATCAGAGCTTCTGACCAAGCTGTAAGCAGCCAGCATAAACATTACTACTTCAAGGTGGAAATTGTTGGGAGGTAGTTCCTTCTGGTTCCTCTCATGCCCTCCACAACGAGTAGATATTCTCATGCCTTGGAAAACTTACAAAATTACTTGTAGAACACAGAATTTAGACTAGCAGAATTTAGACTGCTGCAGGTTTCAAGGCATCAGGAAAAGCAGGAGTCTTACGATTCTTAAGTAAATAATATCTAAAGAATGTCAGCCAAGCAGAAAAAATGGAAAAAAAGAAAAAAAAAAAACAAAGGCACATTGTCTTCAGAAGGGAAGAGATAAGGAAAGAAATCACATACACATACATGTCTGATTAGGGTCAGTCTGGCTCTGCCCACAGCAGGAGGACTCCATAGGGTTAAGGAAGACAGAGGGTAACTTAATCATCACGGCTTCTGTTTTCATTGGCTGTATCTGAATTTAATTCAGAACATCCTCAGGGTATATAAGCTGAGGTATTGTTTTTTAACTAAAATTTTAGTATGTTATAAATATATATTTAATTTTATTAAATTTGTTTACTATATACTATTACCTCTAAGCTAAGTAACTTCTATTAGAAGAAAAATGTCACAAACAACTTCAGGTGATTATATTGGTTCACTGTAACAACATGCTGCAAATGCACAGGTAAACATTAAACCTAACTTAGGACTGACTATACTAATGTTGTACCAGTGTATTCCAGTGGGCAGCAGGTGTTATTTTTCATATAAAACACTAATTTCATAAAAAAGCTGGTTCAAGGCTAGACTCGCCAATGAATCTGAACTAAGCTGTTTCAGACAAGAGAGGAGAAAGGAGAAAGCAAGCAAAATAGCATTTTGTAAAAGCTGAAATAGCTTAATTTCTTTTTTTGCATTACAGCTACAGTTTGAATTTGAATTCTAATTAAAAAAAAACCACTCAAACAAAAGCCATTTCTGAGTTACACATTTAATTCAGTCCCAAATATTTTTTGTCTGTTTCATGAAGCAAAAAATCAGTAATTCCAGAAATTATATCAGTGAATGAATTTGGAAAAACAGAAATTAAAAAAACTTTATTGCACCTACGCAAGCACACTAGGATTTACATTAAAAGTAAATTATTGCTTCCTACATTAGGCTTCTTCATAATAAAAATAATAGCAATTTTACCTAGTGAAAAAGAAATAAAAGAATCATCATTATGTGGTACATAATCCAAGAATCATAATTACTTTGAGCATATACAGGGATAAAATGTTAAGCAAATAACCAGATGATAAGCAACTCCAAACCCTGTTCATCCCACCCCATAAGGCTGTTCAGAAAGGAACATTTGTAAATTTATACCAAATATGAAACAGTAGTTAGGAATCTTTGAAACTGATGTATCTGTTTATATATCTTATGCCATATACTTACGCACCGATGGAAAAATTGCTGATATTTTCTGCATGTACTGAGGATGAATAAACTGAGCCACTAGGAAAGTGAGTACCTAAAACCAGAAATCTTATTCTGCTTCAGACTTGGCATATTGCTTCATGGCTGTGAATTTTTATCATGTCCAATCTATTGATGCTGCTGCTTGTCAGCTGCAGTTTTCTTTAGGAAAAAGGAGTTACAGCTGACGGTAGGGTTTGTAGGAGTTCATAAATATTCTGCTACTGTTCAAAATTGCTGCAATGAACTAAAAGCAGGCATATTAGCTGCGGTTTTGAACCCACATGAAACCAGAGCTATTAGAATATAAAGCATGATCACTCAACATGTTAATTAAAGAACAAAACCTATCAAATTAAATATGGTTTATTTTTTCTGACCTGGTCCAGGGCAGAACAACAATCCAGCTCTCCAGTTTTTGGTCCTACCCAGGAGCTCTGCATCTTCATAACCCTTCTAATGGGATCTCTCTGAACACTTTTCGGAGTGATTTTAAAAAGGAAGGGGTGAATACTGCGTGTTTGGCTCCACTGTTCCTGCTTCCTTTGGCGATCTGAGCAGGGAGCCGACCCATGATCCTGCCAGGCCACGGGACTCACTGCAGTGCTTTGCATGGGGACACTGATGTCTGAGCGCCAGGCTGCCCACAGGCAGCTGGCTCTGCAGCCATTGACAGCCTGGTACGACATTTTCCTTGATCCTCAATACAATGTTCCCTAAGTATCTTCTGCTTGTACATCACTCTGAGGTCACTTTGATATAAACAGCCAGTGACAGATGAGGTCTGTGGGGTGCTTGTTAGAGAGCCAGTGGTAGATATTTTACTCAAAGCCTGATTAATCGTAGCACAGCAAGGTTCTGGAGATCTGTACGTCCCACTATAGAACCATAACAAGACCTTTTCTTCTTCCGCCACTGAGTCCGCAAACTGTTAAGAGGGGCTTGTGCTCCTGCTTACAGAGAGTTTGGTGAATCCAGTGGTCTTCACCTGGAGACAACAAGGCTGCCCAAGCTCTGGAGGAAAGCGCTGGCTCCCATATGAATAAGTACAATCTCATTTGGACCAAGTCAACAAAATTTAGGGAGACAGATCTGAAAGTGAAAATAAAAGCAACATGCTCACTTCTTTCGAGTGAGTCAGTTGGGCTTTCGAAGCTGCCTGAATGGCACCCGCACCAGCACAACAAACAAGCCCTCCTCCAGTGATGCTCACGTCTGCAGGAAGCTGCCACTGCTATGGCCCCGGGGTGTTAGGAAGGGCAGAACACAAAGCCGCTTCACGCTGTCTGTTATAAGACAACAAATACAAGGGAATATTGGTTTAGAAATATGGCACCTGGCATAGAAGATGGACCTTAGAAAAAAAAAGACAGAGATTCTTTCTAAAAGAGGTGTTTTGTTTTTTTTTTCTTAAGAACAAGAGGCGGCCTGTTTTCTCTACTTATGCATTTATTATTCTTTCTTTTAGAAGAAAATTGTCCCAGCAGTAGTGCTTGAGATTCATTAGTGTCATTTAGAAATCCTTCCTTTTGATAAATGCAATGCATATATTCATGTGACTGTTTCAATGGAAAATTGTTCCTCAGCCAACTCAGGCTACACAGATTACTAAATGGAAGACCCAATTTTGTATTTGAATTCCTCAACTTTACTTTCCCACCCATTGTTACCTGTTTTGTTCTTTGTGTTATTGCCTTCTGAAAGTATTTCATGTCAGGGGCTTTTCTCTGCTTCCTTTCCAGTTTTCAGGGGTTTTTTGATAAGTAAGAGGCTCTGAGCTGTACACAGTTTCCCTCAGTACTACATGTGGCCATAAAAATACCTCATGTCCTCCAGTTCAGACTTTCTGTCTGCCCCTTGACTTGCTGTTTGCACACCTAAAATCTGTGCCCCCCTTCACATACCAGCTTCACACTGTAGTCACATTAATTTCTCTAAATCTCTCTACTAATCTAACTAGTTAATCTATTAATCTCTCTAAATTCTCAGGCACATCTACAACCAGGGTGTGTAGGATTTTGCTCTTGATTATTTAAGTACAGTACAGCACACCAAGATACTGCAGTCATTCAGCAAGACTGCCCCATCCTTAGAATTACCATTCTGATCATTGTTTCGGTCACCTGTGGCTTTATATTCAGTCTTTATGAAATACTGAAAACACTCAGACTTGATACCAAACACTAGGGAAACCCACTGTTAACCATACTACTTTAAGCTCTGCTGGTGGGTCAAGCTGTGTTTCATTTAACTTTAATGTATCTATGCACTTTATCAACAACATGCAAAATAACTCAAGATGGATAACAGCAAAAGTTTCGCATCTTGTACTCTGTTTGTTGAATGGCATTAGTTGTATTCCTGTATAGAAAGTAGTCTAAGAAACTCCACAGTAAAATATTTATTTCTACATTTTTCTTGGGAAATACGTATAATAATTCAGAAATACAAATCTCCTTAACACGTACAGATAGACACTTCGGCTTACGAAAACTTGGTTGGTAAAGTATGAAAAATTTCAAGAAAAAAAAGAGTAATACAAAATTCCTTTCTTCATGAGATTTGTTCCAGATGTTTCCTCTAATATTAGCACCAAGGTTGTAGTATTTCATTATTTACATATTCTGCATTCTGCTTTGAAATATTCTTTTTTTTTAAAAAAAGGGGTTTTTTTTAAATTGAAAGTCTTTTAGACTGGGAGCAAGTGCACTTTCTAAAATATAAGTCACTATTAGAATAAAGTATTAGATGGAAATTATGTTTTATACTGAAATTGAATACTTGTGAAAAATACCAGAATGACTTTAGGTAGTGATGACAATGCAAAATCTGAACATTTAAGTTAGCACAGTGTATAGTATAGTACAGGAGACAGTATAAACTCTTGCATTACTGTCAGAAGACTGCCAAAAATGCAAGAAATGAACTAGTTCGAAGGCATAGGCTATCTGAAGAGACTATGAACTGTCACTGTACTAGAGCAGTAAATGGGGAAGAGCCTAATGTATATTTGCTAACTACTCAGGTTATGTAAGAAGAGGATGAGAGGAGATGTTCAGTATCGATCAGAGGGAAAAGGAAGGTATGAAAGTCCATTATTTTTACTGCATATGCACATATAATTAAAGTGTCCCATGCCAGAATCCATGAAATACAGTTGTCACCCAAGGTATTACTTACTCTAGAAATCTTATACTAACAATGGTGGCATTTTCAACATATTTTTTAATGATAAGTATTTCTTATCTCGAAAACCATAAATAAGAATTAGGATACATCCTCATTAGATGTTAAAATTCATTCCTGGTCTGTCAGTTCCATTTCCACAAAGGCTTTCTGTCATGTCCTTGTAAGGAAAACAGATGACAGTTTCTTGCCTACCTAACTTCATTAGGCTTCAGAAAAGTAAAGGAAAGCTTCACAATTGTGTTTAGTACACAACACATAGATCTCAGTCACAGGAAATTGTTCTTGTAAACTCTCAAAACCATATATACGTTTATTTTAAATAGCTCTAGGTTTCTACTCATATCAACACATCCTGTATCTACAGCACACATTTGGGGGATTCTTTCTTTTCTTCTTTTTTAAAAATTTTATTTTGTTTTGTTTTAATGTATACTAAACAGCTCTTCTTAGTTCATCTAGATAAGCCCTTCATGTGCTACAGACCTGATATACTGCAACTTTGATACAGTAATGTACACCAAGAACAGGCAGAAATAGAGAACTAGTCGGTAGAGAAAAGTTAGACAGAGCTGTAACTCCACTTTCAGCTGCTCAGTAACTAAAAAAATACACATACGGAACCATATACATTCACAGTCATCAGTAAACCTATGAGATAGAAGAATACCACAGATCAGAAGAATTTTATTTTTGGAGTACTTAGTGTCCTCCTGGTATGCAGAATTGTGTTCCAAAGAAGAAAGAAATATCTTCTCTACTCTTGTATTACTCCAGAATATGAACACTTAAACACACTATGTAAATAGAGCAAAAAAAGTAAGACAATAAAAATGGGGAACAGGAAGTTCTTATGAAGCAGACAAGGAACTCTAAAGGGTGGACAACTAGGATCATTTTAAAACACTAAAAGCAATGCAAATCAGTTTGTATTAAATTTACAATGATCTTTCCCCACATAGGCCATTTAAAGTGGATAAATGCAGCTGGTTGGAACATAAAGTTGACAGCTCCATAGCCCTTTAGCCTTTCTTTTCCATTACCCAGTCTCAACCTGCCTTAGTCGAGATCATTATACCGAGGTGACTAAAACAAAAAGGAGCAATCTCATAGGAGTAAAGCTGTCATTTTACAAAGATGATATCTTTCATGTGTTCTTTAGGTTTTCTCTTCATGACCTTCTATGTACATTTGCTTGCCTCTTGTCTCTTCTTCACACAAAACTACTGTGTGTTCATATTTGTGAAGTACATAAACAGTTTTTGTAACTTCAAATTACATGTATTTTATTCCTGTTTTATAAAAATAGAGCACATCTAGGAGAAATCTATCTATTTTGTCTTTTTCATTATGTTTCTTCCATGACTATAATTTATTGCTAGTATTACAGAGAACTATGTCTAACATGACATTAAGAAGTAAATTAAAAACCCTCTGTTCAAAGGTATATGCGAATCAAGGCTTTGATTTTAAGAACCTGAAATATCATTTCAATTAAAATGCTTATAATATTACAATATATTTTGAAGACAACTTTAGATCGGAAGTCTTGTTCTTTCAGGGGCATTTCCTGTAACACAAAGATATCACATTATAAATAAGCTCCACATGATGTTATGGATCATCAAGTACAGTAATTATATAAGACTATTCAAAATATACATGCCACAATGTGAGTCAGAGCTGACAGTCAGATTAATAAAAAATACAGCAGAGCAGCTGTGTAGGTGATCATTACAGAACCTGCACCTGCCTTCAAAAAATATTAGTGATTTTTTCTTTACATACTGGAAATGTCTCTCACACTACTGTATTTTCTAAGAAACCATGGTAGAAATATTCTGAAGACTTCTACAGCTGAACCGTGGTTTTATTTACATAGCTATTTCCCTCAAACCTGCCCTCGTAGGCAGATGTTTGCCTATAAACACATTCATTTTCAGGACAAATTCCTTAAACCTTTTGAATAATTCTATGCTTTGAACAAACAGATATTAGGCTACTTTCTATAAAAAGAATGAAATCCAAGATATAATAATAACCAAAATCACATTTTCTTAACCCATTCTGCATGGCCCTATATCATACTTGCCAATATAACTACATACATTATAGTGATGTCAGGCCTGATTGACAGTGTTATAAATATGTAAGTAATCAAGAGAAATGCAAATACTGCAGCTAAATTCTTTAGCAACATTTTCTGCTTCATAGGAGTTTCCAATTTTTACCCTATGTTACTTTGTCTTTAAAATTGCCATAGAAGACACTGCATATTCTACACGACAATGAAGCCATCAATGTCAATCTCATTCTCTGAACAGTTATCATCTAAATTAAAGGGAAAATATCTAATATGCATATTAATATACTTATGTGTACATTTTAGTGTGACCAAGTGGGTAAAAAGGTTGTATATTGCCATTCTAATATGTATGCAGCTCTGATCCTCCTTGTCTCACTACTCCCTCTCATAACTCCATTTGACTTATCATCTCAGCTTTCTGTCTAAATGTATAATTAAGCGTTCTCTTGTAGTAATAATATATGCTGATATTGAGTATGAAATTAGAGAGAATGTGAAGTACTATATTTAATGGCATAAAATCTTGGCTCTTAAACCTGTATTAATTATTCATTTGTGTGTAGCAGGTTCCTCAATGCGTGTTAGACTTAGTTAAGCATGTATCTGGGATATCATATATCAAACACTGGTGGAAAAAATGTAATTCAGAAGAGATAACTTTTCAGCTTCATTTAGACTGCTTTTGCAGTTGCAAATGCAAATGAAAGGGACAAGTACACCGTGTCTCTGGACGCCTAAAGCCACTGGCCGCTAAACAGCCTAGATGCTAGGCTTGGTTTAGCTCATGAATAACTACCAAAGCACTACACTTAAATCAGTGGACTAAATTTTTCATTCAGAATTAAAGTAGCCTTAATTTTAGCTTACTTGGTAAATTAAGCTAAAAAGACTTAAAGCCACTCTAACTCTGAATGAGACTTTAGGGTCACACCTTGAGCTGATTCTGAATTTTCTACGGTATTCCCACAAAGACAAGCCTGGAATCTATTTCCCCATCTAACTGCACGCAGTTCTTCTTTCTTACAACTAGACATTTGGGGTTTATTCTTCTAATGTTCTCCCTCTCTCTTAGATGTATAAGTATCGGAGATACAAATGACAGACTTTAAATTTCTGTAATCTGCAAAGCAGTAACAGGCACAGACATCCAACAACTAGCGGGCAACCTGGCTATGTTTACTTTTCTTTTTACCCATGCAACCTCTGTTTTTGCTGTGATGAAACTTCTGCAGGATGTTGATGTGATTCTCAAGAGAACACTAAGCTGAATGGTCATTTTTAAAATTCCCTTTTTTCAGTAGCAGGTTCCCACGTAGAATGGGGAATAGGAGTTAGGAGAAAGGAAGAAGATTAAACCTTGAGTGTATCAACCATGTCATCTTGTCATGGTCACAAAATTCCTCTTCTGAGATCCAAAGAAAGGAGCTCATCAGTGAGAGCCTTTCAACATGACCTGACACAACACAGCTACAAAAACAAGAAAGTACTAGTAAGGCAAAGATTATGAAGAAAGAAAGTCTGTTTTCAGCCTTTCTCTTTTGAGTCGAAGTATATCAATAGAACAGATTGAACCAACCCTACCTCAAATTATCAGGTTGGCTTTCTTTTTTTTGGATCCTAACAGATTGACCTGGCTCTTCTATGCAGAACAGGTACATAGCTCTCCTCAGAAAGGTTCCAGTGTTTGGCCAGTGGTGTTCTATACATTGTGAAGCAGTTTCTCAAAATCTTGTTGGAATTTTTTTATTGTATACTTCAGTCAGTAGATTCTAGTATAGATGCACGTAGCTTCTTAAATTAGTACAGCCTTATATATTAACATCAATTATGAGGTGGAGTCCCTGGATCTCCCACAAAATAAATAAAAAAAAATAAACCTACCCTGATCATTAAGAGCCTTCTATAATAAAAGCTTCTATTACTATTTTTGCACACATTCAAACTATAGTCAGGTTTACGACTTTCAGTATTTGAAAGATTATTTGCAAATGTGATTAGTTTGAATACTGCATGGTTGCATTATGATAATGTGGTCCTTGAATGAACATGACCTACAAAAATTAAATGGGTTTGTTTAGTCTAGCTTGATTACCCTCAAAAGCATATGAACTTAGTACAAAAGAGGACAGTGGTCAGTTGACTCCATGTTTACCAAGCACTGAACAAGAAGCAATTTAATTGATTTAAGCCTAGAATAAGTCAGACTTAGGTAGATATTAGGAAGCAGTGTAAATACTGGAACAGGAGTTCTTTTTCCAGTAGTGTATGGATACAAAATTTCTCTACGATATTTATTACACAGTATAACTGTGGAATGAAATGTAGCAGTACTGATGTTCACCCATCCCACCATACCTGTCCACCACACACAGACACCACAATCTCCATAAACCCTAGGATGTATCTATCCTGATTACCTATTGCCATGAAATACAATACATATGAAAAATAATAAATAGATCTTGTAGAGATACGGAATACACAATCCAACATCAGATATACATTGTTCCATTAATTTTCAATGAACTAAAGCAGAGAAAAGTTACATGTAGGTTTTAAAACACTCCTTTTGGTCACATCATATTCCGGTGATCAGGATTCAGGCATCCTAAGGTGACTGAAAGATAACTGAAGAGAGGGCTAAACTCAAGTCCCTTTATTTCTCATTTCTTTCCCAGATAAAAGTTGATTTTAGAAAAAAAAAAGTTAAAAATAAAGAAGGAAAAAACAGAAAATGCAGGAATTGAATAAAGGGTTTTGCATTCAGTAAACAGGAACAAAATTTCCATTTTGATTCAAAGCATTTTCAAAACCTATGTCCACACATACATGGGTAGAAATACACATCTTTCCATTCAAAAAAGCATAAACGAGAGCAGAAGTGTGAAGAAGGAAGTGGCCATGTATACCTATATTTTTTACATTTTGAATGCTTCTGAATAAACTCTGCTGTGAATTGCACATGGAGCAGAGTACCTACATGCCTGGTCCTATCTATTTGTAATTCCTGTCCACGAATTGCATTCTAGATGGTGGCAAGCCCACAACTACAACTCTTCTCAAATGCTGCCACCTAAAGGCTAAAATGAAGAACAACTGTAGAGATGTGTTAATACAACCAAAACCAGCAAAAATGAGCAAATGGGAAATGGTTCAGAGCTGTGCAACAGCAGGGAGTAAAATACAACATTGCAGAGTTGTTACTTGGATGTCACGTACCAAATGCATTCGTATTTAACCCCATATGGATAATTGTCCAAAAAATACTTTGGGGATACAGTTTGTCAAAGGACAGGTCAACGTTCAGGTTTGCATCTTTGTCATTTTACCGAAACATCATTACATTTATAAATCAATTAAACAAAAATAAACAGTAAAACCAAAATTATTTATCTAAGCTGAATGACCCAGAATTATGACACCACTGAAAATCTCCAAACTTGCTTTCTGGTTAAAAATATATTTCCTCTATTCTGAACGTGTAATTCATGCCAATTTCTTAAAAAAAGAATGCACAATATATTTGAACATTTGTAATTCTGATTATCTCTTCAACATGCAGGAAAACATCATAAGGAGGGATAAATGAGGAATTGGCTCTAACTGTTTTCAAGTTAAAGATTTAGTAATTAAAAAAACCAAATCACCCAAAAGCTCGAAAATCCTGCCTAACAGATTTTTTGTTAGTGCTAGACAGATTTTCCATACAAAGTAGGTCTTAGGAGAGAGGCTTTAAAACAGTCGCTAAAAACAAGTGGATTTTTTGATTACGCTGATATAAGGTGGTATATGTGATAGGAAAGGTATTCTATGTCACAGGAAACATAGCTAAAGTTAACTTACTCTTAAAGTAATTCACATGTGCCATCTTTGCAATGCTTTAAACTATCTTAAAATCAAATAATAGAATGCTATAATCAAGAGATGTCGTATTTTGCAGATTTTAACTACTTAGATGTTAAGTATATAACCACCAGACTTTGTATGAAAGGAAGAAAACTAGACACTATGATTGGAAGAAATGAATGGATGAGAAGTCTGAAAGTCTAGAATTCATGTATGACTCTAGCCCTCGTGGTCTGAGAAAAAAAGCAAAGCAAGTTTTGCAGATAGAGGCAATACTTCATATTACACGAACTAATGTAGTTAGAAAAAATAAATACAATTCTGGGCTTTTGCACTGAAAAAAAACTTTTTCCTCTCACTTTCATAAGTTGATTTAATACCTTCCCCTACAAAATTTTGATGGACTTAGTACAAGAAACAATAGATTTTAGAGCAGTATATTTGACACTCACAGTAGTAGCTTCACCGTCCCTGACTTGCATCCCTACTTGTCAGTGTCCCTCCTTTTCACAGTGGGACACCTGACTTTGAGCAATGCAAAATGAAATCAGAGGAAAACAAAATAATTTGGGTTTTTTTGTTTTGTTTTGTTTTGTTTTAAATAGCAACCAACAGTTACCCAGTTGCACCAGTACTGAAGAGTTTGCCAAATATGTATAATTTTGCCACTTTAATTGGTAGTTTTCTCATGTGTAAAATTTGAGTTTAGGAATTAAGAGTACCCAGATTTATTTACTCGCGAGCTAAAATGAAATTTCAATTTCAGTTTGTATGAAGAAAGGCTGATGTAAAATTTAATTGGCTATGCTTCTTTATTTCCTTTTTTGGCCTTGATTTTAGCAAGTTATTTCCAGTAAATACTTTAAAATGAAAACAACAGGCAATGCCATTAAAAAAAAGTCAGGCAATCAATGGAAAAGAGTTTCATGAAAAGTTATGAAAAACCTTGTTCATTAATAGCAAACGTTAATATTTTAGCGTATCTAAGGAATGTCTGCATTAAATCATTGCAGTGACGACAACCTCTACAGGACTGCCACTCTGTATATGAACACCCTGCTGTCCTTCCTTTGCAAAGGAACACGTGTTTTATTTTTTTTCAGTTTCAGTTTTCTCTCCTAGGGCATTATCCAAGCTAATACTCCCCACTCCCACCAAAAGAAAACAGGAGGTTTAGATGCTGTCCTTTCAAGCACTTGGTGGGGCTGGCCCACAAGGCCATTTACATGACTGAAAATAAAGCAGGTATGGCAGGATACCCAAGGTGTACTCCAGTCCCTGACAGCTGCTGCCTGGAAAGTCTCTGTACTTCCTTCCGGCCCGTGTGTCTGCTTCCCTCCCCTGTGGGGCTGGGTTGTAGACAGAGGACAAATCTGGACACAGGAAATAGTCTGCTCCCAGGTTCTAATAATTTGGAGAGAATTGAGCAGTATTTAAATAAGGACTCATTACTTTGGTAACTTGGGAAAACAACCAGATTGTTAAAAATATTATTCAGAGAAAATAACGTTGCATGCTGTTTCCTAGAACATGGGATTTTTTTGGCAATTGTTCCGGATAAGAAAAAAAGTTTTGGCTATATGTAACACTCATTATTTTTGTTGATGGCATTATTTTCCATTGTTTTCATTTGGCCAGAAGTTCTTTCAAGATTCTTAGTAACAATCACTTCATAATGATGTGCAGCACAGGACATTTCTACAGTCTGTAACTGCGTGCACCACATAGATTCTCAATCTCACAGCAATCCAGCTCAGTAAACTTGCACAATGTAGCACAGCTGCATACAGATACACTAGTGTGGGTCTAGCAGCAATTAAATAAATTTTGCCTCTGCATGGCTAAGTCGTTTGGGTGCTTCATGAATCCTACCCAACTGATTCTGATACTGAGGGCGTTCAGGAAGAATTATTTGGACACTTCCCCATACAACATAGCAACTAGCATAGATCACAGAACACAGATTTCAGAGTGTGTGAAACTGTATGTATACGTATTTAATAGAATAAGAAAGCTTAATCTCGTCTTCGGAGAACGTACAATTGAAGTATTTCTGATTTGATTCATTCTCGTGATAATGGCTGTGAGACTTCAGGTGTTTCAAGTTCCTAAAGCTACCAGAGGACTACAGAAAACAAAGCGAAACTGAAAAGTGTTCTCTACTATGCTGCAGTCGGAGATCTTAATCCATAAGCTTTTTTCTGTAAAACCCTGATTGTTTAGATAATGTACTGTAAAAGACTGATAAGCATTCTTGTAGCCTTACTCTGCAACCCTCCTTCTGTCTTAGAAGGAATGTCCTTTAGGGCTTTAACACTAGACCTGAGCTTCTGTCTGGTTCCCGTAGATGTAGTTCATATACCTTTCTCAAGTATCCTACAATACCCTTCTAATTATGCTTTGTGGGAAACACGGTTATATCATAATTTATTTTTTTTCTGCTAGTTAGCGGTTTCCATCACCAAGAAGTAGCAAAAGAAAGCGTAGTTAATTGCATAAGAGGCCAATTCAGGACAAATGTAATGTCTTCCCATCACATCCCATCACACAAGGTTGCCATTTCTCCACTTTTTAAATGTCTATCCCTTGCTGCTAAAACACAAAATTGAAGACTGCCTGTGGCATTTACTGTACCTTCATCTGCTGGATTAAATGTTGTCTCAGCTGCTCTACTGCGTCCCTCAGGGACCAAAACCGTTGCCATTCAGAATACTCTCAGCAGCAGAGGCAGCAGAACGCCAATGTCTCATCCAAATGAACAGCATAAAGGTGATAGCTCGCTACAATACTAGCCTATTCACCTTTTTACTCATTCTTTTTTATGTTTTCTTCCTAGTTTATACTCTTCTTGCTATCAAGCAGGGACCTGAAGGATTAATCACTCTCTTGCAATTCCTGACCACATTTTATTAGAAGTGAACCAGAACACAGAACCGCTCCTGGGTAAAGCTGTGTGAAAGATGGAAATTTTATTTCACATAGGATTATCAGACCTACAGCCTGGGAAGACAGGGCAATGGCTCAATGATCCAGGAAATGTTTCCAGTTCCTTCTGGTTTCTTTTCATCTTGCACTACTACTCTGGAGATTTCAAAGTCTGGCTTCAATCGAAGTCAGAGTGGAAAGCAACAAATTTCCAAGTTCTCCACTGAGGGAAAAAAAAAAAAATCCTTTAAAGTGTTTTAGTTAAAACTAATTCTTGTGCAATTTGATGAAAGAATCATTTGGGGAATTGGCTTTGGACACCTTTCAGCTGCCTCCCTGATTTCATCCCCAAGTAATTCTGAGAAAACTGACTGGATCTCATCCCAGTCGAGACAGAGAAGCTTAATCCAGTAGTATACACTTGTGCTCAAATTTCCACAGGAGTTTTGCAAAGATATGTGTGGAGATAAGCTGTAGCACTTTTTTTTTTTTTTTGTTTAGGAACCAAATGAAACTCTGCAACCAAATGCTCCAAACTGCAGTGATGTTGGGAACAATACTGAAACTCTGTGGCTTGAAATCCTCTCAAGTTATAGTATTGTGAGAAATCAAACTGCAAAAAGCTACTGACAACATCACCTTATTTCCCTTGACAGTTTTTCAAGAGTAAAATTTTTATGGAATCATGTAAACAAGGGAAAACTACTTGTAAAACTGTAAAACCAGATTTTTCTCTCTAAGATGTCTCTTTTTTATTTACCACTCTCAAAGCAATGTATATATTTACCTCAGTATTTCACTCCTCACCATTAGATGTATCAAAAAGAATGCCAGAGTTGGTACCTCATAGCAAGACCTTGGACACCTTCCAAAAAAACCAGTATCTTTAAAAGACTCTCTGTAAGTGTATATGTAAGTATATGTCTTTTAACCATGAAAGCAGCTGTTCTCATTTTTGGAAGATACCTTTCATTATTTGATGTCAGATGGAAACCAAGTACTAACTACTGAGAAATGAGGGAGTGGAGCGATGTTCTCTCTCATTCATACTCCTAGAAACTCAGTCATATCATACAGTGTGAACTTACAGTCCCTGGCAAGTAAGTTGAGAATGAGAGAGAGGGGAATGCCAACACAAGCACCATTTTATAAAGTTAAAGATGTCTCTGCTTATTATATCTGCAATAGGTATTACCCAAATACTTTGTTCAGGTAATTCAAAAGAAAATACAAAGCAACTAGAAAATTCTGCATATAATTTCAGCTTCACTTGCAACAGCTGAATTTCATTAAACTTCAGTTAACTTTTAAAAATTATCATCTGTCTTTTATCTTACTAACTTCAGCCATAACCTAAAGCAAGAACGAAACCCATGAGGGAAGCTATTCTGATCGAGAAGAACATGAGAAACTTTACAAAGAAATCTGTTCTCATTACACTTTGATACTGTTTCAGAACCAAAAACCTTGACATGAGCTTGGTAAAACCCTGACAATTTTGTAACTCATGCAAATAATGGATGTGGGCCTTCAGCAACCAAAGCCACCAAAGCCCATTGACTAGCTTTTGCCTCTCCCCATACGATTACCTCCTGGTTCACATGATGAGAATCAATCTGTACTTTCTCAGGGGAGTGCAGACCCTAGCACTTTTTGATGGAAAGGTTTCAAGCAGATATGTATTTACATTTTAGGCTTGGAGAATAAATTCTTACTTCTCCTTTTCAGCTAAGGGATCCATGTTGAGGTGTCAGAAGTGTCTGTCCTAGCTTTTTTTCACATGGCCCCAGGAATATGTAGACAAGCACTGGTCATCCTCTGTGTGTTCAACTATACTTCAGGCACTGCTGATGGTCAGTCAACAGATCCACCTTTTTGAAGGAACAGCATATGGATACACCTGACACCTCCCTAAAGAAATGGAGCTAAATGAAACTCTGACCAGCTTCACAGCATAGATTTGTGCTTGGTTTCTTTGGATTTTGTGTTTGGGTGTTGGTTTTTTTTCCCCCAAAGCTGATGCAGTTGAAAGCAGAAGTGCACAGGGCACATCCCTGCAAACAGTCATTCACATTTTTGGACAGGAGTCCTATTATGAACTCCTACAGTCAGTGCACATATGTGATGTCTGCTGTCTACCCTCATGCTCATCTCAACTTCAAAGCATAGTGCTTGTTTACAAGTTCATCAAACCCTTCCCCGGGGATACAGGTGTCAAGCAATGAAAGGTGACTGCTTAGATGCCAGTGAATGATCTGCTTAGAAGCGAAACATTTCCGAAGTGGTGAACGAGAACTGAAGATGTTCTCCTCTCTGCGGTGCTAGTTTAAGTCAGTAACTATGACGGTTCCCCAAAATATACAACCAGTTTCTAAATTTATTATTATTTTCCATATAGATTATACTCAAACACTGTTCAGACATCATTTCCCAAGAGCTTTTGTTGCTTTTTTACATTTTCTCATCAATTTTTAAGTACTTTGTGTGAAGTCTACTTGCTGATTTTCCTCTGCTTCTGAACACCTAATTTTGCTCTGTCTTACAAGGTTCTGTTGAATTTCTTAGACTACCATCACAAAAAAACTCCACCTTTGCCCGTCTCACCTCTCTATTTCTTCTGTAACTTTTTCTCTCCATTCCCAATATGCTATGTTTCTCAGCTTCCCTCTGACATTTCACACTTTATTCATTTCTTACTCTCCTCTCCCCTCCTCATTTAATATTTCCTTCTGAAGCCAGTCACCCTCCCTTCTCGTCCATTTTTTTTTTCCTCCTGCCAGCTGAAATGTGGCTGTTTGTCACTTGCTCTATTATGGAACTGTTCCCAAAGTATTTCATGAAAACAACATCAGAGTCAGTATTCATCCAGCAGTTTTCATCTTATTTTTCAGATTCCGGATGAGTGGGAAGAGTAACAGCAGCAGGAAAGAGTCTGATTTTAATCAAAAACAACTGTTAACCATAAAATATCTCACCCTCTGAAAAAAGTCCTTTTAAGGGCCTTGTGAAAACCTTTAACCATCATCACTACATGCTCCCTATCATTGATAATCTCACCTGTTGACAGTTCTCTGCCAAAAAATGATAACATAAGAAAGTGAGATCTGAAATTCACAGGCAATTGAGAATGCTAGTGTAACAGGCTGATTTACAGCAGGTGCCTTCGTGACTCATGATGGCCACCTGACTGTGCCAAAAATGTATTGAGCATGATCTTGAGCATCCCTCCTGCTGACAACAATACCAGCTGCCAAAATGCACCACAAAGGGGTAAATCTAGCAGACTTCACGAAAAAGTTTAGTAACTTAGGAGAAGGCGGCCACTTAAAACTACAGTAGAATATCTGATTTCTAATGGATCAGAATTTTTAATACTTCTTAGGTAGGGCGAAGTCATCTGTATCCTGCAACAGCACCTCTCCCCCCTTTCCACAGGGTTTCAGGAAACAAATAGCAGATGGAGCCACACAAAATGAACTTAGCAGTTCAAATGCCAAAAGTGTACCAGTTTTACGGATGGATAGAAGGCTAAAAAGCAGAACCAGCCTGGATGTGGTAACAGCACAGCTGGTTTTAAAAGCGAAAATCCTTCTATGGCTGTCTTTAAGAATTGCACATTCCCTTATAGAACGGGTATTTTGTCTTTTTAAGTATTATCAGCTATGAAGTTGTTGTCAAAGTTATCTTCAAGAGCCTTTTTTATGTGTGAATGTCAGTGTTGTCTCACAAAGAACACGAGTCAGGCTGACTTTAATAGCATAGACTTACAGGTTTGGAAATGTGACCTTGTACGCCACACTAGTTAGGCTGAGGATTTCTAGACTGCTTCTGCATCATGTCTTGAGTGTGTTTTGGATCAAAACCAAGTGTGCTCCCTTGGAATGTTTGTATTATTTATAGTTCTTCTATTATAATTCTTATTGTTCAAATTGCAACACATCCATAACTCTAAATTTGGGATTTTACATTACTGCTGCAAAACGTGTAAAGCTTCTTTCCACTTACAGGTGTTGAAGTAACAGTAACTTGAATTAACAAGAACTAACTGCTCTACTTCAGGGTTGTCTTGCCTGCAACAAGCCACAGTAATTGCTAGAACATAGCAATGTTGCCCTCCTTGGTTTTCACTGTAGTCAGGTTTGGTATCATATTACTGGATATTTCATCAAAATCTGTATCAGGTCTGCATGTACACAGGACTAACGATAAAAAGATTTAGAGTGTGAAACTGAGAATATCTATTTGTCCTTAGCAGCTTTTGGCACTAACAATTACCAAATGTGGGTCTGTGTTACAGTTCAATACCTAAGCTTGCTTTTCAAATAAAACTCATAATGAAATAATATTTATGTGAAAGGACAGTATAAAAATGCCTTCAGAAAAGACTAGGAGAAAAAAGGAGGAGCTATTGCTTTAAAAATGAAAAGAGCTTTCCCCCTCATTTGCAGTATTTATAAATTTTGTTGTCAAATTGGTTTTGCTATGCAAATGTTGTTTACTCTTTGTCACTGTCACCTTTCAGTTCCTATCACCATAAGTTTAGCACTTAAGATCAAGCCCTGAAGTTTCTGAACAAATGATAAAAATGTTTTTCACCCTAGAAAATCCTAGGCTCCCCACTACTAATTAGTGCTGCTAATATATTTGTGGCTTTTTTTCTTTTCCAAACGGCACATGAAAAACATTCAGAAGTGCCTCCTACATTTCACCAATAAAAATTATCATGTGTATTATCTTTTTAGATCTTTGATCAAAAGCACCATTATACAAACAGCAGCCCATCAAATAAACTTAATTTAGCAACTGTCTGTAGCAGACACTGTATCAACATGTAAATACAGTCAGTCTTCACAAGAAAAAAAACAAACCTCTGAGCCAGGTTTTATATTCCCCTTTTCCGTTCTGATATAAACATGCTAAAAATGGGAACCAGATAACTTATTTCACTGCCAAAGAGAATCTTGGACTAATAGAATTGCAAACTTCCCCAAACCACTCTTTTCCTAATATGCTTCTGCTCCAGCACACTCATTTATCCACACCAGATTCCACAGGCAGGTAGGTATACATCTTGTGGCTTCAAATTGTTTCTATTTCACAGTCAGAAAACAGACTGCATGCCACCCTGAAAACGTATATGAGTTTAGTCATAACGGGGGTATAAAAAGCATAAAGATGTTCTCGTTTCTTCTGAGACTCAGTAAAGTTAGCGGGTTTTGCCTGTAATTTGGGAGTAACCCGTTGAAGCTAGTGGATCCACACAGGACTGATCTTTTAGTGGCTTGTTACTTTCTGAACTATTTTTACCTGGACAAAGTGAGTGTAGAAAAATATGCAAACACGAACTCGCTGTTCATTGGCAACTCATATTCTCTTGCCAGGTTTAGGAGAAAGAGATACAAGGAGCAGAGCAGTGGAGAAACTGACCCAGTACATTTTGATTTTTCTGTTTTCTCCTGAAACATATAGCAGCAAAAACCTGATTAGGAAGAAAAAAAATCATTCTGCCTAGTAGGAGCTAGCAAGGAACATATGGCATGACATGGATTGTACACATTGAGACATCAGTCAACATGGCAAGAAGCTGAAGCAACATCCACAAATTACAACCTTAATTGCTAAAAATAATTAAACAGATTGGCAGACATTTTAAAAATCACACATGGGCATCCAGTAGCCATGGAAAGTGAGTAGGACTTAGTGATGTAAATAGAGATGCCATTTATCATTTTAAATGTCTTCCCTATTATTTAAAGTATCTTTATTTGAGAGTTTTAAAATCATCCAAACTATGTTATCCCCAAGTTTGACTGGGATAACCTTCTCTCATGCATAGAATATGTTTAACTCATTCCCCTCTCTCATTGTACCTCTACATACTGTACTTGAATTTTAAATCAGTTGGATATTTATGTTATTCCAAGGTTTCCAAAAGTATCATGAACTATAGATGTCTGTAAATATGAAAAGTATCATAATTTCTAGAAGAAAAAAAACTTTTTTTTTTAAAGGGCAAAATCAAAAGTTACTTTATTTCTCAGGAAATTCAAACCCCAAACGGACCTTCTAAACTGTTCCTCTTCCCCCCCCCGAACTATAGCCGCTGAAAGCTGATTTTTAAGGAAAAGAGATAAAGTTCTGATTAAAACTTCTCCTCGTATCTTTCATCAGAAACGTGAACACATTTAAGGAAGAAGGAATCCTGTGCAGATTTTTTTGTTTTGTTTAATAACTGACTCATTATCAGTCATAGATTGAAGCCATTATGGACACTATTGTGTATGCTTTGATTAAAACACAGCACACTGTTATACATATGCTGAGCCGTCAACAGAAAAACCCTTGTCATTTACTGAAAACATAAACACCTGAGTTTCAGCTTTCCAATAAATCTTACAGTTGCTGAATTAGAGGTGGACATCATTGTAAGTGGAAAAAACAGAGCTGCATGAGAACTGCAAAACAGAACGTCTGCCAGTTTCTGTGCAAAGAAACCCCAGCAGATTAGACTTGTTCATGTTCATGACTTCTTTTCCCTCCAACTCTTCATGAATATTCAGTAAACAACTTTTCTTCAAACGAATATTCACGGTTACCAAAATCTCTGTAAACCAGCCTCCGTAGGAATATTTGCATTCATATACCAGCATATTAAAAAGATCTTTTAATATTTGTACAACAAATTCACTAACTGATGAAGACCATTCAGTTCGACTAGAAACGGGAAGAAGGATCCCTCTTCTGCTGGGAAAGCGCGGGCCATCCACCCACCCAGAGAGAGCAACCACCCCACGGCTCAGGAACACGCCACACAACCCAAACAACCAGCCGCGGGCACACGACCCGACACAGCTGGAACTCAACCTCATCCGCCGAGTAATTCTGAGCAACCGGAACGAGAACACCCCCGGCAGAGTCCTCGCCCCACCGAAAAGAGCCTCGGCCCCTCAAAAGGCAGGCGGGCCCGCCGCCCAGGGAGCGAGGGAGGGGCGGGGCGTGCCGCGCCGCCGCTAGTGGGAGCCGTTAGACCGCGCGCGGGCGCCGCGCCTCAGGCCGCGGGGGGGAGTGGGGGGGGAGGGACAGGCGGCGTCCCGCCTTCTGACCGCTGCCGGAGCGGCCGTGGCCGCGGCCGTTGGCGGGCGGGATGGCGGGTGCTGTGTAGTAATTAGAGGGTTGCGGCCCGAGGAGACCCGCCGCCGGGTTTGGGTTTGTGTTTTTTCTTCCGATGGGCGCTAAGCCAGCGCGCTCTGGCGCTTTCTGGATGTTTCTCTCCCCAGCCTGGCTCCCCCAGCGAGGTTTCGAAGCGCCTCAGCGCTCCGGTGCCGCAGCTCCAGTCCCAGTGACAGCGGCCCCGGCAACCATCCGCGCCGTGTCCTTACCGCAGGCTTTGGCCCGCGGTTAATTTAAGACTTCGTTAACTTTCAAAACGTTAATAGCATGGGAGCAGGTGTTTACAAAGGGTACTGGAAGGATATTCAGAATTACATGTAGTCCGTAGCACATGCAGAAGGTTTTCTTAATTCACACCGTACCTTGCCCCCAAAACGCTTGCAAGATTTCATGTAGGAGTTGTGGAAAAAAATGCAGCTTAAAAGCCTGTACGACCACAGCTGTAGCTGCATGAGCACAACTGCTCGATAGAAATCTTAATACAATCCCTGTGATAAAATCTGCAAGCACAAGAACACAAGCTGGCTTTCAGGTGCGTGGTTCTAACCATGTATTTTAGAAATCTAATCTACTAACTGCAGCGCTTTATTTTAGCACGTTCATGAGAAATATTACTTTAAACTCATATGCAATTATTTGCCTCATTAATATGGTTGCCAGGCATAAAATTTTGTTGCAAAGCAATCATGAATGATACTTATTTCCAATATTCACATGCGCATGGCTAGTATACAATAGTAGAGCTCTATTGTTGTTGGTTTTTTTTCTTTAATTTGAGATTTTCTTAAATGTGAAAGAATGATCAGAGCTGGGGATAAATTAAGCAATAATGGAGCCAGGGAGACAACAGATGACAAAAAATCAGTACGAAGGATGTGTTGAAATGGAGCTGGGGAGATTAGAAAAGAAAGCATGTCACAGTCTCCCATCTTTTTTCTAGGAGAGACAATTAGGCACTTCTGGTGAGAGTACTTTCACTGTACAAGCAAGAAATAACACTTAAGAAAGAGCCAGAACGGAATTAGGATTCAAGAACTAGATACTCCTGTTACCTTGTAGCCCTGAAACACAGTATTGCTATCACTAGTATGAGACCATAAGCCTTGTACTGAGCTTGGAAGGCCTCTGGCTTGCTCTGTCTGAACTCTTCCCGACTTGCCTGCAGCAGGTTTTTTCCTACAGTGATTTTTCTAGCAGACCAGGAGGCTACGGCTAATTTTTTTTTTTTTTTTACTCTTTACCTTTCTGTGGCACAGACATTGTTTCATACAGAAAACAGGCACAAGCAGTTACTCCTTAAACACAGACACACCTTGCTGAAGATGCTGGCCTTAAGACCAGGGACAAGGAGTGGAAGGTCGAGCATAAAGCCAGGAAAAGGGCTGAAACTGAGAAGTATGTGTATTACAATTTGAACTATATTATTACTCTTATTGAGACTTTCTCTGTATAGAAGAATCCTATTTTCTTCTGTAACAATGGTAGGGATACACTAGCTTCATTGTGCTGTAAGAAGAATAAGCACAAGAAGGAAAGCCCAAGGAGACAGGGCACATGGAAATCTTATGAGGAATTTCAGTGCAGTGATGATGAGAAAGAAGGCATGCAAAACAGAAAGCAACATCAGAAGTTCTCTGTTTAAAATAAAAAGTCAGCAATACATTAGTGGTAAAGAAAGAAGAACTATGTGAGGGGAATACTTTAGAAATGACCTGGAAAGTTACTAAAATATCACAGTGGTTGAAATGTTTGCACTGTTATGGTTTTAGGAGGTTTTAGATATTGCCTGTTTAACAGAAAACCTAAACTAAATCTCCACTGAGCTGTAACTACTGCTTGTCCTGAGAAAGGACAAGGCATTCTGAAATGGTTAGTGAAAATGGATCTCTTAGTCGTGTCCTCATGGGGCAGAAGTGAAGTAGACAATGTCTTCTGAAGCTCCCTGTAGCTGGGGAAAATGCAATCCCTGGTTCTTACTTTCCCTGTTGATAATTGGGAATTTGCATACCGCAAGTAGCTGAATCTGCCACACTACTCACTAGGTCTGAGGCGTTTGCTCAAAGATAGGGCCAAGACTCTCATTTTTCACTGCTAGATCTCTTCTTGGATGAAACTGCATCTGAAGCAACTAAGCCAAAAGACAAGTGGGATGATTACAGATACTCCATTTCAGCAAAGATGTGCTAGATACAAAGATCCTACCAAAACACAAATGTGTTAGTTAATACTATGCTTGGATCTGCGGCTGCCAGGATTAATTGGAAGCTATCCTAATCAAGCAAAAAGGGCTAAAGCACAGGATCAAGGACTGTCTATGAACATTCATACTGTACTGTCAGTGCTTGACAAGTCTTTGGCCAGAGCTGGATCATGTTATCCCTGTTGCCTCCTCGGCATGGCTGTAAGAATAACATGGGTGTCAAGGGGAAACCAGGCACCAGGTGGGGGAATTTTACTCAAGTTAATCAATTGACAACCAACACAAATTGCTGAGCACTCTTTTAGGTAACAGGAAAAAGAAGAGCACAAACAACTAAACAGGCACATAAACATCTATCCTCCCTGCTTCACAATATCAGCTTTCTATATTTTCTCCACTGGTTACATTCAGTGCTCCAGAATTTCACTGGGGATGGAACAGGTAGCAGAGAGGCTGAGGTGATGTATGCATAAGACTGCTGCTTTAAGCAAAAGATTTTTCTGCCGTCCTATGGCCAAGTCTCACACTGTGCTTACTACCCTGTGCTTCACGGTTTCCTGATGTCCCCGTCCTGGCATGGGTTGCCCACTGCCACAGTCCCCAGGGCTGTGCATACCACTATGGTGTGATGTGGCTCCCTGGCTGCCAGTGCCTCTCATACATCCACCTTAGCAGGGCCACAAGCTCCTCCCTCTCAACGGCAGTTCAGTGTCCAGCGGGTTTTCCCACCACTCTTTCCCTTGGTTCCAGTTTTGAAGGGAAGAGCATTTAGCCAAATGGACGAAAACTCACATGCTGCTTTCCCTCAGGGCCAGGGCAGACCCTGATTTTTAGAGTTTACTAGTACAGACATAGTGACGATGACTGGCTAATATATTCTTAATATTTTGACTTGTATGCCCTAAAATCACTTTCTACTTAAATTTATGTTAGCTGAAAAGTCATACGTAATGAGTTCAAAACATGAGTATCTTCCCTCTTCCAGGCATGCCTAAGGAGTTAGGTCATTGCTATAAAAATAAATAATTCTCTACACATATAAATATGCATATTACATAAGAAGAATCCAGTGTCTTGAAAACATTCATTAAGTTTTGAGACAGCTGGGCACTGACCAAGGAAACAACCATACCAGGCAGCTGTGTGACAACCAGCCTGCTGACTTTTGAGGTGTGACACAGGGATCCTTCCTATTTCCTTATTTCATTTGACACATATATGAAACAGGCTGCTTAGGTGGTACGGACTGCTCTGTCACATGCAGCTTCACCTTCGTAAACACTGCCTCATAGCTCTGAATAAATTAAAGTTGAAATAGATCTGTGTTTATTTTTCAGTGTTTCCTGTATAACTCATTCTGATTTTTATTTCAGTACGAAGTGATGCGAGACCAAATACAACAGGATATAATAAAACTGCAGAAGGTTATACCCCTAGGGTGACATTCAGTTTCATAATGAGGAGTTGTATTTATTTTTCCCAAAATTAAAACAAAAAAAGTTCAGTTTTTGATTCTTAACAAACAAAATACCCAAATCTTTCAGTAAGTAGTTTAAGACTACAAATTATGAAATATAATTCTTCTCCTAGCCACATTGCTGATAGTACTTCAGAATGCACCACTATGCATAATAGTACATTCACTCAGTCTCCTGCAATGCACAGTACTAGGTCTTGGCATTCATGTACTACACAATTTCACTACTTCTGATTCATATTCACCTTTTTTTTTCTTCTCCAGGGACTGTACCATCCTGTGAAGCTTTTCTCAAAGATTTTTTTACACAAGTCGTAGATAATTGTTCTTATCTCATTATAAAAATGATTTTAAAGTCTTCAGTTAGAACTATATCCTGCTTTATAACTTTGGTTCCTTTTACTTATCCTCTTAATTTTTCTTTGTTAGAAGACTGATTTTATCAAACATTCAATAAAAAATCCTCTTGCAGATTTAATGCAATGCCAGTAATTAAGTTTAGATTTTTGGTATACTAAGAACTGATTCTGCCTTCCCAGAGTTCTGGTGCATACAGAATGACTCACTTGAGTATGGTTTTTCTCACCTTATTATATATTCAACAGACCTGACAGTCATTATGAGTTTTCCATTTGTTATTTAATACTGTAGGTCAGAAATATATGTATTTGTTCCCAGTGCAGAAATTGTATTCATTTATTTTATTCTTGAGATGTATACCCAAAGAATCTATCGTGTGAAAAACAGAAGTCACCTATCTACTTAGAGAAATATAGATCATAGTTACAAAAAGCGACTGAAGAAGTCATTCTTCTGTCTATCCTAGTGACCTAAAAAATTCCTGACAGGTATTTGTCTAACCTTTTCTTAAAAACATCCAGTAACAGAAATTCTACATCACTTCACTCAAACACCCAATCAATCTTTCTTTTAGAGTGTTTTTTCCCAGTGTCCCATGCTGCCCTTGAAGTCTGTTATCTGAGAGCCGTATATCACCTTTCTCATCGTAGCATCTATTTACCTATTCAAAGACTGCTATAATATCTTCTCCACTTTTTTTCAAGACTTAACAACCTCATATTTTCTAGACCTCTGACCTGTTTCATTGCTTTTCTCTGGACTCTTGAAGCTTGATGGAGTACTTGAGCCTTACCTGCATCAAGTAGAATGGAAGGATTACTCCTACAGGTTATGTTCCCGTTGACATATCCCAGTAGGATATTTGCCTTGTGCGCAGTAGCTTAATAACATTGACTCATGCAGAATTTGTCATCCACTCCAAATCCAAGATCTTTTTCTGCAGAACTTCTACCCACTTAGTTGTTTCCTGTCTTGCACTAAACGGATGATGAGTCCTGCCTACACACAGAACTTCACATTCCTCTTTGCTGAACTGTATCCACTTCATATATAAAACTTATTCACAAGAAGTATATAATAGTGATTTAGGAGTCTGTAGATACTCATTGTGGAGAACTAACAAAAAATTACAGACGATGCTAACACGAAAGCACAGCTTTCAATTTCATTGCTTATGCTGATACCAATATAGCTTCCAGCATTCTTTTCTATTTAAAAAAAAAGAACTGAAAATCGGTTAATATATCTGGAAGGGAACACCATTAAGGTTAGAAGGCTCAATGTTGAGGGTTTTTTTGTTTTCATTCTATTTCATGGAAAATTGCTGAACTGACAGCTTTGGGCAGCAAAGTCTTCTTATTCATCTGCAGAAAATTTCAGCCTGAACAGTGGGAGCATACACTGTTCCACTAATGTACTTCAAGTCTTGACCCTGGAGAAACCTCTCCTTGTAGTACTGAGTCAATTCATTTTCCATATCCACTCTGTTCTTGGTCAGTCTGCCAGGATTGCCTACAGCAAAGATTTTGGAACATGGACAACGGTTCTGTAAGGACCATGTTAAATGAACAAGCCTATAAATTTTTAGGGCTCGTCTACACAGAAACCTTGTACCATTTTGTCTGTACTGATGCAGTTGAACTGTTACAGCTTTCTAGTGTCGATTCACTTATGTATTTTAACCATTAATTGAGCCAAAAGGCAAGGGAGCAGGGACACTCCTGATTTAATCCTACCCTAGTGTGTTTTTCATGATCAATGCAGTTGAAGGGGTTTCTGTTCCATTGCCTCTGGACATTCACTCAGCCCTGCTCTGCACTGCTTTATAGTTCCTCATCCTCCTTTACCCTGACGTAACTTTTTCTGGGACTACACTGCAAAGTACATCAGTGCTAAAATTACAGCAGTTAGAAGTGATGGGTTTTGGAGTGCTCCATTGCTCTTGTTTGCAGCACAGCCATGCAAGAGGTGCAAAGACAAAACTGAGAGGGGGTGAGCTGGGAGGCCTGGTGAGAAAACACGGCTAAAAGAGGTGAGTTGTGATAACCTCCTAAAACATATTCCCCCTCTGCAGAAATTTTAATATCATGCTGCTGCCTGACTCTCTAATCCACCTGTTAAGCTGCACAGCTAGGGGGATAATAATCAGAACCAAAGTTTTGCTTCAATGAATAGTTAATTGTGCAAGAAGAAACAGCAGTAAAAATCGCAGAGACTGAAAATGATGACACCCACAGAACTGAATAGTCTAGCTGTCTGGTGGCTACAAACCTGTTTGAAATCAGGCCAGTGAAGCATCTGGAAACTAACATCTTTTACCGCTGGGTACAACAGGTAGGAATTACTTCTTTCTCAGGAAAGACCTGATCTGGCTTTCACACGTAATCTAAAAGCCCTGAGCAGAGACACATGCCTTATCCTGACCTTTAAGTGGTGGAGTTCATACCCACTTCCCTTCACGGTGTTCACTACAGAGTGGTTTAATCAGGTCCTTACTCAGAACTACACTAAGTGTTGTCAGGCCCACTGTCAGTATCTGGCTTTACTGCAGGGTCTGACAGTGCTGTGTGAGGATATTGAAGTCTACTTTAAATGATCTACCTTCCTACTGCTGGGAGCCTGTATTCTCAAGGTGCATTAGTCTGCACAACATGCCGTACAGTGGACTGTTTCGGTACCCAAGCCAGATATTTCTACACTGGAAATCTCTGTAGCACACAAACATAAAACAGACGTACCTTCCCCTCAGGTGCCTCTGTCTTGTGAGACATGGTACAGGGACGCTGGGCATCAAATTCCATTTTAATGATGTGATTCTGCTAGCCAGTGGGATAGCTAAAAATGTAAAATTACCTCAAATTTCTTGCACAACTAAACTTTCTTTTTATGAAACACGGGTGTAGTTAAGAATTTGTCGCATTCTTTTCAGTAAGATTTAGCATCCTAAAACTGTGATACCTAAAGACAGATAGCAAATTTCTACTGAACCCAGTAAGAGACTAATACTCTCACAGAGCTATCCTTTTGAGATCTGGGTTTTATAGATGACATTGTGAAAAGGGCACAGGCACCTAAAGTGGGACATTACTGGGATTTAGGAACTGAAATACAAAACACAGATACTTGAAATATCTACTTTGCTACTGCCTAGCGATGCCTGAAGTCTGCAGAGCTCTAAGTTTCCAAAATTAAAGCTCTCATGGTGCCTAAAGTTCTAGTTTGGGATTTGCTAACGAGTGAAGTGCTGATCTTAGACTAAGCCCTATCAGGCTTCACAAACTAGATTTTTCTCTACTATATTTGCAAAAAGGACTCAGTCTGTTAAGCCCTACTAGAGCAGACCTATTGAGCTCTGTTCTTCTAATGGAGCTGAGTATGAGAGGTGGGATTTGAAGAGTTAAAAGCATTCAATCACAACAGAGTTTACAAAAGCTTTCTTTTCTATACTTGTCAGAGGGACTTTGAACTCTTATCTCCTATAAAAGTATTTTACACTATAGCTATATATTAATGGGGGGGGGGAAGGAAGAAAAGCATTCTGTAACTGCTGAGGCTATTCCACTTTGCATATAATAAGCTGTGAGGCCAGAAGGAACATGCAAGTATGACTGTGACTCTTCAACAGTAGCTTAAATAACATATCTTGCAAAATGCCAAAATGTCAAAATATTTAGGAGATGAGGGTGGTGAGGCTCCCCTGTATCCCAACCTAACCTATAACCACTAGAACTCTTATACCCTAGTGAGAACATCTATGTTCAGACTTGCTAGCAAAGTCTATTTTACAGTTACAGATTTTTTTTTAAGCAATAGTTCAATAATCATTAAAAAAATAGGAGTACTTTGAGTATGAGCTCCATGGTTTCCCATAGTGAAAGAATCTGGTATCTGCTAAGGCAAAAGGCATCAGTTTGAAGCAATCTGGATAGTACTGCAGGTAATAATTAAAAATAGGTTAAAAGTTATAAAAAAGGTCCACTTCCTGGCCTCATTTTCCTTGTGCCTTTGCCTGCAGTTGTGCTCACCCAGTTCCCAGTGGAGACAACAGAAGCACAGTGTTTTGCAACAGTGGGTAAGGAGCTAAAGGACCAGGTGAGAGGGCACCTTCCCAATTTTTGATTGCCGAGTAATGGCTGGCTGAGGTCAGTAATGAGACAAATCCATTTTATGAAAATGTTCAAGCATATGATTACTTCCTGTGAAAGAGGCTAGGATTGAAACATATGCCTGAAATTAAGTACATTATTTAAGCAAGTTTCTGAATAGGTCACGTTACCACCTGAAATTATTTGATAACCAGGTCAGTAAAAAACATGTCTGAAAAGCCACGCTCCTAAAAGGTCTAATGTTTCAATTGGCAAAGACAATTATTTTCTCTTACTTGATAATCTTTCAAGGGCATGGCTGTGATGACATATGATGGAATTCTATCATTATTTGCATTGCTGTGCAGTCTGTTGCACAGATAAATATATCTTCCATTTCCAATGGTGTCTGTCTCACAGCTTGCTTTGATGCTAAACACACTTGAAAAAAATCATGCCTTCAAATACTAAGAAACTACTTTTTTTTTTCTCCATTGACATAAGTCATTAGGGTATGAATGAAAAATAAAAATACACTCCTCCCCCCCCCAATTTTTAAACAGATCTCTGGGTATGTAATTTTGACGAGTTAAGAATAGCTTATTTGGCTCATTACTTCCAACTATAATACACTGCTGCTGCAAATACAATAACAAACTGTTAAGCAGTTGTATGTTGTAAGGTGAAATTCAACTTCAAAAAAGTAGACAGTTCAGTTTCTAAGAAATAATGAATTCTACTGAAAACATCATCTTTTTTTTACATAGCTACATTTAAAAAACAAACAAAAAAACCTACAAGTTACTTGCTGCTCCTGAAGGTTCCCAGAAAACCAGAGGGAGCAGTGAGAAACAAGAAATCAAGCAGGGGATAGTGGCATAAATGCAAGCATCCAGACGGCTTAAACTTGTGGACTTAAACTCTATTTCAGTTGCAAGAGTAAACTATTTTAGTTGCAAGACCTTTTTAATGTCAGACGTAATTTGCTGAAACAATACATGCCAGTGATGGAAAAATGTCCAATCAGCAAATTGAGTATGTTAACACTTTAACCTAGATGTACTAATACAATATAACACTTTTTGATCTTAAAAGAAGAATAAGACTCACCTGATTATATGTGGATTACCTATATGAAGTAGATATCTATACATGAGCTAGACAGCTAGACTCATTTTATAATCAATGGAGAGAAATAGGAATTTTTAGGGCCTGATTCATCTTGTGATTCATTTTGTGCTGAGAAAAGCAAACCCCACATCATCAAAAGAACCTGCTGGAGGCCTTAAGTGTAAATCTAAGTTCTAGCACATAGACAACTGACATATGTTATAGATTATTATGTTTACATAGATGTATATGTCACTGTTTTACTTAAAGCCTATTAGACTATAATAACATTTACAGTATTACATAGCTTCTTGTACTCAGTTACTGTAATTCTGTAAAAACCAAGATATGCTAAAATCATTAACAAGAAAGGAACAAATTTTCTAACCAATAAGCTACTGGGTAAGAGAAGTACCAACTTCTTCATTCATCTGGATACCTTTATTTTCTTGGAAGTCTTCTGTGAATCATCTGTAGTTTATAGAAGACTATAAACCATACATTTTTCAAATTAACTATTAGAAAAAAAACCCAAGGCACCAGTTTATTCTTACATAAGTCAAAGTGAATCTGCTGCAGTTTAATTACCATTTCATCCAAAATTAATTTTATATGCTGTGCAATTATGCAGTACTCTAAGGAAACTGGAGAAAATCACTCCATGAAATGATACACTATTTTACCATTTGAAAAATCCCTAAGAATTTTCTTAAACTTTGCCACCACACAAGGGTAATGCTACAATTTTAATGAATATACTAAGATAATAAATGAGTAGAATTGCAAGAATTTTCCAGAGAAACTTCCTGTCTTTCTCTTATTTACACGCTAATTTTTCTGGCCCAACCAAATCAGAACCTAAAAGTCCTTCAGTGGTTCCTGTGACACCCACGCTTGTTGACCTTGTTGGCTGCCTCAGTGTGCTGGATGAGTACAGCCATTAGCAGTCAAAGTTGGAAGAAAAGCATTACAGGCAGAGTAAGCACTCTGAAGGACTGGGTTGTTCAAGTGGGAGGTCAGTTATCCTTTACCTACAGAAAAAGAGTCAGATGATGTTATAAATTCAACTTTGCATTTCTTTCTTTGTTTCATTTTGCTACATGAAACTTTCCACTTTCAATTTGCCTATCTTCTGAAATACGGTTGTCTTTCACATTGCTTAGTAGCACCAGAAATATTGCCAGTATTCATAAAAAAGGATCTGACAGTAAAAACTTGAGTAGCATTTGGTATTGAAAAGCCAGTCTGCATAAAAATGAGATTTCAAGGGCTAAACTGAAAAATACATAGAACATTTTTGCAGATGAAAATGAGTAATAAATGATGATTCAAATGCACATTTCCAGTCATAAATGAATATCTCTCCAGCAGACGTGGATACAGTAGAGAAAAACTGCCCCATGCTTGCTGCTGCTGCACTATTCACAGGACAACAGACAACACAAAATAAACCAATTAGAGACAAGCCGAGCTGCAGCATTATAGAGCTAGCAGTAGCTACTCAGTCATGAATAAGAAGTGTCTTCATGAAAATTGGAGACCTACCACAAAATATTAGTGACAGTCTAGTGAGTATGTCCTAGGTTCTATGAAGCAACATGCAAATATATGGAAATACGGATTCCTTCATCGTTAAATGTTGTTAATGCACCACAAATTTTAATCCTGATGAGTTTGTTCATTCTTTCCCACACAGGACTGAACAGTGCAAGTAAAACACCCCACCAAGGTTGTCACTTGATATTCCAGTCACACTGGGGACATGGCTTCCCATTCCTGGCATTTCAGCCTGTTGAGTCTAAAGAAGTAACCGTTATTATTCCACACTTAGAGCCAACATTTTCCACTTGAGACACAATTCCAAGAAAATTAATGTCAGATGAAGAAAGCATTAATTCTTTACAAGTAAATTGGTTATCTAGTTTTTGACAGCTTGTATTATTTCTGTGTGCAATGCTGCAGGCAAGGGAACTCTTAAAAGACAAAAAAAAAAAGATGGGAGGGGAGGTTTTTTACTATTGAAATATGCAAAGACAGCATTATGGGCAGAGCAGGGTACTTTAAAAGATGTCACAGTTCCTTTTTTGGCATTGGCCCTAGCATAAGTGGATTATATCTACATCTCAAAGTTCATTAAAAGAAAAAATCCATACCACTCAGTTATGAGAAAGGCTTAAATGTATTTAACTCCATTGAAATGTAATCCCTGATAGCTATTGTGGGATTCTGTTGGCAACCATTTGACAAATTCATTTTTTTCTCTTGTAAAACATTATCCCAAACTACATCAAAACTTCAGAAACAATGGACACAGAGACCATATCTGAAAATGAATCCTAAATATACTATGAATACTAAATGAAAATGAATAGCATCACATAAGTAACTTTATATATATACCTTTCCTCCTATATAATCCAAATATAATTTGCGTCTTTTTACCAATTATATTTGTAAACTGTTTTCAAGTTTTGTTCTGTTCATTGCATAAATGAAGGACCACAATAATGAAACCAAATTATTTTATTATTTTATCTCTCATATGAATATGACTGTTGTGCATGTCGCACAAGTAAGACATATATGTTTTTTAAAAATGGTAATTAAAAGGTCTTCACTGCTGGTTTACCGTTTCAGCTAATTCTCAAATACTTTGTACAGAAGGAGGAAAGTTGCAACTAGTGGGTCCATTATAAAAATATCAACTATAAATTTAGCAATTTCACAAATTTAGCAATACCTTCCTGAGCTGGGCACATAAGACTATTTGAAAAGTAAAATTATAGAGCGCCCACTAGAAGATCTTGTTATTAAAGCAGAGAACTTTTCAGACAGGTTATTCACTTTAAAAAAAAAACCCAAACAACCCAACCACAAAATAAACTCACAACAAAAAAACCAAATCAAAAGCACCTACAGTTCTTATTACACTTTATTCTATTAAATTTCAGGCAATTCAGTGGAAAAGACAGAAAGACACAAGACCTCAATGAATGTAAGATCCCTATCTGAAGAAAAGTTGTCCATGTAACCTAAAAAAAAATTTTTATACAAACTGCTTTTATCTAGGTTTTCTCATTATGTGTTATCAAGAAAGCAACTTCTGTGCTAGGGTATGAAGAGATGTGTTCATATTTTTATCTGTAGATTCAAATTTAATAATACACCAATGGGCCAGAACTGTGTATCATATGTGAAATGTGTACGTGTTATGTGAAATGAAGCCAAGTTACAAGAAAACAAAGGTCCTTTATTACAATTCCATATGTACTTTTCACAGAAATTGAAATCTTATAAAGGCTTGAGTAAATTCTAATGTGGGAACATCTGCAAAGCTAAATTTGTCTGTAGCTTGAATAATGCAATTTTTATGTCTCTGAAAGAATTATTCTGCTGTTGGAGGTGGGCACAGGAGAATTCATGCTTACACTTAAGCACTGGCTAATTAATCAGATCTCTAAACATCCCTGTGAAGTTGCTACGCCAGTTGTTAGATACAGAAACTGACACAATGGGTTAATTGACTGCTTTGAAACTATAGAACATTTTAATAGAAATACAGCACTATTATAATTAAAAACTGAGCTTCCAATTTCTCAGATGATGAAAAAGCTGCTAGTTCTAGCCCTTCATTAAAAGGATATTACTGGAATCATGGCAAAAGAAAAGTTCAATCTGAACTGTATGCACATGACAGCCAATATTTTAACAGTTTGTCTGATGAAAACAACCCATATTACTCCCAAAAATACAGGAAACTGCCTCATGTTACAGTACCAATTATCAGCCTGGCTAGCTCCTGGGTAGCCCATCCACACAAGCTGTAGACAAAGTCATACTTTACTCTCCCAGTTCATTTCTTGTAGATCTGGGTACTGTGGTATGGTTTCATGGACAATATTTTTCTTGTGAGCTGTTTGTCAGGTCTATTAGATGAGTAACACAGTATATTTTTCTAGTTTATGCTCACTATGCCATAAACTAGTCATAGGCTTCCAGTTTAGAGTAACTGATCATGAAGGGATGTTGCAAGACGCTAACTTTGGCAAGTCTTGTTTCAAGCCAATCTAAAGTGAGAGACTATTGACTGTAGACAGACATACTTCCCAGTTCTGAGATCCATATTGACTTTATTAGCCTTGTTCCCAACTAAATGATGGGACAAGACATCAATATGCACCAATGGCCCAGCTCTCCCAGAAAGGAGGAAATGAAACCAAACCTGGAAGAAAATAGCAAGCATTCCCTGATCTGAACAATCCGGAGCTCAGGACTCCAGAGCCCGTAAAACAGATCTTCACTGAAATCTGGACGTATACACAGATGCTATCAGGGAGATAAATGTATAGTTTAAAATCATTTCAATAACTGTATGCTTTTTAAAAAATAATCATTTTTTTGACACAGTATATACCTCTGGCAAGCTTCGAAGGCAGACTTTTGTCTTCCAAAACTGAAATGTATGCGTAATCTCAGTTCATGGGCTAAATGAACCTGTCAACATTTAGGTAAGTTACAAAGTCTCTTCCCTAGCAGCATTATCAACAGGTTTTATTTTCATTATGTGTATGACTGCACTTGTAAGTTTTTTAAGCTACAGGTTCTGGAGACTTGTGTCCCTGTCAGAATCCCAGTTATCATTAAAAGTATTAAGTTTCTAGCCCTCACGGATACAGAAGAAAGTCTGAAAATTAGATGCACACTCTAAAGTCCAAAACCCAGAGACACAATACCAACTGTATTATTTAAAAAAGTAACCCAAACAAAATGCACAACATTCAAGCCAATTTAATGATATTTGATGCCCAGCAGATGAGTTGAAAGCCTGGGGGTAACAGCAGTCATGAACTGTGGTCTATCCGTACTCCCCCAACTGACTTACAATGGATTTTCTATCTAGCAAACACTGCCATTTCTTCTCAATGCTCCAGAAGAACTTCACTAAAATATCTTTCCATATTTCTCTTGAAGAACACAAGAAAGGAGAAAATTGAGACTGTAAAATACACTATGCAACTGATTTCTCCCTTTCTAAGTCACATAGTTCAAGCCTTGGGTTCCTCTGTTCCCAGTGATGGACAAATAGCATGCAGGTACATAGCTGGGGTGGAAAGGACCTTTAAAGGTCGTCTAGTCCAACCCTACTGTAATGAGCAAGGTCATCTTCAACTAGATCAGGTTGATCAGAACCCCGTCCAACCTGACCTTGAATGTTTCCAGGGATGGGGCATCTACCAGCTCTCTGAGCAACCTGTTCCAGGGTTTCACCACCCTCATTGTACAAAATTTCTTCCTTGTACTTAGTCTAAATCTACCATTTTCTTTTACATTAGGATACTCTGGATTTTAATTTATGAAGGCTTAAAATAACTGATTAAAATCTCTTACAGTCTGGTTTTAGCAGATCACAGGTGGCATTGCTGCATAGTATACCTGTAGGTATTGATACACTGATCTAGGGCAGTGATGAGCCTATATGAATTAATTATACAGAAACGATGGTCATGGTTTTTCACTGCAGTGAAACTATACATTATTAATGAGTCTGATATGCAGATGAATCAGTCAGTACAAAGCTTATATGAACTCTTTACCAAAAACTTGATGCAAATCAACATCTGGCTCAGTCATGGAGGAGAGGCAGTCTCATCTGGCTGAAAGCAAACTGTCAGATTAAAGAAAATCAGAAAGGAACATATAATTTACATCCTGCAAGGCAGTCAGCCCTGAGAAGCAAAAAATGATGATGTTAAGGTTTTAACCATTCAAACTGAAAGACTGTTATTGGGGGAAAAAAGAAAAACAAACCCAAACCAGAAGTGTTATGTTGTGGCGTGCTGGAAATGTTGAAACTACTGAAGTTGAAAAACTCAGCTGTTCATTAAAAAAAAAAAAAAAAAAAAAAGAACAAAACCCACCTTTACAGCTGATGCAAGATACGTGGAAGAAAAAAAAAAAAGCAATTACAATGTACCGCTGCTGGAAGGAGTGAATTTATTTAAAGCATTCAGTGATTTACAGTCTCTCTCTCCTTTTCTCAGGAACCAGGTATTTGTCAGATCCAAACCCCCAAATAGCCCATTTTTTCACAACAGGGCTCCTTTTCACCTCAGTTCTACTTAAACAGCTTGCACAAATGTTTTGTCACCTCCTGAGCTTGATTATGGTTCTGAGCGGACGTTTAACTTTCATCAATAATGTTAGACAGAAATCCATAGTATTTTCTTCTCAGATTCCCCACAGGTTTCAATCATGCCCTTCTCCTTTACTGGAGAGACAAATCAGAGCTGGGCTCTGATGCACTGAATGGTCTCCTATTGATGGACTAGTAAATGTCTAGACAGTTGTTGCTCATGTGTATTGAATTGTAACACAGACATTTCTTGTATCAGTAGATTAAAAATGACTCATTTAACTTAATCTTGACTGCTTTGAAAAGTGAATCATGAAGAGATGTCTTTTTTCTGTGTTAACATATTTAGCTCTGATGTGCCTCCTATATATTAAATGCTTACTTTTCATTTCAAAATACAGCACTAAGGAGAAGGAATGTATTGTAATATTTTTGTCAATAAGCATCTATTGTGTTATTTATGGTAATTTTTATTCTAAATCCCTATTTTCAGTTGTAGTTTCAGGAAGGTTTCTATGTATGTCTTCAAAGATATATGACCTTGATATAAACAAAAAAATATCTTTTGGAAAACATCAAAACTCAGAATTAAAACTCAAATTAGGAAAACAGAAAATAATGTAGAATTATGTAATAACTTAGAATTATGTAATTTATTATGAAAGATCATTCTTATAATAGTTTCTTTCTCTAAACAATCATTGTTTTCAGATAAGTGTCCTGCCTCATATATGAAGACTGCAAATTGTGATGAAAAAGACTATGTCAAATAGAAAGTGGATTTGCCAACAGCACTACAATACTATTTTCAGATATGATGCAAATTATTCTCAAGTTAAATTATCTATTTCGTGTAACAATGACTATAGTCCTAGCCTATACACAGAAGTAACTTTGCTTTCTTAATCAGAGCCAGTGTTCATGCTCCTGGGGCTACTAAATAAAATGTTTCTTGTGTTATATAGACTGTTAACCTTCAGTTTTGGACGTCTACAGATATGCTCAAGAATATAAAAATTTTCTTCCTGATAATACCACTTCAGCAAAACTAAATACCTAAGTTCACTAAACACCTTTCAAATATGAGTGAACTAGGGCTCCTAGATTTTCTGCAGAACTTCATTATCACATTTTCAATATGGGGAGTGAAATACAACGTATCCAATTTAGTAACTTTCACTCACACAAAGATTTTATATTATTTTCTAGAGCAATATCTTAAAGACTGAACACAAAGAGATTATATGGTTAAACAAAGAATGTAACTCAAACCTGTGACTGAATGGACTAGAAAGCATTGGTACATAGCTGCGGCAGACCAACTACATTTATTCCTCGGTTGTTGCAGTATTTAAGTACCAATTCAGCATCATTAATTTATTTTTCTCCACTAGCCTTTCCAGAAGAACACTATCAGCACAACAGAAATGAATAGACTTTGATGAAAAATAGATGACAAATGCCACTTCATAATGGATAGAGGCAATTTCCTGTACAGGTAAATCCAGACCCAAACACTTCAGTTCTGCCTGATATTTCAAAAGAAGATCTAATGTTTATTACATCTAGCAATCATTTAAGAATTGAAAACAATCTGTTAAAATTCAAGTAATTTATGCAAGAATTGTACTGAATGTGTTCACCTGAGCAAATTTATCTGCTTTTGTAAAAATCTATGTAGGGAAGATTTTTTTCTTCTCTTACAAGGAATGTGCACCATGCTTAATCTAGACGTAAACATCTCCTATTCTATAGTGATGTTACTGTAATACTGTCAGCACCACAAATGAAAGGTAGGTTATTACCATACTTTACAATAACTTATCTTCTTGTAATGTGGTGATTGTTATAGACACACCTGTAAGTCATTGTCTCGGCTCCCAAGGCATTTACATTTGCTTTGCCCTTGGACCCATGAATGTATAATTTGACACAAAAAATTAATTTCAGAAAAGGAGAAAAAGTTCAATCCAAAGTAGAAAGGTTTACCTTCTTAGCCCCTTCACAACAAGATTAAAGACTTCTCAGAGCATAGGAGCTTTCCATTGTAAGTAAGGAGAGAAAAACTTTATAAAATATAGAGAGCGATGGCAACAGGAGCAAATTAAATCATGTGTGTACATCACAGACTTCCATTGCGTTCAGATGTACCTTTCTTTCTGTGCACATTCCTTTTGTAGGATCACCCAAACTCACATATTTCATTGGTTATATAGCTTTATGATTTAGGAATTCACATTTTTCTCTGGTAATGTTTTCACCTTACCCACCTAAAGTGTACAATCCTATATCCTTCTGATTAACTACGGAACTATCTGATGTCATCACTTCTTCTCTAGCTTTGCCAATGGCTAATTTTGTTTAACATGTCCTCCCTCTATGAATTTAATTATTTTCAGTGGAAAGAGGTCTAATCAAAGCATCACTTAAATTATTGCAGTACTGAGATGTTCTTAGGATAAGCACATTTAAATTCAGCTAATACTTTTAACTGCTGCATTGCACTGTCTTTTGACAACTACTTGGGGAAAAAAAAAAATTGTTCAGCCACTTTCAGAACAGGACTTTAATTTGAATTGATTGTTGCAACCTATAGCCAAAGAGAATAAAAACACAATAAGCATGCTACTGTAGTTCTGCATTGAGTCTTGCTGCTGCATAATTATTTTGTACACATGCAATACGCATTATATTAAACAGCCTATGCAATTAGAAGTATCTTTATTAAATAAGGTCTTAATTTTGAGAGGTCATTGTTTTCAGTCAGCTTGAACTCCTGGTCAAGGCAAATTCATAGGCCCTAATCCCGCATCACACATCTGCTTGAACTCAAGGATGTTCAAGGATGTCAGCCTCACTTAAGTGTTAAGTATGCAGGACCACAGGTCCAGGTTTTAGTGTTTTCCAAGTTGAGATGTTGTTGCAGTGGAAGATTGACTTCTCTCCTGTCATTTCAAGTAGGCATGTAACTTATTTTAAGAATATAGTGAGATTACTTCTGTGAATCTAATTACTTTAAAATATTTGAAAAATTACTTTAATAAAACAAAGTTAATTATAGAATGTCTTTAACTCATTGTCTTGGCTCCAAGGTATTTACATTTGCTTTGCCCTGGACCCATAAATGAATAATTTCTGATACGAAAAATTAATTTCAGAAAGGGGAAAAAAAATCAATCTAAAGTTAACCCCTTAAATTGACAGATAATCACAACAAGATAAAAGACTTCTCAGAGCATGGCAGCTTTCCATTGTTTATGCCCTAACAAGAAACAGAATCTGGTAAAGGTGGCTGACCTGACATTCTTCTCCAGGGTTTAGTCTTTCATGACACACCTGAAACAAGATCTCTGTTCTTCCATTTCCAGGTTTAAACACTTCAGATTACTTTGACAGAGAACTTTTTAGCTGACAGTCTACTTTACTGTTTGTTCCACTTCAAAGGAACGAAGTTTAAACTATTAGAACCAAAACCAAGAACCTGAATAGTTTAGAAATTGCAGGATAGAAAGTCCAGGTATCACCTCCCTACCTGTAACCAGGCTTGATGGAAAGCCTAACGGAGAGGAAAGGGGAATCCTGGCCATACTGTGCATTAGAGAAAAGAAATTCCATGGGAACCATTGTACTGGAAACTTGTTTGGCTTACAGAAACACCTTTTGAGAAAAAGAATCTTTTGGGAACTGAAGAATCTCTCAAAGGTTTCCTGTGCAAGCAGAAGCATGAGAAACTCAGTCTGGAAACGGAAAGCATGAATATGGCAATATTTTGTAAGTTTCAAGGAAGGAATAGGCAGAAGACAGTAAAAACAGGAGAACTTTGTTCCTAATGTGAGTAGATAGAGCAAGAAAGCCTTGCCTTCCTCTGCTTCCTAAGAGCTACACACCAAAGATTCTGTGATGAAAAAAATGCGGAGAGGCTTTCAATATCCTCTTCAAAAATAAGGTATAAGGAAATCCCCATCTGCTGTCAGCTCTCAGATTTATACCAGTTCAGCATGAAGCACTTTCTTTAGAATATCACTATAACCCTTTCCTTATGATTACAAAAGGTACCTGCTGTTCGCCTTTGTTTAGCAGTGCCTCCACATTGGCTCTGTACTCATACACGTTGCCTACTGTGTTAAATCTTGAAGAGAATTTTATTTAAAAAGAAATAAATAAATGTGCTTCTTTATTCACCCAAACTGTGTTCAGAAACTGAAAACTGGAAAAGCAATAATGTCTGTAAGACCAAAGTTGATGTTATCATATGAAAGTCTTCTATACATTTGTGTATCTAGCACTGAGAACACCTACCTCAATGAGTCTGTATCCATTACCTGCACAAATGGATCACTGTGCACTCTGTTTACATGAACTGTTGTTCCACAGAAAATCTTATGCTACATTTAAAAAATACATATTATATATACAATATAGGTATCTACATCGACATATGTATTTGTATATGTGTATACAAGGTTGCAAAGAGAGTGTAAGACCAGACATGGCACCCAAAGCAATGTAAAAATGAAACTAAATACCTTTTTTTGGCAATTGCATCCATCATATAACTCAGCCTTGTAACCATTAATTAGTGTCTGATGTAAATCATAGTAACCTAGGTAAAGTATTTATTCTTTATTAGTAATCTAGAAAACAGAGGTTCTCTAGATCTAACTTCCACTGCAGTCATGCAGACGTTTTCTTATTCAGGCAGTGGCTGGAGATGCTCCATACTTTAGTCAAAAATAGTGAGTGACACGAAGAGGAAAAAGAATGGTAAATTTCAGCTGTGTGCATGGTACATAGATGGGGGGTATGCTGGTGGAGCTCAAGTTATTCACTGTAGGAATCATTGATACAAATGCCCACCACAAATCTGCTAGTTCAACTGGTTCATATTTTGGAAGAATGCTCTGCATCAGCTTGCATTCAAAAACTGCACATTATCTGTACAAACATCTCCTGATAACGTAGTAACTCAATACCATCATACTTAAGATATAGGAATTGCAAAAAGCATTTTACATAGAGAAGGCTATTGAGACCAAGAAGTACGAAAATTTAGTACCTTCGCAGGAAATTATTTATTCTCTGTCCTTTTTGGACAGATATTCAGGGCCTAATAAGATGTGGCATCATCAGATTCATAAACTGAGTGCTGCACCTAGCAGTATCTAGCTGCTTTTTCAGGCTAGATATGCATTTGGCAGATGCTAAAACTGGGTTTGCCAAGACTGCACAATTTAACATCTCTTAATGGTGAAAGCAGTATAATTATATTTAGGAACGACTAGACTGACCAGTCAATGAATGGAAACTCTTTATTACGTTTGGAAGGGGGAATCTGCAAGAAGAGTAGAAGCAGAAATATGGGATTTTCTATGATAATGGTACAGTGGTCTGTAATCTACACCATTCTAGTCCTTTCAGATACAGATTGGGAGGGGATGGTGAGGGTAATTCAATTTTACTTTTAAATAAATGTAATTTTCTGCCAGTAATTACGTTCATCTGGCAAGCTGAACAGCTAGAAACAGGGAAAACGATAAACAGAAATGACTCTAGCGACATCTTTCTAAAAACAAGTTCTGAGAATCTGAGAAAAGAACATATGTGGTTTCCTGGGTGGATTTGTTTTCTGTGGACTTGACTCTGTTCTCTGAAATAGTCTGCTGATCAGCAAGCCATGTGGAGGGTAGTGTAGTTCAGATGTTTTTCTTTAAAAATTGTGATTCAATGCTACTTCACACAGGGCAAAATCCATCTCCCATGTCCGTAAGACCAGCTGTGCAGTCCCTGTGACTCCTTCACTCTTTGTCACTCTGTCTGTCAGGGGTGGTCCCTTATACACCATTCCAGTTTTAACCATTCTTACATAGTAACAGAACTTTAAAGTTTGATAGAAAGCTTGGTCCCTTATCCAGCAGATTTATACCCAGCTACCAGACAGTCTTGAGCCCGAACCAGCTCATTGTTCAAGATTAGCAAAGCTTCCCAAGTGAGGTGTCAGAGGGTATGCTTGAAGCCCAGGAGCCATTTGCAGAAGTCTTAAATGTTGCAAGTCTCTGGGAATGTAGCTTAAAGTGATACTGGATCTAGCAGTGAAGCTGGCCAAACAGGTTAATGTTTCTGCATGACACCCTATCCTTCTTTTTCCTACTCCAGTGATTAAAGTTTCCTCTTCCACATTTGTGCCGTTGTTTCTGGAGCCATGCCACAACCTGCATCACTAAAATGATACAGGCTAAAATCAACTTACTTTGAGGGGGTAATTCTTCACTGCAGCTTTTGTCCAATTACACTTTTTCCCTTTAGAAATAGGTAAGAGATTGGGAAAGACATGACTGTGGTTCTGGAGCTAATTTGTAATTTATGCTGTTTGGAAAGGCCTCCGTATATTTGAGTGATGCTATATTCTACACAGGCCTGACAATTCTTTGTGTGTAATGTCATCATGCGAAATACAAAGAAAATGAGAACTGAAGTTGCAATTTACCACTGTGAAGAGTCCTGCTCCTTGTGATAAAGTATTTACCGTGAGAGAAGAGAAAGACATGTCTTTGCTTCTACAGGGTCAGTTAAGCAGCATCGCAGCATCATCAGCTAGAATTTAAGAGATGCAAGTTCAATTTCTAATACAGCTTTTCCCTTAGGTGCACGTTTTTCCCTTCCCTTCCTCACTGAAAGTCAAGGATGATCTGAAAAAGTTCTACATCGGAAGCTAAGAGATGATGGAATGAATTTGTAGACTTACAATGAGCATGAAATAATTATTTCTCCAGAACATCTCTGAAGCCACACCAGGAAACTATTGTGATTTAGTCAGGAAAATGCAGTGTACATACAAAAGAAACATTTTTTTAATCAACCTATGAATGTTGTTACACGTATTTGTTGCTCTTTTCCAGCTCCTTAAAGATAAAAGATGGTTCCTTTTAATATTCTCTCAAAATTCCAGCAAAATCACCTCTGACAAACCAATCTGGTAATTGTACTGTATTCGCTAATGGAGCTGCAAGAACAAATATGGTACAAGATTCTGCTCACATTTATGGCTTTGGAAATAGAGAAGTAGCAGCAAGCAGACGAAAAAGAAAGAAAGAATTTATAACATCTGTGTCCTAACTAAACAGTTAGAACTTTGCAATAATCAGACTGTATCCACCTTTCCTAGTACAAATTACCTGTATTAAGAGAATAGCAAAAGAAAGGCAGAGAAGTGTAGTTCTGTTCAATTTATCAGTTAAGGTACTCAATTACTCCTTACACTAAAAGAGAAAGGTACAGATCCATCAGGTCTCATTACTGTCTTTTTATCTGAGTGGGCAGAACAACCTGAACTCTTAACTTTTGTATCTCACTTTTTGCATTTTAACACTGTCACCCAATTGGGAAAAAGTGTGACTGGACTACAAGCTGGGAGTTAGCAAACTTAAAAAAAGAGAGACACTTGCCTTGACCTGTATAAAACCAAACTTCAGTGAGGATATAATAACTAAAGAACTAAGCATGTACCCTTGTAATAGTCACAGGGATTAACTGCAGTTTGCAAGTGGCACATAGTCACAGTCCTGAACTTGCCATGCAGAGAAAAATTGCATCTTGAAGCCCATTAGTTAAGGCTGTGTGACTGCAGTTTACAGACCTGTACTGACAGAGCTGGTCTTTACACTGAAGACTAGTATGAATTGCAGTGGTTATGACACCAAATATGAAAGAACTGCTTTACGAGGAAGTGCATTCAAAGTTAATTCATTTGTTTATTAAGTAACTTTTCATATATATTTTTCCTTTAATATTTTGTTCCTCCAAAAGCAGCAACGGGCAAGATATTTTCTTTATGTGCTAAAACTAGGCTAAGTCTAGAAAGGTCAAAAATAATATTTGTCAGTGAAGACTGCTAGCTGATGCTGATTATGATAATGCATCTGATTCATAAAAAGATTAAGCTTTTTGTTTTAAATGAAAGCATCATCTGCCACTATTCTTTCTGAAGGTCAGCATTTAGGTGCTTTTAAACACATCTATTTCTTCAGTGTGCTTCTTGGCACTTACTATACTGCTTACTTCTTGACCTTAAGCAGGGTAAATTTTTTTTCCCAAGTGTTTTTGTCTTTTGGACAAAGTATAATAGAACTTTTGTGTTCCAGTCTAATTAAAGATAGCAAGCAGTACTACTTCCAACAAAATTTTGCCTCAGCTTTTACTTACGGTCAATCTAATTCAGAGATTCTGTCTTTTTTAAAAATACAGTTTCATCAACTGCTAGTTAAAATTGATCATACAAAAGAAATACGAATAACAGCATGGAACCTTCCACAACAGAGCCTTTTTGAAGGCCCAGCCTAAAATTGTGTGTGGTACTTCCCATAGAAAGCAAAGAGCATCAGAAATAGACTTTGCCATTTTCTGCTTTAAGTAGAAAAAAAAGCCCCAATGAAAAAAAACCTTTGACTTTCTGAAATTGCCTTCTGTAACATTAACATATATATATGAAAATAAGCATTTTATATATTGCAGGTGTATGTGCATACATGACACTAAAAAAAAATCCCAGTTATTGATTATTCTAGAGAAACATGAAGTGTTAACATGTATTCAACACACTTAATATACTACTGGAAGATGCTAGCAATATGATGCACCTGTCATAGGAGTTTATAAAGAGTAAACCAAGGAAAGATGTATTTAATTACAATGTTATGCCTTAAACAATTTTACTGAAAGTTTATTACAAAGTGGAACACTTCAATGTAATTTTGGTTGTATCTGAAAATTAACATTTTTTTTAAAATACAGAAATACTTTTCTCATAAATTTTTCTTCAGCTTGTTTATAAAGCAATTGCTACCGTGAGTCATGCTGCCTGTGTCTGGAAGGTAGTGTGGAGCAATGCTTTCTAAAAATATAACTGTTCTTTCCACATTATCACTATTTGATATTAAAACTATATTAAGGAGGAAATAAAAAAGAGATGAGATTTTCTCATTCTTTCTCCTAAAAACCCTTAAAAGAGAGAGAAATTTCAGAGCATATTCTTTTTGAAAGAAGTGTTCTTTTTTAATTACCTGCATTGTGCCTATTTCTAATACAAATAAAGCAAATCATCTTAGTTTGTAGATATGAATCATTGCCATATCAGTGATATAATACTTAAGTTTATCATAATAAAACTTTCTTTTCCCTATAAAACTGTTTTTCAGTGAAAAAAAAAATAGTGTAGACATTTACTGAAAATTTTTGATACCCGAGTACCTCGTTCTCTTATTTAGTCCATGAAGAGATTTTTGGGACACACTTTGCCTCCCTTAGTGTACAAACAATACTGTGTATTAGTAGCTGGATAACTGAGTTATTCCGGGATTTCACATGCAGCTGGAGAGCCTGACCCATAAAAGGGAAAACAAATTGCACTGAGCTCAAAATGAGAATCACTCTGAAGACCAGAAACTGATGAGACAAAGCATAATGAAAGCTTGTAGGTAAAAAGAAAAGTGAAGAAAATAGTGCTAATACCATAGTAAGAAGCTTCAGCTCCCATACTCTGATGTTAGAAACACATCTGCAAAGAAGAAAGGAAGGCAGGGCGAGAAAATTCTTGAATGGCAAACATATGCAAAATGCAGAACTTACTGGCTGGTCTAAACCAGCTGGACTACAGATTCAAATAATTTTTAATTTAGGAACATTCTAAAACTGAAGTGGCATTTTATTTGTCTCAATTCTTCAAATATCTGTGCATTTGGTAAAATTATATATTAATCTTGACTGCATCTTAGTTCTATCACAATCCATAGTAATCCAGTCTCTTCACCTCAGACTGTAGTGATCAAGGTCACTTCTTGCTTCGATATTCTCCCCACATTCCTATTTTTCTCTTTAAATATGTTTCTGTCCTGATTATTATTGATGCATCATTATTATTATTTCATATATAAGTAGAATATATCATAAGGTTTTCAATAACATCCTGTCTGCTTTGACATTTTCCTTTTTGAAAGAGTGTTAAAAAAAGAAAAAAAAAAACATCCGCTTGCAGGATACAACAGGGGTAAACTACAATCTATAATAGATTTCTTCTTATTTAAGAGGTGTTTGTAGAAGAGATGGAGGCAGACCTCAGAGATCCACGGTGAAAGGACAATAGTGAATGGTCATCAGAAATAAGGGAAGCTCTGACTGGCCATAAGGAAAACCCCTGTACAATGAGATTAGTGAAGCCTGGGAACAGATGGCTCAGAGATGCTATGGAACGTCTGTTCTTGGAGAATTTAAAAAGTTGACTGGATAAGACCTGAACAACCTGATGTAACTTTGAAATTGGCCTTGCTTGGAGATAGTGTGTGAATCTGACAACCTCCAAAGGCTCCTGCCAACCCTTTGCTCACACAGTAAACTCACACAGTAATCATTCTCCCATCAAGCGCTAGCTACTTTCAGTTTTGGTTCTCACTCATCTTGAATTTATGATCTGGGATGTCTGGGTGAACACACACTATGAAAAACAGAGGTTAAAGCAGTTGGCTGCAGATAAACCTGAGTTCTCAATCCACCTAATGGTTTTGCAAATATGTATTAAGGTTCAGAAATAGCAAGGTAAGAAGAGTCTAGCATCTGCCTAGATTGCACATTCTGTCCAGAAAACAATTCTGTTAAGCATAGTTGTTGGTCCTTAGGCACATGGACAAAAACCTAAACAATTTGTTTTTATCTCAGCAAATCACTGTATTGAAAAAAATAATCATATCTCTGTATAAGTACTTCTCTACAGCCCAGTAGTAATTTTAATAATGACAATACTGCATAGTAGCTAGACAGACAGTGCCCTGATTTTATGTTTGCAATCTGCACCTGAGAAGCATGCACAAAGAGGTATTGCGAGAAAAGATCATTTAGGCTGTAATACTGCTTGGTACTGTCAGACCAATGATGTGTAGATTTATTTTAAAGAGAACTAGGATAGACTTTCAGATGAAATGTATTAAGTCTTCTTATGGTATCCATACGATTAATTTCTCATCACACTGTCTTGGAAACAGGACTGAGACAACTGATACTGAAAAGTGTAGCTTCTATATCATCGCCACGCTGGTTTGGAAGGATTACAAAGTACTGAAAAAGGAGGGAAATAGCTATTTGCAGCTGTCCTTGCTGAAAGCTCTGTATGCTGTAGAGTCAATGTCTATGCCAACAATTTAACCACAGCTCAGGCTTCCTAATAGAGCCATCTCTGCTTTTAAATGACTAGGACAGTTTATGGCACAAACGTGCTTTGGGTAAGCTAGAAGAATACATTAGAGAATCCAAAGCAAAGCTTGGGTGTCACCCTGGGTCCGGGTCCATTTCCAGTAGGTAGTTTAGGTGTGACTGCTCTGTTCTGGGGGGCAAGATGAACAACAGATTTGAGCTGTGCTTTACTACCCAGCCAGAGAGTGGTCCCTTGCCCATTTCATTTACCAGCACACACACAGCCAGGGAAACTTACGTACTTAAAAACAAAAGCTGTTCTTTAAACCAGTTACTTACCTCAACAAATTTAGCAACTATTAAGAAAGAGTTCATGAGAAAATATTTCCTGTTGTCTACTTAAATTATTTATTTGATTAGTTATTTTCTTGAAATAGATCTTAAAATTTGCTGGAATTTTTTGCTGGGTCAAAAAATGGGGCATGTTTGGTTTGCTTTATTTTGTTCTGTAATGATGGAGAAAATCCTAACAGATACAAAAGTACTATTGTTGTTATCACAGAATCACAGAATGGCAGGGGTTGGAAGGGACCTCTGTGGGTCATCTAGTCCAACCCTCCTGCCCAAGCAGGGTCACCTACAGCAGGCTGCACAGGACCTTGTCCAGGTGGGTCTTGAATATCTCCAGAGAAGGAGACTCCACAACCTCCCTGGGCAGCTTGTTCCAGTGCTCCGTCACCCTCAGAGGGAAGAAGTTCTTCCTCATGTTCAGATGGAACTTCCTATGCTTCAGTTTGTGCCCATTGCCCCTTGTCCTGTCTCTGGGCACCACTGAAAAAAGTTTGGCCCCATCTTTCTGACACCCACCCTTCAGATATTTGTAAGCATATATTAGGTCCCCTCGCAGCCTGCTCTTCTTCAGGCTGAACAAGCCCAGCTCCCTCAGCCTCTCCTCGTAGGAGAGATGCTCCAGTCCCCTCATTATCCTCATTGACCTCCGCTGGACTCTCTCCAGTACATCTTCATCTTTCTTGAACTGGAGAGCCCAGAACTGGACACAGTACTCCAGATAAAGCCTCACTAGGGCAGAGTAGAGGGGGAGGAGAACCTCCCTCGACCTGCTGGCCACACTCTTCTTAATGCACCCCAGGATCCCATTGGTCTTCTTGGCAACCAGGGCACACTGCTGGCTCATGGTCAACCTGTCGTCCACCAGGACACCCAGGTCCCTCTCCACAGAGCTGCTCTCCATCAGGTCCGCCCCAAGCCTGTACTGATGAATGGGGTTATTCCTCCCCAGGTGCAGGACCCTGCATTTGCCCTTGTTGAACCTCATCAGGTTCCTCTGAGGGTGATGGAGCACTGGAACAGGCTGCCCAGGGAGGTTCTGGAGTCTCCTTCGCTGGAGATATTCAAGACCCGCCTGGACAAGGTCCTCTACAGCCTATTGTAGGTGACCCTGCTTGGGCAGGAGGGTTGGACTAGATGATCCACAGAGGTCCCTTCCAACCCCTACCATTCTGTGATTCTGTAAATCTGACCTGTTTTATTGCATACAACACACAATTGATTGGCATCCAGTTTCAGCCTTCCCCTCTGCTCCCTCCCTGGTACCATCACTTTTAAATTCCAGAATCAGATAACTCATATTTTGGCACCTAAGAAACTGCAACACAGAGAATAAAGTGCTCAGAAACTCAAATGTTAAGAATTGCCTTACACCCGATAAGAGGTCCCTGTAAATTGATAGTCTGTAGCTGACAGTAACTATTATCAGATAAGCCTTTAGAGGAGCGTCTTCAACTTCCTGGGAAGAAAAATACCAACGCACTTATATACTGCAGGCAACACCGTACTTTCCTTTCCCTGTCAACCTCAGTTTCAACTTTCTCATCTCCAGCAGCCACAAGGAATGGTCTGTGATTTTATACTCTTCTCTAAAGCACCAGCCCTTCTCTTAACACTGCAGAAAATAATATTTCTTGACCCTGTGGCCCTTGACTTCACTTTTACCAGTAAGACTTGAATCTCGGTTTAAAAAGAATGGTCGTTTGATTAAAAAAAGATTGAGAAAGAGTGCTACGGAGAATCTTAACAACACTGACTACTGTCTGCATAGCACGGGTTTTAGCAGTAACAGTGGAAGGCAAGAGGCAATGTGATTAGAGGAAGAGCAGCCCCAGAGGACCTAGCTGAAAGGATGGAAATATTTACAGAAAATAAAAAACAATTCAAAAAACACAAGAAAGTGGTAAAAAAAACAAAGAACAGAGTAGCAGGACTGGGAAAGAGAACAAAACAAAGGACTTCTGGCAGCTTTTTAAAGATTTTCTTCAAATGGAGGTAATTGTTAGAGAGCAAAGATAGATTTTATATTAATTGAAAGAGTGGCTTATACATATTCCAAACATTTTATCTACACATCCTTCTTTCATTTAACTGTAGGGTGGTATTTCAGTCACATTTCACTCAGATCTGATCCTACTTTCCATGAGTTACAGCTGCTTAATTTCACCTAACACATTATAATTTGGGTACTGAAAGTTGAGAAAAAATTAAATTGTCAAACTCCACAGCTGCTGCAATAACAAAATTATTTCTATATTATTCTAAACAATTTCTTGACTGAAAACTCAAGAATAATACTTAGAATTTAATTATAAATTTATTTCAAAGGTCTTACCATAATCCATTTTTTTAGTATATGAAAATTACTAGAATATTAAATATTCAGTATTTTTTTTCTCTACAAGTATGTGAGCATAGGCCTCAGAGGAAACAACCAGACAAGAGAACTGAGTTCACCACTTCAGTTGTGCAACTGTGCAAGAGCATTTTGAAGTAGAAATAGGCCACAGAGCATCTATCCTGCAATTTGGTACTCATTACAGGTCTCAAACCTCCTCCAAACATTTTTCAACTATTATTAGATTTGCAGGGTAAAAAAATTCCAAGGATCACAACAACCATCTTAAGGAAAAGAAATAACAAACTTTGGCAAGGACAAAAGATGAACGCAGTCCAGAAAAACAAAAGGGCGTATCATATTACACAACCGCAAGAAAAGAAAAATTAGTGGCCAAGCAAACCACATGCCAGCACCACTAAGTGCAGTGTAAAATACAGTTATCTTTGAAACAACATTCAACGTGATAATGTAAGTACCAACAGAAGTCTAGCCAAAGCAACATGGGGTCTATCCTGAATTGTTGTGCTCCGGTCAGAAGCAAGACTATGTGAGGTAGTCAAAATCATCTCAGATAGTGCTACACTGGAGCTGGCACCACCAACAGTTCTGGAGTTCCTTCCTTCAAGAGGTAACACATAAACTACATAAAAACATAACAAAATGTACAGAAAAATAAAAATGAAAACTTGCATAAGCTACAGTCTTATGAATGGTTGCATTCAACTAAGAAGATATTACCTGAACAATCAGGCTTCCATTTAGTTATTAGTCTGCTAAAATTAGTCTTTTCTCCAGATGACAGAAATCACAGAATTACAGAGTTGTTGAGGTTGGAAAGTACCCCTGGAGGTCATCCGGTCCAGACCCTAGATCAAGCAGGGTCACCTAGACCCAGTTTCACAGGACCATGTCCAGATGGCTTTTGAATGTCTCCAAGGAGGGAGACTCCAGAACCTCCCTGGGTAACTTGTGCCAGTGCTTAGCCACCCTCACAGTGAAAAAGTGTTTCCTGATGTTCAGATGGCACCTTCTGTGTTTCAGTTTGTGACCACTGCCTCTGGTCCTGTCACTGGGCACCACTGAAAAGAGCCTGGCTCTGTTCTTTTTGCACCCACCCTTCAGGCATTTATATAAACTGATAAGATGCCCCCTGAGCCTTCTCATCTCTAGACTGAACAGTCCCGGATCTCTCAGCCTTCCCTCACAGGAGAGATGCTGCATTCCCTCAGCTATCTTCACGGCCCCTCACTGGACTAGGTGCTCCATCTCTGATTTGGAACAAATGTGTTCTCTGGACGCAGTGCAGCTGTGAGTTGCTGCAGATCAGTGGTAAGATGGGGATTTCTTGGGCTAGACAAGGGCTTCTTCTGTACATATTGAGCACTCAGAATACCTTTTACTCTCCCTTCGCTCTCACCTTCTACCCTCATATAGAGAACCTTCATAAGTATATATGTTTTCATGTACATATGCGTACACACACATTCATACATGTGCACACTCATCTGTCTCACTCCCAACCCCATTAATATCACATACAGTGAAATGTCACATAGGCAGTAATGTTACTAATGAAGGAACAAATGAGCATTCAATTATGGAAAGCAATTACTCTTTTTAAGTGTTGTACCTGGCATCTAAAAACTTCAGCTTTGAGGGCATTACAAATATACTACATTAGACAGTTTGAGCTGTAGTAACTCATATAGTCAGCACTATAGTTTGTATAGTTTGTGTAGTTTGTAAATGTGACAAAGCTGTACTCTGAGAACTCTGCCACAGGCTGCTATGGATAGTTTGTACTCAGCCTACTTCAGAACATCAACTGATCCTTATGACATCTATGAAAGGCAAATATTATCACCTTTCTTTTGACATAAACTTTGAACTCTGTGATGTAAATTATACGAAAAGATGCCAAAAGTAAACAACATTGCTGTCTGTTACCACCATTCAGTTCAAGACAGGTGTGTGATTTTCTAACTGGGTAAGATCAGCTGGGAAATGAAAATACCCTTAAGAAGAATGGAAATATGGTTGTACATTAGAAAGAGTTACTCACAAGCACCAAGGATGAAGTTCTCTGTAAGATGAGCTGAAGACAGCAAGTAGGAAACACCTTCAAAAGCTCATGAACAGACACGACAACAATCACACTTTATCTGCTCGACTCCACTTTTCTGAGCTTCCTTCTTATTGCAGAGCAATTTGCATCAAAACTAGATTTAATGGCTTCCTTTTCTAGACAAGCAAATGAGCCAAAGAGCCTGGGACTGTAGAGATAGCAGGTATTAAATCGCAGGGGCTTTCAGACAAAAATGGACAAACTGTTTCTAAGGAGCTAAAATTAGTTTGAGGCAGCTGTATTTGAGTGCAGAGCTGTGGAGCCTGGAAACATCTGCTTTCTTTCCTATCAAAGAAAGCAGAGCCCAAGAAAACATCTGATCTGTGCACCTCTCAAACACAGAAGTGGGAACACAGAGTTGTTGCCAAATAGCAAAGGAACATAGAGAGGATTTATGCTTAGATATAAGAAATGTTGTTCTTACTTAAATACAAATGCTGTTTATTTGAGAGGGAAATCTTTTATGTGATGATTACCCCTAATTCTGTACATGTAGAGCAACTTCTTCCAGTGAAGTCCTCTGAAGATTAGGCCTCTGTGCATTATAACAACAGAGATACATAATTTTTGTAGGAAACACTGTATTGAAATAACTTAAGTTAATGAACAGGTGCTAAAACACATTTAACAAAATGAAGTGTATGTAAATTAATCATATGGCAGAGGCCTTGGGATGTTCTACATCTACTTTCTATGTACAGCTGGAACTAAGCAACACTAAAGGAGCTTTTATTTGTGGCCCTGGAAGATGATCAGGACATCTGTGTGCACATCCCTTGAAACACACGGGGCCTGAAAAAAATTATATGACCTAATAAAGGATTAAAAAAAAATGACAGCAGTGTCATGAAGTACCTTTTAACTATCTGTCCTTCTCTGTGTGCTATAATCCCTCCAGCTGCAGCTAAGGACCTGAGACCCCATCAGTTGAGCCCTTCCTTAATACAGAGAAATGGAGATCCTTCCCATTCCTTTCTTAAATGTTGTCTCTTCAACCCTTATGGAAAACCTAGCAAACAGTAGGGCTTGGCAGCATGTCCTGAAGGTCAGCAGTGAAGAGGAAAAAAAAGTAAAGTTTGGCACAGAAACAGCTAAATAAAGGACTGACATCTTGCCACTATTATCTATTTCCACAAGAGGTAAATGAGGTCATGCCTAACTGCATTTATATCAAGCTAAGCAGCCCAAAAGAACAGCTCAAAAAACCCTTTAGGCTTGCCAAGGTCCTAAATGGTCATTATCTTACAAAGGACAAATTAAGGGACATTTATTGAGGGCCTAGGAGAATCTTTAATTAAGGTGAATAAATCCTGTCTTGCAATCCTTATACTTGTTTGGTTCCAAATTGGAGCATAAGTAAAACAGGTAGATTGAAAGAAGAAAAGAAATAGATTCTTTCATAGGAACCTGCATGTCTGCGAAGCTTAAAGACAGAAAAAAACTTCAAAACTCTCCAAAATAACTATATTGATTTCTCAAACCAAACAAATAGAAAAGAAGAGTGTCTTCTATTTAATGTTGTCCTAATTAATACTGCAAGCATTATTCTTGTTCTCCTGTGGAGTTAATTACAAATCAGTTTAGTATAATTAGATATTAATATCCTCAGCAATATTTTCTAATAACTCTTAAGTTAACAGTATCATTGCTTGATAGAGATGTTTTATCACTGCAGGCCAGATCTTGCAATCGTGCAAGAACCAGCTGATTGCTTGCTGAAGAAATATTAGACAGCATTGCAGAATTTGACCTTAACATGTACAATTTTAATGATACAACACATGCACATTGTTTTTCGAAGCTATCTGAAGAATTCAGGTACACATTATTTATATAGAATAATTCAAATTTTTTTTTCCAAAATTCAGAGCATGGTATGAATTTTCATTCCAGCATTTACAAACACATTGCAAAATATAAACTGCTGATAAACTGCCATCTGATGTTATCTAAGGAAAGATCACTGACTGGTAACTAGAGTACTAGAGTCCTTTGGGATATGTGGTTGACAGACAGATTTGTCCCAGCCTTTATGGCCCTCTCTGAAGGCATACAGCCACATAAGGCAAAGCATGGCCACTACCACTTCAGTTTCCTCTCAAATGCAGAATGCAAGAGAGAGATTCCGCGCAGAACTCTGAAGGGTGGGAAGAAGATTACGAGAAATCATTCAATACATGAATATGTCTTGTGGCGTAGCAGGTGAATACAATGTCCTTTCGGTCTTTTGGCCACCACCATCCCACAGCTCTGTTTGGGCTCTGTGAAATTCCCAGCAGTACTTCCCATACATTCAGTAATTATGGAGATTCTGATTCTTCGTGTAAGTCACAACTACAAGATCAATTTAGCAAGTGCTACATCAGCTCTGTATACCACAGACAGGCATCATGCAAGGTTAAGATACAGACAGAGCTCCAAGTATCTGCTAGGCAAATATTAGCCTTCAAAATATTTCCCAGGAAAGCCATAGACATAGCTTGACAGAGATACCTAACTGTCGTTTTCTTATTATACAAGTTTCATTACAGACTTCAGTCCATACTTGGTGTATGAATATTATATGGACATCAAGAATTACTTGATATTGAGGGTGTGAACAACAATCTTAGCTGAAGAAGTTTCATGAAAAAAATAGGTATGTTGATATTTTGCTTCATGTGGAACTGAAAAATCTCCCTTACAAAAAAATTTGGATGATCATTTAAGAATTTCCTATCTTAAGATAACTGTTTTCAGCAAGGTTCAGCCATAGGATTGGTATTTCTGTCATCTTTTTGGCAGCAGTAACTGCAACCAGAAAGGATACCTTCAGTGAGAAGAGTAACAAGGACCAGATACCAACAACCCAAACAGGGAGACGCTGGGATCTCTGGGAGCAGATTCTGCAGGACAACAGAGTTCTCAGTACCCTTTGAGACTTGAGGATAGAAATTATAAACTACAGGCTCATGACAGATGGATATATGGAACTTAATCAAGGTGAAGAAAATCCATATTGCTTTAGTGGAGGATGCCACTAACTTAGGCTTGGCGTGAAAGCCGTTTGTGGAAAGATAAGGCAAAGAACGTGGTTTATTTAGCCAGGTAGATGTAAAACTCTTGTTGAGCCTAATATGGACCTTTCTGCAAGAGATCAATATTCTCTGTTAGTAAGGTCCATCTATATAACTGTGTCTGTACCATGCTATAGAACAAGATTAATTTGGGTAGTGAAGTAGCCCGAGTTAGAAGATGTGGGAAATTAAGCTGAGTCCCTTGACTCCTCATTGATTGTCAAAGGCTCAGATACAAAAATTCTTTCAGCTATGTAGGATCATCAGTGCCATTTGCTGACATGCTGTGACCAGGGCCTTTAGGCCCAGAGGTGTCAAAGGAAAATTAGTCTTGTCTGCTTCATCACAAAACCAGGAACACATCTGATGGAGACTCTCAGCACTATTTTGTGTTTGAATGGCCACTGGGGTCTGAGAAACTCTCATATTTTTTTCGAGTGCTATTTTTTAGGGCTCTACAGCTTTTTCTTAAAGCTTTTTCTTTCTGTTGTTTGAAGACAGGGTACGCTGTACACTGCTGATGAGAAACCTGGACAAACAAGGCTGTAGCTGTGGATAAGAAAAAGAACAGAGAACCAAATGAAAAACACAAGGAGGAAAGAAGAATAGCAAAGATATTTGTAACAAGAATTTTTAGATGCAAAAACAACTCCACCATGAAATATTTTTGGGTCCCCACAAGGACTGATCATGCAGAACTCTGCTTCGACTAAGCAGTGGATAGGATTCCTCACAGCATTTTGTGCGCTCAGCTTAACTTGTTCAAGATGCAAGCTTGAGAAAGTGAGGCATATCCCCTACATGTATCATAAAGATAAAAAGTAAAAGTTTGCATTTGAGTGACAAGGCAAATGAGCAACCTCTCTGTGAATGTATAAGTGGACTTTCACTCCAAAACAATAACAGAATTTGTCACAGCTCTAAACTGAAAAAATAACTGAGATGTAGCATGGTAAAATATCAATATCTTAAATTTTCACTCCAAATCATAAAGTTGCCAGATTCCTTCACAGACTGTAAATAGTATTATCCATGATCCAACACAATCATAAAAACCTTTATCGCATTTACAAAGCGTGAAAGAATTGAGTCATACACCAAGGCAAGCACAAATTTTAATTATTTCAGGAAGACAGAGATGTCATTGATCTGAAACCCAATAAAGGGACAAAGAATCATAAGCCCTCTTCATTTTTATTCCCTTAGCTGTTATAATAGAAAGAGTGTGTGTGTATGTGCATATGGACACAGAAACTGTAAGTACAGCAGTTAGATGACTTACTGTTTGGAGAAACATTAATAAGAATGTAAGGAATCAATACTATCATTATAGAAAAACATTGTACATAAGGCATACAATATAAAAGACAATAAAATATTTGCCTATTCACAAGTGTAACTCCAAGGAAAGACTCAAATGAGCAATTAAACACCCCCAGCTTTTTAGTTTTATCTTAATCTCCTTAGATAAAACCACTCAGAATAACATAATTTAAATGTAAAAGGTAAGTTTAAATGCCTCTAGATTTCTTTTACACAACACATTTCTAGTTCATAAATTTTGCATAGGGGGAAAATACTCTCCTCTACTATGTAAACACTATCAAGCCAAACATCTTGGGGCATAGTTTTAGAAATAAATTGTATTACAGGTAAAGACTCCAAGTGATGAATTTACTACTTTGTTCAATAAACCATTACAATGATTAATTACTCTCACTCTAAGGAGGTGTGATTCATTACTAATTTCACTTCACCTAGCCCCCGTCATCAGACATTAAACTTCATGCTTCATGCAGCTCCATCTACCATGACCAATATTTCTACTCACCCTCTGCATTTTTTCACAATATTTTTTCTTTTGCTATACATTCTTTTCATCATGGTTAAAGAACTTGTAGTAGCATTCCAAAGTTAAAATAGCCAACATCAGCTTTTTTTCCCACAATACAATTTAAATATTTTACACTGTGCATTGCCTAGCATTGCTGTCTATTCCTGAAAATCTTGCTTCACCATCAACTTGTCTCTAGAATAAGTGATGTGGTCCATTTGTATGCAGGCAATATATGAAACATTCAAGGAAACACAAAAGTAACTAGCAATTGAAACTATTATTTTCTTTTTTCTTTTATATTGTATTTGAAGAAGAGAAAAAAGTCTGCAAGGTTATGCAAAAATATTTACCATCTAAATTCAAAAAATTGTTATGATTTTTCTTCACTCTTTTTATACAGATGTATGTCTGCTACTATCCGTACAATCTCTTCTGACTCACATCAGACAGAGCTACAAAACACTAAGTATTTCTGTATTTTTACAGATTTGTACATAATTTATTCTGTTACATTTAATATCATTAAGTGTGGACTCAAAATACTGTCTGAGACCTTACCTTGAAGGTATTTTATGACATAAATGTTTGAGCAGAAAATTTGCTCAGGGCATTTTTTCTGCCACTAAGTCCAATATAAATATTAATATCATACTAGCTATATTTTTAGACTTTAATTTTTAGCTCAGTTTTATCACTGCCTTGCAGATAGGCAGTTTTAAACTCCACTATTTCAGCCTAGTAAAATCCCCTGTGCTGTTTATCATAATGTATTTTACGATGTTTTTGTCACAATTTCAGAAAAGTTTTTCAGAGGTCTAAAAACTGCATTATTGTTACTTTAGTCCTTTTATAGCTTAGCTACAGCTATATTGACAGATCCTCACATATGTTTATAAAATTAAATTTAACCTGTCCCTACTTTAAAAAAGATACTCTGATCAACAGAAAGAAAGTAAATTAAAAATAGAGTTATAACCTTTGTAGCTTTTAAATAAAAACTCACAAAGTTAAGCATCATTTTTCAATGAAAGGTGGAGCTTCTTCACACTCAATTATTTTTATATTACTATTTCTCAGCCAAGGTTTTTATTATTTCTTTGTCAAGGAAGGAACAGAAATATTGTGCAGCTTGTTAAATGCTTTGGGTTTATACAATGGGATGGACATCTAAACTATAAACTGTGGATTTAGGGGACTTTACATTACAATTCTATTTTAACATATGGAACTGTGATTGATTGATTTTATTTCAGTTTGTTCTTCTTGCTAGTAGATATTTTCAGAGATAGTTGCTGATGGCTATCCAAATCATAGTAAAGAGGATGCTGGAGTCAAACTCATTTTGATGCCAGGGACAATACCCAAAAATTGAAACCTGAGAGCTGGACATTAGGAGGAAAAAAACCCAAACCACATTAAAATCTGTGGAATAGACAGCCTGGAAAAACTGTGGAACCTCTACCTTTGGTGTCTTCAAAGACTCAGACAGACAAAGCCGTAACTGATCTGACCTAGTGCAGGGATGCTCCTGCTTTGAGCAGGTGGGTACATTAGATGATCTTTAGAGGTCCCGTCCAACCAGCTTTTGTATAACACAGTGATTCTACAGTTCCATATAGCTCGAGTATATTTTGAATGTACCGAGTGTGTACCTACAACTCACCAGACATAACTATACGCTATATTCTACCCTCCCTCTCTTAAGTATAAGGTATGTGAACTTGGAAATGGACCTGGAAAGAAGGAGGAGGTGGACAGAAGAAGAGACTTTGTCAGAAGACAGCAGTGATTCTTCCACTGTCTTAGGTGCTGGCATGCAAATACAGAAAAAACGCAAGCAGGAAACCTTAACAAATTATAAGAATGACAAAGATAACAACTTAACTAAAATAACAGGTGCTCAGGAAAAAAAAAATGTGTCTACAATATGAATAAATAAGAGATTAATGGGAGACAGACAGGAAAAAATAGTAGCTGTGTGGGTAGATAGAAAGCTGATTAGATAACCATAGCCCCCAAATATCAGTGGTCTATTACCAACACGGAAGGAAATATCAAAGCGGTCCTGAAGCACTCATATATGCTTTTCAAAATATTTTCATTAACAGCACTGGTGATGGAAAAGTGAAGATGCTTATTAAGACAACTGATAACACCAGGTGCAACAGAGGTCGCAGATACACTGGAAGACAGGATTAGAATTCAAAGGCATATTGAAAAACTGGAGGAATTTTAAAAAAGGATAATACTGAAGGGAGAGAAATACAAGATGATCTATGTGGAAAAAAATCAATTATGTCACCACAAGACAGAAAAAAAATGGCTGAATAGGTCTTCTGCTGAATAAAAAACTATTACGCTGTTGTGAAAAATGCAGACACCATACTGGGTTGTAGACTGGATCTTATCTTGCACAGCATATGAAATCGTCCTATTGATAGTGTCAAGATGGGCAAGACCTCAAATGTACTTAAAAAAAGAGATATGCACCAGCTGAAGGATTATGATGAGAATGATCAGAATAATCTGGCAACGAAGTCTGAAACAACTAAATTTGCTCAGCTGCAGGAAGAGAAGGATAGGACAGTAATGCTTACAGATGTAAAAAACGCTTGCCAAAAAGGAGGAAACATTTCACCTATGTCCATACCTGATAGAAGAAGGAACTGATATTACAATGAGAAATCAAATGGCAGGAAGGATTCAAGCTAAAAACTAGCAAAAACTTGCCAATGATAAGGATAGTGAAGGACTGGAATATATGTACCATGGATGCTTAAACATGATGGTCACGTTGGTGTTATGAAGGACAGGTTCAGGAAACACCTGTCAAGCGTGAGAGTCACAGCAGATTCTAGCCTGGAGTAAAGAAATAGACTAGATGTCTTTGACGGGTCTCTCCCAGCCCTCATATTATGAATACATGATGTTGGTTTGTTTATTGTTTTGTTTTGGGGAGATTTTTTTTTTCTTCAAGGAAAAAAACCCCAAGAATTCAAAGACTTGTTTCCCCAAAAAGTTTTACTTTTAAAGTTTGCTGGTAGAGGGAAATTGTCAGCTCAGTTCTTCAGCTGTAACTAAAAATAACTTCCCAGATAAGTATCTGGGTGCTTTAGAAATTCAAGAGTTACTTTTCCTTTACAAAATAAAAATGTAATTATTTTTTAATTTTTATTTTTTTTTTTTTTAGAAACGAAGAGCTTGGTATATAGCTAAGACTATTTCCTGCTGGAAACAGTAGAAAGCACAGAAGTTATCCCTACAACCCTTCAGTGATCCTTTCCTCCATTCTTCTGCTTTTCTCTCAGAAAGACTTACAGTGCTTTGGCAACAGACTTTCAAGTGTCTGAACAATCTGCAATTGCCAATACACTTGGTGATATATGTTGCAAGATGACAATACACGAATGTTTACAGAAAAGGAAAGTACAATGGAAGAAAAGTTGTGTTGCCAAAAAACCTTGTCAAATGCAAAAGTCTTGAAACTAATATTGAGAAGGAAGTGAAATCTCCTATGCATATGTTAACAATGCCCAGACAAAATGCCCATATTTGAATGCTTCAGGCACAGTACTGTAAAGGGACTGAACTTTTCACTAAATAATTTATGCTAAAATATGTATTTTCTGACATTAGATTTCAGTGCTTGGAAAGAATTGCCCTGATTTACATAATATTCTTATGCTGAGGATCTGACTTTAAAAAAGACCTAGTTTATTAATATGTTTTAACAAACTTTCCCACTGCATATGTCAAGTTAAGTTGCATCCTAGATTATTCTTCAATCATTAACTATGGAATAGATATTAAAGGATGTAAACCCAGACAAATTACAGAATTATCACTATTATTTAAGATAATAAATACTTAAATAATTCAAAAATATTTTTTCCAAGTTAACAACATTTCAAATGAGGGAATCAAGAGAACAGATTCAATTTTACCCTAAGATTTTTCAGAAAATCAGCAGCAATTATTGTTTGACTAAATAACTGAGGAGAGAGCAAGGAAAAAAATCCTCCACTCAAGCGACCAAAACCACTTTTACAATTCAGCAGTCTCATTGCAGCACTTTACTTGGAACAATATTCATAATAGCGTTTGCTCCAGTCTAGTTTTCATGAGGTGAAACTAACCGTGCTTAATACCTAGCATTTCTATGGTAGATCAAATCTATAGACATGAAATTACTGTAGCAAACAATTTCCAAAATTATTCTTGTTTTTTAAAGATGGGAAACTGAAACATTTACTAGTTTAGTTCTATATCTAAGGTCGCTGTGAATCAGTGGCGAAGGCAAAAATAGAAACAGAGTTTCCTGGCTATTAATCCAGTACATATAATGACATGTACTAAACATAGTTTTTCAGGAAACTGAACAATCCACTTATTAAAATACATTTTAAAAGTATATGGAAAGTGAAAATACAGATTACCAGGTATCATAAAAGGAACAGTTTCCTGTGACTCATTAACACAGGATATATAGGCACTGGATTGGCAGCAGACAAGCTAGCAGCACGTAAAGTAGATCATGCTTCAACTCTGCTTGGTATCGAGTGACAAGTTGATGGATGATAGTATCTGTCTGTTCTCTGGTTCACAGTTTAATTGTGCTTTTAATAAAGTTAGAATAGCTGAAAACCTGACGAAGAAATCTAAAGAATAAGAAATAATGTTTAGCCATTATCATACAGATCTTAAAAAAAAATCAGATCAGCTTCAGATTTCAAAGTTGCATATAAACCTTGATAAACCTATTTATGCCCTATATGGAAAAAAAAAATTAAAAAAAGAAGAAAAAAGTATGAAGAAGAACAATTGGAATAAAACCACAGCAGTACAAAATGCTTAGAAGCCTGTTAATATTCTGAAGTGCCTTTCTCTGTTGATCTTCAGAGACAGCATCTAACATCTTCCCCCAGTTGCTTGTGTATTGTGTCTGGGCCGAAAATGTCTGATTGCCATGGTGTCAAAGTATACAACTTTTTCAAGTATAAAAGCCAGAAATCAGTTCTGTTGAAGAAAATCTTTGTCAATATAGATAAAAGGTCAGTGCAATTTTATCTACAATATAAGATAGAGTTGACCCTTAGAAAAAATGCTTTGTTGCTTTATGGGCTGCAAAACACAACCTTCTGACACATTAATTCTTTTCTCAGACTTTTATCTGAAAAGTCATTGGTGGATGTTATAAAAATAAGGCATCATTATGATGCAGTGTTATGTACCCCTTCTCTTAGGGGAGTTCAGTACCATCACTTATATTTTTATTGACTGGTCAGCTTTCAGTTGGATGCTCTCCCTTTTATAATCATAACTATTTCACGCATCCATATTAAAATAAAATTTTCAGTCATAAAAAGGTAGGACAGTAGTTTGAAATAGGAGTTCCTATTTCAAATGCTTGTATCAATCTGTGGAATGAATTTAACAAGCAAAGTTTTCAGGCATATTTAAACATATAAATTGCCTTATGGGACCTAGAAGCCCAAGGTCCATCTGTGAATTTCTCTGCCAGAACAATTATTACTTTCCCCTGCATCAAGAGCAACACACACAGTGGAGACTGCAGTCACTTTTGTAAGCAAGGTTGCTGTCAAGTTGCTTACATACGGAAAATATGAGTAGCTCTAGGTAGCCTAAAGCAGTCTCATAAATAATAGGTGACTAAGGAAGACTGTATTAGATCTGTAAGTACTCCTTCCTCTTCCAGAAGAGATGACTATTTTTCAAGCACATAGCTGAAGGCAAGGGGATATAGATATAATACATGTATATCTTTATGTACACATAGAGGTTTACAATTGCGCTTCAAATATTTTAGTCTTTGTCATATGAAACACAATTTTAAATGTTCAAATGAAGTTTAGAAAATTCTTAAATGAAAATGCATCTTTACAACTTAATTTGTGTTTAAGATGCAATAAAGTTAACCAAGATTTTCAACATGGCCACCTTCTAAACCAGTCCTTATATTACCCATTTGCAGGTCCTAAAGCTATAATTTAATGTCAGTCAAGGAAAAGTTTATAAATTACATTATCTACAGGTGCATTATTTTTTAAAGTACATGACTTAATGGTTGTAAAGGTTTTATTGGTTTGGAGAGCATTCTGTAATTAAAGAAAGAGAAGGCTACACTAACACATACCTTAGCATTAAAGAGTGTTACCAGTTAACCAGAACTGTTAATAAGGAATTAGGCACACAGCTCCTATTATTGTTAATGGAATTTTCATGCTGTATTCTCTGTGCACCAAGTAAAAGAAATAACCCTCAAGACATTGTTTAAAGAAGGTGCTGCCAAATCACACACTGCAGAACAAGATATAATTTTTGAGAGGATATGTGTATTCTATTATTTCTTGAATGAACTTTAATGAAGCTGTGTGTATTTCACTCTTCTGTAAAGTCCTTGTGTAGTTCTTGGGTCATCTCAGCTTGTGATTTACCAGCTGAAAAGCACTGCTGCATTTAAAAGGCCTTTGTGGACATTTTTTCTAGATTACTTTAGTGTATGAGTACAAAGGAGAGATTCTTTCTCACTGGCAAGCTGAGATACCACAGTGCTTACTTTAGACACCTGAACTTCTTATGGAGATCTCCCTTCTTGAACACACGGTCTTCAAAAGACAAGGTGTTGGATGATAGTTACCCTGTTAAATTCACTGACGTAGCGTCTAATCTGATCTATGGATACAGCCCATAGTGTGCCTCTCATCACTTGCCTGTCCACTGTAAAGCTCAGGGTCCTACTAATATCGTACTGCAGCTCCTGACTAGCCAGCATGTGCTCTTGAGGTTTCTACCTATCTCCATTAAATCAATGTAAAGTTCAAGCCCTTCAGCAATCATGTTAGCTGCCTACTGTTAAACAGTTTTAAGATCTGTCTATATGTAGTCTTGTACTACATCATTTAGCTGCATCGGTATTCAGAAAATGTTACCTTGGCAATTAATCCAAACCATCCTTAAGCTTTGGTTATAGGAGGGGAGAAGTAACGTTTATTTCATCTGAGACTGATGTTTCGGTTTTTCACCCATGCAACACTTTTTTGTGCACTTTCTCCCAAGCTATCACACTGTGTAATTTATTTTCACAGCTATACTCACAATTCCGGCCATACGTCCAGCTAATCATGGATTTTTACAGTATGTATTAGTGATAGATATAATGGTTCCATGGCTGTAATCTGGTGCCACAAAGTGGTAAGTATTGGCAAACATTGAATTTTATATGAAAATTTATTTGTCTGAGATTTATACTAACTGTAGATCTCATTCATCCTAAATACAAAAAGCTTATAAACCATTTTTCTTGTATTTTGAAGTATGTTGAGATAGATGTGCAATCATACTTTTTTTACAGATACATTATTTGCTCAGCATTTGAATATAAACTCTCCAAATTTGGTCAAGTCTTTCAATGAAACGTTTTCATAGGTGGTAAATTAGATGGCCTAACTCTGTAGCTTCTGTGCAACAGTCTGCCAAACCATGCATTTGGAGAAGTCAGCACTGCTGAAAAAAGCAGGCTTAGCACACTACAACTACCACCTCAGCAAAGGGGGTTTTGCTGACTCTATGCAGGCTTTTTTCTCATACAAGCTCTTAAGTGGGTCACTATATCTTTTTAGTTTACTGGCCCAAGGGCAATTTAAAAATTTGACTGAATTTTGTCTGTGTATGTAGCGCTTTAATCTTATTCCCACATATTTACGTTAGTTGCAGAGGAAAGCTGAATAATTTCTTTGTGATTAGAAACTATTGGAATTCACAGGGAAATCAATGTACCTCTGAGAGCTCTGGCATTGAGCGTAACTTTTACAAATAGGGTACGCGCTTTGTAGGAGAGCTCTCATTGCCACATTAGATCACGTTTTTCCAGGGTTTTTTTCCTCCTTCATTCTTTACAATTACTCCTGATAATTTAACTGCAGACATTTAGTAAGCAGTGTCATTAGGGAAGCAAGCTAACTAATTCTCAAATCAATACAAGCCTTTCTGTATTTTCATGAGAGCAGGATCAGACCATGGGAACGAACATGACTAACAGGCCCTTTGGCCAGCTCACACACCATTATAAATATGTAACTTCACAAAGACCTCTGTTTCCTGGAACTACAGCTGCCAGCGACAATTTACTTTTTCTTTCCTCCACAGCACGCAAAGGCATAGAACCGGGATATATTCCCCGTCTCCAGATTGGTGATGTTAAAGTCTCTCATGCTGAAGGATAAGAAGAGAGATCTGTACGAAGAGTGCAATTCTCAGGAGAAGTGAAATCATAACCCAAAGGATGTTAGTTTTAAATGACACTAAAGAATTTCTGGATTAAAGCTACAGTATACTGGCACACACATAATTGAAACTGTAGCAATTACCCTACCTGTGGTAAAAAAACCCTTTGGTATAGAATTATTTTTGTGTATATACATGAAAAATTGTGAGACGTCTCTACTGTAAGAGCAGACCAATTTTCTCCTGAAATTGTAAGGTACCCGAGAGCATACTGCACTTCCTTGGATTAACATTGAGAAGACATTTTTCTACTCCTAGGCAATATGCATACATAGATTTTTGTGTTTGAAGCATAATACAGCAACAGAAAGCTAGCAGACTCAGCTGTTTACTGAACTAAAGAGTAATACTGCACGAGGAAGAGAGAAGAGCGAAGCTAAAATTAAACTACAGTGTTGTCTGAGAGTACAGATGTCCACGGATCTAAACATTTTTTTAAACTAGTGCAGAGAAATAGTACATTAAGAAAAGAGGAAAACTTTGTGTTTTCAACCATAAGGAGGACCCTGGGAACTACAGGCCTGTCAGCCTAACCTCGGTGCTGGGGAAGATTATGAAGCAGTTCATCCTGAGTGCGCTCACCAGGCATGTGAAGGACAACCAGAGGATCAGGCCCACCCAGTGTGGGTTCAGGAAAGGCAGGTCATGCTTGACCAACCTGATCTCCGTTTATGACCAGGTGACCCACCTAGTGAATTAGGGAAAGGCTGTGTATGTTATCTACCTGGACTTTAGTAAGGCCTTTGACACTGTTCCCCATAGCATCCACCTGGAGAAACTAGTTGTTCATGGTTTGGAAGGGTGTACTCTTCACTGGATAAAGAACTGGCTGAATGGCGAAGCCCAGAGAGTGGTGGTGAACGGAGTTAAATCCAGCTGGCGGCCGGTCACAAGTAGTGTTCCCCAGGGCTCAGTTTTGGAGCCAGTATTTTTTAATATCTTTATCAACGATCTGGACGAGGGAACTGAGTACTCCCTCAGTAAGTTTACTGATAACACCAAGCTGGAAGAAATCAAATAGTTCTACTACATTTACTCAAAAAAGAGTATTCAAAACTAGAGGATTAGCAGAGGCAGAGAAAGAGGAAAAGCACAAAACCTTATCCACAGTAACATTTATTGTTTGTTGCTTAGAGAAAAAAAAGGAAACATCAGTAAGAGAAAGATACAGTGCTCAATGAAGGTGATGGTGAGACAATGAAATACATTATAGATTATCACTTCGTTATACTACTACACGATGGTAACCATTTCACTTTCTGCACAGATATTTTTAAATTGAAAAAGCAACCAACAGAGCAAGCTAAGTCCTTGTGATAATCTCCATTCAGTCTTCAAAAACTGATACTGGGATTCAGTTGTGAATAGCATTCTTTCAAATAAATACAGAGCAAAATGTCAAAATACATGACATGGTAGAAACACACTTCAGACAATGTTAAATTCCAGTTCTGTCTTCTTTGACACTTCAGGAACTATATGATAATGTGTAAACCTAAAGGTGTCTGCTACATCTTTAAGAAATTCATATATGTTAGTTTTTATCACTTTTCCACTATGCATCAATATGGAACTGGCATTAAGTGGCATGTAATCACAAGCAGGTATCAAGAGCTTGCATTAAAAGTAACACAAATCAATGCTGAAATCTCTAGCATCAAACAGTCAGCAAAAATTTGTACCAAAATTAGACAGAATTTCTGCCTGAAGGCCTAAGGTTCCGACCTCTTCTATTCACTCCATAACAAACCCAGGGATTTATGTAACAGCACTGATTCTCTTGGGATGGAATTGGTCAGACTAAATTTAGATATCCTTAGTGGTTTGTAATCAAGAATATCTCCAGAAGATCCTAATCCAACAATAATATGAAGAAGCTCCACTGTGATTGAAAGGTCCAGTCATTGCGGATGGAAATCCAAATCTCTCAGTTACAGAAATGTTGCACTTTAGGTTTGATGACATTCCTAAGAATTACATTATAAATTGGAAGTTTGTGGAGGTACTCTTCATTCTAACCAATACATCCAAGAAATTATTTCAAGATAAGTACTTCTAGAAGTCCTGAAAGAGGTCAGTTTGGTTGCATAACTGAAGCTTGATATAGGTGCTATTCCATGGATGTGATATATGTCTCTAATTTAGGATTTACTCCAGTTGTAGACAGGATTTCCATAATCAGAAGCCAAATTTTTTCCTCATATCATTGAATAGTTCAATCAGTTCAAGATTCAAAAAAACTGATGAGTACAATCTTTCAAGTTTACAGGAAGTTAAGAGCATGATTTCCAACCGTGTCTGCCGATTTGAGTAAATTTTGTGTTAACATCTCCACATTTTTAAAATCTTGTGTGAGGCAAGAGCTGTTGTCTTGCTCCTGAAGAAGAAAATACTATTGATTTCTTATATGCTGGTAATCTTACAAAGAAATCAAAAATTTTAATTTTCTGCTCCTAAAAATTGACCATATGTTTAAGTTTTAGTGATAGAAGTCACTTGCATTTCAGGGAGGAAAAAAAAAAAGGACTTAATGAATACAGTAAAATCAATGATTCCCATGCATTCGACAAGAAGAAAACAATTCAGAAATTTATGTTCCCTGAATCTTAAATGCTTAGCAGTTTGCACCTTTAAAGTTTTTCAGCTGAAGACCTTTCAGTGTGGATTTGAGGGATTTTGACTTCTGGAGAATGAGTATTCAGGGTAGCTCATGAATATACTGTTCAAATACAGAGAACATTTGTGTATATATATGTGCACTAGAATCTTCTGCTTTGAAACAAATGATTCTCCTTTTTTTGCTTTTGTATTACAAAGTTGTTCTATAATCAGAACACATTATACTGTCATATTTTATGTATTTGTATTTTGACATATTTTAAAAGGAAAACTGGATAGAAATCAAGGACTGATGGCATGATGGATAAGGGGGAGGAAAGCATCCAAGGACACTATCTTCAAACAGACATAATTAAGCATTTTAGAGGACTGTGAAGCTGCTTGCAAAGGCATTTAAAATGTGCCATGTGGATGTTTCCTACATTGGACAGATGTCCTGCATACAATACTTTCATGCTAAAAGGTACTAATTTTTTTCTACATGTCCACCTGTCTCCACTGTATTTGCTTTGTCTCATGAAAAGAAAAACAGTATCTTTGTCTGCTATGACTTTGAATGAAAAGATCTACAGTCTCTCTTGGTTTTCCTTCAGTAATGTCTTACATATGGTGAAGTAAGGAACATGAAATGCAAAAATTCTCAGGCAACAGATAAGCAGACAAAACACTTCTTAGGTACCAGCTGTTGTTCTTCTCCTGGTGCTACACTCCTGAAGTTTTAACTTTCCCTTTTTGGTAAGGGTGTGGTTTTACTGTTTTACTGCTGATTTATTCCCAGTTGTAAAACATAATAAGAATTAGGAAAAAAACCTGTCTTTTGCTGAACTGACCTACCTCTCTATAAAACGGATGCTTGCTATCTGTGTCGCTTTAAATTATTTTTTTTTTTTTAGTGAGGAGCCATCTCAGTTACCCCTCACACAGATACCATAGGACAGTTTGGTTTGCAAGGGACCTTAAAGATCATCTAGTTTCAACACCCCCTGCCATGGACAGGGACACCTTCCACTAGACCAGGTTGCTCAAAGTCTCACCCAACCTGGCCCTGAACACTGCCAGGGATCCACAACTTCTCCAGGCAACCTGTTCCAGTGCCTCAACACACTCATAGTCAGCAATTTCTCTCTTGTATCTAATCTAAGCCCACCCTCTTTCAGTTTTAAGCCATTGACCCTCATCCTGTCACTGCATGCCCTTGTAAACAGTCCCTGTCCAGCTTTCTTGTAGGCCTCCTCCAGGTACTGGAAGGCTGCAATAAGGTCTCCCCGGAGCCTTCTTTTCTTCAGGCTGAACAATGCCAACTCTCAGCCTTGCCTCACAGGAGAGGTGTTCCATCCCTCTGATCATTTTTGTGGCCCTTCTCTGGCCCACTCCAACAGGTCCATGGCTTTCCTGTGCTGAGGGCTCCAGAGCTAGATGCAGGGGGGGTCTCACCAGAGCAGATGGGCAGAACCACCTCCCTCGACCTGCTGGGCATGCTGCTTTTGATGCAGCCCAGGATACAGCTGGCCTTCTGGGCTGCGAGCGCACATTGCCAGGCCATGCTGAGCTTCCTAATGTATGTGCTTTACCACAAGGCTTGACCTCTTTTTTTTGCTTTGTGCAATACATTAAGAAGTAGATTAAAAAAAACAGATCAGGTATTCCACCTAGAGATGGTCACTTTCCATATTCCACTTAATCAGAATTTACAACTTGTTGTCTCCAATCTGGCAGACAGCTGGAGAGAGACAAGAAGCTGATGTGATCAACAATTCTATTTTCTAGCAATACACAACAAAGCTAGAGGGAGCACTTTGATTTCGCTTTGGGTTTGCTATTTCACACATAATCTATACATGTTTTTATATTTACATTGTATTTTAAGCCTGACTACTCCTTTGAGCAACTTGTAGAGTTTCACTGTAGTATGGTGAACTAATTCTTAAGTAAAATCTACAGGTAGGTAAATAAATGTACCAGCTCATTCTTAGAATCACGATGGTAATTAAAGAGAGATGAAGCAAGAAAAATAAATGCCAGATACAATCTAATTGCCTAGGCAACATAGGATTCTGATCACGTCGTCCAATCAGTCTTCCTCAGAGTGATACAATCGTAAGAAATGTAGGAGAGTTTACAGCTACATGCGAATTTTTCCACATGTTAAATCTATTCTTTAAAACAGCCTGAATTATAGCTTTAGAAACTTGTAAGAAGTTGTGGAAACAAGTCAAAGCAGTGCAATGCTGTTGTCAAAATTAATGACACTGAGTCACCAAACTAAAGGACTGTGTTTTAGCTATTTTTATTATGCTTCATTGTCTTTCTAGCAATATCAATATGCTGGTAAAGTAAATACTAATACAGGGTATAAGAAATAAGTAATACCTTTGCAGGATATTTCATTTGATCTTACACTACAGCATAGAGTGCAAAAGACTATAGTAATATCAAGCATTTAAATTTTTTTCTTAAAAATGCATATATAAACTTGGAACTAATGTTCCATTTTGATCAAAATAATAAACTTCAATTTGAATATATCAGATCATTTATATAATATATTGCTTTCCTAATTTACTTTTCAGTTTAGTATTTTTGTGTTGCTAAGAAGAAACTGCCTTATCTCTGTGGAGTGATTTATTAATCACTTTATTCACAAATCAGAAGATTTAACAGAATCTGTGATCAACTACCCATGGGAATATAGGCTGTGCATACTCAAGTGCTTAGGCATTTTCACAGGGACTGTTTATATATACATAAAAACAACTGAGATAGGAGGAGAAGAAAAAGCCTCAAGCTCTCTCCCATGTCAGGGACAAACATGTGAGGCTGGTAAAACTGAAGTTACATTTTTCAGCTTCCATTTGGTCCTTGTTTGTATACAACAGTCACCATTTGGATGGTGATCCAAACCGTCCATCTCTCCCTTACTGCATCTTTCCGTTCTTAAAACATCTTACATGTCTGAGGTTTATTGTTCAGCTGGCTGCAAACAAGAGGGCACAAGTGTTTCTTCACAGTAACAGCACTTGCTCAGAAAGTGGATAACTGGCAGCAGGAACAATTCAGCTTACTTTTTGGCCCTTCCCCAAGAACAATGCAAAAGTTACAGAAAAGACAGAGATCTACAGTTGGTAGAGTATACAGGCACTCTCTATTATCTGTTCATAGACATCTAATGCTTTGGCAGTCTTCCAAATGTGCATATATAGTACAGGGAACCACTCTTCTTGTAAAAAAAAAAAAAAAAGTGTTTGCTGGCACAAATTTGAGACTTCGTTGGCTATCTTTTAAATCAGCAACTAAAGCTCAGCTCCTGCCCTACCATCATGGATAAAGTGGTCTTTGTTACTCTGGCAGAGCTGAAAGGAAGAATTGAAACTTAGTCTCTCCTCCCCCCGGCTTCGCTTAGATCAGAACTCCCTAATTAGACTTCTTTTTTCATTCTTGATGTATTCCTTTCTGAATCATGAACATTTTTTACTTAAATGATATTAGTTTGTCTAATTTTATGTCTGGAAAATAATTTAAAAATTAATGCTTCACTCAGATTTGACTGGATTATATGTTACATTACTTTTTTTCCTAGTTAGTTTCATGAGTAATAAATCAAAAGTTTTTGCTTATCAGAAGGCAGTTCAGATTGTGGACTTCAATTGTGGTCTTAGGCCCCAGGAAACAAGTTTTCACAAATCACACACAAATTGTTTCAAAGTGGTACTTGTTAGCTTCTTTCAGCTGAGAGGCTGAATGGATTTGGAAATGATCAGGCAAAAGTAACATAGACCATTGCAGAGTTCATGCATTTATAAATGTCAGACAGCTACTGAGCCCAAAACATGAGCTTCCAGCCTGCCATGTAATTTCCCTGATAGCAAGCTAAACAAAACACCATGCCTGTAGAAACATGAGTCACATAGACTATTAGTGATTTTTAATCAGGTTTTCTGTTGCTTTTTTACAGGAATTATCCTTAAGTCTAATTACTCCCTAATCTAATATAAATAACATTGGTTATCCCTCGAGTCCTCCAAATAATACGATAATTGTCTCTGTCTGTGAGAAAAATACCATGGGCAAAGAGTGGTTCTGGGTACCAAAGGCGACAAATGTGGAGGTCATCTGCATAAACACATGCTCAGCTCTATAATTGTATATAACTTTAATTGATGCTTGTTGTTAAAGCAGGACTGGCATCAAAACTAGCTTGTACTAACCACATTAGCCCTACTTATTACCTTGGCTTTTGTGAAGAGCAGCCTATGGATGCCATCCTGTTGCAAACATTCTCTCTACCTGGACTGCAAAATCAGTCCTTCCTAGTGTTGCCTACTCTCCATTTTGGACTAAAATTAATACACAGTCACAATACAGGGCTAACAAAGGAAAGGCACTGACTTATGTGTTAGGCCATTGAAATATAATCACCCTAGATAAAAAAAGCCTCAGCTGAGGAGAGCTGGTTTATTAGCACAGAGGTTGCCTGGTAACAGGCATTTGGCAGGTGCCCGTTATCATTTGATGAAAGCTGATCAGGGAGTCATACTGAAGAAGATTGGATCATTATAAAAGAACGGCAATTTGCTCTTATGGCTCAAGTTGAGGGATCTAATACAGCAAGTGTCTACCAAGATAAGAGGTAACTTTTTTTTCCTCTCAGTGCAGAGGGAGAAAATTCTTTTTACAGCATCTTACAAGGAAATGACTGGGCTAGAGGACTCTGGGGCTCTGTGTGGGGCCACCAGGGACCATCCTGGTGCTTCCTGGGCTGCTTTGGTCACCACATTGAGGCATCTTCCAGTTTTCTGCTGCTCTGTGGTATATTCTGCTTTTTTCTCAAGCAAAAGCAACTTTGAGTTTAGAAACCCTGTGCAATACCCAAAACTCTCATGTTGATGATAAAGCGTGACTCAAAAGGCTGTAATCTTTACTGATGCTCAAAGGGGAGACAGGTTAAAAGTGTGGGAGATACTAGTCTGTGCTTTGTACACCTAAAACTCTAGGTTCCTGTACCCAAGAGATCCAGCTAACTTTTATTCTGAAAAACTCAATCTTGCTCACATAGGAAACTTGCCTGTTATCAGTGACTAGATCCCCAGCAACTATTTAACAAGTAGCAGGCAGGAGCTACTCAGCCAATTGCTGTCACGAGGCCCCATGTTCTAGGCTATGTGGAAGTTTTCTAAATAGGGAATGCATTTTTCACTTTCCAAAGGCCTCTGCAGTATGATTTACATTCTGTTACACTACAGTTCAGAAGAGTTATAAATAGAGTGAAGGAAAAGACCCAAATAGAGAATGCAGTTAAAGTGAAATTTATGCAGAATGTTTAGGAATTTTTTTTTTTTTTTTTTAAAGGGGGAGGGGGGAAGCAAAACCTGCTTAGGAACCTGAAATCCTTTGGTCTCTGATATCAGCTGACATTAATCTGTTACAAGAAGTTAAAACTGTATTGCTGTCTGGAAGTACTGCTATTTCGAGAGTCCAGTTACTCTCTAAAACTGTTCAGAATTGTGCACATAAGTATTCCTGTATCTGATGAAAGAGCTGACTTCCCCAGCTACATCAAGATCACAGCTGCTCTATCCTTCTCCTTGGCTGTATTTCAAGAGAAAAACAAAATTGATATAGTAACTAAGCCCTGGACAGGTTTTGACAAAAGCAAGTAGTTACAGCCCTGACTGGGAAACCCAAGTATGAAAGACAGCAATGTGTCTCTCTGGCTGTTCCCAAAACACATCAGCTCATCTTCCTATGCCTTCTCCTCTGCTCCCAGCCATGCTGTCAGACCTCTCTCACGCTGGCCCTGGTTTTCACTCAAGTCCAAGCTACTTCAACTCACTGAATTCAAGGAAAACTGCCATTTTTTCCCTTGCTGGGTTAGTTTTCTTCCAGGATAGTGAATGAAATTGGTTCTTGGAGGAACATAAGCTACAGAGGAGACTGAAAGTGCACATCAGGAGAGAAGAAAAAGACCAGAACAGGACGATTTCCCTTTTGCTAGAAGTGAGCTGTTTCCACTGTCTTACCTCATGTCAGGTAACTAATCTGAATACTCTAGCTAATAGGTCAAATCCTCAAGCCAGGTTTATGCAATTTCTACTCTAAGTCCTCCTTAGTCAGTACTCTGATTTCCATTCAAAAGACAGATGCCTAACTTAGGCACATCAATGCTTGCTTACCAACAAAATACTTTTACTGTGCCTTAAAACGAATACAAAAAATCCCAATAAAATTTTTAGAGGCATCACTCAAGGAATTCTGCAGTGTTGTTCAAATCTTGAGCAAATGAGTTTCAGTCAGAGATGTCACAGAAATCCAGTTAGACTTGGAACTTGAGTTGTTGCACTGAATGGTGATATATTTCATATAAGATAGAAAGGAACTTGATGACAGGGTTACCAAAAGCCCTGGATGCAGAGGCAATTAAATGAGACAGTCAAGGCTCTGCCAACACCCTTCACAGTAAGAACCACTCACCCCCACACAACACTTCGTGTGAATGTCATGAAAGAAAATTAATTTCAAACTCTGTATCCAGCCAATAACTCTTATGGCAGCTTATTTTTTTTCTTAGAATGTAACTTTGGGGAAGGCTTCTATGGAAAAAGGAATAATATAAGGGGCTTTTTTGAAAGTATATTTATTCCATCTTCTGTTCCTCACAGGGATTTCAAAGGCCCAGTGAGATGTTCTACCTAATTTGAAGTCTATATCTTACTTAAGTTTGAGAAAAGTATTGATTTGTCTGCTTTCTGTGAGCCAAGGGAGAGATTAAATTTTATTTGGAATATTCTTCTCACATTATTCTCTAAAAATCCTTGTTTTCAGTGATGTAATGAGAGTGTGTCCTGTGGGTAGGTACTTAGTAAAGTCTGGAGCAGAAATCGTCCTGAAGTTCTATTTTATTAACACAATAGCTTTATTTATTCTGGAATTTTTTTTTCTCCAAAGTCAATGCAGCATTCGAAAATGCAGATAGACCACCGTGGGATCGACAAATGCCCTTGAACATTCTGAGTTTCTATTTCAATACTGTATCAAACATATCTGAGAAAAGTGCTTACCTGCATCCTTAAGCATCTGTCTTTCACATTTCTGTAAACTAGCCCTCTGTCTTAGACCACAAGCATATTCTAAGTATATTTTGCTTCATGTGTTTCTCAGGTAACTAGGCAGTGCTATGCACAGCGTATGTGCCACGGTACATTTTATGAGTCTACTTGCAAATGGTACAAACAACAGAAACAAAGTAGTTCATGTTTACCATAGTTCTTCAGGGGGGTTGTTCTCTCTTTTTGCTGAACTTCTGTACTGTTTCTAGCAAAAATCTACAAAAAAGTTGTTTTTCTAATAACAATATGTTGATACTTTTTACTTGGATGTTCCACAACAAAAATGGCATTAAAACAATCAGCTGAGGACATTTATGTGAATAAAAATTAACACATTTGATTTTTATGCCCAAAGCTACAAGTTTAGGATCACCTGTATCTGTAACTCCTCTGATATTTAGTGGATACAGATGAACTCTTCAGTATAAACTGTTCAACCATTTGTTGCTTCTTGAAGACAAATATCTTTGGAAGAAGAATGTCTTCTGTAGCCAGGCCTGACTTACCATACCCCACAGACACTCCTACCATATCTGAGAAATACCAACCTAATAAATTTTAAGATGGTGGATACTCTCAGTCCTCAAAGTGCTGTATCCTTCAGCTATTCTTCAAGACAAGTCTGTGTGTGCGTAGCTAAGGAAAATGAGTATACTGATTTTTTGTCATCTTGAGAGCTCCTCAGTATGCTGGAAAATCAGCCAAGTTCTGAACTGCAGGAGAAACCTACAGTTTTAGGGAGGCTGTTAATCAAGCACCTCCTTCGTTTGTGAAACTAAGATTTACTCTTTGGCTTTGTTTTCAATAACTGTGTTTCCAGAAGATGAACAAAATGACTACTATGAACAGAAGTTTGTGCATATGTACTATGTGCATATCTGTGTAAAATATGTCACTGAAATTGAAGCTGAAAGGACTAAAGCAATAAGAAAAAGAGACAAGAGACTACTGTGCGCGTACTTAGTGAGCTCGTATCTGGTTACTGCATGCTGCTCTGAGTTCCAATCTTTAGAAGAACATTGAAAAATTGGACAGGGTCTAGAGAAAAGTGAAAAGAATGACTTCAGAACTGTAAAAAGTAAATCAGGTGAAAATGTTGAGGAATACCACCTAAAGGCTGACGATCATGCTCTATAGAAGGATAAAGAGGTCTCTGTTGTCCTTGAAGGTCACGAGAGAGAAATTTGTTCTGGAAATGAAGTGTATACCTGGAATAGAGATAGTAGTTTATCATCATATAATGAAGTGAATTCTATATCACAGGGGATTTTTAAATGAGGATGATGCTGGGTTTCTTTGTTTTGTGTTTTTCTTTCTCTAAAGCAGTCTGGCTAACCATCTTATTACTAGATTCTATACAGAAGTAACAGATAAATACTATTCCCTTTCCTCTGCAAAAGGTATGCAAAGTAAACCTGCAGATCTCTTCTGGCTTCCTATTAAACTTGGGGAGCAATTCAGTTCAACATCAGACAACTAACAGGTGTAGTGTATGTAATATTAACAAGATAATTACTACAGGGATACAATATTCTTTAAGAGACAAACTCTGTAATGTTTTAACATTCTTACATCCTTTCTTAAAAGAAATCCATTCATCCACCTCATTCATGGAATTAATTTTTTGTATTTTCTATCTCTAAAGATTTCTATTTTCTAAATCCTGTTTCTTTAATATATGTAGAACCTTTAAATGTTATAATGGCTATAAGTATGCTAATTTTAAGCCATAATGATCTGGATTTTGATCTCCCTACTCGTACGTCTAAAGACATCTCATTTTTCTACCTTTCACACAGCATATTGTCAATATGCTGAAATATTTTACAGATAAAATTAGGCAATGTACATAAAAAGCTAAAATGCTTCACAGTACAAAGAAAAAAATTTGGAAGAGAAGTCCCACTGAGAAACTCCCTACATCTTATCTCATCAGCCTTCTATACCTTCAAAAAAGCTGTGCAACTTTCTCAAGGATCTTTAGATCTACAGGAATTTTCAGGGGAGGTCAGGACTGGCTACAACTGAGGCTCTGGTCACCTAAATAAGTTCCGATAACTTCATGTATGCTCTCTGGTAAAAGAGCATACCTCTGCAGGCAGCTGCCACTCAAGTTCTTAATGGAATACAATTTTGAATTTTCTCTCCAAAGGCACACGCTCACCTACTGGGCCAGCCATCACTCTTGGCATCGAAAAAAATGCCTTGGTCTTTGTTTAGGAGACGGAAACAAAAACAAGAGGTGTGAAAGACATTCTTGTCTCAGTAGACAGAGGAGAGCTGAAATAATTCAGAGCCATTACAGCATCCTCCTTTGCCTGTTTAGTGAAACTGCATCATAATGCTGTGCCCTGCAGTGCCACTCCCATTTCCTTCCGAGAGAGGTAGCTGCATTTCTGTGATGCATGAAGTAATTCATCTGTGTAGCTTATAAAGCACTTACAGTTCCTTTGGGATAAAAAGCATTTAAAAATGTAAGGTATTAGTATTTCTTCTGTGTTTTAAGTTGTCATCTTACTTTCTTGTCACTCAAATCAGATTTAAAATTCACTTTCACAGTGAAACCCACAAATGCTAATTCACTTCAATTTAAAAAACCTATTGCCTGCACATCATTTTTAATGGAGGCAGGTGCTCAGGTAGAAAACCCCCTTGAATATTACTGCTGCAATATGCTGTGGTGGGCCAGTTTTCCTTGACATTTGTACCCATGTACAGGAGCAAGCAGTTTTTTGACTAACTCGCAATCTAAAAATCCTTTCGCTGGGGTCAAAAAAACATTTGGATTTGTCTGCTTTTCTTCAGGATTTGCTACCAAAATGATAATGAACATATGCAAGGGTTTGTTATGCACGCATTTTCTTTCCTCTGTTCCTCCTCACTCTCCTCCCACTCTGCCAGGTTTCACTAAGTACAGGATGCTGCAAATGCCATTTTCTAATCCTTCACCCAAATGCCATTTCAGTAATTCTTACATTGTTGAAGAAAACTAGAAAGTCTTGTACAAGCTAAGTGCTTTAGTGTGATGGGACTGTGGCTGACATTTATGTCAGCACCTTCTGTGATTTAAAAGGGGGCAGAAGTGCTTAGCAGGGGGAAGGCATTAGCATATGTGCAGCTGTAGGGCTGAGTATAGGTAGAGGATGGAGCCCCACAATGAAAGCAATTTTCTAGTCATTATTGTATGATATTGTAAAATATTATCCACTTTAAATTATTCAGTAAAGTCAGACTGAAAGAAGCTTATTTTTAAACAAAACAATTCAAAACATATTACAATAATTAATTCTTTAATTTAGAAATTTGTTGACATTCAAAAGACTATGCTTCAGAAAATAAGTATTACAGCCTAATAGCTTTTTTGACTGCTAAAACTGCAAGTCACCGTGGCTTAGAAAGCAGTTGTAATAGCATGATCTGAAGATACATTTCTCAGATCTAACCAATAATTTGCATGTTAAGCATCCTAAGAACGTGAAATCATTTGGTCAATAATCCATATTCTTTAAGATTTATTTCTCTTTTAATTAAAACTGAAGCTTCAGTTGTGGAAAAAGAACACCTAATGATGTACTCTCAGTCTTCTTAATGGAGGACCATCATGTGCATTACCCCAGCATAAGAAAGTGAGTTAACGACAGGGATTTAACTTTTAACTCTGAATTTCCTGGCTTTCTCAGGCTTAAACAAGACCCTTAATATTACTTTAATGTAGTTTTTGGTGGTATAATTCTTCTTAATTCTGTCCATTGCAGTCCTTTGATAGTTTATGAATTACTTATCTCACATTAATAAGGCTTAACATGGAGTATTAACCTCCTATACATTCCTAATTAGTTTTTAATGAATTTTAGTTTCCTTGTTAGAAAAGGAGCTAGCTAGCTAACTACCACAAATTTAATCTCCATTACTGGAGCATAAGACAGTCACTCCTGGGGATGCATGTCCTTGAGATTTTCACGTTAAACAAGCAGCTTTATAAAAGAGTCAAGGAAACTTAATATGTGTGTCTCAGCTTATCCCCTCAACTGTGATGGTGTAATGAGTCCTGAACTATTTATAACTAGTGACACAATACAAGCTTTATGAAATTTCTGTAATATGTTAAGATACTACAAAAATTTAAAGGACCACATTGCTATGCACCTGACAGCCTGATACACTGGAGTAGGAAGGAAAAAGGTGAATTTGTGCATTTTCCAATACATGCTTTAGTTCAACAGCACCAACAGTCATGATACTATATACAATGAAAGACAATTTCCTTTTTCTGACATGAAAATCATACTTCTTCCCCTGAATAATTTTATATGTGGATTAATTTTAAGAAATATGTGCATGAGCTATAATAATTTTGTGTGCATAGTACAAACAAACATGTTACAAGTAACTCTTTTGCAAGGGAGCTACTGAGTACAGGTTACAAAAGTTTTCTGTTTTGACAGTGCTTTAAATAAATATAAATGTGAACAAAATTTACAGGCTAGTACCTCGGGATCAGTAAAATAAAAAGAACATCTCATTATGATCTGCGGGAGTAGCTCAGCAATGAATGACAAAGGTTTTCACTGGCAGTACACAGGATGCTGCTGAAGCAGTGCTCAGTGCCGGGATCAAGTCATATAAGCAGAAACCCTCTAAGCCCTTTGGCACTATTGGGAGGGTGCTACAAGGAGAGTGTTCTCCTTGCTGGTTCTTTAACTTTAGAATTTGATTTCTTTGTTGATTTACCAAAGCCCTATAATTTTGCACCCAGCATATACTGCACGAGCTGTTTGCCAGTCCCTTATGCATCTCCTGAGGGCATGGTGAGGAAGGCATGGCTCTTTGGGTGCAGGAGGTCTGCAGCGAAGGGCTCAGTTCTCACACACTTGTCTTTTCTGTTATTGTTCTGCCAAGTACACAGGCATTCTTGGCATTGGATGTACGATCTTTTAAAACAGGAAGACATCTGAAGAGCTATACCTGAGTGAATATCTATGTTAAAGTGGTGGGCTGCAATTGCATATGTTGGGCAGTTTTCTAAGTGCAAGTATACATGTCCTTAAAATAACACAAATTATGTTTGGTTCATTTTTTTGTCAAAAAACAGGAGCAAAAAAGAAATTATAATGTCCTGGACAGTGACAATTTATACACGTGTGAATACACATTATTAAAACATTTTAAATCCAGAAATCAGTATGAAATACAACTCAAATTCATTTAAACAATATTGTTTTGAATTCTGAAATCCTTTCCATAGTTTTTTTTTTACATATTTTCAAAGAAAGTAAGATTATAAATATGTAATGTTCATTGTTCATGATGGGGAATAGTCATTATGCTAGGCAAAAACAGATAGCTGAAAATTTTAACAGCTGAATTTCCAGACCAAAAGCATAGATACTTCTCCACAGATCAAGACCAACGTGAAACTCTGCATATGCCGTAGATCTTAGTGGAACAAAGTCCTGGCAAAGTAGTCTCTGCATCACTAGTGAATTTCACTCATTAATCTTTTACTTAAACTGCAGTAATAAATATAGGGTTATCATGCATTCATTAATTACACTGCACATTGCATGTTGAACGTTGGGACCTATCACTGCATAGCAGCTGATGGGAAACAGAGCAGCTGAAAATGAAAGGCTATCCAAATCAGTGAAATGCTGGAGGCAACTTAATCACTGAGCCTGACACGCAAAGTACAGACACCGTAAACAGATGCGGTTTAGCTGAGGTCACAACCTTATTAACTTAATTCATCTAGGGGTTAGCAAGCAATAACTTGTACAGTGCAAGTCATCAATCCTCTCTATTAGAAGCTGTCATAAGCCCATGACCCACCCACGACTGGCCTCAGCCAACGCGAGGCTCTCTTGCTCTCGCTTTGTGTGATGGTTCAGGGGAAGGGAGTACCTTCTTCATTACACAGAAGAGCAGCAGCTGTTGGAAAGTGCTTCTTTTCCCTAAATTGAGCATTGGGTGATCAGGGTGTAACAAGCAAGCCAATACACCAGACAGCTGCTATCAGATAGAATTATACATTCACTTAGCTGACTTCATCAACCCCTCAGCTTTCCAGATGGTTAAACCAGCCATATCTACTTCCCAGTTTGAGAGAAATACCACTTTTTTCCTCATACAGTTCTGGAGAGAAATGCAGCACCTGGACTGTCAGAAGGGCTTATGAGCTCTTCCTTCTGTTATGCAGGAGATAATTATTACTTGCTCTCTCCCTCTCCTTGTCTCCCACTGACAAAGGTGAAGAAAACACTGCCGACATGAAAAATATTTTAACTCCAGTCATGAATACTTCTTCCTGTATTTTCTAAAAATTATCAGTTTCCTGCCTTAGAATACTCATGCCTTCTGTTAATGAGAGAAGAGACAGACCAACCTAGGAGAAAGGTGGAAGTCAAACTTTTTCAAACTTGCTCTTGCTAAGTCTCATCTCAGTTCTGTGCTGATAGTGACAGACAATATTGCCAGTCACAGAAGCAATATCAGAGGCAAAATATGAACCTCTCCAAAGACCCTATGTATTTTCTATAACAAGAACATATAAACACCAGGGCTAGCTTTAAATATATAAAAATAAGATTCTGACTGAAAAGCATACATATTTTTTTTGGCAGGAAAACCAGGAATTGCAAAAGTGTTTTTCTGCAGCTATGCACATTGATGGCTAACCCTTATTCCTGTGGAATTCCTCCTGGAACTTACCACTAGCTTGATCCATGGATGAACGTTTTGGGTTTCAGTCATTATAAATGGTGTATACACATACTAAAGTTTCATCTGCAACCGCATCATTCTGTTGAGACAAACCAAGTTGATCCACCATTCAGTTCAATGTTATACCATTATGTTTACTTATGACCCTTAGTTTTATATGCTTTATTACATTTTAAGTAAGTCTTCATAGAAATTTTTGCTCACTCCTGAACATGCTATTTCTGCAAAGCACACAGAAGCTTCTACAAAGGACTACATTAACTTCTTACAATGATTACCTTACAGTGAATTTCACTTCTGTGGTACTATTTTCCTTGATTATTGCAGCTGAATTAGCCCAATAGACATTGTTTCAAACTATAGCACATGTTCATTTTAAAAGACTAATCTAGCACTACAGTTATTCACAAATGTGGGTACAAAAGCATCAGTAAAAGTGTAAAACTGAAAAACAGAATTTTTACAAAATGGCAGGAAAACCCTTAAGTGCTCAAACTGTCATTGCAGCTTTTGGCAAGTCTTTCAGCAAATATTTATATTTTTAGATTTTTACAGGCTTTCAAAAATATGACAAAATCTTTAGTATTTAGACCATTCCAACTGCCTTCTATTGAATACACTTATCACTGACAAATTTGAGAAAGTTGTGTAATAGGTATTATATCAAAAGATAAGAAGGAAAAGAAACATAAATAGGACATTGCCACATAAATATTCATTCTGAATATAAGATAGTTTCCTACAAGACAGGGAGGCTGAGGGTATTGCTACAGTCAGTAGGAATACACTGTCCAAAGCTCATTTTCAAGAGCAGAACAAATTAAAAGCTATATTGGAACTTACTGATCTAACTTTGCTCTCAGCCTTGGTCTGAGTGGGCAGTGTGCATATAATGGATGATTGTCATGGTTTAGCCCCACCCAGCAACAAAGAACCACGCTGTTGCTCTCTCACTCCTCCCTACCCAGTAGGGCAGGGAGGATAACCAGAAGGAAAAGGCCAGACTCATGGTTTGGGATAGAAACAGTTTAACAGAACAAGAAACAAAGAAGAAAATAACAAGAATACTGATAAAAAGAACACACAGAGCACTATTTTACTCACCACCTGGTGCTCAGCTTGCTCCCAAGTAACAAGTTATCCTCCTCATACAGCTTCCCTACCCAAATACTGAGCATGATGTCACATGGTATCGAATATCCCACTTGGTTGGCTAGTTTGAGTCAGCCCACCCAGCTTCTTGTGAAAATTAACCCTATCCCAGCTGAACCCAATGACTTCCACAGGTGCCCTTTAACCTAAATAATTGTATGAATTTCTAAAAGTCTGCAAAGAGGAAGATAAAAGGAATGAAGAAGGAAAGAAGGAAAATTAGACCATGAGAGAAGGAATTCGTTTGGGGTAACAAGCTTTTCAAACAGAATGAATAGCTAGTTGGCAGGTAATAAGCATATTCGAGGGGGAAAAATAAAGACATAACTTGATGTCATCAATGATCTCCAAGATGTGTATAGCAGTTCCTTCAGTATCTGATTCTGTTAGTGCAGTCTCAGCTTCAGCCTTGCTCTCCACCCTAAATTTCTTTGTCTCCTGAGTTGTCAGTGTCTTCAGAGAATTTTTCTTTCATTTAGGCGATTACTGTTGTTTGCAGATTCTTCTCTCAACAGTTCCAGGATGACATGAACTATTTAATGGCATGAATGTTATTCAAATAACTTCTTGACACGACACTCGAGTCCCCGTGAGATTATTCAGGTTAAGGTTAGTGATTCAATGTTAAAATAGGCAACATAGACTCTATTCTTCAGACTGTCTGAGGACGTGATTTTAGCTTTTGCTAAGTATCTTTTTTTTTTATCTAGTATGTGATATTTTGGCTTTCCCCAGTTGGTAATTTTCTGATCTTGATCCATGCAATCCTGTGCTGAGTATAGCTGCATATTTGTGCTACGACCAGATTTGCTTCCTTTGGAGAAACTGAATTTCTCAACGGTAGCATCCCCTTTTTTGCTTTGCTTTCTCACAGTCACATCCGCATAGTTTTTGAATCACAGATAAGAAAAAGTTGCTGATTTATAGGGAACATCATGGCATATCCAAGATCCATAAATACTGCTGTTGATCCCAGCTGAGTAATAGCTAGGTGCATACTCCCAATCAAGAAATGATGCTTAATCTGCTTCCCTGTTTGCAGCTAATCAGTCTTTGCAGTACCATCATAACACTGATATTTAACAGATTGGAGACAGATTTCACGCTGCTGAATATTTCAGTGATCTGTTTCCAAAAGTGATGAACGGAATAGGGTGGTTGGAAAGGCTTCTGTACACAATCTTACGGTGTACACTGATCAGACTTTTGGCAGTTTTGGCAGTAGGCTCCTAAACTTACATGACTGAATTGTTTAAGGAAGATCACAATTCACGTTTATTCATGTTTCATCAAAAGGTTTTGGATAACATGGCCTGAAATCATATATTCGAAACAAATCTGGATGCAGAAATTTAGAACTATGGGGTGGTGTTTTCTGGGGTTTATTAGGTTTCCTTTATTTCAGACAGATAGAAGTTATAGAAACACTGGAAGTGCAAAAGCAAAATATGTGCTTTGAAGAAAAGAGTAATATATACACATAAAGAAAAGAGTAATATATATATATAACCAAAGATGAATAGCTCAGGGATTGAAAGCTTATCAAGACACTTTGCTCTTGAAAATTTCCTTAAAATAAAATAGGTTCAGCTCACTTTGAAATAAAAGTGTATGCCACCAACATTATTAAATAGGAGAAAGAGAGGAAGGAAGAGAGGGACCAGTATAGATACCACTGAAAATGAATCAATAGAAGTGCATTTTAAAAAAAAAAAAGCAAAACACCCCCCAAAAAAACAAAACCCAAAAAACCTAGGCTGAAAGAATCAGAGAAAGGGCCTTGCCTTCTTAGTGTTTAGCATATTCAGTTTCTTGGCGAAAGATTTACTCAATAATCTGCATTTTTAATACAGACAACTGAGAAGAACCTCCCTATATTACTATAAAGATTTCCTATATAGAGAAGCAGTTTTTCTCCTCCCCACCCCCACCACATAAACAAATTAAAGCTTAAGGAGAGTTCTCATTACCCATAGAAACATCTTTGTACTGGAAAACTACTACACAATATATCATTGCTGGTGAAGCTTACAAATAGTTGTTTGGTTACCTAGATATTTAACATTCTGATTTACTTGAAAACTTGTCATCTGAGAAAAGGCTCTGGCTATTTGTGGAGTGACGTAATTAATGGCCACTGGAATAAATTACTGGTCCCAGTAATTAATGGCCACTGGAATCTGATCCATATGTAGTAAATCACAGGACAAGTCTGCTTGTTGCATACAGCTTTTCCATTCTGCAAACAAGAATGGAAATGGATCTGTAAAATGCAAACATTTTTGTTTTACCCTGTAATAATGCAAAAACATGGCACATGAACTTCACATTCAAGCCTGTGAGTTGCTTTATATATATTTAAAATAATTTTCAGATGATCTATTGAATATGTATCTCTTGTCTTGTTTAAAGTTATTACCTGTAGTATTCTCAGAAAGACCAAAAGCCTGAGTCAGAGAAAACGAATGCTCGACGTGATTCACTGCTTTGATTTTTTTTAGCCAGTGCGTTCCACTTACTGAGATACATTCATATCAGCCTAAAAAGCTTTCTTCCCTTTTGGAAAAATATGTTTGTATAAATTATTTATAAACCATTACCATTACACCATAACTTGTACTGATTTTCCTCCTGCTCAGTTGTATGACCAAGTATATTTTAAGAATTACAGGCAATCATAGTTTGAGGTCCAATCCATCCCCATATTTATGGGATTTTCAGATCTTTAGTGAAAAGCTAGTTCCACATCAAGTTGACCTATTGAGTCAAACTGTCAGTATGATCCTTCAAAGGAAGGAAAAATAAATAGTAGCTCAACGCAAGTGATTTCTATGTCATGAGCTCTCATTAACTCAGCTTTTTCTGTCGAAGGTGCCAGACAGTACTCTAGTGTAGACCACTACAGCTATTAAAATTTTCCTTAATTACTGAATTTCAGGGTAATTTAGAGGTAAAGCAATGTGGACTGAATGGAATTGTCACCTAGGTAGTCCCTTTAAAATTATTTCTTGAACTAATGCTCAGTCAGGCAAGAACTATCTTTGTCAGCATTTTTAATTTAGAAGAAACTGAATTATTTATTACTTTCTCACCAAACAGTATTCATTTTATTATTTTTGGAATCAAAAAATTTGCCTGTTTTAGAATAGCAATGTCAACCTTGTGGATGAAATCTTGCATTATTCTTTCCAAACTTTCCCCGTAGAAACTAGGTGGTATCTAATTTAGCTGGCACTTCAGCTATATCTTAAATGATTTGGCTTAGAGGTATAAAAGGGGGGAATTCCACTTGCCTAATCCAATGGTCTAAATGCCCTAGGCAGTCAGAGGAGAAGCCTAGAAAATTTATGTTTGCAGATACAAGATTCAAGTACTATTCGGGTATCTCCAGAGATAAGCTCAGCACACAAAAGTGATGGGTCAGCCCACTAAAGTGAGGGCTCAGCTTACTCCAGCATGAGTACAAATAGTCAACAGGAGGTTTTCCAGCCTCTTAAAATCCAGTCTGTCTGATCCTAGCTTGACCTATGGTGCTGGATGCCCTGCGGTCTGTCCTATAATTGTAGATTAAACGGACATCTGCCATTTTTTAAAGCACCTAAACAGAAACCCATGGGAATCCTTTGCTAGAGCTTGCTCTCTCCTTCTTTTTCTTTGAAACTAAAGCAATGTGCAACTGAGACAAGAATCACAGGTCCAAACACAGTATGCAACAAGCTGGCCTGCATCTTAATCTAGTGGTAAGAGTAATCACCAAGTGAGCAGATATGTTCAGATCTTCTATTCTTCAAAAGGTTATATATTTCACAGTATTAAATACAAAAGAAAAAACAGACCTGGAAGAAGCATCTTCTCAGAGTACACATGTATCAATCAATTCTAGGTATGCATGCAATTCACAACCCCGAAAACTGGGCAGATAGGCTGATATCTTGGATTTTGAATTTGTCAGCAGGATTTAGGTAAATTGCATGCCAGCTCATGTCAGTACAAGCTGAAGGGCGGGACTGTAATTCAAGTTCATGTATTCATATTAATATCACAGACATTTTGTTGAAAAAAACCAAAACAAAGGTTCTATCTTCTGTGTTATGGGCAATGAAAAAACACTTACATATAGCCCAAAGGGAACCTGATGGAAGACTATGGAGATAAGGATAATAGAAAGGATTAGAGAGTAATATCATATCACTAGTTGATTAGAAAGTCAGAAGAACAGGGGAATGGGTTTAGATTTCAGGTCATAGAGAAGGAGATTAATAAGGGGAGTAATTGTCGACCTTCATTCATGCGAAATGCCCTTTTTTGAGGGAGAAAACTCCATGCATGCCTCAGTACTTCTAAACATACAAAAGTATATTAATGCCATGATTTTCTGTACCTGATGGTCAGCATGTACCAGTAAAGCATGAAAGACTTAGTGAGATTATTTATTGAGGATCTAATTTGAGACCAACATGGCAGTGAATAACTGACTCCATGATCAATCTCACAAGTGGGATAAAATTTTTAAAAAGTGTTTTGGTAAGTGTAAGAAAAACAGAATTTAGCCTACTGTTGCAAGAAGGCTTAATTTTCATTATGAATAATACTGAAAATCTAAATTTTTTGGTAGTGAAAAATCTAAATCTAGTGGTGTAAGAAAATAATAACAATACTAAAGACAACTATATAAACAAGTCATTTTGTGTTTGAAGCAATTAAAAACTTAATATACAGTCAACCTTCAATTAGGAATCTGGTTAATGATGCATGTTAAGAGCTGTTTTTTTCCACATGATTTAAAGAAGGAGCTTATCTAGTTGACATGATCTAGAATCATAGCATCATAGAATCATAGGTTGGAAAAGACCTCTAAGATCATTGAGTCAATCATCCACCCAACACCACCATGCCTGCTAAATCATATGCCGAAGTGCCACATCTACATGTTTTTAAACACCGCCAGGGATGGGGAATCAACCACCTCCCTGAGCAGCCTGTTCCAATGCCTGACCACTCTTTCAGTAAAGAAATTTTTCCTAACATCTAATCTAAACCTGCCCTGCCGCAACTTGAGGCCATTGCCTCTCGTCCTATCGCTAGTTATGTGGGAGAAGAGACCAATACCTGCCTCACTACAGCCTCCTTTCAGGTAGTTGTGGAGAGCAATAAGGTCCCTCCTCAGCCTCCTCTTCTCCAGACTAAACAGCCCCAGTTCCCTCAGTTGTTCCTTATAAGACTTTTTCTCTAGACCCCTCATGAGCCTCGTTGCCCTTCTCTGGACATGGTCCATCTAGCTTATGTTGACATGAATTCATATTCATTACTTCCTTTATTCAGTCTGAGACCATGGCAACAAAATGTCTCGAGCCTGACTCTCTAGTTCAGTAGGAGAAAGAAAATCTGTGCTTTTATCTTGATAGTTCTTAGGTTTAATGCTGTCAGTAGCAATGACTTCTCCTTACTTTGACTGGAAAGAGGCTAATCATAATAAAGAAAGGTGCCACAAGACAGCAGAGGAGTGGCCACTGCTATATACAGTACTGAGGCTACTTGGGACTCCTAGAAAACATCTACCGTAATAAACTAAACAGAAACTGCACCAACTAAAAAAACACATTTCCATGATTAACGACACTGTCACATCAACAGCACCAACCCTGGTACTGTTTTGGTTCAACCCAAAGAATGGCCTGTCTTGGCTCAGGAGACATTCTCGTTGTGCAGTGTTGACGCACCCACCATGTTTTGCAGAGTAAGAGACTTACTTATACGAATATGTGGAGTGCCACGCCAGTCAGCCTTGAGATCAGAGAATGGCTCCTACCCTACTTGGTGGTACAGACACAGCACTACAAAGGAACTTCCCCTCACAGTTCATAAATCAGAAGCTCCAACAAGTGCTATAAAAATGTACAACTAGGAAGCATGAGGCATGACTAGTATAGTGTCCCCTACATCTACCATGACCTTGGTAACTTTGGTCTTAAGATACAACAAAAGCCCAGATAAACTATCTAATGCTTCAGTAGTTATCTTTAAGTTGCACAAAGTGCACAAAGTGCTGAATTCATAAATACGCAATATATATGCAATACAAAAGAAAAAACATAAGCATCCATCTGTCATGCTATAAAAAATATCAAAAACCCCTCAGATAGCCATAGAAGTTTAATGAAAAATTGTAACTCAACCAGCCTGTGTTTCAGGATAATTTTGCACAGTCATAATCTGTTTGATGTCTGTGACCATACCACAGCTGAGTTGAACAGCACTGTGGCAGAATGGCAACTTTGTTTCTTCTACTGGACACTTAGCATCCATTTAGGTTGAAATTCGTATCAAGCAGCAATTTAAAATTAAAAGATAATATTAAACTAAAAACAACAAATCACCTCTCAGTGAAGAAATTTTAACGACCATCCCACTGTTTACATCTTTATTTTTTAATTTTCTTAAAATTCTATAAATTGTTGTATTTAAAATAAAAAAAATTCAATGGAACAAAATTCTTGAAATAATTATAATTTAAGTATTTGTCTTCTTCTATATTTAGGTATTAACTTCTTTCAAATTTCAGGGCTCTTTTAAAAAATACTTTTATAAGCAATCATATATATCAAAATATTATCATTATTTATGTAGATCTATCAAAGTATAGGTACTTTAATGCAATGACATAGAAATATGTATTCTTTAGTTTTGTGCGTTTGCAGTTAAGCTAAAAAACCCAGGTTGTTATTGCTTCAAAGCTGCTTTTTAAATCACTCTCATAACTTTATTTGAGGAAAAATCCAACTAACCAATGGGCTTTTAAAGTCAGAGGCTCCGATAGATTTCTTCCCCTACTGTTTAAGCATTTTCAATAGTAAAAATCTGAAATTATGCTCCAGATCAATTAGCTTCTTTTGTAGCATCTTGATTAGCTTTGGACTGACAGCAATTTGCAAAATTTTCCTTATTCCCTTATCTTTCATATTGGACATTTATTCTTCTATTTAATTGCTTTCACAGAAAAGTTTTTTGAGATGGTTCAAATATTATACTCAGTGTCTGTAGACTGTTCTTTAAGATATTTCTTTAGTTTCCACTAAATTTGCTTTCTTATTTAAACTTCCTACTGGAAAATATTATCTATAACACCATCCTTTAAACCTCTATCTGTTGGTGCAACTGATGGGAACCATCAATAATGTAGCTGTGATACACCAAATTAATTAAGTTACCCTGAAGAACTCTGAATGAGATAACAACCTGCTTTTGCTTTATTGTGATGTCACTTGGCTTGTTCGTACCACTTAAATAGCTATATTTCTGTATTCTTGAATGAGAAGAATTATGCCTTTTTTATTCATAATATGTATTATTAAATACTAATAATATACTGAGCACTTTACAAGACTAAAACCAAAGTTATTATCTTCTGTGGCCCTGAATTTTACATTCAGAGAATATGGTAGATCCTAGCTGAAATAAAATTCAGGAGTCTAAAAGGAAGAAAGAAAAAAAAAAAAGGAAAACACATTTCAGAAAACACAGAAGCGGGAACATGTAGAAGGAGAAATTATTCTTTGTAGCTATTAAAAGAACATTCAAACAACAATGACTCCACACAGGTTCTATATAACTGTGAATATTTCATTCACCATCAAACCACATGAGTAAGGCCCAGCATCCCTTGGTCCTTGCCCTGTATCACTAAGTACAGAATTCACATCATCTAACTTTAAATGGATACACTGTAGATAACTGCATCTCAACTTCCCAACCTAGGCTTCCTTTACAATCAAGGAAGAGAAATGGGCTGTTCTAAAGCGCAATTCATATTAATTATTATACATGCCTGTTTTGGAAAAAATGTACTTTAGAATTAAAGGCTGGACCAGATGATCTTTTGCAGTGCCTTCCAACCTGGGCTGTTCTACAGTTCTATGATTCTATAAATTTACTCTTCTTCTATAAGACATTGAGAGTAAAAAGGGTGCAGAAGATCAAGTCAAATCTTTGAACTGAAGAGATTAATCTCATTCTGCATACATGAATACCATCCAACAGACAAATTCTTTCTCTTGCTTTCTTTTTACGTTCCTGTGAATACTTAAAAGTAGCTCTGCTCTAGAAAGCCCACTTAAATTTATGTGCAAAACCAACCATCATAATTTCGGGAAAAGTTTCATAGAATCATAGAATCATAGAATGGTAGGGGTTGGAACGGACCTCTGTGGGTCATCTAGTCCAACCCTCCTGCCCAAGCAGGGTCACCTACAGCAGGCTGCACAGGACCTTGTCCAGGCGGGTCTTGAATATGTCCAGAGAAGGAGACTCCACAACCTCCCTGGGCAGCCTGTTCCAGTGCTCTGTCACCCTCAGAGGGAAGAAGTTCTTCCTCATGTTCAGACAGAACTTCCTATGCTTCAGTTTGTGCCCGTTGCCCCTTGTCCTGTCACTGGGCACCACTGAAAAGAGTTTGGCCAAAATCCTCCTGACACCCACCCTTCAGATATTTGTAAGCATTTATAAGGTCCCCTCGCAGCCTTCTCTTCTTCAGGCTGAACAAGCCCAGCTCCCTCAGCCTTTCCTAGTAGGAGACATGCTCCAGTCCCCTCACCATCCTTGTAGCCCTCCGCTGGACTCTCTCCAGTAGCTCTTCATCTTTCTTGAAGTGGGGAGCCCAGAACTGGACACAGTACTCCAGATGAGGCCTCACCAGGGCAGTGTAGAGGGGAAGGAGAACTTCCCTCGACCTGCTGGCCACACACCTCCTAATGCATCCCATGATCTTTCTTGGCAGCCAGGGCACACTGCTGGCTCATGGTTAACCTGTCGTCCACCAGGACGCCCAGGTCCCTCTCCACAGAGTTGCTCTCCAGCAGGTCCGCCCCAAGCCTGTACTGATGCATGGGGTTATTCCTCCCCGGGTGCAGGACCTTGCATTTGCCCTTGTTGAACCTCATCAGGTACCTCTCTGCCCAGCTTTCCAGCCTGTCCAGGTCACGCTGAATGGCAACACAGCCTTCTGGTTTATCTACCACACCTTCCAGTTTGGTGTCATCAGCAAACTTGCTGAGGGTACATTCTAACTCTTCATCCAGGTCGTTGATGAAGAAGTTAAACAAGACTGGGCCCAGTACTGACCCCTGGGGGACACCACTAGTTACAGGCCTCCAACTAGACTCAGTGCCGCTGATGACAACCCTCTGAGTTCTGCCATTCAGCCAGTTCTCAATCCACCTCACTGACCACTCATCCAGCCCACACTTCTTGAGCTTCCCTAGGAGGATGTTATGGGACACTGTGTCGAAAGCCTTGCTGAAGTCGAGGTAGACAACATCCACGGCTCTCCCTTCGTCTACCCAGCCAGTCATGCCATCTTAGAAAGCTATCAGATTAGTCAGGCATGATTTCCCCTTGGTGAATCCATGCTGACTACTCCTGATAACCTTCTTTTCTTCCACTTGCTTCATGATGACCTCCAGGATAAGCTGCTCCATCAGCTTTCCCAGGATGGAGGTGAGGCTGACCGGCCTGTAGTTCCCTGGGTCCTCCTTCTTGCCCTTTTTGAAGATTGGAGTGACATTGGCCTTTCTCCAGTCCTCGGGCACCTCTCCTGTCCTCCAGGACCTCTCAACGATGATGGAGAGTGGCTCAGCAATGACATCCGCCAGCTCCCTCAGCACTCGTGGGTGCATTCCTTTGGGGCCCATGGATTTGTGGACGTCCAGATCGCTTAAGCGATCCCTCACGCAGTCCTCCTCGACCAAGGGAAAGTCATCCTCTCTGTGGGCTTCTTCTCTTACCTCTGGGGCCTGGGATTCCTGAGGGCCTGCCTTGGCACTGAAGACTGAAGCAAAGAAGGCATTCAGTAGCTCCGCCGTCTCTGCATCCTCCATCACCAGGACACCCGCCTCATTCAGCAGCGGCCCGACATAGTCCCTAGCCTTCCTTTTGCTGCTGATGTAGTTGAAGAAACCCTTCTTGTTGTTTTTGACATCGCTTGCCAGCTTCAATTCCAGGTGGGCTTTGGCTTTCCTTGTTGCATCTCTGCATGCTCTCACCACATTCCTGTACTCTTCCCAAGTGTCCTGCCCCTCTTTCCACATTCCTTGTACCTTCCTCTTGCACCTGATCTCCGCTAGAAGCTCCTTGTTCAGCCATGCAGGTCTCCTGCCTCCTTTGCTAGATTTCTTTCTCAGGGGGATGCACCGCTCCTGAGCGTGGAGGAAGTGATGTTTAAACAGCGACCAGCACTCTTGAAGCCCCCTGCCTTCGAGAGCCCTGGCCCACGGGATTCCTCCCAGTAGCTCCTTGAAGAGGTCAACGTTTGCCCTCCTGAGGTCCAAGGTTTTGATCCTGCTTATCACCCTTCTTCCTCCATGCAGGATCCTGAACTCCACCATTTCATGGTCACTGCAGCCGAGTCTACCGTCAACCTTCACATCCTCCACCAGTCCCTCCTTGTTTGTAAATACAAAAAGTTTGAGAATAAGCAGTTGCTATTCTCTGAATATGAGATGTCAACCTGACCAGGTGGCCGAGAAGGCCAATGGCATCCTGGCTGGTATCAGAAATACCGTGGCCAGCACGAAGTGATCATCCCCCTGTACTCGGCACTGGTGAGGCTGCACCTTGAATACTGTGATCACTTTTGGGCCCCTCAATACAAGAAAGACATTGAGGTGGTGGGGTGCGTCCAAGGAGCAACGAAGCTGCTGCAGTGTCTAGAGCACAAGTCTTATGAGGAGCGGCTGAGGGAGCTGGGGCTATTTAATCTGGAGGAGGCTGAGGGGAGACCTTATTGCTCTCTACAGCTACCTGAAAGCAGGTTATAGCGAGGTGGATGTCGGTGTCTTTTCCCAAGTAACAAGTGGTAGGACAATAGTAAATGGTTTCAAGTTGCATCAAGGGATGTTTAGATTGGATATTAGGAAAAATTTCTTCACTGAAAGGGTAACTGAACACTGGAACCAGCTGCCCAGGGAGGTGGTGGAGTCACCGTCCCTGGAGGTATTTTAAAGATGTATAGATGTGGTGCTTAGGGACATGGTTTAATGGTGGACTTGGCAGTGTTAGGTTTATAGTTGGACTTGTTGATCTTAAAGGTCTTTTCCAACCTGAATGATTTTATGATTCTATGATTATTTGCTACAATCTAGTCCTTTTAGATTCCAGTGCCTTCTAAGGAAGGGGGTTGCTGGTTTTGGGGGGGGGGGGGTTTGTGGGGTTTTTTTATGTTAGAAATCTATTTACATCTTTGACAGATTTCTGTATTTTCTATGCTTACACAAATACGGACATAACATACAACCTGGAATCAACCACACAGCTGCTTGCTCATATCTCCCCCACTGCAGCACAACAGAGGCAAGTATCAGATGAGCAAAAGTGAGAAGACTCATTGGTCAAGATAAACAATTTAATAGGTGAAGTAAAAAAGGAAGAAAAAACAAAAGAAAGTAAAGCAAAAAATGCAAAGGCAATTACTCACCTCCTCTCACAAGGTGATGGATACCCATCTAATATCTGAGCAATGGCTACCTCCCCAAAATCCTCTCCCTTCAGTTTTCATTGCTGAGCGAGAGATGGAATATCCCACTGGTCAGTCTGGGTCAGCTGTCCTGGCTGTGTCCCCTCCCAACTTCTTATGTACACCCAGCATACTCGCTGGTGAACAGAGTAGGACAAGAGAAAGCACTGCTGCTGTGCAAGCACCGCTCAGCAATAGCCAAAACACTGGTGTGTTAAAAATATTGTTTTAGTCACAGATTCAAAGTGTAGGAACATACGGGCTGCTTTGAAGAAAATGCTGTTCCAGCCAGACCTAGTACAATATACAAAGTTATAATCATTAGCAATGAGATGATTACTGATCCACCTACTCATGCTTGTAATTTATTCCCACCAAAAACAAGTATTTGCATGAAATTAAGTATAAGAGTATCAGTCATTTAGAGGGAAAAAATATTATTATTATTATGTTGTAATTATCCCAATACCAGCCATTACAAAGCAGAATAATGATTACACTTACAGAAATCTAAACACATGAAGATATGGAAATGCATCTGAAAGATTGAAATAGTTTTAATCCTGATTCATAGCACTATGTAGGAACTACAAGACAGTATTTCAGGCAATTTCTTACTTGTACTTCACATTAATAACATGTATTTAAAAAAAAAATAGTTTGCTTTTCATAATCCTCTTTCTTACATTATTGAAAGAAAAAGTCTTTCATCAATTTGAAAGGCACCAGGAATACTGTGGGTATTACTATTATGAATACTAACACTATTATGAAATATTTCTCTTTGCATGTGTCGAGAAAGAAAGAAAGTAACATTTCTATGAATGGGACAGCTTAAACTTCTTACAGTTCATACATAGCTTGACCTTTGCCTAAAGTGCTATACAGAGAAAAAGTCCCATGCTGCTATGTAAGTACACAGAGCTCTTGGTGGTCTGTTACATCTTAACATTTTTCTTTGGAAGGAGTCTGAACCACATAACACAACCACCCAAAAGCAACAAAATTGCGTCAGTATGGTGTAACTTTTTCCCATTGGAGTTCTCCAAGTTGTTATACTTCCGCTGCAAAACAGATAACAGAATCATAGAATCATAGAATCATAGAATCACAGAATAGTTTGGATTGGAAGGGACCTTTAAAGGTCATCTAGTCCAACCCCTCCTTGCAATGAGCAGGGACATCTTCAAGCAGCTCAGGTTGCTCAGAGCCCCATCCAGCCTGACCTTGACTGTTTTCAGGCAACATGTTGGATTAAAATGTAAATAATGCAGTTACAAATGTATAGACATCATAGTTGAATATTATGTACTACATATTCGTTCTGTCATTACTGTTGTTTATTCTCACCATCCAAACTTGAGAATTCATACCCAGCATTATCACTTCTAGACATTCCCAGGTTAGATTTTTTTCCTTGACAGCCACAACTAGCTATGTGACACTTATTTCTGAGGCACCACTGACACCTTTATTGCAACTCTTGAATTCTTGAAGACCCATGTGCTTGTCAGGGTGGACTGACACTGTTGTCACACTGCTACACAATGACACAAGAAAGCTAAATCAAATAAACCTAACTCTGGCTATTCAAGTGTGCCTCTCAACCAGACAAAAGCAATCTTATCCATTAAATTGTATTGATAAAACTCAGTAAGACATTTTGGTTTTTCTTCTTACTTCAAACATCTGTATTTCACAGTTAGTGACACTGCAGTAAAAAACCCAAAGACTAGTGCCATATGTGGACAGTGGATTCAACAACCTCGCCAAATTGAGCATGCCTTTTCTGTGACTGCAGGTCACAAAGAGCTGGAGAGCTGATCTGGCATTGACCTGGTTCTGGACCAAGGTACAGGCTTTAATACAGAATTCAATTTCATTTCTTAGCCTACTCTGAGTTGATACAACAATTTTTTCAGTCTTAAAATTTCTTCTGGCTCAAGGTTGGGGTGTTATATTTGAGTCACAATGGATGAGGAATACTTGAATTGGCCTATCTTAAAAATGCCATAAATGATGAACAGACTTTGTCATAACAAGGTGACTTTGCTAATCTTCATTTTGAAGAAAATAAAAACATCAAGAACTAAATTTTTCTCTCCTGGTTTAAACTGTTAAGGCCTTCTTCAAAAATATTTTTTATGTCCATCCATTACATCTCTAATAAATTAAGCCTGTAAGTTTTGAAGTGAATTATTAGGTTTCTAGAAAAAGAGGTTTGTTAGAAAGTTAGATAGATAAAGCTGCCAGCCTGGACAACAAGAAGACCAAATGGGATGTGTGTCCTATCATCCATAACAGGAGCAGCCTGAAAGTAAAATGAAAGAGAAATCCTTCCATGCATCGTTTGTTTAACTGGGATTACTACATAAACATGAGTGAAATTAGGCAATTAATGACAGATCTTTACTGTGAGACATATGTCTTCACAGTGTATGTATACTAAAACAAACAAACAAAAAAGGTACAGTGCAGCTGTCAACAGTAAGGCAAGAGACAAATAAAGACAGCAGAAGTAAGCCTTTATTTTTTCGTGCTGAAATATTTGCTTAAAGGAAACCCAGTAATTTACTTTTTTTTAAAAGGAGACCTGTGACCATTTCACTGTGCACAGCTGTACATCTTAGTCTTAATTTTATCTTAGTCCTCAAAGAGATCTTCTTGTACATCACGGGATGAGAAAAGAGCCTTAATTCTCTCTATTTCCATCTTGGCCAGACGTTTAATGTACCACGCATTTAGGAAAAGGCTGTTTTCATGGCACAAGCATTAACATTTTCACTCCTGTTCCAGAGCCATATATTAGTTAAAAGGCTTATACTGATGTAAAAGAGCTTCCCAAATTTCAAGACTTTGGCCAACAGAGGAGTCTGCCAGGGCACCACTGAACCCTAACCTCTGAATCCCACATTGCAAACTGTGATGAACAGACTTGAGGGTCACAACACAACGGAAGAAAAAGTACCCCAGCAGCAAAGCTATAGCCACGTGGTGCTACCAGTAATCTGGCAGGTGGGGAGCCTTCAGTAGTTTTATCATGCAAACCCTTCTGAGCTTGCTGAATTAGTTTTACATCGCTACAGTTTTACCAGCAGCCCACCACTAGCAGGACACAAAAGTGCGTTCTCTGATTCCTGCCTTCCTGAACTGTTATTTCACTATTTTCTGATTTTAATTGGACGTCTACATTTCTGAAAATTAAGCAGTATTAATTATTAAATATTAGGGCAGGAAAAGCAAGGATAATGGCATCAGACATATATATGGACAGAGATGGAGTATATTAACTAGGACAATTAAGAAAGCTTTTATTATTAAATGAAGTTTTTAACTGAGGCTAATGGGTCTAAACTTACCGATACATATTCCACAAAACCGCATTACTACAACGTTGCTTCAGTGGACCCTCCCAAAACTAGCCCCTACTACTTTATGTTATTCAAAATAACACCATGCTACTGTATGTTTGTGTATAGAGGCCACAGAACTATAAGCCAGTCAGGGAGCTGGTCTAATCTGATACATTCAAAACAGCAGCTATGGTCATCAGGATTTCAGTATTTCGGTATTATAAGGTTCCAGAACAATCTGTTCAGAGATGACAATGGCTCAGGAAAAAGCTTCAAATCACATTAATGCAAAGGTAGCGATAATAACTGGTACTGTCACAATTTAGTAATGAATAGTGAAGTACAAATAACTGGAAACAGGATGGCAAAAGGAAGGAAATCCAGGCTAGTGGAAAGATGAAGATTACACTTTAAAGCACTGCAATGAATTTATCATTACTGACTTCAATCTCAGATTACATTATTCTGACTGTTGTTTATTATGTCTCTGTTACTAGGGAGCTTACCCAATTTGAACCTCTGACATTCTCATGTCTGAAAACTGATGGCGAATTTTTGCATTCATTAACCTTAATATGCTTTTATCAGTCTCAGAATTAAAAACAAACAAACAAACAAAAAAGCAGCTATATCCTGAACAGTAAGAGATTCAACTGCAAAAAACAAAGTCACTGAAACAAGAACAAAAGGTGGCAGTAAGAACCAGTTGATGAAATAGCTAGTGAAAGTAGTCTGGAGTAGAAATGATGGAGACTGGAATAAAATAATCAATTATCAATGGCCAAGGGGCATTTGATATGTGAAAAGAAGCGGGATTTTCCTTTCTTTTTCATTTTTTTGTCCTTATATACAGGGCAAGGATGTATACTTTCATATATGAATTACTGACTTCAATTTAAGGGTAAAAAAATATTACAAAAAAGAAAACGTCCTATGAGAAACCCAATATGGAACACCTATTTTTCACATAAAGGGCAGCTGCTTCGTACAGGATAGTCTTCAAAGGCTAAAATTGCACAATGGGAAATAGGCTATCTTTCAAACCTAGAAATAAAAATTAGGTTATTTCTTGGTTCATGTGGTGTCCCAAGACATCAAGTTCTGAGTAACATTTTTGCCACTTTTTTGCAGCCATGAAGCTACAGCTGATACTGAGAGCCCAAGTAAAAGAATTCTGTTCATTTCAAAATCACAGCAGGTAAACTGTGATTAATTATTAATTTCCAAAATTTTTAAAAATAATTAAAATTCAAATTGACATTGTGAACACACAACAACAATGAAACAGATACTGAGCCTCTGTAGGTCTACTAAATGACTCAGTAAGTCTTTGTTAGTGCCTCCATACTGTGAAGCTAGTCTTTACACTTCTGCAGTGGGGTTTTAATGCTGCTGTCACTCATAATACATGGATTCTTGTTTGTTTGCACATTCTGACCTGTGACAAATATTTTCCATGGGGAAGCCTAGGTGCCAATGGTCCATGCCAGAGTCCAGACCGACACACAACACAGATACAAGCTAGGATGTATAACTCAGTCTAATCACCCTTTCTGGCATCAATAACTAATGCATTTCAGTCCTACCATAACTAGCTTTGAAATCTCATTTTATTGTAGTATCTCCCTGCCAGCTGAGTAAGACAAGGATGCTGGAATGAAGATGAGGAGGAGGAAAGGGGAACAGAAAAGGATGATTTACAATTAATAGGCCTCTCTTGTGGTTACTTTCTGAGGCTATCAGGCTTATCATAACAGACTTAAATCCTACTTTAAAAAGTAATAATCATTTACACTTGATTTTTCACTGAGGGAATATTCAGAGATTCTAATTTCATAAGTTGTTTAAGACATAAATTCTAGAAATGCACAGATGAGCCAACTGTGAGTTAAATAGCATAAACATATACCTGAATTATTATGTGTGACACATCAAAATAAATGCAAGATGCCTTATTCTTATAATAATTTTTCACTAAAAGACCAATTATCACACCCAGAACTCCTTTAAGAGCTCAGCTGTGATCTTCATTTTCCTACTAAACGCTAGACTACAATTTTGACAAATATACTATAAAAGATATATTTTGTGTGCTTTGAGCTTTTATGTTTCATTATCAGTTTTGTAGTTTAGAGAAGTGTGCAGTCCGTCTTTGTATGCTGTCTACCTGGCCGTGAATGTTTGGGCCAAAGAAACACCTCTAAGTAATAACCTCAGAAGAGGCAATTTTGCAAATGTTCTTTTTTGGGCAGAATTTCCTTACAGGGCCTCCACTGCAATTACAAAACAATTCTAATATTCTCATTTGAATTTTTTTTTAATAAATAATGTGTCTTTATAGTTTTACAGTGGACTCACACTGTATTATTTTTAAACTTTTAAAAAATCATTTGGAGATAAAAGTACTAAAAGCAACTTAAAGTTTAATTGTTCACTACAAACGCATTTACTTAATTCTGTGTTCAAAAGAATTTTTTTTTATTCACATCAAAAATGAAAGGTGAAAGGCCTCAAAGTTTGAGGTCATGAGATTTTTAAGGTCCAAGAAGAAAGTTTCAAAGATACATGAATCAAAAGACAACAGGCAGAGGTTTTCTACCACCCCTTTCCAATCAATGCAAGTGACTCATATACAGCAAATAAAGGAGTACAGCCTCTCTGAGAGACTCCTATAATTTTAACTGCACCCTAAAATCTGAAATTTTAATCCTCCCACTATAGCACAGGATAAAATAATGACAGTTGTCTTCCAAGAGCCCTCTCTGTCTGTTATGTATTTCATCATTAAAAGATTATCCAATTAAGCTCTCCAGTAGATGAAAGACATCTTTATGTTGACCCTGCCCTGAGACACACAGGTGGATCGAATGAAAGGTTCCCAAATGTCTGAAACTGCAAAATCGCTCAGGCAGTGAAACTATGAAGTGGGTTTGAGCTCCAGAGCTACCCGCCAAGCATCTCCACAAGTGGTAAGGCAGACCTAACAGCTTCAGAAGAGTTTATTGAAAAAAATCAGTACACTGCAGAGGGGACTCTCCTCCACCAGCCAGCAAAAAATGGCAACTGCAGGTGCTTCTGATCTCCTGCTTGTGTTCCTCCTCTCTTGGGTGCCTGACTCCGTGCTGAGGATAGGTGCCTCTGTCCACTCAGGAGTAAATCCATTGCATTAACTTTCCACCAAGTGGTTCTAAGGTTTTAGGCATAGAAGAGCATTCTTTTGCTTTTTTTTTTTCTGTTAAAGCTGTAGCAACATGGTGAAAGGAATATGACATTTGTGGAAGTAAAAAGGGAGACAAAGTAACAAAGTCTGTAGCCTTGTGCGGTATCGTGAAATCTGTCATATATGTGACATTGGTCCAAAAGAAAGCAGAAGTGACTCCATAAAACTACTACAAAGAACATTGCTACAAATGACATTTAACACATATTCCCATGTAACTGGCACATGTAACTGCCTGCTTTTGGCTTGGATTAGAATTATTTCAATTATTAGTGTGTAAACAGGAAAAAAAGTAGAATTTCCTAAATAAATACTTTCCAGTCACCAAAAGCAGCAGAAGACAAAATGGTCTGTGTATACTTTCTAATATGGCCTGAACCACCACACATGAAGTCCCATGCTTTCTCCTGTCCTTCTCCTTCCAGTAATGGCACAGACACTCTGGAAAGCAGCCTTGCTTCCCAGGGTGGGGGGAAACCTGTGGCACACCAAGCTCCATGCTGCCATGACCAGCTTTTCCTGTGGGATGTGTCTTCAGCTTCACTCGAAGCTCCCTTTGGTCTTGGAGCCCTTTAATCACTGTGATTTTTATCCTTTTTTTCCAGCATGGGCATAGCAAAGTCTCCTTTCTCTCTGAATCTACTTGTAATATGAAACCAGCTGCAGGTGAATTTTAAAAGAGGTCCCAGCCTGTTGGAAGGCCAAGGAGCAACAGCCGTCTTCTGCCCATGCCAAGGACCCCAGTGAAATTCGGGCGGGAAGAGAATGCCTGGCTGTGCCTGGCGATGATGTTCAGCTGGGAAGCAGAGCACAGCCTGGGGAATTTTAATACTGGGGAATTTTAATGCTGGACCAACTGCTGGGGAATTTTAACGCCAACCAGAAAGACACGTAACGAGCTTTAAGCACTTCCCAGGTTAGGCGGCTGCTGAGCAGGGGACATTTGGATTGCCTAGATACAGTCTTAAACCTAGAGTAACTGGCTTCTAGCATGAAAGCTAATTCTCTGTGATGTCTCAATATGTCATTTATGCTGTGCCACCAGGGAACTCAGACATGCTGCACTTGCCTACCTGATATGAATTCTCCTTTGATAGTTACCAGATTGCCTATTAGTTAAAGCAGTATAAACGTAGAACACGTGATTTGTATACCACCTGCATATTCACAGTTCTGCCATGAACTGAGAAACAATAAAACTTTTACAAACACCGATTTTATGGCAGACTGCCTCTGGGGAAAATAGCATCCTTTGTTAAGGCAACAGCCTTCTGCCAAATGGAAATCACATTGCTGAAAATCCCCTTCTGCGTTGTCCATTTAATCTCTGCTTGTAATTTTTGTGTTGTTTCTTTTTTTTACCTTTCATGCTAAACAATAATGCTCTGAGCCTCAAAAAGAAGTGCTGGCAGACATCCAGCAACAGGGTATATGGAAAACAAGAAATATGAACTCAGGGGTTTTTTTCCGTCTATCTGATGTGTCTGCCCTATACATGGTACAAGTTAAACAACCAGTCATATAAAAAAATCAGGTTATGGTTATCTATTGCAAGCTACTGCAATGTTTGTTATTACAATATGATAGGTTTTTGATTTACAGACACTACTTTTATGAGGATATGTGTGTAATAAGACGGCAAAAATGTCTGATAGTGTCTTTATGCAATGCTGATCGGTAGCACCAAAATTATCATCAGCAGCTACTGTATAGAATAGAACTTCTCTGTCTGTACCATTTAGTATAACTGTATGCTGTATAAGAAAGAGGGTAAGAAAAGGTGGCTGCAGGTTTTACTAATGATAAATTCCCTTCCTCATCAAAAATATCTTCTGTTGCCTCCTCTGCTGAAGACAGGAGCCATTTACAGATAGACTATCGATGAAAGAAACTGCCACATTTATGGTGTATGAGATCAACTTTTTGTAACAATGTGTGGATTACTGTTCTTCCATAGAAAAAGCCTTGACTCTGAACCCCCATTGCTATGTCTAAGAGCTGGGCAAAAATGAAGGAAAAAGTGCTGCCTAAGCTAGATGTGAGTAGTATATTCTGTCTTGAGACAATGTGGTGGGAACAACCTACAAAAAGTGACTTTTTCCTTGACTTTTCTTACAGTCTCACCCTTAGCCATTCAAGGCAGAGGTGCATCACCATGACTATAGAAATGAAAGAAACAGGACGAACTTCTCAGCATCCTGCTTCTTTTCCCTCTTCTGTACAGAAAAGAGGCATACAACTGCAAATCCACATAGGAAAAAAAGCGACGTGTTGTAAATGGTTAACAAAATATATACAGAGGTCAATAAATTCTCATCCTGTAGTCTCCAGGAGAAATTTTAATCTAACAGATATTACACTGTTATTGGTATGCAATATTATAATTCAGTGTGACCAGTAGAAATGGTATTCTGTACTAAACAGCCAGGAAAGTAGCAGGTCCAAACTATCTGCATTTCATTTCAGATTTAATTATTGCAATAACATCTCATTTGCTTCAAGGTATTATAATTATCTTCTCATTTAAATGGAGTGGTATTTTAATATGAATGCAGTTAATGAGGCAATAGGTTGAAAATGTCCACAGCATTGGGCTTTAAAGTAGAACAAACTATTTCAAAAATTGATCATCACTGAAAGTTAAATGTATTTTCATTCTGCCAAATGCAGAGTATACACTCAAGTGATTTATAATAATTGCAGTGGTTTTAAGTTAAAAATTGGTAATAAATACAGGCATTAATTAAGAGTTCTTCTGCTGCATTTGGCCATTTAGACTGTGTTAGGCCATGATTTAAAATGTAAATGTTCATTTAATTTGAAGACAAAGAAAAAAAAGTCTGTCACAGCAAGCTTTCAGTTCTCTTGTACATTAATAGAAGTATTCTGGTCTATTTATAATTTATCTCAATCGCAAAAAACATTCCTTCAATAATGCTGTGTACAAGCATTAACATTTTATTTCCTAACATACCTATTGTATTACATGCTTTCAATATATATTATTTAAAAAATGATACTCTAAAATGATTTTTAATTGATTTTGAATTATAAGGTGTTCTGTGGAGACTTTAAAAAAAGCTATTATTCTGATTTGCAATTTTAAAATCCCCCGAAAGCCCATGGAGACGTTCCTGCATAACTATGTTATAGCCCTGAAACACTCATCTCCATAACCCCGGATAAGATGTTCCCTAAGAAAGTAAATTAATTTTTTTTTTATGTCATTGACAATATTTTGTCAATATTAAGTAACCTATTGTAAGCACCTCAGCCTACACTAGTTATTTCCCCAAGGATTACTTCGAGACACTGCAACTGACAGGTACCGTTCGCTAAGCCAATTCTGCTGCCTGTAAAAGCCTGAAACACTTGGTATTTTTCAAGCTGACAACTTCTATCTGGCCATTAGAGACTGTCAACATTCTAAATTTTTAAAGTTTTCTTTTCTTTTTTTTAATCAGATATAGCATCACATATTCCACAGACAGAATTTAAGATGACTCAGGACTACAGCAAAAGTGCTTTGTTCCCTGAGCATCAGGGAACAGTCAGAGGCAGATGGTTTAAAGAATTTTTTTCAACAAAATATGGTGAGTTTGCCATTAAAAGATTATATTGTTTTTCTCCTACCCCGCTTACATTTTAACTTTTGACCTTGGTCCAAATACTTTCCCTTCTGAAACTCGAGTTTTTTTCCTCTGTCTTTGTCACTGTCACTCTTTCCCCATTTTTTATTTTCAATACAACAAAGTGATTACCGGCCAGAGAATTCTTGTCAGAATAGAGTTTTCTTTTACTTCAGTTTACAATGAAGATTGCGACCTGGTAACATTCTCTTCCAAACTTGCACACTTTGCATCAAAAATAATCTGTGAGGAGATGAGCAATATGGAGATGAATGCACACAGATTATTTTGTACACATCTAGTATGCTGATACCACAATATAGTTCCTAATTCTTTTATTTGAACTTGTGTCTTTCTCTGACCCTAACACAACTAGATGTTGGTAGAATGCTTGCAATCACTTTTGTGTTTCTACTGATTATTGGCTAGCTCTGGTTTACAGTTTCCTAAAGCCTTCAGCTAGAACAGATCTCTTTCAAATCTCTAATATGTTTGCCCTTCTCTGACTTCCCCTGCTCCAACCTGACTACCATAAAACTTGCCTTTTTTTTTTTTTTAAGCAACTTATCAAAAATTGTTACACGCACTCATGCTAACACTCTTGAATCTGTCACCAGCAACAGCAAATCCCAGTGGGACACATATGCTTTTGCATTACCTCCTGAATAAGATGTCCCAGAGTTACAGCTCTGTGTTCAGAAAATATAATATTCTTTTTGCATATTCTGCTCTACATGACTTATACCTGCTGTGCTAATCAGTCATGTCGCTCAATAGCTGTTTTGAGCTCTTATTGCTTATTTTTTAAAACTGAAAAATTCATTCAATCAAGATGCTGCACGGTAGCCTTTTTAGCAACTTACAGTTGTCCAGGAATGTTCAGGCTGCGGAGCAACTATCATAAAGACACAGGGAACAATCTCATCCAAATAGAGCAACATACCATGTCATCGCTTTGGAGGCCTTGCCAATAGTTGTCATTAATGAATATTTGTAATTAGAAGGTTTAATTTTAACAGCAGTATAACCACTGCTAAGCTGGTAAGACTGCTTCATTCCAAATGATTAAGCCAAAAGCTCTTTCTATGCTTGGGTACAGCCACAGGGACACTGATTCTCACTAAACAGTACACTTCCACAAACATCTGACTATTCTTTTACCTTTCATGCCGTCAGTATTACTTCTTTCCATGTCTTCATCTGTCCAGGAGTTCAGAGCAGGAATATTAGGGGATAGGTTACATATCTTGCAGTTTCAAATGCTCCATGGTGTACTACTGGGGTCTGTTATTCTTTATTCTTGCCCAGAAACTGGTCTACATTCTTCTGCCCACAAATGAGGCCAAAATCCAGAGAGGTGTCATAATATTGCTATACTATTGTTCTACACTTCCACTTCTGGGCCAGGCATTATTTTTATCTGTCCTAACCCACTAGAATCAGCCTTCACTTTCTTCATTCTGATAAATAGGCTACCAAATCCTAGTATCTTGGGAGGAAGGGTTCTCTAATTTTAGTCCTTTGTCCTTCCCTCTTTGTAAGCATTACCGTCCTTTTCTGTTTTCTGCCTCACTGTCACAGTTTACACCGTGAGCAGGGAGGATGTTAGTTACTACTTTTTCATCCCACCTAGCCTCTTCTGCATGGATGTGGGTATGCTCATAAATATACCAGAATTTTCCTTTTCCTCTGTGCTTATGCAGAGTCATCTGTAGTGACAAAATAGCATTGCAAAAGTCATCAGTGTACTGAACATTTCATCTAGCTCTATGTGCAAAAGCCAAATGTCAGGTGCCAGATTTGTAACTCCACAGGATATAAATATTCCCTCTCTGGAAAGGTCATGCAAGATTATCATCAATATAGCAGACAGTGACAACAGTGTCCATTTCAGTACCTGCAGTTGTTTGTGGATCTATAATTTGCTGTGCAGTTGTTTTACAACCACCATAATGACTAGCCAATATGCAGTAATGTTATCTTCTGATTCTACAGTAATGGTCTTTCATAGACTTCAAATCACAGCTTTGCCATGAAAGAATAATTTCCTTTGAAAATGGCTTTTTATTCCTGGTTGTATAGAGCTGGTTTCTTGTACTTTACATATGAAGTTCATGAGTTGTCTCCAGTCTCTGACTTACAGGATTCATTTCCCATTGGAGTTCTCTAGAATCTGTTGTTAAGTACTGCTGGACTGTTACTCACTGCAAGAAAGCTTTTTTATTATTATTTTCTTTCTTTCTCTTTTTTTTTTGATGTGATTTATGGTTCTAATTCATCCTTGAGGAGTCACACTGGATTGCCTAGTTGAAGCATAACCTCACACTATCTTACTGCTACTGTTCCTGCTTTAATTTTGACATCGTATCCAGATGTTTTCCCATCCAGAGTATTTAATGTTTGTATGTCCTCAGACTGAGGCCATTCTCTGATCCCTCACCCTTTTCACATAAAATTTTGATGTAACTATTCCCTGGCTTTTCTCTGTTGCATCTGAGGCTACCACAGCACGCCCTGCAACAAGGCACTTCCATGCTTTCATGCCATCTGTCTCAGTAAATGTAGCCTCCACAAGCATGGACTCCTGACTGTCATTTGTACATACCGGGAGGGAAGCTAACACTTGATTAGTCTTGGTTACTCATTTTTACAGGATTTTCATTCTTCCTTTTCTCTATATTTGTATGCTAAAAGTGATTTAAGATCAGATTCCTCTTTCAGACCAGATGGTCTTTGGAATGGTGTCCCCTATACCACTTTCCTTAAAATGCCTGCATTATGTGGCAAGAATTATTCACAACGTACAGAAGATCTATTCCTTCATACTTACACTGGATTCTTTTAAGGATCTGCACAAGTACTTTAAGCTCTCAATTCCAAATGCTGAAGCAAAAGCAAGTTTTGGAGAAACACACACTTTCCCCTTGCAGTCGTCTTTTTTGCACAGCAAGGTCTATGACCTCAGGCTCCCATGTCCACTGAATTTTGGTTCTGGTTTCTCTCTCTGCTGTAAAATTCAGACATCTCAGTACTTCAGACATGCCAGTACTTCAGTGCTGCAATGAATAGTGCTGCAGTAAGCACAACCGTAAGAAACAGAGCTTTCATGTGCTTACAGCCTGCTCAGACTCTGCTGTTTCCAACTACATTAAAAACAACTTCAGTTATGCCCTTAGACCACACTAATGTATGTCCTTCATGAAAACTGCTTTTTTTTTCAATTCTGCTATAACCTTCGTTATCTTTCCCTCAGAAAAAAAAAAGTCAGTTACAGCTGAGAGTGCATATCAGAAGCTTGGGATAAAGCACATGATAGAAAAACTATAATTGTTTCAATATCCCCAAAAGTCAATGTGAAGGTTAAACTGAAAAAAAAATCATGTGAAGAGAGAAACACAGCACAATCCCCATGCAATCTAAATTCTTGTACTGTAGTAACACCACAAAGAAACCATTTGGTTTCTGTTAAGATTTTCAGAGCTTCTGATTCCACATCTCGTTAAACTGAATTTTTGAACATATTGTCTTCTTTTTTCCTGCTGGCTTCACACTAGTGAAAGATAATTCACACATTTCTTTACCTTGGCATGTCTCAGAACAGAGTGAAGAATGCCAATGTTTTTGTGAATGTACGTATTTAACCCCTTCCCCACTGCTCTTTCTTAGCATTTGAAACTGCTTTTTAAGCAGTCGGAAATGCAAGACAAAGTTTGTAGGCAGACATTATTATTATTATTATTATTATTATTATTATTATTATTATTATTATTATTAAAAACGATATCTATGTTTTCTCTAACTTTAGGTTTTCAGGCGTGTAAGCCTTGTCTGGAAGCAGAGGCAGCAAGCCTAGACTGAAATATACACTTTGAACAACTACTTAAATGGCAAGCTTATATCTGTCTTAAAAAGTAGTTTCGTGGAAGCTGATCTGTTGAACAAAATTCCTAATGCAAAGGACTCAATGTCCACACTGTATGCATTTTGAGGGACTACTTTGGATTAGTTTTAGTATGATCCAGAAAACTGAAGGTCCAAAGTGTTAAGATGTACTCCTGGAGCTCATGTTCTGGTTTGCTTTTATTCCCTAGAAATTCTTGGTATGAATTCTGAGCTCATTCCTTGCCATGGATCAAGCACAGTAAGTGGAGATGATTGGGAGATCCTATTTAAAAGTGTACAGCCAATCTGCACTAACATGCCCAGGTAAATGCACGCTAACGTGCTTTGCTGATCGATCTAATTAAGTTGAGCTTACAGCAACACTTCCCACCATCCATTAGACCTGTCTGTATGCCTGAAAGATCAGTTCTATCTTCCCCCACCCCCCTAGTCCCATCAGCTTGTGCAATAAAAGACATAACCTTTTCCTACAATTCTCTTTCCATTTCTATCCTTAGACCCTCATGGCTCCAGCGCTGCTATTTGCGAAATGTGTGCATGTTCATTCAACCATGCAACTAAGGAAGATGGGAAATGGCTACCTACACTCACTGTCCTCTGCCTGGTTAGTTTACTGCTTGCTATAACAGAAAAACAGCCAGAAATTGAAAATTTTCTTACCTGAAAGCGTAACTGGAACTCTGACAACAACAAGCCCACAGATTAATAAGTTCATGGCCATTTTGTTGCAGAGACTGTTGATTGTCACTGGCTACATCAGAGTCTTTTTTTTTTTTACTAACAGCTTCAAATTAGAGGGCAGAAATGGATTAACTCATTTACTTCCTACAAATCAAGCTTCTTTTTTTTTCCCTTCTTTTTCTTCCTGAATGGGTAGAAAGATTTTAGCTTGTGGAGTATGGACAGTTTCCCTGCACAAGGAAGCTCAATGAAACAGCAAAGAAAACTTCTGCAGGACTCCTTTAGTGCCCTAGGCAACACAGGAACAGCTGAAAAGCACTACTAGAGAACTCTGGCACAAGTGTACTAATGTAAGAGTAAAGTATCGTCAGACCAGGAATGTGTGTTGGTTTACAGACTGGGAAACAGATACTGTCTATTGTTTCCACCTATTATTTGATTTTGGACACTATTTAATATTTAACATAAAGCATTTTGGTTATCTTTGCTTCTTCTGTGATAGTGTAATAAGATACTTGTTCTTCTACAGCACCATTTTGCCTCCTGGCCATAGCTGTCCCGTGGACGCCTCTCCCCAGTGGGGTGAGCAGAAGGGGCGCAGCAGGCTGAGCGTGGGAAGCGTTCATTTGCCGGAGTTCTCTTCCGGCCAGCTCCAGCACTCCCCCTCACTGCGCTGCTCTGGCTTTGTGGGGTTTTTTTTCTGCTTTTCATGATAAGCCAAATTCTCCACTCTGTGTCGAAAGGCTGTGGGTGTATTGTGCTTGATCTGGCAGTATGAGTGTAGAAGAAAAAAATCTAGAAGGTTTTTGTATCTTAGTAGGAAAGCTCCTTTAAGTTTTGTGGCTAAAACATCACTGATGATGAAAGCACAGGTTTGGGGAGGGTGCTCAATTACAGCAGCTGTGGAAGTAGCACAAAGAATAATGTACATAAGTCCACAAAGCAGGGACATCTTACCTGCTGTATAGGAAAGCCTTACATTTTAAAGGATAAAATTTATGGCCTAAGTATATAAAATTATAATTTAAACAAAAATGTGGTGTTACATTTATTTTAAACAGAATGTCTATATTAGCTTGTTTTTAGAATTATACTACCGAGGCACAAGTGAAGTTGCTAGTCTTCATTTGCCTAACACTTCCTACCAGGACAGGATAATTGAGTGTCTCTCCATCTTGCCCTGCTGCAATATGTAAAGTCTTACTCTTCTCTAAAATCAGAAAAGCAAACAGATTAGTCTGAAGGTTGGGCGCACCTTACTGCAAATGACCCTTTTAAGATGAACCTGAAAATCTAAACAGTCAAGCCATTATTTTGATTTTTTCTTTTAACAGAAGACAGTGTCTTCAATAACCCCTATATTATTTGTACAGACTAACAGTAATGCAGCAGGGGACCTAAAACAGCTATTCAAATGCAGTCTGTTGCGTTCGTGGGACTAGGGATCTGAATGAATGCTGGCTTTGCTTGGTCAACTAAAGGTAATCCCCAAGACAGGGAGATCAATAACACACACACAAAAAAAATCACACAGTTTAAAACTCCCTTTTGATATGTGTAATTTTGTGTGTTTCAATTTGCAGGAATTTTGATATCATGCAACAATTGCAAATGTAAGCTACAGGAGATTTAAGTATTTTCTGAAATCATTTCAAACATCATGTATGAAACCATCTGACCAAAAAAGCCTATACCAGTGACAAGTTCTTAATAATTGACTATTATTCCTGAGATCATATTCCTTTAGTATCAGCAGGTTGAGCCGAAGTATGCAATTGAAGTGGATAGAGAACTGGCTGAATGAGTGGATAGAGAACCGGCTGAATGGCAGAACTCAGAGGGTTGTCATCAGCGGCGCTGAGTCTAGTTGGAGGCCCGTAACTAGTGGTGTCCCCCAGGGGTCAGTACTTGGCCCAGCCTTGTTCAAGTTCTTCCCAGGACAGAGAAATTATGTGCTGAAGTTTCCCCAGGCTAAGGATGACCATGAACTTGTATCTCCTCCTCCTTAAGAGTTACCTACTTTAAGCAGCATGTTTATATGTGAAACGCATATTCTGTCGTTTTCCATAGCTGAAATTTTTGAATAAAAGTGAGCATAAAGTCTTTGGGTTCAGCTTAGTACTTTCTCAGATACATAGCATTGCCCAAGAGCGCATATAGGTTTGGCCATCAGCAGGTTAGATACCTTTTTCTGGCACACAGCTGACTTGTGTGTTCACCTAGGTCCCTGATCAGGCTTGAAGAGGGAACAAAGTACAGTGTGCAGTCCTGGAGGCCTTTACTTAGGCCACTCAGGAACAGGGATGTCCCCATATAGGCACTTGAGGAGCTAATTACAGGCCATCTGCACCACTTAGTTGAAATGAAGCTTCCAGTTCTGCTCAGTCCCACTTTAGACACCCAAGCAGGTATCTAGACTGTACACAAATATTGTGAGTTAATCCATGAGCAACTCATTCTAGAGGTCATCATCAAGCAAGTGGAAGAAAAGAAGGTTATCAGGAGTAGTCAACATGGATTCACCAAGGGGAAATCATGCTTGATCAATCTGATACCTTTCTAAGATGGCATGACTGGCTGGGTAGATGAGGGGAGAGCAGTGGATGTTGTCTGCCTCGACTTCAGCAAGGCTTTTGACACTGTCTCCCGAAGCGTCCTCCTAGGGAAGCTCAGGAAGTGTGGGCTGGATGAGTGGTCAGTGAAGTGGGTTGAGAACTGGCTGAATGGCAGAACTCAGAGCTCTGTCATCAGCGGCGCTGAGTCTAGTTGGAGGCCTGTAACTAGTGGTGTCCCCCAGGGGTCAGTACTTGGCCCAGCCTTGTTCAACTTCTTCATCGACGACCTGGATGAAGGGACAGAGTGTACCCTCAGCAAGTTTGCTGATGACACAAAACTGGGAGGTGTAGTAGATACACCAGAAGGCTGTGCTGCCATTCAGCGTGACCTGGATAGGCTGGAAAGCTGGGCAGAGAGGAACCTGATGAGGTTCAACAAAGCCAAATGCAGGGTCCTGCACCTGGGGAGGAACAACCTCATGCACCAGTACAGGCTTGGGGTGGACCTGCTGCAGAGCAGCTCTGCGGAGAGGGACCTGGGCGTCCTGGTGGACGACAGGTTAACCATGAGCCAGCAGTGTGCCCTGGCTGCCAAGAAAGCCAATGGGATCCTGGGGTGCATCAAGAAGAGTGTGGCCAGCACGATGAGGGAGGTTCTCCTTCCCCTCTACACTGCCCTAGTGAGGCCTCATCTGGAGTACTGTGTCCAGTTCTGGACTCCCCGGTTCAAGAAAGATGAAGAGCTACTGGAGAGAGTCCAGCGGAGGGCTATGAGGATGATGAGGGGACTGGAACATCTCCCCTATGAGGAGAGGTTGAAGGAACTGGGCTTGTTCAGCCTGAAGAAGAGAAGGCTGCGAGGGGACCTTATAAATGCTTACAAATATCTGAAGGGTGGGTGTCAGGACGATGGGGCCAAGCTCTTTTCAGTGGTGCCCAGTGACAGAACAAGGGGCAATGGGCACAACCTGAAGCATAGCAAGTTCCGTCTGAACATGAGGAAGAACTTCTTCCCTCTGAGGGTGACGGAGCACTGGAACAGGCTGCCCAGGGAGGTTGTGGAGTCTCCTTCTCTGGAGATATTCAAGACCCGCCTGGACAAGGTCCTGTGCAGCTTGCTGTAGGTGACCCTGCTTGGGCAGGAGGGTTGGACTAGATGACCCACAGAGGTCCCTTCCAACCCCTACTATTCTGTGATTCTGTAATTGGAATCTATAAAGAGTGAAAGCTACCATCCTGTAGGAAACCTCAGTAATCCAACATTTTGTTTAATCTGAAACGTTTTTAAGGACAGTATGAGTATGACAAAGTATCCCACTTTGACCTTTTTTATTGAAAGGAATTTTTTTCGCATTTAAAATATTTTATTTTAACTAATGTAGGCTCAAGTCAGCTCCAATTGCCATGGCTTTTTATACTTTTATTCCCTCCAACAGGCAAAAATCTCAAACCACTTAGATTACTTTCATGTCATTAATGGTCTTCAGACTTCTTACAACAAACAGTGGGAACCAGAGAGTTACTAACAATGATAAAGAAGCAGGCTGAGAACCATGTCTGCTTCTGATCTCAGTGTATTTGGAAAAAAAAGTGCAGAAGATGCGCTGCATCACAGATGTACCCTGCCCTAATGCATAGAGGTGACTCAACCAGCTCAAAAACCACAATGGATTTTGACACCTAAAGTCCAGGGATGGAAGGCACCACAGCTCCAGCTCTCCTGAAGTACTTGTTCAAACAGAAATAAGTAAGTGACTAACCTATCTAAAGCAAAACATTTCATTTTGATATACCAAGTCAAAACATTTAAATTGCCTTCCATCTGACTGGAAGTATTTGTTTACTTTTTTTTTTTTTTTCATGTAAAGAAAGCTAATTCTTTTTTTCCCCAGGAAACTTATTTTTGCCTAAGCTCTACTTTCTGCTTTTAAAAATGATACATGAGATTCTCAATCAGTTTAGAGATTGACATTCCTCATGCTCGAAAAGAAAACAGGAATACAGACAAGAAACAAGGGTCTTCTTATCTGCTACGGTTTGTATTACAAGCAGTCAGAAATCAAGTTATGTTTTTTGAAAATCTGAGGAAAGGAGGCTACCTGAAACCTCGAGTTCCAAGAAAGGGAGCAGGCAAGGAACCAAGCACATGTTCCCAGACTTCAGGGGCTGCTTTCTTGCCTGGCAAAGTCAAAAGAGCTTGTTTCCAAAACACTGACAAAGCCCTCAAGAAGCTATGCTCAGATTGTGAATTTATGCTGGCATTTTCCTGACTATGTTTATAAGTAGTGATCACTTTACATAGAGATATGCCAAGAATCACTGGAAATTACTTGGCCAAAGTACCACATGAACAGCTTATAATATTTTCAGAAATGTCTTTGCATCAGTTACAAAAAACTTTGCTCCAGGAAGAAGACTCCAAAGGAAACTGGGCTTTAAGTAGTGCCTTTATCACAGTCCCAAATGAGAAACAGAATGTGACTCGATCTTATGATGCCCTGAGATACTAAGTCTAAATGGATGAGCTACAGAGGAAGCTCAAAGCAAATTTCGAGTCAGAAACAAATTAATCCTCTTCTCTCTCAAGAGTTAAGGTTTTCTGATCTTGACCTCCATTCAAGAGTCTGTTCTCCTATCTGGATGTATCTGGGTTTAGCCATTCTTTGGTGTTAATTTTCTTTCATACTGTTTAGTTTCTCAGCTTTTCTAAAAGGGAAAAAGGGATGATAACAGGAGAGTGACTTTTGCTTTGTTAGTTTTCATAACTGCCTGATTTAGCCAAAAATGAAAGCTCATTAACCTATAAAGAAGCACAGAGTGTGCTTAAGGTTACCGTGCCCTCAATGGAAGGTGAGATTTCATTAACTCATTGACCGCTAGCCCCAAAAGTTTCATGAAACTGCACAAAAAGCTGAGTTCAGCTGCCTGACAGCTGTGTTGTAGAACGCAGCTCTATGATGGTTTCTGCTGCATGTGAAGCTCTGCAGGGACATGAAGGAATAAATACACATGCAGGTTAAAGAGTATATATTAAGTAGATAGCCTCAGCACTCAGGGCTATGTTCTTTCTTTACCCTCATTCTTGCTTAAGTTTTTTTGCCGTAACATTAAGCCATCTCTTTCGAATCCATCAGCCCCCCTGAGCAATCCCAGATATGTAAGCCCCTGAGCACTGCTCACCCCAAAAAGCCACATCTGCTTTAGTCACTGTGCAGCCGCAAATGAGTAACAACACAATTCTAACAGCTTACATCAAGTGAAATTCAAAACACTGCTTGCTTTGCTGCTTGCAGTGATAACAAAATTATGAGCGCAACAACAAACACTGAAATCGTTCAAGCAAACTAGAATACACACTCGGTTTTTGTGGCAGATGCATCCTAGTGCTTTCTCTAGGCTTTCTTCCTCCCTTGATGTAATTTTTCCCTTTGACCACGTCTCACTTTACATCAAAAAAGTCATTCTTTTTTGTAGAATGTGCAAATTGGATGTATGTTGTGAGATGAAGAAGGGTAGAGGTAACATGAATCTTCAACGGACAAATAAAGAAAGAACTGGAAAAGAAAGTTAACCCAAATAATCTACTCGCGCATATTCAGAAATCTTTGAAGAGCTGTGTGCATATTGCAAGTTGCAGCAGGCCTGCAGGCGGCTTTAATTTGCATGAATGGCTCTAGCACAGAAGCGAAGGGCTGGATGACTGGATGACCTTCGCAGCATTCTGAGGGTCACTGAAATGCAAGGTTCTTCAGTCAGGATCAGAGGGACTCCTTTGATAGCATGTATATCAGTATTTTTTTTTCAGATTTTTCTTCTCCTTGGCAAACATAATTCCGGGTGCAGTAAGGCTGTAACTCATGCTTTCAGGATTCTCGGCTGAAATTTTACTGTTTCAGAAATTTGAATATTTTCCTCTCTGGATGTTATCTCACCATATTCTATTAACAGAAAACACCTTGTGATTTTAGCAGGGAATTCTGGGAAACTTAGCAGGCCATTGCTACTCATCACAATGTTGGTCAACAAAAGCTGTATTTCTTACAAGATGTTGATTAATTATCATCAAATCAGCATGTGAAGATCCACTGCATGCCCTTTTCCCTCCCACTTCTGAGATACAGCAGCAGAAAATAGGCAGGTAGTATGCTTTCAGGGAGCAAAAGTGGCAGCGTCACCAGGGTTAGATACCTATTTCTGAATTAATTCAAACAGTTTCTGCTCAATGCCCACTGATTAAGTCTGTTACATTTTAGCTGAATACCATTAAATTGAACATAGTGATCATCTATGCTGTTACTATAGATAAACAAAAAATAAATCATTCCATACATGAAAGATATTATCCTAATAAAAAATGAAAGATCTTAAAATGCTAAGTACAATGCGTGTGCCTAGAATTTAAATGCAAACCCAATAAGCTTCTGTGAAGCAGACACTCAAATTTCTACGTTAACAAGGAGAAATTCTTTCTTTTCTTGGTGACAGTTCAAGTTTGTAATTAGATCAGTGTATCACATGACTAGGAGGATTGGTAGGATAAATGCAGGAGCCAATAAAGATGATGAGATAACACAAGCTAAAATGCCAAACATATGTAGAGCTATTCCATTGTTCCAACACGTTTCATCTTTTTAAAAAACCTGAGTGTACCAAAGATGAGATGGTAAGATGACATGATGGACAGAAAAGGCACATGTTATACAGAACTCTGCTCGATTTTCTTGACCCAGAAATAATATTTCACAGGCTTGTCCACTCATTCTTGGCTTGCAGATTTGATTCCTGATCCTTATGATCAAAAATGGAGACAAGCTCCTCAAAAAGGCTCCATTTAGTGTAAAACATTACGGTTTAACTGCACTCCATTTTGCTTGGCAAAATGGATTGTCACAGGCACGTCACTTTTGCATTCTCTTTGTGCTAGTTCCCTCTGAATTCAGAGTACTGTTCAAGGTCTATGTCCTACTATTCATAGACGTAGGAAATAATTCTTTTGTGTAAGGGGCCATTCTGGTTGAGTAACCTGAGACAGCTGAAAACCATAAAAGCAGACTTGATGAAAACTAATAAAACGTAACAGGAGGAGCCTGATCCATATTCATTGCTAAAATACCTCTAAACATTGGAATAACACAAAAAATATCCCTTTCTCATATGCTTCTGAAGACAATTTTTCCTTTAGAAGTGACTGCAAAATATGCATGATCTAAGTCCATCACAAAGGACAAAAGCAAGTTTGGGTCCCACATCGAAACAGTGAATGGTGTCACACAAGTTGCAATGTTTAAAACAAGAAAAAAAGCAGTTAGGATTTCTCAGCATTTTGTGTAGGGCTCAGCTCCAAATTAGGATATGCAAATGTGTCTACTTTTGAATGATGTGTCTAAACTGATTATAGCCCTTGGGAAACTGGTACAGCCAGTGGAGCCTGGAGGGAAAGCCCAGGCTCTACCGCTACCCCGTTGATCATCATTTTGAAAAATCCGCATCAGTAATTCTGTAACATATTCCCTTTAGCCCAGAAAATCCCCTAACAAATATAAAAGTGCTATTCATTTTGATAAATCCTCCCATCACAAATTAGAGTTAGGCTATTTATTAATCCTGCTGTTTTCCAAACTCTTGCACTTTTACAGGGAGTCACATAATATTTCCTTCTTTAAAGCTCCAGTTTTTGTATTCTCTTGAACACATCAAGATCTTACAACCCTCTTTGAAAAAAATAATTTTAAGTATGGAAAACAACATGAAAATACACACTGCAAAATGGATATGATAGAAGACGTAGTCATTACCTGAAGACATATCATCATCTCTAGTACAGTTTTCTAATTTGAATATGTACAACTACCAGTGCTGGTCCTCTTTGATCCCACAAACTTCAGATATGCACTGTGTCACGGCCATGGAAGTCCCAGGTATTTCCAAGGTACATTAGTTTACCTTCCAAGTCCACCTGACTCAGATACCTCCTCAGTAGTCTGGTTTGAGAGCACAGCTGATCAGTAACGTTTTTTGTAATTACACAAATAAATTCTGGTGACAGACCATTCCCTGGGTGATGTGGGAGAGATCTGAATATACAGCTTAAGTTACAGATTGTACCTGGCTCAGATCTCATGTTTCCAAAAACTGGTGGCTGCTTTTCACATACACTTTTAAGACTGATTTTCTGTATTTGATGAGGAAGTACTTTAACATACATGAGCTTCACCATCCTTTAGAATAACTGCTTCTTAAACTTTCTTTATCATCTCATACAGTCCTCTATACATTTTGCTTTATGATAGTTATGTTTTCCACTGTGGGTAAATAAAGAAGCCACTTTTTAAAAAACTTTTTCTTAACACTTAATTTTCTTTCTTTTCTTAAAATTTTCATTACCTGTTTTTTCTTCATAAGGAAGTCAGCTTTGCAGTTGATAATTAGTAATTCTCTGCACAATTGTAATGATTTGCAATGTCACTACAATGTTTATCAGAATGACAGAGGCAAATGAACAATTCTGAAATACTGGTTTTGCAGTCATTTTTTAAATCAGGCTTTTCAATTTTATTTTAATTACCTTCTGCCCAGATTTTTAATCAAGGTCAAAATACAACTAAACGTTTAAAACTGTCAAAAGATTTTTTCAGTATTTTTCTCACAGAAAATGTGTTTTTTCCTCCTGATTTCAAACAAACTCTAAAGTCATGAGAAACTTCATAGCAGTTAACTTTTATTCTCCGAAAAGCTCTGCTTTGAGGTCTGTCCAAAATATTGCTTGGCTTATACATGTTTTGTAAAAGGATCTGTCACGGAAAAAATCTGTGGATAAGTAAAAATGTCCCTACTCTTCTAAGTTGCTCAAATGATCCCTCACTAAAACTACAAACTAAACAAAATCATTCTGTGTGCTATTGTATTTGCTGGCAGTTATACCATCATGAGTGAACTGCCTAATTACATAAAGAGTCATGATATTTCTGGGTCAGTTGACAATTGCATTTGGAGGCACAGGAGTCCCAAGGAATATCTGAAAGTCATAACTGGCAAAAGCTACATCTGCAGTATTTCTGTATTTAACTTAAGGGGCAATGATTCAGTCATTTAGCATTTGTCCACCCATCAACCAAACACCAATTCATTATTTTAAGCCTCTGGACTCAATATGCAGATGTGATTTTGTTCCTTCACAAACTTACATAGCATTTTTCAGATATTAAGAATGAGACTACTCTCAGCATTTATTACACAATAGACAAGCTTTTCAGAAAGAAGACCAAAATCAGAAAATCACAAACATATTAAGAAAATCGTCGTAGAATAGAATGATAGAATCATAGAATGGTTTGGGTTGGAAGGGACCTTAAAGATCACCTGGTTCCAACTCCTATGCCATGAGCAGGGACATCTTCCACTAGACCACGTTGCTCAGAGCTCCAAGATGAGACTTGGACAAATAAAAGCAAATGTACAGGCTGACATGAGGATAAGTTTAAGCTTTAAATGTGTATATATTATTAAGTTGAACAGCTAAAACTCTTCTCTGCTTTCTCAGAGACATTTCTGCATTTCCAGTTCCTTCTTCAGAATTATTCCTCATTTACCGTTGTTTAAATGAGAATAGAGTTAGAGCCTTTTTTATTTGAGCACAATCTTCTTGATTCAGAAGATCTAGAGCAGAGATAAATTAACAATTCACCTTTTCTTTCAGAGAGGGATTACCATCCATAGGCCTACTGTATGGAAGGGGATAGCTTTCACTCTTGTATGAACAATGTAGGGTATGCGTCACCAAAAACAGCTGAGGAGAGGCTGTGATCTGCTGAATCTCATGCTAGCCTTTGTCTTGCTGTTCCTTCTGCAGCTACTTTATATTACTCCAGCCTAATCCTGTCCTGGATTTCTCACTACTAATACCTCTGAAAGGAATTTATGACATCATAAGATATCAAAACCGTAAGGATGGAAGATGAAATATTTTAAACAATTTTTCACTTGCAGCACACTTTATTTCACTTAAATAGGTTCTTAATAGGTACTGATGGCATGACCATGCAAAATCCATTAATTTGGATACAAATGCTGCAGTCTTTACTCATCAATCTCATTTAAAGTTTGTTTGCATAAAGACTAAATCTAGTCCTTGCACTTCAAAACAAATAGACAGCTCTCCCCCCACTTCCGCCCTCCACAAAAGTCTTTCAGTTGTAGCAGTTGGAGAAAAAAGCTTATAAAGCCCATAAATGAGTCAGACCAAAGTAACACTTTAATCAAACTTGTAGTACTTGGCTGTAAAGCACCACAAAAAAAAAGTAAGAAAAACTGAAACACCCTTAAGGATAATTGAACAAGCCAGGACTGCCATCATATGGGGAACAAATATTGGAAAAACAATAATCTAGAAAGGCTGATGCTGAGAGAATTAAATTAAATACCCATGGAAGTTAATTACTGGGAAAGTAAAAAGTGTATTGGAAGGAGCAAAAGAGGAGCTAGACAAATAAACCTGCTACCAACTAAACTTGATTCCAACTATTCCTTCTCCTGTTCCCCATAGCGTGTAAATTACAGTGACTAGTCTGACAGTAGATTCACAGCAATGCAAGAAGAAGAAAAATTTACCCCACACTTTTTCTATTTTATTGAATTTCATCTGTGTCTGCTTATTGGAATTCTTGTAACTACCCTGGTGTTACAGTTTAGAAAATGACCGAACTTTTCCAGTTCCTTTTTTATCATTTCAACATTGTTTATTCTTTGGAGAAGCCATCCAGTGTGCATCCACTGCTTTCTATAGGTACTGGAGAGCCAAAACCAGTTGTGGCATTCATTTGGTATTCATTTCTTCTTCATACAGGTGAAAAACATCCTGTTCTGGATTGCAGATATCTATTTAGCTTTTCACATAAAGACAAGACAAAGCAAAGATGATGTGAGAACTTTCTCTAAGGAGAGGGCTGGAGTATAAATAGTCTATGTACTTCAGTTGCATTTGGTCCTTTTCCTACTGGTGTCCAGTTGGAAGAAGGAAACCTATTTCCCAGCAATGGCTGAAAGTTGCCCAAAGAACATGAAATGGAGTGTGGGAGGTGTGGTGATCCTACCCAGCAGTCTATTGTACATTGAGGAGTTAGTGATCCATGTAACAGGCAACATGAGTAGCCACAGGCCTGTGCTGTCCTGTACTACACTGCATAACACAGCATGGCTTTCAGGCCTGTGTCGTGCTGCGCTTACCCCTTGGCTGCAGGATAAACTCTAGATGGCTACTTGTAACAGAGAAGGCTGCAGGTAGCTCACCTTTGGTACCGTGTTTAAGCTACCTACATGTCCTTGTCTTTGCCTTAAAGTGAAGCAGCAAGTCCTTATGACAACATCCACTTCTTTTATGGTAGAAATGATGAACAGAGTAGTTTTCCTCCAAGAAAATACCAGAAGAACTCTAAAGACTACAATGCTGGCAAACCTCTCCACGCACAAGATCTTCACTGCGTGCTGTGCCCAGACTAGACGTCCATCTGAAGACACCACACAACTTCGGGTTCTCACAGGTGAAGGACCATGAGATTATCTATCCTCTGTTTCACTTTTCCTTCAGCTGCAATAAGTGGTATTCTCAGGAATACCTTATGGTGTCCGAGTACTTTTCTTACTGGGATGAACACTGCCACGACTGGGGTCTAACACAAAAGCCATACAGACATGGAGTTAAATTGCCCTAAACACTGAAACTCTTGCTACTATTCTGGCAATATCATAGTTCTCAGTGCGGTAGAAAGATATTTTCCTATCCTTCTTTAAAAAGTCAGTTATAAAACTGATACACATCTCATAAATTTACAAACTTTCATTATAATTCCAATGTTCACTTGTTCTCAGAAGCAGCTTAATTAAATATTGAAAGGTTATTTCTTTGAGGTCCCATTTTAAATGGATTGTATTAAAAAAATATATTTTAGAGAGCTGAAATGAATTATAAAGATTTACACAGAAAAACTTTAATTGCCTTTCACCAAACTATTTCAGTGCAGCACTATGCATTCAAAACTACTGTAAGAGATATAATATTCTATCACGCTCTTCAGCACAGACTGTATCATGTGATCCATGATACACAGATGGGAGGAAAATGCGTATACCATGCCTTGATGTTAACAGGGCACCCTTTGACATTCTCTCCCGTAATACCTCTGTAGCCAAATAACTGAAATGCAGACTAGCTAAGTGGGTAAAAAGGTGGGTAGAAAACTGGCTGGAATGTTGACCTCATAGGATTGCAATTAGCAGCACAAAGTTCAACGGGCGGCTGGCGAACTAGAGGTGACCCTGGGATTGATGGTAGGGTCAACAGTATCTGAAGTCTTTTTTAAGAACCCAAATGGTGGGTCAGAGCTCACTCTTGAAAAGTTTACAGACAACACCAGAGACAAAGACCAACTCAGAGGTGGACAATGGTATGATGAGAGACAACAGACACAGGTTGCAACACAGAATCATACAATCCTAGAATGCTTTGGGTTGGAAGGAACCTTCAAAGATCACCTAATCCAAGCCCTCCTGCCATGGGCAGGCACATCTTTCACTAGATCAGGTTGCTCAAAAGCCCCATCCAACAAGACCTTCAACACTTCCATGGATGGGGCAGCCACAATTTCTCTGGGCTACTTGTCCCTAAGAAATCCACAATCTCTCTGGGCAATTTCTCTGGACAACCAGCATTTCACCACCTTCATCATCAAAAATGTCTTCTTTTTATCTGGTTAAATCTACTGTCTCTCAGCTTAAAACCACTGCCTGTTGCCCTTCCACTACAGGCCTTGGTAAAAAGTCTTTCTCCATCTCTCTTATAAGCCCCTTTTACATATTGAAAGGCTACAATAAGGTCTCCCTGGAGCCTTTTCTTCTCCAGGCTGAACAACCCCAAGTCTCTCAGCTTTTCTTCATAGGAAACATGGGATATTCCAACTTTATGTACAAAATCACCATGAGGGTGGTCAAACACTGGAATAGATTATCCAGGCAGGTGGTGGAGATATACCCCTGGAGATACTAAAAAACTTATCTATAAAAGTCCCTAAGCAACTTGATATAATTGGTGTCTTTGGGTGGAGAAACGATAAACACTTAACATCTCTAAAACCTGAATCTTCAACAGCTTACAGTGCAACTGAAAAAGGAATTCTTTTGTCATCATATAAATGCTTCAAAAATCTCAAATATTTTTCCTGTCTTTTAACAGAATGTAAACAAGAAAATGTTTAAAATTTTCACAAAGCATTGTTTTTTAATTTGGTCTAGGTCATTTGGTTACGACCTTTAAGACAATTGTTTCACTAGGATTAGCTTATTTTTCAAAATGTCATTTGCTGGTGAAAAAAAGTGAGGTCTTTCATTTTGAAAAGGTCAAAAAGCTTTGACCTTTTCAAAACTCCTTTGAGAAAAAAAACTGTCAAAAAAGTTTGTTTTGTGAATAGCTGAATACAGTTGTTACAACACAACTCCATGGTGCAGACCCACTGCTCACATTAAAAACTTTGTGGTATGGCTTTCAGTAAAGACACTCAGTCTGACTTAAAAAAATGCTGACTCTCACCTTTTTTCTGCCTGCCTAAAGCAAAATTTCATTTTCCTTCATGAACAGTAGCAATCTACCAGGACACAACAATTTAATCTGTGAAATTATCATATTGTTTACTTCCAACCATAATTTGCAATAGCACTTACAAATAAAAATGCATAAAATTCTCAATATTTAAAATATTTAATATTGCATATTAAGTATAAAGAAGAGAAGATTAAAAAAAAAAAGGTTTCCTGCACCACGACAGTGAACGTTTCTGTCTGACTTATGATGTTTTTCTCAGCCTGTCAGAACTGCAGCACCTCTGGGCATGACATTTCTCTTGGATGAATGTCTCCTCCACATTTCGTTAGACATTGCATACTGATGATTTGATTCCCCAAAGGTGACATCATTACAAAAGGTATTATCTTTTTCATGTTGTCAGAAACACTGTCCAGCTTTTTTTTTAACAATCTTCTCCTCTTATCTCTCATTTTCTTTTTTCACTTCCTTTCACAGAGTATTTCTTTTGAGAATAATATTTTTGGCAATCATTGGCCCCTTCTGCTACTTGTTGAAACATAATTTCATACAGCTTCAGATTCTGAAACATGAAGAAAAAAATTATTCACATTTTAACCAATTAATCCTGTTTTATTCAAGGTTGTTTTGCAATATCTTTCCCCAAAAAAGGGCTACAGCAACATATTAGTTCTTGCGTCACACTAATTTAATTTAATTTTGATTTTGGTGGTATCCAAAATACTGAGACATTCTAAACACTCATATTCCGACCCAGGTTGCTAATACCATTTCTGAGTTGCAGGTTCATAAGGAATTAAAAGTAATCAATATTTAAGTAATTTCATTCCTATTTTCCAGTTGGATCTACAAAGATGGACTTTTATCCATTTATACACTTTCTAATTCATTCTGAAGTCAGCAAACCTCTACAAAAATGCATAGGCCTATCATGCTGTTTCAGACTGCAATATCATGGTTTAAAATCCTACAGGATGGTCATATAAGGAATGAATTATGGAAAAATTCTGTGACAAAATTGTTAAGGTGTTAGCAATGTTAACTCAGCAACTTCTATCAAATTGCATGAATCACTCCTAAGAGGAGAGAGAAGGGGCATTCGTGTGGCTCACTGCGGACCGTACTAACAGAAATTAGGAATTTAAATTCCCTGCACCGTCATATAGCAAGACAGAAGTGCCTGTAGGACACAGACTGAGAATACCCAAACCAGACTTCTAAAAGAGTAGATGATGTGAATACCTTTTATTTTCTTAGCAAGTAGAAGCAATACAAAGGACCAGATACATCCATATCTGACAAATACAAGCCTAAGTTGTCCAGAATAATAAGATCAGAATGGGGTAAATCTGTCAAAATTAATGTCAAAACTGCAAAGGAATGCCATACTTATTTCTCTACTTTGCTGCCAATATCCCATGTTTCTGATTTACAGGTGTCCAGCAGTAGTCCTCACTTGAGCAAAAGCTGCCAATTCTATCAGACTTCCCATAGATAATTATATCTTTCTGTCACAGTAGTTCCTGGAGGTCTTAAGAAGACGATGGTATCCTCATTCCCCTGGCAGTCACTGCTTGACAAACAATAGCCGTTTGTGTGTGCAGGCTGTGACAGGGAAACACAAAAATAGCGGTGGGTGGATGGAAGGTAAGGGGCTGCTGAGCTCCTCCTGGGGAAGACCCAGCTCCTGGAGATGCCTCAGCATCCCCCTCCAGCAGCAATGCTGCTCCCAACTTGGCACCCAGGGGAACCTTAGAAGGACTAGCACAGCAGTATAAAGGATAGATATTCATAAATCCTATTGTACAATAATTTTGAGGGCATTATTCCTAATGAAGCTGTACTGTATTACTTGGGTACTAAAAGCATTTACATTATCATAGTTGGACAAAAAAACCTTTTGGTGTATTTTGATGTGATTGTTCAGTTTTCAGTTAGGCTAACAATAAATCCTTATCTCCACATACACATTGATGCATTTCCTTCTTCCCAAGACAACTCTGTGAGCATGACAATATTTGAGTAATTAACGCAAATTTCCATGGGGTCTTAGCACAGACCATTTGAAATGATGCAGATATGCAGGAACCAAAGTGCCAAATCAGCTCCCTAATGGTTTTCTGAGGAAAAACAAACAAACAAACAAACAAACAAACAAACAAAACCCTCAAATGTACCGAACAGGATTTCTGCAGAAGTACTGCAGCCTTTGCAAAGTCTCTCCCTTTGTATCAGATTTTTAACAGTATTAGCTGCAGCATTAACTGCTATGGAAACAGTTATGGTTGCTGCAGTGACATCAGCAGTGGTCAAAATGGTGCTTCAGAAAGAGAAATGCAAACACAAGCAGTATTCTGCGGCTTGGGGTTTTGGTAGGCTTGGTTTTTCTTGCACAAACATGCCATAAGGCTGTGAGACAGAAATCAGGATGTTGTAGCCCCCAGCTGTCAGTGGCTTGAACTTGAGTGGTATCACGGCTGCTTCTAAAACTACCTGGGGATCCAGCAGTGGGGGACAGCAGCAGCATGGACAGACCGAACCTCAGCATGGCACCTCCATTTTTATAACAGTATCCTAGAGTGTCCTGAATTTTCATTGTGTTTGCCATCAAAGTTGCTTCTCCCTTCCTCCCTCCCCGCATCCCGAGAAACACCCTGGAGTACTCTGCCACTCTACTCCTGCTTTTGGCTTTCTCCAGGGCTGAAGAGCCAGCCCTCGCTTACAGCCTGGGCATGCCTTGTTTATTGTTTCCATCCTGTAATACACAGCAGCAAAAGGAAAATGATTATGATACTACTCACTTCAACTACACAAACAAAAAGTATCATCAATAATCTGACTGTAGCTCTTCTGTTCTAGGTAAGTAATTCAGCCCATGCCTGGATCTACAGAAGATCTGGAAAGAGGAACTAAGAGTTATAAGAGGATAGGGAGAATTTCTGCCATATTTTTTTAAGGTATCTTATGCCATAATTTCAGTAGGTAGACAGAAATAAAAACTGCATTAAAAAAAAAATCATAAATTTCAACCTGCTCATCATGACTGAGACCAACAAGAACATTTGCCATTTGCCCTCTTTTTTTCTAAAGCAGGAAAAGCTCCAGTGCAACTTCCAGCTGGGGATTTAATGCTGTGCAGGAGGCTGCCTGATTTCAGCAGCTGCTCTCTCCTCGCAGTCCTCATGGCAGGAACAGTCATTCTCTAACCAGTGAGCTATAACTCCACAAATCATGCATGAAGGTTGCTCTTGCCATAGCTCTGGTAGGAGGCAGGATGCCACAGAAGCTCTGCTTAACATTTCTCAGACAGTCTAAAGCCAGAGAGCCCATCTGCACCAGAAGAGGAAGGTAAGACATGACAGGTTTTCAAACCCTGCGAACAACTAAGCATTGAACAGAAAGCTTAATGTGAGGTCTATGATGTATTGCTGTTCGAGTTTCAGTAAAGCCAGATGTAGGTGAGGATCTCACTAGACATTCATTTCCTCTAAGGCAGGGCCTCGACACAGCCCATAGCCAGTTATACTGTGGCTTCTGAAAAAAGTCCTAACTGAATTATCAATATTCTATTTCTCTCAAGAAAGGGCAGCTTAAAAAAAAAGTAACGTCTGACATTCTTTGGTAAGCCATGGGGAAACCATCCAATTTACAAATATATATATAAGAATAAAATTTACTTCTGGGACTAGCAAAATTAAATTGAAATACACTTTCCAAATGTTGCTGTTGTCGCAAATTCCATCTGTTCTGCAAGTTAAATCCTGAGCTGAGAATACCATAAAAACCAGAACAGGGTGCAAGCCATCAGAAGCTCATTAAAAGAAGCACTTTTTAAGCACATCTTTTACAAACACTCTGTATTTATGAAGATGCTATAAAACAAAACAATTGCAGATGAGGCATTCATGACATAGTATCAATCTCCAGCTAGTTTATGCACCAAGAAAACAAAAATAAATGGAAGTCATATGTCAAAAACCAAAAAAATCTAACACTTACTGTTATCTTTCTGTTAATTTGGTATAATAAAATTAATTTCATCCTTTTCACTGATTTCCCATAGTCTGCTCCTATGTAAGGATTCAATAGCTGGTTTAGTTCAGCTGGTTTGGAAAGCATGATATATCCTAATGACTGACAGGATGACAGAAGAGGTTTGACCTGACTACCACTTTCATAATGAAGTTTCTCTACTCAAAGAGAAATGTAATTCAAGAGTTGTATTACGTCCTTTGAAAGGGATCTTCCATACTTGGAACCAGTGACCCCAGTAGATTTTTTTTTCCTAAGACTGCTCACCAACAAGGACAAAAAGGAAAGAAGCTATTTGAAATAAATTATTTTCATGTTATTAACTTTTCAAAGCAAAAACACTCTCTAAGCTAAAAAGACAACAGAAAACTACGCTTACTTTGAGAGGTCTATGAATCGTCATCTTGATTGCTGGCTGAATTCTGGCTATTACTCTAACATATTCTAAAACACTTCTTATAAGTAAAGATATTTCTTTACAAGTCAAAATATCTACTGACCTTTTGAAAATTCATTATAATTTGTAACTGAACTCTCAATAATAGATTTATAATTAGTTGCAGTCACTGACTGCTTCTTACCCTGTAAAACTGATGCAAAACTGTTACCTCCACTGAAAAAATACATCATCTTATTTGTTATAGTATATGAATGTCTTAAAGATTTAGTGCATTTTTGGTAATATGAGAAATTAATCATCTGTGTATAATTAAAATTAATGTAAAAACATTAGTAGATGCAATCTACTAAAAATGTCTTGAACTTAATTTTACTGGGAAAATATATGCTGTGTTATCAACTGCCATATTTTCCTCCAGCATTTCTTTCATTTGCTTTACTGAGATTTGGTCTACCTGGCTCAAGAATCATCCTTTTAATATCCTACTATCTGAGCTGTTACATTGCTCAAACATCACAGTAGAAATAAGCCACACAAACAAAATTATGTCATTAAATTAGTAACGCATTGAACAACAGTAAGAATATTTCAAAAATCACATTCTGATACACAGCTGTAACAGATACTATGTTAAAAAAAATCCACTGCCTTAAAATTAAACAGTATAGGTAATTGCTGAAACTCTTATGTGCTCAAAAAAAAAAAAAAAGGTTTTGCAAAATGGTACTTTTGAAAAGCCTTGTTATAGTTTTGTTCAGTGGTTCAAGGTCCATCAAATGGTTTTGTATTTAAGTTCTTATCCTAAAAATATTGCTCACTTCTTACACTGGCAAAAAAACTGCCACTAAATTTAATGGAATTTTGCCTGGCTAAGGAGCCTCAAGATTCTTGCATTAGTGTATTATGCACCATTTGATAAGTGAGAAAGTAATGACTCAGAAAACGGTAATAATTTAGTTTGGTCCACTCACTTCTAAATGTTTGAAAATATCTTCCTTTGTAAATTATAACTGTCATAAAATCTTTGTTTTCAGAACTGCATTTTGACCAACATTAAAAAGAAAAACAAAGCAAAACAAGGTGGCAAATTCATTCTGGTTTTAGGCTTGCTTTTATGATGTCTTCAATCATAACGAGCAAATCATGGGTCCTTCAGGTAAAACTGCCATAGCAAAGTATCAGCTATAAGTTCTCCTTGACTAAAGAAGCAGTAGGAAAATACCAGCTCAGCCGAAACAAGAGACATCTATGAACTCGTCACAACCACGACCACCAGCCAGGTGACAGAGTAATGCAGCACAGCTCTCATGACAAAAAAATCATTGTTTATAGTGTAAATAGAGGTTAAACTCTTCTTGCATGCTAATTTTAATGATCTTCGTAGTGTTAATTTTCACAATCTTTTTATTTTCAAACTCTGGAAGGATTATATTGGTAATGGAATATGTGTTATAAGGAATATAAGAAAGAGTCTTTTGAACAAAGAGATTATATTTATTTGGGGGGGGGCTTTCTTTGTAACATCTGTTTGCATAAGTTGCCTAGACATTGTGGCCTCCTGAGAACACAGCAGTTTCTTAATTGCTTAAGCATTTATTGTCACAGCTTTTTGGCAAGCATCCTACTTTGCAGTCAGGATACCAAGGAAAAGAGTGTTCAATATGCCTTTACATACGACTTCTGTGACAGATCTATTAACTCTCATTCTATTGCCTTCAGCAGAAAACTGCTTTCCTGTGGTCATTTTGTAAACTTTTTTCCAGGAGTAAATCAAAGTAGGGCTAAAAGGATGACTGAAGAAGCTTTAATTACCTACTGCTGCTGCACAATACATTAGAACAGAAGATGTACAGAACAATTCTGCATGCTTGGGATGGAAGAGACACAGAGTTTTTGTCCGAAGCCTATAGTACAAGGATTTGCATTGCACTGATTAAAAAAGCGAGAAGAGAATACAATATGGGTTTAGAAATATTACAGGACATTTTTCCTCCTCTCTAGGTATTACATTGATTTTCTTATATAAAGAGTAAAAGCAGATTGAAAAATACTGGCATTGCCAGGGCTATTTGTTCAATACAGTAACTTAATCATAGATATTTAAACCTAAAGTAATGAAACTCTAGTTCATGCAGATGACTGAAAGGTCTTCTCAGCTTACAGGTCTTCCTTAACCTTATTGAATCCCTCAGCAGTTTTCTCTTGGTTTCTATATGTGGAGTGCAACTGCTTCATCGGGAGAGGTACCAAACACATAATTCAGCCCCATCTCAGACACATCTACTGCCTGACCATTAGGCCATTCTCCTGGGAAATGGGAAAATGGCTTTGAATCCCTTTGACATCTGAATAAACTAAACATTAGGCTATTGAAGAAAGATGGGAAGACATGAGGGTGGTTCCCACAATGAAAATATTAAGTACTTTGTTTGTTTGTTTGTTTGTTTATTGTTTTGAAGAAACACTTAGGTCAGGAAATTACTCAGGACTGAAATCCCAAGAGGATGGTAATGCGTCCCAGTAGTGCTGAGTAAGGTGCATAAATCTCACAGAGATATATAACTTAAGATCACAGAATCATAGAATGGTTTGGGTTGGAAGGCACCTTAAAGATCATCTGGTTCCAACCCCCCTGCCATGAGCAGGGACATCTGTGTTCAGCATTTCCTACTGGTTAACTCAGAAGCTCCATGGTCAGCATGCTCCTTTTTCTTCACCCTTTTCTGAGATACCCAACTCTGATGTACATTGTATAGGAAGCCTTTGTATTTTAATAACTTAGATTTAGATATCAGCAGGTTAAGAGTCATGTGCTACAGTACTATGCAGCTGTGTCTCATCCCTCTGTGGCTCCACAATCTTACAAAACAATTAAAATTCAGATTTTTCAGCTGATACAAATGTGCTTTACTACCTAAAGAGAACTATACCGATTTACACCAGCAAAAGGCTGGCCCTGATTGTATAACTAAAGCATGAGCTAATATCAGGCATAATAAGCACTCAATCACAGTCCATATATGAATGAGATACTGAAATGCTTAATGCCTGAAATATGACATGAGAGCCTTAATTTCTATTTAGACAACCATGAGTCGGCAAAGTGAAAGCAGCTTGATGGTATGGTTCTTTTCTAGATCTGCAATTTGTACACAGGGCATGACCAAGACCTGATGAGTGATTTGCACAGATTACCTCTTAGCCCAAAGGAAAGAGGCAGACTGTGAGAATGACTCAGTTGGCAGTTCTCCTGTTACAGAATGACAAGTGATTTGATTGTGATACACAATGTAAGTGCTCTGTTCTCATTAAAAATGAACATGCTGTGGGAGACTTTTACCACTTACTCTACAGGTACCCACTGTGAAAAGCTAAGATACAATGAATACGTAATTTGGATATGTCTTCTATGGAAAAATTCAATGAACCTAAAATAAAACTTGGGAAGAACCCCTAAGGTTAGATATAATTTTCCTTACCTGTTCTACCTACAATTTTAAATGAGGTGACTTGTCATCTCCGAGCTATAACACCTTTCCTTTCAAATATTTACTGGATTGCCATGTCAGACTGTGGTACGTAGTACTATAACAAGATAGACAAACTATGTGTTACATACTATAGCTGGAGTTCTGTCTCTGCCACATGAAAATTACAGAGTCTATACACACATTGTATAATATGCATGGTGTTTCCATGGAACATTTTTCATTCATTCTTGGCTATCTTATCTGAAGATCCTCTGCTTGTAGGGATAGTGTCTGATACTCTAATGATCTCAGCAGGTCCTGCAAATACAGAATTTTAGAGAAAACAGTACCACTGACACAGAATTTCTTCCTTTTTTTTCCAGCCTAGAACTCCAACCCTCAAATATACAACCAAAATAAATGAAAAAAGACTAACCACACTTCATCTAAAAATGCAGAAATGGACAATATTTACTGCTCATAAAATAACAAGTTTGAAATCTTGTAACCAAGCTTTCAAGGTGAAATTATTATCCTTAAGAGGAATATCCCAGATTCAGCACATTATAAAATACCTACTTCCAGTATTAAAAATGGTCATAAATTCAGCCTTTAGTCGGTGAAATACAGCATTATAAACATATTACACAACAACACATTGATTTTCACGCATCTGTCCCATATGCCTACAGTTGTATGTTTGAACACCAAGACCCTTGAAGCATTACAGGGTAGTAATGGACAACAAATAATATTTTGTTTGTTTTTTTTTTCTTAAGAATCTTCTTTGCATAAGTAACATGCGCAGAATATATACAGTGGGAGAAGTACCAGTGTTTGCAGAAGTCAGTCAAAGTTGCACATGGCTTCCTTGGTCACTACTTCTGTAGCCACTTCCATTACATTATACACATCCCTCAAACCTGCTTCTCTGACAAACTGCACATATGCATCTATAAAGTTGCATCAAATTTGAAACACATTAAAAGATTTGAGTGTATCCAGAGCAAAAGGTAACATATCGTAATGCTGTCACATTTTTCCGGGGTCAACAACATTAATTTTCACTTCTTAAACAGTCAGAAAAAGAATTTATCTTTTATTTTCAATCACGGAACAACATTTTTGGATAGTGCTGAAATGGAGTCAATTAAAATCTTTTGATTCTCTCATCAATAACTTTGCTACACTTGAAACTAATTGAAAAAGAAAGTAAAGTTATTAAAGGAGCCAGATCGTCTCCTTCATGGAGCATAAAGCAAAAGTTAAAAACAGAGCAAATCAGAGACTGAACTAATCAGATGCAACAAGAAAAAATTAGTTTTGTTCTATGTTCAGCAGATATATTTGTATTTGGAAAATTAATAGACTTTGCCATAAACACCGTTCACTGCATTCAATTGTTTTTAAATGCTCCAGAAGGACTTACACATAACAAGATGTAAAGATATTGGAAGACGCACGGATTTGTTCACAGGAGACACTACAGAAGCTCCATTTTGGACAAAGAAATTCTCTAATCTGTTCTGACTGGCTGCATTAATATGTCCTTATGAACTGAAACATACAGAATCCAGTTCTAAAAACTCTGCAGCAAGTTCTAAATCACAAAAAGGCTTATCAATGACGTGGTGTTGGCAGGAATCCTACCCTACATATTTTCTATTGTGTAATGGTGTAGTACTTCTGGTTCAGAATCAGGTACTACTTCTTCAGACCTAATGGTCGCAATTCATCTCAGTCCTGGTATTTAATAATCACTTGGTTGAAGAAAATATTCATTCTGAATCTGAGGTGAATTACTTGGCATTTTTGTTGTGTTGCCAGCAAGATGATTTCAAACATTATACCAAACCACAAACATATATGAAGTGTTATATGATGTCTGGTCAAACTTCATTAGTTAAACAACAACCACTACTCTTTTTGTGTATCTGGAATCCAGCCAATCCTCAAGCAACTGCAAGTGGGAAGGGAATAAGGAGTCTCCTCTTTTTCAAATGCAATGCAGAAGTGCAGCAGTCCCAGCCAGCACTCAAGGGAGTATACGGATTGCTGCCAAGTTCTCTACTCAAGAGCAACATACAAACCAGGAACAATAAAGAAATGTGGAACAATAGCCCTCCCATGCCCTTGTGCTGATAGCCACTGGCCTGTTGTGCTAGAGATCGCAGCTACATGCCTCTCCTTTCAAGGGATGTCATGCTGCTACCAGGAAAAATGTCTTCTAGTGTCGCAGCAGGAGCAGCACTGTAAATTTAGCTCATAATGATTTATGTGAGTCCTTCCAAAAGGAAATAAAGGTTTTACGCTGGGAAGAACTTTCAAAAGCTTCCAAGTGCAAACCTCGAAAGTGTATTAGTCACAGAGGTGCCTCAGTCCCACTGAAGGACCTGTGGACCTAGCTATTTAGAAATGTATCTAGTATGACTATCTTTAATCTGTCTCCATCTATTCACGTTAAAGGGAACAGCACTTTATTTCCTTAAAATTAAAAAGTGACATTAAAAAGGCTTTTAAAATTCACCGCCATAAACAACTTAAGTGCTACTTATAAATTACTAGCTGAAAATAAACCCATGCTCTCATTCTTATCTTTGTGTTTGAAATACATATGCATTACAGAAACATTCAAATGCATAAACTAAAAGAGAAGCATCACCGGCCTTGTTTAACATCTTTAACATCTTTATCAATGATCTGGATGAGGGGATTGAGTGCTCCTTCAGTACTTTGCAGATGACACCAACCTGGGCAGGAGTGTTGATCTGCTCAAGGGTATGAAGGCTCTGCAGAGGGATCTGGACAGACTGGATTGATGGGCCGAGGCCAACTGTATGAGGTTCAACAAGGCCAAATGCCGGGTCCTGCACTTCAGTCACAACAACCCCATGCATCACTAAAGGCTTGGGGAGGAGTGGCTGGAAAGCTGCCTGGAGGAAAAAACTTTGGAGTGTTGGTGGACAACCGGCTGACCATGAGTCAGCAGTGTGCCCAGGTGGCCGAGAAGGCCAACAGCATCCTGGCTTGTATCAGGAATAGTGTGGCCAGCAGGAGTAGGGAGGTGATCATGCCCCTGTACTCAGCACTGGTGAGGCCGCACCTCGAGCACTGTGTTCGGTTTTGGGCCCCTCACTACAAGAAAGACTTTGAGTTGCTGGAGCATGTCCAGAGAAGAGTAACGAGGCTGGTGAGGGGTCTAGAGACCAAGTCTTCTGAGGAGCAACTGAGGGAACTGGGGCTGTTTAGTCTGGAGAAGAGGAGGCTGAGGGGGAACCTTATTGCTCTCTACAACTACCTGAAAGATGGCTGTTGTGAGGCAGGTGTTGGTCTCTTCTCCCAAGTAACTAGCGATAAGATGAGAGGCAATGACCTCAAGCTGCACCAGGGGAGATTTAGATTAGATATTAGGAAAAATTTCTTTACAGAAAGAGTGGTCAGGCATTGGAATAGGCTGCCCAGGGAGGTGGTTGAGTCACCATCCCTGGAGGTATTGAAAAAACATGTAGATGTAGATACGGTTTAGTAGGAATGGTGGTGTTGGGTTGATGGTTGGACTTGATGATCTTAGAGATCTTCTCCAACCTACGATTCTATGATTCTATGATTCTAGTTTGAATAAGAATGAGGCAATGATAAATCTGATGTTAGAGGTCCTTGCTTGGGATCAACAGAGTTGCTAGGCACTGCATGGGTATGAGGTCAGCCAGTTACTTCACAATTTTTGGGGTAATTTAACCTGTTACCAAGAGGTTAGGTCCAGTGTTCTTCATTAAGGAACTTGTTATGAATATATTCTATTTAAATTAACTTCTACAAAACTATATTTCTTGGGTTTTATATTCTCAGGATGTATTTCACATCCTTAAACATCAGTATGATGAACTGTAAAAAGAATTCTCTTTACTGCTATAGGTTTAATAGGCTCAGCTACTTTACATAAGACATATGATATTAGAATTTGGAGGTCAGAAAACTTTGATTAAGATGAATAATAGAAAAAAGGTTTGACAGGATATTATTTTACCTCAGTATATAATTTGCAACTGTGTAAGATCTCATCATCCACATAACCGAAGTTATTTTTAATCAGGAAGATCAAGGATTAAACTTCGATATTCTTTCATCACATAAGCTTTTATCATATGTTAATAATATAACTTTTATGTAATGTTAGATGTTGCAACTCATCAAATAGCAGAAAGATTAAAGTAAGAAAAAGAAACATATGTAGGCCACACTGAAAAAATATAGATGGGAATAATTAGAAACTAGAAAAGTAAACAGACACAAAATGTTAAGAACAAACAAATGCCATCAAAAGAAATTTAAACAGAAACATGAAAATCTGTCACACATAAAATTAAAATACCCCTGGAGAGCATACATTCTTAATGACTGCATAACAAAATAATCATTTTAATTATCAGTTGAAGAGATCCTCTTACATTGGTTGGCAAATATACAAAATTATCCTTTCACAAAAAACCCCAACCTGTTGTAAGCAGGTTTCATTAATAAGTGTGACACAACAATATGTCTCTTACGAGAAAAAGCTTTGTAAAATCCTAAACTGTTGAAGAAAATGGAAGCTTTTAAATGAAGAAAAAAAATCAGTATACAGTACAAAAGTGATGTTTAAATATCAGATGGAATGTGGAAAGTGAAATGTATTTGAGGTATCACTTAATCATACACTTGTCTAGAAGCTAATCAGTTAAAAAATTTATCTAATTTTATAACATTAAATAAATTCTGGTGTAACCGTTTCACACGTATTTGCTATTGAAACCTTAAATATAAGGGCAAGGGTACAGCTAACGGGAATACATTGCGAATCTTAGAGTACCTCAGTGAATGCAAACTGCGAGTCTACAAAAGCTTTTTCGTATGCCAGAAGGAGCAGGTTTCTGTCTCTGCCTGTCACTGCAGCTGTCAACCGGAGAGCGCCCTTATCTTAATTTTTTTTTCCTGAATATGGCGATCAAAAGAGAAGATGTAGCCTCCTATTGTGAATTATAACATGCTTCTGAAATTCCCCCCGCTGTCTGGAGACTATCATGGCACTACAATATCTCCTAATATTTGATATTCTGCTTAACCCCAGCTACTTAGAGCATTTGAGAGGAACAAATACAGAAGAAAGAACAAACACTCTCTCTGCAGCCTCACATCATCACTGTCTGTCATATCAGGAGTGTGAAATCATAGCAGGGAACAGGGTGAGACTCTGCAGAGGACCCAAAAGAGGAACGTGCAGCTGTACGAGTCAGGAGCTTGGATGCACTTGGCACATTCAGCTGCTTAAAACACATCATGCTGCTCATCTCTGGAGCGCTGACAAACAGAGGATGAGGATAATGTGGCAGGTAACATCTTTCTGTCCCCTTGCTTTTGTGAAGGGACAGTGGCATGCTCTGCCTTAGTAAAACAGTTCTCAGAAACTGAACAGATTAAAGGAGAAGCAGGAAAAGCATGACCACGACTTTGAAAGCGACGCGAGACAATCTGCTGATAATGGGTCACAAGTGCCTAAGAGCTCAGTATTTCCTTGGAATAAAGTATAGGAGAGTAGGGTAAACTTTCTAGGACACAGGTAAGTATCCCTTTTGTCCAATATTCTAACTCTGTACTTCAGAATGAAAATGTCAGAAGCTCCCAGTACTCACATCTTCCTGGTTCCCTTCAGCCAGCACTTAGCTGAAGTACTAATGCATGAAGGCTTGCATCTCCATTTTTTCAGTTTAATGCAGCTCTGAAACCCCTCATTTCTTACAAAATTAACCCTTACTATGAGCTACAGTTGTGGGGTTTTATTCTTCCCTGAGCAAATACAGTTCATTTAGAATGCAACAAACTAAAACAGCATTTCAAGTTACTCCTCCCAGCCTGCATTAGCATGTGTCTGTAAACAGTCGGAACTGTCAAAATACTTATTCAACTGGTTCTGTTTTCCACTGAAGTTTCTCATTATCCTCTGTTCCTGATTAAGCCCAGCCATCGCATCACCTGTGCCTGGAAAGGCACTGCATCTCTGACATAATGGCTTTATTTCAATGATGAAAATGTATTATATATATAATGCCTTGATTACCAGAATTCAAGTCTCCAAGCGCAACCTAAATCTTTTCACAAGCTGGAGGACAGAGAATAACATTCCTTTTTGTCAAATCTTGTATTTTAGAGAATACATCTACATTTTGAACTAGAAAGCACACTCTTAAAGATTTCTGAGTAATTATTGCCTCTTTGCTTACCAAAGCTATTAATTCCCCTTTTTCTCATTGGAAAATTTAAAAAAAAAAATCTATAGCACAGACTCATCATCATCCTCACGTCCGCACAATGTCTTTGCTCTCTCAATGGCAATTACTTACATACTTTCCCACTGACCTTTTACTAAACTTTTTGTACCCTCACCTCCCAGTATAGCAGTATCTTCCCTTGAGCTCTGGCAGAAGGACAAAGGTTCCTACACTCACAGGCTACGTAGCTCACAAACAATTACTTGCTGTGGCCATGTATGCAGTCAAAGGAAATCTATAGCAACAGAGTTCCAGCAGATAAAATATCCTAACTAGTGCCTATTTGGATAAACTGATTTTCTCATGCCAGACACACATGGAGTCCTTGTCACTAAATGACAACAACTGGTATAGGTTCTCCCTCTCTCCTGCCCAGAGGGAGCACTAAATTCATCCTTCTTGTTTCTGTACTGACTAGTTCTGTAATAAATTACTCTCATCTGTATTCTTCGTTCAGTGGTTCAATAGCTGATGAGTTAAGATTTAGAAGGCAGGTTTAGAGAGGAACAAGAAAAAAGCCTCATTTTTGATAATATGCCTTCCATCTATTTTTTGCACCGTCTTTAAGTTTCCCATGCTCATTCGGGAATCCAAAGCTGAGAAATACATTTGGGGAGTCTCCTGGAGACAGGTGATCACACAAGGTTTTCTACAAGTTTGTTGATTCTCTTTTCCTGATCTCTGATAAATAGGTTGATCTCAAAGCATTATAAAGCCCACTGCTCACTTTTTCTTCTTTACCCTCCCTTTTCCTGTTTGCCTACTTTTCGATAGATTGGTCTTTGGCTCTCACCTCACATCAGGGAAGCTGAAAACCTACAGTTCTTATGCAGCACATAAAGGCAAGAAAAGAAAGTCCTTTATCAGTTAAAGAAGAAAATGTATTCCTTGTTTCTCTGATTTTATTCTAAAATCCAGGCAGCATAGCTTGCAGTCACGTCGACACCGCTAACCTCAGCAATGCCATGATGATAATCATGTTTAAATGGACCCACTGGATACCTTAATGGAACCATTTTCTCTTTGTTCTTTGTTCTTACATAGAGAGGGATACCTTTCCTCTCAGCTCTTCAGGAAAAGCCCTAAAACTTCATCCATTTTAAAAGATAGCTTATACTAAGGATAACAGGTAGTTAGGATTAGAGACTTCTCTAGCTATTACTGATTTCATAATACCAAGAATATTTTTTCCCCAAAAAAATGGTACAGGTGCACAGTGTATTTTAAGATTAAATTTACTGTATATCCTGATTTGCTCTAGGCACAGTAATTATCTCTTAGATCCCTCTTAACACAAACTAATCTGAGTTTTCTAAGAGTATGCTCAGTCTCATTCCCAAATAAAATACTGCATCTACTCGGAAAGCAGAATTCAGAAGGAAAGCAAGTACATTATGAAATAGCCAGTACTGCTAGAGAGATGGGAGAATGTGCAACTGTCATCAAAGGTAATGGGAACATTTTACTCCCCTTAGGATTTTGGGTCTGAGTTATGAAAGCCTTTTAGCTGGGATTTCTCTCAGTGAAAAGATGTAAATCTGGTTATATACAGTGTATATTAGAAAGAAATGGTAACCTCAGTTAATGGAGACACTGTCGGTAAGATCATGGTGCTAAGTTACCTCTTCTGGGTTTTTTTTTCCTCTCGTGTTCTTCCTGACTATTTACTTCTTTCATAGAAGCTTCCATTGCTGTGATAAAATCTAAAAGTATATAAATCACCTAACCATGGTCTGTTCTTGTTTCCTCTTTCAAAGCTAGGAGCCACACACCAGGACGTACTGCCAGGAATATCACAAAAACCCACTCAATTTCTGGCATGGGTTCCAGTCTTTTTCATACATCCATTTGCACTTCTACAAATGTTCAGAAGACTCTCTGCAACTCAGCAGTTACCTTTACAGAAATACTAATATTAAAATACCACCTTCTGCTACTCTGTCACTGCTGTTAATAGGGATAAAAAGTCCCCCAATTAAACACAGCTTTCTAATTAAGGCCACAGTATTATTAACTGCTGCACTGCTCTTTCATAAAAGAAAAACAGAGGATTAGAAATTATCCTGGAATAGCCGACAGGTAGTCCAAAGCTAATAAAGGGAAGAAAACAACAGTACAAAAAAAGGTTAAAATCTTTAACATAACTGCATTTTATTCTGTAAAGAGGCTACTAGTAGAAAGTCAGTGTCTACCAACTATTACCCCTATCCAGCATCTGATATATTAAGGCTATCTCTTATTTTTTAGAATAAAAGAGGAAAAAATGCCTAAATTTTAGAGCAGCTAAAGAATCATGCTTAGTTTAAAGCTTAATGTGTGTGAGACTGGCCTGTTTTCTTCGACGAATGGAAATTACTGACACCAGCTAAAGTAACCTTAGAACAGACTGAATAGTCAAAACAATGGATTTCATTATTGAACATTTTCTTTGTATGATTGTACCTCACCAAATTAGGTCACATAACTAACATTCTTATCCCTTCTCAAATCTTCCGTCAGTTTTGCTTAGTTTCTCTACAATCCTTTTATCTCCTGAAAGGATTTTCAAGTAAAATTTACTGACAGTGCAATTTTGCTATTGACTCTTGTGCTTTTAGAGAAAATTAAACTGAGCTGAAACCTCCCTACCACAGATGCTTTATTCTCAGTACCTTGCAATTTATAAAAATTATTACGCATTGTAGATAAAATAGTTCGCAGTACTCTAAAATCTTCATACATTTTGTTACTTTCTCAGAATTTATAGGTTTATCAATAAGGTTTCTAAATGCACATTAAAGTCTGGCATTAGTTTAATTTCTGATTTCCATTTTGAATGAGTTAAAAGCTTCTTAAGAGGCAAAATGGCTCCTATGAAAATCACCTCTTTTGTCTTTATTTGCTCTGATGAACAAGAAACAGAAATACCTATCTGTTCCCCAAAACATCTTTCTCTAGTCTATACTAACCATTTTCTCTATGACCAGGACTGAGGACTGAGTGACAATTAGGGACAGCTTAACTTGCAGTGACCGGTGAGGTTTCAGCCTGCATTTTCTTGGGGTCTCAGAGCTGCTCAGCAGTCACATCCCGAAACCCAGTGGTTTACAGCAGTAGCTCAGTGTAAAATACCATGATGGAAGCGGTGACAGTTCATCAGCTGACTGACAGGCAGTCCAGTATCTGTGCTGTGCAGGTGGTGAAAAGAGCTGGAAGCAGTAACGTCAACATCCATTAAGCTGTCCCCAGTTGTCATTCAGATCCTTAAGCAACCACTCAGCTGTCTGGATCATCCTGCACAATACAGCCAGCATATACCTGCCAATTTTAATATTTATCCCAGGAAAACATAAAAGAGCTTTTAAGCAGCTCCTCATCTAAAGTGCTACCAGTGTCCCAGAAATTAAAGTCAGGAGTGGGTAACAGGGATAATCTGCTGCAGAATCAGGGGGCCACAACAGTGACAGAAGTGAGAAGGACAGGTCAAAAGCTTCACTAAGACACAGCGCCGCTCACCAAACTACTGAATAGTAGCTCCGCTGCGTACATTAGGATGCTTCACTCACACGTGCAAGGCCCAGTTCAAGAAAGATGAGGAGCTACTGGAGAAAGTCCAGCGGAGGGCTGCGAGGATGATGAGGCGACTGGAGCATCTCTTCTACGAGGAAAGGCTGAGGGAGCTGGGCTTGTTCAGCCTGAAGAAGAGAAGGCTGAGAGGGGACCTTATCAATGCTTATAAATATCCTAAGGGTGGGTGTCAGGAGGATGGGGCCAGACTCTTTTCAGTGGTGCCCAGCGACAGGACAAGGGGCAATGGGCACAAACTGAAGCATAGGAAGTTCCGTCTGAACATGAGGAAGAACTTCTTCCCTCTGAGGGTGATGGAGCACTGGAACAGGCTGCCCAGGGAGGTTCTGGAGTCTCCTTCGCTGGAGATATTCAAGACCCGCCTGGACAAGGTCCTGTGCAGCCTGCTGTAGGTGACCTTGCTTGGGCAGGGGGGTTGGACTGGATGACCCACAGAGGTCCCTTCCAACCCCTACCATTCTGTGATTCTGTGATTTCATGACGGAACTTTGATAGTTCTAATAATATGAAGAATTGACTGGAATTCTCTTCTTTATGGATAAACAAGAGAAGGAATGTGGATTTAGGTATCAGGAAGATGTGTAGGTTGGTTATTAACCAGTACAGAGACAAAATAAAAAGGATTGGAATGACCAATAAAATCGAGTTGTCTCCCTTCTAGTATTTTACAGTTCAGGTTCAAAAAGGTGGTCACTCTTAAAATGTTAAATAACTTCCCCTAGCTGTTGAAGAGATATTCATATAAGCTAAATTGCACTGAAATTGTATATCAGGTTTTCAATGTTTTTTTTTAAAACTTGTTATTGTAAAACAGTGCTGCTCAACTTCAACAGCATTGTAGCAATAAGTCTGCTGTCTTGTCCCATGACCTTGTCCCTGCCCAGCTCTGCCACGGACAGTTTTGGTGATCTGCTGGCATGCTGGTGAGCACATCACAGGAAGAGACAGATCCCCCTGGACAGAGCACAAACCACCAAAATTGTTTTTGACCTCCTTCACTCATTTTCTTGAGCTTTTTACACGAATTTGTCTGTGTATGAGTTCTTGGAGGACTGACAGGGGATTTTTGTTGTTGTTGTTGTTTTTTTCATTAATGTAGAAAAGTCAATTGAATTTACGAAACTTTGAAAATCTGAGGTTTTTATTTCTGAAATGTAATTATTTTCATAAATTAACAACTGACTTGCCATAAAATCTTCAACATCCTTTACGCACCACTAAATAATAATGATTAGACTGTAGAATTATTTTCATCAAGTAGGTTAAAAAGATTTCAGTTACTGAAAGAAGGATGTTTTCAGTCCTCCTTTTTTTATCAATTCAATGGAATGCTCCGAGAACATGTATGAATGCTGCAAAGAATGAATTTGTTGTAAGTAGACCTTCACGAAGAAACGAGAAAATATCAGTAACTTTAAGAACTGGTTACATTATCTAAAAATCATAGGTGAGCCTTAGAAAAAAGTATTTTTTCCCTCATTTATACATGGCAGCAAACGAAAGCCATTATGTTCACGCTTCTTGTTGGCTAAATTCTTCAGAGCTTTTTTTCCCTGAGATATGTTATGATCCCTATTTGGATTGGCTTGGTCAGACATCTTTAACCATATGCAAAGACACTGCAAGCAGGATACACACAGCTTGAAAGTATAAAGTAATTATTTATTGTCTAACAGACACAAAAGATAGCTCAGATTTAATAAGCTATCAAGCCAAGCATTAATATGCTCACTACACTCCATGAAACACCTCAAGAGTCTTTGCTGGCATGGTAGGCATCAGCTGCAGGAGAAAAGGCTGGAAAAGTCTCTGCAGATCTCAGAGACAAATCCTCAATATCGCTACACTGCATCATCCACCCCATCATGTTCACACCAATGACATTGACTGGTGATCAACCAGACAACACAATTGCCCGTTTTGTTCCACTATTGCTGACACAGAGGCCTGTGTCACCAGTGAATTATAAATCTACTAATCGGGACATCATTAATATTAGCTCGCCTTGATTCTGAATATGAATATACTAAAATAGTGGTATGCAGGTATTTTGTGACGGCATAGCCAGACAGTACATCAGCAGTGTGATCACCAGGGATGAAAACAAAGATAGGTTTAGCTGCAGGTAGGAGGCTTCCAAGTAGCAAATGTTGCCAGTGAAAAGACAAAATAAGCACAAGGGACTGCAAATAGGCGATATATGCTCCCATACACACAAGGAGGATGACTGGCAAGACAAAAAGAAACCTCAAGATAAGTAGTATCAGGAGCAGAGCAGACCACCCTTTTGGGAGGAGGGCAGTAGCATAACAACATCAGGTTTACTCAAGGAAAATCAGAGGAGAAAGAACACAAGCCCACTTCAGTTCTGACTCTTCTTGTCAAAGAGCTCTCAAGACTGATCTCCTGGGCCTCTATGACTAACAACCACCAAGGACCATAGACATCAACTCTAATTAAATAGCTTCAGCTTCATGGTATTACATATCCACAGATAAATTAGGACAAAACTGTTAAAGACTAACAGGCTGATATATGCACTGATAAGATCATTTAATATTGTGCAAGAACCGGCCATTAGCAAGGATTGTATTACTAATTAATGAATTTAGTAAAGACCAGTTTTACAGCTGAAAGCTGTCCTGATTTGACAGTCTTCTGAATGCTCTCATCACAGCAATCTCTACTATACATGTACACATATATTCAGTTCCAACATCATATTGGTGCTTTCACTCCTGAACCCTTGAACTTCTGATAACCCCCATCAAAAAAATCCTGCCTCCAACTGTAATTTTACATTACCTTTCCACAGACTTTCTCAGACCTCTCTGTCACTGCTTACTAATTCCCAACACAGTCTGAACCAAAGTTATGGAGTGGGGTCATATCAAAGCTCGCCCTTGGATTCAAGCAACACAGGGAGCTGAACCTGTGTAAGCAGGGAGATAACATTAGGTAGAGGTTACGAAGAGACAAGGTTACAGGGTTAAAGCTTCCACAATATGGAAAAAACTACTGCATGTTGTAGTGTCATAATGTTCCCTTTTTATCAAAGTTTTTGTGATTTGTATTATTTAGTACAAATGTAGGTTTGTGTTTGTTGCTGTATACCACTCTCTCTAAGCCAACATTGATTTTGGGTTTTGATTTTAAACAGTATTCTTTCTTTATAAGCCTGGCCTGTACTGAATAGATATATGCTGGTAAAATATACCAGCATCTCCCTGCAATAGCTTCCTCCTGCCCCAACCCCATCAAAGCATTCATTTAAATAGCAGAAAGGAAAGACTTGGCATCTTCTTCTGGACCTACCCAAAGCTGTTGAAGAGTTTACTACTCCTGTCTATTTGTCACTGCCCACTAGCAGGACAGTGCCATCTTGACATCTTAACTGGCAAAAAACCCACATGAGACTGATCACTTATTCCATTTTTTTGCAGAGGCAATAACCTCTAGCAAGCCAACGGTAATAGGCAGCCAGTGGGCAATTACATATTAAACAAATCCCATCAGCTGTAAAGTGAATGAATACTAAGCCCCAAGATTTTAAATGCTGTGACTGCAAAGAAACCATTAAGAAATCAGATCAAGCATAACAACTGTACCCTGTCTAACTGTGTTTCCAAACAACGTAGGGGATAAGGAGGAAACAAATCCAAAAGTACCTTCTAGTGGCCTTATATATTTCTGTAAGTTGCTGATTCTGAAACTCAATTTAGGTGTTTCAATTGACAGCTTTGTTAACTATTGCCACTAAAAAGAGGCACAGTGGTGATCAAGACTGTAAGTTAGAGAAATTGCATTGTATTTGGTATCACAAGCAGGAGCACTTAAAAATACCAATATTTTCCCCTTCTTCCACTCCTCTAGCTCAGCTCTTCCTATGTATAAAGAAATCAAACAGCTTACTTGAATAAACACGGACAGTCAAAGCCTCATCATAACCATGCCCAGGAATATCAATGAAGCAAAAAATCATGTTCATTTATATTCTGAATATCTATGCAATCTGCTACAAGAAGCTTTTGTAACATATATAAGAAAAAATGTATTTTGTGAGTGGAGATGGAAAACCATCACACCTTGTTTTCAAGCTTCACTTTTGTTCATAGGAATAAATTAACTGTTTTATGCTCATTACATGCAGATTAATAGGTTCTGGAAATGATTTGTTCTGTTCCAATTTGCTGCTTGATGTATGCGGTTTGTTACCTAAGGTCTTTACTGTACGGATGGATGCAGACAGAACACCATTCACACTCCATGTAGTCAAGCATGAGCCCATTTTGGGCCAGAAGTAATTTAGTCACATTAGAAAAGTGCCACATACCAGCAAAGGGGCTTTACAAAAAGGCACAGAAATTCACTAATGTAGTGACACCGTTTTTGGGTCAGAGCTGGCTCGTATCCAGATAGCTCAGAGTGTAAGCAGAGGAGCTCAGGTCCCCCCGCACCCATTCATACGGATGTGCCTGAAGTCATACGGCATTGTTTTTGCTCTTGACAGCACAAGTGTAATATTTCTCACAGGAGAGCAACCAGGGTACAACAAAAAACTCTAGTGCAGAGGGTCAGTACACATCCTACACACTAACAGCTCCTAAATTATGGTATGATTTGCTTCACTGAAAATGGGAATTAATTTTAAAAGCTTAAACAACACATAAATTGCATTGTATTCAGGGCTGTATAACTGTTACTTAATCAATAATATATTAATTATTACTTATCAGCAGGGATACCATGACAAATGGACACCCATTACTTGAAGACAGAATTTTATAACTGATGAGGACATTGCTCCTTTTGTAAAATTCAAACTATATTATTAAATTGTATGCTATTATTCTTTTTTTTTTCTTTAATTTGTGTGCTGTTCTACATGCTGTTTAACGAAAGGGATGCTGTTCAGGGGGACCTAGACAAGCTTGAGAAGTGGGCCCATGTGTACCTCTTGAAGTTCAATGGGGCCAAGTGCAAGGTCCTGCACCTGGCTCGGGGCAATCCCCAATGTCAGTACAGTCTGGGGGATGAATGAACTGAAGGCAGCCCCATGGAGAAGGATGTGGTGATACTGGTGGATGAAAAATTGGATGTGAGCTGGCAATGGGCAACTGCAGCCCAGAAAACTAATCATATCCTGGGCTGCATAAAATGATTCATGGCCAGCAGGTTGAGGGAGACGATTCCTCTGCTCTCTTGAGACCCCATGTGGAGTACTGTGTGCATCTCTGGGGGTCCCAGTACAAGAAAGACATGGACCTGTCAGAGAAGGTCCAGAGAAGGGCCATGAAAATGATCAGAGGGCTGGGACACCTCTCCTGTGAAGAAAGGCTGAGAGAGATGGGGTTCTTCAGCCTGGAGAAAAGAAGGCTCCGGAGCCACTTTACTGTGGCCTTTCAATACAGGTTGGATGGGGCTTTGAGCAACCTGGTCTAGTGGAAGGTGTCCTTGCCCATGGCAGGAGGGGTTTGGAACTAGATGATCTTCAAGGTTCCTTCCAACACAAACCATTATACAATTCTGTGATTCTATGCTTCTATAAATTAACCGGAGAAAGAAAAAGATCCAGATAAAACTAACATATACAAAAATAGATTCAAAACTGGAAGAAGTACTCAGAGACTTAGAGGATCATTTTCAGAGTAGAAGGATTTATTAAGCAGAATCCTGCAGGGTCCTGTCTGGGTTCTGGTTCTCTTCATATTTTTAATAGCACTGGCTAACAACACTCTAAAGTTTACATGCAATAATTCTAAGCTGGTAGAAAACAATGAGAATTCACTATTTTCTTGGGGTGAGTAAGGGCAAGTACAGTGTTCTTCATGATAAGCAAGAGCTACACAGACACTGGAGGAACAACTTACTAGGTAGCAATTATTCAGGAGGAAGTCTAGAGGCTGTGCTGGAATCCTAACTAAACCAAACTCAGCAACACCCAGTAGTTCTCAGAAAGCTAAATGTTATACCTGCCATCTGTGTCATCTGTAAGACACGAGGAGTAATCTGTTTGAACTAACAGCTGGTTTAAGTTCTGCATCTTGCCTTGAGAATTGCTCTTGCAGAAAGTGGTTCAACTGAATGCAATCCAGAAGACAAAATCAGGAATTAAAAGCTATAGCAAGTGATCTACATGGAAATGCTGAAAAAAATGGAGCTAATTAGCCCAGAAAAAGGAAGAGTTATGAATGGAAGGATTTATCAAACGGGTTTTTGCAAGGTTCTGTCAAGAACAGTCTTCAATTACATAAAAGGTACCTAAGAAGAAGAAGGGACTATTTTTTGGTTCATATCCACAATTTTAAGTAAAAGAACAAGAAACATTTGTTAGAAATAAAAAACAAACCAAAACAAAACTTTTATTTGGGTGGCTGACAAATCCGAGTTCCTGGTGGTGTCTAAGTACAGGTTAGATGTACATCTATTAGCAATGATTTAGATACAGTTCAGATTTTTTTTTTTTTGGGGGGGGGGGGGAAGAAGGAAAGATACAGTGACTTCCCAAGGTCCTCTCAAGCTCTTTTATTAGTCAAAGATAGTTTTAGACAATCCGGTTTAAACCAACTCACTCAAGTAGTGAAAGCACTTCAGGTATTACAGTATGAAGTACTAAAGATCAGATGTAGAAGATGATAGTCTATCTTTTGTAAAAATATAAACAATGCAGACATGCTTGTTCTAGTACTTATTCCATTCAAAGTTAGTTTAAAGTAAAAGGTGTGTTGCCTTGTACTACAGGTCAATGTACTGACACTTGGAAGTTTAAAGGATCGGCATTTTGAAGAAAGTAAGGCATACTGCAATTTACTTCTATCAGATTCAAGGTTAAACTGAAGATTTTCTTCTACTACTGCTTATTTAGAAGTCAGAGTCAGATAGATGGAATGACAGCCATGAAAATTTATGTGTCTCAGGATTTTCAAAGACAAGTTGCACAAACACAGAAATGAAGATTTCGACTGTGAAATGAAAATACACTTGGCTTCTACACAGATACTGCAATTCACACGTTCTTGGTTTTGGGTTTTAAAAGATTTGGTTGAACAGATTTGATTTTATTTTTTGAACAGTTTTTAAATTCTTTCAAGTAAGTAACAGAAGAAATGACATGTTATGCAAGCAATCACTAATGGGCAAATGGCTCAAATCAAACATTAAAAGACAATAAAAATCATAATACAATATTTACAAAATAATACATTTAATGAAATCCTGATCAGGTCACAAGTTTGCTTTGAGAGGGATGGGTTAAACCTATCTATTAACTTGCTCATTAAAGACCATTCTCTGAATTGTGCTAATAAATATTATCTGTAAGAAATTAAATTATTTTATTGGTATTTTAGTGTATCAAATCCCACTACCACTGTTTTCACTGGGAAGAAAAAGAGGAATGAGCAGTTTACAACAGGATTGGGATTAATTTAAAAAAGGATTATATAATACTTCTGGAGGTTACAAAACCTTTCAGAATAAAAAATATGATTCATAAATTGCCAAAAATTTTACAGTAAATTGTTTATGAATCAGTCACATGATGGCATAAGATGCTTGTTTAGCAGCAGATTTGATAAAAAGTCTATCCAGAAATTAAATATGACAGCAGACTTAATATTATGTAAGCTTACAGCTTGTGTGCTATTCTGATGATTAATTTTGTTTTCTTACTGTGTTTTTAACATATGTTCTTCAATTAAAAGTTTAAGAAATCCATCTATACTATGTTGTGTATTTCTGCTCTGTTTGAAAGCCTGCTTCTCTTGGACTGAGTATCATGGACAGTAGCATAGACCGAAATACGTCCTTTTAGAGGAGGTTTACATTCTAGAAGCTGAAATTGGTATTAAAATTTGATAAATTTACTGATGTTTTACGATGAAATGGAGTTACATATATATAGGATAATAGTTGACACAAAGTCTTGAGTGTGTTCAGGTATAAAAGTCTGTTATTCTATTGATTTCGTGGATCTGCTCAGATCTAAAGTGAAAGGCAGAATTTTACTGCAGATAAATCATTGAAGAAATGAAACTCCTACTTCTACCTCAAGACCCCAAGGTAGGATATATCTGAGAATACATCGACAATGCAGAAGTGGAATTCTAGCAATGAACAATCACCAAGATAAACAGGAAAACAAGAACCTGTTACTGAATGATGTGTAAATCTGGAAAGAACACATTTATTGCTTTTTCTCAAAGATAAGGTTGGATTTTCGTTTCTTTCTTTCTGTATACCTACATTCTGTGTTAACATTCATGGATTTTTTTTTTCTTTCCTTGTTCTCCTGAGCTATAGAAGAACAAACAAAGAACAAACAACGCAAGGTAACTTGTCTTGTGCAAATTAAGAATATATACAAAATGCTGTTTCAATGATTCTCTGCTGGTCTAATTAGCTATGTATGTAAATGAGGCACTCAATGTAAGTATAGTTTTCTTTGGAAAGAGTTTTGCAATGACATCTGCTAAAAGGATGAGATCTGGCATTTATCTGTAGCAAAGACTTCAGAAAGATCCATTTTCTCTTAAATTAAGAAATTTCTATCTAGTTCTTCTGTACAGAACACAGCATGCTGCAAAAAAAAAAAAATTAAAAGAAATTTCCTTGACATTTTGCAAACTCTAACACATTCCTCCAGGCACAAAGTCTATTTTTATGTCTCCCCAGTAAACTACTGTGCAAAAGACTCCAGCTTTCTTGAATGAAAACCAGTATTGTTTGTTTATTTCTTGTGTATGAGAAAAGCTGAAAAACATGCAGGTCCTTTGAATGATGCACTGTAAAAATAACGGAAAAGTTAAAATTTTCTATAGAAAGCAGCCCACTGTGTGCTTACAATATCAAACTAGATTATTCCAGGATTCATTCTTCCATCTTTAATACCTCTTTCATTTCAGAAGCCATTGTGTCCTTATAAATGGCATTTCACATTCCCTTGGGGGAAAATACATATACTTTTTAAAGCCACATTTTTGTGAACAAATACATGACCTTAATCTATTGTAATGTATTTTCTAACAAAGATTTCTTCTTTCTTCAAATACAACCTCACCACGCATCTGTTCATATAAGCATAGGAAATACCATACTGGATCTAACAAGAATATATCTAATTTAGTATCCTCTTACCAGAAGTGTCTTGACTAGGATTTAAAATATGTTAAGTGTGGCTCTAAACTAATAAAGCATGCATTATAGTTTTTGAACTTTATCTATGCTAAGAAAATAAGCCTTCTATAGAGTTCAATACAACTTAACTGACATGTCAGAATCCAAAGTTTTCTTTAGCACTGAGTTTTGGAGCATATAATAATATACCTCCTAAACACACTTTTAAATCTAAGATAAGCCTTATGATGGGAGAAGAAATCCAAAGCAGAAAGGCTTTTTCCAAACAACTAAAAAATAATTATTTTATGCCGTAAGAAAAGAATTAAACTCCTCTCTTGTATAACTGGAGATGTTCTTTTTTCATTGCTATAGCTGTCTAATCCTTTTTACCAAGATCTCGGTCTCAGTGAATTAATTCTTTGCTTTGGTGTGACATGCTTGGTGTATTTAGCCCTAAGACAATCTAGGGGTGACACAGGAAATCATTGCAGGCTTTCCCCAGAGTATATTCTTCTCTAGTCTTGAAGGAATCAATCCTGCAATGAGAAATTGAGAAGACAAACAAGAAAAAGCGCTGGAGGCTGACTGAAAGACTGCCTTTACCTTAATAGCGGACAAGAAACTCCTGCAAAAGAAAACTGGATTTCTGTATATCCTGTGACCCCTTAAGAATCCCTCCAGGGTGAAGTAAGTCTGCTTTTCAAATTAGAAAACAGTGATCTCTGGAAAGGCTAGGTTTCTTTTGCAGGTCCAAAATGTTTTCTGGAGATACTCAGAATAGAATTCACCTTACGACAAAAAGTCAGGAAAGACACTTTGCATCAGTTAGGTTCCATTTCAGTCTTGCTGTAAGCACTGAAATATATAATTCTTGAGCTGTTTTTCTATTCTGAAATAAATGACAGTTTAATACTCAGAAAACTCAATGAACAGAAAAGCTCATCCTGGGGCAATGGTGATAGTTGGTCCAATTTCTTGTCCCATGAGCTATTAAACCTTCCTACCCACACTTAGCTTTCTGTCATTCATGTCCGCTAGTCCTTCTATCATTCACGGATCATCCTTATCTGTCATTAAAAATACCAAATTAATTTAGGAGTTAGTCTACTTTGTTTGGGAGGACAAAAGTTTCCTTTCTTTTATTGACTTATTTATTTATAAGAATATACAAATCCTTTACTATCAGATCATAGTGTTTTGAATGGAAAAAGCACAGTGAGTACATATCTCTGGGTGTATATATATAATATACATAATATATTATATTCTCTAAGACATATAATGCAAGTCATTGTAACATTTTTTCTGAGTAATCAAAAAGGTGTAACAATAATATCTCTGTATAATGGATTGGGAAAAAGAAGATAAATGCTGCACAAAACCTTACCATATATGTAAGGCTGTGAAACACTGGAACGGGTTGCCCAGAGAGGTAGTGGAGGCCCCACCCCTGGAAACATTCAAGGCCAGGTTGGACAGGGCTCTGAGCAACCTGATCTAGTTAGTGGTGTCCCTGCTTGCTGCGGGGGGGTTGGACTAGATGACCTCTAGGGGTCCCTTCCGACCCAAAACTTTCTATGATTCTATGATATATTACATAATTCTACAATTTTGTGATTCTAATTTGATATCCTTCTCTTTTGCTCATGTGTACCACTGTCTCTTCAAGCTCGCATACTCAGGCAGTTAACTTCAGGAAGTGTGGTTTTTGTCTTCTAACGCTCCCTTCCTAAGTGCTTCAGCCCCCTACTAACATACTAGGAATAGTTTATTATATTTGTATTTAATTTATTTATATCTAGTGATGATGCTCATGCTTGTGGCTTTGAAAATTATACTGCATTTAAACAGATGTTGCAGTTAGTTCTGGTATTCAGACTACATTTTCTCCTTTATTCATTCAATTAATTACTTTCAATTCTGTGTCTTGGAGTTTCCATAAATAAGTTTTCTACTTGACTTGAGAGGATATTTTAACACCATTTAAATATTTGGTGATATACTGCTAGATCTGCCTAGGTATTTTTAATTTAAGTAGATATTTTCTATTGGTTTTAATCTTCTGTCCTAAACCATTCACTACAGGGTCTTCCTTGTGGTTGCTCTTCTCTGAAGTCTGTGATGTACCATGATCTTTTTGGTATAAAAATTAAAGACTTTGTATATCCAGTTAACAAGGAACAATGAATTTAGGTTGAAATTCAACTTTTCAGGCTGTGCTTAAGTAGGCACCTTTTGTTTTGAGTTCCACATCACTGTCAGATATCTCTTCCTGTCTGAAATCACCTCCAAATATTATTTGCCATTACTGCTTTCATGATTATCCTTCTCATTTTATTTCAATTTATTCCCAAGACAGAGCACTAGTTTACAGTATTCTGAATTCTATTATCGTATGTCCTGCCCACGTTTGTAACTGATATAAACCTTTTTTATTTTCTCCCAGATCCCACTAGTATTTGCATTTTCTCCTAATTTCTTGCTGAACTGAAAGTTTCATCAAGTAGATTGTTTCCTTTGTTAAATCAGTACTGAAGATGTAAGTCCAAATATGAATTTATGCAGATGTCAGTACCTCATTCGTACAAATTTATACTGTTTTGTATAGCCACAGTCCACTTTTAAAAACTATGTGAAAAACTAAACCAATCTGAATTAAGTTTTGAAGGGACATGATAGAAGTCTGAATAAAATTCATACAGTCTCATTTAATATTTTCATTTACCCATTTTACAATTAAAAAAAAATGCTGTGTAACATTTATAGTATTAGAAAAAATTTAATAATACAGAAATTCATGATAATTAATAACATTTTGTTATTTCCACATAGTGGTATCCTTTCAGCTTCTTTTCATATCTTTACTAGTCTAGAAATTAGATTCTTGGAACACTAACGTTAATCATTTTCTTGTTAAATTAAAAAATCTAGTATACAATCCTGTGCTATTTACTTAATTTAATAGTGTAAAATGCATATTCCCGCTACCATCGGATTCCTGCATATTCAGATATTCCAGCATATACAGATGACCTTATTTCTCATTTGTCGAGTTCTTCTTACTTTTTAATTGTTCTAGAATCACTCTTAATTTCTTATTCCTAAAAAGAAGCTTTTTAACTCAGCTATTTTAAATAACATTAATAACATTCCCTTCAGTATTTCTGGTATTTGTGTCTTCCTGTATGATGTTGTAAGAAAATCCTTATTATCTTAACCCCTTTGGCTAGCATTAATCTATTTCTCTTTTTATACTATCTTATCTTTCCCCCACAAGCTTTAACTTTGAATATTCTTGTCTGGCTGCCTCTCTCTCCCCTTTCCAGAACACTATTCAATAGTGATTCCTTATCACGTCTTTCAGTGCCAGAAGCTACCAACGGCATGGTACAGCTGTGACATATCACAAGCAAAAGGGAAGGCATGCAAACATGCTCTCACTTCGCGTAGGTGAGTGACTTAAAATCCTGTAAGAAACTATTAATTTTTTTTAATACAGCCTCTTAGTAACACTGAACCTGACTTCCAAATACCGAACCGTTTCAAAAATGTATAGCTTAAGGCTGACATAGCCATAATTATTTTTTGAAAACTTTCTCTAGAATTATTTATTAGCTATTCTTTAGATTAACTGTTTTGGCCATTCTGTGCACTGTCAGTGTGTTTCAGATCATTTTACTCCTAATTAGAATACTACAACCTGAAGCATGTTAAAGAATAACTAAAAAACCATGGACCATTACAGAGACTGACAGCAATAACAAAAGTCAATAACGACACACACACTAGCTCAGATTACAGGTCTAGCTATTTGCTGAATACTGATATATGTGCAGACTATTAGGGATCAAGAAAGCCTCACCATGAATGAAAGAGAAGACTGAAATAAAATATGCAACTCAGTTTTACCCTGAGCAAGGGATTGGGCTATATGACCTTCAGAAGTCCTTTCAAACCTAAATTTATCTATGAGTCTATTTCAAACAATTTCAAAAGTATTTTGGAATATATTCACAAAAAACAGTCTGAAAGTAAAATGTTAGCCTTAAGGCACCAGCCTTAAAATCTCTTGAATTTATTATTACATCTGGTTACATGAACACAATGATCTACTCTCAAATATGAAAGAAGTCCAAAATCTTACTATGCATATAATGCATATTAAGATTAACATACATACACATTTAAAAAAAAATCTATTATTTCAAGCATAAGAGAAGATGCAAAGCTTAAGCTCTGGTCTTCCGGGACTGCTCAACATCTGAATCCTGCACACCACATCACACCAGGAGAATGCTAAAATATAACCAAACCATGAGTATGACCTCCTACCTTAAGTGATCTTCCAGCAACTGCCATCAGTTCTAGAAGCTAACTTGCAACAAAAAAATCATCCAGATAACTGTTCTCACACAGCTGATGTTGTAAAAAATTCAAGCTTCCAACCTCACTTACCAATGTTTTCCAGAGGTTTCTTAGTTCTAACTTTACAACTATTTTCTATCCATTCAGAGCAGAATCTAAAAAAACTGTAAAGCTCATATGTTTACAAACATTTTTTTTTCTAAATGGAGACATATATAAGGACTGCTACAAAGAACACCAGCACTTTGTTAATTTATTTTATTACTGTTGAAACAGTTGAGGGTAGCCTCAGAAACCAGGATTCTGTTGTTCTCACAAACTTCTCAGACTTACTAGTGCAGTCATAAATTGCCTTTTGATAGTTGTATATCAACAATTTCAAAAAAAATACAGGAAATAATGTAACACACTTCTAAAGGAATATAAAAGACACTATCTATGCAAATTTAGTAAAAAAAAAAAAATTCAGAATTTACTGTTTAACGGCACTAGGAAATTTGTTTAAACATCATAACTCCTTATTTCTCACGGAGATTGCATTGATTTTTTCCAGATTACCACGGAGTTGCACATGAATGGAACACAAAGTTGTTAGTACTACAAAACTGAGTGCTGTGTGACGGTGCTTATCATGTGACTAATGAGTAATGTACACACAAAAAAAAAACTTATTGGAAAATAGAAATATGCATTCAAAGGCTGCAGGGGACACCTGTGTGGACAAAGACATTTATATATGGTATTTGGCCAGAGTTCAAAATCTGTGCTACTAAATGTCCACCTGGGAGAACTAGGACAACGTATGCTGTGGCAAACGTGCCAAAGACAGGGTGACTGAAAAAGGGGGGGGTAATTCATAGCATTTTCTTGAATACAAAACAAATAAAAAGTAAAATAACACTGTGATTGGTCGTTAAAGCTATTCAGTGATACAAATGAAGATTAACTGAATAAAGACAGCTCAGAGAGCAAGAGTGCTTCCAGCACCATTGCTACTCATAAGCACATGGATCTAACATTGCCCTGAAAAGGTCATCAGTCCATCTGTTTCTTTGGCAGAGGTGACAACCAGCCTACCTGGATTACTCCCTCCTAACAGTATTTAACATACCATAATCCTAAAACCAAACAGAGGCAATCACATAAAAATCCAGAGGACAATCTAAAGCATTTCTATGTTATTGCAGACACAATGGGCTGGAAGAAACACATGTCATTACTCTGTAGCAAAAACCACTGATTTCAACAGTTTCTGATAAGCCAGATCTTCCAAATGAAATTGCACATGATTTATGGTATCATTAGACTCAATTGTCTCTATGTAGACAATTATTTCCATTTCTCTGATCTTATAGTGTGGTTCATTATAAATAATTTAAACAAGAAAATGTATAACATACATTGAACTATTTATTTTAATAATTTCATTTGTTACACATTCATACTCATAAATGAAAGTATTTCAATGTTATTTATGATCCATGTGATTTCAAAGACTTCTTACGCAGTTTAGACTAAGGTATTATCACATTTGAGTAGACTTCAGTGCATATAAACACAGCAGATCTATTAAAAATACAGTAGTCATCTGTGACAATGAAAACACTGACATAAGAAAAATTAAAACTTGATTAAATTACACCTGTACCTTTGTCTTTCTTACATTAATGAGTAACTAACTTGTAACTGTGCTTTCATATAAACAGAAAAAAGAATACTTGCTATAAATAAAATCTAGAAATGTCACTGAGAGTTTCATTTTTAAGAATGCTTGTGGGTCTTTCTAGTAGTTCTTGTGCTTAAACTGACAAGAACTCAAAACCAGAGAACATGAAAAACTCTGACTCACCACCTCCACTTCAATCCCACTGATATCAGTGGAAATTAAATACTAATGTAAGCAAAGCTTGACAAGCAACATCATGAAAATCTTCAAGGTTGCTGCAAATCACAGAATCACAGAATCACAGAATGGTAGGGGTTGGAAGGGACCTCTGTGGGTCATCCAGTCCAACCCCCCTGCCCAAGCAAGGTCACCTACAGCAGGCTGCACAGGACCTTGTCCAGGTGGGTCTTGAATATCTCCAGAGAAGGAGACTCCACAGCCTCCCTGGGCAGCCTGTTCCAGTCCTCCGTCACCCTCAGAGGGAAGAAGTTCTTCCTCATGTTCAGACGGAACTTCCTATGCTTCAGTTTGTGCCCATTGCCCCTTGTCCTGTCGCTGGGCACCACTGAAAAGAGTCTGGCCCCATTCTCCTGACACCCACCCTTAGGATATTTATAAGCATTGATAAGGTCCCCTCTCAGCCTTCTCTTCTTCAGGCTGAACAAGCCCAGCTCCCTCAGCCTTTCCTCGTAGGAGAGATGCTCCAGTCCCCACATCATCCTCGCAGCCCTCCTCTCAACTCTCTCCAGTAGCTCCTCATCTTTCTTGAACCGGGGAGGCCAGAACTGGACAGAGTACTCCAGATGAGGCCTCACTAGGGCAGAGTAGAGGGGAAGGAGAACCTCCCTCGACCTGCTGGCCACACTCCTCCTAATGCATCCCAGGATTCCATTGCCCTTCTTGGCAACCAGGGCACACTGCTGGCTCATGGTCAACTTGTCATCCCCCAGGAGTCCCAGGTCTTTCTCCACAGAGCTGCTCTGCAGCAGGTACACCCCAAGCCTGTACTGGTGCATGGGGTTGTTCCTCCCCAGGTGCAAGACCCTGCACCTGCCCTGGCTGAACTTCATCAGGTTCCTCTCCACCCAACTTTCCAGCCTGTCCAGCTCTTGCTTAATGGCAGCACAGCCTTCTGGTGTATCTACCACACCTCCCAGTTTTGTGTCATCAGCAAACTTGCTGAGGGTACACTCTGTCCCTTCATCCAGGTCGTCAATGAAGAAGTTGAACAAGGCTGGGCCAAGTACTGACCCCTGGGGGACACCACTAGTTACAGGCCTCCAACTAGACTCAGCGCCGCTGATGACAGAGCTCTGAGTTCTGCCATTCAGCCAGTTCTCAACCCACTTCACTGACCACTCATCCAGCCCACACTTCCTGAGCTTCCCTAGGAGGACGCTTCGGGAGACAGTGTCAAAAGCCTTGCTGAAGTCGAGGCAGACAACATCCACTGCTCTCCCCTCATCTACCCAGCCAGTCATGCCATCTTAGAAAGGTATCAGATTGATCAAGCATGATTTCCCCTTGGTGAATCCATGTTGACTACTCCTGATAACCTTCTTTTCTTCCACTTGCTTGATGATGACCTCTAGAATGAGTTGCTCATGGATTAACTCACAATATTTGTGTACAGTCTAGATACCTGCTTGGGTGTCTAAAGTGGGACTGAGCAGAACTGGAAGCTTCATTTCAACTAAGTGGTGCAGATGGCCTGTAATTAGCTCCTCAAGTGCCTATATGGGGACATCCCTGTTCCTGAGTGGCCTAAGTAAAGGCCTCCAGGACTGCACACTGTACTTTGTTCCCTCTTCAAGCCTGATCAGGGACCTAGGTGAACACACAAGTCAGCTGTGTGCCAGAAAAAGGTATCTAACCTGCTGATGGCCAAACCTATATGCGCTCTTGGGCAATGCTATGTATCTGAGAAAGTACTAAGCTGAACCCAAAGACTTTATGCTCACTTTTGTTCAAAAATTTCAGCTATGGAAAACGACAGAATATGCGTTTCACATATAAACATGCTGCTTAAAGTAGGTAACTCTTAAGGAGGAGGAGATACAAGTTCATGGTCATCCTTAGCCTGGGGAAACTTCAGCACATAATTTCTCTGTCCTGGGATACTGCCCTCAATAGTAGGCAAAGGGTTCACATTAAGTGTTGGTATGTTCTGATACGTCTATGAAACTACAGCACTGCAAGAAATAAGAAAGCAAGACTTATGGGGTCAGCAGAAGCAACTCAGAGGAAACCCCACTCTGTACTGGTGGTTAAAGTGTTTCCTGGGCAATGCGCACATTCAGTTCATATACTAGCTTAACCCACTGCAATTTGGTTGCCTGTCTATACTCTATCATCACTGCAGTAATGGGACTTGCAGAAATGAAGGAGGCATGAACTGGAATGCATATTCTGCCTTTTATGACTGAGACCTTTTTTGTGTGTAAAACCAATGGAGAAAACCCGTGGAAGCTGATGGCACAGAGCAATGGGAGAAAATAAATAGATTTGAAGAGAATTCATAACACACAGGAATTACGTGCAAGGTAGAATGTGAAGCTGGGAATACCGACTCTCCACAGACCTTCAGCTTCAACTGGTTGTGTGACTGGAGTGACGAGGAAACAAAACCAGGCAATTAAATAACAGAGATTCTATTTCTTTGTCCAAGCCTGTGCATTTCTTGGGCTAGCTGAAACAAAGACTGTTTTTTCTTTTGTTTTGGTTTGGTTTATTTTCGTTTCTAATTCCTGCAAAGCTTCTGTGTTTGTTTACTTCACCTATTTTATGCCCCAGAAGGGATAAACTGTAAGCTTAGAGTGCTAATAAGACTGGAGTTCTGTGAAAGTGCAAGCTTCTGAGAAATCTGAGGGTTTAGCTGAAAGACTAATGTAAAGAACTAACAACCTAGAGACAAGACAAAGTGCGGGGAGACCAAGAAAAAAAAAAAGCAAAAAACATGCTTAGAGCCAGTATAATTTCAAGGGAAGCTTAAGTATGTATAAACCTTGTGTTATGAGTTGCAAACCAAGAAGCCTGCTCAGTATTTAGCTGTGAGTTCCATCAGGGCAATGTGACAATTTCTAAGACAGAGCTACAAGTTACAAGTACCAAATGCAATGAAATGGACTTGGTGGCCTGAGGGTCTGTCTTATGAGAGGAACAGTGTGTGATCATCCTTCAAGTTAGCATGCATATAATGTATCCTCTGATCAACACAGCGCTTTGTGTCTTTGCCAGTGCATCACTACCACCATGAGCAATGTGTGTCTGCCAAAGGAACAAAGGAGAATACTGGGGGTCTTTTGCCTGTATGCCAAAAGGATCCCTGTCTTGAAATGGCAGGATTCCCAACTACAACACTGTACCAGACACCATCTTGGTGTCATATCGGCATAGTGCCTTTCAGTAGGAGAGATTTAGCATCTCCAGCGTTTTTCCTCAAGAAATCTCCAGCGTACCCTATACCTAGTCTCCATTGTTTAATTTACTTACGCATTTTGAATTAATCCGTATAACAAACACTTTCTAAATTTTCATCTTTTCAGCTCATTTGGAATCTAATTTTCTCCCTGAGTAAAGGTCTGTACAGACTTTTATTCAGAATACCACAGTGATTCTCCTTAATTTGCCAAAAAAGATCACCTTTAATTAACAGTATTCATCCTTAAAATGTACAAAGACTGTAAGCAGCCACAAAACATAAGCTCAAAACTGGTAATGGTAACTGAGCTGTGAGGAAAGAGGAAATGCACAAGACTTTTAAATGCTTGCTTGGTATCAGACATGTAACAAAGATCCATGTTAACAGGGCTGTGCAATTCATAGAATTCTGTGCTGCTAGCAAAATGACTTGTATTTTTTAATTGAGATCTCTCTTAGCCAGAACAATAGGAACCAGATCACTGAAAAGATACATCTTGATTTTAATGCAAAATGATTCTCTAATATCTTCCATACCCAACTGTTTGAAGTGAAATATTATGATCAAAGTATACGTGTGATAGAAAACAGACCTTAAAAATGTAAAAAATCCTTTGACACTATGCCACAGGATTATTGTAAGATATTCAGCTAGGATTTTAAAAAACGGCAGTTACTAACCTCTGAAATCTAATAATTGCTGGACAGTGTTTCAGTAGATCACCAAAACATCCTACGTGATTGCTTTTGCAGTTCTCACCTCATTCCATCTTGCTAAATTATAAATTCTGTTGTTAAGGTGATATTTTTGTCATGTTTTTTGATAACCTTTGCTATGTACACTCACATACTTTGGGGCCACATATTCTTCCACAGCTTGCAATACAATAAATATTATCTTCCAATACTTCATACTTTGATGCCTTCTCCTTCCTAGGAAGAAACTCCCTGACAGTGGGTGTCATCTTAAATGACTGTCAGCTTTGTGTTCAAACACGTATCACATAATTAAAATGTTTGGTGAAAGGAAAAAATTAGAGACAAATACAAACTCAAATTTACACAAAAACAAGAATTAAGAAGCATCTATTCCTACAGCAGTTGTGTCAGCCATAGCCAAACATCAGCCAACTGCTGCTGAAGCAATTCATGTTTTTATCCAGATGTGTTTAGTGTGATACCATTTGTCAAACATAGATCAATAAGGTGATACTACTTTTTCTCTCATGTAAGAGAAAAAAGTTGCAGGCTTTAAAATGCTGTAATTTTGTAACAAATTCCATGGCAGCTCCTGGACCCATTCATAGAATCACAGAATCGTTTGAGCTGGAAAGGACCTTAAAGATCACCTAGTTCCAACCCCCTTGCCATGGGCAGGGACACCTTCCACTAAACCTGGTTGCTCAAAGCTCCATCCAACCTGGCCCCGAACACTGTCAGGGAGGGGGCAGCCACAGCTTCTCTGGGCAACCTGTTCCACTGCCTCGCCACCCTCAGAGTAAAGAATTTTCTTATGTCTAATCTAAATCTCCAGCACTGGACCCAGTAGTCCAGACGGGGTTTCACCAGAGCAGAGTAGAGGGGCAGAATCACCTCCCATTCAACCGAACGGAAAAATAAAAACGTACAGTGACCATAACCAGTGCCATTTTTGCTTATTAATTCTAAATAAATTTTAGTGTAGCCCTGTTTCCCAATGAATACAGCACTGATGTTGCCATTAAAAAGCCTCCGGATATGTCAAGTATCGTCTGAACTTGTCTTGTTCTTCCTGGAGCTTTGTTTCGTTTGTTTAATGATCATCCAGCTATCTCCTGGTTTCTTGAATTTTTGTTTGTCTTTCTAGAACCGTATTATTTTTACAGATGGTAGCAACAAACAGCTGTTCTGTACAGAATGAGGTACTTCTAACCCCAGCATAACAATGCAATGCAGAAAAGTACAGTCATGGCAATGAGAGAATGGTTTGCAAGCAGAGGTGTCCAAGCAGGAGAGACTGGACGCAGTGCAGTGGAGCACAGGTCTGTCAGGGTCAGCGAGGGCCAGAGGATGGCACTGGGGATCCCAGAGCTAATGAAGAATACGCTGATGATCAGTTAAAGCAGTGCATATCTGGGAATGGGACAAAACCATGTTCTAGCCTAATAAGAAAAAACAACATTTATCCAACTTATGTAAGACAGTCCATAAAGAGTAAATTTGTTATTAATTTATTATTAACATTTATTAATATTTATTCATTTGACAGTAATTTATTTATTGTTATAATTAATTTGTTTAATAATATTTAGAGAAATTATTGTTAATAACAAAATAATGGTTTCCTTTTCTAATATTGATTAGATATATTTAAGGTACTCACATTTTCAACTGAAGGTATTTACTGGCAAACCTGCTTTTAATTAAATCCCATTTACATGACTAATCCTGTTGATTCAATGAGATTAATCATGTACAAATGAACACCAAAGCAGCAGTTTAGTCATGTGTGAAAAATATTTAGATGCTACATCCTGCCACACTTGGGTTCCTTTTCATGTCTTATTTATGATAGAAATTCTTTTATTGTTGCTGTGTGCATTATGTTATTAGACTAAAATCTATTTTTTGCAACACTCCAGATTTTACAAGGACAAAAATCCATTATCAAAAACCTTAAAAGCACGGAATAGGAGGTAAATACAAAAGTCCTTCATTCCCTTCACATATTTCACCTGCAAAACCACCACTTAAACCACACTTTCACTTCAAGCACCAGAAAATACCCGAAGACAATATGGATTTGCTTTTCATCAGAACTATGGAGAAAAAAAAAATCTTTCTAGTTTAGCAGTGATAGCATAATCTATGTATTTTAAGTACCTGTATGATACTGATTACTGAGCAAACTATAAACTTTGACGTATTTATCCTCATAATTCAGCTGAAGGCAAGGCAACACCATTATAACAATATCATGGGGAAAGGAAGTGATGCACAGAAGCTGTATTTACAAAAGAAATCAAATAAATTTATGTGCTTCATCATCACTTCCAAGGCCTACACCCAAAATGGGGACCTCCAAAATGTTCACTCCAGGGCAGTCCACACCCGCTGGTGTCTAAGAGCCGTAAAAAACATGCAGAAGGTGCATACATGGGTCCGGGCACTGCCTTAGCAGTGAGAAGTAGCAAACTCCTGAGAGTCACTTTGCCAGTAGGGCTGAATCCAAAAGGTGGTCTTGGATCACACCTGCCTAACCAAGCTTTGCACAAGAAACAGCCAGAGGTGGCATCCTCCTTTTATAGTGGTATCCTCCTTTTATAATCCTCTATGTGCATACTGCTAACCCAGACCTGAGTGTCCTGTAAACAACTGCAGCACCTGGAGCAATCTGGACTTAGTGGCTCTGCTTCTCAGAAGGTTCTGCCTGGTCAAGGAACAGGATTACTCTTGACTGTTCCCAATTTTGAAGCTGCCCCAATTTTTGTGGATAAACTAAAAATTCAGTGGACTAAAGAGAATGAATATGTAGTAATTCGAACATTCGTTTATGAGACAGGAAAACATCAGTTCCAGGCCTGGCTCCAATTATTTTAAAGTATATTATCCCAGGACAATAACTATCAAACTTTTCTTCTAGTGATAATTCTCTTTCAAGCGGTGAAACTCATATCTATTGCACTTATGAACCCAAATAATAGCATAATCATCTGAAGCCCTACAGCCCTGTACATAACTCCCACAACCCTATCAGATGTTCAGACTGGCTAATATCCCAGCCTTGGCACCCTCCTCCCTTCCAAGGAGAGTGAAACTCCATGATACCGTCTGTATTACTAGTGACTTCCTAAACACTTGGTGCAGATGGGACCAGCTGGACTAGGCTCTGTACTCACATTACACCTGCAGTGCTGAACATTTTTCCTCCTCTCCTTTGTCAGTTTGAAGCACATCATCAGCCTTCAAACCTACCAGTAGAGAGCATCTGTACACGTGCCAATCACTGCAGCTATCAGCCAATACCACAGAACAAACAAAACACTTCCAAGGATAAAAACATAACTCGTTATAGTTCAAGCTGAAGTGCCCATCTTCACAGACAATTGAAATCTTCTGTGTATACAGTACAGAAAGGACTGCAAAAATATATTCATAGAATAGAGAAGCAAACAGTGTATCAGAAAAAGTGAACCATTTGGATTCAAATATTCCACATGAAATCTTCAGACGTAAGATCTTCCAAAACTCTTTTGGGGAAAGGTATTCTTGCATGAAACATTTACAATGTTATTCCTCATAACCAATAAATAGCATGAATCCGATTTAGTGATTTTCTAATAACGTAATTTAAGCCCTTTCTAGCTGCATGACAGGAATGAGTTCCAACGGCTTTGCAGACTCACGCCCGAGCACTCTGTGCACACTTTCACAGCAATCTGCACCACTCTCTAACGGTCAGCAGGAAGCCCTGGATAAACATGTATCTTGGACTCTGTTTTGAAGGATCCACCACTAACATCGTGTACTGGGTCTGGCTGAGACAGATTTCATTTTCTCCATAGCAGCCCTGATAGTGCTGAGCTTTGCATTGGTAGCTAGAAAAGGGTTGACAACACACCAGTGTTTTAGCTACGGCTGAGCAGTGCTCACACAGCATCAAGGCTGTCTCGCCAACATTTGCCCCACCCCCATGCCAGTAGGCTGCGGGGTGGGCAGGATTTTGGGAGGGGACATAGTAGGGACTGACCCAAAAACGACTGTTGGGATATTCTATACAATATGACTTCTGCTCAGCAATATAAGCTAGGAGAAAGGAGGAGGGAGGGCATTAGTTTTTACAACATTTGTCGTATGGAGCAACCGCTACGCCTCCTGAAGCCCTGCTTCACGGGAAATGGCCAGACATCACCTGCTGATGGAGAGTAGAGAATAAATCTTTTATTTTCCTTTGCTTCCATGCGTGGCCTTTTGTTTTTGCTTTATTAAGCTGCTTTTATCTTGACCCACACGTTTTCCCATCTTTTTTTCTTATTCCCTGTCCTGCTGAGGATGGGAGTGACAAGGCGACTTGGGGGGCACCTGGCATCCAGCTAAGGTCAACCCACCACAAACTGTAACCAAACCTGGTATAGCTGCCTAGAAACACAAGCTGATGTACCTGGCTGCTAACATATGGAAAAGAGCGGGCAGGGGTAACATGTATTGACCTCATTTTGATAGACTTTTTTTTTTTTCCTAAGCAATTCTAAACCAGGCTGAACCAGCACCACTGTTCCTCTCCAGCTCTTTCTTACGCCACTTTTTGGTACTGATAGAGGCTTAGCTGGGCCTTCACAGCACACTCACCCAACATGAAGATCATCCAATTAAAAAACCCAAGGTGAATAGTTTTCTGCTTGGCTGATGTACTGACATAGCTCAGGAAAAAAGAAAGGAGAGAAGCCAGAGCCATCTCAGCAGCAATGGGGTCTCAGATTCTCACAAGCAACTTGTGGTAATATACCTCAGTTAATGACACTGGTTAACAAATTCCCCCTTAACATAAGGCATTTCCAACGCTAGTTAGAAGTGGTAAGGCTGGAAGTCCTGTTAATAATTTTGCACAGCTAAGAGTCAGAGAATTGCTGTTTTGATCCTTCATCCTCCCATCATCCTTCAGCAAAGATGTTCAACAGCACACAACTATCAGCTATGGCTGAAAGTTATAAACCATGCTACAAACAAACACTGTCTCAGCGTAACTGATGAATGAGCTACCAGTACATGAAGAAGAACAACATGAACATCTCTTGAAGAATAAAAGAAAGCAAACTGGTGAAAATTTCCTAAAAAGGGATGACACGTTGTTTTCCCCATTGTCACCAGTTTTCTGTCAAGCCACCAAAAAATGGATGGTATTCAAAGCTTATATTTTTGTTGTGGTTTTGCCATTTCAAAGAGATAGAAATAAAAGAAATATTAATTTGAGTGGGTCATATGTCTTGTTTCCCCCTCAGATAATGAAAAAGAACAAAACCAAGAAATTGGAGTAAAGCACATAAAGAGATAGGCTGACCAGCTGAGAGAGAAAGAAACACAGCAAACAGTTACAAAATTGCTTTTTTTAAAGTAATCTTCTTCACTATACCAAATGTCAAGGATGGTTTCAAAAGTAAAACTACAGTGAAAAAAAATCTTAAGTAATACAAATGATTAAATAATTTGCCTTTAGTAGAAGGAACACATGCTATCACTGTGTCACATCTCTTTTGTGGGCTCTAATCTAATCTTCATTTAGACCAAATTATATTGATCGCGCGGGGAATTTGCCTTGAGTAAGGAAAACAGTTTGGCCTTTGCAGGGTAAAGTAACAACACTGGTCTCATACATTGTTATTATAGATTGTTTTTATTAATTCTGATGGCAGCTAGTCCATCTGAAAAATGTATCAGTAATTTGGCAAAAAACTTTATTTATAACTTCTTTAAGAGACTAACAGAACTGAGAATGACTTTGAAAAATTTGACTGTCTTCCTCCTGAGATTTAACTAGCATCAGAAAGGGCTCAAACTCTGAAATATTAATAAATCAATGACGCATAATTTGTAAATTTGTACTTTATATCATGTACAACTTCCTCTATTCTAAAGAGCATTTTACATTTCTTGTTAACAGTGAATGCAAATAAAGCTCAATGGAATTCTGCAGTGACCTTTGTTTTATTACAATTCCTGCATATTTATAAATGAACAGCTAAACTTCAATTCGAGAACTACAAAAACTTTGAGTTGGAATCCTTTGATAAAACACAACTGAATAAACTTCATAAAATTAATTCCCTAAGAAGAGAAAAATAAAGTCTCCTCTGAAAATTCCTCTGTGTATACCAACACACAAACCAGATTTTTCCATGCTTTTGCAAATAGACAAATAAACAAAACAGCAATATGGATAGATTTGAACAGAAGAGGATAAATTGATTTAAAAAGAGCACAGGAGAACATATTAAATGTAATAGATCATATAATCACTGCATTACATAACTGTGTAAAATATAAATATGTAGGTATAAAACACTGCATAATAATAAGAAATGCAGTACCTGCATTATGTCATAATATAATTCCATGTAATGTCACTGAGACCTAATAACTGAAATCCCACTATGTAAACAGAATCACCATTAACTTCTGTTAATGGCTGTTCCACACATGAACACTTCCACATTTGTCAAAAGCACAAGCATATCAGAGGACAAGGTCCAAAATACCGTAAACATATTGTATACTCTGCCCACCCAGAAAAAGTGCAACAGAAGTATTTGAAGACAAAAGCCACAGTTTACTGTTACGAGAAAGGCAGAAAAAGAAGGCATGACTGGTCTGAATTATTTGATAGTACAGGACTTGGTGCTATCAAGTACTTGTTCACTGGAGCCAACAGCAAGAGAGTCAAACTTCTGTTCCTAATTTGGACATGCTTTGACTTCATTGTGAACACCTGATTTCCTTATATACCTTCCCCATTCTTTACTGCTGGTTCCTATTTAAGTTCTGTGTTCTTCAGAGTGGAGGTCTCTAGCAGCATTCATCCTCAGCTGAGAGTAGGTCTCCACAATGTCTGATGTGCACTAATGGACATAAATACAGGTTTAATTCAAGCAAAAATGGCAGTCTGGGGAAACAAAATCCTGGTTTTGGTTATAACAGGGCTTCCAACATACTATTTCATTGAAGCCATGAATGTTTAAAACAAGCACTGAGCTCATGAAAAACTGGTATTCAGATCCCATACAGTACATCTGTGATCTCGCTGAAGGCAGGGCAAATACTTGACTGCAGTAGGCTGACCTTTCCCACAAAATAAATAATACACCATCCTGTTAGTGTGAGAAGTGCTGACAAAATACTGATAGAATCTGTGACACCAAAGAAACTACCACTCAGTCATATATATATAACCAAGTATATTTATTAATAAAGCATTTAAATAACTGGAAGCAAAGCTATTTATATAGGCTTCTCCTACTATAAAGGAAATTGTCCAGGTATTTTCTTTTTCGAAGGTATCAGAAAATTCACTTATGGATTGACCCACACTCCACCAAATTCAGTACACATATGTGAAGTGCTGATTACTCTTGCACACAAACTTCTAAACTTTACATTAAAACAAGAAATTTTGTAGTTTACTGAAGAAAATCAGGTGGAAATGATCAATACAGCACAAACTGAAGTACAATCATTAGTGATAATAGCATATAATCCTTGAAAAGAAAGGTAGGCCTTATTGATTAAAAGAGATTCTGATAATTAATGCTTTTTCTACACTGCATTGTTTCAAAAAAAAGAATCTGAAATCAAACTTGCATGACTCCGATAAAGCATCCTATTACGAGTGGTTCAGAGTGAGCCAAATATGTGCTACTAATATAAATGTTTAGGGTGATTGTTTTCTTTTAGCAAAGTAAGTCAAAAAGGGCATCATATGGAGCACACTGGAATCCATAGGAGACTTTGAAACATTTCCTTCCATAAAGAAGAAACACAACATCTCTAACTGATTTTATGAAAGTTTCTGTGATGATTTTTGCCATGAACATTTTAGGAGTAACAATATTCATGTAAAAAAATATTATTTAAAGTGAAATTTTTTTTTTTTTTACTTTCTAGATTTTCACTGAGGTCAAACTGCTCATAACAGTGTGATAACAAACTGTTCGTAACTGCTCATAACCTGCATGGTAATAGGCTATTTTCGCATATCAGTTTTAAGTTTTTAAACAATATTTTAAAAGCCATAATTAAAAATACCTTTCACACAAAATCAAAAAGCCTGTTCTACTATTAGTGCTCATCTTCCTTTGTCCTCTTCAACTCACGGAAAACAGTACCACTGTAAGCAGCAGAATGTAAAAACTACTAAAAGTCTTTCAAGTATGTTACTGTACTCATTCAATACTCTGGACAACAGTTTTATTTAATTTGTGTTTTCTAAATTTTGCTTTAAATAGTTGTTGCACAGTAAATATTAAATATCCCTGTAGAAATGTATGGTTCTTAGACTCCATTTTGTAATTTTTGATCTCGCTAGACAAATCCTGTTCTAACAGTTTAAATCCTCTGATGCAGCCATGCTATGCCATGTTATTACTGTCTAAGACTTTCTGACTAGGAATGTCCAGCCTACTCAGCCAACTAGTGACCTGTGGGTATGTGATGAATATTATAAATTTATCTTAAATGTGTGCAACAGGAGGTGAGTATTGATGGAGCAACATATAAATAAATGCATACACAGCGTGAAAGCCTCACAAAACTATCTGCATCCTACATCTTACTATTAATCAGCAATGTGTCATAAATTGTTGTTTAAAGAGACATCTATTACAGTAAATCCCCTGTTAAGATATCCCTGTTGTTTTGAGATCTGAAATCAGGAAAACATAAATAAATAAATCAGTTGCTGAATACTGAGATGCTGGCACCCAGTGAGCTGTAAGAATTTGTGACAAAGTAGACCAATGCTACATTTCTAGCATATTAAAAAATCCCTACTAAAATTATTTTAAACTGCCTGAAAAAAGATATACAGGATTAAGCCTGGAACTCCAAATGCCAAGATTTAATTAATAAGAATATTCTCTCTCTTATTTTTTTCTGTTGGATGAAAGTAAGAGGACGAAATAATTATTTTCATTGTTTTATAAGGGCCCCTGTCAGATATGGCAGTAAAACACAGGGGAAATCTCTCTCTCAGCTTCTGTCTAAGTAACTATTATGAAAACCCACAATAATATCATGGCTTTGTAATGGACACAATAAGAAAAGACCTTTTTGTATTCTTATTGTCATTCACAAAATTGTACAGATTGACTACATGCAAAGGTTTTACGAGTCCACTAAAGTTGGAACTAGGCTCTGTCTTATTGAGAGAAACTTCACGAGATGCTGCAGTCACAGCACTGAAGATGAAGCGGACAAATTCCCCTGAGCCCTTAAATTCAGGACCCTGCCATTGTGTTCACTGAGATCTGTTTGCTAGTGCTTTGATCCAGGCTAAGCACCCTAGATGTAAGGCTACGGAAAAGGAGCAAGATACAATGAAACTGGGTCTTAGTGAAAACGTGGCGATTTTCAATATTGCTTTAATCAGTGACACCAAAGATGATCTGCCTGCGGAAGAAATGCTGATTAAACCACGTATTTCCAAAACTTTTTATTAAAAAAAAGAATAGTTACAGCTTTCTTTTTTGACCTAGTTCCTATTTTTTGTTCAACACCTCAGCACTTTTAGAAACACAATCATCCATTGTATACTCATCACATCTTTTGTAAAATGCAACACTTTTTTAAAAAAGGAAAAATACTGACTTTCATCCATTTTCCTAAACCATTTATCATATTCGAAACTGTAAAAATCCTCAGAGGTTCAAAAAAGAAACAGTAGGCTTTAATCTAAACGCTCTCTATTTACATTAGGGTTCTAAAATATGACTGGAAGTAGTTTTGGGAAAAGATTTTGCACTTCATACAGTTAAGCTTGATGAAAGTAAATCCAAAGGGTGGGATGGCAGTACAGTAGTACTGTAGAAAGCTGTCAGGTCTTTGCAATTCTTTTCTGAATGCCATTGCTAGGCAATGTCAGTACCAAACCTCAAAGTAATACACGAGTTCATAAAACACAATCTTACCAAGTCCAGAGCATTCTCAATGTTAGGCAAACTCCATTCCCCTTAAAACTCAGCTTACACTGACAAAACTGTACTTCCAGTTGCTGCTACGAACCCTAACAAGAAGAAACCATTCTGTTGGTTACTGGTCAACCTTGGTTTTGCTACCTGTGCCGATCTAACGTGAACCAGAATGCCTGTGAAAACAAGGTCTGCGTTTCTTGCCTAAATGTTTGCTGACACAAGCTACGAACTGCACTATGTTTGTGGCAGGAATACGCTACATTTTGATCCCTCAACAAAGCCTCCAACTGCACCACGAACCAGCTTTATACATACAAACACACTGACCGACGTGCTTGATAAACCTACAGAAAAGAAAGCCTCAACACACCTCTCCTGCATATTTTTAGCCTTCTGAGGAAAGGGGGAAAGCGCTTTAGAACTGAGTGGAGGACAAAGAGCATACTGCTAGTGAGAAGTACCGCGAGGCCTGATTTGCCAACTGATTGTAACTTCTCATAGCAACCTGACGAACAATTTCCAACTGTATTAAAGTAATTAAACACTGAAATAATTGTGTTACTGTTAAAATTCTCAGCAACACAAAAAAACTATCCTCTAAGTACAGTGAAAAAAAATAAAGAAGGAAACCTTCCACCTACCAAACAAAACTTCCCCCCCCCCCAACAATGCTGCTCCTCAAGCTCACACCCAGGAAAACCAGCAGCAGCAAGAATTAAAATATGTCTTAAGTCAGAAGCAAAATCATGTTGGAAACGTGTTTCAAAATTTAAGGGGGGAAAAAAAAAAGCGTTTGCTCTCTGCTTCCTCTGCCCCTCCCGCCAGGCAGATCTCAGAAACGGGTGCGTTCCCTGGGAGATACGCATCCCCCGGGAATTCGGCCTGATTTTGCGGGGGGGTGTGTTAAAGGAGCCTGTGCACACACACCCCCCCCCCAGCCCCCTCAACGCGGTGGCACCACCGGCGATCAGGGCCGGGGACGTGGGGGTGACTCCCGCGCGGGAGGGGGGGGGGCGGGGAGGCAGCCGCCACGCCGCGGCTCCTACATGCCCGGGGGCCTGCGGCCTGCGCGTTTCCGAGCGGGCTCCGTCGCCGCTTCCCCGTGCCCCGGCCCACGACAGTGTCAAACACCACCCCTGACGCTGCACGGGCTTCTCCGGGAGCTTTATGTTGTGTTGGTTTTTTTTCCTTACGCGAGATGAGCTTCCCCGCGCTTCAGGGTCGCTCTTCCGGCCTGGGCTGCGAGCTGCTGACCCGCAGGACGCCAGCAGTGTCCCTCGGCCCTCCCTTCCCGCCGGCCCTGCCCGCGGCCGCTGGCACCGCGGCAGCTGGAGCAAGTTCAGCTTTTCTTCTCCCACAGCGCCGGGCCTTGGCTGCCCTTAAAGGAAATCCTCTCCCAACAACGTGTCAATGTTACATTCCTCCACAAAGCGACTTCTATTGGGGGGCGGAGGGGGGGGCTGGGAGCTTGGCGCTGCCTCGCCACAGACTGGGAGCTTTGTGGCTGTGCAGAAAACAAGGAGAGGGGGAACATTTCCTGCATTAAAATGCAATACCCCGGGCTCGATGCCTTATCCCTTGCCGCAGGGGCACATCCCCCCCTCCCCCCCTTCCTGCACGGCTGCTGTGAAGGACCCCCTCGCCCACAGGTTGCAGCCTAGAGCCCCCCATCTAGGATCAGCCTGCGCTCTCCCTGCCTCTCAGCCCCACCACGTCCTTCCTGAAATCACCCCCCAGCCTCCCCCAAGATGTCAGGAGGCCGAAACGGGAGGTATGGAGCAGAGGGGCTAGGCGGAGGGCTGCCACTCTTGCTGGACCCCTGTTTTCCCACCATTCCACAACGCCCTTTTTCCAGCAGGGACAAGAAGCGGCTGCTGGGACTGACGCATCAGCCCACCCCCACCAGCATCCCTATGAGATTCAGAGCCTTCACCTCCTGGAGCAGAGGCTGCCTGGAGCAGCAGAAGCCTGTGGCCCCCACCGCAGGGCTCCCAGCAAGTCCGAACAGCATGGGCTGACCCTGCACGGTGCCTCACATCTCCAGGCATCACTGGCAGGGGGCTCACCCTGAAGAACTGAGTTTGCTTTTGGTTTGTTTTCAGATTGTCGAGCTCTAGCCCAGTTGGGACCAGGTGTCCCGATTGTGGCATATCTCCCAGTCTTTTAGTCAGGTTACCCGCATGCCTTTGGAAACGTTTTCCTTGCAAAGTCAAGGGATCCTATCAAGAGGGCCAAGATTTTGGACTCGGGTGATTGCGGTAAAGAGGTAGAGAGGGGGGAGAGCGATTCCCGGCTCGCCACCTGTGGGCATTACTCTTAAGTGGGGGCTGAAAACAGATGGACCCTATTTATGAGGAGTTTCAACAGTGCTAAGCAGAACTACATGCTGAAGGTTAGGCCAGTTTAGAAATGAAAATGCAGCCCTCCCTTGCCCTGAGGGAGCATGTGTCTTCTCTAGCCCTTTCGCCTCATCTGGAGCTGGAGTGGAGAGCAAGTCAAATGAATGCGAGCATCAAGGAGAGCTGGCCACGGGACCTACACACCAGTATGGGATTCAGCCCTCCCCTTCAAGCAGCACCTACCTTCTTTTGGCGGCCGTTTTGCTTCTCTGGTGAGGTTGCAGACCTGAGTGGTTTGCAGCTCCTGGGTCAGGCAGCCCTCCGTCTGCTCGTTGAGGGGCAGCACCACGTTGTTGAGCAACACCAGGGACTGGTCATCTATTCCCCATTCTCCCAGATGCTGAGGGCAGGTGCATTTTGTATACATGATCCCACAGGACTCGGTTCTCCCGTTCTCGGATTTCAAGCAGCTCTCCAACCAAGTGCATAACACATGGCACCCAAACTGGCTTGGGCTCACCTTGTTCAACACCAAAAACTCAAAGAAGGATTTTTGGTCTTCTTCTTTTTTATGTAATCCTGGGAAATCGATGGGATAGACGCGGCGTATCTGAATAAAATTCTTATCATACTGCAGAAATACAAAAGCATTCTTGGAATCGCAGAGCTGCATTATAGAGTGGTTATTTTTTAAAAGATCCTTTATTTTTTCATGGGAAAAATGATCAAACTGATAAGCCAAGAGGGAAAAGTTGGAGCAGCTGAAGTCTTTTTTGGAAAATTTCAGGTAAATACTATATTTGGTCGGATCTGGATTTTCCAGCGTCCAAGTGCAGTTTGTGAAGTTTTTAGGAAACATTTCACTTACAGAATATGATCCATAAATGACCCCCTTCACCAGCGTGGAACACCAGAAGTCTTGGGCAGCATTAAATCCAAACATAACCAGTAGATAGGTGGAAAATATATAAATCAGCAAATTACGAACAGCCTTCATCCTATGTCATTTGGCCTGCAGGAGATGAAATGAAATAAAAATGCAAGTAGAATTCTTCACGCATTGAAAAACCAAACTCCTTCCAATATTTGAGCCAGCTGTTTCCGAGCTTGCAGTTAGAGCCCCTTTCAGCAAGGAGGGCAGGTAATTTTTATTTTATAACGCAAGGGATGGGTTTGCCGCTGTGTGCGCAGCGCCATCACGTGGCCTTCGCAACAGCCAAGTCTACAGCCAAATTAAAAAACAACATCTATTAGGTTATTAATAGGAATGTCCTCTCCTGTCTAGGAGGTAGTCATCATGGCGTGGACTAGAACCGTTCAATTTAGGTAAAAAAAACCTAGACGCCTTACCCGACAGACTAAGAAGAAGGGCAATTTACTTATTTATTTCTTCAAAAAGTAAATAAGTAGTCTGCTATAGTCATATATGTGCACACACAATCTGCACATGCGGAATTCCACTGGAATAGAACAAGAAAGCCAGTGGCATCAGTTGTTCTGTATTATTTTTCTATTAAGTCTGAGAAACAACTGTGAAGAATTATAGCCATAATTTAAAACCACACAAATTATTATTTGTTACAGATGGAACATTATCTCCCATATGCCTGCATGCCTTCCTCCTGGCCACCTGGTACACAGAGGTCTCTATAAAAAGAAAACCCAGGCAGGAAATACTGAGATTAATGTATTAATACAATTTTGAGAGTATTGGAGAAAGAAACAAAGACAGATGGATGAAACTAGTGCTGGTCTGACACTACCGCTAAACACCAGCTTTTTAAGATAGCAATTTCAGTCTGCTACAACCTCTTAGCATGCATAAAATGGATCACTGTGTTAGCATCTACAGCCAGTATCTCTATACAGCTGGCAGTGCTACAGCAGGATCTCTGCACCTATTGGACTGCACTTGCCCTCTTATTATGAGTATGTCGTACTGCCTGATTAGCTGTATTTTGCGGACGTGCGCTCGAATGAAGAAAGACATATTACATTTTCTCTGCTGGTTATCTCCGAATAAAGCTGTTTTACTGCACCTGTCAACCATTACAGCCTCCACATGCTCTGTTCGCTTAACAGTGGCCTAGGTTATTAAAGCAAACCTCAGTTATATTTACCTCCGGAACGTTATCCAAAAAAATCAAATCGAATGTTTTCAGCATTAACCTTTGAGAAGTTGCTTTTCTCTTACAAATGAGTAGCTTTCCGCCTTCTGCTGTCAAATGCAAGCAGACAGAAGTGATGCCAAGCTAATTTCCAAACTCCCTAGATTGCAGTCTCTTCCACTGTTGCTCTGTAAGCAGAGGCAGACATACACACACAGGCACCGTCACTGAGTTTTGATCTGTGTCTTTGCCCAGCTTTTCATCTCCTCACCAAACAGCAAGGCATCTTCTGTCTCCCATTGCGTAACGCACAGCAAATCACCGGATTAAGCTCCCTTGAAGAGATTTCCGTGTCTCCTAGGTTGTAATTTAAACTCTGAATCTTGAAATGGGCAAAGCAGCACCAACTCTAACCCTCTTTATAGTGGAGGTTTAAAAAAAAAAAAAAAAAAAGCAGAACTGCTGCCGGGTCTATCCACACGGTCGGATTTTCTCCTTTCTGAGCATCCATCTCAATGAATAACACGGTCCTCCTTCTCCAAGCAGGGTCGATACAGCATTTAAGGTTTTAAAAACCAGAAACTTATCGGGAATTCTGGAAGCAATTTCCCCTTTGCCGAAGCACTTTGCAGGCAATGCAGTTCTGCGCAGTGTTATTCAGGATGGTGTAGGCGTTGAAAGCCAATGTGACAATAAGTGTCTAAATTAGGAATTCCACCCATGAAAAAGGATTAATTTTATAATCTGGAAAGCAAAAAGGGGTCTTACTCGCTGTTCTGTTTGAAAAGACAAAAAGCCTTTGACTTTTCCCATCCTATGTAATATCTGCACGAGAGAAATAAAGACGCCTGCAGTGCCAGGCTGTTTTCTACGAAGAAATAGCCCTCATTTTAGTTGGGTGTTTGTTCATGCAAGGCAATTGAAACGCAACGTTGTCTTAACGTCTCTCTCCCTGTGTGCCTTACACACACATACACACACACACATGCACACCCGCCCCGAGTGTGCCGGCGGCATTTCGTTTAGTTCGCAGAACACGGGAGTGAATCTGCTCACTGGAAGGGTCAGGCACTCAGATTGAAAAGATCTTTCGCTTGCATGGAGGAGGGAGTTAAGGAACGGCCACAGAGGCTTGAGGTTGCCCGTTTGGGAAGGGGGAGAACCCTTTTCTGCTCTGCAGCAAACGGGCGTTTAGTCTGGATATTCCCCGAACTGATTTTCTGGGTGACACTGTAGTTTAGCCGAACATAGACGGCGCCATCACTCCACTTATTTTTTTTTCCCCCAACAGAAGACCCACTGACTTCTCTTATTTTAACTTCCTATTAACCAAACGTTCCCCCCCCCTCCCCCCAGAAAAATCACCCCCAATCGTGCACAAACCTCTGGTTTTCTCGGTCTCGCTGGAAATGTCTCTCGGGGAAGCAGACCTGTCGCCAAACGGACTTCTCTAACTTTTAAAACTGCGGGGCTGAAGTAAACGCGGAGATCATTTCGTGCGCGCCGTCCCTTTCTCCGTCCTCCAACAACAGCCTGTCCCCCTCCGCCGCCGCCTCCTCCCCCGGATCCCGGGCTCTCCAGCCGTAATCCCGGGAGATGGGGGATGGAAATGCCCCGGGCGCCCTTACCTTCCCCTCCGAAAGCTGTCGGGCTCTTTCTCTACAGCGCTGACGCCACAGGCACGCGTCCCAGCAGCAGCGATGGAGAAATCCCCCGGCTGTCGGAAGCACCGTTTCCCATTTTCCCCGGCTCAGGTTCAAAACCAAGATTGGAAAAAAAAACCCCCCCAAAAAAAAAACACAAGAAGAAAAGCAGCAGGAGACAAAAAAAAAAAAAAAAAAAAGAAAGAAAGAAAAGGAACAACGCAAGCGAGAGAAAACCCCCGCGCGCCACACACACACCCCGCCGAGGGGGGGGAAAAAACCAAAAAGCAGCTTTGGCTCCGGATGCACCAAATCCAACCACACGGAGGGAAAGCGAAGGAGGGAAGAAAAAAAAAAAACAAACCCCACGAATAAAAAGCCAACAACACCTCAAACCAGCGAGACTGAAGGGGGGGAAAAAAATGGAAGTGGCTGAGCAAGCGAAGGTTTTGGGTTTGGGGGTTGGTTTTTCTTTGATTTTTTTCTTTTTCTTTCTCTTTTTTTTTTTTTTTTTTTTTTTTTTACTCGAAACAAAGTCTCAGCAGAGCAGCGCGGTGAGCGGCGATGCCAGGCGGGCGGCGGTCCGGGAAGGAGGGCTGAGGCGCCCGCGCGGGTCTGCTTGCGGTGGGTTGCGGCGGCGGTACCAGTGGACTTACTCCGCTTTCCTCCCTCCTTCTCCTCCTCCTCCTCCTCCTCCTCCCCCCGCAGGCACTAATGGCCGGGCAGCGGCGGGGGGGTCCTCGGCTGCCGATGCCGGGAAGCGGTGCGAGCGCCGGGGAACGCGCGGCGGGAGCGAGCGCGCCTCTCTGCCGCTGAGGGTGCGCGCGTGTGCCAGAGCCAGCCCGCCAGCCTCCGTGGGTGTCCGTGTGCGAGTGCGCGCGTATGCGCGCTCCCCGCCCCCAGCCCACCCCCACACCCCCCTTGCGCGCCCCTCCGCCGGGCGGGGGCTTGTGCGCGCCCCTGCGCCCTGCTCCGCGCGAGGAGCTCCTCCCCAGCTCCGGCGGCGCGCGTTCCCCGCGCCACGGCCGCTCGCCGCCGAGCGCGTCCCGGAGACGCCGATCTCCGCCTCCGGGAGGTTCCCCAGCGCGGCGGGGGGGCGGCTGCGCCCCGGCCCGGGGCAACCCGCGGGCGGGAGGCGAGGGGAAAGCGGACGGCGCCGCGTAGGGGGGCAGCGCTTGATCTCCTTCCTCTTGTTCTTCCTTGAAAAGCGTGCGGCCCCCCCGCCGCAACCCCGAGAGCTGCCCGCTGGGCGCCGCCGTGCAGGTGAACTGACACCGGGCGCCGAGGAGGAACCCCTCGGAGCTGCCACCCGCCTCCGGCTGGAGACAATAGCCGTCTGCTCAGCCAGGCGGCAGGCAGCGCCGCATTCGTTCCCCCCGCCGCTCCCCGCCTCCACCCGGGGCGGCCGGCCAGGGAGGGAGGCGCGCCCCCGCTGCCCCGGGGAGCTCGCGCCGCCGGGTCCGGCCGCCGGGAGCGGAGTTCGCGAGGCGGCGGCGGCCGAGGCGGCACCGCGGGGGTGGGGGGTGGGGGGGGCCGACGGACGGGGGAGCTTGGCGGAAGGAGCCTTGCCACAGGGGGGGCACACACAGCCCCTCCCCCCGCCCCATTTTTAATTTTTTTTTTTTTTTTTAAATTTCGGTACGGCAAGACGGCGCTGGGTGCGCGTCTCCTCCCTCCCCCCCGGCCGCGTCTCTCCTGCTCCCCAGGGCGGGTTAGGTTGTCCTCCGGCCTTTCCAGTGATCCCAGCAATACACAGCTTTTATGGTTACAATTACACGCCGCACAAACTGTGGTCAGAGGTGTTGCTGGTCACAGACCACTTCTGGCCGAGGTAAACCAAAGCACGGTTATAGCTTTTTACTGTGGTTTCCACAGGTACAAGCAGTAAACCACATCCCTGCTAGCTTTTACAAGCATAAATATTTTATGCCCCGGTTGTCCAAATAAAACAAAATATATCTACGCAAACCAAGGGAAGTGTGTGAGATGCGCATGATCTACGCCCAGCCAGTACAGCGCGATGAAAGCTGCTCCGTTACCGGCTTGGGGATAATCATATCCTCTCACACTCGGTGACGCTCCGTCTGATCTGTGGGCGATCACCACGCTGGCTGAGATACTTCAAGGGAAGCTCGGTTCACTGGCAGGTTGATTTGAGCAGAGCAAATCAAAGGTGTACATACAATGCAGCACTTAAATACCGTTTTCACTCCCTTTCTATTAGATTAAGAACTTCAGGGTAAGTCACAAGAAAAAAAAAATCCTGAAGGAACTGTCGTCTGTTTCCTGAGTGGAAATGATAAATGCGGAATATATGGTAAACCATTGTTTTTACCAATCTCCTAGGTATCCCGACCAGGTGATTAACTTACACTTTTCAATTTTGTAAAGACACGGCAATGCTGGAGAGGAATCTGGGAGGGAAGACTCCTTGGCCTCTTGTCTACAAACTGCAGGAAAGGATGGATGTTGCACAAGTCATGCTTAGGTTAACTATGGGAGCTGAAGAATAGAGGGATGGGATGGGATGGGATGGGATGGGATGGGATGGGATGCAGTGCGATGGGATGGGATGGGATGCGATGCGATGCGATGGGATGGGATGGGATGGGATGGGATGGGATGCGATGGGATGGGATGGGATGGGATGGGATGGGATGTGTCCTGGGTTTGGCCAGAACAGGGTTAATTTTCACCGGAATCCAGGAAGGGGCACAGCCGGGGGGTGGGGGCTGACCCCACCTGGCCAAACAGAGCCCGGTATTCCATACCATGTGACGTCACGCGGGGTTCCAGTGGGGGGGGGCGGCGCGGCGGGAAGGCACTCGCGGCTTGGGCGGGCGCAGCACCGGTCCGGTTTCGGGAGAGCGGCTGTTGTACGGTTCGTGGTTGTGTTTTCTCCTTATTTGTATCGTTGTTGTTCCTGTTTTCCCTCTGTTTGCTGTTCTGTTAAACTGCCCTTATCCCGACCCACCAGTTTCTGCCTCTTTCTTTCCATTCTCCTCCGCACGCCGGCGGGGGGAGGGGCGGCCGCGTGGCGCTTTTGTTGCCGGCGGCAGCCGAAACCAAAACAGGATGGTTTGGGATGGGATAGGATGGGATGGGATAGGATGGGATACGATGGGGTGGGATGGCAGCACAAAGTGCTCTGCAGATTTCTTCTCAAGATTTGTTGCAATTAGACTTGAACAATGCAGATTTTAATTACTGGAACTAACTAAAATAAGCTATACCATTTGTAAAGTACACAAAATATCCATGATCCGCTTGTAAGTGCCTTTCTACCTGAACTGAGGCCAACTTCAGAAATAATGTTTGCTAGGTGTCATGCATCTGCATTTGAGATAACAAAAACCTGGAATTTTGATAGTCTAGAAGTGAGAGTCAGGGTATGTTTAAGTCTACAAAATACAAATAGAAACGTAACAATGTATCTGTTTAAATTGTGCATGCAGATAACTTGTGTTTGGAGTGGTGCTGTTCTGTGCGCCCCTTTAGTGCTAAACTGCAGTCTGAAGGGCAAATGTAAAGTGAACCCATACACATCATTCAGAAACAATGAGTAGATCCGACTTGTTTGAGTACCTCTGTTAAAACCTGGGAGTAGGGTATTAGTACAATCCTGCACTGTTTTGCAGGAGGGCTGTCAGAGCTGCGTGGCACACGTGGTGCCATCTGCACTGCAAGGAACGCATCAAGGCACTGGAAGAAGTGTTATGCTGCTCGGTAGCGGTGTGACAGGGATAGGCACGACATAGTGAATGTAAAGTTTATAGTGCTGCTTTCTAGACTTGCAATTGCTTCAACAAGATTGGGCTTGATCCAGACTCAGAAAGAGGGAGGAGAGTAATATTTTTAAGTAATTTCCGTATTAGTGAGAAAAATGAGGCTTACCCAATTTAATATGTTGATGGAATAAATTGAAGGATTTGTTTAGTTGCTTTTTTTTTTTCCTTCCAATCTACAGAAGCACTTTGAGATGTTTAGTATCTTGGTCACAGCATCTAGATTATTTCACTCTAGGTTTTAGTGAACACAGCACAAAATTCATCACAACTGGAATTATAATTCACTGGCATTTTTTGTGCAAATTTTAAAAAGGAGGCCACAGTTCAAAGCAAGCGGCTTTGGAGAATGGACTATTCTCTCACTGAATCACCTGTCACCCTTAGGGGGAGTCTTTTCAAGTCAAGGTCACTGTAGCAGCCTGCAATGTCTCTCCTTTGAGCAAATAAAAGACAGTCTATCTCCAACACTGAAAGCATACATTAAATAAAAAAAAATAAAAAGGTTTTTCAACAAAGACTTTCATACTTTATCCTTACTTCTTTATTATTATCATCGTGTTTAACTGACTACAGAGTTACAAACCCTTACGTCACCTTGTAATGCACAGTAATGGAAACTGTGGCTATAAAGCCAACTTACAGGTAAGAGTCAAGTGCTGTTTTTACTGAGCCTCTCAGCTTGTGTAGAAGTGGCACTGGTCTGCTCCCCACACCTGTTGCCCCACTCAGACATTCAAGGCCCTTAAAAATCCCCTTTGTCAAGCATACATCTTCTAGTCTGCATCACATGTTCTGCTGCATAACACCAAATGTCTGTAAAAACAGTATTTCCTTCCTATAAGTCAGGTAAAATTTTATATCCAAAGCTGGTATGACCAACTCAAGAGAAATGTTATTTATTTTACTTTGAAGTGAAGAAATAAACTGGAGGATGCTGGCCATATTACAGGTATTAAAAAATTATATAAATACCTAAATAAGAAAAGTAGAAAAACCTTTTGTTCCTCTAACAGGTTGACAGCAAGTGCAAATTGGAAATAATTTCATAGACTTCTATATGGGTTTTGGTCCAGTATGTTATGAACCATCAAGAAATGTTGCATTTCTCTACTGAGTTCAGATTTTAAATGTATTTCACCAGTATACATTTTCTCTCTGTCATCAAGAGGAGGTAAAAATTTAATAAACAGTAGGTTATATTCTGCCTTCTCAGTTTTAAAGATCTTTAAATATTACATGATTATGTTTGAATTTTATTAGAGAAGTGATCTGTATTTTCATAAATAGTTAATTAATGATGCGGCACCAGTAGATGGTGCTCAAGAATATATCGCATAACTGAGGGGTAGGGGTGATTAAAAAGTTCTATTTAAAAATTTAAAATTTTCAGGGAAAATGTTCATTTTCCTTGGAGAAGTTTATGTTTAATCAGAAGACAAGGTCTCTTTTGAAATTCCGAGAAAACCTTTGGCTGACAATTTTCAAGTTGAAAAGATCAGTGATTTGCATACCTGTTTATTTTCATTCTTTGTATGGCTTCTTCAGTGAAGATTTTCACAAGAACTTTTAAACTCTGCTAGTCACTTTAAGTATTTTGATGTTGTTATTCAGTCACAATTATTGGGCTAGAAACAGTGAAATTCGTGCAATAGGTGACACTAGGAGCGTGGGCAAAAGGGGTCTGAAGCACATCTGAGGCCTGCACGGCATCCTGAACACTCCTGAGAAAGGTGCAGAAAATCCAGAACAGAAATATTTTTGACAATTTGGCTTCTGACCTAGAGTCTGACCTAATCTCCAGTATTTAGAGATCTATTTAAGCCTCCACATAAGTTTCAGTTCCCCTGTAATACTCATTTAGCTAGTTCATCTCCAAGCATTCTTGTTATCCACATAAGCATCTCGTTCTTTTTCATCTTATATTTTTTCTGGCTCAGCATTATCAATTAATGAGTACCACAGCATAAACATGTACTATGTGAAAACTGATGTGTATCACTTCTGTTAAATTTGCTGCCTTCTGATTTAATTGTGTGTCACCATATTCTTGTATTAAGGCAAGGAGAAATGGAATTGTGGCTTACTTCCAGCAATTATTTCACGTATTTTTATCATGGCAGTTTTTAATTTCCTTTTAAAGATAATTCCAGTTATTCCAATCTATTTCTGCAAAAATGTGCTTTTTAAGGAGCTTCTGTCACTCTTGTCACTTCTCTTTTAAACACCCTCAAGTTTTCTGATATCTTTCTGAGATGTAGAAACCAGTATCACACGCAGTAGATGAGAGGAGGCTGCAGCACTGATATATATAACATTGTTTTTCTTTATCATCTCAGTCCTGTTCTTGATTCATTTTAATATCTTGCTTCTTTCTTCTGGTAGCTGCTACGCTGAACAGAGGTCTTCAGTTAGCTGTCCATGTCTCTTCTTTTTATCAGTCATCCGTGAGAAACTTTGTGAAGTTTGAATAAATGATGTCAATTGCTTCTCCTTTGACCACTGCAGTATTTTACTGATGTGTTGAAAACTTTCTAACAGGTGAGTGAGACACCATCTTCCTTTGCACAGATCTACCATCTCATGGGCTTCTGAGTGTTTTATTTTCTTATTTTTAATTTGCCAGGTACAGATGTAAGATTTATGAATCTTTGATTTCATGAATCATCCTAAAGCCTTTTTATAATCTATGTGAAACATTTGCTACTCTAACCTTCCAGTACAGCAGTTGTTTTCAATTAGAAAATGCATAGCTCAGCTACTTCTTGTTCAGGATTTTCAGTTCTGGTGGCTTCCTGCTTTTTAAATGATTGATTTGTTGCAGCACCTCTTCATCTGATAGTACCTCATTTCTATTACCCAGGAGTAGATATCTCCCTAACATCCTCTATTGTGAAGACTGATGCAAATAAATCTTCTGTCTTCCTAGCAACGTCCTTCTCTTTCTTAATTGCTGTCTTTTTTCTCTGAAGTTCCCAGCAGACACAGGGACTCATAAGCTTTTTTGATTTTGATACATTTAAGGAGTTTCTTTTAATTTCTTTTTGTATTTTTAACTGTTTGCTCTTCAGCAGTTACCTTTGCTGTCCAGTTTTCCTTCTTACCTTTTCACTATTATAGCTTGCGATCGTTTTCCTCATTTCACAAACACTGCCTTTGCAGATCTTGACAGCTCCCTGCTTAACTCAAGTAGCATCTCAAATCCTTTCATTTCACTCCACTGGTTTGCAACTTACCTTCCTTGTTTATCTCCTCTCCTCCCCCGTATGTGCATTTATCAATGGAAATATTCTTGGGTTTGGGAGCAACATGGATACCACATCTAAGGACCCTATTACCTTTAATTTTGATACTAGGGTTGTTTTTTTTTTTGGCTAACATCCATTTTGTTGAATACCTCTGTCCAAGGGTTGGTGTCAGGACATTTCTTTTATATCTTATCTGTTGCTAGATGCATGTAACCTCATTATTTTAGGATCACTTTACGAATTAGTTTGGACATTCTTAATCTTTGACTTCTTTCTGCTTATTGTGGTTGAAGTCTACAGGTATGCCTAAACTGTGCTTTAATATGGGTCTACAGCTTATCAAGCTGAGCTGGTTGATTCAGGGCTATCTTACGTCTTTCAAGGTGACAGCTATTTCTCAGAATAGTCTTCTTCCAATTATGTGCTGTTTCAAGAAGTAACTTCCTATTGTTCTGAGAAATTATGTCTTTAAGCTTTGCCATTTGCAGATTGGATTTGTTTCTAATTGGGTTGTCTGAGATTTATGATTATCTTGCTTCGTTACATTTTCTTGCTTTTTTCCTTTTCGATGCTCCACACTTAATATCCTAGTTGTGACCTGCATTCTTTGGCACACGCCTTCCATGCCCTGGTCTTCCATTCTCAAGTACGGCCCTCTTTACTTAGAAGGTTTTTTCACACTGGAATTTATTGAAACTTTTATGTACAGAGTAAAATTCCTTGCAGGACTGGTTTATCTTATTATTCTGGGATAGTTTACAACAATGCACTGTAGGGTTTTTTTAATTTACTTATTAAAGCATTTATCCAGCAATTTTCCTATGCTACCACACTTCCATTGTGACAGTAACATAAGGCCGCCTTCTTTTGGAAAGCCTTTTATTATTTCACTTATTTTTCTTTTAAGTTGTAATTTCATGTAAATATTTGCAGTTCTTCATTTTGACCAAATGTCGTTCTACGGCATCTTTTCTGAATTTGTGCTTCTTCAGTTGCATTTTTCATGGATACTCAGAAGTGTTTCTATTACCAGTAACATTTGTAGATGGCTTGCTGTTCTTTGCCAATTTTTCATTATGTGATCAGAACATTCTTTTCTTGTCTTTCAATCTATGAAATCTATATTTTCAGTACTTTATATTTTTCATATAGAATGATGTCATTTGAAAACAAACTTGTCACTAGTGCATGGCTGCATGTACTCTGGTGGTGAGATTCTAACTAGTTGTGCTGTTGTATGACTGTAAAGCTAGGAAGAACTCATTGCAGTCCCTATGTGTGGGCTGTATCATAAGCTTTACCAAATTAATTGGGGAATATTTATGCAAAGATCAAAATAAAAACAAGGCCACTATTTTAATGTTAATTATCTAAGTGCACTGAAATCCTCTTTATATTTTAAAAATGCCCTTTCATCTCTAATGTTATTAATCTACTCTAGAATATTGCCTAGTCATTAATCAAATTGAACTGTGATAAATGAAAAAACCCTGTGTTGTTTTGGCTTACTCTACTAAAAAGAAAGAAATTTGGAGTTAATGCTGAATCCGTCTTTAATGTCCTTCGTTTTGCCTATGTAGTGTGGAGAAGAGTGATTTTATGTACTTTGTGTCATTGAGATCACTAATCACAAAGGCCAGTGTTAAAAGATGGTGTCTTGAGTTTTTCCTTGCATTAGTGAAAAAGAAGGATTGATAATCCTGTCTAGAGCTTAGCTTTCTGCTTTTAGTGAGAGTTCAGTGTTTAAAATGCACAAAATACGCTACCCTACCTAGTTCAGCTGTGGTCTCTGTTTTGAGATGTTGGTCAAGGTACTGGTACAGAATCTTGTTTAAATAAGATCGTAGTGGAAGACTTAGGTTCAAATTCCTTTTTTGGGAGTTTGAAACATGCAGTTTTTCCTTATTATTACTTGTTAAGCCAGCAAAAAGGATAGCAGCATTTTGTTAGGGCTAACAAGGGTATCCTCGATTTTTATTATTCCTCTGAGGCCTCATTCAGGGAGACTCAGTCCACAATATCTATTCAGCATGAAATACAGAAAGAATTTTCTAAACTAGTACTGGAATCCAAGTGACTCTCTATTCCCTTATGTCTTTTGTTCTAGTGAATGGAAATACAAAGAGTATGGTGGCACTGTTATTGCTATTACTACAGTTGACAACGTATGGCCTGCCTGTTTCCTTAAAAGAGTTTCCATGAACCTGATTTGAGGAGAGGAGTCTGAACTGTGCATCCTACCAGGAAGTGGTAGTTTGAAATGAATTTATGGGACATTTCAGGCAGATCCTTTGTAGCAATATTCCCAGTTATCTGGAGATTTAAGTTGCCCCTCACTGAGCATGCTGACTTTCTGAGGTGCATAGCTCCTCCCAAGAACTTTACTGTCAAGAAAACCTTCATTCTAGTCTTCCAAATTCTGTGCTAAGGAACGGGCATTAAAATCTTACTACAGTCCTCCTCTGCATGCTTCTTTGATCCAAATGCATACACTTTTATAAAAAATAAACTGATACGCTGTGTGTTTAAGGATGGGATTTTCTGAAATACCCAATACTTCCATGGAAAGGCCATTCAAGAATTAGCCGTCAGCCATGAAGCTTCAACCTGGGAGACAAAAAAGCACAGGTCATGAGACTGTGGTACTACAGACACATGAGTGGCAGGGAAAGACTGAATAGGGATTGATTATTCAATGGCTTTTCTAGCAAAAGGAACAGTAGGCATCAAATAAAGCTGGAAGGACCCATGCTCAAAACAGAAGAGGGGATTCTTCATGCAGCAGGTAATTGACCTTTGAAACTCCTTGCCAAAGGATGTTGTAGATAGTTAAAAATTTTCAGAGACTCAGGGAGAGACTGGACAATCATATGAAAGAGAAATCCAATGATGGTGGTGGTGAGGGGGCTGTCAATAAGTTTGCAAAATCATATCCATTTCAGGAATTTCCCTGAGCTGAAAATAATTGACATTAAATTGGAATGCATTAAGCAAGAATCTTGCCCTGTTCTTACTCCTCCTTCATCACTTACTTACAGGCACTTCTGAAGCTGAATGTGGGGCTGGATAAACGTTTAGTTTGGTCTAGTATGATCGTTTTCATCTTCACTCTTTTTGGGTGTTTTCATACTGAAAAAATGAGAGGTAGATATTCGTAGGTGCAGATTGTAGAATCAGTTGGAATATGGAGTCAAGCACTGGACATCAATGTCCAGAACATCAAGACATCAGTATTTCAGTTTGAAAACATTTGCTGAGTGCCTGTAATTGCCTGAAGTGAGTGCACACATTTAAAAATTTAAGGATATCGTCAAGATTCAGATCAAGTTGATACCCAGGAAGGAAATTCTCGAGGTCTTTTTTCTCTGAACTCCATTGATTTTATAAATGTAACAGTGAAATGTGAACACAACATATACTTAACATTAGCTGCATTTCACCCAATGTTTTAAAAAAGGAAGGAGCTATGTCCTTTTCTAAAATCTTCTAGTATCTTAAATTTGATTGAACGCGGCAAGAGTTATCTTCAGCTAAAGGAATGGTTTAGAATTGTAATAAATGCATATAGGTCAGAGTGACATACTTTGTGATTTTGGAATAAGATACTTGGAAGGTGAAAAAAATATACTCTTCTGACCAAATCACTTCCTTGGCTGCATGGTGGACATCCAGAGTAAATTGTTTCGTTGAAACAGTTGGTTCATAAGTTTATATATGTGTCATATACGCTTTTTACATCATATTATAGAAATTATAAAAATATCTGAAAAAGAGAAAACATCACACACTAATAGCCAAAGGCATGAATGCCAGATGCTGCTTACTGAAATGAATAGGACTTCTCAGATGACCATCAGTAAGTGGTTTGTAGTCCACAAATCTGCAAGGAGGTACTGTGAAGCTCAACTACCTGGTGAAAACAGATATGAATGTATCATTCAAATTTTAAGAAATGCAATTTTTTGAATGTGAGGAAATGTGTGTTTCAGGTCATTGCATTAGTCTTCTGAAATACTCTGGCATGGAATTTTTGAGAAATAGCTGAGTTTGTTTATTATTCTTGAGAAATGTAAAACCTCAGTCAGAGAAGGGTATCCTGGCAGCAACTCCGCTCACATCAATGGCCTTGCACCAGCGTAAAGCATACGTGAGAATGGAATCATGTTCTTGATATGTGCTGCGTGCTCAAACTGAAGAGTGAGAGGAGAGGAACACATTTATATTACCAAAGGGCAGAATACTCTGTGAAAATGTAGGGTATTACTCTAAAGAGCTGTGGGTGGCTGTCATTGTTCTGAGAGACACATTCTGACTACACTATCCAAAATACAAGAGTGTGCAAGAAAAACAACTCCCAGATTGTCAGGCACAAGAAAAGAGTATTGGCAGGGTGGGTTTTTTTGTTGTTGTTTTGGGTTTTTTTAAAGATGAAAAGCTATGTTTGTGTGGGTAAGAGGAATGAAGTGACAGAGATGCACTACTTTATATAGTTATCTACCACTGGATCAAACATGGGCAATAAATAAAGGGAATTAACCTCAACATAGTATACAACAGCTACACTAAATGTGTTGTATCCACTGCTAAGAGCCATAGGGTTTTCTCTTTCATAAATTCTGGCAGTATTCCTGGTCTTCCTCTGCCAATAATATCTGGTTGCATTGATTTTTTTTTTCTTCCTTCTAGTTCTTCCTCTTTCTTTTTCTTTCTTTCTTTCTTTCTTTCTTTCTTTCTTTCTTTCTTTCTTTCTTTCTTTCTTTCTTTCTTTCTTTCTTTCTTTCTTTCTTTCTTTCTTTCTTTCTTTCTTTCTTTCTTTCTTTCTTTCTTTCTTTCTTTCTTTCTTTCTTTCTTTCTTTCTTTCTTTCTTTCTTTCTTTCTCTCTTTCTCTCTTTCTCTCTTTCTCTCTCTCTTTCTCTCTTTCTCTCTTTCTCTCTCTTTCTCTCTTTCTCTCTTTCTCTCTCTTTCTCTCTTTTTTTCTCTCTTTCTTTGTCTCTTCTTTCTTTCTTTCTTTCTTTCTTTCTTTCTTTCTTTCTTTCTTTCTTTCTTTCTTTCTTTCTTTCTTTCTTTCTTTCTTTCTTTCTTTCTTTCTTTCTTTCTTTCTTTCTTTCTTTCTTTCTTTTCTAGACCTTTTATTGAAGTGATATAACTAAAAATTACTGGTGAATGATTTATAGGTATTGCAAAAACTCCTGTTCTCTATGAACATTGCTGACTGTTATCACAGTAAATTTAAGTAGTGTCACTGAAGTCGGCAGATCTATGCTGAATTAATCAGTATGGAATCTGGCCCTAAGAGTCATAAATGATAAAGTCATTTGTGTGCTTGCAACAGGTCTTGAATGGATGGCTCAGTACAGGTTCTTTTAGACTGGCCTAACTGCGCATTTCATTTATTTTAGAGGGTGTCGCCTTCACACAGGGTGACTCAGCTTCAAAATTTACTTGGTCTTGGTGTCTGTAATGTGATAGCTAATCAGGGTAGAATTTGCTATTAGATTCCACATTAAATTTTTGAGTTTGCAGTGTACAGATATCAGAATGATTATCTGATCATCCATCAGTTTAGCATAATCTCAGATATTCCAGTTATATCTGTACCAGATTTTAGCTCCTTTCACTGGTAACTGCACCTTATTTATTGATTTAACTGCCTGCATGCACACACTATTTCCTATTCAATATATTGAAATACTATTTCCTAATATAAATGTGTCTACAAGGAGGGTATGAAATGTTTGAATCTGCCTGAAAATTTTTTAACTCTTACAGTCCATCTTTTAGCCACTCATGAATACATGGGTATTTGTGCTTATGGAAGTAAACATTCGTATATATATGAATGCATATATTACCTGTACATGATGTATGCATACATTCAGGCAAGGAAGAGCATTAACTGAATGCTTACTTTGTGTGTCAGGAATTAATTGGATTATGAACATCTGCATCTCATGAGAACAAGAGTTCAGAGGCTATACACTGATATCAAAAGTAGGAGGCCCATAAATGCATTTAACTCATCCATAAAAAAAAAGATATTTATAATGTTATTCTTCATAAATTTTACTTTTGTTTATAAGTATTAGATTTTTGTTTATGCTTTATTTTTTTGTGTATCATACAAGGCTTTTAAAAATAAGTAGGTCACCATGCAAAAAGGAACTATCACATGTAAATAGTTTCAAACACCTGGTGCTGTATGTTCAAAAGTGACACAGGGTTGAAAAGAAATCAGCAACTTGTTTTCAGTAAAATGCTTAGATATGATCATATTTCTATTTTATAGCCATTTTAAACATATGCAAAAGAGACTGAGAAATATTTCATGACAACGCTACTAAAATATGATATTCAAATATACTGACAAGAAGCTATTCTAATCTCATCTCTTCCTTTGTTTTATATGCCTCCACTGGCTTCTTCTCTTTCAGTATATTTGATACAATCCTTTCATCCCATTTACAGAGCTTTGCCTAATCTTTTTTCTTATATACTTCTTGCACTCTTTTTTCTCTCTCTACCATGTATTTCCATTGCTTGGTATTTCTTCTCATGCTTCTCTTGCTCCTGTGTTACTGGCTTCTCATAAGCATCTATACTATCAGAATATTTTCCATACTCTAATTTTACACTCTACTGATTGCTCTTTGAATTCTGTCCCTACAGTATTGTTTCAGCTATGCGCAAATACAGATAAGAATTGAAGGATATTGTTTATTTAAGCAGCGACTTTCTTAACTTACCTGATAACATCAGACAGCGAAGAACAAGGTTCCTTCCGTGACTGTTTCTACAAGATCGAGGTGTTTCTCAATCCCCTTCTCCTCATCATTTCTCAGAAAACTGGCCCATCAATGGGATATGGGTTGTAATTTATCTATCCAATTTTGGATTCCTAAAATGTAAACAGATGGAAGACATCTTAAATGTAGATGTCTGTATCTGGGCTGCTGTTGGTAAACTAACAGAAACAGATGTTTGTATAACATTTTTCATTTTATCTTGCTGTAGATCTCTGAAGTAAGTTAGATGATTCACATACTGATGGTTGCCCTTTCTTCTGTTCTGATGTAAATATCTGAAGTTATGTGAGATGAACCTTATTTCTGCTGTCTCCTATAGTGGACAGACAGTGGGCTGGTAGAGGTAATGCTCTGTTTGACTCACCAGTTTCTTTGGGTATCCCCTTCCCCAAGTCTGTTTCTGTCTCTAATTTGAATGGAATTCAGACCTTTTATAAAATTTCTCTGCTTGAGAGCTGCCATTTTTAACAAGACATACTTAAACTGTGCCTTTGAACCTGTCCAGGGAGTGTCTGACCTGATATGTCATCCAGTCCCGTCAGTCTGGAGGGGAGGAAAAATCCTCCCATGTCCCAGTAAGCAATCAGCAGTTTCCACCTTCTCTCTCCGCCCTGTGCATCTTGGTAATGCCAGTCACTCCACACCAAGTCAGGGCAGGGCATCACTGCAGTGGAGGGGTGACTGTCCCATGCCCTCCTGCAAGCGGCTGTCTGAGTGTCCTGGGGCAGGCTGAGTGCTCTGGGCCCCTGCCCCCAGGGAGCAGATGGATGCAACCAGGGGGATGGATGCCAGCTTTGTGTAGAAACCCAAGGTGGGTGCATGCCTTACTAACAATTATGCCTTTGAAGAGGAGCTAACAGACTGATAAAAAGGGAACGTCCAGCCCAGAAGACACTGCAAGCTGGATGAATGCCAAAGAAACACGTAGTTAACAAAGATCTAGGGTAACTAGGAAAAAAGTGAAGGCAGAAGGGGGAGATTGTGACCACCGACTCAATTCAGAACCAAAAAGACTGCACCCCACCGGGGTGTGAGCATGCTTAGTTAAGTGAGGAAGGAGTATACCTTTAAGATAAGCGTGTAACTCAATGAACTAATCAGAATGTAATGAGTAATTTCTTTGTTTTTGTAAGGGTATATAGTCCTTGTGACTCTGCTAAGCGGTATGATAGCTTTGTGGAATTATCACCTAGCACCCGTATCTGTGCAAATATGCAATAAAGACAATACCTCTGCTCTGTGCGTGTGTTAGTGTATTGCACACTGGGTAAACGACCTCACTTTTGGGACAACATTGCTGCTGTGCTTGCAGCCCCATTCCTCCAGCAAGGCAGTGGTATGTGGCTGAAAACCACCACCCAGTCCCTGTAAGTAGCCGGTGTCAGCCATAGGCTTGGCACAGTGTAGGCAAGCCCAGCCTGTGCTCTGGGATCTTCCATCCCTGGATACACTCTGGCACTGCAGCCCTGCCCATAAATTATCAAAAATCATAAGTATAGATGACTGACAATTGATCATCTGCTTGGGAAGATGAGTTGTAATGGTTTAAGGTGAGCATTTATAAACATTCCTGAATTCAGGAGGTATGCGGCATACCTCGTAGGAAACCACATACCTCCCAGCTGTTGCTGTAGAAGGACTTGCAGGAGTCAATGTCTTTTTTCATTCCTGCTGGTCCAGAGAAAACCTTGATGATATTCTGGGTTCACTCTCTTGTCTCTCCTTGTCTACATCAATGCAATCCTCTTCTGCCTTTCTCTCCTTTCCTGAAGTTCTGTATTCCAACATGTCTTGACAAGCCATGAATCCTTTGGGGCCACAGACATATCTTGTTATAATTTAAGAAATGTTGTAGAAGTTATTTTTTACCATGCTAGAAAAAAAATTAAAAATATTAATGAGATACAATAAAACTCTGCACTCACACACATGGCCACAGTTGGAAATGTCCAGGTGAGAGTGGAACAGACGGATGCTTGCAGAATAAGCTGCAACTGGCTGCAAAGGTCTGGCCTACTAACTACACATTTTATAATTAGTAATAATCTTCACACTTTAAATGTAACTGATGGAAAGGAGAACCTTCACTGTAAATTCATTGTTTGGTAGTGTAAAAGCTTGGTTTGTGATGCAGTGATGAATACTGGTCTAAATGGTTTATTGATTAATTAGCTCTTTATATTTTACGATTCTGAATTTGCACATTTTTCTTCAATCTGATCTTTATTATGCAAAACTCTTTTGAGCAATTAGTTTTAATAGAATAACTGCTATTAGGCACTTAGAAATAAGAATGTGGGTGGCATGTCTTATGAGGTACCAACTGGCATTAATTACAAGGTTGAACTTTTGCACTGAAGTGCTGCCTTTGTGGTTTTAATATAGAAGCCATGTCTCTTATGGAAACACATTTTTTAAAATGTTCATATAGATTTTTCTTCCTGTTGTATTTTTGGACTTTAAAATTTTACTTGGTCAAAGAAAGTTGAAATTTAGTATGTAAGAAATCTCAACCTTTTTTATAGTCTCAAAATGAAAACAATGTTAAAGCTCTGTTATGAATCACATGCATTTATTTACAGTAAAATTGTTAATACTTTTATTGTTAAGCCATTTAATAAAGTAGATGAGGGATAAGGCACTCATGCTTTTTGTTACATTGAAAGAACATCATAGCATGCTCCAGTACACTTCAGTTCAATTTGCCAGACGGCATTTTAATATACTTGCTTTGCCATATTAAAGAAAAGCATTTTACCCATTTTTTATCTTGACTTCTTGTGTGATAATTTAAAACAGTGGCTCACTTGCTTTTTATTCTGGCTGGTTGGTAGTAAGGTAAACATAAATCTAAAATCTGAGAGTTCAGAATAAAGAGGTACACACCAGTGTGGAACACACGCTGTTTCTATGTGTTTCCATGTAAATCAGATGGAGGAATCAATGAAGAGGTAAAGGGACATGATTGTTTGGACTGGGAAGGGAAAATGAGTAAAAAATATTTCATCTAAGTTGAAGTGTCAAATTATTTTTTTTTTTTTCTTCTGAAAGTATTTTGCAATTGGGAAGAGAACATTGCACATCCAGCCCATGCCACAAAATTAGCAGATATTGTAGTTCATTGGATGATTTGACAGTTGCTGCTTGACTAAGCCATCACAGTGGACAAATAAGTTGACGACCATTTGATTCATGGAGTTCTTGTACTGAAAGACAAGGCAAAATGGCACAGGTGTCTTTAGTCAGAAATAAAATTAAAGGAAAGTGCCCTGGTGTATTTTCCAGTGACAGTTTATAAAGCACCAATGAAGACACAAATATTTTTAAAGAATTGAGTGTACTTATGCACAATTAGAATATCTGGAAAGCACTGGATTAGCACTCTTGTAAACTACTTAATATCCGGGCATTTCATCCTACCCTGATCACACCAAACAGTGTTTGCCTCCTTAAGTATTCCCTGCAGCTGCAGATGCACTGTCTTGTTACAGTGTTCCTCTGTTTAACATTTTCAAATGCAGTGTCAAAAATATGAGTGTAGGGCTTATGTACACAGAAAAGACGACCTTGTGAAAAATCATGCAACAGCACGTCTGTGGCTACTGGCCACTGTACTGCAAGACTACCCTCCTTCCATTCCCGCTTAACAGATCACCCAAGCCGTCTTCCAGGATAACAGCTAAGTTCCTGTTCCAGACTTTTCCACCCTGAATATTTCCATTGTTTATGTTTCTACAGCAGGGAGGAAAAGAATGAAATATTCTTGGCTTTGTCTCAGGTCTATGAATCTTCCAAGTAAGATGACTCTAACAAATGGGAATTGACAAGAACTATCTTTGGACTCAAAAGTACAATGGTTAGTCTGCAATCACTTGTATTCACCAAGTCAGTAGGTAACTGAGATGGCTGTGGATTGCATTCTGCCTCAGGTACTCATCTGAGATGTATTTTTGCAAATTGGTCTTTGACCAATGTTAAAGTGAACTCCTGAGAGACCCAGTCCTGTGATGGGTATGTAGCTAAGCTACAGGACATGCCATGGGGTAAGAACCTGGAATGAAGGAAAAGAACTTTAAGCACAAGGGAAGGGCTTTTTCTATTTGTTTGTTTGTTTTTCCTAACAGAAAATAAGCTGCCCTGTGCAGTTTTCTCAATGATGAGTCATGTAAAAACCTGGGTGGACAACTCTTGTCTTGATTTGCAGCATTACCTGAAGGAGCAGATTGGGTTATGACATTTGTTAGTCAGCTCTCTCTAAGCTTAGGGCCAGATGCTGTTGCTACAAATTAGTTAAAGGGACTTCTAGAAACCTGTCCCTTTATGATGCTGGCTTTCTTCCAGTCTTCATCTTCTCTGCTGACTCAGCAGTCAGTGTTCACTTCAGAGTGAGTCAACAGAGTTCTGTGCACGGTGCCTCGAATAGCTGCTGTGAAGAACCATAGGGCTCTGAAGAGCTGGACACTGGGCCCAAGTAGCTCTTTGTCTGTCAATTCAGGCCTGTTCTTTGGCTGTGATCTCCGTGAGTGAAAACAGCAAAGGTATTTTATCGTGTACTATATTTCAAATTCCATGAGAAATAAAATACCGTCTCCTTAACTGACACCATCAAGGAATGCCTTAATTCCCATCTTTTGCTTTCTGCATATCTAGAAACATATGCACACACATGCTTCCTTCACATGACCCCAAAGAGGACTTTCTTCCTCGTCATTCTTTCCTTTGCAGGGTCTGTGCTACATCTCTATGTGTTTGTAGATTGAGCAGCTTCCTAGTCTTGATTCAGAGGAGATAATGAAGGGAACCACTGGATATACTGGTGTGTCCTAGTCGTGTAAGATTGGAGAGCAGAGCCTAAGCTGCTCTGTTCAAGAGTTGAAGTGAGACGAATCTGCAGTCTGTAGGTGTGAATACATCACCACCAACAGTCGTTTGGAAGGCAGCGTGAAGCAGCAGGCAAAAGTCACCAGCCTGAGTTCCATCCTCTGTTGCCGAATTGCTTCAAAGATGCTGGTACAAATTAAACAGTGCAGGGCAGGTCAGTCAGATATATCCCAGAACAGATTTCTGCAGGCACACTGTGAGAGCTTGTGGGAGAGGTATGATGTCTGAAGACTCCTTGTATGTTATGTTATGTTATGTTCTGTGCATGTGACTGGGATATGCTGGCGTGAGCATGAAGGCCTGAAGAGAATGAACACACCGTATGGGACTGATCTTTGGAAGTGTCTTAAAGCACACCATAGACATAGTCACAGGCAAGCTGGGTGATGTATAATTCTGTATAAAAAACTCTAATCAGGGATTTTACAGGGATAGGGACAATACACAGTGGGCTATGTTGCTTGAGTAATGAACGTATGCACAATCTTTCTTTGAGAGAACTGCCATTCAGTTCAAATTAAGAGTTTTTTCCTTATTTTTTCAGTATTTGGCATATCTCTACCACTGCCAACAAAAGTGCCACTTTGTGCTCTGTTGTGTTTTTGTGTTGTGATCATTTCTTTCATAGGAGTGAGGGATGGGGAGTGGAAGCAATTCCCTAAAGTTCAATTTCACAAGTGACGGAACCTCTAGACACTGTGAATGAAACAAGCTGGCATTATTTTACTTACCCTACCCCCCCCCCGCCCCGATTTTTTATTGTAACTGCTTATTTTTAACTAGTTTTCCTCTTTTTTCCATTTCTCTCTTCACTTATGTAACATATTTATGATACCACATTGAATAACTGTTTCTTTTTCAACTATAGATTTTGAGTGGTTCGATAGATGTCACAGTAACTATCATTATTCTGTAGACACAAAGATGTTAAATTACTTTGCCAAGGTAACTAAGGAGGGAATAATAGTAAAAAAGAGAACAGAACCTTTTCTTTCCTCTATCTTTCAACTACTACCTGTGGTGCTCCTTATGCAGAACCATGGCACTGGATGCAAAAACGCTGGGATGAGCTCACAGAAGACATTTAAGAAAATTAAAATCTTCCGTAATAGAAAGGAAATTAGTGCCTTGACCTCTTTATACGTTTGTGCACAAGTTTAATTGTATTCATAGGAGTAATTTCTCAGAACTCAATGGGATTACTCATTTGGTGCATAAAGTTAAACAGAGATTTAAGTGCCTTCAGGATGCAACTTATTGTGGATAGTATTAACATTATCGGAGTTGTTTTCTGTTTTCTGTCTGAGCCTATACTCTTGACATTTGATTATAATGTTTTGTTTGTTTGTTATTGGCTGTCCTTCATAAAGAACTGTTACATGATAAGGGGGCAACTAGTCCTTGTCTTCTGTACTAGGTGAATGCAATTTGGTCTGAAACAGATGAAAACAGACAGAGTGAGATGAAAAATAACATGCACTATGAAAATCCATGAATATGGGCAAGCTACAGCTTACAGTTAAAACAAACAAGACATCACAGCCTTTGCTGGCTTCCATATAAAGAATAAGTTTTAGTTTAAGTACATAAATACTCAGCCTTTTCACAGAGCTCTCATTCATGTCTTTTTGCTAATATGTATATTTTTACTACTTCAATATATTTTGCAAGCCCTTTTCAAGGTAAATATTGGTGTAACTAAATTTACCTTTGGAAAGATTAAATGTAAGTTGTTTTAAATGGGTGGTTTTAAGGGACCACCACCTAGTATGTTGTTATTAAAATAAAACATGGAAATATTGGATGACAACATTCATAAGCAATTAAATGAACATGAAAACCTAAACTAACGAGTCAGTTTAAACTGCTGATTATGATTAATTCTGTAAATAAGTTTGCCATAATTTTGAATCTCTGTTATGACCCCTGGTGAGATGTAGAAAAGATTTTTGTAGGACACACTAAAGTAGTATTTGAGGGGATTAGTAGTACTTGAGGGGATAAGAACTGACAGAAGTCACTGAGCATTTTGTCTATCAGGTTACCTTATTAATAAATATCTATAATAATGAAAGATTTGGAAAATTGGATTTTTGCAGAGGTTGGCTGGGATTTTTATAAGCTCACAGTTATGAGTGACTTAGAAGCACACTGCAAGTTATGACATATATGAAATTACTATGTATTAATCTAAAATACTGATGAAAATTTATTGGACATTGCATTTCATATTATTTTTGCATTATTTGATCAAGTTGCCTTGGTCACTGAAATATCTTTCCTTTAAAACTATGGTAAGCTATGAACAGTCCCTGTAGTATTATACTGATTAACTTAATAGGAAACTATGTGCAAAATAAGCAAAAATAAATAACTAAACAAAGTGCAGAATCCATCCTTGTCAGCATTCCCAAGAGACAAGCGAAGGACAGTATTGCAATTTCTTAGTGTCAGCAATTCTGATATTGACAAGGTGCGAACTTTGGTTTGACAGAGATAGTCTTCAAAGAGATAAAACAGTTAGCAAATATCTTTATTTGTTTTGATTTCTAGGAAAGTGAAGGTCAGTTGTTACAAACAAGATGATGGGAAGATAAACAGAGAATGCTCCAGGAGCCGAAAGATAGAGGCCTTCATCCATTCTGAGAACAGCGCGTTCTGGTAGAGAGGCTAAAGGTGTGCGCAATGAGGCAGGCGCATGCTGAGGCAAAGCTAGGTAAACTATTCAAATTCTTTTCTTCCTGCATGCCAGCCTAACACCCTGTTGCAGTGATAATGTTGTTCAGCGGTTCAGCATTTGGAAATGTCCTGCATGAGTAAGTATTGGTGTGATGCTGTATACGTAAAACCCTGATAAATGGCTGTTAATAGTTCCAAGGCAACTCTTAACAAATGAGTAAATAGTTGATGTGTTCAGAAAACATGGCAATGGCAATGAGAAAATAAACAGTGCTAGCAATTAAGTGAAGAAGGAGGGTGGGAATCGCCCTGGCTGATTCCAGGCTAAGTTGTGTGTTTGGTGTCACTTAGTCACCCACATTCATTTTTTCGCCTGTGGCGCTTAGATACCAGTCCTAGCGCAGGAGAAGTCCCTTCCCTGCCCTCCCTTCTTTGTCCATTGACCATAGTGGCAGCCCAGTCCACTAGCTTGGATCGGATGCCAATGTTTTATACAGCTGAAAAGAGGTGAGATAAGCCATACCTGAAGTTTGTCAGTTCTCCTTCCACAGGTTTCTCCACTCTGTTTTTGTATCTATCCATATGTAATGTCTCAATATAACCTATAGGCTTCAGCCCCCATGCATGCGTGTGTGTTTGTGGACATATATAGAAGCACATTTGTCTGTCAAATTTTTTAAGGATGTGCTTCGGTCTTTAAAAAGCAGCTCTTATACATGGTATACATTGTTTGGACATATGAGAGTTTGAAAAGTAAGGCATCACCTCAACCCTTTTCCAAACAATTTCAGAATTCTGGCAGCAAATGGTTTAGCATTTCCCCAAATAGCAGCCTTCTCTCTGTTGGATCGATGGTAAACTGCTACTCACTGCCAAAATAAAAATCTGTAGCCTATCCCCAAAGTGTTGCAAGCATTGAGATCAACACACAAGCAGTTTGTTGGATCTCTAATTAGCTGACACTGTGTTAAACACTCTCTTTTCCCCACAGCCCAGCTCACAGGTAAAAATATAGAGCTCTAAACTAAATATACCGGTAAAATACATGGGTACAAATATCTACAGCTCACAGGTAAAAAATAAAATTCTTTCCCTTGCTCTTATTCTAACTGTGATAGAGTGGAGACAGGGGCGTGGTTACCTGACCACTTTTGAAGAGGTGATCACCATTCTTGCAGTATCCTGATGGCTGTGTTGTCATTATGATTACACAAAGGTTTCAGAGCAGGAGGAGTGTGGCCTCCTACTTACCACCTAGCTGACATTGTTTACCCAATTAAGATGAGCAATACTTTAACTAAGACTGCATAGCCCATCCTCTATAATTCAGTCTCATAAATCAAAGAAGGAATAGTGTTATGATATATATGCCTTCTCTACAAAAGAGTGTGCCCTCATCCATAATTTGGTTTGGGCATTTTTATAGCAATTTTAGCTTGGTTTAATCAAATTGCGCATTATCTTCAGGGCTTGAAGTTACAAAAAAAGCCAGGTATGGTTTCAAACTCAGCAGGAATTGGCTATCAATGCAGTCAGAAGGAGCTCAGAGCCAAGACACCCGCTTTCACATAGGTAAAATCCTGTCTAAGAGGGAGGTATGGGGTCTGCAAGTGCTGAAGTCACTGGTAGCTGAAGGCCCTGAATTTCTTACGCTTACAGAAGTGACACACTTGCTCCTGTAAGAGGCAGAGCTTCTGGGTCCAGGCTCCTGTCAAGTTCTGAGCTCCGCAGGAACTTCTAGAGGCAACGTGTTTCTTACTTCTGCAGGATGAATTATTCTTTCAGTCTGATAACAGTGGGATGAAAAATCTTGAACTGGGTATTGTTCCAGGTGAAGAGAAAGAAGACTGCAATAAAACACCTGTAACATTAATATGAGCAACCAAAAATAACACATTTCTATATTTCAGGTTTCATTGATTTAGGACTGAATTCACAAAATACCCTACTTTTTGAAATGTGCGATTTCTGGAAAAATCAAGTTCAGTTAATCCCACTCTGACACCTCCCCGTCCCCATCTCTGCGCTGGATGGGGTTTGCCTCTGTGTCTGTAATGTTGGAGCTCTGACTTTAGCTGAGGCTCTGCCAATCCCTCCTTTCAGAAACTCACCTCTAAGGAGGCCACTCTTGGTCTCCTCCAGTTTCTTGGACCTGGCCTCAGTGCTTGAGCAGCTCATCTGATGCTGTCCAGTGTTCACTGCCCAGAGCCAGTCAGTAGTGTGACTTTTACACAGAAGTGAAGAAGTTAAAATGAATAGTACTGCCCAAAAAACATGACACCTTTTTCTATCTGTATGGTATCTTAGATTTACTGAAAGACAGAGTAGGTGATTTTCTATGTTATATTACCGTTAACTAGCTTTTGGCAGTGAGGTTTTAACATTGCATGAATTGTATTTCCAGTAGGCTGGAGGGTTCTTTAAGGAAGCTAAGTCTCATATTTAAGATACCAGGACCAACAAGTTTAAGTCCTTGAGGTTGTTTTAGACTCTTTTAGTTTTAAAACTGGCACACAGAATACAATTCAGTTTATTATGTGTGAGCTTTAGCATAAGCCTTTAAAAACCATCTTTCTTTGTGTAAACCCGATCCATGGACTGTTAACTTTGATAAAATAAGCAAGTGGATCTGGTATGCTTTACAAAATTTTGGCCATTGTCCCATTTATTGCATGACATACTTCAGACCCACCAAGACCTTCTGGCTGCCCAAGGGAGGTGGCGTATTCACTGATATGTTTGAAAGAGCTTTGTTTTTTCAACAAACTCTAATGATTCGGATAAATATTTAGCAAGCTTTGCTTATTGACAGCATCTGAGACCTAAACTTATATACTTTTTTGTTGTTTGGATTCTAAATGTTCATTATTCCCAGATCATAGAGAAGAAAAACTGAGTTAATTATTTTCAATGAAATTCTGGGCTTTGTCAGGTTTATTGCCTTTTTGTGGTTTTGATATTTTAGATGCTTTATACATTTATTCCTTCTTTTATTTCTCTGACATGAGGCCTGCCATTTTTATTTGCTGAAGCATTTTAATGGAACTTCCTAAACTTTGAATTTTAAATGGAAATGGTACAATCCTTGGTATTCACATGGGAGACGTTTATTTCCTACATCTTTTCCAGTTGTCTTTGACCAGAGATGGCTGTTTAGCTTGTTTGAAACTGGAATATGATCAAGAACTGCACATCCTGAAAGATGCTGATAGATACTCTGCCTCAGACAGGAAGAAGTTTGTATAAAACTTTTGGTGCCAATATCTAGATAAACAATACAATTTAAAACAGATCTAGTCGTTCTAATTACTATCTTAACTGTATAAACTCATAACAACTTTTTAAGATCCTAAAAAATTCAGTTGAACTACCACAACCTCTTCAAAATTCGTCATGTTACCTGCCAGTTAAATACCGTGCGGTCCTATGTAAGTGGCTGCTCAGAAGTGAGAGGGCTTACAGGTTCCCTTTAAAAGAAAAATAAAAATGGGAGCCCAGTCACAGCTATAGCCTGATCCAGATGCTCAGATCTTCAGCAAGCCCAGCACATTAGAAATGTCCATACAGCTTCAGCTCTCATGGCTTTCACATTATGGAACCTGGTATTTAATCCAAACACTTGAAAATCTTAGCACCCTTGAGGAAAATCTTACCACCCTTGAGAGACCCTTGTTGCAGAGCATCTTCTTTCAAGACTGCAGTTTGGAGATTGGCAGATACTCTCCTACACTTGTAGGAGATGCTTTTGTAGAACAAAGAGTCTTTTTTGTAAACCAGAAATATTTAATTTTTCAGTTTAGAATTATGAACATATGCATCATACATATACCTGAGCGTGTGCAGACATTATTGAAATATGATGTGGAATCTTTTCTAGATCAGGAAAATAGCATTTATTTTCTAATTATTACATTTTGTATTTTGTTTTAAAGCTGGCATTCATGGCTTTGTGTGAAGGTGTGGTTGTTTATGCATTTAAGAAAATATGTTGGAGATTCAGCTTCAATTTACATACGCTTTGATGGCCTTGGTCAAAAATAAATATAGTGACAGTGACATAAAAGTTTATTGTGAGACAGAAGCCTTCAAGGATGGTGTGAGAAGGATTTTTATACTACTTGAACCAATTTACTAATCCAAAGATGTCCCATAATTCACTGAAGAGAATTTTTTTTCTTCCCTGATCAACAGAAAACAAGCAACGCCAAGGACAACAGCTTTCAGTGTATCTCAGGAATAATAATTAACATTTAAAATTGAACTACTGATAAATACCTTTGGTAAAAACAAAGGAATTTCATTATTCCAGAGGAGAAAAAGATGTAAAGAGGTTTTTGGTATATCATTGTGGAAACCATATTTTTTTGTTTTAGTTGGGAGTTTAACAAAGTGTAAATTTGTGCTTTTCAAGAGTAAAGCAAAGTCAAATTATTTTGAATTTCCCTGTAGATCTTTTTTTTTCAGCTTTGTCTTTTTTCAGCTGAAACTTTTACTTTTTAAGAAAAATCACAGTTCTTCATTCTCTTTTCAATATTTTGCAAATATATAGTATGAAAACAATGGAAATGAAAGTGTTTCTGAAAATTAAAATTCAAAAATTATTACAATATTATCACAAAAATAGATTTTTCCACTTTTCGTATACCTTATGAGGAAAAGTGATGTTTCTATGCACCATTTTACTTTGTATTGACTGATATTGTATGTGATGGAAAAATACTCTAGAAGTTCCTTATCAGCTTTACTGATGGGTGTGATTCTCATGTAAATTAATCTTATTTACACTGTTCTAGCTCTGCCAGTTTCAGTGATGATCACCTTGATTTACTAAAGTAGAAGTGAAATGAGGTCTTTTTTTTGGCCAGTAAGGGCAAAGTTGATGTAATGTAAACTGTAAAAAGGTAAAGAAAGATGTAACTCTACTAGCTGAATATAAACAGCCTCATGTTATGAATTTGCACTTATCCAGAATGTGCTTAACTTCATACCAGTATTCTTGACTTATTTCTTCTGCAAGCAGAGTTTGAAAATAACAAAGTAGAAACAGTGTTTACAGATCTACAAAAAGTAACAGTATCTTTAATTTGAAAAATATCAAAGTGCTTGTAGTGGGTCACTTAAGTTATAACTAACAATAGTGTCAATAAATACATTGACAGGCAGTTTACAAAAAATACATCCAAAATATTTAGCGGATAACTCTTAAGAACTTTTGAAGAAAATTATCAGAAGAAATCATTGACCAGCATAGGGAAAAAACCCCGTGACAAAGACCAACCACAAACCACGTTGGTAGCATGCAGTTTTATGAATTCCCCCATGAAATTTTCAAAATATTATCATAAAGCAGAATCTTCACTGAAACCCCATGCAGAAGGAATTCTGTTATGCCAACTCTCAAAATTTTAAGGACAAGAGAAAAAGACAAGAGAAAAAAGTTGATCCTTTACCCCTCAAGAATGTGATCATAGGTTGAGGGCTGCAATTTCTTTCTTGTCTTTTCTATTTCCTCTTATTTTTTTAAAAATCTGTGCATACGGATCCTCAAAATTCCAGTCTATTTGAAGAAAAATTTGCTCAGTGTTTTTCTAAGAATATATGTATTGCTGAATTAAATCGTTCTCTATCAGTTTGCAAGATTGCTATATGCTTTGCAAAAGTCAACTAGATGTCTCATTCTATGTGACATGGAGCAGACTTTTTTAATCCCGGTTACCGTAGACCAGTGTATAACTATGATTAGTATTACATCAGTGATAAACAATGCCAAGTTTGTACTACAGGGACCAAAGAGGTCTCTCACTGTTTTTTTTACGAGGCATTTTAACACATAAAACATTTGCCTTTACATTTCATCCTGGGTTTTGAATTGTTACAATTAGGAGATTCATAACAATTCCGCAGCACAGTCTGCCAGCTCTGTTTGTTACAGTCCTTTCCGTATATGCACAATTTATACTATCTTACTCTGTTATGGAAAATGAAGAAAATATTATGAATTTCTAATAAAGAACTTAAACTAAATTCCATTCAAATTATTTATTATTCTGAGATTCTTAAATGCTAATATGGCGAATATCTGTATTTTATCTGTTACAGATGAAAAAATTACATTCATGGTTCAGTGTAATCCATTCATTGGTTGACAGTTCCCAAAGTCCTTCAGGCAGTGTGACAAATCCACATAATTTCCCTGAGTGCTAGGTTGTGCATTTGTGTATCTGATTAAGTTGAAAGATGTGTTAAAAAACATATAAAAATTCTCATGTAGCCAGACAGCTCCCTATGGCTACATATCTCAGAAATCTCTGGAGCATTTTGTTATTCAAAGCAAAGCTGGCAGTAATTTACACTCAATAAATTGGTTCCAGACCCGCCTGTTTCAGATGATATCACAAGGACAAGATTTTATGCGAAATTCCCTTACCTTTTGTCAAAGTGTTTTCCTTTTAAGAGATTTGCCATCACAAATGCAGATGATATGGAGATAAAGGGACTCCCTTGCTCTCCACAGCATGACAGAATGTGATGGATCAACAGCTCATATACAAGCTCTGTTTCGATCAAATCAAATAATCCTTTTTTCCAATTTTTTGAAAAAGAGGTTTCTGGATTCATGGCAGAATCATGGCATATATCATTCATAACGCATTACTAAATCCTTCATTTGGTACAGACCACAAGGTCTCTGCACAGAGGTACAATAATTTATGATTTGTGACGAAAGAAAGGTGAAAATTAAATCTTGTACCAGTCAGGACTTGACTATGAAGAGCTAGTCCTATGTATGGTCTGAAGTCCTTCACTGTTTAACAGGTTTACTGAGTAATAGTTTGTTACAAAGTTGATTATTTTAGTCCAGAGTTTTTTTAAAGGCAGATGTGAAAAAAGACAACTTATCTGTCTGCAAGTTGTAAATTCACAGAAAAAAGTGGCTCCAACGAGTAACAACAGAAAGTATAAGTGAATATGAAAGTGTGAAGTTCAGAAAATAAAAAATTACACTGAAAGAATCTCAGAATCACAGAATGTTAGGGGATGGAAGGGACCTCTGGGGGTCATCTAGTCCAATCCTCCTGCCAAAACAGGGTCACCTACAGTAGGCTGCACAGGACCTTGTCCAGGCGGGTCTTGAATATCTCCAGAGAAGGAGACTCCACAGCCTCCCTGGGCAGCCTGTTCCAGTGCTCCGTCACCCTCAGAGGGAAGAAGTTCTTCCTCATGTTCAGACGGAACTTGCTATGCTTCAGTTTGTGCCCATTGCCCCTTGTCCTGTCGCTGGGCACCACTGAAAAGAGTTTGGCCCCATCCTCCTGACACCCACCCTTCAGATATTTGTAAGCATATATTAGGTCCCCTCGCAGCCTTCTCTTCTTCAGGCTGAACAAGCCCAGCTCCCTCAGCCTTTCCTCGTAGAGGAGATGTTCCAGTCCCCTCACCATCCTCGTAGCCCTCCGCTGGACTCTCTCCAGTAGCTCCTCATCTTTCTTGAAGTGGGGAGCCCAGAACTGGACACAGTACTCCAGATGAGGCCTCACTAGGGCAGTGTAGAGGGGAAGGAGAACCTCCCTCGACCTGCTGGCCACACTCCTCCTAATGCACCCCAGGATGCCATTGGCCTTCTTGGCAACCAGGGCACACTGCTGGCTCATGGTTAAACTGTCATCCACCAGGACACCCAGGTCCCTCTCCACAGAGCTGCTCTCCAGCAGGTCCACCCCAAGCCTGTACTGATGCATGGGGTTGTTCCTCCCCAGGTGCAGGACCCTGCATTTGCCCTTGTTGAACCTCATCAGGTTCCTCTCTGCCCAACTTTCCAGCCTGTCCAGGTCATGCTGAATGGCAGCACAGCCTTCTGGTGTATCTACCACACCTCCCAGTTTGGTGTCATCAGGAAACTTGCTGAGGGTACATTCTAACTCTTCATCCAGGTCATTGATGAAGAAGTTAAACAAGACTGGGCCCAGTACTGACTCCTGGGGGACACCACTAGTTACTGACCTGAACAGAAATAGTTTTCTAATGGTGATATCAATTAGACTTGAAACTTTAAAACAAACAAAAAAAAGAAATGCTGAAACAAAAAGGGAAATAATCTATAAGGTACAACCCAGCACTGGCAAAAGGTTAGTTTAAATAATGTAACAAGTTTTATTATTTTGAACTTCACTAGCTCTGTGATTATGAATGCATGTAATTGTAGGAGAAAGGAGGGAAAGTGTGCTTTGTTTGGATGACAGTGATACTTATGTCTGAGAGAAAAATGCTGCAGTGAAATTGCCTGTACCTCTATACATTCTATTATTTGAAGGAAAAGTCTTTCTTTCAGTGGAAATGCATTAAAGAGGTCCATAGGCACCAGTTGCTTGACTCCAGATCAAGTTGCAGGGACTCCAGATCAAGCTGCATCCTGCACAGATGAGTTCAGCAACACCTTGTACCTCTGGTGCAAGCATACTCTGTTACTTGAAACAAATGAAGTATTAGAAATAACAAAAATCTCTCTTGTTCCTATCCCTTTGTATAAAGTAAAGCATTGGGTGGCTGATATGGGTAGTGTCTTTATTATTTCTTTTGGCTTTGTGCCGTTCAAGGAAATTCTGGTTTTCATGGCACAAAGTGAGTTCAGCTGACTGCAATATGAGACCTTTGGCCTTTATTATTTGCTTATATTTTTAAATATCAGGCAAGCTTGAGAATATGCAAGATCCAACTATATTCATGGATCTCAATATTCATGGGCTCTATTTCCTTAATCTGAGTGAATGTAAATGAACTTTGCAACATTTTCTTATTTACTGGCAACGGCATGTTTGTAGAAGCTTTTTCTTTTCTCTCTCACAACAGGTTGACAAGAGTTATTGCTAGACTATAACATTTTTGCCCCTTTTTGCACTTGAAAAGTATTAATTTGCATGTATTTTTCTTTTTGTTTGTATCACAGCTTTGCAACTACACCTTTAGTTGCTGAAGTGCTGCTTTATGTTGCTCCTCAGAAGCACATCAATTCTATTAGATTGGTGTGTAAGACCCCTTCATCTGAAACAAAATTGATCCTACTGCTTCTTTATATGTATACACAGGCTATCCATAGCTGTATGAAGATATTAGGTGGAGTCACAGTCCAAATGTAAAACATTCTCCATTCTGTATTTGTGTTTATGTAAAATATAGGAATAGTGCTTATTTACGTGTTACCATTTTAGTTTTCACTTCAAGATGTTTTCTGAAAACCATAAATTCGCTTTTTCCTGGTCAAAAAGGCATTTAAATGCAGGTGCTTATTGCTTTTTTTGCTTTAAATAAATAAACAAATAGATAACATGCAAAACCAAGTTCTAAATCAAAACGTTAGAATAGTAGTGAAGCATTTGTTCCCTGAAAGAAAATGAGAATAGATTTGTGCCCTTGTTGTCTGTCAGTACTGTACATTTTACATAGACTTACGAGAAAATAAAATCAAATACTGGAACTCTTGAATAATGAAGAAGAAACAGCTCAAAAATAGCATGGAAATGGGGTCAGTTGCTGAAACTTCTAATGCATGATGTGAGATTATTCTGTTGTACATCTAAGTTATATGAATTCTTTTGGCCACTCAGGAAGAAGAAATACTATTTTTAATTTTACATATTGAAATAATTGTTTCCATATAGAAAAGTTGCAGACTTTCTTTAGACAATGTAGTGGAATGTAGTGGGTTGGGAAGTTGAGAAGGGGGAGTGATAGAGCGTCTTGGTGGGCATGTGGAATCCAGCCAAGCTCAACTCACCACAGACACTTATTTATGGGTTCTTGTGGTATGGCCTTGCATTCAGCAGGAAAGTAGAAGTTTAGAGAAACATCACTGCATTGCCATTAGTACCAGGTGATTAGAACTTGTTAGCTCTAGGCATCTTGAGACCTTGTAGTAAATAATGTTGAATTCTGTTGAAAAATGAGCTGACCACAATTAGTCTGATTTTTTTTTCTCTCAGTCCTGTCCAATGTCTATGTGTCATTTGGATTGATTCACTTTGTCTTTGTACCTTTGTGCCTTAAGGTGCTCATCATGTTCAGGGTGTGGGCTGTCCTTAATTTTCTTGTCCACTTTTTTCTTGTACACTGAATGTACCAGTTGAGGGATCTTCTTGACCTGCTCATCTAGGTTCCATAAACACTGTTTTTCTTACATGCCTCTTCTGCTGTTTCCACATCCAGACACTCCTACTGGTTCTCCAATCTCATTTCTGTTGCAATTCTCTGCAACTTGGGAGGACATTTTGAGAGCAACTTTGAATCATAAAATCAAAAAGTCATAGAATGCTTTGGGTTGGAAGGGACCTTAAAGATGATCTAGTTCTAACCCCCATGCCATAAGCAGAGAAATCTTCCACTACACCAGGTTGCTCAGAGCCCCATCCAACCTGGCCTTGAACACTTCCAGTGATGGGACATCCACAGCTCCTCTGGGAAACCTCTTCCAGTGCCTCACCACCCTTATATTCAAGGATTTCTTTCTTATATCTAATCTAAATCTATCCTCTTTTAGTTTAAGGTTGTTACCTCTTGTCCTGTCCCTACGTGCCCTTGTAAAAAGTCCCTCTCCAGCTTTCTTGCAGGCCCTCTTCAGGTACTGGAAGGCTCCCCGCAGCCTTCTCTTCTCCAGGCTGTACAAGCCCAACTCTCTCAGCCTTTCCTCATAGGAAAGGTGTTGCATCCCTCTGATCATTTTTGTGGCCCTCCTCTGGACCCGATCCAAGAGGTCCATGTCTTTCCTGTGCTGAGGGCTCCAGAGCTGGATGCAGGACTCCACGTGGAGTCTCACCAGAGCAGAGTAGATGGGCAGAATCACCTCCCTCAACCTGCTGGCCATGCTTCTTTTGATGCATCCCAGGATATGGTTGGCCTTCTGGGCTGCAAGCACGTTGCCAGGTCACGTAGAGTGAAATTGCACTGTATGTCTCAGCTAAGTTTTCAAAGCTTTACTGAGGGCAATAGAGTCAACCACTTTTTAATAATAAAGGCCAAAGTTGTGATCCTTTCGTTAGAGGATGCAGCAGAAGGAGGTGACCAGTTAAGCAGTTTTAGTGCATTATTACACAAAGCAGGACAACTATTCATAGACAAATATCCAGGATGCCATCTGATTTTTTAAAAGAAACAGGATTTGCAGGATCACTGGTTCCCCAAAAAGGATTTTGATGATTGGCAGTCCAGGATAAATGGGCACAAGAAGGACCTTTTTCTCTCATCCACTGATGTTTTTATTGTTTTTGCATGTCATGGAAATCAGAAGATTTTTGAAAAAGGCTTTACTTTTGGTAATCCATATATCTTAGCATCCAGAAGATTTTACCAAGTAGATGAAAAATATATGATGTGTTCTAAAAAGAACTGAAACTGAAAAATAATTCATAAAATAAGTCAAATTAGTCAGACCTACCTGTAATATGATCTCTGGCAAAATACACCTTTAGCTAAATACTGTTAATAATGATCTGCAGGATAACATGGCCTTACTAGCAATAATTTATAACTCTTTCCTTCATTGGTAGATTAAAATGAACAAAAAGCCTGGATAAGAATAGTCTTCACAGTGGTATGTAGTTTTTTTGTTTTTCATTCAAGACCAAACTGTTTTTGATAAACTGAAGATGTGACTATGGTCACAGCAGTCCTGTTCTCCACATCTGTAAAATCACAGTTACAGTAAAAGAGAGAAAATAAGAAGAATACATTTTAACAATCCTTTAATAGTGTTTTCAATAAGCTGCAAATACAATTGTAGAAATGCACTTTTTTCAAATGACTTTGTAGTTTTTAAGAATTTACATGAACTCAAGCACCCTCGAGCTGCAGTTTGAAGAACACATTTTGTGAGGGTATTATGTCAGTGTTGTCCTCTTTTATGGATAATATACATAATTATAGTTATAATTAGAAGTTTGGTTTGATTAAGGTAAAAACATAATGTTTAACATCTATTCAAATAAGAACCAAACCTTTAAGGTTTTCTTTTTCTTTAAATTCCTGTAATTATAAAGGGTAGACAAAATGGCATACAAAAACATATTTTAAAATCATTTTATAGAACCAACAGAGATATACACACAGGTTTTCATATGTATCCTTTTATGATACAATTTTCCATAATTCTGCCAATTTATCTGAATGTGTATAGCGTACCTCATGGAGAGATAAAATAGCAATTCCTAGTTGACTGGGAAACAACGTTTTTTTGGTGCTGCAGAAACATTAAAAACTAGCGAACAACATTAATGCGAGTCGTAAATGATGCAGTATTAACCGTGGTAATTTTTGGAACTTTATGTCAAAACAACACATTTTTCATTTTTTTTTAATTTAGTAGGCAACTGACTGAAACTTCTGTTACTGCAAAATCTACTGGAGTATTTTTGGTGTTACTATGTACTAATATGAGATGGGCAAAATGTGAGAGGGTAATTTCATAACAGAGAAGGGGCAGAAAGGAATAACAATGAAATCTTACAAATATGTATTTTTCAAATGCAGTGTAAATTGCATGTAAAGAAAATTTTTTAGATCAAATTGATTGCCTTTAAAAGTGAGTACAATTCTATCCAAATTTTGGGCGAGTTCCCCATTTTGTTTTTAAACTAACTGAAAGCTGAAAAGTAAATGTCCATTTTCAAGGATTTAGGCATTGAAAGATTAGTACTTATTGTTTAATTCTCATAATAAAAATTGTCTATAGACATTTTATGAATGGAAAATTCACTTATTTCCTATCTGTAAGTCGAATCTAAAATGACAGCATGCATAAAATTGGAAGACAAACTGTTGCAGTGCTTGCTAGTTTTTTTCTGCATTTTCTGTTTTCTGTTTCTCTTTACCTTTGATGATGATTAAATGAACTTAAGTCTTTGTCTGAATGTTTACAAAACAAAGGCTGAGAAAAGTACCGTGCCTCTTTGAAAAAGTGATTTGAGCACCTTTGATGTTTCGTGTGATTTGTAGGTGAAAACTTTTCAGGAGGAGATCTGAATTGTCTTTGCATCTTCTCACTGTCTGGTTGCAGATAAAGAGCACAATTCTTCTATTTTTTTCTCTGCCTCAAGCTCTCCAACTCCTTAAAACATGTTTTTCAAAAATATTTCTTCCTCTTTTAAGATGATTTATCCGAAATGTTTTTCCTGAAATTGATACCTTGAATATCAGATTCTCAAAGGCAAATCTCTCATTGACTTCTGTGCTGAAAGATCAGTCTCTATATTTTCTCCATGTTCTGTCTTTCCATATTGGCTAAAACAAGCTATTAAAGCTTCCCAGCATTACTATTCTGAATTCTAATTCTTTCCACCCAGAAGCAACTGGAATAATTGCAACAGGACTGAAAATGCTATGGAGTTATTGTCATGAATAAGTACATTACAATGACTAACAACATCAATGAAAAAGAAATAAATGTAAGACATACTTAGATTATGTACATACACAAAATAGTAAAATATGGAGAAAGTTAGAGAGAGTAAATGTTAAATTATAATGGTGATGATGAACAGCATCAGACTTGCCCTGGAGTTGTTGGAAAATACGTTGAAAAAGATGTCTTGCAATTTCTCATTTACAAAAGTGGTTTCTAAAATGTACATAAATTAAAATATTTCACAGAACTATCTTTTTATTGCTCTTCATTATTCTACAAAGAATGGAAAGGAACTATAGTTAACAATTTAAAAACACTGTACCTTCAGAATGAAAGCTTTCAACTGTATGCAAAAAGAAAGATGCTTGTATATTATGCTTCCTTTTTGGCAAAGTTTTCATATATGGAATATATGTAGGCAAAATATTTACAGCCTCTCAGCCCACTTCCAACTCCTTTTCACAATTGTCTGTATCCCTTATGCTAAATGAAGAAGCCAGAAAAACAACCACAAGCATTAAAGAATTTACGCACATATTGCAACTCCTCCTATTTTACTGAATAAATGGTATACATGGAATCCTAAAATTCTTTTTAAAATCGACAATTGATAATGCAAAACAAAAATTCTACACTGGACAAGAACTACAGGTTTTCTTTTTCAGAAAAGAGCTTTATTACATGACATTAAAAACATAGGGATTGTGGTTAATAGAAAAGCAGAATTATGCAGTATCTATCTTTCAAGAGAGGCTCATTCTCACACCACCACTGGTAAGGTTAAAGTGTTTATTACATGTCCACCAGGGTCTTTGCCAATGACAAAAAGAGGAATTGTTCCCACAGGTAATTCCTGTATTGACTGAGAGCTTAACCAGACTTCCACATGAAAAATGAAGAGTCTGTAGGGAAGTGGAATGGGTTTGAAACTTTTGAACTTCTAAATATTTTTGAATTGGCACATCTTGTAGTCATTAAGCTGTAATACAAGAACAAAATATTATATAGTTCCATACTACATGGTTGTGTGTTTATATACTTATGTATATCTACACATGTATAACAGTATGTAATAGAGCATAATCTTACAGGATGGTAATAGGTCGAAGGTATCTTAATATGTCAAATTTTGAGACATTTTCCTTTCCATATATCTCTCTCTAGTGATTTAGGCAAGGAAGTCCTATTACTTTCACTCTTAATCTGAAAAATATGCAAACACTGAGGTGATAACTCCTGTGGAAACTCTTGGATTTGATCGTATTTGTATGCCGTATCAGTGCTGGCTGCAAAGAGCATGAAAAATCCTTCTTTTCTGTTTACGTAGACTATAAAACCAAATAAACAAATCCACTCACCTCCCCTGTTTTTTTCTCTTCTTTGCTTTCATTATCCAGCCTTTGACATACTGAAGTAACTTTCCACATCATTTTGTTACTTCAGAGGAAAATCTTACCCTCGTTTCCACCTTATGGAAACACTCGCCAACCTAGAGCTGTTCACTCTAGTAGTTTAAGGGTTATTAAGGTTATACGGCTCATCTCCTGGCACCTTCCAGATCAGCTTCACAACTTCACAGAAATTCCATTCGCAACAGGCTTTTGAAGGAGTATTAGAGGCAGAATCCATTTGTTAATGCTTCCCCTCAAGCAGTTGCTGACACTGTTGCAGTCTGTGAGCTTCAGCAACATTTGCAATGCAGGTTAGAATGAGGATTATTTTGACCTAAAGATTCTGAAGAATTTTTTTGTGTTAAGCTTGGATACACACGGAACTGACCCCATTTGATACTGCCTTTCTGATTGCTTTTTTCATAATATAAACTTCAGTCTATCACGCTCTGCTAACAAAGTTCTTTTATATGTTCTTTTATATGATGAATCTTGTTGCTCCCTAAATATCACTGTCTTCCTAAGATCTAAGTAGAGAATTTACCACTCCCCATATGATATTGTCATACAGAAACGAAAAGAAGCCCAAAAGTGCTTAAGTGTGAGGAATCTCTGATAGGATGTGTTCACATTAGGGTTTTAGTTAAGGTCATGTTAATGTTTTTGAGGTGAATCTCCCCTTTACTGCACTTGTTGGCATCACAGAACAGTCACTCTGCACACGAATGAAGCTCCTTTTGGATGAAACTAACCTAACTATGTGCTCTCAGGCATTCCAGCTGCTTTAAAGTGTCCATTTCATGGGACACAAGTAGTTTTAGCATAACAATCTCTGACACATATATAGCATCAACACCAGGTCCTCAGCACTGACAGTTTAGGTTTACTAACCTACTCCTACTATGCAGCACTACTTGCTAATTGTAAAGGCAGTTAACTGTCCTCCAGCAGTGGCTATTGTACCACCAGAAAAACATACAAGTCTGATGAAATTGCCAGCAGTGTTGCTGTGCAAGAGGAGGAAGCAAATTTCTGGTAACTGTAGCCTTAACCTGGTTATCTCTGTTGCCTGGACCTTGGATCTGTTTCTCAGTCCTCACTATGAGAATTTAGGAGTTGTGATCACGGGTAAAAGAGTAGTAGTTCCATAAACATTTGAATGCTGCTATTAGTAAAAGAGGAATTAGTTTCTTGCTGTAGCAATGTAGATTAGATCTAGATAATTCATTTGTAAATACAGCCCTTGAAATACTGTGAAAAACATTTCAGAAGCACAGAGGAATAAGGAAATTAATATTTCTAGGTTCCTGAGAGGGTGTTACTAAATATAGCAAGTAAAATGCATTTATTTGTTACAGCCCTCTAGTTATGTACACTAGGAGACGGCTCTGTCATATAAATTAGAAAATCAAAACATCTACTGGATCATTAAGGTAATGTTATTCTCAGGGTATGATTCTCTCCACAAAGTGCTGCATAGGTATTTATATAGTCCAGTTTTAAAAGGTTTAAGAAAACATCTTCCAGATTTCACACCAGCACACTGTTTTGTAATTGAATGCATATCATTCTGAGACTGCTTTACAAGTGATTGGCACTCTTCAGAATATATTTATAACATAGCTGTGGTAAAACAAGCAATCATACTCAAATTAGATCCTGAGGAAGCTAATTTTCATTCCCAGCAACTGCAGTACATCTGCCATTCTCCTCACTACTGCTGTAGTGTTGTCATGCTCAGGTACAGACCCCATAAAAGCTTATCCTCAGCTCTAACCTGTGTTTTATTCTTTGCTTCCTCTTAACCACCTCCGTGTAAAACCCTTATGTCCGGTGTGTATGTGCTTTGACTCCAGGCTCAACTGCATGAGATATCAACAAAAGTATTAAAATTGCTGGAGATATGGAAGGAAGCATGATTTTGCTTGAAAGAAGGCTTCTTTTCTGTCCATGTTGTAGTGAAAGTGAAGCCATGATTCCAGTTGCTGAGATGAGCCAAGCAAATATTAGAAGTTGTTGTCTTGCCTTACAGAAGGGTACACCAGGATTTCACTTACCTTTGCAAGTTCTGCAAGCAGCATGGTTTAGGGAGAAGTATTGGAAATCTTCAGATATTAAAACATCTTGAGGAAGCTGGAAGAGGTGGGTATCAAACGAATGTCCCTCTAGCACGCATGACTACATGCAGTCATTATGAGAATGCAATCTTGCCCGTCTGTCCAGGGTTCATGCTTCAAGCATTCCAGTTTGCATATGGGAAGTCATGACATGTTATTACTGTAAGCATGAATGAATTCTTAAATATCTGGAAGCAGAAAATATTGCTGCGATATTCTACATCTTCCTCAGCATTTTCCTACATCCTGCTAAAATAGCTGCTGAACTACAAGCAGGAGGAGTACATTAGTTGTGCTAGTCCTGCAGCTTGATGCAGGCTGGGTTCAAAGAGAGGAGTATGCTGAGCTGGAAGTGTCTCCGGTGGACTGGCTAAAAATATTGCTGTAGAAAGCCTCAGGAAAGACAAACATCTCACAAAGTGGCTGGACTAGTTCAAATAACAAAATTCCAACACAGCTTCCCAGGCTGTGCTAGTTCATCTGTATCTTGCACTGCAGAAACAACCGAAAAGCAGCACGTGACCATAGTCTAAAGGTAAATGCTGACTAACCAAAGCCTGTTGTTGCCAAATGGAGGAGTGCTGGGAAGCCCCTGTTCTCCATCGCGTCCCCAGAAGGCCTGGAGCACAAACCAGGTATGTTTCAGTTGCGCTTGATTCTGCATCTGGTTTGGGGTAAGGCGCTGGCGGGGGGCTGCAGGGCAGCCCTGTGAGGAGCGGAGAGGCTGGGGCTGCCCCGGAGCCAGACACAGCCGGTTCCAGCCAGCTCCAACCCACCCACTGCAGGGCATGGCTGAGACCCCAGCCAAGGTGGTGGCGCCTTGGGAAAATGTATTTAGGAAAGGGCAAATTCATGCGCAACAGAGACAAGTGAGTAAAAAAAATAAATTTGGGAAATAGCCCTATGAACACCAAGATCAGAGAAGGAGGAGGTGGGGGTGAGGGGAAGGTCATTTAGTTTTTGTCTTTGTTTCTCACTATCCTACTCTATTTTAATTGGCAAGAAATTAAATTATTTTTCCCCAGGTCGAGTCTGTTTTGCCTATTTTGGTAATTGGTAAGTGACCTCCCTCTCCTGATCTCAACCTGTGAGCTTTTCATCTTGTTTTCCCCTCCCTGTCCTGCTGAGGAGAGGGAGTGAGTGACAGAGAGGCTGGTGGGGGTCTGCAGCCGTCCAAGGTCAACCCACCACCCATTGCAGGGTATTTGCAGGCGACCTTGGCAACTCCTGGTCCACACATCTGGGAGTTCAGGTTCAGGAATAGTACCTAGGTGTGAGTGAGCGCTAACTGTTTCAGGAAACACTAGTTAGGTGCTTCCTTGGGAACTGTACAAGCTAAATGCCGTATGCTGTCAGGGTGACAGAGGGAGTGGGGGCTGGACAGGAAAAGGACAAGGTGTGCTTTGATATTATGTATGCATATGTTATGATCCTTCAAGATATTTTAAAAAATTCATTTAAACATAAAAAACTAAATCCCTTGAAGGCACGAAATAGAAATTCTTCAGTGAAATGAAATCTCATGCTACCTGCTGTTATAGACTAATTGCTCACAATCAATGAACTAATCTTTTTCATTTCAAAATTATTAGTATTACTTTGGTTATTAGTGTAATTCAGTGTTACCCTTTTTTCTTTCCAAATTAAAATGCACCATGATATGCTCTAAAATGAACAAGTTTAATTATTTTTCCAAGGGAAAATATCTAATTTAAGTTTAAACTCAATACCTCTGTAGAATACATCAATATTATCATAAAAAGGCAAATTTAGTGTGTGAGCAAAAGAACTGAAAATTGTGCTGGATGTGTATGGTTAAAATGCTTAGCTGGCAGCAAGCTGATACAGCAAGAATATGTCAGTATCTCACAGTCCACATTTTTTCTCCCTTCACTCCTGGTATTTCACTTTAGTTCATTGACTTCATTTCTGAGTCTCCCATTTAACGATTGTTCTCCTCTTTTAACTCAACTTTCCTTTTGCTAAACCATTCCCTGCTTCTGTCTGATCTCTCAGACACTTCCTGAGAAATCTGGCCTCTAAATCTTATTCAGCAAACCACTGATTCCCTTCTGAGTAACAGGCAAGGGTCCCACACTCAACAGATCTGTCTCTACCCACTTTTCCTTTGGCTTGTCACAATAATGTATCTAGTTATAGAATCATAGAATCACAGAATGCTTTGGGTTAGAAGGGAACCTTTAGAGGTCATCTAGCCCAACCCCCCTGCACTGAGCAGGCATATCTTCAGCTTGACCAGGTTGCTCAGAGTGCTATCCAACCTGGTCTTGAATGTTTCCAGGGACAGGGCCTCCACTACCGTTCTGGGCAATCTGTTCCAGTGTTTCACCACCCTCATGGTAAAAAATTTCTGCCTTATATCTAGTCTAAATCTACCCTCCCTTGGTTTAAAGCCATTGCTCCTTGTCCTGTTCCAACAAGCCCTGCTGAATATATTTTCCCCATCTTTCCTATAGGCCCCCTTCAGGTACTGAAAGGCTGCTATAAGGTGTCCCCACAGCCTTCTCTTCTCCAGGCTGAACAGCCACATCTCTCTCTGACTTTCCTCATAGCAGAGGTTCTCCAACCCTCAAATCATCTTTGTGGCCCTCCTCTGGACCCGATCCAACAGATCCGTGTCCTTCTTGTGCTGAGGGCTCCAGAACTGGATGCAGTACTCCAGGTGGGGTCTCACCAGAGTGGACTGAAGGGGCAGAATCACCTCCCTCAACCTGCTGGTCACATTTCTCTTGATGCAGCCCAGGATACGGTTGGCCTTCTGGGCTGCGAGTGCACATTGGTGGCTCATGTGAAGCTTTTCATCTGTCAGTATCCCCCAAGTCCTTCTCAGCAGGGCTGCTCTCAATCCTCTCATCCCCCAGCCTGTACTGATAGCGGGAGTTGCCCTGACCCAGGTGCAGGACCTTACACTTGGCCTTTTTGAATCTCATGAGGTTCACATGGGCCCACTTCTTGAGCTTGTCCAGGTCCCTCTGGATGGCGTCCCGTCCTTCTGGTGCGTCAGCTGCACCACTCAGCTTGGTGTTGTCTGCAAACTTGCTGACGGTGCACTTGATCTTGCTAAGTCATTGATGAAAATGTTAAACAGCACCGGTCCCAGCACAGACCCCTGAGGGACACCACTTGTCACTGGCGTCCATTTGGACATTGAGCCGTTGACCGTTACCCTCTGGCTGCGACCTTCCAACCAATTCCTCATCCACCGAACAGTCCACCCATCAAATCCATATTTCTCCAATTTAGACAGAAGGATATTGTGAGGGACTGTGTCAAAGGCTTTACAGGTGTCCAGATAGATCACATCCATAGCTCTTTCCTTGTGCGCTAATCTAGTCATGCCATCATAGAGAGCCACTAGGTTGGTCATGCAGGACTTGCCCTTGGTGAAGCCATGCTGGGTGTCTTGAATCATCTCCCTGTCCTCCATGTGCCTTAGCATAGTTTCCCAGGCACAGAGGTGAGGCTGACAGGTTGGTAGTTCCCCAGGTCCTCCTTTCTACCCTTTTTAGAAATGGGCACGATGTTTCGCTTCTTCCAGTCAACAGGGACTTCACCTGACTGACCTTTCAAATATCATGGAGAGTGGGTTGGCAATGACATCAGCCAATTCCCTCAGGACTCTGGGATGCATCTCGTCAGGTCCCATAGACTTATGTACATTCAGGTTGCTCAGGTGGTCCCGAACCTGGTCTTCTCTTACAGTGGGAAAGGCTTTGCCCCTCTCGTCCCCATCTTGCAGTCCATCAGCTGGTGAAGGGTGAGGACAGAGGTTGCCAGTGAAGACTGAGGCAAAAAAGTTGTTGAGTACCTCAGCCTTCTCCTTGTCTGTTGATACGAGGTTGACATTCTTGTTTATCAGAGGGGAATGCTTTCTTTAACCTTCCTTTTTTGGTTAACATACCTGTAGAAGCTCTTCTTGTTATTCTTAGCACCCCTTGCCAAGTTCAGCTCCAGCTGTGCCTTAACCCTCCTGATCTGAAGTTGAAGTCCCCCAGCAGGACGAGAGACTGTGAGCATGAAGCCTCATGGAGCTGGAGGGAGAAGGCTTCATCAGTAGTGTCCCCTTGATTGAGTGGCCTGTAGTAGACACCCACGACCAGGTTCCCTTTGTTGCCTCTTGTCTCTGATTCTTACCCAGAGGCTTTCAACCTGCTCGTGACTTTTCTTCAGGGACAGCTCTTCACACTCTGTTGATTTCTTGATGTAGAGGGCAACGCCTCCACCCCTCTTTTCTCACCTGTCCCTTCTGAACAGCCCGTAGCCATCGATAGCCATGCTCCAATCATGGAATTTATCCCACCAAGTTTCAGTAAGGGCAATCAGGTCATAGCTTTCTAGCAGCACGGTAGCTTCCAGCTCTTCCCCCCTGTTTCCCATGCTGCATGTGTTCGTGGAGAGGCACTTCATCTGGGCTGCTGGATGTGTCACCTGCAGAGAGGAACCCCCCTTATTTCCCTTGAGGTGTTTCACAGAAGCTTCCTTGTTGGCTTCTACTACCTCAGGGGCTCCCAGCTCATCTGTGCAAGACTTTGACTGTGCTGCAGTGTCCCCAGCATGCCTCTAGGCAACAGGCTGAGGGACCATATTAGCACCCTATCCCTCCAGCCACTGTGTATCACCTCACATTTTTTCACTGGCAAGGCTGATATGTTCCCCCTTCCCCTTCACATTCACATAGTTATCTATTACCATCATTCAGATTCCTTCTGAACAAACACATTTCAATCTTTCTAGTCTTTCATCTGAGATTATCTCAGTGCTAAACTACCCTTTTCAAGCAAGTTTATAGAATCACTAGAGACAGTGCCATTCCTTGTCTTCATATGCACTTTGGGATGATTTTCTGGGCTATGTTGAATGTGACTACTGAGTTTTCATAAAACATAGATGTTTTGATTTTGTTGGACAGCAGTCCAGAATACTTCATATGTTTAAAAATTTTGAATTTAAAGCTACTCTTCTCTCTTTGCATATTTTTTAAAGATGGCAATACTTAAAATCCTACTTTGAATTTTGATTTTATGCTGACTTTTTTAATTATTATTTTTAAATTTAAGGATGATTTTATAATTTTTTCTTATCTACACTACCCCACAATTCTTCCTACTGTAAAACATCTTCATTTGTTCATTTCAGTCTTGGTTGTTTAATGATGGAGAACAGCCAGTCTGTATGAAGTCAAACATCATTACACTCAGTTCTAATTATTCTCTTCTTCCATTTTCACAAGAATGTACATCATTCATTTTCATTGTGTGACTGCATTTCTATTTGGTCCTTCAGGATAAAGTCTTTCTGGGTAATGAGATTAAGTCCATTACAACTTCTCTTGATCTTGACCTCTAAATTGCTTCCAGATCAACTTTCTGACATTTACTTCTGAACCTTTTTGGTTTTGCTTATATGTATATCTAATCTGCCACCTCTGGATCACTGTCAAAACATTGAACTTCCGGTCACAGGAATTGTAACTCTCTCTTTTTACCACTTTTGTTCTATATTTGAATTCTATAAAATCTAAGCCAGTGAAGCACTTATGATTCAAGTGGTAAAATATCTCACTACTCACCACTGTCGTGACCCTGTACTAAATCCTATGGTTCTGCAGTTTCAATTATGCATTTGGACAGTTCACTGAATTTTCCTTTCCGTACACACTGCAGCTATAAATTGTCTCAAAGGAACTGGAAAGGAATCAGAAAAACTTTGTTCCATGGAATCAAATTATTATGTTTGTTCAGAAATCCAAAAGTAGAAAACACCATGAACCAGAAAGTTTCTCCGCCTTATGTGTGGGCCAGCATCTCTATTTCAATATGCATCTCATGATTCTTTTCCATACCATTTGAATCACTGCTCTCTGACAACGATAACAAGATGAGACTAATGATGTGAAGAAAACAGGTTATTTAAATTAAGGCTTGTACATATAAACTTCAATTTGATTGTTTTGGAATATCCTAATTTCTTTAACCTAAATAATTCTTATCATAATAGAACTAGACAGGACTGTTTTTGAGAAGCGATCTTTCTCTAGATCAGACTAGATAAGGATTTATATGCAAGTAAAAGAGATAAATTTTGGGGGGGAAAATGTTGAGAAAATGAAGATGTGACTAGATATGTGCAAAGTATAGACGAAGTTAAAAATTGGACTGACTAGGTCATTAACCATAATTAGAGCATATAGGAAGCTAGAGGAGTGTACATTATCTTCATTCCAGCTGTTTCTCAGTGAGGATGAAAGAAAATGGAACTTCACATGGGAAACTTTATTTCTTTTCTCTCATGTTATGTTTAAAGCACATCTGTTACAGCGTTAAACAGGTTATTATGTCAGAATTGCCAGGAGAGAGATCTGATTGTTCTTTTAATTTTACAGTGACTGCAGGTAAATTTTAATCCTTCTGCCTAGATTTAAATGTGGTTTGAGAGAGAATAACATGTTCTCTTCCATTTGTTCAGAAGTTCTTCAGAGAGTTACCACGAATAAAATGAGATAGGTAAGACATCATACTTCTCATGACTACTTTAAAGAAGATCCATAGTCTGAGATCTTGTTATTCTAAAGATAGTCTGAAAGAAAGTTATCATCACCCACAGCATAGACTTGCCTATGCACACCGGATGTGGAAGTATGCATGAAAAATGGAACTATAGATAGGATACCAGGGAGGGATATAAAATCATGCTCTGACATGCTGAAATGAAATTAGAAAAATTAAAATACAGGTGGAATTAAAAATGGAGAGAAATAGGAAGGAGAAGAAGATAGGAAGAAGAAGGGCTGCTAAAGATACGCTAGAAACAAAAGGAGGGCCAAAGAAAAATTTTGGCTTGCTGGATGGGGTGGTGGTCAGTGAAGAACAGGTTAGGAATGACTCTGAACAGACTGAAGTACTTGCCACCTTCTTTGCCTCACCTCTTCTGGTAAGGATTGGTCTCAGTCCTGCTAGATCTCTGTGCCTAGTAGTTGAGCTTGAGAGAGAGAGGTACTATCCATAGTACAGAATGATTTGAGATAGGTGCTGTTTAATCCAGTTGGATATGCACAGGTCCATGCAACCTGATGGGATCCATCTGAGGTTGCTGAGGGAGCAGGTCAATGTAATTCTGAGGCCTTCCTCTGTCATCTTTGAAAGGTTGTGGTGACTAGCAGACTTTTCCTGATGATTAGAAAAAGAAATCTTCAAAAAGAACAAAAAGGAGGACCTAGGGAACAACAGGGCAGTCAGTCTCACCTCAGCCCCTTCAAATCCTCCTAGAAGTTCAAGACACATAAAGGCCAAGAAGCTGATTTGGAACAGCTATCATAGGTATAATAAAGGAAAACTGTGCCTTGTTAATGGTTATGCCTTCTCTGAGAAGGTGGATGGCACTGGGGAGAGCAGTGAATGACATTTGCTTTAGCAGTGTGTAGGCTTTTGACAATGTCTCCCATAGCATCATTGTATCCAACCTGGGGAGATATGGACCGGATGGGTAAACTACAAACAGGAAAAATATTGGCTGGATCATTTAGGCTTAATGGTTCAAAACCTAACTGGCAACCAGTTATGAGTGGTGTGATACTGAATTTGGTGCTATTTATAATCTTAATCAACAGCCTGATTAGGGGACAGAATATTTCTTTATTACTTCAGTGTGAGCCCTCAGACTGAGAGGGCTGCTTGATACACTGGATGGCAGGGTTGCGATTCAGAGATACCCTGACAAGCTGGAGGTAGAGGTCAAGAGAAACGCAAGAATTCATCAAAGACAAATAAAAATTCCTGCCTTCTGAGACGGAATAAACTCACAGAACATTAAAGCCTGCCAGCTAAGAAGATGCACTGCAAAAAAGGATTATGCAGCCCTGGTGGACCAAACACCCCTGCAGCAATGAAAGCTAACTGCATTCTATGTTAGTAGCAGTGTAGTCAGCAAGTCAATTACTCCTTTCTCTTTGATATTTTGAGGCCATATATATGATACTGTGTCCAGTATCACGCCTTCCTATACAAAAGAGAGACTGACAAGCTTCAGAGAGTCCCAACAATTGACTAGCAAGACGATTACGGGCTGCAGCATATGATGCAGGCGATGAAGATGACGGACTAGGAGTTATTCAGGTTGGAGAAGAGAAGATCAAGGACATCTAATTACAGTCTACCTAAAGTTAAAGGGGTTTATAGAAAAGACAGAACAAGTCTTCTGTCAGCCATGCACAGTGAAAGAACAAGAGGTAATAGACACCAATTGCAGCACAAGACCTTCCAGCTGGATACATTAAAAAAAAAATAAAATCACAGTGAGAGTGATTAAGCACTAGAGCAGGCTGTCAAGAGTAGCTGTGAGAGCTCCATCCTTGGAAATATTCAGAACTTGTCTGGACATGGCCCTAAACAACCTGACCTAACTTTGTTGTTGATCCTGCTTTAAGAAGCAGGACTAGACAAGACTAGACGACTTGGAGAGAGCACTTGCAACCTAAAGCATTTTATGCTTCAAAAATATTTCAGGATCATCATCTACCGTTATTTGCGGTGCAGTCAAGCTGCTTGTTTTTTCCTGGGGTTGAATTAACTCGGCTTCACATCTGGACCACACTCCGAGTTACTACAAAGCCCATTACCTCCCATTTGGGCTGCTGTTGTTGCTTGATTAACTGTTTCCACAAAAGCTGCTCTTGTGATAGCTGGTAAACCTGGGGTTTGGACCATTTTATATCAATTACACTCCTCTGCCTCCTAGAAAGAAGTGGCCTGAGTGTTACTCTTCAAGTAACTCACATCTCCCCATAATTGTCATACTACTGTGTGAATGGCTGGGGTCCTATACCTACAGGCTAAACCAGGGTCTGGACTGAGGCTTTGATTCCGGCCACTGCCTGATATAACCCCTTAGTGCACAACTGGATGCACATATAAATGTGGAATTTTGCTACATTGTCCAGTTCTTTGCTTTTCTGTTTGCTCTCTGAAAGGCTCCTCTTGCTAACCCGCTCTAGGCCAAGCATCCTGAGGGGATGCTTGCTTCTGTCTGTGGTTTGATTCTGTATGCCTTTACAGAATTTCCTAGATCTGAATAGGAAGAGGTGACTTGACCCCCCCAGGACACTGCAAAAGAAGTCCTAATTTTTTAATAACACGTGTAAAACTATGAATGACTATACTTTTATGTAATGGCATACACAAAGGAAACCTCAGATCACCCTGAATTGTAAAAGGGCATGTGCAACTCCAGCTCAGAACTAGGTAAAACAAGTAAGTACAATCATTCTGTATCTAAATTAAAGCAGGAAGACAAAGGTTTAAGTATCAGTCAGCCAACAAATTGCAGATTTGCAGGGTTTAATTCCAGTATGAGAGAACAACTCCTTAGGTTGGTACGATTAGTACTTTATAGAAATCAGTCATGTGCTATATGATTTGCATGGTTTTTGTATCAGTCATTAACTTTCAAACTGATTGATGAGTTCTAGGTACAATCCTAAGCTGTTGTTCCATTTTCACAGAATCACAGAATCGTAGAATCATAGAATCTTAGAATCATAGAACAGTTTGGATTGGAAGGGATCTTTAAAGGTCATCTAGTCCAACCCTCCTGAAAAAGGGTCATCTTCAAGTAGATCAGGTTGCTCAGAGTCTTGTTCAACCTGACCTTGAATATTTCCAAGGATGGGGAACCTATAAACTGGGCAACCTGTTCTAGTGTTTCACCACCCTCATTGTAGAAAAAAATATTCCTTTCATTTTATCTGAATCTTCTCTTTCTTAGTTTAAAGCCATTACCCCTTGTCCTATCACTACAGGCCCTACTAAAATGTCTGTCTCCAATGGGCTGGGCAGCATCTCTGGAAATCACCTAGTCCAACTGCTCTGCTCACAGCCAGCGTCAGATACAGCAGGACATCCTGTTGTGTTCTAGATCTCTCCAAGGATGGAGACTCCACAACCTCTCTGGGAAACATATTCTAGAATTCAATTACCTTCCCTCTCCCCCCCCCCCAAAAGGTTTAAATGGAATTTCTTGTGTTTCTTTTTGTGCCCAGAGCCCCTTGTCCTGTCACTGGGTACCACAGAGAAGAGCCTGGTTCCCTCATCTTCACTCACTCCCATCTGGTATTTATAAACATTGATGAGATCCCCCCCTGAGACTTCTCTCCTCCATGCAGAACAGTCCCAGCTCTTTTAGCCTCCCCTCATACATCAGGTGTTCCAGTCCTCAAACCTCTCCATGGCCCTTCACTAGGTTTGCTCTATGATGTCCATATCTCTGACGCACTGGGGAGTCCAGAACTGGACATGATACTCCAGATGTGAGTGAGGTGCTGAGCTCAGATAAAGGATTACCTTTGTCAACCTGCTGGCAACGTTCTTCCTAATGCAGCCCAGGATGCTGTTGACCTTCCTTCCTTCAGACTGCACTGCTGATTCATTTTATTCATTTCTTATTACACTGGGATGATCAGTTAATGTGGTGTCTTATAATTGGTGATAAAACTCATAAACAGCATTCTTGTATTTTTCTTGAAAATTGCAATGAGCGCTCTGAGAGATATCCATTACCATGTTTACAGTCAACCGTATTTTTTCCCAGGGTTGTCTATTTTATAAAGTTTCTAAAGGATGTGTCAATGTTAGGGGAATTATGTAGCATGTGTGATCTTAGTGAACCTTGCATAACATACTAGTTTTAGCTGTAATGTTTAATGTGATGACCTGACAAAGTTTTAAATTCTCCATCTGACTTTTTATTGACGTATTCCTGGACAGGTGCATTTACCTGCAATAACCGTGATGGTGGTCACATTTGTTGTAATGACATGTCTTCCTTGCTGAAGGAAGGCATGTTACAGGCACATTTCAGAGCAGATGTTATGGATTGGACAGAGTGATATAAACCTCAAATTCATAGCTTCACTCTTGCCACATAACACATCTTACTTACACTAAAACATTTCCTTATCCTTCACATATCACTCTTATTCCACCATTTGGGAATTCCTTACTGACCCGTTCAAGACTGAAAACGGAAGTTACTCAGCTACTCATACTAGTAAAATGTATTAAAAAAACAAACTAAAGTGTCATTATCTTTCTTTCCTGCATATAGCCAATACAGAATGTCCTCTGTGTTTCATGAAATCTATATTTATGGATCAGATATTTATTTTATTTTGCTTTTATTTTTTTGAAAGCTGGTAGAAAAAAGGAAACTCTGCACCAAATCTTGTCACTGTTTCACTGACAGCATGAAATTGTCTTGCTCTCCCAGAGGTTAATAGGAAAAAAAATCTCTCATCAGACATCAAAGAAAATGCAGAATTATCACAACAGCAAGCAATATTCTTTCATTCTCTAATAATAAACAGTGCAGGTTGCTACAGGAAACAAATGTACCCAACTGAATAGATAAATCCATAAATAAGAGCGGACTTTTTGCCTTAGCTAAGAAACAAACTGAAAAATATCCTGTATGAGGCTGGAGCCAAAATATGTTAGAAACAGTGAGCTTTGCTAGAAACCACACTGCTTTTAGCAGTCCTTTAGCACTGCCAGCTAACACATTATGGAAACTTATAATAGAAAGGAAGCCCTTGTTTGAAGAACTCTCCATTTTAAGACAAGAGGAATACAAAACACTGACAGACAGTATATTCAGTTTAACTTCATAGCTAGAAAGGAAGCAGAAATTATTAGGATACAATAAAAGGGTTCAAGCCCTTTCAGCATGCGTTAGAGAGAATGTATTGCCTAAATCCAGGCTGGTGTTGCTGAGAAACCACTCCATTGCTGCTTAGCTCTGGAATTTCATAAGCTTTGCATGCACCTTGTTTTTTTTCCGTCAAGCTTTCCTAAACTTAAGAGCTGCACCGTTGCACCTTCTTAACTGAGTCTATCCTGATACTGGAAAATGAAAGGTTTCTTCTGGATGGATTATGAAAGCAATGAGTGAGCCCTGACAGTGCTCAAGGATTAAGGTTATAGTTTGTATTTTCAGGGAAGGGTTCAGTGCTGTGAATGCGGAGTATTTTGTGTGTCTTCATAAATTCCTGTGGGTAGAGGAGCTAGGTGCTGGATACAGTCTGTTCTCAGTGTTTTCCTAGAGACCTGTCTGTTCCATGCTGCATTTGGAGGACAGCAAACTGCCTTCCTGAGGCCTGTTCAGAGGCGCCAAACTCCTGTCTGGGACTTTCAGTGCTTGCCTTCGGGCAGGTGGCTAAACAACACGGTTGGGGAAACTCAAGTAGCTTGAGCAAAAGGTAACTCCAAATAATCTGTTGAATATCTGTCTTCTGAACCCTGTCTTTGCTTTTGCCATGAATCATCTCAATTTTCAATCCATGCAGGCCTTAAAAAGGTCTGACTTGTTTGCCTGTCATAAAAAGCCTAATAAACCTTTTTGATTCAAGGATTTTATTTCATTTCCTATTTCTCACTTTAAAAATGCTCTATTAATTTCATTTGATTTCAGTTTGCTGACTTTTTGTTTCTCAGTTCCATTTAGCATCAAAGAAAATACTAAACAAGCTACCAGGAATTACTCTGAACTTTCAGTAATATTTTTTTTTTAAAAAGCTTTGTGCTTGTAATACCAGAAATAATCTAGGACTTGACTTTGCTAGTGCTAGTACTTTTTTACCTTGAATGCAAATGAAGTGTCTGAGCTTTTTCCTCTAGAATTATGATATTTAACATTGTTATCATACCAAGAAATCAACAATTGTTTAAGGAAATGGGTGAGAGTTGTTCTTAGCGCTACAGTGCTGAGTCAGTCATGCAGAACTAATTTCCCGGCTGTCTCTGAATGCACATAAAGCTGCTCTGTAGCTGCTGCTGACAATGAACTAGTGACTGGAAAAAGGAATCTTAAACACAGTCACATCTCTTGACTGTTAAAATCCTTTACACAAAGCATGCCGATCTAATGTACTGTAGTAAGCAGTATCCTTTTTTTCTGAGTGTTAGTAAAAGAAGGTTTAATACCTGAAGCTGTTGCTAAGCAACCAAATGCTTCCAAACTATATCTTTCTTGCTAATAAAAGGTATTTTTCTGCTAATGAATATACTTATATTGGAAATGCAACACTGGATATTGCATAATGGGAAAAATATCTTAACAATATGTGGTGAGCATATTACAAGTCACTTAATCAGAAAATCTGTTTTTGAGTAAAACTGTCCAACATTTTAGAAGCAAGATGCAAATGACAGTAAGCTGCCTTTGTAAAAACAGACTCCCTTGTTTGTTTAGCTTCATCATATGATGCAGAAAAAGAGAACTGATGCCTGTCCTTAATATATGATATTTAAAGCAGGCTCGCAGATATTTTTGCTTTCGGAAGTAAAGTGAATTTCATAAAATGGTGTTTCAGCACAAAGATCTTCGGAACAAAAAATATTCCCAAACAATGCACCAAAAGTAAGAGAAAAAATAAATGCATTCATGTACATAGATGAACTATGACTGCAAGAAAACAGTAGATGCCCACAAGTAGCAACACTGCTTCTAGTTTAATGTAGATCTAATGTTATTCTTCAGATAAACTTTAATGGCTAGGAGAAGATGAAGGTGGGAGGAAAGTGCACTCAAATCCAAGTCTGCAGTGTTACAGCCCACACAGGGATGTAAATGAAGATTTGGACACAGGATCTGCTCAGTGAAGCAGAAGGTTTTACTGCCCTCTAGTAAAATGCGGTTACGAAACTGTCTTTTAAAATGCATGCATGCTGAGCAAACGTATTCAGTTATTGTTACTGAAAATGTAATTAGTCTTGGATTGTCGTCTTATTGTTTCCATAGTCAAAGAATAAAACATTTACATTCAATCTAGAATTACTTATTTTTGAATTAAGTAAAATAGCAATAATGAAGTACAAAAGCAAGGTCTCTGTGGCTGCATCTGCGTGAAGAAATCTCGTGCCAAATTTTTAGCACTGTTATTAGCAAAAGCCTAAGTGGTGGCACTCCCTGCAAAAGAACAGAGTTTTCATAGCACGATGCAAAAATTCCTGAGTCCTAACTACAGGCGAACTTACCCTGTTGTTAGCATTGTACCAGCACTAAATTAGCAGCTCAAGATTGAGCACGATTTGTGTCCTTTCATTTCTGGCAGCAGCAACTCTGAGAAAGAAATGGCAGCTGCTCTCTTTATGTGGTGCTTGGATAGCACTGTAGAGAACCAGAAGACGGTTTCAGGGAAGTTGTAGATATCTAAAGGTGTAACACAAAGGAAAAAAGAAAGAAAATCATAGTTTTGTTGCCACACACATAGCTGTACCATGCAGTGCTGTACTGCTCGGTTATTACTAACAAGGTTGACACAAAAGGTTGTGTGAGGCTGTCATCTTAAAAAGCCTGACACTGATGGTGATTGTTGTAACTGTGTACACTGTGATTTGTTAGGCAATGCCTCTGCTTCTCAAATGGCAGCAGAAAATGTGCTTGGGAAAGGGCAAGTACTAGTTGCACTCGCACAATGTGCTTAGTTCTTTCTTCCCTTATCTTGGTCTTTCTTTCTTTCTTTCTTTCTTTCTTTCTTTCTTTCTTTCTTTCTTTCTTTCTTTCTTTCTTTCTTTCTTTCTTTCTTTCTTTCTTTCTTTCTTTCTTTCTTTCTTTCTTTCTTTCTTTCTTTCTTTCTTTCTTTCTTTCTTTCTTTCTTTCTTTCTTTCTTTCTTTCTTTCTTTCTTTCTTTCTTTCTTTCTTTCTTTTCTTTCTTTCTTTCTTTCTTTCTTTCTTTCTTTCTTTCTTTCTTTCTTTCTTTCTTTCTTTCTTTCTTTCTTTCTTTCTTTCTTTCTTTCTTTCTTTCTTTCTTTCCTTCCTTCCTTCCTTCTTTCTTTCTTTCTTTCTTACCTTCTTTCCTTCTTTCATTCTTTCCTTCTTTTTTTCTTTCCTTCTTTCTTTCTTTTCTTTCTTTCTTTTTTTCCTCTAATGTGAAGTATAAAACTAGCCTGTTTTTCAGGAGTTATGTAGCCCCTCTGGGAAAATTATATTTGCAATTCTCAACATCAGTCACTGAAAGGTACAAATATTCTGTCAATCCTACCACTGCTTTTGTATAAAGGAATTCTCAGTCTCCATATATTCTTGTTTATATAGTTTCATAAATATTCAAATGCCTTGGGAAAATGGGGTTGTAAATGGGGGAGTACTTCTAAAGTAAATACAAATTAAAATAAACATGAGAAAATAGAGTTTATATTCATTCATAGAAAAGATCCAAGTAGAGGGTATTGTAGCTCATTTCTTCTCCTACCTCTTGCCCTCCTCTGGCAGGGACAGAGAATGCAGGGGCACTATCTTGTCCAAGGACCACCACAGAGGAGGAACTTTCTGACCTGTCACTCTACCCTTGTATACTCTCTCAAGGTCCACACATAACTTTAATCTAGAAACTCAGTCAAGTCCTATCTTGTTCATTGTTGGTGATCTGGGATCACAGAACCACAAAATTCTTCTTTTCACCCAAGACCCTCTTGGATGTGGATGAGAAATCATGCTCTCAAGTACTCCGATACTTTGTTCAATGTAGTAACACACACACACAAAAACATTGTTGAAATATTTTTAAACATGTGTTATGACATGAAAACTCTTAGGTCATTTTCCAATCCAAATTCATGGATTCCTATGAAAAGAGGTCTGGAAAGGGATGTGGGAGACAACCTAATGCATACTCCATATAGAAAGCAAAATCATTTGTATCTCAGTCATTGCTGACAAATGCTGGTACTTACTCACCTGTCCTTGAAAGCCTCAAATAACAGCTACTCTGTGTACTCCAAGGTCTTTTCTGTCTTCATTAGGTAAGATCCCTGATGAATCTTTCCTTTTTACTGCTTTCCTGTTTGCTAGCTACTTGGCTTTTTTTCATTAACTCCTTGGCTGAGTCCTGTTCCCTTAAGGTTGTTCTACATTTAAGTCTCCTAATGATTTAGGCACTAAAAGCATTTGGGGAAAAATGATAGTTGACCATCCTGGGAGTAACAAGCTTACTTTTTTAAACATAATCATTTTATTTCAGATATAATTCTCTCCTTTCACTTAAGCTTTCTTAAATAAGAGAAGACAATCTGTTGGTTTTAATTTGGCAATTGTTAATTTATTATGTATATTTACACTGCTTTGTGCATGATACAGGTATCGCATTATGATCATTTGACATTCTATGGTACATTTGGTAGCATTATTTATTAGTCTTTTGTTGATTTATTCTTATTGTTGTGGTACTGTGAGCACACTTAGGTTTTTGAGGTATGTGAGCACTTGATCAGATTTATTTCTACTAAGTTACTTGTTAGTGGTGTTTGTGTGTATGAAAGAAACTTACTCTTATATCAGGCACTTAGACAGATAAAAAATGCCTTCAGTGGTTGTGAGTGCATCTTGAACAGCTCTATGAACTTAGATTTCATCTGAATTCTGAGAGGGCTTATGTGTGCAGTGGTGAAAAGCAAAGACTTCACAGAGAGTCCTCAAAATAGGTAAAAGAGACACACCTGTCACTACAGTCTCCTCCAGGATTCCTATTAATGGAGTCAAAACATTTTCCTCATAGTTCCATTCCAAGATGTGGTCCATAGGTCTACATGTATTGTGTGGTAATGTAAAGAAAATAGATAGATAGACCAGAATGGGTGTTTTCAGCTGAAAGAATGATAGGTATCAGCATCTTAAGTTAAATAGTCTCAATTTGCTTGAGTTTAAAGTCAGAACCTGAACACTGCATTGATAAAACATGCTGGTGAGACTTGGATGTCTTTATTTAGTTGCATTGTTTTTGGAAGTCACCATCACTTTTGGATGCAGTTCCAAATCTATATTCCTCTCCCTTTTTCCCCACAAACAAATTCTGTAAGTAGAATAAGTAAATAAGTAAAAGATGGAAAAAAAGTCTAAAGAAATCCCAGGTCTACTTTAAATTATATTGTGACCACAATGTGTTCCATGCATTTCTTGTTCATGGAGATCTCGGAGTTTTAAGCCCTCACTAGATCAAATTATGTGACAAGGTCATGACTAAATCTCAGTGACAATCAGGCTTCTACCCATATGTTATATAAACATTTTCCAATTGTGAATCGTATGAAATTACAACCTTTGGAATTTTTTTAGGAAAATAAAACTACAAGGACATTTTTCTCCCCTCGTGGTTGCTGCATAAGCCACGGTTTCCCCCCTGCCCATTGAGTATTTGATTCACAATCTTGTCCTCATGCACAATCTCTTCCCTGAACATGTGATGAGGAAGGTACTGCTGTGTAAATGGGGAAATGCATATTCGCATCTTTGCTATGCCTGATTTAGACCAGAACAGTAATTTTCAGCCTTTGCTTTGTAGACTCCTGTGGTCTGCAAAACAGCAAATAAAAAGGCAAGTCCACATATGCTGTAGAACTGTAAAAACCTGTGAAATTTCTGAAGGGCTCCATATCTCCTTTGGGAAATTTATGCAGGTAAACAAACTGAAAAAGACTGAAAAACTCTGGACTTGAAATTTGAAGAAGTCACTGTCAGTCGTGCCTTAGTTCTCATGCTGTTTTGAAACTCATGTGTTTTCGGGATGAAATTCTTTTACTTCATAGGAATGATTATTTATTCACTGAGGGGGCAGGGGCAAAGGTTGATAATGCCCTTGTCTTTGAAATCTCTGCAAAAAATAGGTATAGAACTGTTTAGACAAAGTTGAACAGCTTGAACAAATGCTTATCTAGAGCTTAGAGGCTGTTGTATACTTTTTATTAATTTTTTTTAATTCAATGCTCTAATGATAAAAGGAAATCTGATAAAAGACAAGGAAATTATGAAAATTAAATCACTTTCAGGAAAATGGTGAGATTAAGCTTTCTGTATATTTATGAATCCTGAAAGAATGCTTGCATGAAATCAGCATCACTAATTCACTCCCCTCATTCTCACCCATACTGTGAAGTCTTTCCGAATCAGTAGCAAAAATAGGAATGATCGAATCAGTGCAGCTGTGAACATTACAAGATGCACACTCCAGCAAACATAAAATGCGTGATTGCCTGGTGAGCATTAGGAAATCTGTCACTATGAACAATTGAAGGTGACAAGTTTAAACAGACCGAGGAATTCCAGTGTTAACTTACTTCCAAAGAAGATATTTTCAAAATTACCATGATATTTCATTTTTTTTTTAACTGGAGATTAGCTCCATAAAAAATAAGCTAATTTAAAATCTCTTTAGGTAAATGCAAAAAAAGATTCTGGGTAAACTATTAAGAACAAACACAAGAACATTTCTGCACTGATCGCTTTCTTTTTTGCTAGAACTTTCCAGAACACTTTTCCAGACTGTGGGTGCTGAACGAGTCACCCAACATTACAGCCTCTCAAGGGGTGAAAAAGGTGCCTCAGCTAAAAAGAGTTGTCAGATCTTTGTTGTCTTCTTGAAAACTCTCTTTTTGAGAAGTTTATCTTTTTCATCAATGACTTGTGAGAGTCCTATGTGTGACTGAGTCCATCCTGAAAGAGTTCAGGCGCTGCAGAGAGAGCCCATCAGGCAGCTCCAGGAGCACCTAGCATATTGGCTGGCACAGCAAAGCAGCAAGGGTGGGGGGAACCATTAAAAGTGTTTGAAGCAGTTAAATTCCACAGTATTTTGTTATTTTGTGAGCTATTTTATCTTGTTTAAATCATAGAGAAGAAGATGGGAAATGATAATAAGCGCTAAGGACAATGGTACTGTCTTGAGATACGCAAACTGCTGTCAGTGGCAGACAGATGATCTGAAAGAAGTAATAAAAATCATGTTTTTTTCAAAGCAACTCTAAGCTTCAGGGAACCAGGGAAATTGTTTTCTGTTGCATTTGTGGGCACAGACTCATCTGCAAGGCATTTAAATACCTAGTATCTCCTTAGCACATAACTTCTGCTCATTTAGCTACCTAAATGGTTTTGCTGATTTTAGTCTTTAACCTTTAGCCTAACTGGTAAAAACAGAATACCAAGGAAGTATTTGTAACGTCTGTGAACATAATAAAGGTAAAGTGTCAGAAAGTTAGTTTGTCTCTTTTCTACCACTTAGTATATTCCTGTATAAACCCTTTGTAAATGATCTGTGCACTTTCGTATTTCAACTTTCTTACTTATGCTAGGTGGAAGTGCTAACTTTAAAATTAGTCATCCTAATGTGCAAAGCACTGGAAAAAGATGGATGTTTTGAATATAACAGGCTTTTCATTAGACTCCAGTATAGATTAGATGAATTGTGGAATTATGCCTAATACACTTAAAGGGTTTTAGTGATCAAACATGCAGTAGACCCATGCTGACATTAGGTCTAACACATCAAAGATATACATAACAGAGATCCAGGGCCTTACAGACCTGGAGTTCTGCTGGTTTATATTAAAAAATTTACGATGTTAAAATGTTGATCAAAAATACCCATGTTTTTCTATACTCAGCAGTATGTCTGGTGGTATTTCTGGATAGTTCTGAGGCTCTGTTCTGTGCCTGTGTAGTCCACTTACTGTGTGGTGTATGTATCTGCTGCAACATTGTGTAGCCCTCTTACACTTTAAGTAGACTGAACTGCCATGTGTGAGTTATAGCTTATTGATGATGTACTAAAAGTGTTTCTATGGCAAACATAGGACTTTGACATGAAATGTGCTATGATAACATATGAACTTAAAAACATTTGTAATACTATATTTCTTGGGAGATTTAAATTAACTTGTTTTATGGACCACTGATTTGCTAGTGTTCACTTACCACTGAGAAATGCTTTTTCCCATCCTTAGTATGGATTTCATCTTAGAGCTTTAGAAGTTAGCCATTCTATCTAAGCTATTCTCATAGATTATTTCATAAGCTAAGGACAAGTGTCTAAAACCCATGGAATCCAAGACAGATAAACTCCTGCCTGAAACTGCCTGTCTGTGTCCAGGACTAAATTAGTTAGCTAAAGTTACGTGAGATGCATCTCATCCGTAGTATGGAGGGCATCTGTAGCAGAGCTTCAGATCCCTCAAGATGGGAGGTCTTCCTCATGCTTGCACAGGAGTCTGTCGGAAGTCACGGGTAATAGTTCAGTATGGACAAGTACAGTGAATCGTGATAAATCTGGCAACTTTGAATTGCAGATTAAATTTAAGTCAGTTACTGGGTGTGAGTTTTCCCAGCAAAGGATGAAATTATATAACCATTTTTACTAGCAGTTAGACTGCATGGAACAATAGTACTGTCTGGTGTTACAGTCAGTGAATTTGTGTATTTTAGATGTTTCTAAATAGCTTTGTTGCATTCTACAGCCTTATAATGTAAGAAGAAACAAATTGAAGAAACAAATACGTATTGGGTTTATGCGGCAAGGTTTTGGTGTGGGGACGTTGCAAGTGTGGCATCTGTGAGAAGACACCAGGAGCTGCCACCATGTCAGACAGAGACAGATCCAGCTGGCTCCAGGATAGACCCACCACTGCGCAAAGCCGAGCCCATCAGCAACAGTGGGAGCATCTCCATGTTAACACATTTAAGAAAGGGAAAAAACAGCTGTGCTACAGCAGCTGGGAGAGAAGAGTGAGAATATGTAAGAGAACCAACTCTGCAGACATCAAGGTCAATGAAAGAGAGGGAGGTGCTTCAGGCACGAGAGCAGAGATTTCCCTGCAGCCTGTGGAGAGGGCTATGGTGACGCAAGGTTGTTCCTTGCAGCCCATGGAGATCCACAGTGGAACAGATATCCACCTGCAGCCTTTAGAGGCCCGCATGCCAGAGCAGGTCAACGTCCCTTAAATGAAGCTGGGACCAGTGAAGAGCCCATGCTGGAACTCCTGGCAGGAACTGTGGCCCATGGAGAGAAGCCCACGTAGGAGCAGGTTTTCTGGCAGACTTGCGACCACATGGGAGACCCATGCTGGAGCAGTCTGTTCCTGAAGGATGGCACCTTGTGGAAAGGACCCACGCTGGAGCAGTTCTTGCAGAACTGCAGTCCTAGACCCTCGTTGGAGAAGTTTGTGAAGGACTGTCCCATGGATGAGACCCCATTATGGAGCAGGGGAAGAGAGTCAGGAGGAAGGAGCAGTAGAGGCAAAGTGTTATGAACTGACTGCATCTGACCCTATTCCCCATCCCACTGCAATGCTGGAGGGAGAGGGAGTAGAAGGGTTGGGAGAGAAGGTGACCTGAGAAGAAAGGAGGGAAGGGAGGAAGGTGGGGTTTTTTTAGATTTGTTTTTATTTCTTAATAACGTACTCTTCTTGACTGGCAGCAAATGAAATTATTTTTTCCCAATTCCAGTCTGTTTTCCCCATGACAGTAACTGGTAAGTGATCTCCCTGTCCTTATCTCGACCCTTGAGATCTTCATCATATCTTAGTGGCTTAGAGGCTGGTGCCGTTGGTGGAATTTTAGTTTCTTTGATCATGGGGAAGTTTACACGGCATCAGGCCTGCTGGCGACAGATGGAGTCCAGCTGTCTCAAAGGGGGAAAAGGATTCTCACACATGGGTTGGCAGCGCGCAGTGAGAGGGCTTTAAACTAGGTTTGAAGCGGGAGGGGGTTATAACCAGGCTCACTAGAGATGAGCCCAGGCTTGGCGTGCCAATATTGGAGGTGAGATCGATAGCCCAGCTCAAGTGCATCTACACCAATGCATACAGCATGGGCAACAAACAGGAGGAGCTGGAAGCCAATGTACAGCAGGACAGCTATGACTTGGTTGCCATCACAGAAACATGGTGGGACAGCTTTCATGTGTGAAGTGCTGCAATGGATGGCTATAAGCTTGAGGCGAAGAAAGAGAGGTGGTGGAGTAGCTCTTATATGTTATGGACTGTTTCGATTGTATAGAGCTCAAGGATTGTGATGATAAGGTTGAGTGCCTATGGGTAAAGATAAGGGGGAAAGCCAACAAGGCAGACATCCTCATGGGAGTCTGTTATAGACCATCCAACTGGGATGAAGAGGTAGATGAAATTTTCTACAAGCGGCTGGCAGAATTCTCACAATCACTAGTCCTTGTTCTCATTGGTGACTTTAACTTACCAGACATCTGCTGGAAATACAACACAGCAGAGAGGAAACAGTCTAAGAGGTTCCTGCAGTGTGTGCAAGATAACTTCCTGGCACAGCTGGTAAGTGAGCCTACCAGGGGAGGTGCATAGCTAGACCAGCTGTTTGCTAACAGAGAAGGACTAGTGGGAGATGCGGTGGTTGAAGGCCATCTTGAGTTTAGCGACCGTGAAATGGTAGAGTTCTTGATTTGTGGTGAAATAAAGAGGGGGGCCAGCAAAATCACCACCATGGACTTTCGGAGGGCAGACTTTGGCCTGTTCAGGATGCTGGTTGAGAGGGTCTCCTGGGAAAGAGTGCTGAAGGGAAAAGGGGTCCAGGCAGCCTGGAAATTCTTCAAGGAGGAAGTCTTAAAGGCACAGGAGCAGGCTGTCCGCAAGTACTGCAAGACGAGCCGGCAGGGAAGACGACTGGCCTGACTGAACTGGGAGCTCTTACTGGGACTCAGGAAAAAAAGGAGGGCTTACCACTTAGGGAAGAAAGGGCAGGCGACTCAAGAGGAGTACAGGGGTCTTGTTAGATCATGCAGAGAGAAAATAAAAAAGGAAATTAAAAAGACAAATCCCAGCTAGAACTCAGACTGGCCACTGTTGTAAGGGGCTACGAAGATGATTAGGGGACTAGAGCATCTCTCCTATGAGGAAAGGCTGAGGGAACTGGGCTTGTTCAGCCTGAAGAAGAGAAGGCTGAGAGGGGACCTTATAAATGCTTATAAATATCTGAAGGGTGGGTGTCAGGAGGATGGGGCCAGACTCTTTTCAGTGGTGCCCAGTGACAGGACAAGGGGCAATGGGCACAAACTGAAGCATAGGAAGTCCCGTCTGAACATGAGGAAGAACTTCTTCACTCTGAGGGTGATGGAGCACTGGAACAGGCTGCCCAGGGAGGTTGTGGAGTCTCCTTCTCTGAAGATATTCAAGACCCGCCTGGACAAGATCCTGTGCAGCCTACTGTAGGTGACCCTGCTTGGGCAGGGGGGTTGGACCAGGTGATCCACAGAGGTCACTTCCAACCCCTACCATTCTGTGAGTCTGTGTGATTCTGTAAGGGACAACAAAAAATGTCTTTAGAAATACATTAACAACAAAACGAGAGCCAAGGAGAATCTCCATCCTTTATAGGATGAGAGGGGGAATATTGCCACCAAGGATGAAGAAAAGGGTGAGGTCCTTAGTCAGACTGGTTATTTCCAGGGTATTCAGCCCCCAGTGCTGGAAAACAAGGATGGAGATTGGAATAAACCTCCCATAATCCAGGAGGAAGTAGTTAACGACCTGCTATGCCACCTGGACACTTACAAGTCTATGGGGCCAGAGAGGATCCACCCAAGAATACTGGCAGAGCTGACGGAGGAGCTGGTCAAGCCACTCTCCATCATCTATCACAAGTCCTGGCTAACAGGGGAGGTCCCAGATGACTGGAGGATTGGCAGTGTAATACCCATCTACAGGATGGGCCAGAAGGAGGATCCTGGGAACTACAGGCCCGTCAACCTTACCTTGGTGCTGGGGAAGATTATGGAGTGGTTCATCCTGAGTGCCCTCACTGGGCAGGTGCAGGAGAACCAGGGGATCAGGCCCAGCCCGCATGGGTTCATGAGAGACGGGTCCTGCTTGACCAACCTGATCTCCTTTGATGACCAGGTGAGCCGCCTAGTGGACGAAGGAAAGGCTGTGGACGTCATCTAACTGGATTTTAGTAAGGCCTTTGACACTGTTCCCCACAGCATCTCCTGGAGAAACTGGCTGCTCATGGTTTGGATGGGTGTATGCTTCGCTGAATAAAAAAACTGGCTGAATGGCCGAGCCCAGAGTGGTGGTGAATGAAGTTAAATCCAGCTGGTGGCCAGTCACGAGTGATGTTCCCCAGGGCTCAGTTTTGGGTCCAGTCTTGTTTAACATCTTCATGAATGATCTGGATGAGGGGATTGAGTGCTCCCTCAGTAAGTTTGCAGAGGACACCAAGTTGGGTGGGAGTGTTGATCTGATTAAGGGTAGGAAGGCTCTGCAGAGGCATCTGGACAGGCTAGATCAATGGGTCGAGGCCAGTCATATGAGGTTTAACAAGGGAAAGTGCTGGGTCCTGCACTTTGGTCACCACAACCCCATGCAACGCTACAGACTTGGGGAGGAGTGGCTGGAAAGCTGCCTGGAGGAAAAGGACAGTTGGTGGTTGGGGTGTTGGTCGACAGCCGGCTGAACATGAGCTAGCAGTGTGCCCAGGTGACCAAGAAGGCCAGTGGCATGCTGGCTTGTATCAGGAAGAGTGTGGCCAGCAGCAGTAGGGAGGTGATCGTGCCCCTGTACTCGGCCCTGGTGAGGCCGCACCTCCAGTGAAGTGTTCAGTTTTGGGCCCCTCACTACAAGACAGACATTGAGATGCTGGAGCATGTCCAGAGAAGTGCAACAAGGCTGGTGAAGGGTCTGGAGATCAAATCTTATGAGTAGCAGCTGAGAGAACTTGGGTTGTTTAGTCTGGAGAAGAGGAGGCTGAGGGGAGACTTTATTGCTCTCTACAACTACCTGAAAGTAGGTTGTAGTGAGGCAGGTGTTGGTCTCTTCTCCCAGGTAACCAGCAATTGGACGAGAGGCTATGACCTCAGGTTGAGTCAGGAGAGGTTTAAATTGGATATTAGGAAAAATTTCACTACGGAGAGAGCGGTCAGGCATTGAAATACGCTTCCCAGGCAAGTGGTGGAGTCCCTATCCCTGAAGGTGTTGAAAGAACATGTAGATGTGGCACTTCGGGATGTGGCATAGTGGTGTTGCGTTGACGGTTGGACTTGATGATCTTTTCCAACCTTGATGATTCTATGATTCTCCCTCCATCCTGCTGAAGATGGGGGGTGATAGAACGGCTTGGTGGGCACCTGTCAGCTAGCCAAGGTCAAATGACCACGAAGTAGTAAAGAAATTGTTTCCTGAACCTGAGACTGTGCAAAACAGATATCAGGCAGAAGACAGAAATTTACCTTGTGGGGTATGGGAGCAAAGTTCCCAAAATGCTAAGGCTCATCTGTGCACCATGCTACAGCAATGTCATTAGCTGTACGATTAATCATGGTTTAGTTAACAATGTGAATCTGTCCTGATGAAACCAGGTTTAAAATTGTATAAATATGTCTGTGCATAAGATACACTAGTTTAACTAAGATAAAAAGTGAAGATAATACAGTACAACTTGGTGCCGCAGATGACAAATTTCAGGCTAATGTAAAACCAGGCCCTAAACAGTGCAAGGTATAGAACGTTTTCTTGATAAATTTCATAAGAAGTTATTCAGTCAAAAATGTATGTGTTTATTTCTGCATTTTTTCACATTGTAAAACTTCTCATTCTTTATAACTTCTGTATTCACCTGGAGTACTCTGTGACACCTGATCATTCAGTCTGTGTCAGCCTGGCTAGAAGTGACTGTAACATTTGAATAAAGAAATTGGAACATCTGAATTAGACTTCCTCTTGCAGAAATACTTGTCACTTGCTGGACTTTTCCCCTATGAACTGACGCAATAAGAGATTTTAAACATATGCCATTGGAGTGCATTTTAAAGGTTGTTATTTTGACAACTTCATGTACGACCCTCATATGTATTTAACTTTTTTTTAATGCTGCTTTTTTGGGCACTTGTGAAATAAATTTATGACAGAACATCTATTACCTGGTTTACCAGTTAAGAATTTTGTCTGTGTCTGACATCCTCAGTATTGATAAAACTTAGAGTTTTCTAGGAAAAAGGTTTAATTCTAAAGGCAATTTCATGGCTTTGATGTTTCAACATCAGTCCCATTAACAGAGATAACAGCTGCAATGAGGAATGGGGATGTGCTCCAACTCTACCTTCATACTGTGAAACAAATTGAGGAAAAGGATTTTGAGGATGTGAAGTAAAGTAGGTGGTTCTACAGAGTATATAATATTGAATGTAGTGTCTTATATTACAGGTAATATATCACTTGCGCTTTATCACCTGTTCAGGGAATGGCTCCCTTGCAGACCACAGCAAGCTGCATCACCCAGTAACAGGAAGAATGTGATTTCCTTAGGAGACAGGCAGGGGAGCTCTTCACACTTTGACATCATGGAAGTAGGTCCTTCGGGAATACTTCAGATAGAGAGATGAGATGGATTTTATCCCTTTTCAGAAATTTTTTCTGATCTTTTTTGAGTAGCTTTTCTAATATGAGTGTCAGAAAATAGAATTGCTATTTCTGATCTCTGTAAAAGAAATATTTGAGTTAAATCTGGCAGTTATTGCTATTTCTAGACTGGATTTTGATCTTGGTAGCATACTGCACTGGCTGTTTTGTAATTAGGTGCCATTAAAAGAGGATGTCTATCAAAATGTTAACAGGGATGGTGGTCAATCTCTGTCTGATTTATTGAAAGCAAATACATTTACAAATTCCGTCATAAATCTAGGTCAAGTAATGAAATTCTCAACTTATTTTCCATAAAGCAGTTATTACATTATGCAGGCAAAATGTCATGGTACACAATGGTTCAATTTCATCAGTTCTTCACACAGCAATGAAATCATAAACCAGTAGTGTTTAAATTTTGATTTATTTCATTGTCATCTATTAGCTTATAATACATGCATACATGGAATATTTTGGCAGAATACATATTAAAAACCTCAGAATTCTCTTATGTCTTTTGAAATTCAAACAACAAAATGTTAAACTCTTCAAGAACAAAATGAAGTATGTACATTTTTAATATTTGATTTTGAAATGCTGAAATTAGTATTTTGAAACTAGTACTCCAATTAGCACTCTTGAACACTAACATTAATTAACACACAAATAATGTGTAGAGCCAAATGATACAGAACTGCTTCTTGAATCTGTTAACTTTTAGTGAGCAGTTCTAAACATCAGGAAATTTCCTTAGGCTTGCTAAGTGTTTGATAAAGGTTAGGACTTGTTTCCTCTACATATACTGAAAAATTTAACTATTTAATTTAACTCTGAGCTCAAGGTGAACTTTCTATGTGCTGGGCTATAGGATACTATTTGCCATCTGTCTCAAAAATGTTTAGGTATTTTTTGAAGACCAGTTTTCACTTTCACTTCAATATCTGAGGAAGCCGTGTAATGGTAAATAGTTTTCTTGTAAGCACATTCAGTGCAGAAGTAGGAACTTGTGGTTCATCTCCCTGCACTGATCAATCATTGAGCAATCAGTTATGTTTAGGGAATATATATATAACTAGTATGAGATGTGGTTTCAGATTCCCTCAACTGGAAAAGGGAACTGAAACTGTTTGTTGCTCCTGAAGGTATGCTCTACTCACAAAACAAGCAGAGTATAATGTTCTCTAGAATTTTATAATTCTATTTCATCTTTCTTCTCATTTCCTTCGTCCTTCCATCTAAAATTATGTTGGAAATTTGGATTAAATTGAGAACTAATTTGGGGAGAAGAGAGTAGGTTTGTTTAAATGATTATGCTGTTGAAGAAGATATTATTGCCCAGTACAAGATCATATTCATCTGTATGGCTGTAGTTACGTCTATACTGAATGTTAGGATTAATCGTATATTTACTGCTGAGCCTATAACTGCTGATCTTGTGTAGTAAAACCACCTTAGATCAACCCCCAGCAGCTGGCCATACCTCAAATTCAGCACTATGTAGAATGTCCAACTGCAAAGCAGTGATGTCTACTGGCTCTTCCTGCTGTGTATGGAATTTATCCATATACTGAAAGTTGTAAATGCAGTAAATCCAGCAATGGTGATTCTGCAATTTCTTGGTCCATCGTTTCTAGTGCTCTACAAAATTTTATTTATTTTTCTTTGCTTGTGATTAGAGCAAGTGGGGAAAGAGAAAGGTCCATTCCTAAAAGGACTCTGAGAGCAGAGGTGGAACACTGTAGGGTGGCCCCAAAATAAAGGATGTGAAAATGTGGATTTTGCATCTTAAATCAGGTGAAGATGACCTTCAGATTAGATCCTGGGGATAATTGTATGCTATATCACGCGATGGATGATTTTCCTGAAAGTTGTTACTGACTGCTTTGTTCTGCTTAGGTGAGCAAAACAGTCAGATTGGAGCTGATGTTTACACATTATGTGTTCATTTTTGGCATAAATTCAGTTTAATGTTTCCATTGTATATATCTTTTCTGCTCTTTTTGTATTCTGTATAAAGAATGCACAGAGACAATATTGTGAAATTGAGGAAGAATAGTAAATCAGTTGGTTTATTTTGATATAGTTTCTATCCAGCATATATTTGGACTCTTGAATCAAGCATCTGAATATAAGTTGTATTCTTCCTAAGTAGTTCTATGTTTGAAATGCTGGAAGCAAGCCACAGTTTCTGGATTCACAGTGTACCACTACAGATCAATACTACCCTGTCTGAATATATGTTATATCCTGGCTGACTACACAACACAGATTGAAAGCTCGCCTACAGCTAGGTTCAAGCACAGATCCCCATTTATCACCTATATAAATATATCTTTTGGGTTTAAATCATCATACTTTTTTTTTTTTTTTTTTCCTGCCCAGGAAAGAGGAGTTTGACGACTTGCTGACGGTTTCAGGAAGCCCCAGAGAAATGACTGCTGTGCTTCATGATCAGGTAGTTTGGACACACAGGATGTATATACTGTAATAAACATGATCTGGCTACCTAAATACACTGCTGTTTGCAGTTTTAATGAATAAACGGCAGGAGCAAATGCAGGACTCACAAAGTATATGATGGCATATTCGCAAGCATTATGGTTGCTCTTGAGTTTTGCTGTGAAGAGGATTAAAGGAGAAGAAAACGTATTTCCTTGGCTAAAATTCTGCTCACTCATAAGGGAAAAAGTCCAGAATGATATCCTTTCCCTACTGACAGAGCATTGTAGCTCTACAGTGACAGACTTGTGCCAAATGTTGTTTCTGTTGCATGGGTTTATGAATGGTAGGTCACAAGCTGATATTGGACACCTGAAAGACAATAGTTGGTGGCAAATCTGGATAGCAAGTGTTACAAAACTGGAGAAATTTGGAAGGAAGCTAGTAGCTAGACTTGTTCTTTCAGAACTCCATAGTGGGGGACAAAAACAGAAAGTGGAATCAGCAGGATTAGGGAAGTAATGAGGAATAAGGCTTGAGTGGAATAAAATGGTGTCCAAGAAAGAAATACAGATGATGTCATGGCACAGTGTAACCCTCTCTCTGTAGCCCCAGCTGACAGTTCACCCCTCACTGCTGGGGTTTTAGCTGCTGTGTAAGGGCTTCAGCTCTGATAGGCCCCAGCTGTGTAATCTTGACTCAGACTGCTGAGACAGAGCTGTGAAACCGACTGTCTGTACAGAGATAAGAAAGGTAAAAATTACAGAGAGTGGTAGGACTGCTGGTCTGCAATTGCTAGGAGATCAAGGATTCAAGAGAGAAAACATCAACATGAAAAGAGAAAATCTTAAAGAAAAGAAATGCAGAGAAGGTAGCAAGACTGTTCCAGCCAGGGACGGTCAGGAACTGCCAGGCTGGGGTTGAGCCATCAGGGCTGTCGGCTCTGACAGAGTAGGAGGAAGGCAACAGCACCCCTGATGATGGCTCTTGGGAGCCGTGGCCACCAACCCTTCCCTCCTCACCGACACCTGCCCAGCTGGTGAAAGCTATCCAGGTGCTGTACTGGAGTGTGGGCACACCAGTGCTCAACTGCATAGCTCACTAAATACTAGTGGTCTTTTATGTGCATTGACCAATAAATAATTGCTTTGTACTTACGAGTTACTCATATTCTGCTTGCAGAGTCTTTTTGTGCCAGGCTAATGATGCCCAAACAAATTGACTATAAAAATATTTTGTAGAGGTTAAGACGTGATTTTATTATCATGTTGGGAAGCCAACGTGCATATTTAAGAAAGTAGCAGCATAACAGGAAAGGAACATGACTTGGAAGAAGTGATTTACATTTGTAGTATTAACAAAAAAAAGAAAAAAAAAGGAATTTCATCTAGCAAAAGGTACAGTAAGTATCCCAGGGATGGCTGAAGAATCACTTTGCTGCAGCCATACATCTAGAAGAGCTTTGATCCTCAGAGCTATCTGACACTAAATCGTGTCAAACAGAAGCAAACACCAATTGCAAAAAAAAATCATTAATGTTTTTAATTAGGTTGTCTCGATTTCTCATCTGCATTCTGTAAGCAAAGGGCTTATTTCTGTAAAAATCATGGCCAGCTTCTGTAGCAAGGCAACTGGCTGTACTTTAACTGAATTGGGCCCTAAATTTGTTGCTTAGCAAGAGCAGGAAAGTGTTTTGCTCTGGTGTCTGACTCCATTGGCAGTGGTGCTTGTTATTCACGCAATCCATTACAATGCACTGTACAAGGAGGAATCTCAAAATCATCTTATTGCTGAGCTAAAGGCTATAAAGTGCAGTCTTTTCTTCTAACCAGATTTGTTCTCTGTTGTGTTTAATGATAGTTGTGCCAGTCCATGATTACTCACAAATGTTGACTAGAGACTGTGGCTGAGAACACTCAGTGTGAGTGCAAGAACGGGAGGGCCTTAGAGCTCATGTTCCGAAGCAATATTTAGACTAGCTTAACACTGAGAAATAAAATGAAGACAATAACATGGAAAACTAAGGCTAAAAATGTTAATTACTTTAGCCTCATCACCCTTCTCCCTTCCAAGTTGGCAAATAGGAACTGGAACTTGCCAAATGTGTTTTATTTTTAAATCTTTTATCCACTGGAAAAACTGCATATTCCGTCAGACCTCATAAATGTGTTTTACAATTTTGTGAAGTTTTCCAGCCTGCACATACCTATGTGTTCATGCACACACACTTACAGTACTGGCACATGCAGGGACAGCTCTGACTTTGGGTTCTGTGGGGGTCCATCCCCCACTGAATTCTGTAACTCTAGGTAAAATCTCTGAGTCATGCTTACCCTTTCACTCAGCACAGCAGCAGCAGCAACAGCAATGCGAGCACCAAGCCCAGCACTGCAGCCCGCTGGAGGAAGTACTCTGCACCCAAGCAGTAACCCTTGGAAGGAAGGAGTCTGCCCCTGCCAAGCACCTTCCACCCTTCCATCTAGAAGCTCGGGAATTACCCACATGTACAGTGTTTTTGTAAGTGTGTTGGATGCTCCCTCTAAACACTGCTCTTGGATCTCGTTTAATGTATAGCAGTGCATGCGAATATCAGCAGTGTTGAAATACTGACAAAACAAGTAAATGGAGAAGTAGCTTAGTCTCATAAAAAACTCAAAATCTGGTAGCAGAATCAAAGCCCTTGCACAGCACTGCCTGACTCCTTGTCTGGGAGATGGGCATCACTGCAGCTGTGTATGCTTTCATTCACACTGCCCATTTCCTGTGATCCTTTCTAGCACACAAACAAACCACCTAGCAAATAACTCTAATATTTTTTGTATATTAGCATTCTAGTAGGTGTGATGATTTAAATTTTGGTAGTGGTTACTAAGCTAGGTCTGGCAGTATCTGATGGCTAGTAGCTCAATGGAGTGAAATCTTATTCACATAATTCAATTACTTTCAGTTACTTTTCCATTTTTATATTCAACAGGAAATAAATAGGGACAGTAGCTGTTTTTTGCAGGAATAAGGTATTTTAATCCCTTTCTTGGGCTAGCACAGATGAATGTCACTTCATTACTGAAAAGGCTGAACTAACTTTCTAGAAGGATTTATGTGTATAAACTGTCAGTTGCGTACATCCCTGGATGTGCACTTCCACACAGTGTAGCATGGTGTAAAGATGACAATAATTCTTTGTATTACTGTTGTGACTGAAATGTGCTTGCATCATTACTATGCTCTAGCTGATCAACAGAGAAAGTAGGAAGTGTCACAGGCTGTAAAAAAATACCACAACTTAAAGGTAAAATAATGTACTTAGAAAGGTGGGTTCATGTAGTTAAGCATATTTTTATTTTTCACAAAAGCTAATTATTTATTACCAATATTTGGCTCAAGATATAATCCTACAAAATTAATCATTCCCAATTTTAAACATTCGGCATCTATGAATCAAGATTAACAAGGGACCCTAGTGATAAAAAGCACAGGCTTGTTTTGGAGGCACATGCGTTTCCACTCAGGTGAGAAAGGAAATCAGACATAAAGGTATGAATTTGATTTTAGTCTAATTTTTTTGTATTTACTTATGTATTTGTGTATATGTATACACATATGACTGTATGTGGATGCATGCATATAGAATCTATCTCTATTTTGACATTATTTTGATTTTTATCTTAGATTTTAATACAGTTCCTTTGTATATTCCAACAAATGACCAATGCATATTGTAATCACGCCAGTTCTGTATTCAACTGATTTTTCAAATATTTGATGTGCTGAGTCATAGTTATCTTAAAGTCCACATTTCTTTTCATTACCTGTCAGACTGATGGGGCTTTATAGCAGCAGCATGGTCGACAAATTCCAGAAAGAATGCATTCCCATGTATTCCATATCATATTAATTTCTCTAAGATGATTTTTTCTTAGGTACTAATGACCTGCATATTTCAGTCAGATTCTGCAACTCTTCATTTTCTGGTAATCTTTCTACAGTAAAGAGAAATACTGGACAATAACATTTATCATTAACAAATTAAATAAGGGAATAAGTGACCAAGAATACAATATAAAATACTCAGCTATCCATAAATCATTTTTTAACCTTGTACAGGTAAGATTTCCTAGATATAAAGGAAAGTGATTTGATATATATAGATTAACAACATGCTTTGTCTTTATGGACTTTGCAAGACGTGAATTTGAATGTTAGGAAAACCAAAACCTTGTCTTGTCATGAAATCCTATGTGTAACACAGGGAACACTTGGAATCTATCAAAACTGAGTTATCATTAAATCCTAATTCGGAAGTAAATAAATCAAAAATCATGGATATATGAAACTGCACATGGTGTCCAAGAAGAAATATTTTTTTACAGAATCTTCAATTCTTCCAGGCTTGCAGCTTAGTGAAACAAGGTAAAGCAAATTTAATATGGACACAATATTGAGACATAATAAACAGAGTTTTCATTGCTCCTTTTACCAATATTTACACTTTTTTTTTGATGTGGATTATGAGACATAGTGTCATCTGAGGTGGTTTAGAGTAGTTCAAGATTATGTGTAAGAATTCTTTGTGAAACATTTCTTTTGAGATTTTCAGCTACTGGCTCAAAATTTGAGTTGATCTCATACAGGGTCTGTGCATTCCTGACAGTCCCATGCAGATGTCTTGGAGACTCTAGGGTATTGCAAGTTGCATTAGAGATCTGTGTTTAGTCAACTGTATTGTCTTTTTTGGATAGATTTTATGACATTTAATTTTAGAAATTGGAAAGATAGTAGAAGGATTCAATTCAATGTTGATACTTAAACTAGGTATCCATCTCTGTCATGTGGTGCATTTACCATTTGTATGCAGATATGTCAGACAACTTAGGACATCTCAAATGGCAATAGGTGTCATTTTGGCAATTGAATTTGCCAATTCAATTGCCAGGATTCTTAATGAAACCTAGTTAATAGAGACTTCAGTGCAATTCAGCACATGCCAGTACTCATTTACCTATTGGGTTCATTCTGTCCAATTTGGATATCTGCTTTCGGTTGTCATTAACTCTTTCTGGAGTCACCAGACTATGGAGAAAGCCTATATAGTTAAGACTTCTCCAAACCTTAAAAATTTAAGATAAGTTTAAGCGTTTAAAGAAAAATACTTAGGTTCTTATGTAGTTTAAGAAAGATAGGACAAATGCACATTTTCTGACTGTTTATTCTGGTTCATCATCAGTAAATTTACAAATTAAACTCAAATGTTATAATTTTCTAAGATGCAAAGAGGTTTTTTTCAGAGTATTTTTTTTGGCAAAATTTTCATCTCAGTAAATGTTTTTTTTCCTTTTTTTTCTGTTCTGGCAAGAAGAAAATGTTTCCCAAAAGAATAAAGACAAAAAAATCCCCCCTCCTAGTTATAATGAAAGACTTCTTATAAACTAAGGGTCTTAAGCTAGAAATTGTAATTTTATAACAGACACTTTAATGCCAAGACTGTTGGGTTGAAAAAAGTACTGTTGCAGTGGCTAAATCACTGACAGTGTCAAAAGACTAGTGCTAAGTTATGGAGACTGTTGCTGTTGTGATAGTTCTGAAACATATGAGAGATGGTACAGTGTTCAGTGTCTTAACATACATTAAAAAAAAGAGGAATTAAAAGGCAAGAGAAAGCGTTATTTCGATTTTGAGCAATTCATTCTTCATTATATGAAAGTCAGCTGTTGACCTGAGATACACATAGAAAATTATAATTTCTGAGAGGTGTGACATGTTTTGCCGTTTCCCACTGGTGCAGCGTATGAGGTTATTGCCCTAGCTCTCTGACCTAAGCAGGCGATGTATCTGTTTCTCACTGCTGAAGTTCAGAACCTAGTATACACACTCAAACGATCGCTGATTGCAATTATCGTCCTGGTCTCAGAACTGCAATGCCATATGATAGACATGTTGCCTATTCTGTGTCCCTGCAGTAGGGTAACAAACAGTTGAATATTGTAACCTCTTAGTAAATTGTAGCATAAACACAAAGATAACAGGTCAAACCCCTGGCAGATATCTCACTTGGGGGGAAAAAAGAACAAAAAAACCCCAAGCCATACTCAAGCAATAAAGCAGTACACTTTTTTTTTTTTATTTTTACAGAAAGACCACACCAATTAACTTCATATTTTAGAAGAACGAAACAGATACTGGTAAATGCCAGATTGTCTTTAGAAAACTGGCAAGAAAGGTCATTCCCTAGTTCAAATAATTTAAATCTGTAAGTCATACATTTTTTTCTTATGTCTTGATAACTCCTAGAAATAAGGAGCTTAGATTTGATAAATAACTTGGTGAATTCACAGGGACTGGGCTTACTCTTTCCAAAAGAGAATACTTTGAAAATTCTGATTCACAGAATATTTGGAAACTTGTACTCTTCAATCCTATTCAGACTAAATGAAATAGCAAAAAGATCTGAATTTTCTGTGAAAGAGAAAATTTAATTTTGGACTGCCTTGTTGAAAGGAACACTTAACATGTCATTTACCATGTTTTCACTATAGTGCTAAAAATCAAGATCTGTTTTTAGTTATTACCATTGCAGGAATCACATGAGCTTTTAAAAGTCTGTGCCCACAAGTCTTCCATTCTACCCGTATCACAGCTTACAACCTATCCATAGCAGTACCCTTTTCAGGCATAATAGTAAAGCTGGACTGTCTTGCCACCTTCATGGAGTTTTATGCGATAGCACTTTATTCATTAAAGCCAAAAAGAATAAAGAGGTGACTTTACAAAAGATAGATGTCAGAAGACAGAAGTGGGAAGCCCAGAAAGATGATGAGGACTTAATGGGAATAAAACCTCTATCCTCTATTTAATAATAGTTATTGTCTATTTTGAAATAACTTCAGTTGAGCAAAAGGACAAAACTACATTGTTCACCCTTCTGTTTTGGAACAGTCTGTTGTGCTGGTTATTAATTATGGTTAGTATAATAAACATGCCTGGAAGAAGCACCTCAAATAAATGATCAGACACATAGAAAAAAATTGACCTGTTTAAATGTCAAAAAATCGCACATTTAATTAGCAAGCTTGTTATTTCTCACAAGGAAGATTATCAGATGACAGCATTCATATTTTAATTAGGAGAGAATACCTTTGCACTCTTCCTCAGGCAGAGTAGGAAATTTGTCATGCAAGTTGATTTTCTTTGTGAACTGTTCTGCTCTGACTGTAGGCCCAGAGTCTCCAAGGCAAAACTGCACTGAAATTGATAGCTTAGATACCTGAATAACCTGGAGAACACTGGACACTTTCTTTGACAGGAAAATGCATAGAAGAATATCAAATGGTCTCTTCTAGTTGAGGGGAATTATACTGAAGACATAACAGAGTCATAATTTTGCCCATAAACATAATTTGACTTCAAGTCTGTACAGTTTCCATATTCTTTTCATCTTCTATTTTTATTTTTTTCAGCTAGCTAGCCATTCCCAATCTGAAGACTAATGCAGCACACATTTATGGTCACTTTTGTTCCTTATGATTTCAGTTGTCTTTGACTCCAGCAGAATGAAATGGCTGCACGCTTTCCTCACCTCTGCAGCAACATCTGTTCAGTCTTTTGCCTTAGTCTCTCTGGCTTATGTTCTCAGCTCACTTCTGAGCTACGTGTCTGTGTTCTTCTACTGAAGCAACTAACAAGCCTTGTGACCATTCATTTCTTGAGACACTCTTTGATAAGTTTCACTTTGAAGACTTTAGCTTCACTTTGGCTTTTCAACATGAAATTGAATGTTCCGCTCAGTCTTTAATATACTGGTAGCTTTGATGCCAGTGTTCATAATCTGTTGTACTCATCAATCAACATTTCTTGTTTAAAAAATTGAAAAAAAAAAGCCTGTCACATTATCCTGGTGACAGTGGGTATAGTATCTTAGCAACAGCTTCCTTTTGCGAGGAGTTGTTTTTCAAAGGGCTACTGTCCAGAATACTTCAAATAGACTTAATTCTCCATAGAGTCTGTCTAACTTCACCATTCCTTTTTTTTTTTTTTATGCACAATGTCCTTTCTGAGGCTATTGTAACAAATAAAATGTCATATAACCTAGCTGGCTTTTATTTTTAAGGTCTGCATTTTTATAGTAATTTCATAACAAGGAAAAAATAAAGTTCTTCTCTTAGAAAATTCCCCAAAGTAAATTGTTTATAGGGAGCTATTTAAATTGATGACTCCTTTTCTACAAGAATCATTTTCACAGGATGTGTTTTTTCTCTGTATTTTTTTCCATGAAATATATTGATTTTGTTTTTGAAAAGTCAAAGACATGGTGACCAAAACTTCAACCTGAAAACCTCTTAGTGCTCCTCAAGGACAGCAGGATACCCCCTCTGTGCACAGTGTCTCTGCTCCAGGGATCTTCCACTCTGCCTAGGGGCACATCTTACGACAGGGCATGCAGAAGATAAGAGTCTAGGTGCCTAATTCTGGGGTTAAGAAATCATTTCACCACCTGTGGTATGCTGGCACTTAACTAGCAGATGATTGAATTGATAATTAGATTTAACCCTCCTCTGACAAGCTAAGGAGAAAGCCAGAGCAGCAGGATAGAGGAATGCTGCTATCAGTAAGGAAACAGTAGAAGGGAATAGATAGATGGAAAGCAAGCAGATATAAAATCTGTTCTTCTTCACATATAGAGACAACTTTAATAAAAACTGTATGAGTGTTGTGTTAAGATCTTTATTCTAATTGTACATTCTCTGTGTCCCGTGGATTCTCTTTCACCTTCTGGTTCGGTAAAATGTTGTGGAAAATATTCACGTGTATCAAGACTTTAAATAACTTGTGTTACGGTTATCATGAGATGGAACTTTAAATTTTATTTAGCTAGGAGTTTTAAATCTTTATTCAGTCAATTTTAGCGTCTCAGAATGGCAGAAAACTCATCAGACTTTGACCCTTATTTGAATGTTTTATAGATAAAAGAAGAACTGATTTAAGACACAATAACTATTCTACAACTATGTCTGCCATTTTTTCTGTGCTGTTAATTTTTTGAGGTCTCTTCTGTAAGCAAGTAATCTGGGTTGGATTTTTTTTTTTTTTTGGTGTGTCAGTGTTGACCAGCACTGTTGCTCCTGTAATGCTGATTTTGCCAGCATTAGTTAGAATTTGGTTATTTACTTGTGGAATATGTCAGCAAACTTGTATAGATAACTTCAGAGTTACCCATTGCTTTTATCATTGAGGAGGCAGGAAGGCAGAAACTTTCTGGCTATTTCCCAGTGACTCCCTGTGGCAGATCATGGAAGTATACTTTCCAACAAAGTAAAAGAAAGAAATTATGGGAAGGCTAGTGCAGTGGAATCTTTTAAATACTTTATACGTCTTAACTCATTTTCACACTCTTCTTCTGGTTTCTAACATTTTCCTCTGATTTTTCCCTCCTTTTATCATTAGACTATGATGTTCCTCAGGGAGACCATAATATTATAGCACTCCCTACGCTGTGGAGGATATGCTGGGAAAATGAAGTAGAGAGCTGCTAGGGATGTTAAGGAATGGTTCAAAGCCTCATAGATTTTATGGTCAAAAGAGACTAGTGTGATTGTTTACTCTGACCTCTCTGATTAAACAACCCTGGAAGCTTTAAGCCTGTTTTTCATCCAACTGAAAGGCCAATGAGATGACACTGAAAGTACCAGACATCTGCTGCAACTAACCCTGAGAATTCCACATGTCTTAGTGACGTTTAGTGAGAAGATGTAGGCATGACTGAGAATCGGCAGTTGTGACTGTACTACAGCAAAAAGGTACCGTTTACGTTCCAGCGATGTTAATTTCCTTCAGACTTTATTCCCTGCGTGTCAGAGACTTATGTTTCAACATTCTCCACACCCTGGAAAGAAATAGGAAAATGTCAGGCAACTTAATCCATATACACATATAAGTTTCTTCTACAGTAGACTATAATAGAAAGATAGACAAAGATATCTTATTCAAAACACTTCGTATGTTATTTCTGTCGGGATGTAATAGCATTTTTACAGAAACAAAGAATGAAATAACAACCCCAGACAAAACCACCGATCCTCAACTGTGTTGAGAAGAAAGGCGAGAGACTCTAAAGAGAAATGAAGGTTTTAGAATCTTGTAAAGGATCTGTTAATCTCTTTCTGTAGTGCTTAAGGGATAATGGTTTTGGTTTCTAACACTGGTCCATATTTCACAGTCCCGCATCCAAAGACCTCACATGCTGAGCTTACACACATAATGAATAATCAGTGGCAGGGTTAAATTATGCACCACTCAGTGCCAATTCCCCAGGTTCCCTTTGGTGGAATTTTACTGTAGTTGGCAACATGCATCTGCTGGCATACATGATTGCAACACCTGCTTTCTCAGGATTTGTCCCTAAATGCGTCAATGACCATACTATTTGTCTGAGAGGCAGAAAGATAACAACACTTTACCCACGTATCTATGGGACTGATGAACAAGTAACAGGTTTTTCCTGCCAAATCAAACTTAATCTCAGGTCAAATATAAAAAAAGTTTTTATTATTGAGTTCTGCTGATGAGGAGTGCCAAAGCTTTGCGCGTCTTGAAAGACAGTTTAGCTGTGAAATAAGTGCTAAATTAAGAGTTTAAAAATCACAGTTTCTTATATACAGGAACCATGATCACCTCCATGTTTTCTGTGATAGCAATACTCTTTGAATTAAGAAAGAACAATACTCTCCTGAGGTCATGAGTGATAAGAGACAAATGCCTGGAAACAAAGAATAAGGTAATGGAAGCAGGGAAATAACTAAAACTCTTATGGAGGTATAAAAAGTATGCTTCTGCTTTATGGTAAAAATAAACAAAGAACAAACTAGTTAGCATTTACATGAGATTCTGAGTAAAAAGGAAGTTAAAGAAAGTAATATCTCTACCTAAAAATGTCTTTCATTTTGCAGATGGTTACCTTCCTATTCCCTGCCTTTCAGCCATATGGGAATAGAATAAATGAGAAAGTAAATGAAAAGCAGTATAATGAAAAGCAAAAAAAAATGTTACCACAAAGCATTAGTTTAGTTCACATAGTGCATTGTTTTTCTAGTCAGCAAAATCTTAAGATTTTTAATGTGAAAAGAAAGGAACATATTTAATTTATTTTTATGCTAGCAGTTGTTCTGAGAAATTAATAACTACACAGGACTGAGCCATTCATGATATCTGATTTGAAAATCACAAAAAAACGGTGTGATTTAGTTACTTCTATAATCTCTACTGCTTTTCAGAGCAGCTAATTCCTCCTGCTGTAGCTGATGTGAAATCTAGATGTTCTGTTCCTAGGGGTGACATACTGTAGAAAATAGAACACTGCTAACTCAGTCATGTACAATGTGAACCAGTCATTTTGTGTTATACTGCTCAGCAAGCAAAAAAAAAAAGAAAAAAAAAAGAAAATATTTAAAGTCCCAGAAAATTTTGTTCAAACTATTCCTAGGCTTCAACTCAGCAGAAAAAGGGTCATACTGCATGAGTCTCACTATCTATTTAGGTATGCCAATAAACTTGGATTTTGCTACAGTCCTCCAAAATGTTCTGAGTCTGATGAGTTCGATCCTAAAAATTCTTGACTCAAGCATCAGTAATGACTGGTAAAAATAAAGCCTGCTATACTAAAGATAAGGTTGGAATACAATGATCATGAGCTTCCAATGTGTGGGAAGAAAATAAATGCCTTTGAAATAATAACTATCGGAATGTTCACACTGCTACACTATTACTATGGGGAGAAGTATGGAATGCTTCTTCATACAGTACACAATGGAAGTGTTAAAAATGATTTTTCAAATGGACCTCAAAAGCTAAGCTATATCTTTGGCAAATTTATTTGCTTCTAAAAATTGAACATACTGTTCCTTTCACGCTTAAGGGAACATGTATTTCACAGTAGAACTCTACTGTCAACCAGTTTTATGTAATATTAATGTTCTGCAAAAGTAGCATATTAGGACATAAATACACTGCTAGTAAAGAGCAATGTAGTAAATGTTTTGTATATACACAGAAGGAACAAAGTTACACCTAAAGAAGAAAATAAATCTAATGTGAGTATTTTCAAATTTAATCAGGTCAACAGTCTTACTGTGTTTGAGTTTGGGTGCATCAAAATGAAAGAGTGAGTTTAGTGGCTAGAATGCAAACAGAGAATCAGTATTTGTAGGTTGTATTGTCTGTCTCTTACTTGCCGTGTGACTTTGGGCAAATAAGTTGAAAACTTTGCACCTATGGACGTTCATCTTTCAAATGAGATACTTACGTGATTATGAGGATGTTGTAAGGTTCAACTCACAGAATATTTGCAAAAGTACACACTAAGAGGTTCTAGAAACGTTATATGTGATGACAGTAATATGTTGCCATGGCCAGCTCTAAACATTTCTTGATGATGGGGCCAAATTGTGACTGTCAAGTATGTCTTTATGCTTCCAAAGGTGGAAAATCATGTCACGGATTTTTCCCAATACGAAACTGGATTCTTATGTTGTAGCATAAAGCAGGAATTCTTAGTAACCTCAGTTGCCCTGTGGGACTTGCTTTTTGCTAGATTGTTTTCAGGAGAAGCCCTTCAGAAGGAAACAGCACCCAGGAGGACTACCAAGGAACTGAAAAGAAAGAAAAAAAATAATAAAGAAGACAAAGCTATGTTGCAACTTATTACAGCAAAAAACCCTCTGCTTTAAATGACAAAAAGAAGAAAACAAGTCTCTTAATTGGGGTGATTTACGATGAGGCTATAATTTGAGTAAATGAGAGGAATAGACTCAATGGCAGAAGATGAATTATTTTGCTAAGAAGAAATGGCAGTGCCCCCACTAAGACCAACCTCACTTTTTTTGACGGATAGGTTAGGGAGGAACTGGCTGGAGAAGCTCAGGTGAGCCACTGGATCACTGTGTACTTGGCAGGGAGATATGGATTTGGTGTGGCCTGACAAGAGCATCTTTATAGAAAAAAGTATTATTCATTGTCAGGATGTGGCAAGGTAGTTCAGAAAATAGAGTATGCACTGCTTTAACTTACCAGAGGACAGATGTCCAGTGAATTAGAATTTGTCTATGGAAAAGCTTCTCCAAGAAGTTATTTGAAAAGCTGCTAGGGGTTCTATCAGCTGCTATGGTCCAAGTTCATAGCTTCTGTCTGTGAGGTGGGAGACAATAGACTTATCTAAATAGGTGGAATGAGTGAGGAAGGAGTTATCATAGAATCACAGAACAGTTGGGGTTGGCACGGACAGCTGGAGGTCATCTGGTCCAAGCCTCAATATCAAACAAGGCCTCCTAGAGCCAGTTGCCTAGGACCATGTATAGATAGTTTTTGAATATCTCTAAAGAGGGAGACTCCACAAACTCTCTGGGCAACCTGTGCCAGTTTTCAGCTACCCTCACAGCAAAATAGTTTTCCTGATGTTCAGACGGCACCTCCTTTGTTTCACTTTGTGCCCATTGCCTCTGATCCTGTCACTGGGCACCATTGAAAAGAGTCTGTCTTCTTTGCACCCTCCCTTTGGGGAGGTGTGAATACACATACTGATAAGATCCTCCTGAGCCTCCTCTATGCTGAACAGTGCCAGCTCTCTCAGCCTTTTGTCATAGGAGAGATGCTCCAGTCCCTTAGTCATCTTTGTGGCCCTTTGTTGGACTGTCTCCAATATGTCCCCATCTTTCACACCGAGGAGCCCAGAACTGGACACAGCACTCCAGGTGTGGCCATGCCAGTGCTGAGCAGAGGAGAAGGATCACCTCCCTTGACCTCCTGGCAATACTTTGTTTACTGCAGCCAGGATATTTTACCTTTTTAATATATATATGTATGTATATATATGTATGTATGTATATATACATATATATACAAAAGAATGTTGACATATATATATCTCCCCACATTGCTGGCTCATGTTCTACTTGGTGCCCACCAGGATACTCAGGTCCTTTTCTGGAAAGCTGCTTTAAGCTGGGTGGCGTGGGGTTGTTCCTCCCCAGGTGCAGAACTTTGCACTTCTCCTTGTTAAAATTCATGGGGTTCCTGTCAAGCTCATTTCTCCAGCCTGTCGAGGTCCCTCTGGATGGCAGTGCAACTGTCGGGCATACCAGCCACTCCTCCCACTTTAGTGTCATCAGAAGACTTGCTGAGGGTACTCATCCAGATCATTAATAAAGATTTTGAGCAAAATTGGACCCAATATTAACCCCTGGGATACACTGCTGTTAACTGGACTCCAGTGAGACTTCATAGAATCATAGAAACTTTCAGGTTGAAAAAGACCAGACTTCTGCCACTGGCCACCACCCTCAGGGCCTGGCTGTTCAACTGGTTTTTAATTCACCTCACTGTCTGCTTAATCAGCCCACACATCAACATCTCTAGTCTATGACCATCTTATGGGAGATGGTGTCAAAGGCCTTACCCGAAGTCCAGGCAGATAATATCCACTGCTCTCCCTTTGTCTACGATGCCAGTCATTTCTTCATAGAAGTTTCTCAAGTTCGTCAAATATGACTTCCCCTTAGTGAACTCCTGACTACTCCTGGTGATTTTCTTGTCCTTAATGTGCCTGAGAATGGTTTCCAGGATTGGTTGCTCCATCACCTTTCCAGGGATTGAGGTGAAGCTGACTGGCCCGTAGGTTCCTGGGCCTCCTTGCCCTTAAAGACAGGAGTGACATTTACTTTCCTCCACTCTCCAGACACTGCTCCCTGTTGCCAAGATTGATAAAAGATTGTCAAGAGTGGCCTTGCAATTATATCTGCCAGCTCCCTCAGACCTTGTGGGTGCATCCCATTGGGACCCATGGACTTATGTACAGTCAGTTTGCTTAAGTATTTCCTGACCTGATCCTCTTCTAGCAAGGGTGCATCTTCCTCGTTCCAACCTTTCCCTGTAGTCTCTGGGACCTTGGATTCCTAAAGGCTGGTTTTGCTAGTAATGACTGAGACAAAGAAGGCATTCTGTACTTCAGCCTTTTCCACTTCCTTTGTCACCAAGTCCCTTGACTTTTTAAGAAATAGATCCACATTTTCCCATCTTCGTTTTGTCATCTGTGTACTTATAGAAGCCCTTCTTGTTGTCTTTGACATCCCTGGCTAGATTCAGATTCATGTTGACTTTAGCTTTTCTAACTTCATCCCTAGATGCTCAGACAGTGTTTCTGTACTCCCCCCAGGTTACCTGTCCTTGCTTCCACTATCTGTATCCTTTGTTTTTGTGTTTGAGTTTGGCTAAAAGCTCTTTGTTCATCCACACAGGCCTCCTGGCATTTTTGCCTGACTTTGTGGCTGTTCAAATAGAATTCTTTTGAGCTTGGAGGAGGTGCTCCTTGGATATTAACCATCTGTCTTGGACCCCTCTTCCCTCCAAAGTCTTATCCCATAGGACTCCTCCAAAGAGACCTCTGATGAGGCCAAAGTCTGCCCTCCTTAAGTCCAGGGTTGTGAGCCTGCTTTTCACCCTCCTCTCTGCCCTGAGGATCCTGAACTCCACCATCTCATGGCCACTGCAGCCAAGGTTGCCTTTGATCTTCACATATGCAACAAGCCGCTCCCTGTGGGTGAGTATGAGGTCTCGCAGAGCACCTGTCCTGATTGGATTCTCTGTCACTTTGAGGAGGAAGTTATCAATGGTGCACTCCAGGAACCTCCTGGATTCTTATGCCCAGCTGTGTTGTCCCTCCAGCAGATGTCAGGGTGGTCCCCCTTGAGGACCAGGGCCTGTCCTCCCTCAAGAGCCTGTATCCCTCCACTGCAACATTCTAGTCATGGGTGCCATCCCACCATGTTTCTTTAATCCCAGCAAGATCATAGGCCTGCAGCTGTACACAGATCTTGAACTCGTGTTTATTCCCCACAACTATGTGCATTAGAATCATAGAATTGTTTAGTTGGAGGAGACCTTCAAGATCATCGAGTCCAACCATTAACCTAACACTGTCAATTCCACCACTAAACCGTGTCCCTAAGCTCAGCATCTGTACGTCCTTTAAATACCTCCAGGGATGGTGATTCAACCACTCCCCTGGGCAGTCTGTTTCAATGCCTGACCACTCTTTCAGTAAAGAAATTTTTCCTAATATCCAATCTAAACCTCCCCTGGTGCAACTTGAGACAATTTCCCCTTGTTCTATTGCCTGTTACTTGGTGGAAGAAACTGACACCCACCTCAGTACAGCCCCCTTTCAGGCAGTTGTAGAGAGCAGTAAGGTCTCCCCTCAGCCTCCTGTTCTCTAGACTAAACAACCCAAGTTCCCTTGGCCGGTGCTCATAAGACTTGTGCTCTAGACCCTTCACCAATCTCATTGACCTTCTTTTGAACTCAACCCAGCACCTCAATGTCTTTCTTGTAGTGAGGGACCCAGAACTGAACAGAGTATTGGAAGTGTGGCCTCACCAGTGCCGAGTACAAGAGGAAAATCACTTTCCTAGTCCTGCTGGCCACACTATTCCTGATACAATTCAGGATACCAAGAAGGCCACCTGGTCACACTACCAGCTCATATTCAGCTGGCTCTCGACAAACGCCCCCAGGTCCTTTTCCTCTAGGCAGCTTTCCTGCCACTCTTCCCCAAATCAGTAGGCACTTTAGAGAGGCACGCCAACATTTTGAGTTCCTGGAAACGGAATTACTTCTGGAGTAGCCAGAAGGCTAGATGAACTTTGGCAGTCTTTCCACAACATCCCAGATCCTGGTCCCTGGAAGGCAGAAAACCTCTCTAGATAATTGATTGGGTTGACAGATGTGTGCCTCTGTCCCCCTCTGCAGGGAGTCACCCATTACGATGATGCACCATTTCTTCCTGGTAGTCTTGCACGGTTTAGGTTTAGGTGAATGCCGTGGTTTAGCCCCATCTGGCAACAAAGGACCATGTGGCCACTCTGTCACCTCTCCCCCGCTGGGGTGGTGAGGGGAATCAGAAGAGAAAGTCAAAACTGGTGGGTTGGGATAAGGGCAGTTTAACAGAACAGCAAAGAAAGGGAACAGTAACAGTATCTAAGAAGTATATACAAAAATAATGGAATACACAGAGCACACTGTCTGATGCCCTGCGCACTCCCGAGCTGCGATTAACTTCCTCCTGGCCAGCTCTCCCACCTCAGAACCAAGCATGACTTCACATGGTATCGAATAACCAGTTTGTTTGGCCAGTTTGGGTCAGCTGGCCTGACTGTGTCCCCCCCTGACTTTTTGTAAAAATTAACCCTATCCTAGCCGAACCCAAGACAGTGAACTCGGTTTTTGCTTGTAGGCACATCTGACTTCTCTTCAGCTTTGAGGAGTGTGAACTTATTTTGCATTTGTAAGCCCTCAGGTGGGTCAGAAGCCTTCCTCTTGCTACCAGAAGTCACCAGTTTCCATCCTTCACTTTCTCCAGAGATATTGCATTTATAATGATAGTGGAGGTTCTTCAAACTGTTGAGTCTCAGAGAAGATCCTGTCTGTCTCCCTTTCACCTTCCCTGATGATGACCTGTGCCACAGTAATTACCATAAAGGAAATCCACAAATAGAGCTCGCAGTTAATCCCATTGTCATATCTTTCTGTTCTTTGTGGATTTCCAAAGAAAAGACAGAAAACAAAATTACTTATGGGAAGAAAGATACAGTTTCCAAACTGCTTAAGAGCCCCTTAAATGTTAGTTGCAGGACCCTACAAAATAACTTACAGGTGTACTAACACTGAATAGTTTTATGGCAGAAATCATAAGCTATATTAAAATTTTACGCTCCAGAAAGTAGATAAAAAATGCCCATTCTCTTTTAATGAAAGATCTCATTGATTATGCCAATATATCTAGAGTTAGTAGAATTTTGCCATGTAGCAATTGGAAAGAAGGTGCCTTTTGCCAAAAAAGTAACTTTCAAATATCAGAATACTTATGACCTGAGAGATTACTTAATTTAAAAGCACTGATGTACTGTACTTAAATAAGTCACATTTCTCTAGGAATATCTTTAACAGATTTGTTCATCAAAGCTGCCTCTATTTCTTCTTCTGAGAGTTCATTATATAGATGGATACTTATGCTATCTGTAGCAGCAAAGTGTAATTGGATGCTGGCAAATTTATTGGAATTGGTGGTTACTGGGGATGTGAAGAGTTGATTAACTATCGTAGCGAACATTTGAAATATTCCTTTTCTTTTGCTGGACCAAATATATGACTAAAATTTCTTGAACACTATGTAATCTTTTTAAGAAAATATATTTAAAGCCTTTAAACTGGCTTTCAGGTGGAAGGTAAAAGACCTACCAAAGCCTTGATGATCTGGATGCCACAAGTTATAGCACTTATTACTCCCTTTATTTTGCCATTTACATCTCCCTTACTATAATATTAAGTGACAGAAACGAGGTGATGTAAGCTGACTTGAAAAATTCTCCTGAAGATCCTAAAAGCAGTCAGCACCAGAGGCAGAGTTCTGCTACAGAGGGACCGTCACAGAATACAGTGGAGATTCTATCCATACCATAGAAATTGCTCTCAAAGCATATTTATGCAAACATGGTTTTGACACAGGTGAACTTTCAAGATTTAAGGCAGCCAAATTGTAAAAACAGCATAAGTAATGCAGCTCAAGAGAATGGTTGGAAAACAAGCATAATGATGAAATACTGAGTAAGGTGTATTTGCTGCCCCTGTGTAGAAAAAAGACCTTAAAAAAGAGAAGACAGCAACACGGAAGGAAGAACAGTTTGAACTGGAGAGAAAATGATATTAAAAAGCCTACGTTAAAGAAATAATTTTTAAAATTGTATTAAAGGAATAATATTTAAAATTGTGTTAAAGGAATAAAAAAAGAATAACTGATATTCTGGTACAACTGGTGCAAAATGAAGCCTACACATTACACAGTCGAAAGAAAACTGAATACAATTTGAAGATGCATGTGTCAGAAGCTGAAGAGCTAGTGCAAGTACAATAAGGACTTTGCCTCCTGGTTTGAGAAGAACTTCCTTTTACACAGATAACTTTTGCGTTAGAATACGTGTCCCCTGTTGCCTCTCCTTGTTCTTGACTTTGGGTTGAATGTGTTACAGCGTGCTGAAAATGCTGTTGATCAACAGCAATACTAAGAAAAAAATAAAATGTATATGTTGTGCAATGCTTTTCATGTAAGTCATAGATATCATAATCCTGTAAGTGGTGTAAAATCTTTATGGCTATTGCCTTTTTTATTAAAAGAGTAGAGAATCTTTTCTGCAAAGTGAAGATCTTTGAAATTGTGTTTAATGCTTTAATGTTCCTGGTAGAAAAATCTCCAGGACAAGTATTACTTGCCTTCTATGTTCTACAATCATTGTACTAACATACCCCTAAATGTCAGATAAAATGTTTTCATAATTAATATATACAACTACATATTTTCCTTATATATCACCTTTTAGAATTCTGGTAGCTATTTACCACTTACTGGAGAATATCATATCTCTTTGAATAGATGTTTGAAGCTTGCAGGCAGGGGATTTCACTGATTTCAGTTAAACATGAAGTATATTCAAGATATGCCTTCATATGCATATTTTTCCTTAGTTTTGGTGTATTATACCAGAGAACAATTTTGAAGCTTAAATATCAGAGGAATATCACTCATTACATCATTATTATCTTTTTGCCTTAAAGAAAATAATAGAACAGTGACGTACTGTTTTTGCCATGCTCTATTCCTTCCTCTATTCATGTAGGTATATGATCTTACTAAAAAATTATTACTTACTACTCATGAAAGTAAAGCAAACTCTTTACAAAGCTATAGACCCGCCTTCATTTATGAAACTTACCTGATAATAAGCCACACTACTTTGCCAAGCTTCTGAAAGACATGTTGATCTAATATTTTTAACTCTTTAAACAAACAAAAGCTATCATAATGTAGATTTTTAAGCCAGGTATTCAGTTTAGCAAAGTAAATGACTCTGTGTCTTTCAAAACATAAGGTCTTTTTTCCTTTGTTTTATTCCAAGTGCATTTGCAATCTCAAAACTTCTTTTACCCCTACATTATATAATGCAATATAATGGATCACAATATATATATATCTTATAATTGGCACTAATTAAGATCAGGAATGTGGTCAGCTGTCTCAGTTTCTAGGCAGTATCTTGTTAAGCCATGTAAATACAAGTGCATTTGGTCCTACAATAATTTCCGTAATATTTACCAAAAATATTCAGCAAAAATTCTACAATGAGTAGATAAAATCTGAACTGAATAAACACTACACTTGTAGGGTTATTTAATTTAACACTTTAAAAATCATGGTTGTATAATTATTAACAGATTTTTTAAAATACATTTTGTCCTTCTGGTATGTGGTAAATTCATATAGCGTTGCTATCACAGAGATTCAAATAGCTTCACCATCACAGAGAAGTGTTCAAATGTTGCTTTAATAAAACTGAACTGCTTCCTCACCACTTTAAGCTTGCTATAGATGAATGTCCTTCTCTCTAAAAGCCTGTGTGATCAAATCTGCGTAAGTCTGTTTCTTTTTCGTGTGAATGTTGGTGACAGATGAGTGGCTAACATTGAAAAGTGATCATAATACACATTTTAATCATGCTTGTCTTTCTGAGTGAAAATTGCCTTATTACAATGTTGGTGAAGTTCATCCTGGGAGCTTACATGTGTGGCATAAATCTGACTCCTGTGTAACCAAGGGGTGCTATAGATAAATAAACATAACCCACTGCTTGCAGAGTGCATTTTTGTTAAGGAAAGAACAAAAGCTGTTGAGCCCTTGAATGAAGAAAGTTTCCTGGGAATGCTTCTTGCATCTAAAGCTGTCACAGACAGTCACCTGAAAAAAGATGAAATTCCTAAAATATTTCCTAACACTATTGTCCTCCTGGTTAAGGGCAAGAGGATAAAGGAACTCAAGTTACCAATTGATAGCTGTGTGGAAAGGTTTCTGCATTTCAGAAATTGCATGGAAACAAAGTGTACCTTAGCAGCAGCTGTTCCAGTTGATTAAGTTGGGCATAACTTACATCAATAGGTACAAAGCTATTGAAGAAGGACAGTTATAGTGTTTATAGATTAAATGACAGCATACTTCTAGGTTCAGACTTTATGAAAATAGATTTAGTATAGGAAACGTACTTTTGAATTGATGTCTGCATACCCCCCTCTGCAGGTGTGTTCCATTTAGGTGGCACTTGCCACATGGTTGATTTTGATAGAAGTAGATGGGTATATCTACAATGACAATTACATTCACCAAGGAGCAAACTCAAGCACTGAACCTTTGTCTGTCCATACTGCTTAATTGTCAGCTTGCTTCCCGGCTGTCATCCAGATCACTACAATTAGCTTTCTGCCAGATAAGGGCTAGTCATGTTTGTCCATTTCCTCTTACAAAAGCAAAAAAAAAAAAAAAAAAAAAAAAAAAAAGAAAAAGGTAGCACAGAGGAGTCTGCACTAGTTTTGGCTGCTCCTTCCTTCCGTAGTGTTGCTATACTACCTGTGTAACACATCCTAGAGCATCCAGCATGTGCATTGTTTTGTGTTATAAAAGCACAGCTCTGGTGCTTGCAACACATTTTTCATGTTGTTTCAAGCACTTTGAACTGGAAAAGCATAGGGAAAAAAAAATACTTTTTAGGAGGCAACATACAGCACCAGACGAGAGCCAGTTGCCATGGGCTGTAGCCCAGTTTGCTCCAGAACATGGCTAACTCTAAACAGCATAGGTGGAAGCCAGTTTAAGCCATTTGGCCTATGGAACTTGCATGCAACAGTATGGAAATTACTGTGATAACTGCATGAGACCATCCACTCCACTTCTTCTACACAACTTCTTATAATAGGGTCATGGTATAATTCTGTGAAAAAGGCAATGCTGATTAACTGTAATTCTTTTCTTCAGAAATTATCTGGACTTTTCTCAGAAATGAAATAAGGAGGGTTTGTTTTTGTCTTCCAGGAAAGAGCACATTGCTTCTGGATTTGTCGCTTCCTTTCTGATGGTTTTCACTTGCCCAATGGTGCCAGGACAAATAAAAGGAAATCCATCACAGATATATTCTGAAACTATTTATTCCACCCTATTCTCACACTTTGTAGAACACTGGTCAAAGCCCTTGATATCTAAATCAAAAGTACTGGCTTTGCTTGAACCCCACACTACCTTCTTCAGATCATGTTGTGTGTTGACTCTGGTAGGCAGCTAAGCACTACACAGCCACTTTGCTCACTCCCCCACATGGGATGGTGGAGACAATCGCAACGGTAAAAGTGAGAAAACTCATGGGTCAAGATAAAGACAGTGTAATAGGGAAAGCAAAAACTGTGTGCTTAAGCAAAGCAAAATAAGAAATTCATTGGCTGCTTCCCATGGCCAGGCAGGTGTTTAGCCATTTTTCAGGAAAGCAGGGTTTCATCATGCATAACAATTACTTGGGAAGACAAATACCATAATGTCAGATGTCCGCCTCTTCCTCCCTCTTCCACTAGCTTTTGTTGCTGAATATGATGTCATATGTATGGAATATCCCTTTGATCAGTTGGGGTCAGCTGTCCCAGCTGTGTCCCCTCCTAACTTCTTGTGCACTCCCAGCTTACTCACTGGCAGGGTAGTGCAAGAAGCGAAAAGGCCTTGATGCCGTGCAAGCACTGTTCAGCGATGGGTAAAACATCACTGTGTTGTCAACACTGTTTTCACCACAAATCCAAAACATAGCACCCTACAAATGACTATGAAGAAAATTCACTCTGTCCAAGCCCAAACCAGTACAGATCACTTTTTTTGTTTCTTTGGATCTACATCTCCTACTTCTCATATACAATTCGCGGTCCTAAAAAACAAATGTGCGCAGACTCAAGATAATACTTATAGCTATAGCATGACAGCACATTGGATGGGTTAAAGGTGGGCGGTAAAGACATTTTATTAGATAATATATGCAGAGTTACTGGGTTAGAATTATACAAACAATAGGTTAGAAAATATGAAAAATTAATCATTTTTTTCTGTAGAGTTTAGAAAAATACCATATGTTGTTGAGGTTATCTGTGTGACAACTTGTTTGAACACTTTGAATTAAATGAAAATACCCTGTAAGGCAGATAGCAGAAGGAAAAAAAAGAAGAGAAAGAAAAGCTGTGCTAAAGCATATCAAAAATCTTTTGAGGATACAAAGATTGTTGGGGTCGATATAGCTTGAGAATTAGCACGACTAGGCCGCTTAAGCAAAACAGCATAATTGAACAGGCTACTGGTAAAGACAGCTAAGAATAGCCATTGAGAAAGTTCTGATAGTGCACATGGTGTGGGTTAGCAAAAACAAGATGTGTTCAAGGACGTGGAGGCAGTCTGTTGCTATCGGCGTTAGTGCATAGTTACCAAACATAAGGGAATGTGGGGCGTGTGAACAGCGTGTGATTTATGTCTGTAACCTATCCAATATAAGCGTAATCATGTGTACAGATATGGTAAATGTATATAACCACACAAGCGGGATCAAAAAGAATCCGACTGTGCATAGTACCAATGCGTGTGAGAGTCGTTCCCGTCCTTTCACAGATGATGAAACTCAGCATTGTGGTGACCCTGAGGATTTATTGCAGCCAAAAAAAAGGCACGGGACTGCCAGCTGGCGAGGTAAGCCAGACTGCCCGAGAAAAGCAGGAGTGGATCCGCGGCACGCCGGGGGGGGCATGAACATCGGCAACATGGGTTCCACTGTATCAGCGTCAGAAAACACGGCGCTGAAAAGCCTGTTGGAATTGGCGGATCGAGCCGACGCTAAGTTAACTAAAGGAGACATATCGGGACTATTATTATGGTGCCGCCGCCGAAAGCTGATAACAATGGATCAGCTGTTCGATCCGGATGCATGGCACAGAGTTGGGATGGACTTGTGGGACTCTGCAGGTTGGAAACAAAGAGGTGCGACAATTAGCCCCTGTTTTCCGAACTGTTAAATGTATGATTGCTGATATGAAAGACGATGCTACTGTGGCTGCAGCCACCGCAAGAGCTGTTTATGCAATCAGTCAACCCATGGGAGAGTATCAAGATCCCTGTATGGCGCCTTCCGCGTATCCCGTCTGTCCTAGTGAAACTGAGTTTTGGAAAGAACCGAGTATAGAATTGGGAGACTGGGCACCAGCGCCACCTACAGCCCCACCACTGCCGGAGAATGTGCCGCTCCCGGACTCTGATTTTCAAGAAATGGATACTGACTCACCCGAAGGAGCAACATCACTATTATACCCAAAGATTCATTAAAGTGAACTTACGGACACATTGAGAAAGCAACAGGATCAAATGACAAAGCTGTTGGACGAGATGCAAAGACTAGATAAAGGATCCCGTAACGCCACGATTAAACAGGCATATCAAAAGGCTCACCCAGCCATAACGGACGGTTTGCGAGTGGTCGAGCAGCAGATATGTGGGGAGTCGGACGGGATGGGGGAGGTGATTTCAGGGGGGTCAAATAATGGAAGCATTAACAAAAGTGCGCCAGCACAGCATTCGCAACGGCGCTGGGTTAGGCTCATGCCGGAAGACAGGCAAATGAGCTTAGCTGACGCTGATCACTATTTATGCAGTAAATACGGTAAGGGGGTGGGGGATGACGAACGTGAGGTGTGTAAGAGGGGCATGAAGTAGAGAGAGCAAGGAGGAGGGGCATCCGGTGTTCAAAAACTTGATTGCGCACGCGGTGGGTGTGGTCTGCAGGGAGCCGGTGGTACAGAGGGGGGTGGTGTGGCCGCTGGAGGTCGGAGTGGAGACGGGTCGCCCCCGATATGCGACCCTAATTTTAATATGGGACAACGATGGAGGGGGGTAATAGAAAATGCTGTAATCGAAGGACAAATGCTACCAAACAGTTTAACAGCATTCCCGGTGTTTACGCAGGGGAATCAACGGATATGGGCTCCTTTTGACTGGAAAACAGTGAGTCGGTTACAAAAAACCGTAATGAACTATGGTTTGGATAACAAGCAAGTTATGATGCTGGTTACCACCTTTTTCAAAAATCAGATATTAGTGCCAGCTGATGCCTGAGCCTTGTTAGAATTGGTGTTGCCCCCCACTGCCTTTATGTTGTGGAAGGACAAGTGGTGGGATAAATGTGAGGTTGCAATGATACAAAACCTTCACCTAGGTGCCGATGATCTTTTACATGTAGTTACACTAGACCAGCTCATGGGTACTGGCGCTTTCCGCGACAGGGCAGCTCAAGCAGCGCTACACCCTCGAATATTGCAACAGTCACAGAGCTTAGCCCTGGCCACTTTAACTGAGTTACCACAGATTGGGAAGCCTTTATTACCTTATACGCAGATTCGTCAGGGTCCTGATGAGCCGTACGTGTACTTTATAGACCGATGAAAGGAAGCATTAGATGCGGCACCGAATCTGCCAAGTGAAGCAAAAGGTGCAGTAGGAAAGGATTTAGCTTTTCAAAATGCCAACACTCAATGTCAACAGATAATTTCATCCCTACCTAGTGAGTCTACCCTTAGTCGGTACGTGGAGGCTTGTTCCCGATTACCTCGCTTAGCGGAGGAAAGAGAGAAGGCCAGAATACATGCGGCTGCTATGGCCACTGTTTTACAACCTGCCATGCAAACGGGGAAAGGGGATCGAGGTGTTAAAGCAAAAACTGGTTGTCTTATTTGTGGAGAGGAAGACCATTACAAAAGAAACTCTCCTCAGATCAAGAAGCAAAAGGTGGTGGCTGATGAATTTGTAGGGACATGCCATAGATGTGACAAGTTCGGGCATAAAGCAGCTCAATGCAGATCACAGTTTAAAAAGGATGGTACCCTGTAGAAAGCATCTTGAGAGACAATGGTCATTCTGTCCTGCTTGAGGCCTGTATGCACAACCCTGCGTACGTGCCGAATGGCAAGGACAGAGTGTCCTTGAACGATTATGAGAAAGCCAGAAGATAAGTGGTAAACAACTTCTACGGATCTGGAGGAAGCTGAGCTAACCGCAAGGCAGTACATGGACAGATAGTAGAGTCCAATCAGCTTTTGCTTAGTGGTGCGTGAACAGTAAGCTATAACCAATCATAAGTTGTATCTATGTGCATGAACACTCTAGGCGTGGATATAATGTGTTGGGTTTTGGCAATAAACAGAGCTTTAATCATATCTCCATGAGAGTTTGTCTTTGTCTCCGGAAACTCCCCTCGACAGTACCCCCTTGTCGGGAAACGGGCAGAGCAGCGCCAGGATGGGGGGCACGAGGTCAAGAAAGTTCCCCACAGCTATGGCTGTCTCAACGAACTCTGAGCTGCCACAAGCGGCTCCAGAGAAGTCGATCTGGCCATGGGACAAGACATCACTGTAGAAGATGATAAGGTGCATGTCATCCCCTCAGTAGCCACAGGACCTTTAGGTCATGGGCTGAGTGCATTGTTGGTGGGGCGATCCTCTGCATCTAGTCAGGGAATTTTTGTCCTACCAAGGGTAATTGATGCAGATTTCACAGGCCCAGTAGGGATTATGTTAAAGGTATTCACGCCACCATTAACCATCAAACGAGGCAGCAAGGTTGCTCAACTGATTCCTTTTATTGCTTAGGTCCCCCTAACTGACCCTAACTATTGGGGAAGTGACGCCTTTGGCTCAAGTGGACCCCCCTTGGTGGCATTCGTACAACCTCTTTCCACAGAACAGCCCGTAAGAAAGATCACTATTAAAGGACCGAATGGCATTCTACCAAAAGACCAGAAAATGTTGTTTGACTCCGGAGCAGATGTTACTGTAATCCCGAGGGCCCAATGGCCAGAGTCATGGCCATTGACGGTAGTGTCGGGCATGGTGACAGGAATCAGTGGTGCAACAGTGACACAAATGAGTACTGAGTTCATTACCTTTGTAGACCAAGATGATAAGTTGCTGGCACAAGCATGCCCTTATGTCTTGAATACTACTCTTTGGCTATTAGGCAGAGACATATTATCACAATGGGGTTGTGTCATTCAGACACCTTTTTGACAGCAGCCATTGAAGCGAGCGCATCCAGGCCTACACTGAAGCTCACGTGGTTGACAAAAAAGCCGATGTGGGTGGACCAATGGCCGCTGTCTACTGAAAAGCTCGCCCATCTCCAAGAACTGGTGGATGAACAAGTGAAGTTGGGGCACTTGGTCCCGTCCACAAGTCCTTGGAATACTCCTGTGTTTACCATTCAGAAAAAGTCCGGAAAATGGAGACTCTTACAAGACCTAAGAGCACTTAATGCAGTAATGCAGGATATAGGGCCGCTACAACCCGGACTACCGTCGCCAGATATGATACCTGAACAAAGGGATATCCTGATGCTAGATTTGAAGGATTGTTTTTTTACCATCCCCTTACATCCAGATGATTGTGAAAAGTTTGCATTTACAGTACCTGCCATTAAAAGAGCATCACCCACGAAGCGTTACCAATGGGTAGTGCTACAACAAGGTATGAAAAACTCACCAACAATGTGCCAATGGTATGTGGATTTGGCGCTGCAACCTTTCTGACGATCTCATCAGGAACTAATTTTGTATCATTACATGGATGACTTATTACTGGCCTCACGATCTCCAGTCCAAGATGACATTGTTCTTGAATTAAAGGGGATGTTGGAAGATTGGGGTTTAGTGGTGGCTCCTGAAAAGATTCAATGACAACCCCCGTGGAAATATTTGGGCATGACTTTAACTGAAACCGTGATTCAGCCGCAAAAGTTGACTATATGTACTGACAACGTCAAAACCCTTAATGATGTCCAAAAGTTGGTGGGAGACCTTCAATGGATTCGGAACGTTAGTGGAATAACCAATACAGATTTACAGCCCTTGTATGAACTATTGCAGGACGGAAAGGATCCTCACGAACCACGCCAATTAACACAACCAGCAGAGGCAGCACTTCAAATTATTGTGCAGAAGATTTCACACGGTTCTATCTCCTGGATACTTGAAGGCTCCCCGATCCAGTTATATATCTATGACTCTCAGGAAGAGATCATTGGGATATTGGCTCAATGGCGGGAGCAACAATCAGACCCATTATGCATCCTGGAATGGCATTTTTGGTCCTAGCCATTTCAAACGAACTGTGACCACAAGGATTGAGGCTATTACGACTATAATCCATAAAGGATGACAACGAGCAAAAATTATTGCTGGAGCTGTACCACACCAAGTAATAATGCCACTCACATCCCAATTGGTCGCACAGTTTTGTCAAACTAATGATGAATTTGTGGCGGCTGTATTGAACCAACCGTTTGTAATAGATAATCACCACCCGCGTCACCCGTTGTTTAAGACACTTTTACGGTTGTTGCCACGGAATATTATAACTGATTGCCTGCTAGATGCATTGACAGTGTTTACGGATGCGAGCAGCAAATTGAAGCGTGCTGGGTTTGTGTGGCAACTACATGGCTACTGGTACTCGCACAGTCTTGTGGTGGAAGGATCTGCTCAAATTTTAGAACTTTTAGCAGTAGTGGAAGTATTGAAACGGTGGCCTCAACAACCTCTTAATATTGTGATTGACTCACTATATGTCGTTGGTATTGTACAAAGGTTACATTTTGCATTTATGGGTAAGATACAAAACTCATTGCTGTTCAGTGCTGTAACTCAGTTACAGCACATGCTTCAACAGCGGCAAGAACCACTATTTGTAGCTCATATTAGAAGACATACTTCCATTCCTGGGGGCCTAACAGAAGGTAACCACCGTGCGGACCAACTAGTGACAGCCACTCCTGTACAACTGTCCACAAGCTTTGATGCTGCACGAGCAGTGCATGATTTTTTCCATCAGTCTGCAGTGGCGCTGCAAAGACAGTTTTCATTATCTAAAGCAGATGTGCATGCTATTGTTGCAGCCTACCCTGACTGTGCGAGACTCACTCCTGTACAGGATGGTGGTGTAAATCCTTGATGTCTACAGCCCAGACAACTTTGGCAAACCGATGTGACCGAGTTCCCCCAGTTTGGGCGTTTGAAGCACATCCATGTCTCTGTCGATACGTGTTCGGCTGCCATCTGGGCAACAGCAGCTACTTCTACCAATGCCAAAGCAACACAACGACATTGGGCGCAAGCCTTTTCTGTGTTGGGAGTACCTGAACAAATTAAAACTGATAATGGCCCAGCCTACAGGTCTCAGGTGGTGGCCCGTTTCCTTCAGCGGTGGGGTGTTAAGCATGTACGGGCCATCCCATACAACTCCACCGGTCAAGCTACTGTTGGGCATTCCCATCGCTTACTAAAAGATCATTTAAATATTTTTAAAAAGAGGGAAGAGCAATCCCCGATAGACTGTCTACACAAAACCCTTTTTGTCCTGAATTGGTTGAATGTTAGAGGAGGTCACAGTGACCCCCCCAGCTGTTCGGCACAGGGGAACAAACAAAAATGTCTATGACAATGATGTGGTGTTAGTAACGATATTCCGCCCAGATAAAGGGTTTTGGGAAGGTCCAGTACGGCTACTCACTTGGGGGAGGGTATATGCTTGTATTTCTACAGATAATGGACAGACGGAGTGGGTGCTGGCAAAATGGATCAAACCCATCTTGAATGAACACTGAAGAAGGGGAGGTGATAAAAAAACAGTGGGCCTGGTTAAAAAAGATGCTAACCACATGGTTGAAGGCGCTACATCCTAACGATGTATAGCTGTTATCTGTACTATCTGACGAGTGTCAATATGAGTGCCTGCTTTCTAGGGTTCTGGGGTTAAGTTTTGGAGAGTGAATTATTTTGCTCCTTCTGATAGTAGAGTTTAGGTACACAGGTAGGACCCTGCTCTTGAACATCAATGGTCCCAGGGATCGCAGGACCTCCAGCCGGCACCGAGGGATTCTTGGGGAGAACCTCTGATCACTAGACCAAAAAGTTCTGAGCAGGGACTATTAATAAGACAAAGGCATTCTTCCAGTATTACTTTTGTTGCCTGCCTGCTGTCTGTTCATAAGTCTTTGTAATATTAGGATTTACGTTGAAAACTTGGTGTGCCTGTGTGTGTGTGTGTGGTGGCGACCATAAATGTGTGATTTTATGTGTTTGTTGTCATAGTGTTTGTATTTCTGTGTTCTGATGGATTTATTTGGTTTTTGTGATCTAATGGATTTGTCTAGACTAAGTAACTGCCTTTGCATCTTCTGGTTTGGTAAGTTTTCCGGGTTCTGCCTTTAGACTATTGTATCTGCATTCTGATTTATTGGGGCTGCGGAAGTATTTGATGCCATTGAGAAAGTTCTGATAGTGCACATGGTGTGGGTTAGCAAAAACAAGATGTGTTCAAGGACATGGAGGCAGTCTGTTGCTATTGGCATTAGTGCATAGTTACCAACCATAAGGGAATGTGGGGCGTGTGAGCAGCGTGTGATTTATGTCTGTAACCTATCCAATATAAGCGTAATCGTGTGTACAGATATGGTAAATGTATATAACCGCACAAGCAGGAGAAAAAAGAATCCGACTGTGCATAGTACCAATGCGTGTGAGAGTCGTTCCCATCCTTTCACAGATGCTGAAACTCGGCAAAAGATGAAGTCAGAAATTGAGGAAAATATCCTGGCACAATCCCAGTTGACCTTGTTAGTGCACTGTTCTCCAACCAAACTCCGAGGTCAAAGAGAATATTATAACCTTGATGATGCATGCCTGAAGGAAAAAGTTAAAGCAGATTTCATCAAAATGAGGCTAAGGCACAGACTATCTAAGGCAAATAACAATGTGAAATCATGCTGAGAGCCAGAATTAAAAAATCTCCCTGCAAGGTGCAGGAGTTAACTTGGCTAAGGAAGACATACATTTTCCAGACATTGGTTGGGTCCTTGAGCTGTTATGAAAGGTCTGTTCAGCTGCTAATAGTCTTTTGCGTCCATTCCAGTCTAAGGCAAACAACAGAAACAAACTTATTCTGAAATGATAAGATGTAAGAACATAGGAAAAGAAAAGAACAATAAGTCAAGGTTTGTATAGATCAGACTGAATTGCCGAAGTTCTGTATTAGCTGATAGTCCAAGCAGGCAAATCATAATCTGAGATGCTTAACTAAAAATAAGAAAAACACTAGATGAAGCATTCCAGTGTGTAAAGACTGACTGTATCCTACATGACCCCTAGCTGCCATCCCAGAAGAGCAGGGGTCTTCCTGCATATCTGTCGCACTTTGGGGAACTACACACCAGAATGTTTCACATACCTCAGTGCATGCTAAGTGCATGTTGTTAGGTATTTACACAGCTGAATCTCTGCCTAGGAGGTGTAATTTAGAGATTAAGACTGTCTCGTCAGTTAAATAAGCAGTGTAAAGTGACTTTTCCACCTTTGATTTATGGATCTGATGTTTCATTTAACCTTTCTTTTTTTTTTGTAAAAAGTGATCACCAAGTGGTCTACGTCCAAGTAAGCTGGGACTCCACCACTTACCGTATAGAAAATCTTATTTGCTTGAAGTATTTTTATATCTTTGCTATTATATTTTACATCTGGAGTACTGCATTCAGCTCTGAGGCCCCCAGCATAAGAAGGACACAGAGCTGTTGGAGCAGGTCCAGAGGAAAACCACGAAGACAATCAAAGGGCTGAAACAACTCTCCTACGGGGAAAGCCTGAGAGAGTTGGGGCTGTTCAGCCTGGAGAAGCGAAGACTGCGGGGAGACCTTATAACAGCCTTCCGGTGCCTGAAGGGGACCTACAAAGGAGCTGGAGAGCTGCCCATTTTCACAAGGGCATGTAGTGATGGGACAAGGGATAATGGTTTTAAACTGAAAGAGGATAGATTTAGATTAGATATAAGAAAGAAATTCTTGACTGTGAGGGTGGTGAGGCACTGGAACATGTTGCCAAGAGAAGTTGCAGATGCCCCCTCTCTGGAGGTGTTCAGGGCCAGGTTGGGTGTAGCTTTGACCAACCAGGTCTAGTGGAAGGTTTCTCTGCCCATAGCAGGGGGGTTGGAAGTAGGTGGTCTTTAAAGTCCGTTCCAACCCCAACCATTCTATGATTCTGTGATTCTATGATCCTAATGGCATCAACCTGTTAACACTGCACTGATTTCAATTAATTATGCAACATGTGTGGAAAGCAATGGTTATTTGTTTATCAGTCTTCTTCTCAGTAATCTCTCAGGACTGAAGAGACTGACTTATTTGCCTGAACTCAGGTGATTTGTGCCATTAAACACAATGTAGAATATCTTACTGTCCTGGGTTTGGCCAGGACAGGGTTAATTTTCACCAGAATCCAGGAAGGGACACAGCGGGGGGAGGGCTGACCCAACCACGCCAAACAGAGCAGGGTATTCCATACCATGTGCCGTCATGCTGGGTCCAGTGGGGGGAGGGGTGGGGCGGGAACTTTCTCGAGGCTCAGGTGTGTGCAACGGCAAAGGTTCGGGAGAGCGGCTCTGCAGGTTGTGCGGTTTGTGTTGTGTTTTCTCCTTATCTGTATCGTTGTTGTTACTGTTCCCTTTGTTTGCTGTTCTGTTGAACTACCCTTATCCCAACCCACCAGTTTCTGCCTGTTTCTTTCCATTCTCCTCCGCACGCCGGTGGGGAGAGGAACAGCCATGTGGCAGTTTTGTTGCCGGCCGCAGCCAAACCATAACATTAAATTTGGCGCACAATGTGGGGCGGGGATAATGGCAGGGCTGAGTGAAGTGTGTTAAAAAAGCTTTCTTTGATTTTGTTATAATTTGTTGTACACATTTACTGTGTTAGCTAAACAGTCGCCGGTAAACATGTTTTTGACTTTGATCAGATGGTTGTGGTTTTTGAATCTGTACTTTCTGTACGTGTTCCCTGTGGTGCTGTTCATTACCTCGGGGAAAAGGATCAGGATGATGATTTTACTGTATTGGAGGATGTCGACTTATGACATGATAACATCACTGTGCATGAAATTAGGCTTGTATTTGCATGCGGCACTGCAGTCATTTCATACCTCGGATCCTATGTCTTAAAATTTGTTAATAATCAAACCCAATCTGTGGGGAAAACTGGAGGGGATACCTCCCCCCACTCTTTCGTCCCCCCTCTGTCATTCAGGCTAGTCCTAACGGCTTTTGAGAGTTTCGAGTACCCGTGGGATGCTCAAGGCAGCACTCTCCTTTTGTTCTGCCTCCTGAATGGGTTGCAGGTTTTGTTTAGGGTTAAACAAGTAGTTAAGAACATCGTGCAGAGACCTGCCCCAGGGCAGGATAGCTGCCCCCCCAGCCGGCCCTGCAGCCCCTCCAGCCCAGCAGGCAGTCACAGCTCCCCAACCGGCACCACGGCTGCTGCTGCCACAGCTGCAGGGTCTGCCTAGGTTTCCCCAGTGGGCACGGCAGCTGCTCCAGCTCCAGTTCCAGCTGCAGGTATCGCGGCTGAGCCCAATGACCAGCCTGTGCCGGTAGCAGTCGCCCCTGTAAAACTAAAGAAAGATGCAAAGAGAGCAGATCGCTCCGGGAGGGATGACCATGAGCCAGGGTCATTGCGGGAGACAGAGACAGAGATCATCACCCGGTCTCTGACCCTGAGCGAGCTGCGAGACATGCGGAAAGATTTCAGCCACCACCTAGGGGAGCACATTGTCACCTGGCTGCTGCGGTGCTGGGATAACGGGGCCAGCAGCTTGGAATTTCAGGGCAAAGAAGCCAAGCAGCTGGGATCCCTGGCCAGGGATGGGGGCATTGACAAGGCCATTGGGAAAAAGGAACAAGTCCTCAGCCTCTGGAGGAGACTTCTGTCAGGTGTGAGGGAGAGGTACCCCTTCAGTGAGGATTTTGTATGCTATCCTGGCAAGTGGACCAATATGGAAAGGGGTATTCAGTACTTGAGGGAATTAGGTGTGCGGGAGCTGGTTTACTATGAACCAGACGATGAGCAGGTACCCACAGACCCAGATGAAGTCCACTGCACAGCATCTATGTGGAGGAAGTTTGTGCAGAGCACACCGTCCTCATATGCCAACTCACTGGCAGTTGTAAACTGGAAAGGTAAGGAGGCATCAACAGTGGTTGAGGTGGCTGTCCAACTCCGGCAATATGAGGAAAGTCTCTCTTCCTCCCTCGTTTCGGTCGTGGAGAAATTGTCCCAGAAGTCCAGAGACTTGAAGAGAGCATGTCCTACTCCCCACCTGTATGGGCCAGTGTCTCAGCTATTAGAGGCAAGTGTTTCTTTGCTTAGGAGAGAGGATACAGAGGCTATACACCCCAAGGCACCCTGTCGTTCTACCTGCATGACCACGGAGAGGACATGAGGAATTGGGATGGAAAACCCACCTCAAGTCTAGAGGCATGAGTGCGCGAGTTGCGAGGTAAAACAATCACAAAAGGGGATTCTGCTAGGAAAAATGCCGCTGCAGTTTCCAGCAGCCAGCTCTCCAGACCAGGTAAACAGTTTGATCTTGATTCCGATCCTCTGGAGGGGACCTCCAAGTCATTCTTACAGCAAGTGAGCAGCAAATTCTCTGAAAAGGATTAGAGAGACCCTGCCTCCAGCCAGGTGGAGGAAAGGGACAACCGTGTCTATTGGACGGTGTGGATTCGGTGGCCTGGCACGTCAGATCCACAAGAGTATAAAGCTCTAGTGGACACTGGTGCACAGTGTACTTTAATGCCATCAGATTTCAAAGGATCAGAGTCAATTTGTATTTGTGGAGTGACAGGGGGATGCCAAGAGCTGGCTGTGTTGGAGGCTGAAGTGAGCCTCACTGGGCAGGAGTGGCAGAAGCACGCCACTGTGACTGGTCCCGAGGCTCCGTGCGTTCTTGGTATAGACTATCTTAGGAGAGGGTATTTCAAGGACCCAAAGGGGTATTGGTGGGCTTTTGGCATAGCTGCTTTGGAGACGGAAGAAATTAAACAGCTGTCCAGTTTGCCTGGTCTCTCGGAGGATCCTTCCGTTGTGGGGTTGCTGAGGGTTGAAGAACAACAGGTGCCAATCGCAACCACAGCGGTGCACCGGCGACAATATCATACCAACCGAGACTCCCTTCTCCCCATTCATCAGCTGATCCGCCAGCTGGAGAGTCAAGGAGTGATCAGCAAAACTCGCTCACCCTTTAACAGTCCCATATGGCCAGTGAGAAAATCTACTGGAGAGTGGAGACTGACAGTAGACTACCGTGGCCTGAATGAAGTCACACCACCCCTGATTACTGCCGTGCCAGACATGCTAGAACTTCAATTTCAGCTGGAGTCAAAGGCAGCCAAGTGGTATGCTACAAATGACATCGCTAATGCATTCTTCTCCATCCCTTTGGCAGCAGAGTGCAGGCCACAGTTTGCTTTCACCTGCAGGGGAGGGCATCCAGTACACCTGGAATCGACTGCCCCAGGGGTGGAAACATAGTCCCACCATGTGCCATGGACTAATCCAGACTGCACTGGAAAAGGGTGAAGCTCCAGGACATTTGCAGTACATCGATGACATCATTGTATGGGGTGACACAGCGGAGGAACTTTTTAAGAAAGGGGAGAAAATAGTTCAGAAAGCTGGTTTCGCCATTAAGCGAAGTAAAGTCAAGGGACCTGCGCAAGAGATCCAGTTTTTGGGAATAAAATGGTAGAATGGACGCCGTCAAATCCCAATGGATGTCATCAACAAAACAGCAGCTATGTCTCCACCAACCAGAAAAAAGGAAGCACAGGCCTTCTTAGGTGTTGTAGGTTTTTGGAGGATGCACATCCCAAATTACAGCCAGATTGTAAGTCCTCTGTACCACGTGACCCGGAAGAAGAATGATTTTGAATGGGGCCCTGAGCAACGACAGGCATTTGAACAAATTAAACGGGAGACAGTTCATGCTGTAGCCCTTGGTGCAGTCCGGTCAGGGCAAGATGTTAAAAACGTGCTGTACACAGCAGCCGGGGAGAATGGCCCAACCTGGAGTCTGTGGCAGAAAGCACCAGGAGAGACTCAAGGTCGACCCCTGGGGTTTTGGAGCCGGGGATACAAAGGATCTGAGGCCCGCTATACTCCCACTGAAAAAGAGATTCTGGCAGCATATGAAGGCGTTCGAGCTGCTTCAGAAGTGGTCACCACTGAAGCACAGCTCCTCCTAGCAGCACGATTGCTGGTCCTGGGCTGGATGCTCAAAGAGAGGGTCCCTTCTACGCATCACGCCACCGATGCTACGTGGAGTAAGTGGGTCGTGCTGATCACCCAGCTCGCCTGAATGGGAAACCCCAGTCGCCCAGGAATTCTGGAGGTCATCATGGACTGGCCAGAAGGCAAAGATTTTGGAGCATCGGCAGAGGAGGAGGTGACACGTGCTGAAGAGTCCCCACTGTATAATAAGCTGCCAGAAGATAAGAAACTGTATGCCCTGTTCACGGATGGGTCCTGTTGCATTGTGGGGAATCTGCGGAGGTGGAAGGCTGCTGTATGGAGCCCTACACGACAAGTCACGGAAACTGCCGAGGGAGAAGGTGAGTCCAGCCAGTTTGCAGAGGTGAAAGCCATCCAGCTGGCTTTAGACATTGCCAGTCGAGAGAAGTGGCCAGTGCTCTAACTTTACACCGACTCTTGGATGGTGGCCAATGCCTTGTGGGGGTGGCTGCAGCAATGGAAGAAGAACAACTGGCAGCGCAGAGGCAAACCTATCTGGTCTGCCCCATTGTGGCAAGATATCGCTGCCCATCTAGAGCAGTTGGTTGTAAAAGTCCGTCACGTGGACGCCCATGTCCCTAACAGTCGGGCCACTGAAGAACATCAAAACAACCACCAAGTGGATCAGGCTGCCAAGACTGAAGTGGCTCAGGTGGATCTGGACTGGCAACATAAGGGTGAACTCTTTATAGCTCGGTGGGCCCATGGCACCTCGGGCCACCAAGGAAGAGATGTAACATACCGATGGGCTCGTGACCGAGGGGTGGACTTGACCATGGACACCATCGCACAGGTTATCCATGAATGTGAGACATGCGCTGCAATCAAGCAAGCCAAGCGGGTAAAGCCTCAGTGGTATGGAGGACGATGGCTAAAATATAAACACGGGGAGGCTTGGCAGATTGACTACATCACACTGCCACAAACCTGCCAAGGCAAGCGCTAGGTGCTCACAATGGTGGAGGCCACCACCGGATGGCTGGAAATATACCCTGTGCCCCATGCCACCACCCAGAATACCATCCTGGGCCTGGAAAAACAAGTCCTGTGGCGGCATGGCACTGCTGAAAGAATTGAGTCGGACAACGGGACTCACTTTCTTAACAGCCTTATAGACACCTGGGCCAAAGAATACGGTATCGAGTGGTTGTATCACATCCCCTACCATGCACCAGCCTCTGGAAAGATCGAACGTTACAATGGGCTGCTAAAAACCACTTTGAGAGTAATGGGAGGTGGGACTTTCAAGAACTGGGATACTCATTTAACAAAGGCCACCTGGTTGGCTAACACCAGAGGGTCCACCAACCGGGCTGGTCCTGCCCAGTCAAAACCTCAGCGCCCTGTAGAAGGGGATAAAGTCCCCATAGTGCACATGCAGAACATGTTAGGGAAGACAGTTTGGGTTAGTCCTGTCTCGGGCAAAGGCAAGCCCGTCCGCGGGACTGCTATTACTCAAGGACCTGGTTGTACCTGGTGGGTAATGCGGAAGGATGGGGAAGTCCGATGCGTACCTCATGGGGATTTAATTTTGGGCGAGAATATTCCATAAATAAATTGTATAAAGCTAATTGTTAAAATAACCCTGTCACTGTTTGTTATCACTGTTATAATTGTTATATGTTATACCAGTACTATCATAGTAAGAATCGTCCAGATTAAAGAAGGATGGACTTTTTTGATGAAACCTAGCAGAGCACAGCGATGATGGAACTGGACCTGGTTTTCAACAACTGGCATCCAGCAACTTCATCAAGATCAACATCTCCTGCAGACTGTGGGCACGGGCCGCACCAGATACATCAGCCGTGAGCTCCGGATGCAGCAAGTGACCGCCCATCACCACACATCACCTATCCTGCCATGGAAAACCATTACGACAGATGGAGCCCGAAGTCATGGATTAAAGGAACTCAACGGACACTTTAGAGTGATGATCCATAGACTAAGGGAATGCTATCTGGAGACAGGAGAAGTGGTGATGATCAACTGGACAATGGGGGACCTGGGCATGACGTAGATGGTATGGAATAAGGGGTGGATAATGTCCTGGGTTCGGTCAGGACAGGGTTAATTTTCACTGGACTCCAGGAAGGGGCACAGCCAGGTGGGCTGACCCCACCTGGCCAAACAGAGCAGGATATTCCTTACCATGTGCCTTCATGCTGGGTTCCGGTGGGGGAGAGCAGGGGGGCGGGAACTCTCTCGCGGCTCTGGAGCGAGCAGCGGCGGCGGTTTGGGAGAGCGGCTCTGTGGGTTGTGCAGTTTGTGTTGTGTTTTCTCCTTATCTGTATCATTGTTGTTACTGTTCCCTTTGTTTACTGTTCTGTTAAACTGCCCTTATCCCCACCAACCAGTTTCTGCCTGTTTCTTTCCATTCTCCTCCGCCCCCCGGCGGGGGGAAGGGCAGCCGCGTGGCCCTTTTGTTGCCAGCCACAGCCAAACCATAGCACGCACTTAGCATTTAGTTGCGAAAGGTAGCATGCATTTTGTCACATCTGTTAGTTCTGGATGAATATTTTGAATAATTTAGCTCGTATTTTCATGATGGTTACTAGCTCTGAGTTTTTTGGGATGAGACAGCCAAGAAAGTTCCCACTTTTTTTAGTGCATCCGAAGGAAAGCAAATATCTTTCATTTCTATACTAATTTTAATAAAACCTACTTGATTACATTCTAAGAAGTACTACAAAATACTGATGCATTTCTCCCTTCTTCTTTGCCTTTCCACTCTGTTTCCTACTCCCTCTTTTTTTCTTTTTTCTACTGTCCTGTACTTTTTTTGTGGTGTGTAAATATGTAAGAAATTTAAGTTTTAATTGTTCCTTAGAGGTATGTGCACAGAAGGAGCATATCACCATATGATTTCTCTCTATGGGAGTGCCACACAGATTACAATCTCTTCATAAGGCAAGACAAACCAAACGCACAATCTTCTTGAAACCTTTCTGAGAAGATTTCAGAAGTATCAATATAGTGCAAGCTGTATACAGGTTGTGTAATTCCTTTACATTTACAAATACACACACTTGCATACACCCTTCTCCAAAAATGTCTTCCAAGGGCAAAGCCTCAGGGTTACCAAAAGGGTCTGGAAAGCAGTGTGGTTGTGTTATCACATTATGATAGTGAGTCTTCTTTCACAGCAGAATTTGCAGAAAATGCCTCAAAGAAATGGTTATTCATTTGTCTTTCCCCTAATGTCCCACTGTAGGTAGAGTTCTTTTGCCTGATTATAGTTATCGGTGTGACAAATGGTTATATGTTCATTTAAGAAACAAAATTTTGATAGCAAAGTAAACATATTGCTTGTATCATAGAATAAAAAATGCAGAGATCATGTTTCAGTGAATGCCTTATGTTTTACTTGTTTAGCAAGTTTGGTCAGTTTTATAGTCAAAAAAGCTTTCAAAATTAAGCTTGATTGTAAGTTCTCATAGCAACATTATGGTGTTTCATTTCTAATTTACTGATCATGTTTCCTCATCCAAACCTGACAGCTGGCAGGTAACCCCAGTGAAGGCTACTTTTGAGCCAACTAGTTATATATTTTGCAAGAAATATTTTAAAGAAAGAGAATAAAATATTGGGTTTTTTTCACTAAAAGTGGAACTGCAGAATGTTCCTGAATTTAAATTGCTCTCAAGAATTAAATTAGCAATTCACAAAACCCAGAAACATTATTTCTGACCTCATTACAATAACAAAGCTATCTAATTCTTCCAAAAAGTCTATGTGCCAGAATCTAATTTGGCTGTCTTTAATATTCCAAGATAAAAAGGTTTAATATTTTAGTAAACAGCTTATAAATTATATCAGACAAAGAATCTGCAAGCAATTTTACAATACTTTCTGTTGATCTGTCTTCCACGCTTTCCGTCTCACGATAAATCACTTACAGTCTTGCCACAATGTTTTCACACTTCAGGAAATGATAGATACACACATTTTGCTCGGCCAAATTTGTACAGTATTGGGGGAGGAAATATATGATGTCTTTTGGATAGGATTACCTTGTCTGTTTTTTTTTTTAAACCATAGTTATTATTAAAATAATGTCTTAGGTCAGAAGTGAGCGATTGTCTGATCATAGTAATAGTGCACAGTGTTTTTTGGGCTCACACTATATAGACAATCAGGAGATATCTACCTCAGAGATAGCCCTTGAAAACCATAATTTCTCAGAATACACCAGCATCATTTTTTAATATATTTTGATCATTCTTTTATATATTGTCTTACATTCCCTTAAAAATGAACTAATGACATTCAGATATTTACCTGAATGGGTATGTGAACAGCATCACTGAAGGCAATGAGAAGTTTGGGGGACATAGATGCCTACAATAGTCACATTGCAAAAGTCTCTCCTTTAAAACTGAGTTCTATTCTATTTTTTTGTTAGTTTCTTCTGTCGTTATTTATTATTTATATTATGGTAAAATTTGTGTTTTTCAATTAAGCTTGAAGTTAGGCACTCTCTGAATAAAACTTATTTATAATTAAAAAATTATTTACAATAAAATGTAAAAATACCTCATCAGTGATAACATTAAAACAATGGGGATCACAAGAAAGCAATTATGTAATATTGATTTGCTTGCTAGTAGCATCTAAGACATAGTGATATAATTTCAAGGCAAGGAGTAATTAGGCAGCTGGAGAAAATGCTGGACAAACAGCATTACAGTTACACATCGACAGGTCCTTGAAATTTACGCCTATCTTTCACAAATATCTGCCTGCTAACATCACTTTCTAATACATCTTGGAACATGTATCTAAAATACTGGAAATTTCCTAATGTTTGAGTAAGTAATGAGTAAGAACAAACCAGCTGATCAGCTCAATTAAAGGCCAGTATTCTAGATAATAGTTTAAAACAAAAAAAACCCAAAAAGAATACGCTAAATGTGGGACTGGGTTGATCAGGAGCTAGGCAACAGGCACTGTGCTACAGGGAGTCAGTAGAGCTTTGTAGGAAATATATTTCGTCAAGCAAATCTGATGACATTATAAAAGTGACTGGATATTAGCAATGTAATAACAATATAAGAATTCTGTTAATGGATAAGCAAGAAAATCACAGGGTGGTTTTGTTGCTATATTTGACCCTGATGAGACTGATTTTGGAGTATTGCATAGACTTCTGGTATGCATCCTTGTTGCCTATCCAAGACGAAATTAATTGCAATTATATGTATCTTCACAAGGATAAAAGTAGGTATGGGTGTAAAACAACTAATTAATTTTTTTTAGAGAAAGACATAAAACAATTTAAGAATGGGAAGTTCACTAAAACAAAATAAGAATTTAGGCACATTTTTAACAAAGACCAAAAATATGGACAACTTGTTGAAGTGGTGGGTTCTCTCTCTATGAAAATGGAGATTTTCAAGAGATATTCTTAGCTAAACATGATTTGCAATAGGTAAGCTGAAGCAATCATATGTAGTTAGGCAACAACCATGTTAAATTTAATGGCCTGTAATATACAAGAGATGATAGTCCCTTGTGGTATTACACATAATTAAACCACGAGAAGCAATGGTCTCATCACAGTAGCTTACCTATCTACAATAAAATATCTTGAATAAACTAATTAATATGTAAGTTAAGCATTTCAGTACAATTGAGTCAACAGTAGAATTCCTACTAAATACATCCTTAAAAGCACTGACACACAAATAAATAAATAAATAAAATAAATTACATTGAAAATTGCAAAGTAAATACTCAAATAAACTAATTTTCTTTGACTAAATCATAGACTAGCAATTGAATAAGGAGAATATGATCATTTATCCATCTATAACAAGTATTATTTTAATTTTAGGTTTTAAAATTTAATCTTTTCTGAAGTAATTTATTTACAGATTAACTTGTCATATGTATTTTTGTTCAGACACAAAGGCACAGAGTGCAATCCAACAGCTATTGAAGGCTATTAGAATCCTTCCATTAGAACAACAGGCATTGTATCAAACATAGATATTAAATAAAGTGACAAATAATAGGGTAGGACGAAGGAAAGGAGGAGAAAATTAAGAATAAATACATGATGGATTATGGCTACAGTACAATTACCATGTGTGTGAAGGTTTCAGTATTGCACCAGTAGGCTGTTTGAGAAAGACCAATTGTGAATATGACATAAATTTCTAACTTTTTTGAATACATCTCTGAAATGAAATAATAAAGTTGCACAATCTTTTACAAAGGAAATACATATGTGACATACTATTACAGCTGTCAGACGGGTGTCTGAATATATAATTCCACCAATTTTGTAATGCATCAGAAATAATTACTGAAAGTAGCTATGAAATAAATTCCAGAAATTATTGATTGAATACTATTTGATCAATGCAAATATTTAGAAATGTGAGATGTATCAAAATTAACAGCAAGTGCCTGAATATCTGACAAATATTCATTCTTTTCATCAGTGAAAATATGATCTCTAGTGCTACAGGATCTGTTATATTACAAATGTGGACCTATCAGCTTCCTGTTACAAATATAAGGGACAGATTTACTGTAATCCCTTCAATTTAACTTGAATGAAAACTCGCTCTTTCACTTTTCCTCCTCACCCCTCCCTTTCTTAGAGTGACTAAGACAGAAAGTAGAAAATAACTGTGTAAATGGGTTCTGTTCTGGAGAGACAGACACTGTCTTCTCAGAGTTCTTTTTTTTTTTCCCCCCTTCATATTATTCTCTAAAGCAAGCCGGAGAAAAAGTAGGACAGTCTTCTGTAAAACAATTATGCTAAATTTAACAAGATCTAGGCCACTCTGATGGCAATTTCCATTACTGGACTGAGTGAATAGTTGAGAGCAGAAAGTCAAAATCTACTATCTAATTTTCTGGAAGCCCACTGACATTCAGCATCTTAGTTCAGCTGCTCTTTCCGCTTCTTGTAATTAAGAAGAGATCTATCAACCCCAGCCACACACCCACTCTCCTCTGCAGTATATCCATTCAGCAGCTTGGTTCACTATGGGAACTGGAGATGTCCATTAAAGAACAATGAAACCTGCTTCCTCAAACCTATCCCAGGAAGAATGGAGGACACTGTGGTTTCAAGTTGTAGGATGCTAAGAGTATGAACAAAACATAATAGAAAAGGCATTCCTTCAGAAGAATGTCCTCTACTGTGGAGACGTTCTTGGACCATGCTTTTGCTTGTGCTATTGCAGCAGTTAGAAGTCTGGATTATTGCAAGTAATAAGCGTGCACACCAATGGACATACATACACATGTGTGTATGAATGTGATGTTTGCAATTCCAGACCTACAATGGATGTCTGTAATACAGTCCACATTTAGTAAGAAAATAATGGGAAGATAGTACAGATAGAAGAAGACCAGGTGAACAGCAGGGTAAGCCTGATTAGATTGTAGAGCAAAATTCAAATGATGGATGCAAATGGAATAATAATGACCCCAAATGTCCAACTAGTTAAATCCAGTAGAGACAGCAATTTTGCTAATTCATCCAGAGTCAATCGCATCGTTCTCGGCAACATATTCCTTTATATATTCAAGTACTATTCAAGTGTTGCTCAGTTATAATCTCTTTTGCTAGCTGATTAAAATGTTGAGTATTAAAATTGGCACTGGTTCAACCATCACAGTTCATTAAATTACTCAGGAGATGTGGACTGCAGTAGGAAGGCCCATGTGGTAAAATGAAATGTTCTATTTATCAAATCATACCCTGCTGTGGTATTCATTTGGTAATAAAAACTTTATTTTCTCCACTTGTGTCCTCTCTCGTTAACCAGATAAAAAGCATAGTCAGTTTATTGACTTGTATAAATACCTGAACAATCAATCAAAGGCCAACAAAATATAGGTAAAGCTTCTCTGGGACAAAAAATAGGTGTTTATTTTTTGAGAACTAACGATGTTTCCTTTTAGAATTTCCTGGGCTTTGTGGCTGAATCAGTCTTCACATATACTAAAGTAATAAAAATCAATTATCTGGCAAAGATAATTCTAATGATATAAAGACAAATGTTTCAGTTGTGCAGCTCCGATATGTTTGTTTTGCATCTTTTCACATGATTTTGCATTGGTGAAAACACTGTGATAAATACCTTGTGTTCAGTCTGGACAAAGAAAAGCCTTGAGAAAGGCCACAGGTCCTGATCATGAGGCAATATATATGCTATTCCAGTTCAGACTAGTGTCTCCAAGAAGCTATTCTTTTCACACACATTAGCACCTGGAACAGATATAGTCCTAGATATTTCCTGTCTGGGCAAGAAATTGCCTGTTTGGGCAAAGCAGCTAAAAGCAGAACCAGCTATGTGCATTCCATAATCACATTTGTGAGAGTGGCTAAGTCAAAGGGAGTGGGTGTGTACAGACTGCAAGTGTCTTGTGTTTGCTTTTTTAGTATAAAGAGAACTAGGTTATTTAATATCAAGACCTCAATAAATATGAATAACTTTAGAATCACAGAAAAAAATTTTTCTTTGTTGAAGTTTTATCATGATATATCTCTGGAGTGTAGCCCTGCAGATCAGTAATACTGTATTACCATTGCTACTCACATGCCATGGGCTTTGTGCTGAGTTTTCAAGACCTCAGGAATGAGGCTTGTCAGACTCACTCTGAACTTGTCTTCACCTTCCCAGAGCCGTGTTTATACTTGGTTTAGCTGTAACAGCAACTGTTTTTTTGTGAGCCGGCAACTATATATGCGCTGGTTTACTTTTGCTTATCTTTGTGTGGTACTACCATAGTTTTTATATAGAGAACAGTAACAAGCAATTATTCCGTGTAAGATGACAAATTTATGACTGTAACTTAATAATGTGGTGTGGAGAAATATACGCCTCATATAACAGCACAGGCCTCGAGAAGTGAGAACACAGGATGCAGCACAGGGAAGTACGGGTATGGGATGACAAGAGATGGGGCACAGGCTAGGCTCTGATTGTAATCCCATCGTTACAAACAACTCACCAGTGGTCAGTTAAAGAAGTGCAGACCTGGAACTTAACAAAAACAGTTTGAAGGCTAGTAAATGCTAAAATTACCTCAAACAGATCCTAGAAGGAGAAAGAAGAAACCACCAGCATCATACTCATACTTAATGCAGGACAAGGGACGTTAATGATTTACTGCCCCCTACCTCAACAGATGGAAGTCATTAATGTCAGCACCCCAGAGAGAAGTGAAGGGTAATATAAAAAAAACCCAAACAAACAGGAAAGGTAAAACCCAGGAAGTGGGTGTAAAACAAAGTGTGTTGCTATTACTACTTACAACTTTTCTCTACAACAGGACTCTCTTTTAAAATTTATTTTTCTTTTTTGTGGTGGGTTGACGTTGGCTGGCTGCCAGATGCCCACCCAGCTGCTCTCTCACTCCCCCTCCTCAACAGGACAGATGGATAAAATAAAAAATAGGATGAAATAGATAGTGGTTTAAGAGGAAGACAGGGAGATCCCTTACCAGCTCCTGTCAGGGGCAAAACGGACTCAATTTCAGGAAAACTGATCTAATTTATTGCCAATTAAAACAGAGTTGGAAGGTGTGAAACAAAGACAAAATACAGTACACCTTTCCTGAGCCTCCCTTTTCCCAGTTTCAACTTCACTCCTTCATTCACCACTCTTCCACCCCCTCCCACCCCAAGCGGCACAGGGGAATGGGGAACGAGGGGTTGTGGTCAGTCCAGAACAGCTCCTCTCTGCCGCTCTTTCTTCTTCACTCTTCTCCCATTCTCCAGTGTGGGTTCTCCATGGGCCACAGTTCCTTCAGGAGATACCCAGAAGCTGCGGCGTGGGGTCCTCCACAGGCTACAGTGTGGATATCTGCTGACTGTTGTCTCTCCATGGGCTTCAGGGGAACCTCTTTCCCAGTGCCTGGAGCACCTCCTCCCCTCCTGCTTATCTCACCTTTGTGTTCTCTCTGATGTTTCTCACTCTTTTTGTTCCCTCCTCCTCTCTCTCTGGTGTTTTCTCCCCTTCCTTAAACACATTTGCCCCAAGGTGCCCCCACCTTGGCTGTGGGGCAGAGCAGTGCCCTGCGGTGGGTCAGTGGGAGCTGGCTGGAACTGGCTGTGTCTGGCCTGGGGCAGCCCCAGTCTCTTCTCTCCTCACAGAAGCACCGCCTGCTAATTTCTTGACACCTGCAACGGGTACATTTCTTTTTCTGTAAAAATTAGACCTAGATCAATAATAATTATTTCACTGGACTATGGACATTTCATTTATACTACAAGTAAAATCTTGGGTTTGTGTATAATGTATGTTTTCTTCCAGTCGTAAAAAAAATTTCAGCAGAAAAAGCGAAGCAAGAAAAAGTGTAAAAAATTTTGACTGGTTTTAGTTCAGGACTGTCTACATTTATCATGGTAATAACAGTTGCCATGACAATCAAATAAGGAGTTAATAGAGATCTGATTCCTTCATAAGCTTTCTACCTCGTCTGCAGGGTCAAGCTTTGAGGTATAATAAAAAGCAAACAGTTATTGAGGAAAATGCAAAGGTCATAAAATGAGAAACACTTAGGACATCAGAGAGCCTCCCATTTTCCAAAGTGTCACTGGTGTTCCTAGCAAGAACGGTACCTCTCAGGAGCAGAAGAATAATATCTAACTCTCATTTTCTAGGAAAAAAGACAGACAAATGCAAGCACAGCAACAAGGATAGCCAAATAAACAAAGTACACCCAAACAAAACACTAACAGATCTTGGAAATTACAAAATTTTAAAACCTTTTTTTTATTTAGTTTATATAACAGCCTCCAACAGGTGGACTGATTGCTGCCCCATATCTCTCCAAATTTAAGACAATCATAAGAGCAAAATATCATTAAAATGATACACAGAGCTTTGAACTACTAGCAAGGAACACACTCAGAAACTTCTAATCTAAGCTGTCCCATTCAGGTCAGGTCAAAAAACTTCTGCAATGGTTTAGCCTGGCTGGACACCAGGTGCCCACCTTGGCTGCTCTATCACTCCCGCTTCTCAACTGGACAGGGGAGAGAAAGTATGCAGCTAAAGGCTCATGGGCCGAGTTAAGGACAGGGAGAGATTGCTCACTGATTACCATCATGGGCTAAACACTTGAGTTGGGGAAATTAGTTTAATTTATCACAAATCAAACTGGAGTAGCATAAAGACAAATAAAAGCAGATCTTAAAAACACCTTCCCCCCACCTCTCCATTCTTCCTGGGCTTGACTTCACTCCCAATTTTTCTACCTCTTCCACCTGAGTGACACGGAGGGAGGGGGAATGAGGGTTCTGGTCAGTTTATCACACATTGTCTCTGTCACTCCTTCCTTCTCACACTCTTCCCCTGATCCAGTGTGGGATGCCACCCAAGGGTGACAGTCCTCCATGAACTTCTCCAATGTGAGTCCTTCCCATGGGCTGCAGCTTTTCAAGAACTGCTCTGGCATGGGTGTCTTCCATGGGTGCAGTCCTTCAGGAACATATGGCTCCAGTGTGGGTTCCCTGCAGGGTCATAAGTTCAGCCAGAAAACCTGCTGCAGCGTGGGGTCCTCCTTCTCCACAGATCCACAGGTCCTGCCAGGAGCCTGATCCAGCATGGGCTCTCCATGAGGTAACAGCTTCCTTCAGGCATCCACCTGCTCTGGTGTGGGGTCCTTCATGGGCTGCAGGTGGATATCTGCTCCACTGTGGACCTCCATGGGCTGCAGGGGCACAGCTTGCCTCACCATGGTCTTTACCATGGGCTGCAGGGGAACCTCTGCTCTGGCACCTGGAGCACCTCCTGCTCCTCCTTCTTTACCGACCTTGTTGTCTGCAGAGTTCTTTCTCTCGCATATTCTTACTCCTCTTTCCCGCTGTAAGTGCCATTATGCAGGGATTTTTTCCTTCTTAAATATGTTATCACAGAGGTCCTACCACCATCACTGATGGGCTTGGCCTTGGCCAGCAGTGGGTCTGTCTTGGAGCCATCTGGCACTGGCTCTGTTGGACACAGGCGAAGCTTCTGGCATCTTCTCACAGAAGACATCCCTGTAGCTCCCCCACTACCAAAAGCTTGCCACGCAAACCCAGCACAAATTATCATAATTTTTTTGATTTAACCACTGCACCAGGCCCAGTGACTGCTGCCTGCTCTGCTCCAGCTTTGGCTCTGGATGTGGTCCCACTGGGAAGGGAGGGGACAATCTCCACATGAAGTCACTGTCTAACAAACCACAGCCTCTTATGTGCCTGGGGCTGGGGTGGCTGGGGGCCATGGCCCCGACTGAGAAGAAGCACAGTGCGTTAAGAAAGTGTATAAAAGAAATCCAAGCAAGGTCTAGGACTGAGAAGGAAGAGGTAGCCACTGTGAACATGAGACTCCTCCCGGTGAGCACCTCGAGGATGTTGGTGAGTTCTTGTAAGTATACTTTCCCATCATCCTTCTTTAGGATGACTGTAAAGGTGGACCTTGGGGTACAGAAGGATGATGGAAGGATGTGTGTAATATCAAAGAAAAGGCATAGATACTTGTATGTTTTCTTCTGTAATAAAAGTATTTAGAAGTTTTTCTGTATTGATTTGGGTTATGAGTACCAGTATTCTTTTAACTGGACTTATAATAGCTGGCTTTCTGTATTTTGATGAGACTGTCAAGATTTTAATTAGGCTAACTAATTAAAATTCTTGGCTGTTCAATATATAGTATGTTTCCTGTTGTCCATAATGAGAGTTAGAGTGTAACAAGCTATGTCTGCATTGTAGGGCGGATTGTCACTGTGGGGTTTACAGGCTGTAGATGTTGAAGTCTGACTCTGGTCTACTTCCATGGAACAATGAGAATGCTCATTGTTTCCCTGGAAAGCCATTTTCCTATGGAAGGAAACTGGTGGTTTGTATGCCAGGAAACTAAGGCATGCAGGAAAAAAGGGAGCATACTCTATTACATGCCTTAGGTTTGGACAGGATGTATGCATCAAAGGACATAAAGGAGCATGCCTATCTCACAGTTTTACATATGGCCACAGAAATTTATACAGGTTTAGTGACAGGCACAAGGCAGAATGTTATAATGCTTCTTTTACTTTCTGTTGCTTTAGGTTTTTTGCTCCATCTGCTTAAACAGATAACTTGAAGTTAGTGGTTTAGTGCTAATACATTATGTGGCAATTCAGTGAAATAAATGAAGCGGCAATAGAAAAAAAACCAAATCATAATGAAAACCTCCTTATTATTGATAAAATCATGAAACAAAACAGAGGCTTGTGATTTTTACATTCACCTTATACAAGTACTTACAGGTCCCAAACCAAAATGAGACCTCATTCTTTTGTAAGCTGTACTTAGGTTTAAGCTGAAGGCAGTATTTGTTCTAGAGTGTTCACACATTTGTAGGAAATACAGGAAGTACAGTTATAGGGTTTAAGGAAGAAAAGTAATTCCTGTAATTAGGTATACCTATAACTCAGAATAACTAGTTCTTCATTTTATATATGATCAGCAGTGAGAGAAAGATCAATGAGTATCTTACAGGAAATCACACAAGTATTAGAGTCAAAAACTAAATCCAGCACTTCAGACTTCTAGCCCAGTGACATAAACCGAACAAAGACACTCTGTCACTTTGCTAGTGTACCTGTACAGGATCTGTTATTGATTCATTACTCCCTTAGGATTTGACACCACTCACTGGGTATCACAAAAACAGGCTATCCATCTTTCAGTAGGAACTAGGTTACTTAGCCTGGGGCTTTCGCTTAAGTACTGTTGATATTACACTGAATCATGTTACGTGGAGTTACCCTATGGTTTGGCGTACTGATCTGCTCTAGGATCAGGTAGACCCTGAATGACTGTGAGAAGGAAAACTCCCCTATATTTCCAAACAATCTGACTTTTTGTAATATTATGGACATTATAGCTGTATGTATTTTAGATGTAAGAAGACTGCGATGTCAACAAATCACTATTATCTGGCACTGGTTCTATAAATGGCAAAATTAAACTTCCATTTCTTTGCTGAAAGCTGCTAATTGTTTTGCTACCTACTTCTCTTTCCTACATCATTTGTTTTATCTACTTGTAATGTTCTCTCTGGCATCAGACTGAGTAGTAGTAAATTAAAACTTCTTCTAAGCTTTACCTACTTCTGTAAATGTGAGCAATTCTCAAGGAGAGATAGAGAGGGGTGCAGAGTCACAGACGATATCCTGAGGGCAGTAGCGAAGATTTTAGATATGCCTGGCTGAGGTTAGTTGATGTCTAGGTAGAAACATATTGGAAAGCAGAAGGAGATAAGATTGCTTAAATATAGACAGTTAGGAGCATTTTTTGCAATAAATATAAAATTCCACCTAGCCTCTATTGCTCAGAAGATGTCTCCTGCGGGTCACACTTCATATGCAGAAGTCCTTTGCAGATACCTCAAATACCCTAAGGTTTCTGAAGGGACCCTAGAGACAGAAGCTTGTATTTGGGTGTCTGAATTGTACCTCAGGTACTTTAGCTATTTTCTTTCAGTTTCTGTTACCTGACTATGTGCTGCTGTAAAGTAACAAGCCTGTTCAGAAAGTAGGGATTGGTGTTTTCCCTGAGGTGTTTCTGGCAAGGCTCTGGTAGGTGAACTATCAGGAGTTGGGGAGAAGACAAGGAGGGAGAGCATAGCTGGCTTTGGGTTTGACATTTGTAAAGGAGTGAAAAAAGTCAAGACAAAGGAAGTTCAATGGGCAAATTATAGCTGAAAAACTGTGATTCTTCCTATGTCAGAGGCTGTGTGCTGACCTGTCAGCACAGGGACTCAGCCTCGCCACGGCCTGATCTGGGTATCACTGGTTTAACCCCTACACTGGGTCCAGTGACAGCTGCCTCCCCAGCTCCAGTTTCAGCTCTGGGGGTGGCCCCGCTGGGCAGGGGGTGACACCCTGCCCTCCAGTCACTGCCTGAAAAACCATAGCCATCTCTGTGGCTGTGGCTGGGGCGCTGCCAGCTGATGTTAAGAAAGCAGAGTACATTAAGAAAGTATATAACAAAAAATCCAAGCAAGCCTCAGTGTTGGCATAGGAAGGCATACCCAATGAGAACATGATACTCCTCCTGGTGAAGACCTCGAGGATGCTGATGACTTCTTGTAAACATCCTGTCCCAATGTTCTTGTTTAGGGTGTTTGCAAAAGTCGACCTTGAGCTCCACAGGGATGATAGAAAAGTGAGCATAACTGGAGATTTTTGAAGAGCAGGCTTGGTTAAGCTCTGAGCAGCTTGCTTTGATCTTACAGCCTACCCTGCTTTCACGAGCAGCTTGGCCTGCTAGATGACCTCCTAAGGTCTCTTTCAACTGGATTTATCCTTTGATTCTGTGGGTAAATGCTCATACATTCCCTTGTATAAAAATTGTAAGGGTGTTATTGAGTGTTTAGTGCCTTTATAGACACAGTGAGTGTTAGTGTTCTTGTAAATGGAGTAATAATAACTGTTTTATTTTGATGAGACTGTTAAGATTTTAATTAGGTTAAAAATAGAATACTGGCTCCACATATATATGTTGTGATCCATTTTGCCTATAACCAAATTTCAATGGTAACAGTATATAAGAAAAAGATGTAAAGAAAATGATACATGAAAGTGGAGAGAACAATGATTCTCACTGGTGGAAGTGTAGATAGGAGATTAAGGGGAGAAAAGCCTGGCTGTCAGTGTATTGGTGTGTGAGACAGCTGGCGGTTGTAGAGGAAAGGCTCTCAGATGAGAGAAGGAAGCTCAGCATGGAAGGGGTGAGAAGAGGATGCTGAGGCCTTGTCTTAACAGAAAATAGAAAGATACAATTTTGGTTGGTGTCTCATATGGAAATCCAGGTTTCTCTTTGTCAGGAAAACAACAGTTTCTCCAAAAAGGTTGGTTTTGTGTCTTGGCTCTATCAACTACTGCAACTTGTTCAAACCAAGCTTAAAATCCTTTTTGTAAGAATTAAAATATTCCTAAATATATGGTGTTTTAAAATATCCATCATCACTCTCAAATGTCCTTGATTCAAATGGGGGTGGCACCAAACATCAAAATTAGTATTCATTAGATACATTTGGGAGGCACTCTTGCTATGAAGATGAATTTTAAATCTTCTAAATGAACTTATGAGTGTGGGAGAGACAAATTTAGCCAGAAACAAAATCAGACTAAATTCTTATGGATTCTTATTAATAATAGGAATAGCTATCAAAGTGGGTCATTGCAGTACAGCTCACTATTTCACAGATTTACAGGCCTATTAGAAGAGATCCAAATTTCAGAATTATCTAGTTGTTCTTCAATTTGAGGTTAGAGATTTCTCCTTAGAAAATGGATTACTGGCATATTCTTGCAGTAGACAAAGAAATAACATAAATGATAAGAGAAAAGTCAGTGAAGATGCTTCACACCCAAGTGAAGAATTTTCAGAAGATACTCAGAAAAAATCCCCCACAAGAAGTGAAGGGGAAAGGTTAACACTGTGTTACAATATAAAGTTAGAAGAAGAAACATCAAGAAGGATGTATAGCATGTGGCTTGATGAAGGGTGCCTAAACTGTATTTAATCTGATATTGTGCAAAACATTCTGAACAATAAACCTTGAAAGGCAAAAATGCCACACAGGCTGATAAGCCAACAGAGATTTTTCAGTGGTAAGAATGAGAAATGAGTCTTCGGATTTTATGAGCAGACAACAAACCTTGCAGAAGAACTAATGGCTTCTTACATTTCCTGGCTAATTGCTAAATATAAACACAATCAGATAAATAAGTGCTTATTCTTGCCAATGATTCTACAAGATGTTCCATTATACATAGGGGCAGATTTGCAACTCTGCTATAATGCATTTTATTGTGCAGTGCTGAAGTTATTTGTGTCCAGTGATAAAGTTACTAGATGCATTGCTAACAACTGCCAATAGCAGAACCTACTAAAATGTGACCCTAAAGTACTTGCAATTCATTGAGTCTAGAAATGCATTTAATTCAGCTTGACCACTTGCCATTGCAAGATACTTTCCTGATGGGAAGCTATAGGATGCTGTCATATTTAGCAGTTCATTTCAGAAAAAGATAATAGGAAAACACTGTATATGAAAAAGGGCTATAGTGAGCAGATTGATGCAGCAACAGAGCTGAGAGGTGTTGCAAAGCAACAGAGTTTGTAAAAAAAAATCTAGAAGAACTTTATGGCTTTCTAAGTAAAACTTACATCAAGCCTAAAGAGTGTTCTAAAAATGCTGTAGAAAGAATAAATTTAACATTTTGTCTCTTGAATTCAGGACTGTTTTGTAAGTTTTGTGTAGAAATTCGATTAAATCATCTTGTGGAAAAATCCTAATGCTCTTTTTTGACCTGAAAAAAAAAAGTAGAATTGAACTTGAACCAATGAAGCCAATAATGGTTTGCTATCTGCCGGGTCCCCTTAGACACTTGAAAAATGTTTTGGGAATATAACTATTGATCACTGTGACTAAATTCATAAACCCATTATACCTATCTTTGCCAGGAATCTGTCATTGAGACAACGGAACCCCCCTTGGAGTTGACAAGTGATCAGTCATTCAAGAAAATATTTACTTCCTGTTTTCTGAAGGAGTTTTCTTTCAATCATTGAGGGGTATCACTTGCTAGAAGAACCTGTAATTAATGTCTTAACCAATGTCTGCCCATGTGTATGCAAGGACTTTTTCTTCCTCAGGCTTTATGAATAACACATGGCAGATTTTCCTTCCGGAGATACAACTCTGGAAGGCTGTCTTAGCTTTCATTATAGGACAGAGGAGCTCTGTACCATTCTATGAATGAAGTAAATGAGAAGTATTTAAAATAAATTATTAACTGTTAAGATAACTTCAATTTAGATGTTTGTTTGACCTAATTAAGGGGGGAGAAAAAGGATTTAAAAAGGGCATGTTTTAACAATTCTGTAGAAGACCAGCTACAGAAAGTTGTCTTGGTAAATGAGTTTTTAAGGGCATAAAGAGTTAAGTAAGGAACAGTAAAAAAGCACAAGTATAAACTATCCCAACATGGAAGAAGGAGAGGAAGCATAGGTAAGAGATTACTGTGGCTAAGTCGTGTTCTTCATTAAACTCAAACATAAGAAGAAGCCATATAGAAAGTAGAAATTTGTTCCAAGTATCAATGAGATTTGCAAAAAACTAACACAAGCATGTAGGGATTTGGGTTAGAAAGGCTAAGTCACAAAACAAGATGCAAGTAGTGTGAGATGTCAGAAATGGTAGTCACAAATCTGTGAGTAGATTAGTACGAAACTGAGGGTCTACTGTTCACTGGGGAGGGTGAACTGTAAACAGATGACACCAAGAAAGATGAAATGTTTAATGCATTGTTTTTCTTCTGCCTCCCCAAAAGGTTAACTTCAGCTACTGACTAGACTAATCAATGCCACTGAAGGCTGAGAAAGACGATCAGTTCCATTACCCAAATATAGATCACAATGTTGTTTGATAGGCTTTAAAATATCTGTTATATCTTCATGGACCTAGCAGTCCAGACACAAGCCCTCCTGGAGTGGCATTTGGAGGTCAGTCAGACACCTAGAAGTATCTTAGAGTCAATAGGTACCTAGTGCTCAATTTGAACAAGGACTAAGTGTTTGAGCTGAATCTAGGTCAAGGTATCAGCCTGCAGTAGATATTTAGACTACAGATTGCTTACATAACTCAGAAGTTTGAAATCCTCTCAGTGCAATGCATCGTCATCTCAAGGAGGATCAATGACTGAGGTTGGATTCAAGTTGAAATTAGAACCCTTAAATTCAGATTTCTGTATGTAAGTGTTTGAAAGTGTTCCAGGTACTTGATTAAAATACCCATACTTACACATCTAGTGCCATTTGATGTGCTCTTCAGTATCCAGACTTCTCTATATGCCTTCCATGTCTGATATTGGACCTGTAAATGGCCCAGATCCTTTTGAAACAGTTACTTATAGAATCATAGAATCATAGAAAGTTTTGGGTTGGAAGGGACCCCTAAAGGTCAGCTAGTCCAACACCCCCGCAGCGAGCAGGGACACCACTAACTAGATCAGGTTGCTCAGAGCCCTGTCCAACCTCGTCTTGAATGTTTCCAGGGATGGGGCCTCCACTGCCACTGTGGGTAGCCCGTTCCAGTGTTTCACAATTCTTATTGTAAAGAATTTCTTCCTTCTATCTAGCCTAAACCTACCCTGTTTTAGTTTAAAACCATTACCCCTCGTCCTGTCACTGCTGTCTCTACTAAAAAGGTTGTCCCCATCTTTCCTATAGGCTCCCTTTAAGTACTGAAAGGCTGCAATCAGGTCTCCCCACAGCCTTCTCTTCTCCAGGCTGAACAAGCCCAACTGTCTCACCCTGTCCTCAGGGCTCCAGCCCTCGGATCATTTTTGTAGCCCTCCTTTGGACCCGTTCCAACAGTTCCATGTCCTTGTGCTGAGGGCTCCAGAGCTGAACGCAGTACTCCAGGTGAGGTCTCACCAGAGCAGAGTAGAAGGGCAGAATCACCTTTCTCGACCTGCTGGCCATGCTTCTCTTGATGCAGCCCAGGACACGGTTGGCCCTTTGGGCTGCCAGCGCACATTGCTGGCTCATGTCCAGCCTTTCATCTATCAGTACCCCCAAGTCCCTCTCAGCAGAGCTGCTCTCGATCCTTTCAACCCCCAGCCTGTATTGATACCGGGGATTACCCCGACCCAGGTGTAGGACCTTGCACTTGGCCTTGTTGAACCTCATGAGGTTCACACAGGCCCACCTCTCCAGCTTGTCCAGGTCCCTCTGGATGGCATCCCGTCCTTCTGGTGTCTCGACCGTACCACTCAGCTTGGTGTCATCCACAAACTTGCTAAGGGTACACTCAATGTCGCTGTCCATGTCATTGATAAATATATTGAACAGCACCGGTCCCAGTACGGACCCCTGAGGGACTCCACTCGTCACTGGTCTCCATCTGGACATTGAGCCATTGACCACTACCCTTTGGCTGCGACCATCCAACCAATTCCTTATCCACGGAACGGTCCACCCACCAAATCCATGGCTCTCCAATTTGGAGAGAAGGATGTTGTGGGGGACCGTGTCAAAGGCTTCACAAATTCCAGATAGGTGACATTCATTGGTTTTCCCTTGTCCACTCTTGTTGTTACACCGTCATAGAAAGCCACTAGGTTGGTAAGGCAGGACTTGCCCTTGGTGAAGCCATGCTGGCTGTCTCGAATCACCTCCCTGGCCTCCATGTGCCTTAGCATATCTTCTAGGAGGATCTGTTCCATGATCTTCCCAGGCACAGAGATGAGTCTGACAGGTCGGTAGTTCCCAGGGTCTTCCTTTCTACCCTTTTTGAAAAGGGGCATAAATTTTCCCTTTTTCCAGTCACTGGGGGCTTCGCCCGACTGCCATGACTTTTCAAATATCATGGAGAGTGGCTTGGCAACGACGTCAGCCAGTTCCCTCAGGACTCTCGGATGCATCTCATCAGGTCCCATGGACTTCTGTATGTTCAGGCTCTTCAGGAGGTCCCGAACCTGGTTTTCACTTACAGCTGGAGGGATTTTACCCTCCTGGTCTCCTTCATGCCATTCATCGACTCGGGAGGGGTGAGGAGAGAGGTTGCCAGTGAAGACTGAGGCAAAGAAGTTGTTGAGTACCTCAGCTTTCTCCTCATCTGCTGTTGCCAGTTCGCCGGTCTTGCTTATGAGCGGGGGTACGCTTTCTTTGACCATCTTTTTCCGGCCGACATACCTGTAGAAGCCCTTCTTGTTATTTTTCGCATCCCTTGCCAAGTTCAGCTCCAGCTGTGCCTTGGCCTTCCTGACCCCATCCCTACACAACCAGGCAGCTTCCCTATACTCTTCCCAGGAAGCCAGTCCCTGCCTCCACTGCCTGTGCAGTTCCCTCTTCTTCCTTAGTTTGACCAGCATCTCTTGCCTCAGCCATGCCGATCTCTTCCCTTCTCTGCCCGACTTCTTACACTTGGGGATCGAGAGCTCTTGCGCTCTCTGGAATACATCCTTAAGGACCTGCCAGCTGTGTTCTGTTCCCCTGTTCCTGAGGACTGTTTCCCAGGGAGTCCTTCTGACTATCTCCTTGAAGAGCTGGAAATTTGCCCTCCTAAAATTTAGGGTCCTGACTATGATCTTCGTTATTCCCATTTCCCTCAGTTGCGTTAGTTCCACCAGCGCATGGTCACTGCAGCCCAGCCTACCTCCGATCTTGACATCCCCAATGAGCTCACTCGCATTGGTGACCACCAGGTCTAGTATCGCATCTCCTCGTGTAGGGATGCTTATTACCTGGCTTAAGAAGTTGTCCTCAGTGCATTCTAGGAACCTGCTGGATTGCCTACAGCTTGCCGTGTTGCTTTTCCAGCAGATGTCGGGGTGGTTGAAGTCCCCCAGTAGGACGAGAGCCTGCGAGCGCGAAGCCTCCTGGAGTTGGAGGAAGAGCGCTTCGTCTATCATCTCGTCTTGATCTGGCGGCCTGTAGTAGACACCAACCACTAGGTTCCCTTTGTTGCCTCTCTCTCCGATTCTACCCATAAGCTTTTGACCTGCTCGTGGTTATTCTTCAGGGATAACTCTTCATTCTGTAGTGTTTTCTTGATGTAAAGGGCAATGCCCCCGCCCCAGCTGCCTCACTTGGGGCAGAGTGAGAATAGCCTACAGCATCTCAAATAGCAATAAATTCCCAGTGTAGCCAATGGAACCTACAGTGCATTTCAGTTGCTGAAACACAGACATCTAGTACCCTTTGAGATCTTCAGTCTAGTTAACGTGGACATGGGTCTCACTGATCTGGTGTTATATCCCTGGTGGCTGTCCCTGCATGACCTCATATGATACTAGACACTTGTGTGGGTAACTTCATCAAACAGGGGTTCTATGTAATCTGTACTGAGAGTTTAGGTGCCTTCGATACCTGTGAGAATTTATATGTAGACATGAGGACACGTTAATATACCTTTATAAACCTAGCATTGAAATATATCATACCCTGAAAGACAAGGCAAGGGGCCTCCACTACCTCTCTGGACAACCCGTTCCAGTGTTTCACCACCCTCATTGTAAAGAATTTCTTCCTTATATCCAGCCTAAACCTATCCTGTCTCTACTAAAAAGATTGTCCCCATCTTTCCTATAGGCTCCCTTTAAGTACTGAAAGGCTGCAATCAGGTCTCCCCACAGCCTTCTCTTCTCCAGGCTGAACAAGCCCAACTGTCTCACCCTGTCCTCAGGGCTCCAGTTTAAACTGTTTTAACAGTTTAAACTGTTTTAACTGTTGTTAAACAGTTTTAAGACTTGTCTCCCCCTGGTATACACTTTGCCAGAAGAGTAAAGAACAGATGTTCAGAGGTAGTCTCAGGTTGAAAGCCAAGCTTAGAATATTCAAAGGAGATGCTGACTAAATTAAATAGTGAAATGCATGAGATTCTTCCTGAATGTGAACTATCATCAGCAGAAGAGTAATTGTCCAGCAGTCTGTTGAAACAAGAGAAAAAGCTGGTAGCACTATGTCTTTTACACTTTCAATAATATTTTACTGCTAGAGCTGTAACAGATTACAGCAGAGTTAACCCCTAAACTTTCAAGATTCTTTCAGGTTTCATGCTATGAGTGGCACTTTTAAAGGCAAGTTCCTTGTAGTTACTAATAACAGTAGATACCTTTTCTTCTATAGCTTAGTGCTGCTTTTCAGCTGCAGAACAGACAGTTGTAAAATTTCTGTTTATGCAAATAATAACAGCTAATAGTCTATAGGCTGTAGTGTAATAGTCCAGCTAATAGTTTGTACATAGCAATAACAGTTTACCCAAATTCTATATTTTGCAGCCTCTTGGAACGAAATGTAGTGAAATAATTCTCATTAGCCTTTTTGCTTGTATGTGCAAAATATGCATTAAGTAGTCAACTTTAACAGAAGAAATCAGTATAACAGGGATGTAAACACACTGCAGAGAACTGATTAATAAAGCTGCAGTTCAACTTCCTAGACATTATCCATTACAGTTTTGCAGTGACCTAAGTTACTACAAATAATTTAAAAATTCAGTGTCTAATAAAGTGACTGTTCACTGCTCCTTTCTCCAGGAAAATCATTCAACATCAAGCTATAGAAAGGACAGTATGTGTTATCAAGTAGCATATCAATCTATGAAAGGGCAAATGCCATCTTTTTAAGATACGCTTCTTGAGTAAACATTGAGTTTAAAAAATATTTCAGCAATCTTAACTAGATACCATTGCTGTTTTAAGCGTAAAAATACCACTGTGACCAGTTGGGGTTGTTTGCACAAAGGATGGTTTAAAATGTAGTTGCTATAAAGGCATCGCTCAGGGCCATAATGCAACTAAGCATTTGAAAAGATATGTCAAAATAGAAAGTCTTGTTTGTCATAATAAACATAATAAGCATGTAACATGCGAAAAGGCTAAAAAAGAAGAGACAGGGAGATAAAAAGATGAATAGCTTCGCCTTATTTAGCATTTACCGTGTGAGCTCATGGTAATGCTACCTATTATTAACAAAAAATGATTAAGGGCAAATGTAACGCCAAACAACAGGCAAGAACATTTTACATAAATCAGGACTAATTGATTATTCATATAAATGACACATCTTGCTAAAGAAGTTCACAGGACATGAAAGACTTGATGCAAGGTACACTGGAAGAATGATCTGTAATTTTTTCCAGCAACAAAGTAATTTTAGTAATTACAAAATACCATTAGTAAAACGTTGTTTGGTGCTGGTTCCTTTTTGATCATTCTGCCAAAAAGAGAAGTTCTCCTGTTGACTGGGAAAAAACCCAGCAACTTCTAAGCTCACGTGTCAACTGATCTTGGCTTGGGGCAGAACTTGTGACTAAATAGCCCTGTGAGGTTCCTCCCAGGCATATTTTGTATGAGTCCATAATTTAAAATTGGTAAAAGCTTTAAAAATGCTTAACTGAAGTAAGCAGAGCAGTCACACATCTCCTGTTGTTCAGCCTGGAGAAGAGAAGGCTATGGGGAGACCTTATAGCAGCCTTCCAGTACCTGAAGGGGGCCTACAAGTAAGCCAGAGAGGGACTTTTGACAAGGGCATGTAGTGACAGGACGAGGGGTAACAGCCTTAAACTAAAAGAGGGTAGATTTATATTAGATATGAGAAAGAAACTCTTTGCTATGAGAATGGTGAGGCACTGGAACAAGTTGCCTAGAGAAGTTGTCTCTGCCCACTCCCTGGAAGTGTTCAAGACCAGGTGTGAAGGGACTTTGAGCATGATATGCTTGAGGAGGAAAGTGTGTGTTGAGGATTTTTAATTATTATTTTATTTCCATGCAGCATAAGTAACCCCATCTGTTACTGTGTTTTCTTTAGTTGAGTGGTACAATCTGCAGGCATATCTTTCACAGACAGCTGTTTCACCTCCATAAAATGAGATTCACATCTTAAAGCTTTTCTTCCACAGATTAAATAGGAAAAGCATGAGGCATTTCTCTTATCATAGTTCTATATTTATATAAGCATTTTTTATGGTATACTCTTGCTGTCAGATATATACCTAAACATTAAAACAACATTCTTAAACAAAGAAGAAAAACAAAAACTATTCAAGATTTTAAAAAGTATTAACATGATGCTGTGACAGGAAAGTCTAGTGATAATAAAATCAAAAACATCAGAGTTTCAGCTTGGTGGCCAAACCTTTTGTAAACTGATGTCAAAGTGTCACACAAGTACTTTTCATTCAGACAATACCATATTAGTGTCATAAAAATGATCATGTGTGTTACATCTTTGGACATTCACAGTTTCAAAGCCTGTGCTGTGCAAAAGCTGAATACATTCAAAGTCAAGGGTTAATAACATTCTTGCTTCAGTTTGGATCAGGAAAACACTACTGACTTGAATTTCCTGATTGTATCCAGTGACATGCTTTTGTTCACTCTGAACACTGCTCTTGGAGAACAGAAGAGGAATTCCTTTTGGACAAAAGTAAAGCAGAAGATGTATTGCGGGAGTGTGCCTAATGTACCCCAACTTAGGTGACACAGGTTTCGGTCAACGGGAACAGAACAGAGTTCATCAGAAGTTAACTCCTGGAAGCACATACAGTCCTTGGTACAACCATTTTCACTCGGCTGATCCACTTTTTCCAGGCTGCACACCTTGCTGGTGTAAGTGTAGCCTCTGTGGACAAAAGTCTCTGCTTCCATTTTTGGTCTCACGATATGTATCTCTAGAGAAATATCTCTATAGAAGGCCTACTTAAAGATACATCCTGGCAATACTGGAGATAACCTTAGTTCTAACTCCTGTTTCTTTGTGCAAATCAGAAAAATTAAATTCCTAAATTATATTATATTTATGTTATCTGAGAGGCATGGATAAGTTCACCCTGTGATAGAGACTGAGCATCTGATTGTATGTTTACCCATGCATATTAGCGTGTAGGAAGTCAACACATCAATGATACCGACAGGAGACTTTCCTGAAAAACACAGCTTTGGAAATTTGAACACTCGGAATGACAGCCTAGAGGTCTTACCAGCATCCTTGGTTGGTATATAGTGGTAGAGTTTAATTTTATTTGAATTCGAAATCTATAATATAAAAAGTTTCACAGACAGTTTTGCTTTGTACAAGAAAGAGCAAGTGAAAGGTATTACAAGTCGGAAGTGAACCTCAAACCCTTCATTTCAGACTAGGAAGAATGCCAGTCAGGTAGGTAGAATTTAGTTAACAACTACAAAAAAATTGTGGTTAACAAGCTGTGGGATTTGACACATGATACAAAATGGTTTATATGGCCTGGCAAGAAATATTTTTTCCATCTTGATTTAATTTTAATGCCTTTACTTCTGTGGGGGAAAACAGATATTAACACAAAATATCGAATACTTGGAATACTAACTTTGGATATAAAAGATTCAAATTTGTGTTCCTTGTCCAAATCAAATAAAGAAAGGATTTAACAGTTCCCGTCTAATTTTTCCTGTGCTCCATCACACTACTGCTGGATCTTCGATACTCTGTCAGACTACTGACTGTTTTAACACTCTTCATCTGGTTTTGTTTAGAAATTCTGCCTGGAACCCTAGAATTAGCAAATGTTACAGGCAGTACAGAAGGATCAATAGTAAGAAAGTAGAATTAAAACTCTATTGAGAGGAAAACAGAAATAGTCAATGGCTTTGAAAATCTCATAAAACAGTATTAAAAAATCTTCAAAAATTTAACAGAATAATCAAGTGGGGCACCTGTGTTAAGAAGAGTGTTGACGATGTTTATTTTGATAAAAATAATGTCAGAAAAGATATGCCATTACATGTGTGTTTATTTTTACATGTGTACTTGTGTGTCTATTATGATAAAATAATATTGCTTTGGAGACAAGAGCTGTTAAGTTAAGGAAATAGTAAGTTAAACAATGGGCAGACATTTCAGTTTTCTTTAAGGAGAAACAGTGCCAAGTAGCTAACAACAGAGTTTGAAGGTCACAATTGTAGAGACATCACTGTGGAAAAAACACGCTACATTTATTTTTCCCTTCTAACAGTGTTTCTAACTTCCAGTGCTGTTGCAAAGTGGTATTTATGATGTCAAACTCTGTCTCTCATGCTCCTTCATTCATTATTACTGCTCAGTGTCATTACTTTCTTTTTTCCTCCAGCAGCACTAATCTTGCCTCTGTTCGTAAAAACACAGACTACTTTAACTTGCAGATGATGAGTAGTTTCAGTTCACCCTTAGAGTTTAGATCATTATCTAGTACATATTTCCTGTTCCTCATTCGTTTTAAATATATTTATGTACTTATTTCCCTGGCATTTTTCTTCCAATGCAATAGCATCCTCCACTGTAGTCCTCCTTCCTGAAGATATCACTGTAACTTTTTCCTGAAAACACTTTTTAAAGAAATATCAGCAAATCTAGGTTGCCAAGTCCAAACTGATTTATCACTTAATGAGTGAAACTGCATCAGTGCTGTTTTATGCCTACTTCTTCAGGCTTCTTATCCTTTCTAACCTCTCAAGAAAGAGTTCATCATTTCCTTCCAGAATTGTTATCCATTTTACTGATCTCACATAGTAATCCTTCTCCCATAACCACTTACTTTGTTTATGCACTCTTGACGTCTTACTCATTGACAAATCACAGTTGGGTATCACCTTTTCAGTTCTACTGCCCTATTTCTCTGAAATTCTTCATTTTCTACCACAAAACTTTGAATAATTTTCTACTTCTTGAATTTTATCTTTATACATTCCTCCTCTGAGGTTTTGTCATGCTTTATCTGTATAAATAATAGTACATAAAAATTGTCTTTTTCTTTTTTTTCTCCTTCCACTGTGAAGGTAAGCATCTAACACAACTTGCTAAAACTGTGCCATCTATCACGACAGCAAATACAGTGTAAATTTCTCACATAGCTATATTTGCATAGATTGTGAGCTATATCTGCATAGAGTGTGAACGGGGACTAGATCTCCAATTTGTTCAGTGTTCTGTGACATATTCTTTCCTGTCACAACAAATTTGTGCATTTCTTAAAAATTATCCTTCAATATACCTGGATCTATTTCCCTCAGCTTCAACTATGCGATTGTCAGTATGGCTGTTTTCCATCAGGTATGTACATTTCATTTTGAAAAAGCATGTCAGAGCTTGTGGATTTTAGTTTTGGATCACGAGCTTTGTCTTTTGCTATGGCAGAAGCTTATTGAGTGATGCCAACAGAAAGTCAAACAAATCAAATGAGAAAAACATAGTCCATTAATATCCAATTTACTGTAAGTGATCATTTATTCTGGCCCCATTCATTTTCCCTTTTGAATTTAACTTCTGTGGATGGTTGCAACTAAGAATTGTGGCTTACATTTCACATTTTGGTCATTCAGCTGTAAGAAACAGAGTATACACATGAAATTACTAGTGAATATACACATGAATTACTAGAAATTATAGTGAATAAATACTGACTGAGAACACCTCACAATCCTGAGTCATTTAAAGCCTAATAGTAACCTGGAGCCAGTGATGCAGCTTGACGTCAAAAAAGAACAGTTGTCATATAATGTCACCATCTTTTCCGGATTACCACCACTACATGTACAAACATGTAAAATGTTACACTAATTGAAGATCATATGTGTTTTTCCCTTTCCTAGGGTTATGCTTATCACAGGTAAAGCAAATTGCCTTTTATTACATGCAGAAATCTGACCTTGCTTACTACCACTCATTAAATACTTTTTTTTACTAAAGATTTATGCCTTTCCTTAAGCAAACTGACTCAGTATAACTACTATCTATAAAGTTCGCTTTTGTGAATTACATTTTTTTCCCCACTACCTACTCTTTTTTAAAAGAAAAAATTCAACATTTTGAAAATCTTTGTTCTTTGGTATCTTCATGCTCCCTGAACTTTATTTCCTCAGTGTTATTCAATTTAAAAACAGATACTTTACTTCTGAGATTATGATGTGCCTACTGAGATAAAAATAAGCCCACTTTAATTTTATGAATAAACATTTAGCAAATTTCTTGTACTTGTCTTTTGCAATCTGTGAATAAGATCGTGGAAAAACTAAAAGAAGATTTATCCAAATGTTTTGTTTGCAGGGTGGTGAACTCTATTCAGACTCACACAGATGAGGTATACAAAGCACCAGGGTCTTCAGCTGTGAAACAAAGCCCTAAAACTTTATTAATGAGGATTCATCAAAGTGGTGTTAGCAGAGAATCAATGTGCCTGAAAATGTCTTTGGAAGCTGAAACTTTGCAGAAAATTTTCAGTGCATTAGCATGCATTACGTTTCCATTAGAAGTCTTATAATGCTAAGATTTGGGAAACATATTTTTCCCCTGTTCTGAGCACTTGACGTCTTTGCCAGACAGACGTGTTTTCCTTTCTGCATTGTTGAACAATTTCTCTAGGATTCAGCTAGGGCATGCAAGTGACAAAAAAGTGGTTGTGCTCTCTTCTATAGTTTACAGTGTAGAAGACTCCTCAAAAATTGCACTAATGACTATCTTTTAATGATGTGATTGTAGCATTTAAACTCTGTCATTCATCTATTAGAAAATAATTTTATATAGCCTCAAGTGCATTTGTCTCCTTGTAAGAAATATGCTATGAGTTATTTGCTCTATTTCAGTTGCATGTGTTGCTTTCTTACATTATAATGGAGCATCTTAGATGCTTTTTTTAATTACAGTTCCAAACAGTTTTTTCTCCCAAGTCCTGTCTTTCAGATGCATAGGAGAAAAGCATATTCCACTTATAGGGAGGGATATCCCTTCTACACCTAGTTCCAGTCTAACGTATCAAATGTTTCTTCAACAGGATTCAGGTATCTAATACTTTCCTTCTAGTGATCTCTACCTCCTATTTTTTGAAAGTTTCTTCAGTACGGCATATAAGGAGTTTAGCATTTGAGTTTTTAAGCATATTTTCCCATATATGAATGCACATATAGGAAATTTTAAATAAATTAATTTCCATGTGGGTTTTTTTTTTTTGTTCTTCATTCAGACCATTATATTTTTTTTCATACTCTTCTATCACCTGCATAGGAATGCTTAATACTTTCATGTTACGTTTTCTTAATGTTAAAGGGAACCTTCTTCCAGGAAAGCTTAAGTATAATTACATCAATTTTCTTTATAAGGAATACATTGGTTAAAAGGGGGAAAAATAAGCCTGGTCAGTGAATAAGCATGTATATACTGCAAGAGGGATGTGGTCTCTGATGTCCTCCACAATAGTGATGTTTTTATTGTCCATCCTTGGGGACTTACTAGAGTGAACAGAAGCCTCTCTCTTCCTTTTTTAGGATTATTTCAAAGGAAAGCAGGGTACATCAGAGGTGATGCTAGGTCAGACTAGGTCTGACACGGCCCAATATGAAGAATGGTTAGGTTGTACATGTGATTTTGAAATAAAAACAGAAGGTCAGGATGTGGAGTGCTCTGCCCTGCACAAAGGAATTTTGGAAACAGGAAAAGAATAGGATTTTCTGCTGCTAACTTGAGTCACGGCATCTCACATCCAATTCCTCTCGACAGCTTTTCCCAATGGAAGCTGTTCCTCTATTAGGCAATGCCAAATGAATTTTCTACTGGTTTATTGTCATCTTGTTTGTTAACCATTTAAACAATCTCCTTAAAGAGGTTATGTAATGCTTTCAAAGCATAATTCAGCTTTTCATGCTATCACTAAAATGACTCATTCAGCTTTCTAATATAAAACTAATTCTGGCTTGTAACACATCTCTACTGGATGAGTGGAAATTTGGGAGCTTGCAACAGAACAAAAATAGTATCTCAAAGTTAGTATTAATGCTGCCTGAAAACTATGCTACTTCACGATTATTAAGACAAATACATTACTATTCTGTGTGTCCTGCTACAGAACTGTATTTCATCAAGAATACATAAGAGGGGTTTTTGTAATTGTCTGTTTTTAGATATCTACTCTGTAGAACTGACCTTTTCAGGCTGTGGACCTTTTTTTTTTTCTTCTGATGTTGCTGTGGATTAACCCTGGTAGACAGTGAAGCACCACACAGCTGCTTGCTCACTCCCCCTCAGCAGGATGTGGGAGAGAATGAGAAGTAAATAGTACAAACTTTCAGTAAAGAAAGTTTCACAGTTGAAGGCAGACATTTCCATTTTCCTCTCTTTCTCTTTCATCCTGAGATATTAGTAATTCCCATTCTTGATTAAATAAGACAACATTTTAATTAAATGAACACTAACCTGCTTTCATCAGATCACGCTCCAGTAAGTAGACCATATAAGCTATACACAATTCCCTCCATAGGCCAGCTCAAGACAAGAAAGTTTTGTTTACATTCTTAGAGCAATGAATAATTAAGATTTCCTTATTTTTTTTAATCTGAATTTTCAGAAAAATACAGTTCAAGTTTTCAGAAGCTAGTTCTACCAGTCAGGTGAAAAATTCTAGTATCTGATGTATGAAGCAGAGGAATATCTGTTATTATAATTGAAACTAACTGGAGTTATAGATGGTCAGCAAATTGAAAAGATTAATGTATCTAAAATTAATGATTTCTTTCATAATCACATGTAGAAGATAATTTCTCATTCTCACAGAACTTCTTTTAGAATTTTTTTCCTTCCCCAGCTCCTCACCAGAAATCACAGAGCTTAAGCATCCTGAGTCCTTAATAGACTGGTTTTCTTTTATTAAACATAACACGGGTCTGTGAGGGAGAAAGGATTTCAACTGAGTCTTCCAAGTCTGGGGCTGCTGCCCTCTAGACTTTCTTTCTGCTTAAAACTTGACAGAAAAAGCAACGGGCTAGATTTACTGCAACTTTATTCAGAGCAGATGAAGGCAGATGAAACTATAAACAGCAAAGTAGCTGAGCATAGAAGTTAAATAAAACACTAAGTGAAGCTGTTAAATCTGACAAAAGGACTAAAGATACACTTCAGAAAACATTGTTGTTGAATTAAGCACTGCCAGAAACCAGGAGCTGATTTCAGAGGACAACAAAAGCAAAAAAAAGTTTTTTAAAAAGTTAAAAAAAAAAAAGATATTAAGAAACAATTGGTGCTAACAATTTAGAAAGGTATGAGCTTAGTTGGTCTAATGAGCTTTGGAAACTACCACTGTAATGTGTTCTTGACTTTCATCATAAAAGAAAATGTTAAAATTTGGTATTTGCTGAGTAAACTACCTTTGAACATGAGATAACTTTCCTTTTAGGGTCCATAAATCTGCCTTTGATTTTATCTGCATAAAACTGTAAAACATAAAAAGCCTGATTTTTAGGGGGAGATTTTTGAAAATGTTTGCAATTATCTTCATTATTAAGTGACATTTTATTTTAAGAAGTGTGGCTACTTAGCGGTTTCTGTGATAGTGATGACTGCTTACTGTTGCTGCCTTAAATGGGCTATAAGACAAAACATGGTTCAGATATACTTAATTTTCTTCCTAAAATGCAAACTAACATGGTGCAAGGCTGGTGGCTTCTTTATACATGTCTTCCCTGCTCGCTTTCTCTCTTATTCTGATGGTCAGCTTGATTTCCTACCTGAATCAAGACTGGAGTAAGTGAAAGCTGCTGTAATCTGTCACTAACCTGTTGATGCCTTGAATTAGTAATGATACCTTTAACAGAGAAAGATAGTGGTGTCCAATTTAGTTCATTTATTTCTTATTTCAAACATAGCATGAAGAAAAATTGTGCTACCTCAATTGTTGTTGTATGCAATTATTGTTAGTGGGTTGTTTTATATTATATTTAAAGTGATGGAAACTGTATTTCTGACATAACTAATATTTGATTGTAATTTTCTACAGTGGAGTGACCCCGTACCTTTTTAAAGAGATCATATAATTTTGAATTAAAAAAAAAGAAGCTAAATAGAATTAAATTTTAGGAGAAAGAAAAGGGCACTCCAAAATTTCTCTTTGAAATGCTGTAAATATATTTACACCAGGATGAGATCATTAAGAAATAAAGTTGCTTGGCTTTGGAATGGGTATACAGATGAGGAAGAAGTTAATAAGATGTACCCCTTCAGATTCTCTTATGAACAAAGGAGGGTGATGGGGTGACAGTAATTAACATGATCATGTGGAGGAAAGATGCCATCCATGTTCTTGTGTAGGGAATATAAAAATGGATTGTTGATTTTAAAGCTGAGAGGCAGATGAAGGTATGGAGGGAATGGCACTCCTGGTAGAGAAATTTTAAATCCCAGATATCTCAAAAATAAAAGCCAGCTGAATAGCAACTGCAGATTGTTTAGGCACAGGAACATATGGCATCATGCAAAATAATGAAACTGGATGATTAAACAGGCAGACTGAATATTTATATGCAAGGAACAGAGCTTGTAGTCTATTTAAAGTCAAAGATGAGTACTAATTCTAAAAGCTAATGAAATCAGAATATAATTTCTAGAAGAAATAGACACAATTTTGTGATGCTGAATACCTTGATTACCTCAATTAGTGGTATAACATGGATTCACCAGAATTTACTTGCAAGAGTCACTTGTGGCTAGCAAAATGTGCCAAAGTATATATGTGTATGTATGTGCATGTGTACTTTAAATTATGCCCAACGGTATACTTACGTACATATGAAAAAAAAAGACTTCATTTTATTCATCCCTGAAGACTGCAATGTTGGTGTGTCAATGAGAAAAGTGACTGATTCCAGTAGAGCTACTATGTACACTAAATAGAAAATGGAATTAATTTAACCCTTATTACTGTGGTATCTGAATAAACAATATGAGGACTGACATTCTCTACAATAAATGTCATTGAAATATACTGCATTGGACAAGAGATAGTCTTCTGTTTAGCGCAGACCTCTCAATAAGCTATGAACATTTTTTAGTACTTACTGGACAGTAAGAAGAGCAATTCAGTCCAATTTTAACATAGTCATAATCTAGGTCTTGCTTCCCAGATTATGGGATTACTGTTTTTCCTTTGATATCTCTAATTTTTGTCTCTCAGTAAGTCAAAAAATATAATGAGTGTGTCTGCTGCAGTGAAAGTAAATGTGAGATATGTAAGGACAATTATTATTAATAAAAATGCAACTAATTTATTTCATTTTAGTTGAAGCTCTTGCTCTTCTGCAGCCAAAGAAAATTGATATTATTCTTGTGGTTTTAGTTGGGGTGATATGTTTGCTCAGGAGTTTTGTAAGAATATTGTTAATTCCACTGCTATTTAGATATTTATAACCATTTATAGGTGTATAGATTTAGCCATAGCCTGTTGCAGTGACTGCTTGCATATGTACCATACATTCTTTATGACACATGGTCCTATAATATTATAGGTTTTTGTTCATGTTTTCTGTTTGATTTGCTATTCTTAATCTAGTTTGATTACACTTACAGTTTGTATAATCATGACTACAACAGAATGTTTTTTACACCTAGACAAGCAAGATAACTTCTTGAGAGGCCACTAGATAAGTGCTGATAATAAAATCAAATGGATTTTACGATCTATTTACTATAGTCAACATTTTGATGCCTCATATTCACTTTCTAGCATGAACTCCAGTATGATCTCCTACTGAGTTATTTACCCAACCGGAAATTTCTATCTAAATGTGCTTTTCAATTCTCATTGCCTACATTCTCTTAAGTTTTCAATTAAAGCTTACACAGAAAAAGCTTTATGGTGCACAAGGTAACAGGCACATATTACTCTTAGTTCATTATTTTTTCCACTCCCTGTCAACATATTTAGTTGTTTTCAAACAGTAGTTCTCTTAGATATGGATGTTCCAGTCAAACATTTTGCATAAACCTATGAAGAAATCTACCAGTGATCATATAGTTTGCAAGAAAGAGTTGAAAACACTAAGAAAAAAAAAAAAAAAACAACCACCATTAATGGCTGGAACAGATTTTATCTGCATGCATAAATGTGTTGAAAATAACAACATGTGTATATTAAAGATGTCCTAATTGCAGTTCTTTATTCCAGTGGCACTCTGTTTTTCCTTAAGGGTAGGTAGGATGAATGCATTGTACCTCTCACAGCAGTATGACACAGATCTAATAGACCTCACACTTCAAGGGGTGTTTATTTCCCCACCAACTGGGAAATTGTTTAAACTCAACACTTTCCATCTGCGCACATGAGAACAAACATAGAAACTGGCCGGTTTAGTGCAGCTGACTTATTTTCTGTCTTCTTCCATTGATCTCCTTGTTTCCTACCTCTCTGCTGTAATTAGTTGAGCTGAAAACTGAGTCTTGTGCAAATGCTACTTAAGCAGCTAAGTAGCTGATGGGTTAGGCTCCTTTAATTCTGATCGCTATTTCCCAGAGCACTGCTCTGAGTAGAATGTGTACAAATGTGCATGAATGAACCCATAGTGTGTCTGTCCAGTATATCACAATGATCATCTTAAAAGGATTCAGTGGCTACACTGGAAAACACAGGTTAGTGGTGGCTATAGTATGAGGTTGAGAAGATGAAACTGTTTCTTTCAGAATTAATGTAGACAAATTCTGAATAACTAATAACAAAATGTTAGCCTATAGCAGTAGCTGTTTTTCAAGAAAGCTAATAATATGAGACCTCCATTTGTCAGAATCAAAATGTGCGGACCAGAACAACAGATCTCATTTGCCTTCTGCAATTTTGGGTCAAAAAGACAGAAGAAAAGCTATAATAATTTCCATATTATTGATTCTTTTTCTCAGTCTGAATCCTTGTTTTGATCCAACTTCAAATACCGAATCAAATCATAGTATAAGCAATCTCAACTTCTCAAATACTTCCATCATTGCATATTGTGATCAATATTCTCTGTGAAAAGAAAAATAATCTTTGAATGTTTAGGAGAGTTGCTTTCAGTAGTCACATTAGTACCACTTTCTTTGCCAACATTTACTGATGTCAACACTAGAAAGGAAATTCATATGGCTAATAAGTGCAAATCCATTTATCGTTCCTACACTACTCCCAAAAAGCCTTTGCTTTTCTGTCAGCAACTAATCTATTATATAATACATGAATGACAATAGAGAAATGAATATTCTTTGTTCAAAATATATGATTCAATCTTCTAAGTACCTAAGTATCGCCATGTGAAATTCAGCAGGGAATTGTTGCTTCAAAAGATGAATTGTATCACACTCTAAATGACTTTTTTCTGCCATTAACTCCTTGAATGCATAGCAATCTACTTGAAACATTGGAAGATTTACACCTATTTTCCATCTCAATTTGCTGGCTAGTGAAGTTCATAAAAAAATTTTGTCACTAAATCTAGCAGTACCTGGACTGAGTCCATGACATCTAGAACTAAAACACTAATAACAAGAATGGGAAAGTTATAAGTAAACAGTTCTCCATATTCTCATTTGTTTATTCAAGTGTCAGCCCTTTTAGACAAATTTATGCCAGTTTACAGTTAAATTAAACAGCCACCAGGTTTGTCCCAATAATTAGTAGAGAAAGTTAGCCACCTCCAAGGGGCATGTCACTGATGATCTTAGCTGGGGTGAGTTGCTATTTAGAGGTCTTTGGTCTCCATTTAGTGTTGAAGTTCTTTTAGACAGGCATGTAAAAAGGGAAGACACTGGCTTGGGACCAAGGAAGTTTGGAAGAAAATTAAAATTATTCAAGTTTATTAATAATCAAAGTTATTAATACTTTGCATCACTTCCAGTGAAAGCAAAGCATATCTAGGAGCAGAGATAGGATGGCTAATGGCAATGACAGAATAGAAATGGAAATTACTACATCTGAGAAGGAAACAGAATTCAGAGTTTAATGTGTTCAGATCAAGACAGTTAATGATGGTCATTGAAGAATAAAGAAAAAACTGGCACACTTTTAAATTTTGATAAGAGCAGCTGATTTATCAAATTGGGAATATAACTATGTCTGTAAAATAATAAATATTGTACTATAATTAACAGAAGGAAAAACATAACCCAGAGAAATAGGCACCTATCTCCTGATTTCAACAGAAAAGAAACCCTTAGAATAAATTATGAAGAAATTAATTATGGAATTAGAAATGAACTGAAAATCAGCAACATGACTTTTTTAAAAAGATAGGTAATACCAAGGCAACTTTCTATCTTTGGTAAAATAACTGATTCCCTAAATATGAGAGAAGTGGAAGATCTAACTTATCTTTCAATAAAGTACTTGAAGGGGTTAATTATGGGAAAATATTGAATTCCAGAAGACAGAATTACTCAAACAATTTTTACATCAATAAAAATCTAACAAAGAGATCTTAAGCCTATTATCATTTACAGATTACATATTGTTTTTATATTGTGTGACTGTGTTAAATTCTTTGATTACAAACATAAACCCGTTGCTGATCTGAAGTTCTTCAGCATGAACTTTTTCAGGATAATATTAGGAGAATCAGGAGGGACTACAGTGCTGGACTACTAATGTATTGACTTTTGAAATGCTGAGGGTGAATTATAAAGGACTAGCATAAAACCTCACACAAAATGCACTAGAAAGCATAGTCCAGAACGTAAGCATTTTAATTCTGTCAGATCATTCAAGCTTACAGGCATATCTTTTTTTGTCAAACTCCTTGCCAACTTCTTGGTCTAGGCATAGTCCTATAATTATTAGGCCCTACTCATAACCGTGGTAAACTGTCATAGCTGCTCTGAAATCAGTGAAGATACACAGATTTATGGTAGCTGAAGTCTGTTCAATAATGATTTTGTTCTCTTATGACAGATACAGTTCACATGCACAGTACCCTTCAAGTGTTAACAAGCTCCTGGCTTCTCAAAGAATAGTCAGTTTGAAATACTTTAAAACGACAATAGAATCTCATTATACAGAAGAGTTACACACTGATTTTATAACTGATTGTCCTGGATTTGGCCAGGACAGGGTCAATTTTCACCAGAAGCCAGGAGGGGACACAGCCGGGCTGCCTGACCTGATACCTGTGAATGTAACAAATGTAACATGTAGTGGATGTAGATGAAAGTTATCACTTTAGGTCGTCAGAATCATTGCACAACTGAAGCAAGTCTTGGTTCTTTTTGAATAATTGGGAAGGATGTAAGATAAGAGACTCCTGAATAATCCCTTTAGGCGGCTTGGCCTTGGGAGAGCAGATAAGCAAATTACAAAGATAAGGAGGCTGCAAGATGATGAAGAGTACGAGCCTTCAGCTGAAGACCCCCAACAATCACCGAGAGACACCAACAAACATGCGCGAAAGACATTGACATATACTAATGAGTTCTCTGAGAAACCATGAATATGATAAGCATTTCTTGGAAAAGTGATGAATATGTATTTTAACATAGCATGAATACCTAGTAATTATGTCTTTTCGGCACGCACATTTGGGTGGAGCTGTCCCCTGTGCATCCAGAGCTGCAGTAATGAATACCCACTTTCTAAAACTCCAGACTTAAGTTTTAGAGAGTGAATTATTTTGCCGTTTTCTGGTAACAGATACAAACTGACCAAACAAAATAGGGTATTCAATACCTTGTGCCTTCATGTTGGGTTCCAGGTGGGGGAGCTGGCCAACGGGGGAATTCAGTTGCAGCTCGAGATTGCATGGGACATCGAGCGATGAGAGTTGCTCTGTGCATTTTCGCTGTTTGTTTTGTATATTCTTCTTATCAGTATTGTTGTTGTTACTATTCACTTTGTTTGCTGTTGTGTTAAACTGCCTTTATCCTGACTCACTAGTCCTTGCCTTTTTCTTTCCATTCTCCTCCTCATCCCTAGGCAAGGAGGGGCGATAGAGTGACCACTTGGACCTTTGTTGCTGGCCACGGCCAAACTGCAACACTGCTCCAAGTGTTATTGAAATAAAAATTTTTCTTAAACTGCCATGAGAATTACAGAAATTGTTTTTTTTCCAAACAGTAAATTAGAGTTTTTCTTACAACTCTTTCACTCTTTACCATGTAGGAACACAACATGGATCAGCTTTACTTTACTTCCCTATTAATGCATCTTACTTCTAGGGATGAAACATTTGTTGCAGCTGAATGTGTGTGCATGCATGTACACACATACATACATGTAATATACACATTGCATTTAGATTTAGGGAATCAGATATCACTGTAATGAGCATGTGTGAAAAACCTGATAAATCATGCCTGTAACTATAAAACAAAGCTTTTCTAAACTCGCACTCATTGTCAACACATTTCATGCAAATGGTTAGTTCTCATTATCAGCCTTGATCTTTACATGTTTGAAGCCATCACTACTTAGCAATCATACCCAGCATTAGCTGTGAGTACCAACACAACAGAGCTGACCTGTGTAACTAGCAGTGATGCAAGAGTCCTTCACATCCTTCGTCACCACAGTGCAGGTGATTAGACCCAAAAGCTCTGCAACAAGAAGACCTAGAGCAGAAGTAATCATCATCTTGCTCTTACCCATCCCCAAGTTCAGGATCTTGTCGTTTTATAAGATGGTTGAGTTCCAAGGCACTTCCCAGCCCTTGCCCTCCACCATGAGCTACACACTTCATGAACCTGGGGGAAAATTATTCTCCAGGCTGCAGCAGATGCTTCGCCCTGTTCCTTGGCTGCTGCTCCGTTTCCTAAAGCAGGAGCTGTCTTTTTGTAGGTGCATTTTTTCTGCAATGAGTAATGTCCTATCACTGCATTGCTAATTATTCTGTGACTTCTTTCCTCAACCAGTGCCCATATTTTCAAGGCTTTTGCTGTTACACCACCCTTAAACTGTAACAAGAGACACACAACGCCATGCTCAGTCCACCCAGCAAGTGGGTAACAAGCTTAACAGGCTAGGCTGGGTCCCTGCAGAGTCAGCACGAGGCACAGTTAGCGTAAGCCCTGTGGCTTGTAATTAGCAATGGCAATACTATTTATCTGGGCTGCTGGGTAAGTAAATGCTCCTACAGGTATGCTGTCTTACTGTGCTGCTTCTTGTATGAATGTGACATGCTATTTCATAGTGGTTCGTGCTATATCTTTCTCCCTTCAATGCTTGACTTGTCTCAAAATAGCAAACAAAAGTCCAATTTAAATGTGTTGCAATAGTGGTTTTAAAACACCGTGAGGTTGAAAGCTTTATATTTTATAAATTATATCTGGATATTTTTATTTTTACCACCGTTTTCTTAAGGTCTTAACGTTGGGATTTTGTAACTTGCGAAATAGCCATGAAGACTCCCTAGTGCAGCAATGATGGAAATTGTTTATCCGGTTCTGAATCAAATGCAGTGAAATTGTTTCCTGGAACAATAAATTGACTCTGACTCTGCCTTTATACACAATATTTTCTTTTCCATTTTCATTATCATGGGCCACGTTTTATGAATACTGCTTTCTGTTATATATCTGTATGAAGGGATAGGTTCCCTGGTCTATTGAAACAATGCTTCTATAAAATGTATATTTCTTAATTCTCGCCTTTGGGTAAATAAAAGCTGTCAAATAACTAGATTCTCTTCTCTCTACCCACAAAGGAATTGACCAGTGATTAAGTCTTTATCTTCTTTCATTTTATTCATAGCTTCTAGTTATATAGCTATTTCACTTGACCCTGGTAGACTTCAAACACTTTACTTACTGCTGATTTAGCCATACAAATATTTAATTGTATCTAAAGGTTGTGAGGTCTCAGTTGCTTTAAGTGTCTTACTGAAATGTAACTGTGATAGTGTGGAGAAATGTCTATTTTTCATTAAGTAATACATTTTACGGATGAAACAGATTGTCATTCAAGTTGATTGTTTCACTTAGAATGTTAAATTGCTGAGGTGGATTGCTTTTGTACACCATTATTCAAAGCAGAGAATATACTTTTTAGAAAGGCTTTTAGATGGAAAGCAGTTAAATGTTGTGGAAGTACAGTCACTGCCTTATATAAAAGGAAGACCAAAGCCTGACAATCACCTTTGAAAGTTACTGTATTTTGTTTATGAATATTCATACAAATCACTGTAATTTGAATGTTTTCCTTGCAACAAGGTACACCAGGTAAAGACAATGATTTCTTGTAGGATTTTATTTTACTGTTTTTATTATTATAGGCAGCTTTATTGCAGGTGTGTTGAAATGTGTTATGAGTTAAACAAGTATTTGTTAGGTTTAAGTAAAGAGGAAGATTGCCTCACTAAAAGTTCATATAAATACTGAATTTTTTTTAAACACATGCTTAAGTCAAAAAGATGTCACAAATCAAAATACAAGTACATTGATAAATACTATTCTTTATCGATAACAATTGTAAATCAAAATTTATATTAAATTTAGCATTTAGATCTGCTCAGAACCTGTGCCATGAAGGCAAATCACTGAGGCATTCTGTTGCCCAATCTCCTATAGACATATATTTAGGGACTGAATCAAAACAAAATAGAGAGAGGAGCATATGATAGTGTCAAAAGTAGCAATAGTGGTACTGATATTTATTGAAAGTTGTGTCTTAAAGTACAGGTACACAGAAATCCACGACCAAAAGTTGCCCAAGGACAAAAGGTGATGAGCTGGTGATGGACTGAGACCACTGAAACTTTTTGCATCTTTATGTATTTACTTTTTTTTTACCATTTTGTGAAAATTACAGATTTAGAAGTCGTTTAGGTTACTTAGATTAAAATATTTTTATATCTGTCTGAACCCTGGCAATTAGGCCTTGAATGGGACCCCTATATGCTCCAGAAAGAAACAGAAAAAAATAATTCACCATTAATTTTGTTTCAGAGATTACAGCCAAGCAGTCAGGTGAATATTAAATTTACAGAATGATATATTAATGTTTTTGTCCTATTCATCTATCTGCAAGATCAAGGTACCGGAGCAAGCTCTGTGGCTGGTAGTTCCAAGGCATAAGCTGAAGCATCACAGAACACTATATAACACCAAAAATGTCCGGGGTCAAAATAAGTAACAGGATAGCCCCAAATGATCTATTCAAAGCAGCTATGATGGGGACAAGAATGAGAGACAACAGTTTTTAAAAGCTACATCATTTATTCTATTTTAGCCTGCTTCCTCCAGACTTGGTGTTCAAAGTGTAGATTTCTTTTTTCTGTTTTTTTTTTTTCCTTTTTTTTTGGAAGCAACTGTCTCCTCAAACAGGCAACCCCATGTCTGTGTTTACAAAAGTCCAAAATCACCCTATCACAATACTTTAATCTGGTTTTGCCTTCATCACTTGTCCTCTCTGACTGTACTGTAAACAGTCTGCTAATGCCCTTACTTATGCTGTCTCTTCAGAATGAAACTGGAAGTGTATTTTTTGCATATTGAGACTTCTTCTGCTCCCAGACAGGAAAATGTGAGGTTCTCCTTCCTTACTCTAACAGCAAGTGAAATCAGATTTCTGAGATAATATAGGTTTTTTGATTTCTTTCATTGTTGCCCTTGACAGCTTTTTGTGTTTAACATTTTCATTAGATCCAGAAGGTCTAAATCTCTCTGTGATGGTATGTCCTGTTCTTCTTGGAAGGGGCAAACACCTACAAGTCAGACAAAATTTGATTTCTTGACTGGCCTTGGTGATAGATATGGATACAGTTTCATGAACGGATACAAGCATTTTGTTTAACCTCTGTTCTTAGAAGAATTCATCATCCTCTCTAACTTGGAAGAATCTTTATTGTAATCTTGATTTTAGAGGCCAAGGCAGTTCTAGCAGTATTTTTATCTAGTAATATTATCTATGTTGCTTTTATAGCTATTTTATGTAAATTCACCTGTGTTGTATTAAAACAATATTACATTATGTACAGGCTATCAGTGAGGAACTGTCCTGGTTTCAGCTGGGGTAGAATTAATTTTCTTCCCGGTAGCTGCTGTGCTTTGGATTTAGTACGAGAATGGTGTTGATAACACTGATGCTTTCAGTTGTTACTAAGAAATCAGGGACCTTTCCCTAGTCCCATATTCAGCTAACGAGCAGATGTGTGGGACCTGAAAAGAGGGAGCATAACTGGGCAGCTAGCCCAAGCTGGCCAATGAAAATATTCCACGCCATAGACATCACGCTCAGTTTATAAAGAGGGGTTGGCCGAGGGACAGGAACCTCTCTTTCTTGTGCTTATGAGTTCAAATCCTCTATTATCTGGGACTTCAAACTTTTCCAAGAGTTCGGTCTTCTTCCATGAATTTGAAGAGTTAGGCAAAATTCGTGAGTTTGCTGAAATCTGTGAAATTTGTGAGCTCTAGGAAACCCGTGGGTTCCATGATTGCTACTCGAGGACTGGCTATGCAACTGGTCATCGGGTGATGAGAAAAAAATTGTATTGCGTACAGGTTGTTTTGCATATTATTATTATTATTAATGTTATTATTGTTAGTATTTCTTCTGTTGTCCTGTTAAACTGTCTTTATCTCAACCCATGAGTTTTACCTTTTACCCATTTCTCCTCCTCATCCCGCTGGGGGGAAGGGGAGAGGTGAGCGAGTGGCTGTCAGGTCCTACTTGGTGGCTGCCAAGTTGAACCACCACAGGAACTAAAGCACAATATAAGATGTCCAACATAAGTTGGCTGAAGTTATAAAGACAGACTGAACAGAAACAACTTGAAACATCAAACACTAATCGTACGTTACAACAAAATTATCCTAAAAATGACTATCAAAACTTCAGCATTTTATCCTAATTTACTGAAACTCAGTTGAAGTTAAACACTAGTGTCCATTTGTGGCTTCAATATTTTCCACAAATACGTTTATCAAAAGATTCAGTGTAATTCATGTACAGATTTATAATGATTGATTGATTGAGCTAGAATATTTTATTACAACAAACAATACTATAACTGCACAGGTAAAAGCTTTTATGCTCAGTATAAATAGTTAGCATTTTGAAATGTAGAATTTTCACCTGCAGTAAATACTGCAATGTCTGATGAATAGACTGCTGATTTGGCAGCCTGATTCATAGCACTTTAGTTAAACAGCTGGACTCCCTGTTCAATGGGTAGAGAAAATAGGTGCCTCTGAAGAACAATTTTAGAGTCTCAGTGATAGAAACATCCATAGAGTGATATAATACTTTCATAGACTGCACAGGGACCTATTTAGACCCAGCCAATAGGAAACAAAAATTGAGTATATTGCAATTAACATATGAGAATATTGAATAAATATTCCTCCTTCCGCTCAGTATTTACTGGTGACCTTGCTTTGGAGAACAGATGCCTAGCAGTTTGCAATAATTTTCTACGGGCCATTACATCAGCGTAGAAAATCCAGAGCCTTGATTATATATCTTTTACTCCCATGTCAGGAAAGGATGGAGGAGAGTTAGAGCTGGTATTTCATTAATGAATAGAGCCAACACAAGGACAGAATGTAGCAACTTGTACTCTAGTGGCAGAACTGTATGACTTCTTGCAGGAAGGAGACTGGGTAACATACTTGTAGAAACCCAAGGAAGGCTTTTTATTGACAGAATGAAATGGCAAGAAGTAGAATTTGGCTTAGTTTGATTCTGTGCAGTCATCTGTAGTGACTGCAACAAAAGCATCACTTTTGCGTGACTTCTGAAGATTAACCCATCTAAACCTCTTCGGAAAGAAAAGCCTTTCTTCATTGGTGTTTCAGACAATAGATACCACATACTGAACTATCAAATCCTGCACGGAATGATCAATGATTTCCTTAGCTCCTTTGATATAGAGAGAAAGAGAGAAAGAAGGAAAGAAAGAAAGAAGAAAAAGGTGTATATTCACTGTCTCTTAGAGTCCTGTAGCAGAGGGGCAGAGAGCTAGAACAGAACCATTATGCTGTTTTGTCTTGGTTAGCAAATCCTCCAGAAAGGGGGCAGACCTATTATGGTGTAAAAGCTGCAAAACCAGGATGTGAAAGCCATTTAATGCTGGCAGCGCACAGTGACAAGACACTAAAAAAGTGGATTTTCAATGCTATATCCAGATTCTTAACAACAAAGTAATATTCAGTGGTCATTCACAGTGTCACCATTTTTTGCAGAGATAATGCTCAGCTTTCTGAAACTGCACCTTTGAAGTATTTAAAGTACCTATTTATTTACCTACTTACAGGCATTTCTTAGCAATTTGCTCTGTAGCATCTGCCGCATAGAAGGGCATCGTGATTTATCTGCAGCTCTGAATATATTACTTGTTAACCTTTACAAACACCTAGTGTGACTCATTCCGTCTTATCACAGCAGACGTCAGTGGGAGTAAGCATCACTCAACAGGACAACCAGTTTGTACAAGATATAGGCACATGTACCAAATGTACCCAGATAAGAGAGTCAGTTAATTTTTAAAGTGTTAAAAAGGAACATGAATATAACCATGCAGTCTGCGATGGGATTCGAGGCATGTACGTTGGTAGTCATACTGAGCAGATCAAGAACTTAACAATAACCTAAATAATAAACAAGAGAAAGATCCATTGTAACTGTCACCTCTAAGTATCTCTTCTAAAAAAAAAAAAAAAAGGCATCTAGCTTTATGATTCTTCTCCCTTTTCTCAGGAACTCCAACGTTGTTCAGGCACTCACTGCAATTCCCCTGAGCAGCTCTTTGTTTGCTGCGTGTCTCTGCCTGATGCTAACTTCCACAAACTTGGGAAGCGCTACACTTAAAGAGTTTAACTTTCAAGGAGTTTGGCCATGCTGCAATTTCTGAACTTGTCATGCTCACAGAGAATGGAAATTTCCTGAAACCTATACCTAGCTATGTGGACTGTCCATTTGACCGATTTTTATTGTTGGATTCATACCTGTCTTCAGACTGCCAATGCTCTCATAAACCCAAATTATGGCTGGAATTGTAAGAATTATCACAAGCAAGCAGTTAAAAACCATGATTAAACATGGTCTTCATGCCATTTGTCTTTCTGTGGTTTTTTTAAGTATATAGATTTTTACCTTGGTTGACTAACTGAAGAAATGTAAAATAAAATCGGTCTTTGTAATGTAGTCAGCCCCCACTGTCTCAAGATAAAGTCTAAGAAGTCATACAGAAAGACATTTTTGTTGGAAGCTTGCCAAATGAGATGTATTTGAATAAGATTATTTCCATATACTACAGTGTTTTGTCTTAGTAAAGTCTAATAATTTTGCTAATAGAAAAACAAGAAATGTCTTCCTTCAGACCCAACAACCCACCACAAGAGATACTGGGAGATGCTTAAGCATCTATCTAAGTAGCTGAGTTAGGGGCCTTTGTTTCCTGTGAAGGCAATAGAGCCTAAGAAAGGCAATAAGGCACTATAAGTTCAGATTTCTAAACGAATTTTGGATGCCTTAGAGACTCTATAAACAGACTGTAGGTACCTAAAATAGCAGCCAAAGTTAAATGCCCCAAACAAGGCTATGTGAATATTTTCTTGTATTATTAAGGCACGATTATATTTGACTATGCACAATTGTTAACCTTTTTTTCTTTAAAGTACCTCTCTCCTAGTGGCACATTGCTGATCCTGAGGATTTTTTGTATATGACAAATGTTATGTTGTCTCAGTCTTACATCTTAGTTTTGTTGTAACTTCTTTATTTGTGTAAAGAAAAATCTACCTCCCTTCAAACAAGGGTAGCTCTGAACATGACATATAAATCACTTGCAATACTGCAAAGAAACAGAGACTTTGAGACTAGAAAAGACCTTTGCAATTCATGGCTAACAGATTTTCTGCATTGAAAGTTATAGATAATGAAGTTGTCATAGATTGGATTGCCTTGGTAGTGATGTATCTGATACTGACATGTAATGTCAGATTGCAGCATTTACTTAAAGTTACTTTGTGCTTTGTATTCTGACACGGTATGACTCACATAGCTTGACTTGATATGTCTTAAACTGACACCTTGCCATAGATATGCAAATGCTCCCATTTTCTGAAAAGAGCAATTAAAATATTCTTGATAAATGAAGAGTTCTACAGAAAAATACTGATATTTTTCCACACTATCAGGATATAAATAGTATTATACAGAATTTTCTAGCACATTTCAGCATTTTTTAAATGTACAGAGGTACCTGTGCAAAACAGTTGAGTGATACTGTTTGGAAAATAATATTCTCTGTAAGACTCCAAGCGTGCTGGTAAAGAATAATGCTGCTTGATCACACACTTCACACTTATTTTTGAAGACACAGCACACACACATATAAACATAAAACTATAACAAATTTGGTATGTTATATTTGCTTCTCAGTATCTAATTTTTTCATGTGCTTCTTGGTTTCTGATGTACATATAGGAACAGCTAGACTCAGCTGTTGCTTATCTTTATCAAGACTAAAAACATGTTATTTAAAGTCTTCTATACCTTGTTAGCATCATTTATTAACTTCTTTTGATTTGTAGGGTTATTCAAAGTCCTGTTTTTTTCAAGTTCTTTTAATATAATATCTTTCTTTGCAATTTTCTAAAGAATTAAGTTTCCTTTAGAGAATTTCTCAGAGGAACAATATGAAAACTGGAGGTAAATATTGTCAAAGGGATTTGGAGGTAGAAAATGTTTCCACTGGAAATATTCTTGCCTAATTTAACTTACAGTCTAAGACTTGTTTATGGTTCATAACTAACATGGCAAACCTGATAATCCTATGTAAGTTTATAAATTATAATTGTATTAATTGTTATGGACATAAGAAACTAACGACTGTATGTTGCAAGGCTAACTTTCAGCTGGCTTGTCCTCAATGGACAAATAGGGAGTATTTTGGAATTATCAGAATGGGATCCAAAAAATTTATCCCCCTCTAATGAAAGTCATTTAAGGCTTTACTCAGTTGCTCACTTTTTCACTTTTGAGCGAAAACAAATAAGTGCTGTAAGAATGCTTGTGTTTATGTAGGTTTTGACTATTTGATTTTTTAGTTTATCTTCCTTTTTCCTCTTCTCTCTCTGCATTGCCATTCCCATGTAAAGACAGCTTGAGTATGAGTCTGTATAGGAATGACTGTGAATTTGCTTTCAGTGGCTGGGGAAAGATGTGGGGGTGGGGGCAGGTGCTCTAGGTGCTTCAGCAGGTATTCTAGATGCATCCTCAGTCCACTTAGGCCCTGCAGCTCTATAAATGCCTCTTTCACAGCAAAGACTTCACAGTACTCCCAGGTCAGCTTTGCATGGGAGAAGAGTCGGGGTGTGAATTTATACTCTAGAGTTTTGTAACCATATTACTGTCAATTTGCTGTCTGTAATACAGCTACTAAAGAAGTGATCCAGAACCCATACTGTGCTATATTTTTCAAGAATCTATGTGCTCTCTCAGCCTAGCAAGACTGTCTGCTGCTTACTTTACACCTGAGACACATATTTCTTCCTCCTGCAAGACCATAATATGAGTAAATAGTGGAATATTTAGTTCCCCCCCATTGTGGGTGCTGCATGTCCTTATCATGTGGCACTGTTATCAACAGGCAAAGTATTTATTCTTAACTTAAAATTCCAGTGGGGGCAATCCATTAAATTATCTGTCTTACACACATTGATAAAAATTTGTCTACTACTACTGTTATCCTACAATTTTTTATCATTAAAAAAAACATAGAATCATTAAGGTTGAAAAAGACCTCTAAGGTCATCAAGTCCCAACCATCCACCCAACACCACCATGCCTGCTAAACCATATCTTGAAGTGCCACATTTACACATTTTTTGAACACCTCCAGAGATGGCAACTCAGGCATCTCCCTGGACAGCCTATTGAAATGCCTGACCATTCTTTCAGTAAAGAAAGTTTTCCTAATATCCAGTCTAAACTTCCCCTGAGGGAGGCCCAGCTCCCTCAGCCCTTTCTCATAAGACTTGTTCTCTAAACCTTTCACCAGCCTTGTTGCTCTTCTCTGGACATGCTCCAGCAACTCAAAGTCCTTGTAGCGAGGGGCCCAAAAATGAACACTGTACTTGAGGTGCGGCCTCACGAGTGCTGAGTACAGGGGCATGATCACCTCCCTACTCCGGCTGGCCACACTATTTCTGATACAAGCCAGGATGCCGTTGGCCTTCTTGGCCACCTAGGCACACTGCTGGCTCATGTTCAGCTGCCTGTCCACCAGCACCCCAAGGTCCTTTTCTGCTGGGCAGCTTTCCAGCCACTCCTCCCCAAGCCTGTAGCGTTGCATGGGGTTGTTGTGACCAAAGTGCAGGATCTGGTACTTAGCCTTTTGAACCTCATACAGGTGGCCTCAGCCCATTGATCCAGTCTGTCCAGATCCCTCTGCAGAGCCTTCCTACCCTCAAGCAGATTGACACTTCCACCCAACTTGGTATCATCTGCAAGCTTACTGAGAGGGCACTCAATCCCCTCATCCATATCATTGATAAAGATATTAAACAAGACTGGCCCCCAAACTGAGCCCTGGGGAACACCACTTGGGACCGATTTCCAGCTGGTTTTAACTCCATTCACCACCACTCTCTGCGCTCGGTCATTCAGCCGACTTTTTATCCAGCAAAGCATGCACCCATCCAAACCATGAGCAGTTAGTTTCTCCAGGAGGATGCTGTGGGGAACAGTGTCAAAGGCCTTACTATATTCCAGGTAGATAACACCCACAGCCTTATTAAAGAGCTACAAAACTCATACATTTGATGTCCAAAATATTCTCTCCTAACTCCTGTCTTTCTTACACATACTATGGGGAATAAACTCTATGTCCCACCTGCTGATGGTGATAAGTCAATATACAGCAGGAAATGCAAATACATTTGGCCAGAGGACAAACAGAGAAAAGAAGAGAATAGAAAAATCTGCAGACTTCCAACTAGATCGTACCAATTTTGGACAGGAAGGGCAACTTCCCTCTTGGTATTTGAAGTTCATCTTCTATGGTTGGGTAGTTTTGTACTCCATGGAGTACTGTAGGACTCAGAAAGTACTAGCAAAGATGAGTCTGATACTGTAGTCCAGTGAGCATTCCAATGTCCTGTCCCTTGATTATTACTTAAAGAGAAAGTTTGCTGTGCAATGAGAAGATCTCTCAAACCAGAGATTTCTGTTGTCAGCTAAGTAGTCTAACAACTAGGCAAGAGGTAGAGGACTGATGTCCCAATGGAGGAATGGAAAACATGAAGTTATTCTGTATGGTGTGGTTCAAAAATGCTCTTGCAAAGGCATAAGTATGTACTTGAGGCTACTGAAGCTCAGGTGGGCATGCTAGGTCATCTTCTTTATTTTCAGATACCATTAGGAGTTTATACAAAATACAGGCATTACCATCTGAATTTTCCAGTGGAAAAAAGTCAAGTTTCTGTGTTTTGTGGTTCATTCATGTTACATGTTCCTTGTGGGTTTTGGGGGTTTTGGTTGCTTTTTTGTGACATATGGAAATATGGTTTTGCAGCAATTGTGTAAGAATTTGGAATTTTTTTTTCTAAAAGTAGGTAAGGCAAGAAAGAAGAATATTTACAAAATCGAGGATTAAATCTCTGGGTTTAGGAAATATGAGATCTCTGAAGTAACTGGAGCAAAAGCTGTGACTGTATATTTGTAGCAGATTTTATCAATATCTTATTTCTATTATAATTTTTTAAAATTAAACTCAATAGAAAAATCTCTGTAACATGGTTCAGTCTAAGTTTAGTGGGTCAGAGTTACAAGTTTAACTCTTGTTGTGTTACTTTTCATTGAGATTATGTATATAAATCTCAGTGCCTCAGCATAACTGTATATAACTATATCATATTTCTCTGATGTCCCAAATTTTATGAAGTCTAAGTATGGTAAAGTGTTATAAAAAAAAAAGCTTTTGAATATTTTCACTTTAATATTCATTAACAGCAGAGTTGCTGAGTCAAAATCATGATCATTATGATTTTGTCGTATAAAATCTATTTTGCTTTATACTAGGCTTCCTGTATGAAGTTGTTCTTGTGTTTTGCCAATGCAACATTGCAACTGCCGATGCTGAGCAAAACCCTGCTTTTATGAAAGTGAATATAATTTTGTACTAAATACAGACAGATCATGTTATTATTAAAAATCTTCTGAAAATTCAGTTATTATCATATTTTTGCTGGCATAACTCTGCATTTACAGCTGTATTACCAAGCAATGTTTACATCTCACTGGAGAAAGGTTGTATGTGTTACCAGAAGGATTGTGTAAGAAGCACTCATCGAATGGAGGGTGCACATAAGAGATATTGAGGTGTCTTGGTGTTCTCAGCACAGCCCCTGCTTTAGGCTCTCCAGTGTTACAGTTCCTGTGATGGCAAATCTCCTCTTCTTTTGCAGATGAAGTTACAACGGTAGTTAGGGTATTTTTTTCACTCTGCTGTAGGTGTCCCAGACAGCTCAGATACCAGAACAGGTAGACGAACAACCTCTGCTAGGTAAATGCCTAGCTGCCATTATTCTCTGACCTGGAGCAAGGTGAAATTAAGGATTACTTTGTTGCTCCTAGATTTGAAGTTCACTTTCTGGTTAGATAAAAATCAGAATACCGTGGCTGTAAATTAGCCCCTTATCAAGGCAATTTAATAATTTGCAGTTTTTCAGAGAGTGCAACAAGTCAGAATTACCAGCAGAGAATAGGGGTTTTTTTATATCACTAAGAGGTCTTAACTTGCTGTTTCACATATTTTGGAGAAAAAAGCCAACAGCAGCAGTAGTGGACAGAGCTAAATGTTCCACGGGTCCAAGAGCTGTCTTCAGAAACTAGAACAAAATAAACAATCAAATAAATAAAATAAGAGAAGTACAGAATATTTTTCAGTAAGAGGAGGAGAGCAAGACAGTACCCAATAAGGAAAAATGGTTTGAAGCCCTGCTTGCATAAGGAACTATTTTATAGAATTAATTTTATAAACAAGAAACCAGTGTTTGATCTAAATCTAGAAAACAGTGATATTTCTTCTGGCTTCAGTAAAATAATATCTGCTTATATAAAACCAGGTAAACATAACAGATGGACAGTAATTGAATACGACTTCTGTCACTATTAAAATGGTCCAGGACATCAAGGCATGTTGAGTTACGATAATGATTAAAATAATTTTGTAATATGAAAGGTTTCCTCAAAAAGAAATTTGAAAAGGGTTTACACAGTGGATGGCTTGACCAAGCTTTCTGTGTACTGAAATTAAAAGGGGGAGGGAGAGGGAAATATAATTTTCTAATCTAAATGTGTTGCAATTGTAAATATCAACTGACGAGTTCTGCGTAAATGGGAGTTAAAGTCTTGGTTTTTGTAGCAAGATGTGGACTGAAAATTTCATAAAATCACAGAATCATAGGTTGGAAAAGACCTCTACGATTATCAAGTCCAGCCATCCACCCAATACCACCATGACTACAAAGCATTTGGTTTAGGTTATCAATTAGAAATTAAAATTGGATTCACATCACAATTGATACATTACAAGAGAAAACAAAAATTAAAATATAAATTAAAAAATTAAACAGTAAATAGAAACAGGGGAATTTTCCACCAGATTGAATATTTGCCTTTAAAATATTGATAAATAAAATAAATAAGAAAATTATTTTAAAAAAATAAAGCATCCAACAACCTTTCATCTATTGAGACTGAGACTAAGAAATAGTTTTGATGAAATCCTCACAAAAAGTGTATTTCTCAAAATATGCTTCAAAATAAACACATTTAGATGAAATCCGCTCATACAAATGCCCATAAACCTAATATGCTCATATCTGCATAGCTGATATTTTGAATGGAATAGTAGAATATTCACAGCTCAACAAGACATCAGGCTGCACTTTTATTCTCTGAAAAACTGTGTGCTATATTTATATTAAATAATATAGAAATATATTATTTACCAGTATTTTTATTATAAATTATCATAAATATATTGCTATGTTATCTAATATTAAGTTAATGTCAATGACGCGAACATAGTAAGCGGTTCCTATATGAAAACATCTCTGAAAACATCATTTTGTTAAAGAAACGTCCCAATTTATAAATGAGAGACCCTAACATACGCTTCAAGTAGGACAAACTGTTCTTAGACTAGGAATAATCCATAACAGATTGAACACTCCAAAAAAAATTGCAAGTGCACAACACTAATTATCTTACAGATACAGTATGAGAAACACTAAGATATATATTAAAAAGGAGGAAAGATTGAAATAGATTTGTTGTTACGACATGAAACCTAAATTATTCCAACCAGAAAAACATGTATAGCCCAGATTATGAGTCATTGAAAAGAATTTGGAGCTATATTTAATTACTTTCTCCAGGTATATTTATAGCTGAGCCAAAAGGTTGCAGTGTATTTCTGGAGAAAAATCACTAAAGCTTTAAGTTGCAGATGTAGATACTTCATGGCTCTGCATTGCTGTAGAATATGGGTATTGCAAAATGGTACCTGTACACAAGAAATATAAACTACTTTGAATAGACTTCAGGTTTGGTAATACATCCATAGATAACCGTCAGAATTATTAGCATTGCATGCTTCAGGTTGAAGAAGAAATATGACTTTGTGGGGTTGTGGGTTTTTTATCCTACTGGAATTGAAAAGAGAAACAAAATTATGCCTCATGTTTTGCTGAGGAAAACAAACTTACAAATAACAGTCAATAAATTGATTGTGACTATCTGTATCTCTAGTAGGACACAAAGGAGTCTATTTCAAAGGTGAAAAATGAGAAACAGCTATTGTCATTTTGATGAAGTTTACAATGTCTTGTCTGTTCTTGGAAAGCTTAAACCTACTGAATTTTTAACTCTGTACTGATATAGAAATATTAAAAGACTCATTTGAATAGAGACTAGATGAGTGAAAGAGAATGCAAGAGAGCATAGAAGGATAATTTTGTAAATACTAGATTCAGTGAGAAAGACGAACATCTGCCTTTAGCACTTAAAGAAGGAAAGCCAAAGGAAGCCTTTGACGGTCTAGAGTAGGAATTTCTGAAAATAGTTCTATGAGATTTTACTGATAATCTGAAAACTACTGAAAACTATTTCTGTGATCTTTGGGCTACAGTAAAGTCACAGTGGAATCCACCTATGTTCAGTCTGCTGAGGAAGTATGTCATTTCCTTCAACATTTCCATTAGAATAAATGTGCAATACAAATGGAAAATACAAGACATATAATGGGATAGCATAATAAAGATACAATTTAAATAATTAGGACCCAATATTGGTTTTTTATGGAAGAGGACATGATGGACACATAGCCAGGGTTTCATCTGAGATTTTATTTAAATCTTGCTTTTCTTTTTATTTCCATTTCCCAGATCCCGAAACCTGCTGGTACCAAAATGCCTCTGGGTACAAAACTATGCAGGAGATGATATTCTAAATTCTTTACTATGGTTGCTTTTTTTTTTTTTTTATCAGGAGCTCCAAAGGACGGGTTCTGTTATATATGGATATTTGTTAGGAAAGTAATGTAGCACAACAAGAAAAGAATTTAACACATTTTAGTCCACTATGGATATCCACCATAGAGATGAATCAGAAGGCACAATGGCAACTAAACTCCTTGTATCAGCTATAGAAGGCAACTCATGGACCTACGATAGTTTATTAAATTTTGACAATATGAATAAATATAAGATTGTCCAATGAGTTCTTGCACTGTGTGTGATACAACTTTGCTCCAGAAAGCAGGATATTTCCCTGAAATGAAAGGAAGAACAGGTTAAAATCTAATCTGAAGGTAGTTGACCTGCAAGTGATCTAGAAGAAATAAAACAGCGAATACTACAGAATAATGAAAAAAAAGGTTCCAGAAACTTGAAAGCTTACAAAGGTACACTGACATGGAAGTAGAATAATGAGAAACTAAATGATGCATCAGGACCTCTTAATGATCTGTAAAAAAGGAGAAAGCAAGGTTTAGTAAGAAAGAGTAACACAGCTGGGGGCAGGGAAGACAACTGAAAAGACTTACAAAACCCAAAAAACACAAAAAACAATGAGAGGGAGAAATGTGTAATACAATGGTAAAATAAAAATGGAGACTAACTAGACAGGCAGCATTATGGCAGAAAAGAACTGGATATTTCAACGGACAGCAAACTTACTGTATATTAGCAGCTTTATTTATGCAATAGGAGAAAAATTTCTCCAATCACAGAATCACAGAATAGTAGGGGTTGGAAGGAACGTCTGGGGGTCATCTAGTCCAACCCTTCTGCCGAAGCAGGGTCACCTACAGTAGGCTGCACAGAACCTTGTCCAGGTGGGTCTTGAATATCTCCAGAGAAGGAGACTCCACAACCTCCCTGGGCAGCCTGTTCCAGTGCTCCGTCACCCTCAGAGGGAAGAAGTTCTTCCTCATGTTCAGACGGAACTTCCTGTGCTTCAGTTTGTGCCCATTGCTCCTTATCCTGTCGCTGGGCACCACTGAAAAGAGTTTGGCCCCATCCTCCTGACACCCACCCTTCAGATATTTGTAAGCATATATTAGGTCCCCTCGCAGCCTTCTCTACTTCAGGCTGAACAAGCCCAGCTCCCTCAGCCTCTTCTCGTAGGAGAGATGCTCCAGTCCCCTCATCATCCTCGTAGCCCTCCGCTGGACTCTCTCCAGTAGTTCCTCATCTTTCTTGAAGTGGGGAGTCCAGAACTGGGCAGAGTACTCCAGATGAGGCCTCACTGGGGCAGAGTAGAGGGGGAGAAGAACCTCCCTCGACCTACTGGCCGCACACCTCCTAATGCATCCCAGGATCCCATTGGCCTTCTTGGCAGCCAGGGCACACTGCTGGCTCATGGTTAACCTGTCGTCCACCAGGACACCCAGGTCCCTCTCCGCACAGCTGCTCTCCAGCAGGTCCACCCCAAGCCTGTACTGATGCATGGGGTTCGTCCCCAGGTGCAGGACCCTGCATTTGCCCTTGTTGAACCTCATCAGGTTCCTCTCTGCCCAACTTTCTAGCATGTCCAGGTCACGCTGAATGGCAGCACAGCCTGCTAGTGTATCCACCACTTCTCCCAGTTTGATGTCATCAGCAAACTTCCTGAGGGTACATTTCAACTCTTCATCCAGGTTGTTGATGAAGAAGTTGAATAAGACTGGGCCAAGTACTGACCCCTGGGGGACACCACTAGTTACCAGCCTCCAACTAGACTCAGCGCCGCTGATCACAACCCTCTGAGTTCTGCCATTCGGCCAGTTCTCAATCCACCTCACTGACCACTCATCCAGCCCATGCTTCCTGAGCTTCCCTAGGAGGATGTTACGGGAGACTGTGTCGAAAGCCTTGCTGAAGTCGAGGTAGACAACATCCACGGCTCTCCCTTCATCCACCCAGCCAGTCATGCCATCTTAGAAAGCTATCAGATTCTTCAGGCATGGTTTCCCCTTGGTGAATCCATGCTGGTACTCCTGATAACCTTCTTTTCCTCCACTTGCTTGATGATGGCCTCCAGGATAAGCTGCTCCATCACCTTTCCCGGGATGGAGGTGAGGCTGACCGGCCTATAGTTCCCTGGGTCCTCCTTCTTGCCCTTTTTGAAGTTTGGAGTGACATTGGCCCTTCTCCAGTCCTCGGGCACCTCTCCTGTCCTCCAGGACCTCTCAAAGATGATGGAGAGTGGCTCAGCAATGACATCCGCCAGCTCCCTCAGCACTCGTGGGTGCATTCCATCGGGGCCCATGGATTTGTGGTCGTCCAGATCGCTTAAGCGATCCCTCACACAGTCCTCCTTGACCAAAGGATAGTCATCCTCTCTGTGGGTTTCTTCTCTTTCCTCCGGGGCCTGGGATTCCTGAGGGGTTGCCTTGGCACTGAAGACTGAAGCAAAGAAGGCATTCAGTAGCTCTGCCTTCTCTGCATCCTCCGTCACCAGGACACCCGCCTCATTCAGCAGTGGCCCCACATTGTCACTAGCCTACCTTTTGCTGCTGATGTAGTTGAAGAAGCCCTTCTTGTTGTTTTTGACATCCCTTGCCAGCTTCAATTCCAGGTGGGCCTTGGCCTTCCTCATCGCATCCCTGCACGCTCTGACCACGTTCCTGTACTCTTCCCAAGTGTCCTGTCCCTCTTTCCGCATTCCATGGACAATAAAGGAGAAAAATTTGCAGTGCATTACAAAAGTGCGTAATGATACTATTGCAGCCATGATAATCCAAATTGTATTTATGGGGCTAATAAAACATCTTACCTTTCCCTACAACCTCTGCTTCATTAAACAGAATAATGTGTGTAAGACATAGAAGGTAATTATGATGCTTTGTTTGGCATGGGATAGATCTGGCATAATGCCTCTGTAATTGGGCAGTGGACTTGAAAAAAAAAGACTAATAAGAGAGAGTTTGGAGGACAGAAATACAAACTATTAGGGATGTGGAATTAAAACATCAAGGGAAAGAAGAAGAAACTGAGGCAGCACAGTGATATTGGGCTTGAAATATTAAATGAAATGTAAAGGAAAAGAGGGAGTGATTAAGTATACCTCATATCTCCTAATGGTAGAACAAGAAACAATATGCTTATTTTGCAACAAAATTATTTGATTATTTTGTTTAGACATTAGCATAAATTCACCAAGTATTTTGATGAGTACCTAAGGAGGTTGTAGGGTCTCAATGCTAGCAGAGTTGTCAGGACAGGAGTCAGAGGTGGGACAACGGATCTTCAATCCAAACTGAGAAATCATGCATCACAGAAAATAACAGCATTTTCCTTTGAGTATGACTGTTTGTTAGGTGTCCTGCCAGTCTCTGATGTGTCTCTGTCATCACAGTGTAATTCCAGAAAGTTCTCGTGATTGCCATAGCATCGGCCGGCTGACTTAACGCCTGTGACAACTGTTCACAGCTTCTGCTGGCTGTGCAATTTTGGTGGGTTAACTGTGGCTGGCTGCCAGATGCTCACCCAGCTGCTCTCTCCCTCCCCCTCCACAAAAAGCACAGGAGGAGAAAATGAAATGGAAAAGCTCCTGGGTCAACACCAAGAGGGAGAGATCACTTACCAATTACTGTCATGGGCAAAGCATACTTGGCGGGGAAGATGAATTTAATTTATTGCCAATTGAAATAGATTTTGACAACACGAAACAGACAAAAAATGTAAACACATTGTCCTCATGCCCCTCTTCCCAGGCTCAACTTCACTCTCATTGCTGACTCCTCTACCTCTTCCCTCCACCGTGCAGCACGGGAGGATGGGGAATGGGACTTCCAAGTAGCTCCTCTCTGCCACTTCTTCCTCTTCACGCTTTTCCCCTGCTCCAGTATAGCCTTTCCCCACCTCCTCTGCCAGACCTTTGTCACCTAAACCCAATACACTAGACAAGACAGTCCTGGACTGTAAGAACTGCCAGTTTTGTAGTATCTGAACAGCAGTACAGCTACAAGTCATCCGTAATGTGTGTCAGCCTGCAATAATAAAGGCCAAATTACAGTGCCAGTCCCCCCTGGAGAGGAACAGGGGTTGATTGATTTGGGGTGGCTTGGTAGGGTTACGACTGTAGAGGTACTTCTCTGTAAGTTTTGTTACTGTGCCTCTAAAGAATTAATTAATACCACTAAAACCTTTCCTTTTATTGGTCTATTAACCACATTTGTTCTCATTGCATATCTGTCCAGTTCTTCAAGGGCTGTTCAGCAAATCTATGTCCTCCATCAGAAAAGCCTGTCTCGGTCAGATAAAATCAGATAATCCAGACAACAGATAACCATTTTAACTTAAATTATTGATCTATTTTACACAATCACAGACAGTGAAATCAAAGGCTATTTGCTGCTGAACAAGTATGGGACTTTAGGAAGATGTCTCAGAAGTCCAGGGAAACAAGCTTTGGATTTTTCGCCGGGAGAGTTCTGTTTCTGATTGTGATATTTCTGCAAGATCTGTGTCAGATTTTCATGGAAAGAACATTATTTTCTGAAAACTTAAGTGATGTAGATGATTTGGTAATGTCAATTCAATTATTATTGACCGTACTATTTTCTATTGTCTACATATGAGGATGTCCATATGAGGATGTATACTATCCTTATAGATGTGTCCGTAAATCACGAATAACTTCTTTTAGCTGACTTCCCACACAATTATACTAAATTTAATCTTGTGAAAAAGTTTAGGCCTTCACTGAAACAGAAAGGGCAGTAGGTCTGCCACAAGTCCTATGTTAAAATCATCACACTTTCTAAATATATTCTTTTTACATTTTAATATTTTTTATCAAATTTTCTTGTGTAAAGCCAATGCTACAGCATTTTCTGAGTCAGGTAAAATACAGAATAGAATCTGTTATTTGATGATCATTTGCAAAAGACACAAGACTTTCTAAATTATAGTTTATGACTGGATTCCATGTTGAGGAAAATTTCAAAGTTCTATGAATGTAAAAGCTCCTCTAGGCAGGGCTTACTGCTAGAAGTGAATGACGAAAGTAACAATGATAATATCTGAAGAGTACGTTAGAACAAAGTAGAATAGACAGGTAAGTATGTGTATGAAAATGGAAAATTTGGAGAAAGTAATTAAATTCTGAAGATATAAATACAATTTGAAGAAGGAATATTTACTCTGGAAATTATATTTTTAAAATACAATCATATTACATGATACTTCAGTTAAATACAAGCTATATAAATATAGAGACAAAACATCAAAGCAATATCCTATTCTGAGAAAAAAGTTAAACATATTACTGAGAGACAATTATGCAATAGTTAAGTTAAACAGCTGCTTTAATAAGAAGAGTTATATTCTGTGTATTTTTGACAACCAAAATCAGATTTTTAAGTGTATCCCTGTAATGTATATGTTTGTATACGAGTATTTTCTTTACGAAGTGTATCATTCCTGGAAACAAAAGAGAAATTAAAAATTAATCTTCAAGTTAAGTTTTGGCTCATTTGTTGTTTTTGTAAATGGACACAGTCTTCAAAAAAAGGAAATTTCTTCATCAGTTCCTGAGAACATATAGATTAAGGTTAAGTTTTGGTTTTGCCTTACCTTCCTTTATATTCTTTCCTCTTTTTGGTAAGGAATGTTGTCAAGCAATGTTTGAATATCTTTTATCTAGTCTGTGTTTAGGTTACTCAGTAAATTTCATTTATGTGGAGACTTAGTGACATAAGAATTTCAGCTATTTTAAAACCCATTCTTTTAAAAAACTTTCCTATATACTGACGCTATAGAGAAAAGTATCACTTTGGATCACAGCACCCAGCTCTAATTCTTACACTCTATTACACTGCAGATGGCTTAAGGTGAAGGGCTCAATTCTCTGCTGCAATGAGTCACTTAGTAGGTTAAGCAAACAAATCTCTGTAGTAAACAGCTTCTCAGCTTCTGAAAGAACAAAAGCTTTTCCTCCTTTTTTCTTTATATCAGTGTTTCAATTTTGCATTCTAAATGCTCAACTGATATAACATTTTACCTCATTAGTCAGTTGTGTTTCTACAGAGCTCTGCTTGTATTATTCTTGCTTGATTTCACAAGTCCTTTTCTGAAGATGCATGAATAGGGGAAGTTGCTAGGGAAGGAGTGAGAACAGCCCCTATATTTAGTCTCACAATCTCTCAGCACTGCTTTAAAAAACAGCAGATTTTATTAACCATTGTACTGGATGTTTTTCATACATATTTGTCCTATACTCACTGTGTGCTCCCTTCTTCTCAGATATGCCCATTATGGTTGGCCTGTTGGTGCAGAGTCAGGAGCATGGCAGTGGTGGTGAGCACATCTTACATGAATAATGTGGCTTCTCAACAGTGGTTTGCTTGGAAAACAGAGTATTTCTCATTGATATGTCAGAGATAACAGACTTGGAGCAGTCTGTGTGACTCCATAGCTGCTTACTTTGTAAGCTTTCCTAATTTGCACCCTTCAGACTACATTGCTCCTATAGTGCCATCTTCAACCCTGGAAATGGTTTTGAAGGATGAGTTATGAAGTTGAAAACCAGTTGATATTCCTCTTGTAGTCTGTTATTCTTCCTTCTTGTAGTTGCAGAAGGTAAACAGTGAAGAGTCAGTTATATGTTGTGTGTCAGAAGGGAAGTGTGGAAACGGAAAATGTTTATGAACTCAAATTTTCAATTGAAACCCAGAATTTTGCAAGATTTGTTCCTATCTCCTTGGCTATAATGCAACTCTACTTTTGTAATGTTATTTTCTAATGTTGCACAGGGATACAGAATTATGACCCTATTAGACAAGAATCTGAACCTTTCTCTCAGGGCCAGGAGAAACAGAACGGAATTAATACCACTGAAATAATGCTTAATATTTTTTGTAAATCCTTGAACTATTTTTTGTAGAGGAACAACCTCTGAAAAGTACTTTGTCATACGTGCCAGCTTGTGATGTCTTCTTGGATAACACTATATATATATATATATGTATGTATATAGAGAGAGTATACTATATTTGTTCTTTTTCTCCCAGCTTTTTTCTTTTTCTTTTTAAACCTTCTTGAGACCCCAAACTGCCAGATATGTGCGTATCATGAACTAAGTTCCACTTCTTTGGTTAAGTAAATAGTTCCATCCTTTTCACTAGCATAGATCCTGAAGTACAAGACAACGTAACGAAACCAAAAATTTTCATTGGTTTGTATATTTACTCTTCCTATTTTGAGTATAATTTTCTATTACCACCAGGAGATATTGCAAGCTGTGTAAATTGAAAATTAGTTACTCAGGTTATCAAACATATCAGTCTCTCATCTTCATAAACTTCTTCTTTGATTTCTACGTCCTTTTCACTTTGATTTGGTAATATAGCTCATATTCCATTCCACTGTAGATTTAATTTAATGGCAATTCATTAGGAGTGAAAAATATTGTCATCTGAAATTTGTATTCGGGACATATTTTATTGTCATTAAGCATAAAGAATCAAATTCATGCAAATTCTGAGCCCTTACACATGAAGATCTTAATATCTGTTGATCAAGTGCCTGTGCTCTTCCTAAAGAGGAGCTTTCTGAAGTTTCAGCTCTGGGGGTAATTCACAAATGAGCAATTCCAAAATTTAAAGTGTTTAGAAATATAATAAATAAAAGAATTGAACACTGTTACCATATTTAAGAGATTCATCAGTACATTACTAATTGTAGTTGTCTTTAAAATGAACCTGGAGAGAACCTGAGTATTTTTGTTTTGATAAAATGCTTATTTCATGAGCAGCAGGAACATTGTCATGATTAACAAAGGAAACATAATAATAAACTAATATAATAAAGCCTGGTTTTGCTTTAAACTGGCCTTGACATGAAGGACCAGAACCTGAGCTTCAGCATTTATATATTTGTTAAAAAATTTATGAAGAAACAAATAATGTGATTTTCCTTGCTACTTGCTAATGCATCTACCAACTTGATGCTGGGATCTGATAGGCATAACAAAGAAAGAAAAAAGTAGAACTGACTTTCAAGCAGGAATGAGAAATAAGAATGGCAATGCACTTGGCAGTAGTTGCATAAAATAAATAAATTCGTATAAGAACAAATCAAGGTGAAGAACACCCTTATGACTTCAGAGGGTTCAGAGGGTTGTGATCAGCGGCACAGTCTAGTTGGAGGCTTGTAACTAGTGGTGTCCCCCAGGGGTCAGTACTGGGCCCAGTCTTATTCAACTTATTCATCATTGACCTGAATAAAGGGACAGAGTGTGCCCTCAACAAGTTTGCTGATGATACGAAACTGAGAGGAGTGGTGGATACACCGGCAGGCTGTGCTGCCATTCAGTGAGACCTGGACAGGCTGCAGAGCTGGGCAGAGAGGAACCTGATGAAATTCAACAAGGGCAAATGCAGGGTCCTGCACCTGGGGAGGAACAACCCCATGCATCAGTACAGGCTTGGGGTGGACCTGCTGGGAAGCAGCTCTTTGGAGAGGGATGTGGGTGTCCTGGTTTTCTACAGGTTAACCATGAGCCAGCAGTGAGCCCTGGTTGCCAAGAAGGCCAATGGGATCCTGGGGTGCATCAAGAGGAGTGTGGCCAGCAGGTCGAGGGAGGTTCTTCTCCCCCTCTACTCTGCCCCAGTGAGGCCTCATCTGGAGTACTGTGTCCAGTTCTGGGCTCCCCACTTCAAGAAAGATGAGGAACTACTGGAGAGAGTCCAGCGGATGGCTGTGAAGATCGTTAGGGGACTGGAGCATCTCTCCTACGGGGAAAGACTGAGGGAGCTGAGCTCGTTTAGCTTGAAGAAGCGAAGGCTGCTAGGAGATCTTATAAACGCTTAGAAGTGTCTCAAGGGCGGATGTCAAGAGGATGGGGCCAGACTCTTTTCATTGGTGCCCAGCAATGGGACAAGGGGCAATGGGCACAAACTGAGGCATAGGAAGTTCTGTCTGAACATGAGGAAGAATTTCTTCCCTCTGAGGGTGACGGAGCACTGGAACAGGCTGCCCAGGGAGGTTGTGGAGTCTCCTTCTCTGGAGATGTTAAAACGCCCCCTGTAACATGGTCCTGTGCAGCCTGCTGTAGGTGACCCTGCTTCGGCAGGGGGGTCGGACGAAATGACCCCCAGAGGTCCCTTCCAACCCCTAACATTCTGTGATTCTGTGATGCTGTGACTATAAAATAACCCTGGTGTGCTAATGGAGGGAGAGGGTCATGCTGTGGGAGGAATGGAGAAATGTGGATGGTACTTACGGCTGACTGGAGGCAAGTGACATCAGTGTATAACCTCTGCAGGGCTTTTTCAGTTAGTTTTTTCGTTAAATGAGATGTAGGAATTTCCACTTAAATGGAGTAAAATAAGTGAAGGCCATTTTCAATGATAATATAGAATATGTATAAATAGATATCTATTTTTTTTTAAATACATTTTTTGTCACCTCTTAACACAAAACTGTTACATTTTAACACCCCTAACTCTGATGAATATAGCAAGGTAAGGTAGAACTTCTAGCCCAGTTGTGATCATATATGTGCATGTATCTGTGCAACAGAGAGAATGGAAATGGAGGGAAAACAATAAAAACTGATATCTCATAAAGAAATAGTATTTCTTTACTGGCAAATAGCATCTATAAATATTAGCTGAATGCCAGGTTGGGCTTGTGTTTCTTCCTCCTTAAACTTAAAATCTAGTTTGCCTAGCATTTCTTAACCATTATTTCCAAGAATTGTAAGGTGTTTTGAATGAATAAATTGTAAAGAGTTAAAGTGTAGTTATAGGATACATTGCTTATTTTGGTAGCCCAGTAGTAAACATGAATATGTATTATTTGAATTTACACTACCCTCTTTTTTAATTTGTCATGAGGAAAACCAAACATTGCACCCACGAGGCATTCCAGCTCCTCCTTCTTTTCAATCTGACTTCCTGTTTTATCTCAAGGGTACCTCACAAGTGTAAAGATCAAATCTCTTTTGCAAGAATAATACGGTAAAATACATGAACTGCTTTCAATACAGTCGAAGAGAGCTGAAAACACTGAACATCTGAGAGCTTTTCTACCAAGGAAAAAGCAGAAGATTCACCTTATTTTAAGAAATGTGGAGTTAGACGCACTGCATAACATATGTTCACTGGTATTTAGGCTTCTTCAAAAGCCAGAATGACTGTAACATATTATTTTTTGTTAAAGAAAAAAAAGGCAAAGGATGTAAGTTACTATCTAGAAAATCTGAACAGAAGGATTTTTATTTAAGAGTTTATCTTCTAGCAGAATTCAAAAGAAAGAAAGAGGGAAAGAACATGAGAAGATCCATACGGGAGCCATTAAGTCACTAAGTTACTGAACAAAGAACTCTAGTTCCACTCCCTTTTAAGTTTTTTCCACTCATGAATTTGTCTTTCTAGTTTGATTTTCAGAAATATCTGCATAATTTGCTAGAGATTCGGTCCCCTTCACAAACCAATACGAAATCTGCCATGTTGAAAGGCAGCTTTTTTTAAGTGATTTGGAATTTAACTCATTGAAGTCTCAGAAAATCACTTTCCTTTGTTATCTCTTCCATAAAAGCATTTATTGGAACCAGTCAATCTCCTAAGCAGCAGATTTAGGACCTGATTAGATTCTTATTAACTGTCAGCAGAATTTTTATTTCAGACGAGAGCAGGACTAGATCTGCAATCCTGTTGTGATCATAAATTCAAGGTCTTAAAAATCACCTTTCCATTGAGTATTATGATCATCAGTGATTTGGAGTCACCATTTCATAATTAGTTGTTTCATTTCTTAAAAGCCAGCCTTTAATACCTTAGTATTTAGAAAGCCACAATGAATTTTCGGGTATAAAGCTGTTTCCTTCAAGACCTGATGAATTACAGGTTGAAGCAGCAATTGGATCCTAAAGCACCAAATGCAGAATAGATTGGGGAGGAAAAACCCCATGGAGTTTTATAATTTGGTATTTGTGTACTTATATACTACCTTCTCAAAGTCTCTGAAAATAGGACATGAAAATGAAATCTGGATCAGGATGGCAGGCAGAACATCGAGCAGGATCCTCTTCAGAAGGCGGCCATGGATGAAGAGAGCAACAGCCTCATAATCTCCAAGCTTTAAACTGAGTATGATGTGCAAGGCATGGAATACCTAGCTGGTCAATATCGGGTCACGTGTTCTGTCCGTCCCTCCGTGCAAGTGCAACCCTTTATAGCTCCTCAGTTGTGGGACCTAAGAGATCTATCAGTGACCTTGACTGCTATAGCAATAATTATAAACAGGGGCCTTTTTCTGTATCCCTTTTCTATCCTTCGCTCAGTGTTACTATAAACATTAGGTGTTACCAGCATTGGAGCGGACAGTGTCTGTAAAATATGCAGCCAGCTTCAGAAAAATGCAGTTACTTAGAAGAACTTAGCTGTAAGGAAGATTCACTGAAAGAGAATAGGTTCTGTTTTAACCACAACCAGGACACACAGAAAGCAGACCACGGCCCTTTGCTCTTTATGGTTTTTTCTTTAAATGATAAACCTTAAGTTGCTTCTTAGACTATAGGGATCTTGATTGTTTACTTGATATATTTAGTCAGGTTCAGAAATATTTTGGTAACAAGTTAAATGTCCTGTCATGATGAATTCATTTCATATGCATAGCAGAAGAACTGATCTGATGGAACTAATTCTGTATTACCGCTGCTCCCACATGTATCTCTTTAGATGCTCTGCTTCAATCAAAGATTAATTAGGAGTTAGTAGACATTTATTTTTTTGATAACATTTTTTTGAGATTTCAGACTGCAACCATCCTCGGGGTCACTTTGGTCCAAATTTATGGCGCTGCGCTTAGAGCACTGCTGGAGATAAACGCAACTATTACTGTTATTAGCTACTGAGGTAATACCTATCAATATGATGAAGACATAGACTAAATAAGAGATTTTACTTTTTAAATAGTTTTGACAGACAGAGAATGAAAAGGGGAAGCGAAGTGGAGGTACTTATGTGGTACATACTGGGCTTCTAAGTCCAAAATTTAAACCTTTACAATCATCCCTCAAGTGCTCTCTAGGTTATGTGCTAAACCTCTCTAAACAGGTTATGTGCTATTCTCTTTTCTCTGGAAAGAAGAGTTTTTATGGCACTAAACTGTATGCTTCTACGCTAATGCCAAACTGAATAGCTAGATGTTGAGTTTTGAGCACCAGGGTACCTCTACCCTGTCCACAAAACAGGCTTCCTACTGCCTAGCCTGCCTGTGCAAGGGCTGGGACCCATGACTCTGCTACCTGGCTGTTCTAAAGAAATGAGAAATGAGAAATAATTCACACTTGCTCTCTTTCTGTGGCTGAAAGATTATTTAACTACTTCATGCAAAGTGGAGCACATTCAGTGGGCAAAATTAAAAGTATATCAATGATCCAGTCAAATGTGTGCCCAAATCTTGTGTGTATGTCTTGAGTTAGTTTTTTATTGGTCTGTGTACAAGATATAGTCTTGCCTAGTAGCAAAGAACTCACCATGAGAGAATTACCTAAAAAACAAACTAGAGTCCCACGAAAAGTCTGCTGAATTTCTTTTTACTATGCTATATTGATAGTAAGTGGTACCTGTTTTAGCTGATTGAAAGTTAGCTCGGACACCTCTGCAAGCGCTCCATCTTGCACTTCTGTTTGTAGAGAATGTGGAAACAGAATTATTTGTTTCATGGAAATCATATCTGATAGAGGCAAAATTGGGCAAACAACACTCTCATCCACATTTAATTCAGATTTACAACTCTACATTCAGTAAATTAATTTTTATGGATCACACTTTTAGATGCCATCATACAGAGTGTTTAGCTATAAGCTGATAACTCACTTGTAAGCTTCTAAGTAACTTTGGCTGTGTTATATATATTTCATATATATGTACACATACTTCAAGATTACTCTAGAAGTTATGCTACTGTACAAAAAAAGCTTAAGATTCTTGTAAATATGTTAATGTTTCTTCAGCACTTTAGGAAAAGGTAGAAATGGAGCCTAGAGTGAAAATTTCCTGTCCACAACCCAATGCAACTAGGCATCTCACTTCTCCAGCAAAATGACTGACTGTGCTAGTTACTGTGAATTTTAAACATGAGATTTGGGAATATACTAGCAGTGCAAGTTTTTATTTGATTTTCCATTATTGTCTCCTTCTAGAAATGATAATTAGCTGCCTCTCTAGAAGCAGGACAGCTAAAATATATTTGACTTGGTTGAAGAGATATAAACCCACTCCAAATATGGAAATTATATGCTATGATATACAACAGGAAAAAAATCACTGAGATATGCTGGTTTTCACGTGTCTATGGCTGCCTTGCACAGCTCGAATTTACAGTCATTCATTCATACTTTCAGTCTTCTGTACAGAGACAGCAGAAACTTAGCCACTGTTTGCTGAAAAAAAATAATTGAAAATTTATGGAAATAATATGTACATATATAGAAAATCATTTCTATAATACTGAAGTGTGGCAGCACACCACAATAAGTTACGGCAGTCACAAAGCAAGCAAAAGCAAGCACAAGCAGCAGCAGAAGCACTTCAATGTTTAATCATAACATTTTTATATCCCCTTGTCCCCTACTCCCAGAGTCTCACTGGTGAGGGTCTTTTGGCATGTAGCTCCTTTGTTCTTCTGATTGGTCATCATGTGTCCGTTCACACGACCTTCACGCTTATCGAAGAGTTGGATTTTCCCATCCTGTTTCTTCGTTCCTTTCCTCCTGTTTTTCAACCACAGGTGCACAAAGTAATTAGCTCATAGATATGGCTCTATTCCATCTAGACCACCAAGGCCGCCCGTGGCCCAGCTGTTTCCCACACTGAAGGTCAGTTTTGATACATACAGCTCAACCGTTTCCATAGCCTAGGCTAGACTCAGTGAGACCCAGGTTTCTCAGCAGGGAAGCCATACAACTGGATTTCAGATATGGGACTGTCATCCTTTACTACAGTCCTCATCCAACGATATATGGGGATCAATAATATTCAGTGATTCAGCATGTGATCTGGTGAAAGACCCAAAGGATTTGCCTTAAACACACACGTCTAATGTCATTTGAGATACCACTGGGTGCATCACTGGCTTCCAGCTGCTTCTCCCAAAGGGCATAGGTCCCCACAGCTCCTGTGTGACACCTTGCAGCCCAGCAGCAGCAACATGTATATTCCAGGGTGCTTTAATGGCATGAAACAGCCATCTTCAGGTAACTGAACATTACTCCAAGATGCAAGATTTAGTCTGAGGTAAAAGAATGTGTGTGTAAGTACCTGTGAGATGGTGGGTAGTTATATAACTTAGTGAACTAAGCTCCCGTATCAGATAGTGGAATGTAGCTGGTAGAGAGTAAAGAGCAGTTTGGCTCACTATAAAAGTAATCCTAAAGTTAACACTGTATTACCGTGTAGCTTGCTCTCTTTAATCCATCAAATGCATTTACTAGATCTCCATCATCTACAATGTAAGCCTTGGCACCCAGTATGTCTGTGGATACTTTAATGTAGACATCTAAATATAAATGTTTTAGTCTTGAACTGTATCCTGCCCTAGATATTTACTCTTAGATGTTAACATCTGAGCTAGTCACACTAGGTTCTTTTATAGTGAATGGAAATTTTAGATCCATTTTAGAGTTCTGCTTTTGATTAAATGAAGTGCATGTCAACTGTACCTATTTCTCTCCTTTTAAAGTAAAGGAACCCTGGGGTGACTAGATCAGCCGTTAATATCTACTAGTTCCTGAAATTTACCATGTTAGCGGTTCACCCAGTTTCTTTATCAGTAGTATTGCTCACAGTCTTAAACTTCATAACATCCTGAAATGCACTAGTATGCTAGAAAGCAGAATAGGAAAAGGGAAAATATTTTTTTCTTGCCACAGAATTTGCAATACCAAAAGGAGCTACTGGCTGCAAGTATGTTTCTGTCGTCCACTGTTTTTCTTACTTGAAAAATAACCTACTGAGATTTTTACCAGATTTTTACATTTGATATTAACCAATTAAAAAAGCTTGTTAGAATAGTACCAGCAACCAGCCTTCCCCACAAAAGAAACAAAACCAAAAAAAGCACTATTGATAACATTTCCAACTCAAAAGTAATCTTATTTAAATAAAGCAAAGCCCAAAAGAAAAGTGTAAAAAATGTCAAAACTTTTCTAAAACTTGATTTCCAGTTCTATAGCAAAAATAACAACAATTCAGGGCAAGAATATGCTTTCTATGAAGTAAAAAGTCCTCAGATCTTTGTATTCATGTTAGCCTGAAGGTATAAGGTGCAGTTTAGTTTCTTTCCTAACTTATACTAAGTTGAAACACCAACTCCCATTATACTTGACTGTGGTACTTCAGTATAGTAAAAAGTGCAAATAATGCTCTCCAGGAAGCAACTTAATTAGTGAGAATTTTTTTCTATCTTCCTGTGAAATATGTATTCTATACAAGAAGTAAATTGTCTATTTGTGATTCATGGGTACTATTAAAATAATAGCACTTGAAATTATAAACAAACAGTCATGTTAGAGAGAGAGGATAAAATTAGGGATCCTACTGAAGGTGAAGGGTTGATACTGCAGTGAGAGTTATGTAGACCTCAGCTGAAGTAGCTATGTGGTTTATCAAGGTGTAAAACTGTACTTCACACCACTAGATGCTCTTGCTTAGTTAGGGTTTCTATTGTTCCATTTCTGCTAGTAACAATTTATTGTTAATAATAAAAAAAAAGTAAAAAGATTTTGAGTAGAAAAGTGTCTTGTACATGATACCTACCTTGCTTTCTGTACAGTGAAGAAGGGCTTTCTCTCTGCATTTTTCGCACGACGAGACTCTCTGCATGCACAATTTATGCCACTTTTCAGAATCTTGCTGAATGAGGTAACCCTGTGATTTTTCTGTCTGCATGTCTGAAAATGGAGGCACCTAAAATCATTAATTCACTCAAAAAATTAGGTTTTCATAGGTATATATTATTTGATATTCTTCTTGCGGTGTTTGAAAATGATCACTATAATGTTATAATAATAAGGAAGTTCTCAGAGACTATGATTTGACAAAAGCTTTTTCATAAATGTTGCAAAACATATAGCTTCCATTTTCTTACATTTGCCTGGAGACTTAGCAGTGAAAACATTTCAAAATTGTAGTATTATATCACAGGCAGAAGTAGAAGGCTTTTAGAAATAAACCAGTCTGGTTTACCTGTCTAAGTAAGATGAAATGGAAAAAATAAACTGTATATTGTGACAAGTAATGTAGATTAAAAGAAATTATTTGGCATCTAAAGTGTCATTTAAAAAATAGATGAAGAGAGATTTTTTAAAAACTACTGTAGGACAGAACTAGTGTGAATTGGCAGACCTCCACTGATTGCATTGGAACTTTGCCGATTACATTAACTGAGGATCTGAGTTTATATGAGTTTTAACTTCACAGCATCCCTTAAATCACTAGGAATAAGATGCCTTAGTGACTCGGTAAATCAAGGCAAGATCAAATAATTATCAAAAAATAAATGAGAACTGTTCTTTAGTGCAATACAATTTTATTTTGAACAGCATTTCATACAAATGCATCCCAAGATACTTTAGAAGAAAAGCTATAAATAATACAATTATGTGGTTTAATAATAAATAATAGATTAAAAGTTGTTCAGGGGGTGGAGAAACAGTTTCATCTTAGGTTTAGAATGCAATGAATATTCTGTGGCATGAAACAAGGTAAGGATGCTAACTTAATCATAGAGGAGGAAATACTCAACCCAAAAAGTGAATAAAAGGACGTGGAGAAAAAAAAGAATTTACCTGACTGAGGTCTTCTGGGCAAAAACACCTGAATTTCTTAACCGTCTAGAGAGTAGTCCCCCTACCAGACTACAAACTGCTCAGGAAATGGGAACATTTTCAGGCATTCTGATCAGAGTTGCTTTACCTTGCAGAAAGAAGAGAACATAGCTTGGGGAAGTTTTATTATACTGAGCCTTGTGCAGAGCTTTATGTGGAGAAGAGAGTTAATGTCCCAGTCCCCTAGTCCCCTTCCCCATGTGAGAGGCTCTTGAAAAGAATGACTGGCAATTTTTTTGTTTGGTTCTTTGTTAAAAATATAGAGGTGAAAGGGGAGCCTATCCTTGAAAGAGTAGTCCCCTATGGGACAGAGAGGAAAGGATTTTCCTCTACATTTTCCCTTACTGTTGGCTTCCAGCTTAGCACAGTTCATTTTTATAGACGCTTTTCATGCTCCATGTCTCTGCACCTAACTCAAAGCTGGTGATGAAGATGCTGAGAGAAGACCCTAGAAGTTAGGCATTACAACTGCGTTGTAGTGACCAAGTCACTAAGGCACATAGATTTAAGCTGAAAAATTACATTCTTTATTGCTCATATATTTATCCTTTCCATTGTGTATGTGTCCATGTTTTAACAAACAATTTTATTAGATATATTCCAAGAAGAAAGTTTTCAGACATAATCATGAACTCTCAAGACTGGAGGAGGTAAATTCATTGTGCAAGGCTGACGTGTGTTGGAGACTGTATCTTAAGACAACTGCCTCAAAGCTTGCTTGCAGCCCAGCTCAATGCAGCACCCCCTGGCAGGCCAGCCAAATACAAACCAGGCAAGGAATAAACAACTGCCTGAAACCAGTCTCGAAGGGAGTCAGAGGATGGGTATGTCATTGTGGAAAATGTGTCTAGATGTCAACACCCTCCCTGACCTGCTGGAGCCAGGAATGAGAAAAAACACATACATGGGACTGGGGAAGGTGGGGTATGTGCCATTGCCTAGGGAGCATTCTCCCCGAATGCCTTATAAAAGGCCTTGCGACCAAACAACGAGGGAACACCCACCACTGACGCACACTGAAACTATGGACCAACGGGATGCCACTAGATCCATGGTGGTGACTATCTCTTGCAACTCTATCCCAGCTGCTTGCAAGGTTTCTTTCTTTCCTGTCTTTTCCTCTCTTTGCTGTTGCTGTTTCCTTATGTCTGCGTTTGAATAAGTGATCAATAAACCTGTTTGATTGGTGGCATTTGACCTCATTTGTGTCTTAATCTCACTCTTGGAATAATAATGAATCTCTACGGCTCGGATCTTAAAAATGTGCTGCCAGGGAACTCCTAGAAATTGATGGAGATGCAATGATGAAAATGCGGCTAGGGCAGGATAAAGAGAAGGAAGTGAAGGCATATTCAGAAGGGGGTAGGAGTCAGAAGGTGAAAGGGAAATTGGGACACAGTCACATGTAATAAACCAAAGCATATAAGATTTGTTCTCAAACCGGTTGGAAGTTGAAGGAGGCCCACCCCACCTTTCCCTCTTACCTTGGTATTTGCTGTATTGTTAATGTGCAACCCTTGAATAACCACTTCCTTAATCATTGTCGAAAGAATAAAGCAGGGATTTCTATGTACTGGGTTAACATGACCAAATAAGGAAAGGAACTGATCCACAACGCGGAGGAAGACTACGGCCTTCATCCTCACGACCACCAGAGGGACCAGAGCGACCCCCTAGCAACAGCATGCGCAGCCACAGAAGGAGACCAGGATGTGCTACGTGGAACCGGAACTACTGAACTATAAAAAGGGACTCTGGGGGAGGTGGGGTGCGGACTGTTGGCGGAGCAAGAGACTCCCCGGCCGCCCAGCGCTGTTTTGCCTGCTTCATCACTTGCTTAAATAAATTCTATTGCTAATAAATTCACACTTGATTAATTAACAATTGGCTCCTCAATTTGGATTCGTCATGGAAGGCGAGCATCTATAACACACAGGAGTGAGAGACACACAACAGTCCCTGGGTGAGATGCAAAATAAGCAGAGCCTCCTGTTGTTCCTGCTCTAGCCAAGTGTCTTTTAGTTTTATGCTGTGGCCCCACAGTAGCTGACAATATATCTAATGTATCTGATAATCCATTTTGAAGAACCTTTTAGTAATAAATCCTTCCCCTTCCTCCTTATTCTCAAATTCAGTCTATTCTCCCAGAAGGTGGGAATTGTGGGTAGGAGTGCAGACTAGTTTGTTACCCATTCCTGTAAAGTATTGCTAAACCTCATGATAAATTAACAAGACAAATGACTGCAGGAAAAAATGCAAAACATTTGACTTCCGACAATGGCATCAATTGTACTAAGCTAGAAAAAAACCTGCTGTGATAAATCACACAGTTTTTTGAAAAAAAAAATGTTTTTTTTTTTTTATGCTGGGATAGTCACCAGGTACTGGTGGGACAAAGTTTTGTTTTAATTTATGACGTGAAGAAATAGACTCTGTGCTTGAAAATATCTTATGGAACAAGCCAGCTACTCTGCAGGGTCACTACTTCCTTCCTCCAAGGTAGGCAAACTGGGTAAAGTAAAATAATTTAAAAAATCCTTACATATGAGACTCCAGAAAGCTTTTTGAAGTCTTCTGAAATAGTGGAAGTAGTTAGATAAAAATACCAAACAAAATTAGCCTTCTCTGACTAGAATGAGACTAACATCATTCTATTATACTCAGATTTTGGTAATGTATGCAAATATTCACTATACAAAAAATGCATACTTTGCATATAGTCATATACTATAGATAAAGACACTTCAGCTGTCATGCTGAGCCTTTCTATTACAAACACATGATGGCTGGTGACCAGTAGTGTCAAATATGTTGGTTCAAAATCGTAAAATATTAAGTGTTTTCACTAAAAAGGGATATGTAGCCATACGGTTATCTAAAAGCAAACACCTGTTTTAGGTAAGATGATAAAAGAAAGAAACACCTTTAAAGAAGTATGCATATAAAATTATAGTAATAAATTATTGGGGGTCTCTAGATCCACTTTGTTCCACACAAAGATTAATATTTGTCCTGGTGAGGGGTGGAGTGAGGGAATGAGTGAGTGGCTGTTGGGTCCTAGTTGTTGGCTGCCAGGTTAAATTACAACAATGGAAGCATTCAAAGAATGGCATGAATCTGATATGGCACCAGTGTATATTCAGGCCCTCACAGCTTAAGGATGTCTCAGCCCCAGGTTGAAAAACTTGCACAGCTAATCTACAAATTAAGGTCTTCCACTGCCCTTGAGAGCTCACTTGTGTGCCCTTGATAATGGTCTTCATGGCGCTTCCTGTCTTCTTTACATATATTTATATTTACATTCAAATTTACTTTTGAAATTAAGTTTACTAATCTATCATTGAACAGAGTACTTTGGCAGGCAGTGAGAAAGGATTTTTTTATTGCTTAGACTTTCTAATGAAAAGTTTGTAATATTAATGCCTTCTTGTTATTTGGAATTATTTTTCTTCCTAAAAGTGCCAAAGGCAATAAAAGTACACTTTCAATGCTAAAATACTGTACAAAAGGATTTTATATGTAACTACAGTAACAAGATCTCTTTTCCCTGTGGAAAAGACCTATTTTCCTTACCTGACAAACATCACTTGCATATACTTGTTATTCCTGCACGTTCTAGTGATTAATTGGTTGTCTGTGAGAATTATTTGCATCTTTCTTCCCTGTTACAGCATTATTGCCTGGGGAGATTTGGAAACCTCAGTTAATATTAATGAAATAATTTGGGACATGGAGCAATGAACTGACTTCTGCTGCCTGGGCAGTAATATTACTCCTCATTAAAGCTTGTGGAAGTTCATCTCACATTCAATTACAGATGCCTGAAAACTGTTTTCCAGGTGATCTATGTTCCTTAGACAACAGAAAAGGGGGAGGAAAGGATCTGTTTCCCCTCTGGAATTTGCTGCTTTTTTTGCATATAATAGTGACAGCCAGCTGGGAGATTTTGCTAAGTGACTTGTTGGTCAGAGAGATGTCATACTGAGAGATGATGAATGACTCTGGGCTTCTGCTCTAAGATCTAGCAGAAATAATGCAATAGTCTCTAAGGAATATTGGAAGTTGTATCTGTAACAGCTTCAGAAAAGCAGCCACATTTATAATGTTGTTCTAAATTCTAGACAAGTAAAAGCCCTGCTTTTTTTTTCTGAGAGGATAACATTTTGTACACTGTTAACCCGTTTGAATTTGAATCTAATGGGGTTGCCTTTGCTCAGTGAAAGTTGCGGGGCTGGAATTTCAGGAGGAAGAGAGGAAGCAGACAGGTCATACACCACTTGTACCAGTTGCTTTTTCATGTCCCAGCTTGTGCTCTATTAGGAGTTTTTTCTGTAATCAGTAAAAAATATATTGTTCATTTGTAAATACAACAGTTTAGAACTACATCACAAGGCCAATTCTTATGGGTTACAAACAAAGGAGGCAGACAATGGAAAATATGGACTATTTCGAAGTTGAATTTGAATTGTGTTTTGGTTGAGTTGCTTTGTTTTTCAAAAACTGTAAAATTTGACATTGGACTTTTTTTCCTTAATCTGTTACTTTCGGCCTCATTAAAGGCAACACTTTCTGTCATATGCTGTCAAATTTTATGAGAAAACATTTATTCATATTATAAAACATCATTTTATAGTGTCTTTTGGTACTGTATATATTTTTCAGTTAGAAACCAGAGCCTACCTGCAGCTGAAAAAATCAACACGTGCAAGGCAGACCATAATTACCATATATTTTCTGCTGTTAATGCTCTTTCTTTCTTTTCTTTTTTATTAAGAGAGGAAAAAGAATTTAAACATAATTACCTTGAAAGGATTCTAAACTAACATATGCTAAAACTTGGAAATTTTTATTTAAATTCTGGGCTATAATTGAATTTTTCTGTTGTAACAGGAAATTTGTTATACTGTGATATAACTCGGACTACAGAAAAGTTCCCTGAGACAGGTGTTTTAGAATAGAAATTGGAAATTGGAAATGATCATTACAGGCAATATACTTTACATGTATTTTTTCCCTAGTTTAGAGTGAATTCCTTCTTTGGAGGGCAGCCTTCACTGCTTGCAAGTGAGGCACTATTTCTGTCTGAAATACTGGAAGAATTAAAGAATTTCTTTTGAAGTCTCCTGCACTGCAGATGTATCATTAGTGTTAATTGTTGACCTATGCTATAATTTTTGTTATTTGAAAAGGTAATGAGTGTTGGTGCCTTCCGTAGTATTTGTTGTCATCTTAGTCCTATTTAATACTATTTAATGCTTTGTTAGAGCATATAAATATATAGCAGAAATGTATTGGTCAAAGAGCACCTTCAGGTGAAAGAGGAAGCTAAGGAACTGTCTCTTCATAGGGTGTAAACAGCTATAGTACCACTGATCCGCTTGACACTAGAAAAGCATCTGGCTTTCAGGATTAATGGTTATTTTTGTCCACTGTTGTTCACCTTGAAGACTGATAATGCATCTACTACACCTGAAAGGCAAAGATGGAATTGCTTTGCATGGTTCAGTTCCTTTTTTAAGATTTCCAAAGTGCTCATCAACTCTGAGGCCTTTTTCACGTACTTTAAGCTTCCTCTGTTGAATCTGATCCTGACTTTACTTGCAGGTTTAGCAAACAGGTCAGAGCTGTGGCATGTTCGGCATGCTGATGACAATCAGCTCCATACCCATGTAGTCTGGGAAAGTGCTCTAATCTAAGAAGGTGTTTCTGCTTTGATGATAACCTTTTTAAAATTTATGTAACGATTTAAAAACATTTCCAGATGATTTTTGTTTGACTTCTAGAGGATTTTTTTTTTCACTTATACTCCTACTTTTTCTTTTAAACAATACGGTTTTAACAGTTCATTTACAGTGTGGCCTAACTGCTTAAGATATTTAAAAAAATAAATAACTATTAGGTGAAGGTTTAAAAACAATATGCTGAGCACACAGAGCAATGATTTCACTGACATTTTGTGTGGTGTTGGAACAGAGTGGCTGAATACACACTTTCAATGGCTGCATTGAAATGACATACCATAATGGCTCCAAAGGAGCTGTTACAATCTACCCAGTCAATGATCCATGAACTAAGAAGGATTTACTCAATTTGAAACCACTACATTCTAACATTTTAAAAAATAAGCAAACAAACTTTCCTATGCTCTGCTGATCCACACAGAAATTTCCTCCTTTACTCACAGGTAGTGCATCTATCTTTGTCCTTGTAGTTCTCTCTACTCTGGCTTCTGAAGTACTTGAAGGACTTAAAAACGAGAAAATTTTTTAGTCTGCTTTGATATTACAGTCAATGATATTTTAAACTCCTGTGAAGAAGAGTGAGACTTTTGCAAATTAATATATTTACTAGAGATTTTAGAAAAATGAGGTTTCATACCCATCTGAACCGCAAACATGAGAGCAGCTTTGGACTAATTATCGATTTTACCCAGTACTTTTGTTCCCTGTCTGAAAAAGTAGGCTTAGTAACTACTACTACTTTTAACAGCAATTCAGTGAGGAAAAAAAAATCTACCAATGCCTTTGATGTGTAAAGATGCAGCAGTGATAAGAATCATACACGTGTGCAGTTAGGATTTATAGAAAAAAATTCTGTGGAAAATCCCTAGGAAGCCAATATACTCCTTGTAAATGGATAATAATAGAATTTTCTGCATGACAATGAGTTTGTCTTCTCCTTCGCTTTAGAGACATGGCACACTATGAATTTTCTAAAAAAGCTAAGCAGGTATGATACCACTGTGTATCACTAGGAGTTCGTTGACTGAATAGTAACAACCTCAAGTATGCAAAGTTTTGTGAAAAATATCTACCCTGCATATGGAATGCCAGTTACCTAGAGGTGAGAGAGTGACTAGTCTAGATGAGATGCCTAAATTTTACTTTGTCAAAAGTAGGTGTTATAACTAAAATATGAGCATGATTAAGATTTTTATATATGCAACAATCAGTGTTTTAGCTTTCCAATAGTCCAAATCATGAGTACAGTTATAATAACATGATGCAATGTATTTTAGATCTGAGTTCAGTTTTTCGTGTGGATCTGGGACAAATATTTAACCAGTACACTCTAAAGAACTGTATATGTATGTGTATAGATATACATATATGTATATGTAACTGTAGGAGGGAAAACCCCTAAAATACTTAGCCTTACTCTAACCAAAATCACTTATCTGATATTTGCACACTATCCACAAACAAAAATTATTTTAGAGAGGACAAAGTCTGATCGGGGATTTTTCCATATTTATTCATGTGAGTGTTGATAAAAACAGATTGATCAGGAGAAAGCTTATCTTCTTCTTATAAGTACTTTATAATAAATATTGTTATACAGCAAAAGATCCCAATACACAGTATTAACATATACAATACTAAGTAATACTGAGAAATAGAAATAATTTTAAAAGAAGATCTTTGATCTCAAGATGTGTTTTGAGTCTTAGGGTTGAAGCAGATGATCTCTGGAGGTCCCTTCAAACCAAAATCACTTCACCAGTCTACGATTATACAATTCATAGGTACTTGGAGGACAATGAACATATAAGAGACTAATAAATTCATAAGACATAGTACACTAATTAATATGCAGAAAAAAATTGCCAGCTGAGCAATAAGGTTATAGGAAAGAGAATGTCAGGATCCTAATATTTCTGCTAATACTTATGTTTCAGATGTTAAAAAAAAATGAGTGCATAAGTTGTCATTAACACTACAAACATATGGAGCTGCAGTACACACACTAATAGTAACAGTCCATGACTTCAGAAATGTACTTAATTTCCTTTACTACACTTTAAAGCTCCAGCAGTTGTAGAGGGAGGTGTTACACAGGAAGAACTGAGAGGAGCATAAAGATTTTTCCAACTTGTAGGTTGCCTGATGCCTGTTTACTAAAGTCTAAAGTCAAAATAAACTATTACTGATTCTGAACAGGTTGACAGTTTCAGTGAAGTACTTGGCTTAAAAAAAATTTCCATCAACTGTGATGCTGGATTTTATGTCCATAACCGGCCTGAGAAAGGCCTTGAGGCCTGTGCTGCTTGAAGCCTGTGCTGCTACAAACCGATCGAGTCCATATTCAGAGTGTCTGGATTTCTCACAATATGTCCTGTTTTTCCAGAAACCCTACACAGTACTTCAAATCATGAGTGCTGCGCATGCAGAATTTTCTTTGTTTTCAAATTGGGTCTTGGAATTTGAGTATTCATAACTTTGGTTATTAGTCTGGAGGTTCTGTTATCAAACTTTTCAGTTTCTTGTGAGAATAGTCTACCTACCCTAAAATAAAATAGTATCCATTTCTAGACTTCTGTAAGAACTCTGTAGAAGAGGCAGAGTTTCAGGTCCACCTCTTTTCCTGGTGTCTGATACTAGAACTCTGTGAAATCTTACTCAGTTTTTGTTGTTTTGAATGAGATTCTTTTTAGTCCAGCTCTCTCCAGTCGTGGTACCAGTCCTACATACTAAGCTTAACTGTATGTGCTTTAGAGCCTGGTAAACCCAAGACAGTGCATTTCTGGATGTTGGTATTAAGTGTGAATACAACCAAGACTTTCTGTTTCACTTAAATTTTATAATTGTAACAATTGTGGGGATTTTTAGTACTGCTGCTTATCAGAAGAACTCTTCAACTACTATAGGCAAAAGTAAGGTGGTCTTTGTACTTTCCGTATGAAGAAACAGCCCTAAGAAAGAGGCTTGTTGAGGATCACCATAATTACTTTACTGTGGATGTACAAGGTTACATAGTGGTATACCTCTGCATGTAATAATTCAACAATATGGATAAGTAATGTAGATATCAACAGCATTAAAATAAGTTTGCACAGTAAGTTAGGTGCCGCACCCTTAGACTTTTCAGTCTTTTGCAGAAACTTTGAAAACTCATCGAATCTATGTATGCCTAAACCGAGTAGGGCAATAGTTGCAGAAACCTTCAAGACTTCGTAGGGATTTGCTTCCCTTTCTTTCGTACTGAGAGATGAGTTTTCTCATAGAATCATAGAATCATTCAGGTTGGAAAAGACCCTTAAGAACATCATATCCATCCGTTTACCTAACACTTCCAACTCCACCACTAAACCGTGTCCCTAAGTGCCACATCTACATGTCCTTGAAATACCTCCAGGAATGGTGACTCAAACCACCTTATCTCACTTGTGTGCATGACGTGAGCAGTGATGTGCTCTTAGGTTAAATCTGTCTAATATTAATAAAAAATTACAAGAACGAAGTACTGAAGCTAGCTGCGACAGGAGTGGAAGGTCATGAAGTTACCTTCTATGTATGCACCTTAAATTTTAAGTAAAAATAAATTCAGAATCAAAACTGTCCAACAGAGGTCTGAGACACAAAACGCCATTTTAAAATGTAATTAACCTTTAGTACTTACATAGAAAATGTAGAAGAATATTCATAATTTTGTCAAACATATTTTCTCTCAAATTCTATAATCCCTGAGGTAGTATAAATACAACATTGCTTTGTAATTACCTTTGTAACATATTACCAAATTTTTCAGAATGCCTTACATGAAAATAATGTAATATTATTTTGAACAATTAATGTTCTATATGTGTGTGAAAGTGTACACATACATGATAGTTATATACAGATCCTGTGTTATATAAGTGCTACTAAAGATAAATTTTGTGTTCTTTCATTTGTATTTCTGAGTTTCAAGAAAAGCCTGCAAACATTATACCAGCACAACTGTTGTGTGTTCTCCAGTTGTGAAAACAAGTTAGTGGATGACATTTTAATGACTTTTTTTCTTTTATATTCATTTTTAAAATAGTTTTAAGTAAATGTACACCTTAAAACTTATACAGAATGTAACTTTTTTCCCACGCATTAAAATTTAAACAATGCAGGAATTCCTCTATAAAAAGGTTTAAAAAAAGGGTTTTGGTTTTATGAAAAAAATGATATGTCAAAAAGATACATCAAATGTTGTTCCACAGGCATCATGACAGAGCAACAAACAGAAAACAAGATTTATCTTGCAAACAGGTTTCCCAAACTCTTTGGTTTCATAGTGCTACTTGTGCTGTAGTATAGAAATACTTCAGATCCTTTTATAAAGGAATATTCCTTTTAATAAGGCCAGAAAAATGGTCAGATGTATGGAACACCTCTGCTATGACGAAAGGCTGAGAGAGTTGGGGCTGTTCAGCCTGCAGAAGAGAAGGCTGCAGGGAGACCTTATAGCAGCTTTCCACTACCTGAAGGGGGCCTACAAGAAAGCTGGAGAGGGACATTTGACAGGGGCATATAGTGATAGGACAAGGGGTAATGGCTTTAATCTGAAAGAGGGCAGTTTAGATATAAGAAAGAAATTCTTGACTGTGAGGGAGGTGAGATGCTGGAACACGTTGCCCAGAGAAGTTGTGGCTGCCCAAGGCTGTTCAAGGCCAGGTTAGAGCAACCTGGTCTAGTGGAATGTTTCCCTGCCCATGGTAGGGGAGTTGGAACTAGGTGATTTTTAAGGCCCCTTCCAATCCAAACCATTCTATGACTCTGTGATTGATTTCCATAACACACTTACGAACAACAGAGGTTTAAGCTGCAGCATAAGGAAATAATCCCTCTGCCTATACCTGCAGTAGTAATTTGGGCTGTGCAGTGGAAGTTGATTTGCTGAGTGAAAGATTTGGGACTGGGTACCTGACACCCACAATATACATACGCTCCAGCAGTCCTGCTTATTCTAGCTCTAGTCTGGCCACATGGACTGAACTCCTCTCAGTGGCTGGAGGTGCACTGCTAGAATGTGTAGTTTAGTTTAATTAGAAAATAATCCAGTCTATGTGTTTTAAGACTACAGGGTGATATGGTCTTCCATCCCAGCAAGTGGGGAAGATTTGGAGATTCACTTCAAAAGGACTCTCCTCATTTAAAGCACTAGGATAGACACCAATTCAGTGTGCTATGGAGACCATCCAGATTTCTGTCTTAATGCATTGTTTTGCCAGGCACAAAAGAAAGAGTGTGGTTCTCTTTGACTGCCTAGAAGTGACTCTTCACCATAACCCAATCAATTTATTTTGCTAAAGAAAGCTTTTTATACACTTACAGGCCAGATCTATTTATTTCACGAAAGCATAATCTGTAGCTTAAAGACCATTCTGATGATAAAAAATAATGAAAATATGAAACTTAATTTATAGGCATAGAATCTCTATGTCCTACTTTTATTACAGTCTCTTCCATTTTTTATATGAGGTCATGATAAGTGAAGGCTGTTTAAATTGTCCCAGTTTTGTTTCTTCCCATCTGATTTTACTTTTCCTAAAAGTTAGCTATGGTGGTTGCTCATGATGCTATTGCATTGCTGCAGCACTAACTCTTCATGTAGCGAGTCTAAGTTTTGCACCATCTTATGTTCAACACTTCATAGCTGGTAGCAACCATTAGCATTTGAGTATGGTGATGAAGCTCAGTCTAAGCACTGCAGAATTCCTGATTTGTCCATTCAGTAAGGAAAATTAAGAACTAGACTAAAAAGAGACACACTGGTCTTCATGCCCTGTATTTTGCACTTCCCCGTGACTGAGAAGCCCATACACAAAAGGGACACAGGAAAAAATGTTGGATACAGTAGAAATAAGATTTTCTTTGATGCCTTTGCTGCTCTGGAGATTTCCTTAACCAACTCAAGGAAAAAAGCCAAAAGACCATACGCATAAGTATTTCATGACTATAAAAGAAAATGGCATAAGGTGCCCCACTTTTTGACTCTGAAAACCTGTTCCCTATGCCACTGATGGCAGGGTGACTATTCTGTTGCACGGTTATTTCTGAGATTCTGAAATTTGCTTTTGTTCTCCACTGGAAGGAAAACAGAAGTCTTTGTGGAGAGCAATATTAGATTGATGTTCAGGACAAATCTAAGGCTTTGAGTGTGGGGTGAGTGCTCTAGTCCCCTTGAGTCTGAGGGGTTTTGAATTGTTTTGAAATGACCAGGATGTGAACTTGATCCGCATTCTTGCATATGTCCGTACCCTAGCCATCAGACACAAGAGTCTTTTTATTTCTCTCTTTCCACTGTGTGTTGGGTTTATGTGGCCAGGTTTTGTCAGAGGGGCTCTACAGGTGTGGCTTCTGTGAGAAGATGCCAGAAGCTTCCCTGATGTCTGATACAGCCAGTGCCAGCCAGCTCCAAGATGGACCTGCCACTGGCCAAGGCCAAGGCAATCAGCAGTGGTGGTAGCACCTCTGTGATAAGGTATGTAAGAAGGGGAGGAAAACTGCGAAGGGAGAGAGGAGTAAGGATATGTAAGAGAAAAAACTCTGCAGATGTCAAGGTCAGTGAAGGAGGGAGAGGAGGTGCTCCAGGTGCCATAGCAAAGATTCCTCTGCAGCTCGTGGTGAAGACCATGGTGAGGCAGGCTGTCCCCCTGCAGTCCATGGAGGTCCATGGTGGAGCAGATATCCACCTGCAGCCCATGGAGGGCCCTACACTGGAGCAGGTGGATGCCTGAAGGAAGGTGTGACCCCATGGAGACCCTATGCTGGAGCAGGTTTGCTGGCAGGACTTGTGACCCCATAGCAGACCCACTCTAGAGCAGTCTGTTCCTGAAGGACTGAACCCCATAGAAAGGACTCATGCTGGAGCAGTTCATGAAGAATTGAAACCCATGTAATGGTCTGACCGCAACCCCCATTCCCTGTCCCCCTGAGCTGCTCAGGGGGAGGAGGTAGAGAATTTGGCAAAAGTCAAGTAAAGCCTGGGAATAGGGGAGGGGAGGGGGGAAGATGTTTTAAGATTTGTGTTTTATTTCTCATTAATCTATTCTGATTTGATTGGTGATAAATTAAACTAATTTCCCCAAGTCAAATCTGCTTTACCCATGACACTAACTGGTGAGTTAACTGTTCCTGTCCTTATCTTGACCCACGAACCTTTGGTTGCATTTTGTCTCCCTTGTCCATTAGGAGGGGGAGTCATAAAGTGGCTTTGGTTGGCACCTGATGTCCAGGCACGCTAAACCACAATATTCTACATTGCCTATGAAACCTTTACCAGGAAAAAGTACGTCTCTGGGAAATACACTAAAGGTGTTAATGTTGCCATTCAACACAGACGTTCCGGCAAATTCTGATGTTTGCTTCATTAAAGGAAACAACAAAGGAAAACAAACACTTCTGAACACCTTGGGAGGTTCTTTTTTCTTGGCAACCCAAGCACAAGCAGAGGAAGGATATGTGACAGAGAAGAATGGATTAATATTTTTACACATGTGAAATGGCTTTATTTGTCTGTACTAAGTGCCTTTTTTAAAGTACATAATGGGTTTCTTCCCGTTACGGGAGGTAGGATGGCATGTGAAGTGGTTTAGTTCTGAAATAATTCATTTTTTTCAATGATATATTGTTTCTTATGTTCTAGCCTTACATGCTGGATTTCCTTTGTAGTATTCAGTGTAGAAAGCAAAACCTTCAAATGAAGAAATATCAGTCTTGCTCTTTCATAGAAAATCAATATCCTTTGTGGTTTCTTCTGCTTATTTAGACTTTGTCAAATGTATGATATGTCCCAGAAAGGCCTTCTGGTGTTCATCAGTTATTGTTTTACTGCAAGCACAATAAAAAAATAAAATATGGTTTTATTTGACAAATGAAAAAAATAGAACTGGGACTCTACTATAGTGCACTTAGAATGTGAATGCTTGAGGGGTTATATCAGTGTTTCTGGGATTTTTTTGTTTTCCACAGAAACCTGCAGTAGCACAAATTTAGTTATTTAAAGGCAAAGAAGAGGGGTTGGCTTCCCCACTGGGTAAAATAGTATCTAGCTCAAATGCTTTTTTGCCCAGAATTTGAAACACTAGCAAGTGAAATACTAGCAAAATTCTGAACAAGAATATCCTGCTAACAACGTAAGATAGAATACTGCTTCAGTGAATTTCCACCAGTTAGGTTCGTTTTGTTTAATACTCGATTTCAGAGCTGACCTTTTTTTTGCTAGCTTTTTACCTAACTTACTGCATTCTGAGTTGTAATGCCATATGGTAACTGAAAGCTGCTTTAAGGTAAAGAAATTATAAATAATGGTGACCATGTATTCAAATAAGTGTAAGTTGCCCTCAGCCAGTATATGGAAAGATTTCTATGGCATTTTAAAATAAAGAAAAATAGTATTTTAATGTTATTAGTCCCTGACTCATAAAAATATGAGTTTGTTTATTTTATGTATAAAATGGGACATGATAGTGCTCATACTAAAAATAGTAAAAATACAGAGAGGCAAACTGGATTTTTGATTTTGTAAATATGAACAATAGAGTACACTCAAAGGTATTAAAAGGCAATAAATATAAAATTTATAAAATAAAACAGGATTTTTACTTATTTCTTGTCTTTCACAAAATGTCTGCTCAGACACTGGAAGTCATTAAATCTATTAAAATACTATCAATATCAGCCTTTTTTTTAAGTTAGTAATTACAAGAGTATTGAAACTTGTCAGATAATGTAAGATAAATTTCTGATGCAGCTCTTCTTGCTTTAAAATATGGTGAGAAGTAGTAACTTTGCACCATATTGAGAAATTCCCAGTATTTCTAATTTGGCTTCTGAAGGTTTAAAGTACTTTTTTTCTATTATTAATAACCAGACAACTAGATTAGCTGACTATGGTTCTTCTCTAGTATATTATTTCTTATAGTCTGATAAAAAGATGTTGTTTTCTTTTTCTCTTTAACATTTGATTTCCTGAAAACAACACACAAGCTTATTGAAATTATTTGAGTGTAGTCTAGAATCAATGAGAATGCAATTAAATTGAATCAAAATTGGTTATTTCCTTTCTTATCAGTTGTAAACGAGAATCCATAAACTGACCTTTCAAAATCCTTGTGATTTTACTAGTGAAATATATAATGGGAAAAGAAAAATCACTATATTCATTAGAGGAACAAACCAACTAAACAAAAAGGCAACTTTCGGCTTTTTGCTGTAAAAAATTAAATTCAGAGTAGATTATCCAGACCTGTAATAGCGTATTTTGTTTCACTTTGTAGAATTTGTAATTATTCTGAAAGAAGAACACTATAATTAATTAGGGAGAGTCCAAGAAGAATGTTCAACACTGTGATTCATGCGCCAAAATTATCGGACATAATTAGTGTGATTTGGCTAACTTTTTCCTGGTGGGCAAGGCACACGGACACACAGAAAAGTGTATTATAATTATGGTATGATTTTTTCAAACTTCAGCCAAGAGATTATTTCCCACCGTACTTTTTAAGTCACAGCAATTTCTTACATATTTGAGGGGAAGTAGTAATCTGTTCAATATTTCTGATGATAAAAGCTGTAAACGTGGGGAACAATTTCCCTTTGCTTTGTCTGGGTCTCACAAAAGGTTAGTCATGCATGCCAGCAAAGCACAGATAAAGGAATGGTTTATAGAAAAACAGGTGTGGAAGGGATTCTAAATCGCTATACACCACCTCCCTTATCACAACATGAGATAGTAGATAAATATTTCATATCATATATTCTTTAAAAGCTTCATTCATGGAGACTCACGGCCTCTTCAGGCAATCTATTCCAGTAGTTTTTGAAGTAGTGAGCTTTGCTAGACTCACAGTTTTATGCGCTAAGTCTGAAGTACTATTCAGTTGTCTCTTACCTATTAAATCCAATCATGTCCCACTTTGAAAGGCAGCACTTTAGCAGTGAGATACTATTCAGCTGGTTCCTTGTCTTCCACAGCTGAGAAAAGCCTCAGAGGTCTTTGCAGGCCAGCTAGAAAAAAGAGCTTGATCTCAGATATATTTTCAGTTTGTACTTTCTTAACTCCTACATTTTGGGTATCACCTGTGTTTCAGTTTACATAAATAAACCCAAATTCTGTGCTTTGATGAAGTAAAACCTGCTGGTTGCATTTTAAGTTTTCTACATTTTTAGGCATTGGAAATAAAAGCCCATTCCTGAGAAATCATGAGTTATTTCGCGATGATAATGGAACCAAATAAAGTAGGTTTGAAGACAAATCCTTTGGTAAAAACAGATTCAAGAATATGACATTCAAGTATTCCACTAAGGTACAATTTAGGTCAGAGGTTGATAGTAACACATGCCAGAAAACGTGAAGGAACATTTTCTTAGAGTCATTCTTCAGTGTCTCTCCGGCAAAGGACAAGAAACGGTGACACAACCCATACATTTGCTTCTCATTACTTTTGTTCTGGCCACAAAATTCATCCCCTCATTTTCATAGATGGCACTTCTAGAAGCTACGAAATACATTCTATCACATGTAGTTGGTAAGCTAGTATTTGAAATGTTCATGTTCCTTGCTAAAACTTTATTTATTAAGAAAAAAAAAAAAAGAGAAAAAGGTTTCTATGAAGTCTGTAAAAAATTGTTTACACTTCAGTAAATTCATTTTGGGGGAAGGAGAAAAACAGCACTGGGACTTGTCTGAAATTTGAACAGAAGCATGATTAAATATTTTGAGGTCATTTTCTTTCATAGTTCTGCACAAATCATAGTCAATTTGTATGGCATAAAAGATTCATTAGTCTGTTTTTATTTGACAATGGCCATTGGTGGGTCCATAAAATCATAGAAATCATAGAATGATAGGTTGGAAAAGACCTTTTAAGATCATCGAGTCCAACCATCAACCCAACACCACCATGCCTGCTAAACCACGTCCCCAAGTGCCACATGTACACGGTTTTTGACCCCCTCCAGGGTTGGCGACTCCACCACCTCCCTGGGCAACCTGGTCCAATGCCTGACCACTCTCTCAGGGAAGACATTTTTCCCAATATCCAATCTAAACCTCCCCTGACACAACTTGAGGCCATTGCCTCTCGTCCTGTCGCTGGTTACCTGGGAGAAGAGACCAATTCCCACCTCACTACACCCTTCTGTCAGGGAGCTGTAGAGAGCGAGAAGGTCTCCCCTCAGCCTCCTCTTCTCCACACTGAACAGCCCCAGCTCCCTCAGTCGCTCCTTATAAGACTTTTCTCTAGAGCCATCACCAGCCTCGTTGCCCTTCTCTGGACACGCTCCAGCCCCTCCGTAGAATCACAGAATCACAGAATAGTAGGGGTTGGAAGGGACCTTTGTGGGTCATCTAGTCCAACCCCCCTGCCGAAGCAGGGTCACCTACAGTAGGCTGCACAGGATCTTGTCCAGGCGGGTCTTGAATATCTCCTGAGAAGGAGACTCCACAACCTCCCTGGGCAGCCTGTTCCAGTGCTCCGTCACCCTCAGAGAGAAGAAGTTCCTCCTCATGTTCAGACGGAACTTCCTGTGCTTCAGTTTGTGCCCATTGCCCCTTGTCCTGTCACTGGGCACCACTGAAAAGAGCTTGGCCCCATCCTCCTGACACCCACCCTTCAGATATTTGTAGGCATTTATAATGTCCCCTCGCAGCCTTCTCTTCTTCAGGCTGAACAAGCCCAGTTCCCTCAACCTCTCCTCGTAGTGGAGATGCTCCAGTCCCCTCACCATCCTTGTAGCCCTCCGCTGGACTCTCTCCAGTAGCTCTTCATCCTTCTTGAACTGGGGAGCCCAGAACTGGACACAGTACTCCAGATGAGGCCTCACCAGGGCAGTGTAGAGGGGAAGGAGAACCTCCCTTGTCCTGCTGGCCACACTCTTCTTGATGCACCCCAGGATCCCATTGGCTTTCTTGGCAGCCAGGGCACACTGCTGGCTCATGGTTAACCTGTCGTCCACCAGGACACCCAGGTCCCTCTCCGCAGAGCTGCTCTCCAGCAGGTCCACGACAAGCCTGTACTGGTGCATGAGGTTGTTCGTCCCCAGGTGCAGGACCCTGCACTTGCCCTTGTTGAACCTCATCAGGTTCCTCTCTGCCCAGCTTTCCAGCCTATCCAGGTCACGCTGAATGGCAGCACAGCCTTCTGGTGTATCTACCACACCTCCAAGTTTGGTGTCATCAGGAAACTTGCTGAGGGTACATTCTAACTCTTCATCCAGGTCATTGATGAAGAAGTTAAACAAGACTGGGCCCAGTACTGACCCCTGGGGGACACCACTAGTTACCAGCCTCCAACTAGACTCAGCGCCGCTGATGACAACCCTCTGAGCTCTGCCATTCAGCCAGTTCTCAATCCACTTCACCGACCACTCATCCAGCCCACACTTCCTGAGCTTCCCCAGGAGGATATCATGGGAGACTGTGTCGAAAGCCTTGCTGAAGTCTAGGTAGACAACATCCACGGCTCTCCCTTCATCTACCCAGCCAGTCATGTCATGGTAGAAAGCTATCAGATTGGTCAGGCATGATTTCCCCTTGGTGAATCCATGCTGACTACTCCTGATAACCTTCTTTTCTTCCACTTGCTTGATGATGGCCTCCAGGATAAGCTGCTCCATCACCTTTCCCGGGATGGAGGTGAGGCTGACCGGCCTGTAGTTCCCTGGGTCCTCCTTCTTGCCCTTTTTGAAGATTGGAGTGACATTGGCCTTTCTCCAGTCCTCGGGCACCTCTCCTGTCCTCCAGGACCTCTCAAAGATGATGGAGAGTGGCTCAGCAATGACATCCGCCAGCTCCCTCAGCACTCGTGGGTGCATTCCATCGGGGCCCATGGATTTGTGGACATCCAGATCGCTTAAGCGATCCCTCACACAGTCCTCCTCGACCAAGGGAAAGTCGTCCTCTCTGTAGGCTTCTTCTCTTACCTCCGGGGCCTGGGATTCCTGAGGGCCAGTCTTAGCACTGAAGACTGAAGCAAAGAAGGCATTCAGTAGCTCTGCCTTCTCCGCATCCTCCGTCACCAGGACACCCGCCTCATTCAGCAGCGGCCCCACGTTGTCCCTAGCCTTCCTTTTGCTGCTGATGTAGTTGAAGAAGCCCTTCTTGTTGTTTTTGACATCCCTTGCCAGCTTCAATTCCAGGTGAGCCTTGGCCTTCCTCGTCGCATCCCTGCATGCTCTCACTACGTTTCTGTACTCTTCCCAAATGGCCTGTCCCTCTTTCCACATGCAGTCCCTCTCTCCACATGCAGCCCAGCATACTCTTGATGCAGCCCAGGATACTGTTGGCTTTCTGGGCTGCAAGCGCACATTGCCGGCTCATGTAGAGCTTTTCTTCCACCAATACCCCCAAGTCCTTCTCCTCAGGGCTGCTCTTGAGCCACTGTCTGCTCAGCCTGTACTTGTGTTTGGGATTGCCCCCACCCACGTGCAGGACCTTGCACTTGGCCTGGTTGAACTTCATGCAGTTCACGCAGGCCCACCTCTCCAGCCTGTCAAGGTTCCTCTGAATGGCATCCCTTCCCTCCAGCGTGTCAACCACACCACACAGCTTGGTGTTGGCAAACTTGCTGAGGGTGCACTCAGTCCCACTGTCCATGTCACCAAAGATATTAAACAACACTGGCCCCAGTACCGAACCCTGTGGCACACCACTCGTCACTGGTCTCTACCTGGACATTGAGCCATTGACTGCAACTCTGTGAGTGAGCCCATCAAGCCAGTTCCTTATCCAACGAGTGGTCCATCTGTCAAATCCATGTCCTTCCAATTTAGAGACAAGGACATCGTGAGGGACAGTGTCGAATGCCTTGCACAAGTTCAGGTAGATGATGTCAGTTGCCCGCTCTTTGTCCACCAACGCTTTAACCCCATCATAGAAGCATACCATGTTGGTCAGGCACGATTTCTCCTTGGTGAAGCCATGAGCTTTTAGCCTCACTAAAAGAGGATTGGTTCTGTGTTAACCAAAACCAGGACAAACATATAGATTAGGGTTTTTCTGAGCTGGTGTTTGGATGCACCATGAAATAATAAGCCTTAACTGATTTTTTTGTTGCTACATCTAATTCCCTTAAAATTATCTTTATGTATGTATTTTTAACTTTACCTTCCATGGCAATGAATTTTGTTGTTGAGGAGTGTCCTGTGTATAAAAGCACTTCCTTTGTTCCTTTAAAACAAATTTTTTTGGATGTCCCTCATCCCTAGGATATCCTTTGAGAATAAATAGTCACCTCCTTTTCATTTTTTTCAATTGCATTCTTGAAGTTATGGATAACTTTCACAAAACACCTTCTAATCATTTCCTTTACAGAAAAATGTGTCGGAATTTATTTCACCAAAACTTAATCGAACATTGATAATCTGTTTAATCTTTCTCTGCACTCCTTGAATTTACTTTTGGGATAGAGACAAGAGAACTGCATACAAGATATTGCTATAGAAAGAGCTAAAACGGTGTAGTGGAGCTTAATGTTTTCTTCTTTTTTTTTCTCCTAAAAATCTTGGTATTTTATGTTTGCTGTCTTGACTGCTACCAAACACGAAGCTGATCATCTCACACAATTATCCAGTTCCTTTTTTTTGCATTGTGATAAACAACTCTAAGCCTTTAAATTATGTATGTCTAAGTCTACGTGTCTTTATAGATATTATTAGTGTTGTTGACCATTGTATCTGACAATTCATAGTGACAATTTTAAAGCAAAACAAGTCCAAACCTCAGATTTGCTATTCCAATCTACAGGAAAAAGAAATGTCAAACTCCACTGAAACTAGGTCTTCCCTAGGAAAGACTATGTGTGGTCTTGCAACTCCCTGAGAGCTAACGGATAGAAAAGGAAATATCTAATATTTCATAAGTAGATGAAGAAAAGCTTTCACTAGCTTAAGCAGACCTGATCGATTTTGCAACAGGCTGAAATGGTCTCTGCAGCCAGTACAAATGAGGCAGGTTCAGCATATCACCCCTTCTGTATTTAATGCTGAACTGGTGTCTAATAATGTAAGAATTTCTAATACACACGGACAAGTTTAAGATAGGATAACAGAGTCACAGTTTAAAAAATGACTCGCATCTCCCCTCTGCTTACCTGTTAGTCCTGCCTTGCACCTAGGATGCGTACTTGGTGATGTAGCAGCTTGGATTTAGTAACAGCAAGTCACGAGATTACTGAGCTTCATGTGCACACTGGGACTTGGACCAGGACAGTGTCAAGAGTGAGCAGTGGCCATGGTATTATGGCTGTAGTGTGACCCACGGCTACTTGGTGTTTACTTTTCTAGTGATGTGAATAGTCTGATACAATTCTCAAGTTGAAACAGAGGAGCTGATGAGTAGATTTTATATGCCTCAAGGACAGTGGAAGGAACAACTTTATTTCATGAGAAGAAAAGGATGAAATTTTAACTTGATTTGATTTAAATTTTCTAGAACTACGGGAGCTCAAAACTAACTCCTATTTTTTGAAGCTAAAATAAAATCAATATTAGCAGGCAGAGTTTGGACAATAGGGAAGGTCTACAAACATGAGTTTTCTAGGTCTTTGCCCAGATTCCAGTAACTACTTCTTTAGTCGCAATTTATTTAGTCTTTCTTTTCATATGCTTTGAATTCTTATTGTAGTTAATGAAAAAACTATATGTCAGTTGATGTTGAAAACTTTTGCTATAGGAACAACTTTACAACAGAGGAAGTAGCAGAGGTTTCCAAACTGAGGTACATATGCTACTGTGACACCTACTAGAAAGGTGTTGCCTGCAGGTTGAGGGAGCTGATCCTTTACATCTGCGCAGCATTGGTGAGACACATCTGGAGTGCCATGCTGAATTTTGAGCTCACCAGTATAAAAGAGATATTAACAGTTTTGTGATTCTGTGATTCTCCTTCCCACTTGTAGGACATACCCTCAGAACTATTGCTTCAGTTGTGCTTATCCAGGTTGTGTTGAAAATTATTAGCTTATTCAATACCTGTGAACATGTCAAAATCTTTCGACAGTTTCAATGTCTTACAGAAGTGCTATGGTAGTGGTGGTTGTTTGGGGCTTTATGCGTGCTTATTTAAATGTTTTTTGTGGTAATATACAACATACATTCTACAAACACCACTGACTTTTCAGAAGAAAAATCTAAGCTGGTTTAAAATTATGATGACACCCACTGAATTTACCCTGTACTTGAGAAGTGTTGATGAGCCTTTCTACTCTTAAAAAGCCATCCAAGCATGAGGTTGCAGAATAAAGTTCCAGTGCAAATCCTGTAAAATTTTAAGTTGATATGCTAGAAAGTCTTCCATTTCTTCTTTGGTTTTCTGCGTGGCCTGGACAAAATTGCTGAAGAAGATATGTTAAAAACAATTTTTTATTTTCCTTATAAATATCTAATGAATTTACAAAAAAGATAAATTTATAGGTATAGTCTACTGTCTTTCTTTGATAAGAGAGATTAGGAGCACTATTTCAAAGATAAGAATTTAAAATTTTTTTTTCCATTATGGCACTCAAAAATTTTTTTTTTTTTTTTAAATCAGCAAGAGAAAATACCTATTAAAATTTATGAACCCAATGTGGACAGCCTAGATAGTTCATGTTTGGATAATTTTATTTGGACAGTGTTTCCTCAGAGTGACATTTATAGCCATCAGCACTTAGAATCCATTTTCAAGCCAAACTGAGAATGTCGGTAATTGGTGTACCATGCTGCCATGTTGTAGTTCATGAAGCAGAGCTGGCTAGAAACAGCATTACAGTTTCCAGACAATGTCTTTAAAAAAAAAAAGGTTTTTTGTTCTGAAGCAGCCCAAAATGAACAAACAAAAAAATTTAGAATTTCCTGTGAGCTGGAAGATTCCCAAAATTTGCAGCTGCTCAGTGAAATGAGCTCGAAGCTGTGATACTGGCAAGAATGTAAAACCTGTCAAACTGCATGCACTGATTGTAAGATGCACAGTGTTGACTCCATTCTCATAATTGCCTCCTGTATTTCTAGCATGGTACCTCGGCCTTTCTCTTTTTCCATGCCTTCACATGCCAGACAGAGTTAGTTGGTGGTTTGTTAATCTGGTAACCAGCTGCTCCTTGCACAATGGTCAAGGGATGGGCAAGTAACCAGGGCTCTGCACAACAGCTGGGGCAGTGCTACACAGGGAAGGGTTTATGCTGAAAAGATCTTTTAGAAGACATACTATCTGGCTGCTGTGTGCCTTAAAATCTCGCTTAGCAAGTAACCACATGTGACTCTCCAGTTGTGCTACTTCATCTGTTACTCTAATTGCTCTCCCAGCACAGAACTTGACGCAGAGCATCCTCATGAGCTCAATCAGCTGAAAATACACATTTAGCTGAGGAGGTGAGGGAGTTCCCCATTTTGAGTTATTCTCATCTGATATACTTAATTTGAACTGAATGTGGAGGACTGTTTCTGGGGATGAGGTATTCTCACTGCAATACAGTAAGCAATAAATGAATTATCATTTTCTGACAAAGAATCATTTTATGACCATATTTTGTTTCCTGAGAAAATAGATGAACATCTGTGCTGCTGAAATTTAAACAGATTCAAAGGAAGAGGAAGCTGATAGTATGAGTGCCACATGTAGGAGGCCGCCAGTCTCCTGTCCAGCAGAAGAATCTGTGCTGTTCAGGGTTTTTGGAACCAGGGGCAAAGGACAAGAAGCATCCATAAGAAAGCACAATTGTACATCTTGATCATTCCCTTAAAGTTCATTATATTATTTTATGGTCATGTAAATGAAGAGTGTTTAGGCAGTCAGTTTTAGGATCTCTTTGTATCAAGAGAAGATGCTGCTAGGGGAACTATGATTTTCTTCATCTTCTTATTTTTCTCTTGTATCATACATATTTTTAACACATCAGCTGTTCAACATTCCTTAACTTATCCACCTTGAACTTTTCTGTTCTGATATCACATTTTAAAATAGGTATGCAATAACTAGTCCCATTTCTGATATGTCAGACTGAAACTTTTTCCTTTCAAAATTCAGCCTTGCAAGTTTAATTTTCATAATGCTTCCCTTATTGTCCATTCATCATAACCTTGACAGAGAACTTTGGGTGAAAGCAGTTTGATAATAGACTGACACACTTATTTCACTTAGGTATTACTATTTCTTTCATATCTGTTGTGGCCTATGTTTCACAGGATATGGTTAAAATTCAGAAATTTTGTTCCAGAAAGATTTATTAGAGCAAACTCCAATGGTTCTTTTTGTGCAAATCAGTGACACACCACAGTGCTCCTAAATAGTACAGGGACAAAATGCCCACCCAAAGGAATCAGTAGTCTTCTCCTGTTGTTCAACTATCTGACCTGAACGCGTTTCTAACAGGAAATATTTTTTCTCTGGTCTAAAAGGTTCTATTAACTTCTGAGCACTTGCTTCAAAATCCCTATCATTTTCTGGTTTTTTTCTGAGGTAGCAAAAAACATCTGTGAAGTCAGGCCACCTAAAAAGCAACAACAAGGCATCTGAGAGACATCCATAATTTCTGTGTCAGTTGTAAACAATTTAAAAGTGTCAGACCTGTAGCTTAAAACATTCCAACAGATACTAGATGTCCAGAATAGTCAAACATATATGAGACAGGCTTTCTAAAATTATTTCTGTATCATACAAAACTTTATATCTGTTTACATAATTAGAAACAAGATTTTGACATGGCCATGCGAAGCTTTACAATCTGGAATGTAAAGTATAATTCCACTTTTTACAGATTCAGTGCATTATATTTATAAGACCCTAGTTAAACTTCCCATTATTAATCTTATCCCCATGACTTTATAGTTTCCTGCTCAAGCATAAAAATAACAGGAGAGCCTAAATTTTGGTTGCAGCTTTAATCTTTTTTTTCTGTTTTGGTCTTGGACAAGCCATCAGTCTTCGGGTTGAAGGTGCACTGAAAATTGATAGAGCCCTCTCACTTGGAGTTCCTGTAGACTTTACTTCTGAAGTGATTATGATGATATAGGCAATCTATCACTACAAAATTTTCTGCAGAACTGCATTTAATCACTACTGATATTTGTCTTTGGTAGATGTGATTATCTACTAAATAGAGTTTAAATTAATCCAGATTAAAACCCAACAAAAAATGAACAAGAATGCTTGGCATTTACACTCAGAAGTTCTTCTGTGTACATCCAAGCAGGTCATCTGTGTTTATTTCTGCCCATTACTCCTGATTTGGGAAGAAATCCCTAAAAGTAGGTAGGTCTTTGATGCTTCTTATATTTGCAAAAAAAAACAAGTACAGATCCCTTTTTTTTTTTCTCCATGAGAAGAACTAAACAACTGGAGACCATTTCTATGCTCAGATTCCAAGACATATTCTAGTCAGCACTTATCCAAAAAGTCTTTTCTCGGGATACTATTCAAGCCCACATACTTTTGTACCCAGTATTTCTATCAATGTGTGTCCTTTATGCTTATATCTTTATTTTTACAGTCAGGAACATCTCCAGAAGATAGCATTTGACATTTTGAAGCTAACCACAATTTCCGTAAGCTTTCCCCCCTGCTTTTAGTCTCAGCGATGAGCAGTCATTATCTCTTTCAGTATAATTTAACCCAGTTTCAAGAACCAAAGAAGAAGTGTATAGGTGCAGGTTACTTTATACGAGGACCCATGCACTTTTGAGGAAAAGATTAAAAAGTGTTTATGATGACGATCATATATTTAGCAGAACAAGAGGGATTAATGACAAAATAAATTGCTGCACTCTTTTTGTCGAAAGAGATATGCTGACACGTATGCTAATGACACTGTTGAAAGAAAAAAGGCTTTGCTCTTCATTGGTCTACAGAAATTTTGCAAATGTTTCCTAAAAACATGGATTTTCTTACACAGATCTGAAACCGTAGGAAGAGGTGATGCAGAGTTCTCTTTCTGAAAAACATCTTCAGGAATGGTTGTAAAATGAACAGCTAATAGACTAAACTTAGAAACAAATTATTACGGTGGAGCATGGCCGGATACCCATATAAAGAGCAGAGATGTTTTATGAAGATCAGTTGGTCAACAGCCGCTATTCAGCTGCTCCTATGGGTAAAATCTAAGCCTGTTTCTCAATTTAATATGTCTTCCAATTAGATGTTTTTCTACAGAGTGTTGAACAACCTTTCTCAAATCAGGTTCTACACTGTTGTAGCAACACCCAAAGTAGCAAGAAGTGACAGGGAATCAGTACAGGCTTGGGGCAGACCTGCTGCAGAGCAGCTCTCCGGAGAGGGACCTGGGTATCCTGGTGGATGACAGGTTGACCATGAGCCAGCAGTGTGCCCTGGCTTCCAAGAAAGCTAATGGGATCCTGGGATGTATTAGGAGGAATGTGGCCAGCAGGTCGAGGGAAGTTCTCCTTCCCCTCTACACTGTCCTAGTGAGGCCTCATCTGGAGTACTGTGTCCCGTTCTGGGCTCCCCACTTCAAGAAAGATGAGGAGCTACTGGAGAGAGTCCAGCAGAGTGCTATTAGGATAGTGAGGGGACTGGAGCATCTCTCCTATGAGGAGAGGCTGAGGGATCTGGGCTTGTTCAGCCTGAAGAAGAGAAGGCTGCGAGGGGACCTAATATATGCTTACAAATATCTCAGGGGTGGGTGTCAGGAGGATGGGGCCAAACTCTTTTCAGTGGTGCCCAGTGACAGGACAAGGGGCAATGGGCACAAACTGAAGCATAGGAAGTTCCGTCTGAACATGAGGAAGAACTTCTTCCCTCTGAGGGTGACGGAGCCCTGGAACAGGCTGCCCAGGGAGGTTGTGGAGTCTCCTTCTCTGGAGATATTCAAGACCCACCTGGACAAGGTTCTGTGCAGCCTACTGTAGGTGACCCTGTTTCGGCAGGAGGGTTGGATTAGATGACCCCAGAGGTCCCTTCGAATCCCTGCCATTCTGTGATTGTGTGATTCTGTGAATTGAACAATCACCTTAGTGGCACAGAAATTCAGAAATATCTGCTCCTTCAGTCTGGTGTTTCAGGTGATAGAACTTTGAAGTGGATAATATAATAGCAGTGTCTAGCTCTTCCATATATACTGGTGCCTAACTCTTCCATATATATCTCCAGCCCTCTGATCAACTTTGTGGCCCTCCTCTGGACCTGCTCCAACACATCCATGTCCTTCTTCTGCTGCGGGCTCCAGGGCTGGGTGCAGTACTCCAGGTGGGGGTCTCATGATAGCGAAGTGAAGAGGCAGAATCACCTCTCTTGACCTGCTGACCGCGCTCCTCTTGATGCAGCCCAGGATATGGTTGGCCTTCTGGGCTGTGAGTGCACATTGGTGGCTCATGTCAAGCTTTTTTTCCACCAGTACCCCCAAGTCCTTCTTGGCAGGGCTGCTCTCAGTGCATTCATCCCCCAGCCCGTATTGATAGTGGGGGTTGCCCTGACCCAGATGCAAGACCTTGCACTTAGCCTTGTTGAACCCTATGAGGTTCACACAGGCTCCTTTCTAGAGTTTGTCCATGTCCCTCCGGATGGCATGCTGTCCTTCTGGTGTGTCAGCAGCACCACTCAGCTCCTTTCCTTTCTGTGTTCAACAATAGCTAATGACCTTGTGTCAATGGAAGAGAATTTAATAATTTCCAGCTTCATTGACCTATTCTCTGCCCTGCAAACATAAAATATACAATTCTTTTGTTTCATAGTAAACAATGCTAGAGAAAAATAAATTACTTGTTCTTTATGCTCACCTTTGTTGTTCAAATCACAGATATTATCAACAGCATTAGTTTAATCATTACAGATTTTGTTTTATTTTGACCCATGTTCTTAAGTTAAGGGTGACAGATACTTTTACAATTAAATTGTGGACAGAATGAAATACATAACACCAGAAGAGATGCAGAAAGAGGAAAAATAATAGAGCAAAAACAGAAAACAAGGAAAATTCTTCAAATTATAATACACAGAGTTAAGAAAAGTCTTGAGACATTCTCAACAAACAGCAAAAATATTTCATTTTAATTCACGTCAGAGAGGGAGACCAAGCCTGAAAGTGGAACATGCACATTTTGTCGGACTAACACATCTGATATCTTGGCTAAGCACAAAACCAAATTTCTCACCTTTTAGCTACTGCAGTTAGACACATACTAGACACAATCTTTTTGGTGTGCAGATTTTTTTTCTCATAAGTTATCTTTGAACAGAATTTTTCAGTCCTTTCAACTTCTGTTCTTTACCAATAATTCCATCTTGATTACTAGGAACCTAGAAGAGGCTGTTATTGTTAATTGTTGCAGTACATGTTTAAGATTTCACAATAATCTCTATTTTAGCTGTTATCACATTACTTGAAGCCCTGCAAAAAAATATTGAGTGTCTGTTTGTTAATTCTCTGTAGCCAATGGCAAACTGAACATCTAGAAAAATATCACTAGAACAGAGAGAAAATCAGTATGTGAGGTGTGGTAGGCCATGATCAAGAAAGATTAACGATATCCATGACTGACCACTCCAACAGAAAAAGTTAAGATGTGAGGTCTTCCTCATGATTCATAAGATAATATAGAAAATGTGTTCTATTTTACACCTACATTTTCTCTTTTCTGAAAAACACATTAAATAATAAAACCCACAAAATCCCCAAAACCAAGAAAATAAAATAAAGTACAATAGACTGTGACAAGGCTTTTACAGATGTAACAAAACTATGCTAAAAACGCTGTTTAGAAATCTAGAGTTTAATTTATCATTTCCCATCCTAAAACAGGGTTTGGACAGATGTGTTGAGGCAGCAGTAAGCTTGATGTTTGAAGAATTAGTAGTATATAGTAGTAGCAAAGCAGCTGTTAGCTAGATAAGAAAACTGTGTTACCATGGAAGGAATGAGATGTCCTAAAAGGGTCCTGGTAGCAGCTAAATTATTATTTACCAGGTGGACCTTTGCAGTTATAAGTGACTATGCCTTTTTACCTTGGTTATTTCCTTGTTATGGCTTTGTGTGGCAAGGTTTTGGTACTGGGAGGGCTGTGGATTGGCTTCTATGAGAAGCTGCGAGAAGCTTCCCCCACGTCTGATAAAGCCAGTGCCAGCTGGCTCTAGGATGTACCCGCTGCTGTCCAAGGCCAAGCCAATCAGCAATGGTGGTAGCGCCTCTGTAATAACATATTTAAGAAAGGGAAGAAAAAACTCTGCAGGAGATACGTTAGCGTAGAGACGAGTGAGACTATGTGAGAGAAACAACTCTGCAGACACCAAGGTCAGTGAAGAAGGAGGGGGGAGGAGTTACCCAAAATGTCAGAGCAGAGAGCCTTCCCTTGCAACTCCTTCCCTTGCAACCTCGTGCTGAAGACCATGGTGAGGCAGGTTGTTCCCCTGCAGTCCATGGAGGTCCACGGTGGAGCAGATATCTACCTGCAGCCCCTGGATGGGACCCCACACCAGAGCAGGTGGATACCTGAAAGAGGCTGTGACCCTGTGGGGACACTGTGCTGGAACAGGCTCCGGGCAGGACCTGCGGACCCATGGAGAGAGGAGCCCATGATGGAGCAGGTTTGCTGGCAGGGCTTGTGACGCCGTGAGGGACCCATGCTGGAGCAGCCTGTTCCTGAAGGGCTGCACCCTGTGGAAGGGGCCCACGCTGGGGCAGTTTGTGAAGAGCTGCACCCCGTGGGAAGGACCCATGCTGGGGCAGTTGGTGAAGGGCTGCAGCCCGTGGGAAGGACTCACGTTGGAGAAGTATGTGGAGAACTGTCTCCCGTGAGAGGAACCTTCATGCTGGAGGAGGGAAAGAGTGTGAGGAGTCCTCTCCCTGAGGGACAAGGAGTGGCAGAGACAACATATGATGAACTGATCGTAACCACCATTCCCCATCCCCCTGCGCCGCTCAGGGGAAGGAGGGAGAGAAATGGGATTGAAGTTGAGTCTGGGAAGAAGGGAGAGGTGGGGGGAAGGTGTTTTGAGATCTGGATTTATTTTCTCACTATCCTACTCTAATTTGATTGGTGATGAATTAAACTCCCTTTTCTCCCCAAGTTCCATCTGTTTTGTCCATGACGGTAATTGGTGAGTGATGTCTCCCTGTCCTTGTCTCGACCCTCAAGCCTTTCATCATATTTCCTCTCCCCTGTCCAGTTGAGGAGGGGGAGTGATAGAGCGGTTTTGGTGGGCACCTGGCATTTATCCAGGCCAAACCAAACATTCCTATAAAATAATAAAAGAAAACTAAGACCAGAAGAGAAAGCCTGAATTTTTATGTGGCAGGTAAATCTTTACATAAGAAAAATGCTAAGGATAAATCTACTGAGAAGTGGAATGGGCTGTTATCAGCAGTTAGTCATGGATAAAACCTGAGTAGTATGAAATATTTATCTTAAACCAAAGGAAGATATAAATATAATATAAAAGTATGGGGATTATTTTTTTCAATAATCTGTTTAGGCATTTGTGGAAAGTCTGCAAAAGCATGTGTTTTATGATACCTTGGAGACAGTATGTCTAAAGCTTAATAAAGCAAGCTGTTCACACATTTTTCTACTTAAATGCAGTTTTACTTTAACATGCAGGTTCTCTTCTTATTTTTAAGGCCAATAATAATAGTTGGAAGAGTGTTATAAAAGGTGGGAGTTTTGGATAGTGCTCGCAAACAAATTAATGATCTAACCAAGAGCTGAACATAACTTCTCTATATCTACTAAATTACTTCCCCCGGCCTATTTGATTTACAGATTTTTTTTTTATACTTTTAGCATTGCAAAAATGGCAAGGCATTAAGCAATTTTTAATTGTTACAGATGATTTCTTTGTCCTTCTCTTTGAATGGAACTCTCTAAACACAATTTAGTAGATTAGGATTTTAAATCTCGAAGGCAAGCCTAGAGAACTTCTGCACAAATAAATTTGAACTAAGAATTTTCTGATTTCCGTACAAAGATGTTTAAAAGCTTCCAAAGACTTTACAAGAGATGTTGTTATTTCAGAAAGAGTCCTTATTTGAATGTTTAAAAAGAGGTTATAAATCAGTTTAAATATTTTAGTGGTGTATATTTTTCTTAAGCAGTCTTTTACGCAGTATTTGATTGACTTTAAGAAGTGTGAAATGATTGGAGCTATAATGAACAGTTTATGCTTGAGTGTATGAGGACCCTAGGTATTTATAAATGACAGGTCTACAGAATACCTATGAATGAAAATGACCCCAGGTAACTGAACACTGCCTGTGCTGCATGTATATACACAGCCAAATAATGAAATGAAACCCACAGTGGACTCTTAACATACTTGACATGAGGTAATTTGTGATTACTGCTGCAGTAAAGGAAGTGACATTCAGACTTCCTACAGATCCATTACAAGCTGCAGGAGGAGCTGTATCTAAAGCAAGTCAATAGAATGCTATTTTTACTGTATAACCTATCACATGTATGTGGTGTGTAAAATTAGGTATCTACAGCAATGACAGTATTAGACTGCCTACGAGTTTCATAAGTTTATTTAATGCAGAGCATGATACCATATAAAACAAACCTTGTTTATCTACTGTAAATATTCATACACACTAGTAAATACTCATGAGTCATTCACATGACCTGACATCAGATGGATTGTTTTTCAGAGACTGCATTATATATGTGTGCTCAACCTGTCAGCCTGCTAGGCAGAATCACTACCATGAGAATGATTGCACCTTCTTTTTAATAAGTCAGCATTGTAACATTGTCCAAAGGCAGAAAAAAAATCCTCTTCTCTTCCTAACAATAGCCCTGAACAGAATACAGAAACAAAAAAGCTTTCTTTTGTAGGCTTCACCTACCTAGACTTCTTTACTCTTTTCCCATTATGATAATTCTTTTCACATTTTCTCCTTTTTAGACTGAACATAGAACTGATTGTCACTCTCACTGAACTCTTCACTGAAGTTGGGCAGCAGCAGAGATTGCAGCCGGTGATCTCCGCTAAATGAAGACTAATGTCCAGATTCAGGCTAGACTACTCAGGTCATTATGCTGGCAGAAGACCTGCAAGCTGAAAGTCTTTGAGCTTGCAGAGAACTGCAGGGAATTCCCTGAGAATCAAACAGTTTTATGCAGCTGGATTAAGCACACAACTGTTAATGAGACAATACGGGCACTGGGTGTTCTACACAATACACTTCTTTTTTTTTTCTAAAAAAAAAAGATTTTCCTTTTCTATTTTTTTTTTTAATTCTCTAGTCACAAGCTCTTAAATACTGCAAATGTTGGGGACGACAGAATCTCAGAAATTTTTCTAGATATGATATAAGTGCATGATGTAGAACGTGCCATGCATAGAAACATACGGCCTTTCTAATATGAAAGCTGTCGCTGCTACCTTCAGCATCTTGCAGGGACCCCTCTGTTTGCTGACTACTCCAGAGCACAGCTGTTCATACACCAGCCAAAAGCTCTGAGGTTCTCCTACCTCTTTCAGGGACCCCAAAGCATCCAGTCACCAGAGTACTTCCATGCTGGCTTCATCACTCAGGCTGCTTTATTTAGGCAATATGACAAGTAGAAGCTGAAGCAAAATCAGACCAACCTGACGCAACCCCCTTCCTACTGACTAGGCAGCCACCCATTACAGAGTAGGGACAGAGGAGTTCAAGTCATCTAGGCCTCTCCTTACATTAGACAGTTTAATTTCTTTTGTGCTTATTTACTATTAACCTTCCACCTGGCATTTATAGGACATTTATGCTCTAGAAGTGGTCGCACTTGCTAATCAGATGCTTATGCTGTTCCAGCTATTGCAGCTGCCAGGAAGCAGCAAGCGCAGGCAGCTCCTGCAAAGGCAAGTGACCCGGACGCAGGCAGTGGTGGCAGTGCTGGGGCTACACAGGACGGACACAGCTGAGCACCTCTGTCAGTGCTCACTGGGTTCAGCCAAGAGTCCAGAAAGTTGGGCAGGTCCATAGTGATGAGGCAGGTCCAAGGTCAAGCTAAAAAGTCCCAAAGTCATGCCTGCAAGTTAGGCTCTGGGTCAGAGTTAGGGAGGCACAGGACTGGACACAAGCATACCTGCAGTACTGTTCAGGCAGAGGTCAAAAGCGAGAGCCTGAGCTTAAAAGCAGCTCCCAGGAACAGGGGGATAGCTCATTGCTGGATCTGTTCATGGCCAGAGGGCAGCATCTTCAAAGTTGTCCCTGAGCCCAAGCAGCCAGACCCTGGGGGCTGCAGGGAAGGCACTCAGGGCCCTGAAAACACCTAATGCTTTCAAGAACCAGATACAAGACAGCATGAAAGCGTATTGGATATAGGTAGGTATAGGTAGGTAGACCACACTTGGCTCTCTTTTCCCAGTAGTGCATGTGCCTGGTATTTGGCAGGCCACTTGGCCACGGCCTCCCTGTTGCTTTTTCACCTAGCCAACAGCTAAACTCACACTCGTCTTGCTTTCAGGCTTGCATTAGAGTCTCCTTTACACACACCACTGTCAGAGTTGGTAAGTAACTTAAGGCTCACAAAGTATTGTTTTCTTCTCTCCATGACAAAGTGTATATCAGTGTTTCCTCAGAAAAGAGGAATACACAGGTAAGTGAAAGGAATGGGTATATGCATGTGTGTCCAAGTTTGTGATTGTGTGGGCATGCATATCTGTGTTGTTTCATTTACTTTAAACTCCTCAGTAAACCCTTACAACTGAGGAACGGAACTTTGATAATGGTGTAAGCTATGTCGGTACCACTAGGTTATTGTGCTGACATCACAATCTTTATTACATATGCAACTTTTAAAAAACATAATTCATGATAGTACTTATTCTTCATTTGGATATCATTTGGTATATGTGTTTAAGCCTTTCTGAAGAACTCTCTCTTTTTTCCTCTTTATTTTCAGGACAAAATGAAAGCACTACCTCATAACTGGATTTCATAAAGAATTCCCCATTGTCAGTGGGGTCTTCATCTCCATGGGGGACTGGTCACCTGTAGCCTATTGCAAGGCAGGGAGGCAGCAAGGGCAACTTCTAAGGATATGAGCTCAGGGTTAGTGAGGTGCGCAAAACAGAGGACTGAAAATTTGCCTACTTCCTGTTTGACTTCTGATTGCATTCGCGTATTTAATTTCTTATCAAAGCTTGACACAAACCCCATGATGGTTTTCTCAAGCCTATGGATGTAGAAATACATTCTGTCTACACTCAGTCTCCTGTCTTCTTCCAGAATGTGGCAAAAGTTCACAGTTATGTGAAGAAATCAGAATATATTTTATTTTCCTTTCCCTTAACTACCATAATTAAGAGCTATACTGCTTTCCTTCTTTGTTTATACCTTGCTTACTTCTTGGCTCAGATTCTGTTGTGCCATTTAAATGAAAAAAGTACTATCAAAGACACTTAATGTTTATTTGTAGTTCAAGTAAAGGTCATAAACTCTGGGCTTTTCTTTGTATTATTTTTCCTTACACTGTCAGGTTTGGATGTTTAAAATAATGAGTGAAATTTTTGCATAAATAGGTATTATAAAGTAGACTAGATGCACAGATAAATATTGTTTCGTAATTAGATTCAAGCTCTACAGCATAGCCAAATAACTGAGGAAGAACATCACAGAGGAAAATCTGAAGGAAATAAATTATTTTCAGTACACACAGGAAGGTAGAATCAAATTAACAAAGGAAATTGAAAATATCTCTTTATATAGAGACAGTATTTGAGAACAGAGGAGAAATTTCAAAAGTATGGATTAGAAAAGATACCAAGGTCCAAAACTATACTAGTGTTTGTGGACAGCCTGAAGTTGATATAAGACAGCAAAAACAAAAATGAATTCAAGATGATCTTATGAAAAAAATATTGGGGAGAAGCTGAGAAAGGAAACAATGAACCTGAAGGAGGCTAAATCTGTTCTATGGTCAGTAAAGACAGAAACCGTAGCTCAGGAAAAAATCATATTTTCATCAGATTTGTGGACTTTCCTGAGGACTTAGCAACGGCTGTTGTTTACACAGTCTTTGCCTTTGTCAAGAGTTCTTCCAATCTGTAACTATCCTAACATGGCCAAGTTGAACAATGTGTGACATGATTTAATAGGGCTCAAGACTGTGAGACAAAGTGAACTAAAATATTCTGGATCAGAAATTCTTATCTACTCTTTCAACAATTATAGATCATTTCCATTTTAAAAATAGCATGTTCCTATACCATTATGCTAATGGTATTTTTTTCTTTAAATACCTGGGATAACATTTGTGGCTTAATCTGTGTTCTTTGTGACGTAAAGTTTTTACAGAAAAAAGCAATCTATAACCATATATTAACTACACCATTTTAATTTAAAGGCACAAGATCTACCATATCAGGGAGCATCTGCACTAAAATAAGTGTAGCTTTTGACCTTAGAGATCCTGAAATATTATAACGCCTAGTAAAAGGCAAGTGCACTCTAATTAACATGTTCTGTAACTGAGGTCCAGTTATGTATCAATGGGTAAATGAAGCTTAAAAAGGAATCAAGCAAACAATAAGGGAGAAAAAAACCATTTGCATTGCTTGGAAGAGTAAACCTCTGATGACAACAACCTGTATGTTACAGAAGATCCAAGGTGTCTGGACGAGGAGAGCCTGTTGCCTGCTAACCATGCTCAGGGATAGTTTATTTTCCCTTGATGTTTGGCAAAGCTTGAATCTCTAGTGAGCGCAGACTTTAAATTAAATTTTGACTCTGTGTGGTCCTTTCTTTACTACTGCTGACATTGGCTAACATGGTAAGTTAAGAATTTCCATAGCAGCTGCAGGAAATTTTGGATGCAGCGATGAAATTCACAGCACTGTGCTGTCAGGTTCAAAAACTAAAAATGCCTCTCAAAAGTATTGCTTTTTAAGAATGAGAAATTAAATCTAAAAAAATGGCTAAAAGGGAGTTACTGTTACCTTTTATGTTCCTTTGTACACTACAAGTGTCTATTGTAAGTATGTAGTACAGTACTACAAACACCTTCTAGGTAGGGAAAAAAAAAGGAACACTGTACAGCTGTGGAGGGCTTTATTTGATCTCACAAACACAAACTTTAGAAGTCATCTGAGGCAGAAAAAAAAAAAAGTTTGGATGGAGTTTAGCAGATGCAGGAGCACTTTATCAGGAGACAGGCCATAGGGTGTTTAGAAAAGTTACCCATATTCCTAGCACCTGAAGTAGGTCAAGACAAAGGACTGTCTGCCTCTTTTATGAAGAAATTTCATGCACAGGTACAGTAGTTACTTACAAGAGAAATAAACTGAACTCATAGCTAGCAGCTATAAGCATATACAAGTGTAAGTAATCCTTCTTTTCTGTAGCAGCCCTAAAATTCCCTTTGACACTGATTGGACATGGCACTTTGCACAGTAAACAATGCTACAACCACTTATGCTTTCTTGAAAAAACAAACCCAATCCCCTGTGGTATTTTTAATGTATCCCTTGGCCCAGTCTGTTTCACAGTAACAACCATTTTGTGGGGAAGCCTTTGTTTATCAATATTTGAAGGCTGCAACTGAGGAAACAACCTGATCATGACAATGTAGAGAATTTGGAAAGACTGTGTAAAGAGAGGGAGATATTGATTCCTTTCCTGGCTTGTAGAAGCTTGTGAAAAAAAAGAAACATAAAAAAAAAAAATTGTGACCAATGGAAGATACATCCTCTAGGAAATTTTGAGAATGCTTTGCGATAATGCTTTAAAGATTAGCTTGCCATTGCTGTGTGGTACTTTGAAACAAAAGCATAGAAATTCTGCTGCTTTACTTATGTTACCTATTAAACTTACACATTTCAGTGCTTAAGAAAAGCATCATTGCATGGTGTGGAGGAAAGTCTTTTCACACATATGTAGGCTTTAGTCTGTGTTAAGAGCTTAAGTGATGCATCAACTTCATCTGAGCATAATTTTCTTTGAAGCCAGGCCTTAAATCCCTGCTGATAGAATCTGAGAGAGTAGTTTAGTCCTTGAGACTAAGAGTGGTGAGAAAGGCACAAAGGTGAAAAAAGACATGGCAGAAAATCACAGCATCAGAGATAGAGGGTCTGTCACAAAGGATGAAGATGAGTAGTCGGGAGAAGCAGTCAAGCATTGAGAATAATCAGAGAACAGCTGGAAAGACCAAGAGAGACCCTGGAAGTCAGGGAGCATTAAAGATAGCTTAAGTGTGTCAAAGCCCAGGATACTGCTTCCTGGTATTCCCAGGAAAAAAGATGGGAGCCAAGATTTTCTCAAGTGATTTGTAGCTTTAGGGAAGTATTATTTTCAAAAAATCTCATAAATTCAGTTTTCCCTCTGGTACATCTTCTGGTTTTTGAATTTGGGCCTAAGGGTTGTGCCCGTCTGTCCTATAGGAACTGTTTCAAGGGTGCTTCTGGGTCTGAAGACAAATCATAAGTTTGCTGAATATGTGTAGAAATACTGTCACTGTTATATTAGGGAGTAACAACTCAAGGGTGCTCAACCTGGACACCTGTGCATGCTTAGTGAATAACCTGCAGTGAGAAGCTCTCCAGAGCTCCCACAAAAAACACTCATAGCAGTAAACTGCAGAGCACTAAAGCAGCAATGATATGTCCTCATGCTGCATCCCAGCACTGGCAAACAGTTATGTACACTGCACAAATTCATCTCCATTATAAGACAGCAGATAACATCTTCTTAATTTTCCAGGCTTTGGACCCAAAAGAATCAGGCCCAGGGACTTCCCAGGCAATTTGCTACCCGTTCCACAGAGGAATGCACTTTCACCAGGACAGCGCTAAGAAAGTAAGGCTACGATGCCTACCTTTTCTGTGATCTTTATTTTAAAAAAATAGTTTACTGCCCAGCAAGAATTTAATGTTTGTTGGAGAATAGCACTGTTGTGCTACTCAAATCATCCTAGGAAGCAGATGATTCAGCAAAGGATAGCACTAGCTACTCATGGCATGGCTTTCTACCTCCCCCACCTCGAAAGAACAGAATGTCTAAAGCCTTGGGTTTTGATGTTCGTCTTTCAGAATGAACTGGTTAAGTGAGATGTGTTCAGTTTTCCCTCTGGAAAGTGAAGACAGGAGATAATGGTAGAATTAAGTCAACTTTATTTATTGACCAGTAAAGAAACTGTTTATAAAGGCTCTTGTAATTCTTTCCTTCATAAATTTTCTGAAAAAAAAGTATTTACTGAATCATATTAACTGAATCATATGTTCCTACAGCTTATCCTACAACAAACCATTTCTAGCATAAATTCCGAACTTTTTGAGTATTGTTAATAAACATTTATTCCAGTAGAAATAAATAATATATATTTCTACTAATATGTATTAGTTAAATGTTATTTAACTAATGTTAAATAACATTTATTCCAGTAGAAATATTTCGTTCAGTTATACTCATTTAGTCTCTCACTGTTTTTATTCTATCAAGTGCAGGCTGTGGCAATTTTATATCAGCCCATATGTTTGGCAAATTTTTTTATTCTGTTTGATTCTCTGCTTTAGACGACTGTACGCTCTTTGAACTGAATCTCCTTATGCCTTTCTGCAACAATTACCATGACTGAAAATTCTGAATTTGACCTTTGAAAAACTTCAACAATAACTAAAGAATATTTACAAAAAAAAAAGAGAGAAATAAAATCAATCTTCCAAAGTGCTTTATAATATGTTAATTGGTAGCAACCGAAGATTAGTCTGTCTCACTTATTTTCTGAACCAGTTCCTGCTAGTGTAATAACATTATTCTCCCCTTGTCTACTAGAGAAAATAGAACTGCCCTCTATGGCCCCAGTCTTGCAGACAGCTATGTCTTCCAGTAACAGTGCCATTAACTTCATTGAAACCACCTGAGTGAACTGACTTAGTTGGGTATGCAAGTGACCAGGAGCGGCTCTGCGGGTTGTGAGGTTTGTGTTGTGTTTTCTCCTTATCTGTATCGTTGTTGTTACTGTTCCCTTTGTTTGCTGTTCTGTTAAACTACCCTTATCCCGACCCACCAGTTTCTGCCTGTTTCTTTCCATTCTCCTCCGCACCCCGTCGGGGAGAGGAATGGCCGTGTGGCGCTTTTGTTGCCGGTCGCAGCCAAACCATAACATTAAATTTGGTGCACAGTGTGGGGCGGGGATAATGGCAGGGCTGAGTGGAGTGTGTTAAAACAGCTTTCTTAGATTTTGTTATAATTTGTTGTACACATTTACTGTGTTAGCTAAACAGTCGCCGTTAAAAATGTTTCTGATTTTGATCAGATGATTGTGGTTTTTGAATCTGTACTTTCTGTACGTGTTCCCTGTGGTGCTGTTCATTACCTCGGGGAAAAGGATCAGGATGATGATTTTGCTGTACTTTACAATGTCGACTTCTGACATGATAACATAAATGTGCATGAAATTAGGCTTGTATTTGCATACGGCACTGCGGTCATTTCCATACCTCGGATCTTATGTCTTAGAATTTGTTAATAATCAAACCCAATCTGTGGGGAAAACTGGAGGGGATACCTCCCCCCACTCTTTCGTCCCCCCTCTGTCATTCAGGCTAGTCCTAACGGCTTTTGAGAGTTTCGAGTACCCGTGGGATGCTCAGGCCAGCGGGTTTCTATTGTTCTGCCTCCTGAGTGGGTTGCAAGTAGTTAAGAACATCGTGCAGAGACCTGCCCCAGGGCAGGATAACTGTGAGTGGCTGGGTGTGTGGGACAGCATGGGCAAGTACCTAGGGCAGTGGGCACTCCCAGTGTTTATTAAACTCACCCCTGAACAAGTGCAGGATCCGGACAAACTAGTAAAATATCTGCAAAAAGGGTGCTGTCACCCTGGGAACTCCAGAGAGACACAAATCACCGCAACGTGCTGGGGTCTGGCCCACGCCTACCAAGCTGCCCTATTCGACACTGTTCAGTGCCTTTAGGGGAAAGGAGGGGAAACGAAGCTGCAGGCACTGCGGCTGCCGCTGCCCCCCCAGCCAGCCCTGCAGCCCCTCCAGCCCAGCAGGCAGTCACAGCCCCCCCAACTGGCACCACGGCTGCTGCAGCCACAGCTGCAGGGTCTGCCTAGGTTTCCCCAGTGGGCATTGTCCCGGCTTCCCTGGCGGGCACGGCAGTTGCTGCAGCTCCAGCTCCAGACCCAGCTCCAGCTGCAGGCATTGCGGCTGAGCCCAATGACCAGCCTGTGCCGGTAGCAGTTGCCCCTGTAAAACTAAAGAAAGATGCAAAGAGAGCAGATCGCTCCGGTAGGGATGACCATGAGCCAGGGCCATCGCGGGAGACAGAGACAGAGATCGTCACCTGGTCTCTGACCCTGAGCGAGCTGCGAGACATGCGGAAAGATTTCAGCCACCACCCAGGCGAGCACATTGCCACCTGGCTGCTGCGGTGCTCGGATAATGGGGCCAGCAGCTTGGAATTTCAGGGCAAAAAAGCCAAGCAGCTGGGATCCCTGGCCAGGGATGGGGACATTGACGAAGCCATTGGGAAAAAGGAACAAGTCCTCAGCCTCTGGAGGAGACTTCTGTCAGGCGTGAGGGAGAGGTACCCCTTCATCGACGATTTTGTATGCTGTCCTGGCAAGTGGACCAATATGGAAAGGGGTATTCAGTACTTGAGGGAATTAGCTGTGTGGGAGCTGGTTTACTATGAACCAGACGATGAGCAGGTACCCACAGACCCAGATTAAGTCCAGTGCACAGCATCTATGTGGAGGAAGTTTGTGCAGAGCACACCGTCCTCATATGCCAACTCACTGGCAGTTGTAAACTGGAAAGGTAAGGAGGCACCAACAGTGGATGAGATGGCTGTCAGACTCTGACAATATGAGGAAAGCCTCTCAAAACAACCACCAGGTGGATCAGGCTGCCAAGACTGAAGTGGCTCAGGTGGATCCGGACTGGCAACATAAAGGTGAACTCTTTATAGCTCGGTGGGCCCATGGCACCTCGAGCCACCAAGGAAGAGATGTAACATACCGATGGGCTCGTGACCGAGGGGTGGATTTGACCATGGACACCATCGCACAGAATCACAGAATCACAGAATCACAGAATAGTAGGGGTTGGAAGGGACCTCTGTGGGTCATCTAGTCCAACCCCCCTGCCGAAGCAGGGTCACCTACAGCAGGCCGCACAGGAACCCGTCCAGGCGGGTCTTGAATATCTCCAGAGAAGGAGACTCCACAACCTCCCTGGGCAGCCTGTTCCAGTGCTCCGTCACCCTCAGAGGGAAGAAGTTCCTCCTCATGTTCAGACGGAACTTCCTGTGCCTCAGTTTGTGCCCATTGCCCCTTATCCTGTCACTGGGCACCACTGAAAAGAGCTTGGCCCCATCCTCCTGACACCCACCCTTCAGATATTTGTAGGCATTTATAAGGTCCCCTCGCAGCCTTCTCTTCTTCAGGCTGAACAAGCCCAGTTCCCTCAACCTCTCCTCGTAGTGGAGATGCTCCAGTCCCCTCACCATCCTCGTAGCCTTCCGCTGGACTCTCTCCAGTAGCTCTTCATCCTTCTTGAACTGGGGAGCCCAGAACTGGACACAGTACTCCAGATGAGGCCTCACCAGGGCAGTGTAGAGGGGAACGAGAACCTCCCTCCTCCTGCTAGCCACAATCTCCTTGATGCACCCCAGGATCCCATTGGCTTTCTTGGCAACCAGGGCACACTGCTGGCTCATGGTTAACCTGTCGTCCACCAGGACACCCAGGTCCCTCTCCGCAGAGCTGCTCTCCAGCAGGTCCACGACAAGCCTGTACTGGTGCATGAGGTTGTTCGTCCCCAGGTGCAGGACCCTGCACTTGCCCTTGTTGAACCTCATCAGGTTCCTCTCTGCCCAGCTCTCCAGCCTATCCAGGTCACGCTGAATGGCAGCACAGCCTTCTGGTGTATCTACCACACCTCCCAGTTTGGTGTCGTCAGCAAACTTGCTGAGGGTACATTCTAACTCTTCATCCAGGTTGTTGATGAAGAAGTTAAACAAGACTGGGCCCAGTACTGACGCCTGGGGGACACCACTTGTCACCATCCTCCAACTAGACTCAGCGCCGCTGATGACAACCCTCTGAGTTCTGCCATTCAGCCAGTTCTCTATCCACTTCACCGACCACTCATCCAGCCCACACTTCCTCAGCTTCCCTAGGAGGATATCATGGGAGACTGTGTCGAAAGCCTTGCTGAAGTCAAGGTAGACAACATCCACAGCTCTCCCTTCGTCTACCCAGCCAGTCATGTCATCGTAGAAAGCTATCAGATTGGTCAGGCATGATTTCCCTTTGGTGAATCCATGCTGACTACTCCTGATAACCTTCTTTTCTTCCACTTGCTTGATGATGGCCTCCAGGATAAGCTGCTCCATCACCTTTCCCGGGATGGAGGTGAGGCTGACCGGCCTGTAGTTCCCTGGGTCCTCCTTCTTGCCCTTTTTGAAGATTGGAGTGACATTGGCCTTTCTCCAGTCCTTGGGCACCTCTCCTGTCCTCCAGGACCTCTCAAAGATGATGGAGAGTGGCTCAGCAATGACATCCGCCAGCTCCCTCAGCACTCGTGGGTGCATTCCATCGGGGCCCATGGATTTGTGGACGTCCAGATCACTTAAGCGATCCCTCACACAGTCCTCCTCAACCAAGGACCAAGTCGTCCTCTTTGTAGGCTTCTTCTCTTACCTCCGGGGCCTGGGATTCCTGAGGGCCAGTCTTAGCACTGAAGACTGAAGCAAAGAAGGCATTCAGTAGCTCTGCCTTCTCTGCATCCTCCGTCACCAGGACACCCGCCTCATTCAGCAGTGGCCCCACGTTGTCCCTAGCCTTCCTTTTGCTGCTGATGTAGTTGAAGAAGCCCTTCTTGTTGTTTTTGACATCCCTTGCCAGCTTCAATTCCAGGTGAGCCTTGGCCTTCCTCGTCGCATCCCTGCATGCTCTCACCACGTTTGTGCACTCTTCCCAAGTGGCCTGTCCCTCTTTCCACATTCCATGGACCTTTCTATGAATGTGAAACATGCGCTGCAATCAAGCTAGCCAAACGGGTAAAGCCTCAGTGGTATGGAGGACGATGGCTAAAATATAAACACGGGGAGGCTTGGCAGATTGACTACATCACACTGCCACAAACCTGCCAAGGCAAGCGCCATATGCTCACAATGGTGGAGGCCACCACCGGATGGCTGGAAATATACCCTGTGCCCCATGCCACCACCCAGAATACCATCCTGGGCCTGGAAAAACAAGTCCTGTGGCGGCATGACACTGCTGAAAGAATTGAGTCGGACAACGGGACTCACTTTTGTAACAGCCTTATAGACACCTGGGCCAAAGAATACTGTATCGAGTGGTTGTATCACATCCCCTACCATGCACCAGCCTCTGGAAAGATCAAGCGGTACAATGGGCTGCTAAAAACCACTTTGAGAGTAATGGGAGGTGGGACTTTCAAGAACTGGGATACTCGTTTAGCAAAGGCCACCTGGTTGGTTAACACCAGAGGGTCCACCAACCGGGCTGGTCCTGCCCAGTCAAAACCTCAGTGCCCCGTAGAAGGGGATAAAGTCCCCATAGTGCACATGCAGAACATGTTAGGGAAGACAGTTTGGGTTAGTCCTGCCTCGGGCAAAGGCAAGCCCATCTGGGGGATTGCTATTGCTCAAGGACCTGGGTGTACCTGGTGGGTAATGCGGAAGGATGGGGAAGTCCGATGTGTACCTCATGGGGATTTGATTTTGGGGGAGAATAGTCCATAAATAAATTGTATAAAGCTAATTGTTAAAATAACCCTGTCACTGTTTGTTATCACTGTTATAATTGTTATATTTAGTACTAGTAGTAGCATAGTAAGAATCATCCAGATTAAAGAAGGATGGACTTTTTTGATGAACCCTAGAAGGGCACAGCAATGATGAAACTGGACCTGGTTTTCAACAACTGGCACCCAGCAACTTCATCAAGATCAACATCTCCTTCAGACTGTGAGCTCCAGATGCAGCAAGTGACCGCCCATCACCACACATCACCTCTCCTGCCATGGAAAACCATTACGACAGGTGGAGCCTGAAGTCATGGATTAAAGGAACTCAACGGACACTTTAGAGTGATGATCCATAGACTAAGGGAATGATATCTGGAGACAGGAGAAGTGGTGGTGACCAACTGGACAATGGGGGACCTGGGCATGATGTAGATGGTATGGAATAAGGGGTGGATAATGTCCTGGGTTTTGGCCAGGACAGGGTTAATTTTCACCAGTATCCAGGAAGGGGTACAGCCGGGCAGACTGACCCTGCCCCAACCTGGCCAAACAGAGCAGGGTATTCCATACCATGTGCCGTCATGGTGGGTGCTGGTGGGGGGGAGCTGGGGGGCGGAAACTCACCTGCGGCTCGGGAGGGCAGAGTGGCGGTTCGGTTCGGGAGAGAGCAGCTGTGTTCTGTGGGCTCTGTTCTGCTGGTTTGTTTTGTGTATTCCCCTTTTCTGTATCGTTGTTGTTGCTGTTCCCTTTGTTTGCTGTTCTGTTAAACTGCTGTTATCCTGACACACCGGTTTCTGCCTGTTTCTTTCCATTGTCCTCTGCATCCCGGCGGGGGGAGGGGTGGCTGTGTGGCGCTTTTGTTGCCGGTCACAGTAAAACCAGAAAAACTATTTTTCAAAAAAAGATATAATCTGCATAATTATTTTCTGTTCTCAGACATACTTAAATTTCCGCATAACATAAACATTTTCCTTGGTTTTCCATCTACTCTGGTTCCATCCTCGGCACTGACAGAGCATATGACCTGCTTTTGAGGGTCTTTCTGAATGAGTCTTGTATCCTCCATGCAGAGATCAGCAGCACGCTGTTGTAGAAAGCTGTGGCTGTGAGCACTATGACCAGGGGGAACGAACGAACTGTTGCACCTGGAAAGGAAGGATGGTGTCATATTTTCAACTTATTTCTGAAAGCGCTGTTGGATATAGGCATGTAGAAACTTCAGTTCTTTTGGATCAAGGTAGGAGACACATGACCAAACATAGACACTTCTGTGTATGAACTAGTCACATGAAGATCTCTTTATGGTAAATGGAGAGAATCAGCAGAAAAACTCAAGAGAAAATTCCTCTTATTCAAAAGCAGAGATTAAAGTATTTTTTCAAACCTAATTTTTTTGTCCACTAATTGTAGAGTGATTCTAACATGGCTAATTCTGAAATCTGAGCTTATAGTATAAACATCTGCAGTTAGATGAGAGAAATCCCATTACACAGAATCACAGAATCACAGAATGGTAAGGGTTGGAAGGGACCTCCGTGGGTCATCTAGTCCAACCCCCCTGCCGAAGTAGGGTTACCTACAGCAGGCTGCACAGGACCTTGTCCAGATGGGTCTTGAATATATCCAGAAAGGGAGACTCCACAGCCTCCCTGGGCAGCCTGTTCCAGTACTCCGTCACCCTCAGAGGGAAGAAGTTCTTCCTCATGTTCAGACGGAATTTTCTATGCTTCAGTTTGTGTCCACTGCCCCTTGTCCTGTTGCTGGGCACCACTGAAAAGAGTGGCGACACCCACCCTTAAGATATTTATAAGCATTTATAAGGTCCCCTCTCAGCCTTCTCTTCTTCAGGATGAACAAGCCTAGATCCCTCAGCCTTTCCTCATAGGACAGGTGCTCCAGTACCCTCATCTTCCTTGTAGCCCTCTGCTGGACTCTGTCCAGTAGTTCCTCATCTTTCTTGAAGTGGGGAGCCCAGAACTGGACACAGTACTCCAGATGGGAGCTCACCAGTGCAGTGTAGAGGGGGAGGAGAACCTCCCTCGACCTGCAGGCCACACTCCTTTTGATGCACCCCAGGATCCCATTGGCCTTCTTGGCAGCCAGGACACACTGCTGGCTCATGGTCAACTTGTCATCCACCAGCACACCCAGGTCCCTCTCTGCAGAGCTGCTCTCCAGCAGGTCCACCCCGAGCCTTTACTGATGCATGGGGTTATTCCTCCCCAGATGCAGGACCCTACACTTGCCCTGGTTGAATTTCATCAGGTTCCTCTCTGCCTAACTCTCCAGCCTGTCCAGGTCTCGCCGAATGGCAGCACAGCCTGCTGGTGTATCCACCACTCCTCCCAGTTTCGTATCATCAGCAAACTTGCTGAAGTTACACTCTAACTCTTCATCCAAGTCATTGATGAAGAAGTTGAACCAGACTGGGCCCAGTACTGACCCCTGGGGGACACCACTAATTAGAAGCCTCCGACTAGACTTAGTGCCGCTGATGACAACCCTCTGAGCTCTGCCATTCAGCCAGTTCTCAGTCCACCTCACTGACCACTCATCCAGCCCACACTTCCTGAGCCTCCCTAGGAGGACGTTATGAGACACAGTGTCAAAAGCCTTGCTGAAGTCTAGGTAGATAACACCCACGGCTCTCCCCTCATCTGCCCAGCTAATCACACCATAGTAGAAAGCTATCAGATTGGTCAAGCATGATTTCCCCTTGGTGAATCCATGCTGACTACTCCTGATAAACTTATTTTCCTCCACTTGCTTGATGAAGACCTCTAGAATGAGTTGCTCCATCATCTTTCCTGGGACGGAGGTGAGGTTGACTGGCCTGTAGTTCCCTGGGTCCTCCTTCTTGCCCTTTTTGAAGATTGGAGTGACATTGGCCTTTCTGCATTCCTCGGGCACCTCTCCTGTCCTCCAGGACCTCTCATAGATGATGGAGAGTGGCTCAGCAACGACATGCACCAGCTCCCTCAGCACTCGTGAGTGCATTTCATCGGGGCCCATGGGATTTGTGGGCGTCCAGATTGCTTAAGTGATCCCTCACACAGTCCTCCTCAACCAGGGAAAGTCATCTTCTCTGTGAGCTTCTTCTCTTACCTCCGGGGCCTTCGATTCCTGAGGGCTTGCCTTGGCACTGAAGACTGAAGCAAAGAAGGCATTCAGTAGCTCTGCCTTCTCTGCATCCTCCGTCACCAGGACACCTGCCTCATTCAGCAGAAGCTCCACATTGTCCTCAGTCTTCTGCTTGCTACTCATGTAGTTGAAGAAGCTCTTCTTGTTGTTTTTGACATCCCTTGCCAGCTTCACTTCCAGGTGGGCTTTGCCTTCCTCACAGCATCCCTGCATGCTCTGGCGACATTCCTGTATTTTTCCCAAGTGGCCTGTCCCTCTTTCCACATTCCTTGGACCTTTCTCTTCCACCTGAGCCCTGATAGAAACTCCTTGTACATCCGTGCTGGTCTCTTGCCTCCTTTTCTAGATGTCTTTCTCAGGGGGATGGACCACTCCTGAGCATGGAGGAAGTGATGTTTAAACAGTGACCAGCACTCTTAGACCCCCCTGCCTTCTAGTGCCCTGGCCCACAGGTTTCCTCCAAGTAGCTCCTTGAAGAGGCCAAAGTTAGCTCTCCTGAAGTTACAGAATCACAGAATGGTAGGGGTTGTAAGGGACCTCTGTGGGTCCAACCCCCCTGCCAAAGCAGGGTCACATACAGCAGGCTGCACAGGACCTTGTCCAGGCGGGTCTTGAATATCTCCAGAGCAGGAGACTCCACAACTTCTCTGGGCAGTTTGTTCGAGTCCTCCGTCACCCTCAGAGTGAAGCACTTCTTCCTCATGTTCAGACGGAACTCCCTATGCTTCAGTTTGTGCCCCTTGCTCCTTATCCTGTCGCTGGGCATCACTGAAAAGAGTTTGGCCCCATCCTCCTGACACCCACCCTTAAGATATTTATAAGCATTTATAAGGTCCCCATGTCCAAGGTTTTGATCCTACTTATCGCCCTGCTTCCTCCACTGTAATCGATGACCTTGCTGGACTTGTCAAATGCAAGACGAAAGACAAACGGACTGAGGCGTCTCTCAACCGAGGTATCAAGAGGCGAAGAGATAACAAAGGAAGTAATTAACTGGTACTTATCAGACAAAAGTAAGAAGGGATAGCCCATCACTGTAAACCAAGTGATCCGTGGTGCGCTGCGGAGGATGCGCAGCCAGAGATTGCTTCAGAGATTGCTTTGGATAAAGCACAGATGGCGCCCGGATGCACACACGGAGATGCCCGCTACAAAGGCGTGTAACACTGCTGAGTCCCACTTCTGACGACATGACATTCCATGCCCAGAGCCAATCGATACACAATAATTGACTTAGTCCCACCTCGCAAAAAGATTTCCAAACATATTAAAATTGGCACTTGAAAATTCTCTTTGGGAGGAGGAGCCAAGCGAGAACTTCACCTGATGGATGGGTCGACGGGCCTGAACCTCTCTTCTCCCCCCAAGAAGGGATGCCTTTTTGATAAGAGTTGCGCCTCTGACTTTGTCAGACATACGCCCGGGAACACATTGTTAACTAAAGCGCTAAACTATGACTTTGAGCTCAACTTTTGTAGACAGTGCATTTATCAATGGCAATTCCGAATCTGTGATAACTGTCTCTTGAAGAAATTACTTATTGTTTCAACTTTGCGAAACTGTTTCAGTGAAAGTCCTTGGAAGGGCTCTGGCAGGCAAGTTGAATCTGAGAAGTGGCTACACACTTAACCCTTTAGACATTAACCGTTGACCAAGTCTGGGACTAGGAGTTGATCCAGCCACACCTAGACTGTTGTCTGAGAGAGAGTTTAGAAAGCAAGAGAGTCTGCTCTGAACCTCGTGACTCAACGGGAGGGCTCTCCTTTTGCCGCTTATCGGACTCCCCTTACCCCCCCCTTTAACGTGACATCCGCGCAGGATCCTGAACTCCACCATTTCATGGTCGCTGCAGCCGAGTCTTCCTCCAACCTTCACATCCTCAACCAGTCCCTCCTTGTTTGTTAGTACAAGGTCCAGCAGAGCACCTTTCCTTGTTAGTTCCTCCACTGCTTGCATCAGAAAGTTATCATCGACGATCTGCAGGAACCTCCTGGATTGCGCCTGCCTAGCTGTGTGGTCTTCCCAGCTGATGTCAGGGTGGTTGAAGTCCCCCATGAGAACCAGGGCCTGTGACTGAGAGGCTGCTTGCAGCTGCCTGTAGGTCTCATCAACTTCCTCCTCCTGGTCAGGTGGCCTGTAGTACACAGCCACAACAAAGTCACCCATATGAGCCTGTCCCTTAATTCTAACCCATAAGCTCTCAACTCCTTCTTCATTTGCCCCCAGGCCAAGCTCAATGCATTCCAGTTGCTCCCTCACATACAGAGCAACTCCACCACCTCTCCTTGTTGGCCTGTCTTTCCTAAAGAGTCTGTAGCCATCCATGACAGCATGCCAGTCATGCGAGTTGTCCCACCATGTTTCTGTGACGGTGACCAAGTCGTAGTCGTCCTGCTGCATAATGGCTTCCAGCTCCTCCTGTTTATTGCCCATGCTAGGTGCATTTGTGTAAATGCACTTGAGCTGGGCTGTCAGTCTCACCCCTAACCCTAGCATGCCACACCTGGGCTCATCCCTAGTGAGCTGGGCAATATCCCCTTCCCCCTTCAAACCTAGTTTAAAGACCTCTCAATGAGCCCCGCCAGCTCGTGGACAAGAATCATTTTTCCTCTTTGAGATAGCTGGACTCCATCTGTCGCCAGCAGGCCCGATGCTGTGTACACCTCCCCATGATCAAAGAAGCCAAAATTCGACCGATGGCACGAGTGCCTGAGCCACCTGTTAACCAGGTGAGTTTTTCTGCCCCTTTCAGTGCTGTTCCCTGCCACTGATGGGATGGAGGAAAACACCACCTGCGCCCCTGATCCCTCAACCAGTCGCCCTAGTGCCCTTGAAGTCCCTTTTGATGGCCTTGGGACTTCTCTCTGCGATCTCGTCCCTGCCAACCTGCATTACCAACAGTGGGTAATAATCAGAAGGCTACACCAGACCAGGGAGTTTCTTCGCAACATGCCTAACCCGGGCCCCAGGGAGGCAGCAGACTTCCCTGTGGGATGGGTCCGGTCGGCAGATCGGGCCCTCTGTTCCCCTCAGAAGGGAATCACCTATGACAATGACCCTCCTTTTTTTCTTAGTTGAGACAGTTGTAATACTTGGGGCTGACTGACTTGTCCTAGGCAACCCCCTGGATCGAGCTTCACCCACATCCTCTGTGGCCAGTCCCTCACATTCCAGAGCCCCATATCTGTTGCTTAAGGGCAACTGGCCAGGTGAGGGAGGCCGGGAGGGGATTTGATTGCCACCCTGAACAGGGACCTGTTTGCATTCCTCCCCATCTCTTAGGCCCCCTCTTTCTGCTCCGTGGCAAGAAGGTAGGGGGTCCTCTGCTTCTCATGGAGCCGCTTCCTGCTGCCTTGGCCTCAGGGAGGGCAGGGTGCAGCTCCACCAGTCAATGTCCCTCTCACACTCCCAGATGCTCCTTAACCTCTCCACTTCCTCCTTCAGCTCTGACACCAGGCTGAGCAGGTCATTTACCTGGTCACACTGAACACAGCTGTTGTCTCTGCTGTCCTCCGGTATGAGTGCCAGGCTCAGGCACTCCCTGCAGCCAGAGACCTGGACACCTATGTCCTTGCGTGGGGCCTCCGTCTGGCTCCCCACACTCCTCCTAGCAACAGCATTCCCACGGGTGGAAAACATAAGTAGAATATCTCCTGGAAGGGCTATGCCCACTACTTGAGCAGCCAGGAGGGGGGACTGCACCCTGTCTGCACACCGTCCCCGCGTGCCCTGACTGCGCGAACTGCCGTGCAAACTGCTGCACCACTCCCTGTCTGCTGCGCAGGCTCTGTTTGTTGGCTCTGTTTGCCAGCTCTGTTTGCCAGCTCTGTTTGTTTGCTGGCACTGTTTGCCTGAGGTCCTGGTCGCCTGCGCTCCCAGGGGGCTGCTCTTGTACATGAGGGGGTTTGGACGCTGTCACACTTGACCCCATCCACGCTGAGTCAGAGTTGGCAACTCCCTCTTTCCCGCTCGGGGGGGGGGGGTGGGGGGTGGGGGGTGCGCCCTGGGGTCTCCTCTCTCTCCTGGCACTTTTGCTGCCTTGCCGCTGCGGTTTTGCCACTTCAGAAAGGGTCCCTCAGCGTGAGCCTCTGCTCCAGAGCCCTTCGCCTTCAGTGGCATTCATAATACCTCTGGAGAAGGAGAGGGAAACACCATTAGGGAATTAGAAAATTCATAGGAATTTGAGATCCCGAAATGGTAAATTGCCATCAAACTGTTCTTCCAATATCGAGTTTGCATCTGTGGTTATAAAATGGTTGCGTTCGAGAACTACTTCTGCTGACTTGTCGAAGTGTTTTGATCGTGTTCTGTTAACAGTTGAGCTAAGCAGGAATAAAACCATTCTAATTCTGAAAAAGTTTCTACATATTGTACTGCTGAGAAATCTGTTCATCAGAAACCTTGTAAATTAGGAAAAGATCATAATTCTTTCTGGTTGTATAGAGAATACTGAAAATGGTATTTAAAAAAGAAAAAATCAATGAATATCATCTTTCTGAGATTTACTCATGGAATGCTTCATTTATTTCAGTTAGTTTGTTGTATGAAGTTGACAGCAAATAGTAAAAATTTCAAGAGAAGTTGAAAAAATTTGGCATATGGGTATCAGTGGGGACACGGAGCCTAATCCCAGTGCCACTCTTGAAATTAGCAATACAAGGCAGATCTGTGAGTTACTGCCAGTTGTTTTGAGAATACAATTTGGATAAAACAGTCACTATTTCATAAAATCTATCCTTCTACTTCATGGCCAGATCTCCAATTTTCCAGTTTTCAAAAAACTTTCTTATGCAATTCTTTATTGTCAATATGAATGCTACTGATCAGTGGACTGTAAATATGAAATATAATCAGAAAACTGTAAATATGAAATGAATATAAATATATTGAATGTCAAAAGAAATGGCTTGGTTTCTGTAGTAGTTGTATCATTCTATTACACAGGAGATTTATTAAAACACAAGACCACTCCTAACTTTCTGTTCTCCTTTTTTTGAAAGATAATAATGCCAGAGTTTTCAGTTATTTTAGTAAAGTGGTGTTGAATTTACTACTAGGCCAAACAATGCACATCTGACTTACTTCAGAGGATGCAAATCTCAAATTTCATGTGTCTGAACTGGTAAAAAAAAAATTATTATATCCACAGCTTGATGTTTCTTGTAGTTTCTGCTACTCTCTGGGCTATGTTGGCTTGACTAATTTTCTTGACAAAAGGGTAAACAATTTTTTCCAATTATTTTCCAGTGTACTTTTTACCTCTTTTTGGATCATTATTTTCCAATATCATTAGAAATTTCAGCATTTTAACAATGATTAAAAGCAATTATTTTTAAATAACTAAAAACTTGACAGTCCTTTTCTCCGTCTCCTTCATTGTAATAACAGTGATAAAGATCATAAGGAAATTTGTAATGTTTCTGTTGAACAACTGCCCTGTTTCTGCAAAATAATACTGTTTTGCACACTGAAAGCTTCTGCTGCCAATCGCCCCCCCTGTATTAAATGTGCAGAGAATATAATATAGTATAATATCTGCATATCTGCGCTGTGTCTTTTTCCATCTCCAGATAGATTGTTACCAGTGAGTTAACTGACTGGCTGTCAATGAATTGTACAAGATCTTCCATAAGTGTTCATTTCCAGAGCCATTTATAAGGTTCCCACATCAATCATATTCAATGAGATCTAATACCAGACAAACAGCACCAGGCTTTTAACAGATGCATGTTCTGTATGCATGGTGCACTGAATTATACAAAGAAGTCTCTCACAACTCATTGCCACACACGTTCAAGTTCCTGCTGCTTTTCAGTGACCTGTAACTGAACAAAGTTTTCAAGAACTTAATCCACACAATACTTTTAAGAACTGGCATATCTGTTCTCCAAAAATACACTCTTCAGTCAAAGCTTAACATAGGTCCATATCAGTGTCTAGGTGCAATGTGCAGACAGGTTCCACAGATTTTGTACTAAATAAATGGTGGGGAGGTGCTGAGAGAAAATCACAGAAATTCTTGTAGAGTTGGGAAAAATTATCATTTATGTTCATATAAGGACCAGACAATCAAGTAGCGCAAGAGTCATTTTGACCTGGGACTCTCAGTGGTATCAGATTCTGTACACAGTTATGCTCTTTCACATTATTCCTTTGATTTTGAGATATTCCTAGTAACTACATTGCTGGTCTGTAGGCACCTGCCTCTGAAATACACGGAGACGCATTTAACTGTCCAACAGTGTATATAAAGAAAAAAGGGCAACTCTACATTTTTTATTGTATCTCTGTTCTATTGGAAACCCATTGTGTTTTGGACTGTTTGAATTAAAATGGACAAATGATGAGAAAATGTTCTCTAGGGAACGATCTGCTGGGGTTCACTGCTGGAGTTAATTTAAAATATCTTTTCTATATTTAGATTCTTTCTTTAATACTTTAGGACACTATAAACTTGAAATAATTGTTCTGTCTTAAATTAGCTTAAGCTACATCATGTAGATAAGACACTGAAAGATGAAAACATACCTTTTCATTTGTATGAAGTGTGGACATGCCCTCTCAGGCAGGGTAAAATAGCCAAAGATAAGATTAAAGTATTCCTGTCTGTCAGAGGATGCTATAAAATCTTGAAATAGGAGGTATTATTTTGACAGGACATAGAAGAAACAAACAAGTGTAAAAGTCCTTACAGAGACCACAGTCCTTTTTTTAAAAAAGCAAATTACATTGATTTGTATTTCTTCTGGATTTGTTTTGCTTAATGGATAAATTGGATCTTGAAACAAAGGCCCTGAAACAGAGTCTAGAATAACGCTGTTTTTGTCCCGGGGTGCTGAAATAGTCCGACAGCATGCATATAGTGTTCTACACTATTTGGATCATTAATAGAAAAAATTATATTCTTTCTTTCTCATTTACAAAGTTTGACTTCATTTGTGAAATATGCCACAATTAAAAGACCTGTTTTCAAATAAAACTCTGTTTTTGAATGTGTGCCATTTTACCAACTTGCCTGTAAAGTGCTATTACGATGTCTAGGCAAGTTCTTTTTGTGACACTCAGTCCTGTGATATGTTCCAGCTTTTCCTTCCCAAGTTTATTTGAGCTAGCTGTCAATTAATTAATTTACACAGACTTTTTGATAATATTTCTTGTTAGACTTTTGATTCTTTTGATGTAAACATAATTTCTCATCATGCCTTTCTATTTGGAAATGAAAAATTCAAAAATCTTCAGTGTTATTAGTTTTTTTCCATTATAATATTTGTTTTTAAAGTAAAAAATTTCCCTGGTTTTAGGGTATGGAGGGGGCGGATTTCATGCACTTGTTTTCCAAATCTTAATTCAACATTTAGTGAACAAAGTCCAGATTCCAAGGAGTTCAAAATCTTACATGATTAACATCAGGTAGCATCACAGAGAGTCAAGCATTATTTTTTACATTCTTTCCTTCTCTTCAGCTTTTCTTATTGACACTTAGCATCTTAGCATTATTGTGTTGTGCTTACAGAATCACAGAATCACAGAATCACAGAATGTTAGGGGTTGGAAGGGACCTCTGTGGGTCATCTAGTCCAACCCCCCTGCCCAAGCAGGGTCACCTACAGCAGGCTGCACAGGACGGTGTCCAGCGGGTCTTGAATATCTCCAGAGAAGGAGATTCCACAATCTCCCTGGGCAACCTGTTCCAGTGCTCCGTCAATGTGACTGTAGTTTTCATAAAACTGACAGATCAAGTTTATTGCTTTGTACAACTCATGATGAACTTCTTGACAAAGAGTATCATCTTCCATTGCTTTCTTGTATGATTGTCTGTGTGCTTCCTGAAACAGCTTCAACTACATCACATGTTGGAATTTTAACCTGCTTTTACCTTTTCTTAGAGATTTATAAAATCATTATTCTTTTGAAAGTTGGAGGGACAACAGAATATCTACTTTGACGTCCTCTGTAATAGCGGCCATAGCCCATTTCTTGTAATATTGTTCTTTATCACAGCATCTGTAACTAGTCTTTGTAGGTATATTTAGCATTATTTAGGTTTATTATGTAGTTTTAAAAGAGTAACTGTCATTTAACAGAAGTAAGAAAGGCTGACAAAAAGAAAAAAATCTAAGGTTCCAAATAGAATTTCACATCATTTACTTGAAAAGATTTATTCTGAAATATTTTTAAACTTGAAAATTTCATTCGGGGTACAAGTTTGTATTAGAACATATATAGTTTGGTCTTCCTTGTTTAACTGTCAACATTTTAACAGGATGGAATTTATCAAAACTGCGTGTTTATCACATTAATTTCTAATGCCATCAGAATATTTCTTTTGAAAATCTTTAACTCTTTGGAAAACCACTGACATTTGGTCTGTCTCAGTGGAGTAAGATATTTCTGAGCTCGTATCAAAACAAACTTTAAACTGACAGTGGCTTTGTCAGTGATATTTTTTCTAGGGTTTAGGTATCATAACATGCATCTAGTTACTGATAGCATTATTCTTGCCAATGTACAAGTATTGTTGCTGGGTCCTATGAACTCTTAATGAACATTTTTTATCATCTACATACCAAAAGATGCTGCTTTTCTCATACATACATCCTATCTCATACATTTTCTATGACATATCCTTTACAATTTTAAGAGGATAACTTCCGTATTCTAATTCTGAAAAACTTCACTAGTGAATTTCTATTTGTTGTTCTGCAGTAACTTTAACATGTCTGGGACATATTCTACTTGTGAATAAATCAGTGAAAAAAAAACACCTCTAGCCTCTCTCACTTTCAGCTTGCTGAGTGCAAGTGTTTTACAGGGCCTGTCAGTATCTGGCCAATAGCCTAAAATTTTTAAAATTTTTTTAGAAAGTTTGTGTTTTCTTTTTATTTGGACTTAAAATATTTTCAGTGATATTGTCAGTGATCTGTGTGATCCTTAAAGAATGATCTGCTTCACGCCAGTGTGGAGGAGTATTTCATGCTTCTCAAATTCAGCTCAGCTTTCACAACTTGGCTACAAGGTTGTGGTGGGTTGACCCTATCCAGCAGCTTCCACACAGCTGCCCACTCATCTCTCCCCCAGCAGGATGGGGAAGGGAATCAGAAGAGCAAATGAGGGAAAAATCTTATGGGTTGAGATAAAGACAGTTTAACGGGGAAAGCAAAAGCTGCATGGGCAACAAAAACAAAGGAAAGAATTCATTCACTAGTTGCCATCAGCAGGCAGTTGTTTAGCCATCTCCAGGAAAGCAGGGCTTCATCACACATAACCCTTACTTGGGAAAACAAAGGCCATAACTCCATATATCACCCTCTTCTTCCTTCTTTCCCCAGGTTTATTGCTGAACATAACATCACAGGGTATGCAATATCCCTTTGGTCAGTTGGGGTCCCCTGTCCCAGTCTCTTGCCCACCCCCACCTACTCGCTTAGGGGAGCAGAGTGGGAAAAAGGAGGAACAAAAGATAATCTTAATGGATTTTCTTGGGAGGGGCAATGTGAGCAGCAGAAAAGGCCTCGATACTGTGCAAGCACTGCTCAGCGATAGCCAAAACGCTGGTGTGTTAACACCGTTTCGGTCACAGATCCAAACCATAGCAACATAAGGGCTTCTGTGAAGAAAATTAACTCCATCCCAGCCAGATCCAGGACAAGGTCAAATTCCATCTTGTTTTTCTGGGCCTGATTATTAAAAACTTTGAATCATATATTTCCATCTCCAGCAGAAAAAGTAGAAGGTAGCTACAACTGATAGCTGAGGCACTTTTCAGGCAGTTAGGGCTTGTAACTTCATTAGCCCAAGATGCTTCCAGATATGAGGTCTCACACTTCTCAGGCAAGTGCTATAAGCACCAGGCAAATGGTGGCCTCTCCATTCCCTTGCAGAGCACCTCAGAGATTGATCAGCCCCTTCCTGTTTTTGGGCTTCATTCTTGTTTTTCTCTCTCCTGACATCGGGACTGCAGATCTGAGATGTGCATTGTTCTGACAAACTGAAACATTTAGAACACTGACTTGGTTTTATGTGCTTTTTACACACATATTCACAAATAGACTTGAGTGTTGCAAGGCTGACCAGTACAAACTTTTAGCACAGTTTCTCAGCGATTAAGGCATTTGCCCAAGACCTGATTTCTGTGTTTTCCCCAGCCTCTGCTTTCCAGCCTCAGATGCATTGCCTTTTCAAGCTGTGAACTGTGCTGTGGTTAGTAGGATGCTTATGTCACTTCTCTTGAACTGATATGAAATTGCACAGTGGGAGAAATCTGTTGCATGTTGTAAGATAGTGCACTTCAGGCAAGGCAAAGAAAAAAAGAACCATTAGGCAGTGAAAATTAGCCTGTGTTGAAGTGAACCAACTATTATCAGGGGACATTTCAAAATTACAGCAACTAGGTTATGTAAAAATTTTGTTTGGGAGCTTTTCTTTTAGCATTTCCCACTTTGCTTTCCCCTGTGTAAAAAAAAAAAAAAAAGAAAGAAAATGAAAAAAATCAATGTGAGCCCCAAACTTGTTGACACCACTCTCAAATTCAGCCGTGAGCCAGGAAGCTATTGAATTAATGTCTGATTTGCATCCCAATCAGATTAATTTTGCCAGGAAGGGGAACCGTATATTCTGGGATTGGGAGAGGATATTCTTTCTGTAACTGCGTATCTTTCTTTAAATAATTAGTCCTAAAACATGTATTTCAGTTAGAATTCCTAGAGTTCCACTAATTTCAGTGGATTTTTCACAGACTTAAGGGTATTGTCAGATTAATCAGTTGCTCTACAGGTCTAAAAGCATTTTCTCATATTGACATTTTTTATGTACTCTATTATTAAGTAGAAAGGCAGAAAAAGGCTGTAAGAAAGAAGCTATCCTGTTCTGGGGCTTCATTAGCACCAATAAATCCTGTTGCATGTAAATGATCTGAGAAACTCAGAGCAATTAGCTATTCCTTTTAACTTGAGTGTTTTAGCACAGATTGGTAGCTAATCAAGCTGGGAAATTGAAATAGAGTGTGTAAAAAAATTGTTTATGAGTAATATTGTAAACAAGCATTGCAGACAGTTCTGTACCTGCTTTAATGCTGTAATAAATTAAGCAGTGAAATCAGCATTGCATCCATTTAGGTGTAATTGTACAAATTGCTAGCTAATCAGAGTGAGAAAATTGAGCCAGGGCTTTGGAGAACAATGCTGTGTGCTATTAACTTCATGTTTAACTACCTATTTACAGCATTTGGAGATGAAGACATTTTTAAAAATAAACATAGATTTATTTTTTTATAAAAAGCATGCCTGATTCTGAGCTGGTTTCATCAATGTAATCCAGAAGAAATTCCACTGACATTTGTGAAATTAATTCAAACACAAACTGATGTAAGTCGTATGAGAATCAGCACCATTTACTTTATTGTTTTCTGCTGTGTTAAGCCATAGGCATTTCGTTAAAAATGCAAAACTGGTCAAATACATAAAAATCCCACAAATAAGCAGCTCAGTTTTTCAAGCCAGCTGCAGTCAGCAGTTCAATGGATTTTGACATGCTCAACACAGCAGGGTCTTAACTGGAGCTGTGTAAGCCTGGCTCAAAGGCTTGTGAACTTTTCAAGAAGTTCAAAAAGGCTTGAAAATTCATGAAATAAGGAAGGATTGACTTGGTGCTTCTTTCCTGCAAATTCTGCTTTATTTGATGTTTTACATGCGCTAGTGCTGTGCATTAACGTGTGAACTATCCAGCCTTCTGGATGCAACTTCATGGTATTGATTTTTAAGAGGTATGACACAATGTGAAGCTCACCCTTATCAATCTGGCAAGAACGTTTAAATACTGCTGTCATTTACCTGTCCCACAGCAGTACTTTTTGAAGTTCTGCTGCTCTACTAAAAACACCTCTGCATGTGACATCTATTATATTCACAGAAATAACACAACAAACATGTAAAAAGAAAAATAATCATCCTGTAATCATGTATTCACAGTGCTGGAAGAAACTTCAGGTCATCTAATCCTTCTAATACTCTAGACAGCAGCAACTTTCCCTCAGTTATTTCTAACGTGTTAGTTCAGCTCACAAGAAAATAAAAGTGATGAGATGCCACAGTCTCACAAGAAACCACTAATACTACCATGAAAAAGATTTTTCTTAAATGCAAATTTATACTTTTTGGGGGACTGAAAGCTATTAATATTTATTCTATACATTACGGTCACAATTAGAGTATTCCTTTCTTCCCAACAACAGCCTTTTATGTTTTTAAAGGCTTTCTCAATGCACCCTAGTCTTCCTCAGGCTAAACAATTCCAATTCTTCCAATGTTTACTCATAGGTCATGTTTCCTAGACCTCTGATCATTCTCATTGCTCTTCCCTATACACTCTGGACACAGTGGTTCAGCCTTGAGGCCTACAAATAACAAGTAGAGAGAAAAAAATACTACATGCATCTTACAAGCAATGCCACTCTTTATATATGTCATTATAATCTCTGGGGTTTTTTTTGTTGTGGATTGTTTTCACTGGGTTTTATTTGGCAGTATTTAGGTTCATGTTCTGATCATGATCTACTACAACCCTTACATCCTTTTATATAGAACTATTACCTAACCAGATGCCTTTGAAACAAGTTTATGCAGATGATTAATCACTTGGCACTTGCTTATGTTGAGTTTCATCCAATTTTTTCTTCAAATTCTCAAAATGATTTTGAATTTTCTTTCAATCCAGCAGCATATTGGCTACCCCTGTTGGCTTAAGGTTTTTGGAAAGGTGAATAAGAACACCCTGTACTTAGTCAACCATGTCACTGATGAAAATATTGAATGAGGCCTCACTAAAGACAAGAGGAATTAAACTTGACAGAGAAACAGACCACTTTTTTTATGTATGTTAATCTATTAACATAGATTTCGTTAGTAATAAAGTAGATGCACACATAAACACACATGCACACACATGCAAATAATTATATATAAATATGTGTGTGTGTCTAATTAAGTTCCCTTCAGGTTTTATGTTATGGAAATTTTAATATTCAATACAAAGTTAATTAAGAAAGAACACAAATAAAATTTGAGTTGTGTCCAAGTGTCCTTGTTGTCTATTGCAATATTTAGTTAAGATTTAATAAATCTTACCCTAGGTTACTTACTTATCTTTTTATTATGATATCTTTTCACCATCTCTTCTTCCGTTTCGTTACTGCCTTAGCCTAAATTACTTCAGCACCCATTTCAAACAAAGAAACTTGCAGGGAGAAATGCAGTAACAAGGGTTGTGTAATATAGTGACATCTACAGTGCTGTAATGGCCAAAAAGTTGTTAATGAGAAATAGATAATGATTGGCGATGGAAAAATAGATCTGCAATTGTAAAGCCTTGGGGTAAGTTAGAGAGAAAAAAGGAGAAAAGGAAGGAAGAGAAGGTGGCTGTCAGTAACCAGACACCATCACCAATTCGTTAATTATGTTGTGGACACCATCAGAAAGCCAGACTATAGAGACATATGCCTGATCAGATTTGCTTTGTAGCAGCCCATCTGTGTAATGACAATTTACCACTTTTTAACAAGAACTTGCTCTTTAAATCAGGACTGATCCCCTGTAATATTTTCCTTGAATATTCAGTAGCACTGGTAACACCACAGTGTACTGAGCATCTAGGTTTTTATTGAATTGTTTATTTACTCTTGCTGTATGTAAAGAATTATTTTTTTATTATGAAATCAAAGGTTATATTGCACAACCCAAGAAGAAATTGGTTTGCACATTATGATAATGACCTTTCTCTCTCTTATAACTGAACGGCACATTAGCAGAAACAGAATTCATCCAGTGGATTCCTGTGAATGACTTAAACCAAGAGAGAAATAAGAAAGTGGGTTGCATGCTTAAAGATTGGAGTATATTATTCATTACTGAAATACTTAGCATAATAAGTCTGTGATATTTTAAGCAGATGATTGTAATTTACAGATCTCCCATAGGACTTGGTTTTTAGGACATTATTTCCTCGTCTTTAGTAGAGAAATTGTTTTTGTACGGTGACTGAAATAAAACTCAAACCAAATTAAATCAGGATCTTTTGAGGGAATGTGGGAACAACTGGGAAAGAGTAAGATACAGGAGAAGGACATAAATAAAAATCTTTTACGGTAAAAAAAATCAAAAACAGTATTTCTGTGGAATAAGATACAACAGGCAGAAGGGTTTTAAGGTGAAGATTACTCCCTTCAAATTATGACAGTTCAAAGTGATAAAAATAAAAATATTCATACCATGAAAAAAACTGTAAGAAACTGGTCAGTAAACCACGAATCTGTTCTACAAGAAGAATTGTCACGATGGTAACATACAAAAATCCTCAAGGAAACAATACCTGCAGGAGCACATATACTTCTTTGTTTGTAATACACAGGGAAAAAAAGGAAACTGATTCAAACATAAGATTTCACTGCCCACCACATATATGTACTGATAGATTTTTGAAAATTAATTTGAGAACCAGAAAGCAGCCCTGGAAAGCAAAACTTACTCCATCGTTCTTTCAGCAGTTTCAGAAAGAGTTGTTACTGCATTATGAAAATAAGAGTATAATCTGTAGCAAATATGGCTGAAAATGAGCTGGAAAGGTCCTCCTATCCGTTTGCTTCATGATCCTATATTATTTGATACTCAGAAGAATACCCTGTGAGAGACATAAATCACCAATAGGTTGAGGTAATTTTAACCAGGCTGGAACAACAAAGAATGCTCTAAGTAATCAGGTGGAAAATTTTCACTGTATAGGCATATTGAGAACCTACATCCCTCTGCTCCCCAATTCTGAACCTTCTTCTCTCAAAACCCCATAAAGATCATCTAATTTTTCTTTAAGCAGAATCATATGAAAAAAAGTAAATAAGTTAAAAACACTGAACCTTGCTTTTACACAGGATCAACTTCCACAAACAGAAGATCTTTCTGACTTTTATGTATAAGAATAGGTGTAAGCATGTTTAAACTTTTCATTATTTGAACTTATCTTTGGCTAGCAAGTGTCAACTCCATTCAGTCTAAAAAAGAAAAAAAAAATATCAAGAAAAAATTTGAAAGCTAAGGCCAGATGAGTAGAATCAACATTCAATTAACATCTCAAATAATGGATCATCTGTCTGAAATAAGAGAAATGGCTCTGAATTTTTTTCAGTATGTCTATGAAAGTCTGAAGAAAGAAGACAACTGCAAGTGAAAAATAAGTGAACATGGTAGAACTATTCCATGCCCAGCAGTAGTAAATGGCATTTACTTTACTAGTATGCTAGAGATTAGGTTCCTTAACAGTGACAGGCCTAGATGTAGCTTTCTAGAAGGGGGGAGATATTGTTTCTTTTCATCTTCTGCTGGTCTGTACCCAGGGAAAGAAAGCTCCAGGAAGCTATAAAGTCTAGTAGAAGTCAAGAAGGAGATCTAGCCCAGGGTTAGCAGCTTGTACATGAAGCAGGTACAATACCATTTTGAGAAGCAGGGAGTAGGAAGTCATGGCCTAAAAATCATAGTAAAGGTTCCTAAAGGATCAGAAATCATTTTGAAGCATTTGCTGACTTGATATGCTGCCATACCATCTCAAGAATGTGAACTTAAGCAGCAACAGCATTATGAAAACCTGGAGGGGTAAGGAGGACTAAAGTATGAGACAGTTATGTTTCAAAAAATCTAAAAAGTATAGCTTACATATAAATGAGCTATGATGATGAAGATACCCTCAAATAGAACGTCCAAGTTTTAAAGACAAATAGTTGAGTAGACTGGAGGTCCTGAACTCCGAATGTAGAGACAGATTATTTGCAGGCTCCTTTTTTTCAAGTGTGAAATTAATACTGTATTTAAAACTTGAACAGTTAGGAAAGGGCAGTATTTATTTACTGTCCTCTCATTTGGCTTACAAGGCACTTCAGTAGTATTTCATTGATTAATGGATACTCTTCGAACAGATATGAAGGGTATATAGCTGCATATTTTAATGATTCTTCTGTATCTAGCACCACTTGTAAGAAGTATCTAGAACAACTGGAAGAAGTGCTCCAAGAGATCAGAGACTGTATTAAATTTAGGCTGATATAGAGAGAAACAAAAATAAATTAAATCTGTATTTTTTGCTAAAAGAAGGGATGCTAATGTTTACAAGTCCAAGCTATGCTAGACAGATCACTGCAAAAAGCATTTAGTAAATAGGAATGTGTGGAAAATTTGTTCTTAACTTTTCTACAGATTGAATGTGATCTGGAAAAATGAGTAAGCTAGACCTGCCAGGCAATGAAGACAACCATCTGTGATTGCAGCTCTTCAGAGCCCAAATTTGTTGGCTGTGTGCATAGCCCAACCCGAATATTTCAAGAGTCAGCATGGGAACAGTTTTTCTAAAAGGAAAGAAGCAACAGATGTAAATGTGAAATTGTTTCTAGAGGGACAAACTACAGCAGTGTCCTGGATTGAGCCACAACAGGGTTAATTTTCATCAGCAGCCAGGATATGACACAGCTGGGCCAGCTGACCCAAACTGACCATACAAACGGGGTATTCGATGCCATGTGCCATCATGCTCGGTTCTGAGGAGAGGGAGCTGGCTGGGGAGAAGTTGATCGTTGCTCAGGAGCATGCTGGGCATTGGGCTGTGAGAGTTGCTCTGTGCATTTTGCTGTTTGCCTTCTATATTCTTCGTATTAGTATTACTGTTGTTACTGTTTGCTTCATTTGCTGTTCTGTTAAACTGCCCTTACCCCAACTCACAATTTTTTTTGCCTTTTTCTTTTCATTCTCCTCCCCACCCCAGCAGGGGGAGGGGCAATAGAGTAACCACTTGGCCCTTTGCTTCCTGCCAGGACCAAACCGCAACAAGTAGAAAAAGCACTTAAGGATATAAAAGGTCAATGGAGAGTTCTAGGTCAGTTATGTATGTAGACCATTTGGTTTTGTTTGAAGACTGCAGAGTATGACATATTAATTTTCTGGGACACCTGGGAACCATAGGATTGAGCATTTAAGACAATCCAGAAAGCAAAAGTGAGGATAGTGTCTCTTGGTTAGCCCTAAAGGAAAGAACAAATTAACTAGCAACGAATTGTGGCATAGGCTGGAGAGAAGAACAGATGTCCTAAACAGCTGCTTTTAATTAGAAAGTGGAAGTGAACCCAATGTATTCCCGGAGAGATGCTGCACTGGAGACAGGTAGGATTCCTAACGGAGACACACAAAAGACATACTTCAGTGAAGGCAAGAGGGAAGAGGAGATTCGACATATGCAGAAGAGTGGCCTGCTTCTTAACAGGCTTGGATTTTGCTGGATATGTGAATGATTTTGTGAGTTTAAAAGAGAGGAGAGACCCAGATGGTAGTGAACTAGGAACAATCCAGTCCTTTCTAAAGCGCATCTACTAGTCACTTCTGGCTTCCTGTCTCTGTTTCTTTTACAACCAGTAATGGCTAGATCATCTCAGGCCACTTGATACACCAGGCAGCTTGTGACCGAGGTCTGACACTCTACATACTCTCCTTTCTGCCTAAACTCGTAACTACTTGCTAGCAATCAACCTCCGTCTCTCTTAGCAATGACAAAGTGCAAGAGCAATGGAATATGACCAACAAAGCCAATGGAAAAAAGTCACCTTCTCATTTAGTGCCCATTAGCACTTGATCTTGCCCCAGCTATTGTGAAGGATAATTGAATTGTTTAATTTGCAGCTGGATTCTTTCAGTAGGTTTTTTTCTGCTACTCTCGTTATTGAGTGATACTTAACTCCCATAGGAGTAATTCAAACGTCTGCCTTTGCTTTGCATAAAACTGAGGCCAGCTGCTTTATAGTGAGTAAATAAACAATGTAGTGCTTTAATGTTGTTTTACACCTGAAAACTGCTACGTAAACTACATAAACAACTCTATGCTCTGTTACATATGTCACTTTCATTTTCTACTGTAAGTGTTTAATTAGATTGGCATTCGAGAAGCTAACTGAAATCCATTTACTTTCATCTGGCATGAACTAAACATTGAAACTAGATTGCTGTGAATACTAGAAAGACTGAATGATTAAGATGAGCCATAACAAAACCAGAAGAAAAGGATTCTGATACGATACTGATTACAAAAGAAAGAAGTTTAATGCCAGTGAAATAAATCAGTGGAAGGATTACTTTTGCTGAGCATTCTCATTCTTTCTCTTAAACTTCTAATATCTCTCCTGAACCGACGCTTTTAATCAAAATATTCTGTAATTACATGAGGTTAAACAAAATCAGAATAATTGTTTTCCAAAGTGTGGCATTTGATTTAGAGTGCAGATAAAACAGTGAATATGATATCCCTGTTAGCACTCGTTAGGAGGCAATAACCATAGAATCATAGAATCATACATTGGAAAAGACCTCTAATATCATCAAGTCTAATCATCAAACCAACACCACCACTACATGGCTACATTTAGTGTATGACTATATTTAGTACTAATACTAAATGGTCTCTCATCCTATCACTAGTTACCTGGGAGAAGAGACCAACACCTGCGTCACTACAACCTCCTTTCAGGTGGTTGCAAAGAGCAAGAAGGTCTCCCCTCAGCGTCCTCTTCTCCAGACTAAACAGTCCCAACTCCCTCAGCCACTCCTCACAGGAGCTGTTCTCTAGACCCCTCACCAGCCTCGTTGCCCTTCTCTGGACACCCTCCAGCAACTCAATGTCCTTCTTGTAGTGAGGGGCCCAAAAATGAACACAGTACTCGAGGTGCGGCCTCACCAGTGCCAAGTGCAGGGGCACGATCACCTTCCTACTCCTGCTGCCCACACTGTTCCTGATACAAACCAGGATGCCATTGGCCTTCTTGGCCACCTGGGCACACTGCTGGCTCATGTTCAGCCAGCTGTCAAGTAACACCCCAAGATCATTTTCTCCTGGGCAGCTTTCCAGCCACTCCTCCCCAAGCCTTTACTGTTGCATGGGGTTGTTGTGATCAAAGTGCAGGACCCAGCACTTGGCCTTGTTGAATCACTTACAGTTGGCCTCAGTCCATTGATCCAGTCTGTCCAGATCCCTCTGCAGAGCCTTCCTACCCTCAAGCAGATCGACACTCCCACCCACCTTGGTGTCATCTGCAAAATTCCTGAGGAAGCACTCAATGCCCTTATCCAGATCATTGATAAAGATGTTAAACAAGACCAGACCCAAAACTGAGCCCTGAGGAACACCACTCGTGTCCGTCTGTCAGCTGGATTTAACTCCATTCACTACCACTCTCCGCACTCGGCCATTTACCCAGTTCTTTATCCAGCAAAGAGTACACCCATCCAAACCATGGGCAGCTGGTTTCTTCAGGAGGATGCTGTGGGGAACAGTGTCAAAGGCCTTACTAAAGTCCAGTTAGATGACATCCACAGCCTTTCCTTCGTCCACTAGGTGGGTCACCTGGTCATCAAAGGAGATCAGGTTGGTCAAGCAGGACCTGCCTTTCATGAGCCCATGCTGGATGGGCCTAAACGCCTGATTGTCCTTGACATGCTCGGTCAGTACAGTCAGGATTAATCGCTCCATAATCTTGCTCGGCACCGAGGTCAGGCTGACAAGCCTGTAGTTCCCAGGATCCTCCTTCCAGCCCTTCTTGTAAATGGGTGTTACACTGGCGATCCTCCAGTCATCTGGGCTTTTGCCTTTCAGATTTCTTCTCTGCATGACCTGACGAGACCCCTGTACTCCTCTTGAGTCACCTGCCCTTTCTTCCCTAAGTGGTAAGCCCTCCTTTTTTTCCTGAGTCCCAGTAAGAGCTCCCAGTTCAGTCAGGCCAGTCGTCTTCCCTGCCGGCTCGTCTTGTGGCACATGGGGACAGCCTGCTCCTGTGCCTTTAAGACGTCCTCCTTGAAGAATTTCCAGGCTGCCTGGACCCCTTTTCCCTTCAGCACTCTTTCCCAGGAGACCCTCTCAACCAGCATCCTGAACGGGCCAAAGTCTGCCCTCCGAAAGTCCATGGTGGTGATTTTGCTGGCCCCCCTCTTTATTTCACCACAAATCAAGAACTCTACCATTTCACGGTCGCTAAACTCAAGATGGCCTTCAACCACCGCATCTCCCACTAGTCCTTCTCTGTTAGCAAACAGCTGGTCTAGCGATGCACCTCCCCTGGTAGGCTCACTTACCAGCTGTGCCAGGAAGTTATCTTGCACACACTGCAGGAACCTCTTAGACTGTTTCCTCTCTGCTGTGTTGTATTTCCAGCAGATGTCTGGTAAGTTAAAGTCCCCGACGAAAACAAGGGCTAGTGATTGTGAGACTTCTGCCAGCATCTTGCAGAAAACTTCATCTACCTCTTCATCCTGGTTGGATGGTCTATAACAGACTCCCATGAGGATGTCTGCCTTGTTGGCTTTCCCCCTCATCTTTATCCAGAAACATTCAGCCGTGATGGATTACGCATTGATCAGTAAAGGAAAGCATGCAATATGCCATTCTTTGATCAATGGAAAGACTGCTTACAGCATGCTCCTTCTGCAGCTGTTCTTGCCTTTACTAGGATCATGCATGCTGTTTAATGATATAACTAATAAAATGAGTACCCCCACTTCTATATTTAGCACTGTAATGTCAACAAACCAACCTGGCCAGGCAAAATGATGAAATAAGGTGACTGAGATCCCGGTATAGTGGGTGGAGACAATTGGATGCTTCTAAGCGATTAATTGTCTCTCCTGATATGTGAGCTCCCCAGGAAAGTCAAGACCAGTAAGAGCAGGATGTTACTAAACTTCAGAGAAACTGAAGCCTAGACTCAAAAACTGTCAGGAGATAACTTCTGTCTATTGGGAAGCCAGCATGGGGGAGGTCGTTTCCTGAGGACAAATCCTTAACTAGATGAACCCCTCTGTTCTTTGTGTAAAACCATGAAAAGTTAAATTTTATGCACAATAATTCAGTGATGAGGCAATACATAGGATGTAGAGAAGTAGACAATAGAAGTGTGTCTGTGTGTAAAAAATGCTTTTAAACTTGGATATGAAAGCCAGGTTGTTGTTTTCTGGGAAAGCAGAAATCAGATGAGCAAGAAAGAAAGTCTGCAAGTAAGCAAGAGAAAAGAGTTCAATGGCCTTGGCTCTTCTACATACTTTGTGCCTGGGTGATCTAATGAGGGAATTTAAATTAACCTGCATTGGGAAACTCTGTTGCCTTCAGGGTTACATAGCTGCAGTACTGTGCGGTTTCTAGTACTTTGTAATTAGGTAAATTTGAATGCCTATTTTTAGAACCCTAAATAGATGTTTTGGATTTTGTCCTAAGCAGCTGCACACTGTTAAGCCATTGCACAGAGTTTTAAATATATGAAGCTGAGAAAATGCTTGGATACCACCAGTAAATACTTGAAATTTAAGTGACGTAACTGCCATGCAGTATATGTAGCTCAAAAACCAAGAATAGCAGCTCGTTACCCTCTTCTTCAATAGCTGTTGACAATCTCAGTCACAGAAGTGTATGTATAGTATGGACTTTGGATATGGCACCAAAACATGGCAGAGGTCGGGAAGGTATCTTGAAGCCAGTTTAATGGGTACAAGGACGACTGTGGTAGCTTCTCTGCCTGATAAGGAGTAACAGGAGAGGCAGAAGGCAGTTGTAGCTGCGTGATAAAGGTGTAGCAGGATCTAGAGGAGACTGTTGGGTGTTGGACTGAGACCTGATTTTTGCAGGATTTTCTAGAGACATATGAAATTATATTGGCTTTATTTCCAACGCTGACCTAGTCAACACTGAGAATATGCTGTCAATATGTGCAAGGGATACCCTGCTGGTAAATACAGCCTGAGAAGCTGTTCGTTTTCCTAATGGAGCTTATTTAGCTATAAATCTAACAAAACTGCTTGGTGTTATGTGGTATTTAGTCCCTAATGCTACAGTTACGCTAGTTAATAAAACAGCTGTAGCTAAAGCAGAGGCATATTGTAGCTATAAATGTAGAAGCACACAAAGAAGACTTTAACAGAAGCTTGTTTTGAACCCAAACAGGAACACGCTACTACAGGATAACTGTGTAAACATTTTTTTAACCAGTAGCCCAGTAAAAATTGTACTGTCACTGCTAGCAATGGGCCTTATGCTTATTGTGTCTCATGCAAACACTGCAAAGTTCCAGTGCTGGTCTGTTAGGCTTGTTATCGGCTTGTTATCAACTTTTTATGACAAATCCTGAGGTGGACTCAGCTTGGTGTCAGGTGTCTTTTGTCATGATGTGCCGTTTAAGTGTGGGTTAATAGCAAAGACCTTGAAAATATGAACACTGATAGAGAACAGCATCCCCAGACCTATTAACAACACATTAATGGACAGTTACTGCTCATTGAAAAAATATAACCTAGAGAGATGGGAAAGGACGTCTTTTGCTTTAGGAAAAGAAGCAGCAGATGAGCAAGGAAAGAAATAGATGAGCAGCAGGATAAGGCACCAGACACAGTCTGGGAAAGTAACATTCCCCCCAGGATCAGGCAGAATGTTGCCTGAAGTGGAGGCTGAGGGCTGGGGATTGACTAGCCTTTATAAAAGATCACAAATTTGGTGGGTGGGAAGAAGACACCCATTTCAGATCCATCTTACCTTCACTGTGGAGACAAAGATCATCCAGTACTGTAGCCATCAGTGCTAATAAAGTGACAGCAGGTCTTTGGTATTGTATTTGGGCAGCAAGTGTCAGCTGTGATTGTTAAGGACTGACTACTCTGAATACATAGCAATAATGGTAATGACTGATAATAAGAACTAGCCATTAGCAGAAAGGGTGTTATTAATGCAAGTTAGTCCAGGAAAGTTTAAAACTCACCTGATTTATCAGTCTTCTAAAACCATTTCTTTTTCTTTAACTGATACTTCAGTGTATCATAGAATCATAGAGTCATAGGTTGGAAAAGACCTCTAAGATCATCAAGTCCAACCATCATCCGAACACCACCATGACCACTAAACCATATCCCAGAGAGCCACATCTACTCATTTTTTTAACACCTCCAGGGGTGATGACTCCATCACTTGCCTGGGAATCCTATTCCAATGCCTGATCACTCTTTCAGTAAAGAAATTTTTCCTAATATCCTATATCCAATCTAAACCTCCCCTGATGCAACTTGAGGCCATTGCCTCTCATCCTATCGCAGTTACCTGGGAGAAGAAACCAACACCTGCCTCACTACAGCCTCCTTTCAGGTAGTTGCAAAGAGCAAGAAGGTCTCCCCTCAGCCTCCTCTTCTCCAGACTAAACAGTCTTAGCTCCCTCAACTGCTCCTCTTCAGGCTTGTTCTCTAGACCCCTCACCAGCCTCGTTGCCCTTCTCTGGACACCCTTCAGCAACTCAATGTCCTTCTTGTAGTGAGGAGCCCAAAACGGAGCACAGTATTCGAGGTGTGACCTCACCAGTGCCAAGTACAGGGGCACGATCACCTCCCTGCTCCTGCTGCCCACACTGTTCCTGATACAAGCCAGGATGCCATTGGCCTTCTTGGCCACCTGGGCACACTGCTGGCTCATGTTCAGCCAGCTGTCAAGTAACACCCCAAGATCATTTTCTCCTGGGCAGCTTTCCAGCCACTCCTCCCCAAGCCTTTACTGTTGCATGGGGTTGTTGTGACCAAAGTGCAGGACCCAGCACTTGGCCTTGTTGAATCACTTACAGTTGGCCTCAGTCCATTGATCCAGTCTGTCCAGATCCCTCTACAGAGCCTTCTTACCCTCAAGCAGATCGACACTCCCACCCACCTTGGTGTCATCTGCTAAATTCTTGAGAGAGCACTCAATGCCCTCATCCAGATCATTGATAAAGATGTTAAACAAGACCAGACCCAAAACTGAGCCCTGGAGGACACCACTCGTGACTGGCCACCAGCTGGATTTAATGGTCCTGGTACTGTTTTATTGTATTAATTCCCACTTTTCCAGACAATGTCCATGCAGAGATTAGTGATATCATGTGTGGAGGATTGTTCTCAATAGCCGTCTTGGATCTACCTTTTCTGTGGGTGGACACCACGGAGATCAATTCTGGGAGAGGCAAAGCATTTGGCTTTAGGACCAGAACCTACTTCTACGCTGGAAAAAGCATTTTGCAGAAAACAACTTATTAGTTCAGGCATAATCTAAGAGTTCCTTGTTTTAACAAAGGCAATTTAATTGCTAGTTCCATGCTTTATGTAGTTATTTATATACCTGAGTAACACTGGGACTAAAATTGCTCAAAATTTTTGTCACTGTACAGCAGTACTGCTACGTCAAAGAGGTAACCTCAAGTAAAAGACTTGAAGTAAAAGACCTTCAGAGATGTGACTGTGCCTCTGTAGAAATGTGTGAATGTACCAAGTTGTCTGGGACTAAAGTATGAGCTAAAACTGTTTCCACGTCCATTGTCTTCTGCAAAGTCTCCTACCTGTACGTTTTTATGCACAAAATACCTATATAGCATCTGTGGAGGATTATGAAGACTCAAATCAGTAATTTTAGGAATCTGCTACAACTGGAAGTTAATGCTTCTAGGAGGTGGAATGGAGAATTAATTCTGAACATCCTTATTTCTAGTTCTGCTAGAAAAGTAGTTACAGTCTGATTTATAAACCAACTTAAAATACTGGTGGTATTTCAAGTCCATTTTATGAGGTATTGCAAATATGGCAAACATTATAGAATTTAAGTTAAAACTACAAAACTCAAGTTTATGTGTTATAATTGGTGCATATCTGGGTATAAGAGTTGTACCTCTTACACATCCAGTTAACTTGCATCATGAATTTCTTGGTGAGTGAGAAACTCCTTCAGCCATTTTTCTGCAGAGATGACACACTGAAGATGAGACAAGATGGTTGACTGAGATCCTACATCCTTCACAACAAAGTATTTAATTAATTATTTCAGAAGATTTCAAGGTGATTTCAGGAAGGTTTTCAACACTATTTCGCCATGCAGTTCCTGCTCTGGCTGTATGAATTTCATCTGCTCAAGCCAGAGATTCCCTTGGGTCTTTCATGCTGTAGAACTAACCAAATAGTACATAGATAAGGAGCTTGTAAATGGTCAATAGATACCATTGCACCAGATGGCAGAAATAGTCATGTAGGCCAGATTTTCTACATGGGGAAGACAATTAGGAGAGGTTTTATGTGTAGTTAAGATAGCCAATAGCTGGAGTGATCATGTAGGACCACAGGCCAGCTGGAATTTATGAACTGAACAGAACAGGATTTTGGGAAGACTGATGTGATCCAGCTGAAGACAGTGTTGCAAAGATGCATGCAACAGAAATTCCTGTTCTGTCTGTAGAGCAACTGACTGTCCTGTTTGACAGTCTCATTCTCCATGCAAAAATTGCCCAGTGCCAACATCACAAAAAATAATTTATTTTTAACAAACACTCTGTCTGTGTGTGTCTGTGCCACTCGGTCCAGATCATCTGAAGGCTAATTTCCACATAAAATCTACCACACAAATAACTAAATGTTTTCTAGCAAAAAATGAGCCAAGCCTTCCAGCTGCAAAAGAGCAATTACAAATGGCTGAGTTTATCCAGCATCAAGGTCACTTGGACTGTAGCAGTTAGTTTTGTTATTCTGCAGGTATAGACTGTGGAGAGCCGCAGAAGGCTAACTGTTCATTGCAGAGAGTTCTTTGGCCCTGTGGTTATTTTCACCTTAGTTGCCAGAAAATTAAAAATGTGATACACAGTGTGAGACCAATTATTTTTTAGAGGGAAAGGGTATTGTATCTGAAGATTTCATTAGCTTACCTAAGTGACTGTCCATTATCTTGTTCTGACTGAAAACTACCTATAGCTGCCCTGTCTTTGCAAGTTGGAGGTATTCCTGTAAGTAAACATGGGTTCAAAATACTTTCAATTAATTTATTGTTAATAAGCGTTTTGAGATTAAGGACACTAAGATCACTCAAAACAATTCAGACTTCTTCCATAATATACAATAGAAAATGTTGTTGGTTTTTGCTCCACAATACAAGAAATCCATCTAGTAAAACAGTGACAACCTGTACCATATTGTATAAATAGTTATGACTATAGGTTGTTGGCGTGGGTTACGGATCCGTTGTAACGATGTGACCCCAATATGAGTATGATCGTTCAAGTTTATTAGTCAGCAAAAACAAGGTTTGTATAGCAAAACTATTACAGCATCTGAATGGTTAAACCCCCAATCCATATATAGGCAAAACTACTGCAACTCATTGTGATTGGTGCAGAGCTGCATCTCGATGTGAAACCAGTGCTGTGGCAGGAAACAACAGTGTGGCAGGAAGGAAGTGACAGTGTGGCAGGAAACGGTGACGTTCCCCCTGCTCCAGTGTCCCAAGCTCGTCGCTCTACCTTCCCAACAGGGTTCCGTGTCAGCCGCTCCCAAGGCTCACCTCCGGATCGGAACCTGGGTTGCTCAACAGCACCAAGCTATGTCCCCTCTCATCCAGCCAGGACTCCACAATAGGCAGTCCAAGGAGTATTCTCATATGCTTCAGTGGCACTTTCAATATAGAGATTAGCTCACTTTGGTGGGAAAAGTGTATTACTTTTGTCTAGTATCTGAGATGAAATATTTTTCCATATTGTGTCTCTAATTAATACTATAAAGCATAATGAAGACATGTCAGAAGAAGACGATACTTCTAGGGAGAATAGGATTGTCCAGCTGTACTTAAAATATTTCTTCATCTCTGATGACAGGTCAACATTATACTTTATGGTTGTAATAAAAATCCTGCATGTGATGATGCATTTCTATAATTAATCAGCAAATACAGGAACTTCCTAATCAGACCAGGTATATAAGGGATTCACAGTATTCCCTGACTCTACCTTCTCTATCACAGTTATGACTCAGCTGATGGGACAAAGGACCTTGATAAATCAGGTCTCCATTAAGAGACTCGCAGGAAACATGCATAGTTCCTTGTGATTTCTTTGCTAACTGTAATGGATAATATCTTTTTTATGGTAGTCAAAACATAAGTAGTTTTATGAAGCAGCTTTATATCTAGATTTAGGTGCTTAAGTCCTCCCTAATTTGAGTGAAATTGCTAAGAGGATCCATTGATGGGAGGGACAGATCTAAAGCTGGTTCTTATTAAGTAGGAGTTTATTGAAAAAAACACTTTCCTTCATATTAAAGGAAATCAAGTAAGTTTTTGAGGGTTTTACAGGGTGCAGATGCCCAGGAGCTGGCAGAGGGGCTGAAGGGCAGTCTCCGTGAGGAGAGGCTGGGGATAACCTGTGCAAGAAACAATTGATTCCAGCTGGCTCCAAACGACCCACCCGCAGGCCACTGCTGAGCCCTGCACCCAAGGTGGTGGTGCCTTGGGGAAAATGTATTTAAGCAAGGGTAAAAATGCTGTGCTGTAGTTGTGAGAGAAAGAAGTGAGAAAATGTGAGAGCAACAACTCTGCAGACACCAAGGTCAGAGTAGAAGGAGGGGAGGAGGTGCTCCAAGCGCCAGAGCAGAGGTTCCCCTGCAGCCCATAGAGGGATCATGGTGAGCAGATATCCACACTGCAGCCTGTGGAGGATCCTGTGCTGGAGCATGTGGAAATCTCCTGAAGGAATTGCTGCCTGTGAAGACCCCACACCAGAGTGTGACAGCTTGGCCCTGGCCTGCAACAAAGGGCCACAAGGTCTTTCTGTTGCCCCTCCCCCCACTGGGGTGGGGAGGAGAAAGGAAAGAAAAAGGCAAAACTCGTGGGTCAGGATAAGGGCAGTTTAATAGAACAGCAAATGAAGCGAACAGCAACAACAACAGTACTGATAAGGAGAATATAAAAAACAAACTGCGAAAATGCACAGAGCAGCTCTCACCGCATGATGCCCCGCACGCTCCTGAGCCATGACTGCCTTCCCGCTGCCCAGCTCCCCCCCACCCAGAACCCAGCATGACGGCACATGGTATCGAATACCCAGTTTGTTTGGCCAGCTTGGGTCAGCCCACCAGGCTGTGTCCCCTCCTGGCTTCCGGTGAAAATTAACCCTGTCCTGGCCTAACCCAGGACACAGAGCTGGGGAAAAGTGTGAGAGGGAAGGAGCGGCAGAGAGGAGCTCTTATGGACTGACCACAACTCCCATTCCTCATCCTCCCGAGCTGCTCAGGGGTGGGAGGAGGTGTGAAGGGAGTGAAGTTGAGGCTGGGAAGAATGAAGATGGGGTTAGGGTGTTTTACTTTTTGTCTTTTGTTTCTCACTAAGGGTACAAGCAGTGTAAGTATGCTTTGCTTTCAATAAGCAATAAAACCAGAATAATCCTAAATCTAATGTAGAAGTTTGCTGTAACTGGATTATTTTATTTAGTTTAAACTTAGTATTTTTCATTCTACTAGAAAATGAATATTTCAATTCAAATTCTTAGCCTTGTCCTTTGTTTGGCATGAGCTACATTTCTCGCAGCCATTTTGAAATCTCAAGAGTGCAGCTTTCTATGGAGCAGGTAGCCATTTTGCAATTGTTTAAAGGTCTTTTACTCGCTTCTGGTAACTTGCTACTTTTCAATTTTTGGAATAAGATTTGATATTCCTGTTTCGATTCAAATTTCATTTTATACCACCAAAAATGGCCAATATAAAAGTTACTCCTCTTTTGGAATAAAAACCATATCTGACTCTTTTCTAAAAAAATCTCCAAGCATTAGCCTTTGTGCACATCATATTATTATATATCATATATTATTACGTAGCATATGCATCAAATGCACACTGCATGCTCTGTCTGTGTCCTGATTCCACACAGGAAGAGATCTGAAAGCATCTGCAGAGAGTCACTGAGCAAAGCGCTGTTCTCTGTGGCACCATGGTATGAGCAGCAAAAATCTATTAAAGCGAGAGGAGTTTAACTCAATTTATGCTGGGGAAACAGAAAATGTTGGCTAATAATCATATATGAATAAAGATATGTAATGATCAGCATAAATTGAACGAGGCACCCAATGGCAAATAAACATAATTTCTTTCTTTATTAGAAACACTTGGATAATACAGAAAGAGAATCCAGTCCTTATATATTCAGTAAGACAGTTTTATACAGATCTTCATAATGAACTCAACAATTAACTTATCTAAGATAAATATAATAACTAGACTTGGAACTGGAGCTAGTAGATGCACCATTAATGCTCAGTCGTCAAATTGAGAGTTTTGTCAGACTTCACTCCCCCCCACCTAAAAAACAAATGTTCAGAGAGAGTCTGTGTGCCGTTAAGAGAGCTAAAGAAATTATTGCAGTCTAGAACTAGGAGATTATATTCTTTTTCTTTAGTTAGTACCTTGCACAATGTATCACTTTCTGAACAGAGTTAGAATTGGAGTATAGATATCAAGCTGGGGTATAAATACTAAATATCAGACAGAGCATTTTAGAGTTAAGGGGTTTAGGGTTGGCAAGGCAAATGAAATCTATTAAGAACTGCTTTCTTCCACAGCAGAGATGAAATACATCCAGGTTCTGTGTACAATGTGCACAAAAACAATAGTTATATTGTAGTGCAAAAAGTGGAAGCATCAAGGAAATTATGTGAAACAGAAATCCGATAAGCCCCGTGTTCTGTTTTTTATTTTCAGTGAGAAATTTGGGATTGTCTAGTTTTTCAAGTCTGGTATTCACTTTCATTAGTTAAACTGCTACAAAACTAAACAACAGTGGCACATGTTTTCCTAAACGAATGGTGGAATATGTTTATTATTGTAACATTTTTGATAATCTATAAAGACACTTTTTAGGCAATTGTGGAGAGTTATTTCAAGTCTTAAAACCACTGTATGTATAATCAAATTTATTAGTAGAGGAGCTTGTCCAGACATTCATACACTTTCTGTATCATCCAGGTGCCTATAAGTGGACATCCAATGCCATTTTAGATACCCTGGGGCAGCTCTAGTCACTTCCAGCAGCCACTCTAGGAAGGCACAGGTCATTCACAAGTTCTGCATTGTATCTGTCAGCCCAATAAGGATATTTTGGATACTTAGGGGCTCCCATATAGCTCTAGGCACCAGTGTTTTACAAATAAATCCTGTCCCATCTGCATGAGTCATTGTTGTTCTGTAGATTACATATTTGGCACAATGGAGTTCAGGGCATTTTTGGCATTCTCAGTACAGCTGTGGGGCTGTAACAGTCACGTAGTATAGCTTTCTCAGATAAAATGATCTTTCCCCATAGTAGTTTTTGAATAACTGTTTTCATACTTTCCACTAAATTCATCAGCATTATGTGATGTACAACAGTAAATTAGTGAGGACATGTTTGCTCTACTTGGTTTATGTGCTTCTCCAATAATAGCAGTAGAAATTATTTAGCTATGTATATTACTGAACAGTATTTTGGGATTATATAGCAAAGAACTTAGATAAATAGTGTGATTCCTATTCATGAGAGTACAGGAAATTCAGAAGAGACGATCAGGTCGAAATGGCATTTCTGAGGTTTTGTTTTTTCACCTGATACAATTACTGCAACCTTGCTACAGGTGGCATAAAGCACATTATAGCCCATAAAGAATTATTTTGTTGTTTAGTCTGATAGTATTTAGTGTCTTATTGGTGGAAATCCAGAATTCTGTTAATGTAAAAAATTTAATGATGAAATGTATATCAGAAGTGATTTAAAGTGTTTCAATTTAGTGGAGAAGAGAGAGATGGGAGTGACAACTGATCACACATCAGTGAAATTCCCAATAATGCTGCCCTGAAACATGTGTTAACACCTGCTGTTTCATTTCTGGTGGAAAAGCACAGTATGGTTTTCATGGGGGACTTCAACCACCCTGATATCTGCTGGAAAGACAATATAGCATAGTCCACACATAGTCTAGGAGGTTCCTGCAGAGCATTGACAAAAACTTTTTGATACAGGTGGTGGAGGAGCCAGTGAGGAGAGATGTGCTGCTGGATCTTGTACTGACAAACAAAGAAGGACCAGTTGAGGATGTGAAGGCTGGGGGCAGCCTTGGCTTCAGTGACCAAGAGATGGTGGAGTTCAGGAGCCTGCGTGGAGGAAGCAGGGCAATAAGTAGAGTCACAATCTTGGACTTCAGGAGAGCTCTTCAAGGACCTACTTGGAGGAATCCCATGGTTTAGAACTCTAGAAGGTAGGAAGGTCCAAGAGAGCTGGTTACTATTCAAGCATCACTTCCTCCATGCTCAAGACTGATGCATCAACATGATTAAGAAATCTAGCAAATGAATGAGCAAGGAGCCTCTAGCAAAACTCAAATGGAAGAATAAGGTCTATGGAATGTGGAAAGAGGGACAGGCCACTTGGGAGGAATACAGGAATGTTGTCAAAGTGTGCCCTCTTGCCACCGAGCGGAGAGAGGGGATCTAAGAGATGTGGGGGAATGGAAAAGGCTTCCTGCTCGGGGTGGCAAGCGAATCTCCCCCCGGCCTCCCTCACCTGGCCAGTTGCCCTTAAGCAACAGATATGGGGCTCTGGAATGTGAGGGACTGGCCACAGAGGATGTGGGTGAAGGTGAAGCTCCATCCGGGGGGTTGCCTAGAACGAGTCAGTCAGCCCCACGTATTACCACTGCCTCGGCTAAGAAAAAAAGGAGGGTCATTGTCATAGGTGATTTCCTTCTGAGGGGAACAGAGGGCCCGATCTGCCGACCGGACCCATCCCACAGGGAAGTCTGCTGTCTCCCTGGGGCCCGGGTTAGGGATGTTGCTCGGAAACTCCCTGGTCTGGTGCGGCCTTCTGATTACTATCCCCTCTTGGTAATGCAGGTTGGCGGGGATGAGATTGCAGAGAGAAGTCCCAAGGCCATCAAAAGGGACTTCAGGGCATTAGGGGCGACTGGTTGAGGGATCAGGGACGCAGGTAGTGTTTTCCTCCATCCCATCAGTGGCAGGGAACAGCACTGAAAGGGGCAGGAAAACTCACCTGGTTAACAGGTGGCTCAGGCACTGGTGTCATTGGTCAAATTTTGGCTTCTTTGATCATGTGGAGGTGTACACAGCACCAGGCCTGCTGGCGACAGGTGGAACTCAGCAATCTCAAAGAGGAAAAAGAATTCTTGTCCACGAGCTGGCGGGGCTCATTGAGAGGTCTTTAAACTAGGTTCGAAGGGGGAAGGGGATATTGCCCAGCTCACTAGGGATGAGCCTAGGCTTGGCGTGCCAGGGCCAGGGGTAAGAATGACAGCCCAACTCAAGTGTGTCTACACCAATGCACGTAGCTTGGGCAATAAACAGGAGGAGCTGGAAGCCATTATACAGCAGGACGGCTATGACCTGGTTGCCATCACAGAAACGCGGTGGGACAACTCGCATGACTGGCATGTTGTCATGGATGGCTACAGACTCTTTAGGAAAGACAGGCCAACAGGGAGAGGTGGGGCAGTTGCTCTATATGTGAGGGAGCAACTGGAATGCACTGAGCTTGGCCTGGGGGCAATGAGGAACAAGTTGAAAGCTTGTGGATTAGAATTAAGGGACAGGCTCATATGGGTGACATTACGGTGGGTGTGTACTACAGGCCACCTGACCAGGAGGAGGAAATTGCTGAGGCCTTCTACAGGCAGCTGCAAGCAGCCTCTCAGTCACAGGCCCTGGTTCTCATGGGGGACTTCAACCACCCTGACATCAGCTGGGAAGACCATACAGCTAGGCAGGCGCAATCCAGGAGGTTCCTACAGAACATCGATGATAACTTTCTGATGCAAGTGGTGGAGGAACTAACAAGGAAAGGCCCGCTGCTGGACCTTGTATTAACGAACAATGAGGGACTGGTGGAGGACGTGAAGGTCGGAGGTAGACTCGGCTGCAGCGACCATGAAATGGTCGAGTTCAGGATCCTGCGTGGAGGAAGAAGGGCGATCAGCAGGATCAAAACCTTGGACCTCAGGAGGGCTGACTTTGCCCTCTTCAAGGAGCTACTGGGAGGAATCCCATTGGCCAGGGCTCTCGAAGGCAGAGGGGTCCATGAGTGCTGGTCGCTCTTTAAACAACACTTCTTCCATGCACAGGAGCAATGCATCCCCCTGAGAAAGAAATCAAGCAAAGGAGGAAGGAGACCTGCGTGGTTAAACAAGGAGCTTGTAGCAGAGATCAGGTGGAAGAGAAAGGTCCATGGAATGTGGAAAGAGGGGCAGGCCACTTGGGAAGAGTACAGGAATGTGGTCAGAGCGTGCAGCGATGGGATGAGGAAGGCCAAGGCCCACCTGGAATTGAAGCTGGCAAGGGATGTCAAAAACAACAAGAAGGGCTTCTTCAACTACATCAGCAGCAAAAGGAAGGCTAGGGACAACGTGGGGCCGCTGCTGAATGAGGCGGGTGTCCTGGTGACGGAGGATGCAGAGAAGGCAGAGCTACTGAATGTCTTCTTTGCTTCAGTCTTCAGTGCTAAGACTGGTCCTCAGGAATCCCAGGCCCCGGAGGTAAGAGAAGAAGCCTACAGAGAGGATGACTTTCCCTTGGTCAAGGAGGACTGTGTGAGGGATCACTTAAGTGATCTGGACGTCCACAAATCCATGGGCCCCGATGGAATGCACTCACAAGTGCTGGGGGAGCTGGCGGATGTCATTGCTGAGCCACTCTCCATCATCTTTGAGAGGTCCTGGAGGACAGGAGAGGTGCCCAAGGACTGGAGAAAGGCCAGTGTTACTCCAATCTTCAAAAAGGGCAAGAAGGAGGACCCAGGGAACTACAGGCCGGTCAGCCTCACCTCCATCCCGGGAAAGGTGATGGAGCAGCTTATCCTGGAGGCCATCATCAAGCAAGTGGAAGAAAAGAAGGTTATCAGGAGTAGTCAGCATGGATTCACCAAGGGGAAATCATGCCTGACCATACTAATAGCTTTCTATGATGACATGACTGGCTGGGTAGACGAAGAGAGAGCCGTGGATGTTGTCTACCTGGAGTTCAGCAAGGCTTTCGACACAGTCTCCCATGATATCCTCCTAGGGAAGCTCAGGAAGTGTGGGCTGGATGAGTGGTCAGTGAAGTGTATTGAGAACTGGCTGAATGGCAGAGCTCAGAGGGTTGTCATCAGCGGCGCTGAGTCTAGTTGGAGGCTGGTAACTAGTGGTGTCCCCCAGGGGTCAGTACTGGGCCCAGTCTTGTTTAACTTCTTCATCAATGACCTGGATGAAAGAACAGAGTGCACCCTCAGCAAGTTTGCTGATGACATCAAACTGGGAGGAGTGGTAGACACACCAGAAGGCTGTGCTGCCATTCAGCGTGACCTGGATAGGCTGGAAAGTTGGGCAGAGAGGAACCTGATGAGGTTCAACAAAGGCAAATGCAGGGTCCTGCACCTCGGGAGGAACAACCCCATGCATCAGTACAGGCTTGGGGTGGACCTGATGCAGAGCAGCTCTGTGGAGAGGGACCTGGGTGTCCTGGTGGACGACAGGTTAACCATGAGCCAGCAGTGTGCCCTGGCTGCCAAGAAGGCCAATGGGATCCTGGGGTGCATCAAGAAGAGTGTGGCCAGCAGGACGAGGGAGGTTCTCCTTCCCCTCTACACTGCCCTGGTGAGGCCTCATCTGGAATACTGTGTCCAGTTCTGTGCTCCCCAGTTCAAGAAAGAGGAAGAGGTACTGGAGAGAGTCCAGCGGAGGGCTACAAGGATGGTGAGGGTACTGGAACATCTCTCCTACAAGGAGAGGCTGAGGTAACTGGGCTTGTGCATCCTGAAGAAGAGAAGGCTGCGAGGGGACCTAATAAATGCTTATAAAAGGTTGGGTGTCAGGAGGATGAGGCCAAGCGCTTTTCAGTGGTGCCCAGTGACAGGACAAGGGGCAATGGGCACAAACTGAAGCACAGAAAGTTCCATCTGAACATGAGGAAGAACTTCTTGCCTCTGAGGGTGACGGAGCACTAGAACAGGCTGCCCAGGGAGGTTGTGGAGTCTCCTTCTCTGGAGATAGTCAGGACCCACCTGGACAATGACCTGTGCAGCTTGCTGTAGGTGACCCTGCTTCGGCAGGAGGGTTGGACTAGATGAGCCACAGAGGTCCCTTCCAACCCCTACCGTTGTGTGATTCTGTGATTCTGTAATGAGGAAAGCTAAGATACACCTGGAATTAAATCTGCAAGAGACATCAAAGACAGAAAGAAGTGCTTCTTCAAGTACATCAGCAGCAGACAGAAGACTAGGGGGAATATGGTGGGTGCCAAGGTGATGGAGTATGTAGAGAAGGCAGAGTTATTGTATGCCTTCTTTGCTGCAGTCTTTACTGCTAAGCCTGGCCTTCAGGCATCCCAGTCCCTGGAGGTTAAGGAGGAAGCCAGCAGAAAGGAAGTCCTGTGCTTGTTTGAGGCGGATCAGGTTAGAAATCATTTAAGCAAAGTGGGAACCCGCTAAACCATGGGCCCCGATGGGATGCACCGATGAGGGCTGAGGGAGATGGCAGATGTCATTGCTAAGCTACTCTCCATCATCTTTGAAAGGTCTTGGAGGGCAGGAGAGATGCCCAAGGACTAGAGGAAAGCCAATGTCACTCCTGTCGTCAAAAAGGGCAAGAAGGAGGACCCAGGGAACTACAGGCCGGTCAGCCTCACCTCCATCCCGGGAAAGCTGATGGAGCAGCTTATCCTGGAGGTCATCATCAAGGAAGTGGAGGCAAAGAAGGTTATCAGGAGTAGTCAGCATGGATTCACCAAGGGGAAATCATGCCTGACCAATCTGATAGCTTTCTACGATGACATGACTGGCTGGTTAGATGAGGAGAGAGCCATGGATGTTGTCTACCTAGACTTCAGCAAGGCTTTCGACACAGTCTCCCATAACATCCTCCTAGGGAAGCTCAGGAAGTGTGGGCTGGATGAGTGGTCAGTGAGGTGGATTGAGAACTGGCTGAATGGCAGAGCTCAGAGGGTTGTCATCAGAGGTGCAGAGTCCAGTTGGAGGCTGGTAACTAGTGGTGTCCCCCAGGGGTCAGTACTGGGCCCAGTCTTGCTTTAGCAGCGTGTTTGGACCAGATGGTCTCCAGAGATCCCTTCCAACCCCTACTATTCTCTAAATCTTTGATTCTGTGATATGCCAAACTGAAGAAGTGATGTTCTGCTGGCTGCATTTAACTTTTTTCCATAAAGACCAAACAAGATAAAAAATTTCAGCAGATATTTTGTCATTTTACAAGAATAAATAAGACTTCACCATAACTGTATTATCACATATCTGTTTGTATAATCAGGCATCTATCTCTTAATTTTTACAGAGAAGTGTAAATTATGTCTTAAAATTGTAATCTGCCTACCTGTTTAAGAAACACTTTTCATGGCTCTTCACATGATTCATGTGTAAATTCAAATATACCTATTGCCCTGTGAATAAAGAAATTTTACTGAAGTTACTAGTAAAGATGTAATGAAGTTGGAAAACTATTTTACTGAAGTTACTAGTAAAGATGTAATGAAGTTGGAAAACTATCCAGGTCATGTCATAATTGTCAGACTAGTTAGGTATTCCACATGGGATTCTACTATGTGTTTATGAGAAAAAAGTACTTATTTTTGCTTCAGTTGCTGATACAACATCTGGAATATTCTGTTGTATCCCTGTATAATCTCCTTGTGACACTTTGGAAACAAGGCATTATATTTAAGGGCTTTGCACAATTATGTTTTAATGCAGTCATCAGCTACATCTTCATTTTAGAGATCATTCTTGTATTAGTAAAAAGACCAAAACATCTGGAAAAAATGGAAATTTAATCTGAATATACCCCTTTCTGAAGAGTAATTAGAGAAGAATTCAACCACAAAGTGAGATTCAGAGGCAATTTTTCAGCTAATTAATTCACGTGGAGGCTTCTTGAAAAATAAGTTTCCAAATTACAGAAATACAGAAGAATTTGGTGTTCCAGGACGGGAGACTAAAAAATTTGCCTTGGTTTAGGTTTAGATCTGTGTCCTGGTGTGGAATAACCAGAACTACTTATCTATTCCCTTCTCAACAGATGTCTGAGGAAGACCACAGAAGAGCACAGAAGTTTAATTCCAAGACAATGAGAATATTACATGTAAACGTGTAAATTTTATGACAGCTAAGTGTACAAATTTTCACTTACATATTGTGCAGTATTACAGTATACTATTTTATGACCTATCTAATATTTTGATGAGAAAACTGTTTAAATGTACACTTGTGGCATTAGCTCCTATAAAGGGATGTTTTCTTCATAGTAGTGAATGCAGTCTTTTAACAAAATTATGCACATAGCTCACAAAAGAAGACTGCTTTACATAAAGCAACATGGGGCAAATCAGGACTTTGTTGAAAGGTGTTGGACAGCAAAAATATCAGGCTAAGATTTCATTGGTACTGTTGCATTGAAAGTAAATGCAGAACTTGGACTGAATGTTCTGAATTTATAGTGGGTCTACACCCATACAAAGCCTTTCAAGGTCTGGTGAATTTACTTTTACAGCAGCAGAATTTCTTGATGCCACTGCTGTTACAAAACTCCTAGAGTAAGATATTTGGTCAAGGAAGGACCACAGGATGTTTACACTACGATAAAACTGTACTCCTATACTGTTGCTGTGGTTTTACTACTGCTGCAGTACCAGAAAGACCATAAGGATGTGATGTATACTTGCATGTGTGTGTTATGTCTGTTCAGAAGGGTGATGGTTGATTATTGATGCTTCCCACAGACTGCTCCAGTATCCTTTACACAAGAGTCCTATACATCTGTTCTGGCCAGTACAATTGCTATTCTGAGTTTATAGAGAGATTACTGGTAATCTAAGGGTAGATAAGTGTTATTTAAACTGATAAAATATGAACATTTTATTAATTTGTATAGTTTACTGAAATACTTATGAAAGCCTTTACTCTGTGATACATAAAGGTACAATTTCAGTTGTTTTTTTTGTGTTTGTTTTTGAAAAGCATAATTGCACACAGAACCTCTACAGTCTGTTGCTGAATTTTATTAAACATGGATAAAAGATATTGCATAGATTAGGGAGTAGGAGCCCAAATGCTGACTTGAGAAGGAACATGAAAGTAATTAGTAAGAGAACTATGCAATCACTGGAAAAGATGATTCTACCTCACCAGTAAGCCAGCACAGGTAAGGGAGAACCAGCTAAACTTCAAAAGTTCCAGGTTCTGTCAAGTTCTGTAGCTAATTATTAACTTCTTGAGCAGTTCCCCGTACTGCCCATTTTGATATCCGCTGGCATTTACATGCTCCATTTAAAAAGGTGATGTTCCACAATAAAATTTAGATATAAAAATATCCTAAACATTAATGCTTCAATTAAAGATGATCCTATATTAATGAAAAAAACTTTAAAAAATATGAATTCCCCAGTGTGTTTTCACTAGATATATTATGTAGTTTTGGTCCTTTTCCCGCATTTTAATAGGCTTTGCTTAGAGCTGTGTAATAAGTCTAGCCAGAAAAATTTATCCAGTGCAAAATGTCTGAATGTTTTCATTATTGCTACTATCCTCTTTGCCCTGTTAGAGGGAAAAAAAAAATTCCAGATTCATTAACAGATGCACTGATCCTATTGATTCTGTGTCTTTTAATAAACTGGATGTTCATGAAGGCAGTCTGCTTATATTCATTTATGATCTGTAGCAGCACTGTGGGTTTTTTTTGCATCCTCTCCTCGTATTACCTACGAGGTTTCTGGGTCTAGAAAGGATCAGAATAGCTTTAAAAAGACCATATGTGGGCTGCAAAGACTTTCTAGGAGCCCATAGGGGTCTCTGCGGGACAATCCATATGGCTGAGAGTTCTGTGGTGCAGCAGGCATAAAACAGCATCCCTGCCTTTGAAACAGACAGAGCTATTGAGATGAAATGACAGAGAGGGAAATACTGCTGGAAAAAACAGTGGGAAATAATGTGGCTAGAGGAAGAGTTAACTATAACTGTACACTTTACTGTCTTTGCAAAGGACTGTTTGGTTTTTTTTCCCCCTGTAGTTTCGTTTCACTTTAGTTCTTTTTGCAATTTAGTATACTGGAGTACATATCACTATCTTAAAAGTACTTCCTTAATTTCAAGAAGAAAAATAATGTCTGATTATTCATGTGTTTTAGAATACCATGTAAATTCTGAGGAACAAAGCTTGTATTCTAGGCCTTTTCTGTGATAGGTAGAATATCAGCAAAAATAAGATTTAAGTTTTCACACAGGAAATTTTCTTGAAATTTGATTCAAATTAACTCCTTATTGTAAAATTAAAATATCATGGATTTATTATAATGTTATTGTCCAGCAGTCTGTTCTACAGTGGTGTTCTGTTCTACTTCGGTGAGATTTCAGTCTGAGTCTGGGTACCTACTCTACAGAATTGCACTGAGACCAGGGGTTTTACCAACAGCTCTTTAGTCATGACTACACTCTATGTTAAATCTAATTCCTTATAGATTTCACAGGGAAATTTGTATGCACGTAATGTAAAAGGAACCCAAGCAGTATTATGGACAACGAAAGCATAAACATTTCCTTCCTGAAATTCTCCACTGTGAAGCTGCAGCAACTGCCTCTGGGTGTTCTTGGTTCTGTTTCACCACTTTGCCATCTGGGGAAACATAAGAGAATCAATACATCAGATACTGGAGGTTACACTTTAGAGGATATTTCTTTTTAACAGATGAATTGTTTTCCTGGTTTTCCTCGTAAATATAAACAGGGGAAAAATATTGTAACTAGTGACAACTGAGGTAACTAAATACTGCAGCTTTGCTTACATATAGATAAAAAGGTTGTAAACCTTGCTTGACAGTGTCCAGTCACAGCATGAAGGACAAATTTTTCATGGACATTGCATTTGTGTGATGTATGGTTCTCTTCTCCCCCCCCCCCCCAATAAATTACCTTCATTGAGGATAAATGTAAATATAAGAACAAGCAGTAACATTACTCGATAATTTAATTCTCCTTCACTGTGTCCTTGAAACTTCTCACAAAGCATTGCAATCTGTTAGAGTGACTTAATGCATAAAGTACCAAACTACTGAGAGATTCCAATACTTTCACAAAATTAGACAGGCATTGATTTTAAACTGTTTCTTTTCTTCTTCTTTATTAATATTTTTCTTTCTATACAAAAGGAAATTTGATGGAATACAGCTGTCTCTGGTCTTTAAAATTATAATACCAATTGAGATGTTTATTATGAAATAGTTGGCATTATTTTGTGTTGTAAATTTTAAGATTACAAAGTTATTACATTCTGCCAATAAAATTAAGAATGCATGTACTTATTCATTTTCAGTTAAGTATGAACAAAAATGGTTTCTGCTTCTTGATCCTGTGAGAATGTGCTACATAAAGGCCTTCATTTCTAGAAATATTTCAATTAAAAATGTCTGGACATGGTTGGGATTTTTTTTTGTTTTCTGAATGAATGTGTAATACAGAATACTTCTTACTTGCACAATTTATATCATACCTTATAGTTTTACAGAGACAAAGTGCCTTTGATTTTTAGAAGTCTGAATGCAAATTATGTCTTCCTTATGTGATATAATATTCATAATATTCATATTAAGTCATATCTTCCTAGGATGTCTAGAGGCCCAAAAGGCAGGAATCCTGGATTTTTGGCTGTGGCTACTGAAAAAAGAAACAATACTCCAAAACATGACAGCCTATTCATCCTTCTCATAAAGGGAGAAGGTACTGGAACCTTCATCATTCGACTGCAGGAGTTAACTCACAGAGACGCATCCCTGCTCCTTTGTGCCTTTTCTCCATCTTGCCCTATATGTATGATGACCTCCTGGTCTAAATTAATCAGAGTAGTTGCAACTATTCCATTTTAACATACCCTCTCTGCTGCTGACTTCTTCATTCCATCAAAGTATGGGATCTATTGTCTCACTCACTTGATAGGGAGATGTTGGGCCTTCTTATTTTCTCAGACCAGAGCTAATAGCTAATCAAGTACAAACCCCAGGATTTTCATCACTATCACTTTTGGAGAAATGTGCTTAACTTCAGACACCAAGGAAACGGCAAGGTTAACAACAGAAAGGCTTTAAAATTTCTAGTTTTGGAAAAGCAGGGCATGATGACCATGAGGTTGGTTCACAGCCTGGATCTTCTTGGATTGAAGATTGTGTTGCTGGTAGGTGGCATGGCTGTGAGTTATATTTTTTATGATTTATAGTAGGGCCCACGAAGTTAGAACATGTATGAGAAAAGAAGAGGAAAGCTGCAAAACTCGGTGGGTACAGCCACAATACATTTCTGAAAGCACTAATATAGAACCAATTGTTACTAACAAGGAGTAGAGGAAAGGTGTATCTAGCCTTTTTCCTTCCCTGTTAAATTTGCACTTGGATATCATAACATGTCCATTCTTTTTCTCTTTGTCAATAACACTAGTACTGTAATTACCATGAACAATTAAAAAGGTATTTAAAGCAGAGTTACACCAAATTCTGTTTGCAGGAACAAAGAGCTGCATGAGCAGAATATGCATTCTGAATTCACAGTTAGTAATCACCTTTGGGAATATAAATGAACATTAGACGAGGTCTTATCTGATATAAACAGTCATGGTTCCACAAATACAATTAGTCCCTCTGAATGCTTTTGTCCATAAATTACACAAGTTTGTAATACCCATCAGTATATGTTGCCTTCTTCTAGGCAACATGCCTGAGCTGTCACCGTTGACATGTGATATGCAGATGTGGAAAGTCCTGGTGAAAATAAAAGTCCATTACTCAGTATTTGGGGGAACAGGCGATTCTGTTTAATGCTGGATTAAAGCCAAGGAATCCTGATGATGAATGTAGGAACTCTGTTTTCTCTTGTAATAACTGACTGTGATTCAGCCTTAAGCGTAACACTAAGAGGCTTCTAAACTTTCACCAAACTAATTTTTTTCTTAGTTGTATTGATTTTAATGTCCTGCACTTAGGGAGGAATAACCCCATGCACCAGTACAGGCTCGAGGCTGCTGGAAAGCAGCTCTGTGGAGAGGAACCTGGGACTCCTGGGGGATGATAAGTTAACCATGAGCCAGCAGTGTGCCCTTGTTGCCGAAAAGGCCAATGGTATCCTGGGGTGCATTAAGAAGAGTGTGGCCAGCAGATCGAGGAAGGTTCTCCTCCCCCTGTACTCTGCACTAGTGAGGCCACATCTGGAATACTGCATCTGGTTCTGTGCTCTCCAGTACCAGAAAGACGAGGAACTACTGGAAAAAGTCCAGCAGAGGACTGCAAAGATGATGAGGGGACTGGAGCATCTCTCCTACAGGGAAAGGCTGAGGGAGCTGAAGTTGTTTAGCCTGAAGAAGAGGGGACTCAGAGGGGAGGTCTATAAGTGTCTTAAGGGTGGGTGTCAAGAGGATGGGGTCAGACTCTTTTCAGTGGTACCTGGCGACAGGAAAAAGGGCAACAGACACAAACTGAAGCAAAGGAAGTTGCTTTTGAACATGAGGAAAAACTTCTTCACTCTGAGGATGATGGAGCACTGGAACAGGAGATATTCAAAATCTGCCTGGATGCGGTCCTGTGCAGCCTGCTGTAGGAGAACCTGTTTTAGCAGCGAGGTTGGACCCGATGACCCACAGAGGTTCCTTCCAGCCCCTACCGTTCTGTGATTCTGTGATTCTGTGATTCTGTGATTCTGTGATTCTGTGATTCTGTGTGATGTTCTTAGAACAAAAATTGATTTGATCCAGCAGGTTCAATATCTTCAACAAGGAAAAGTTTGTAACTAGAAAAAAAAAGACAATTATTATACACTGTATGCATTTGCTTGCACTTCTTATCTACACTTTCTCCATGCAGAGAACTAATGTAGACTCTAATAGGATCTGAAGACACCTACATCATCAGAGGTAGTCATAATTGATAGTTGTGTCTCAGTTTTCAGTACATTCTCTGGTCTTGACAAAATGGAATTTGAAGCAAATTTTGGTTAATTTAAAATTATAAGCAGATTTTAAAAGAATACTTGTAGCTGTTAGCAGAACTAGCGGGAGAACGTCCAAAATGGCAATGTTGTCTGTGATACGCCTGAGATTGTGGGAACAATCATTGTGCTGTCCTTAGGAAAAGCATCTTGTACTATTTTGTTCTCACTCCATAAATGTGTATGTTAGTACTTCCATTCTTTGAAATTTGTTATCCTTGGTATATTTAGTATCTCTGTGAATTAAACCCACTTCAGTAAAATCTTTACCTGTTAGATACTGTGATACAGATTCTGGTTTATATAGGAAGTTTTAAACAAGTGTACCCTGCCTAGAGTTAAAAAAAAAAAAAAATTGACCTGATAGATCAATATCCTTGGTAGTGAGAAAGAAAATTATAAAAACAGTAGGTATTGCCAAGGTTCTGGTGAGACACAGAAGAACTCTTTTAGTAAACCATATCAGGATACGACTTATTATAACCACAGTTTATCTGGGACATGAGTACATTAGACCTATCGTAAACAGAGATCTGAATTCATCTCCATTCCTCCATGGCGCTTGGATAATGGTCTTTAACAATGTGTTTTGAAGAGAAAGATAGTGTTACAATACATAGAATCACAGAGTCATAGAATTTTTTAGATTGGAAAAGACCTTGAAGGTCATCAAGTCCAGCTGTTAACCTAGCACTGCCAAATTCAGCACTAAACCCTGTCCATAAGCATGTGTTGTGTACCTTAAATTATTATAAATAACAAGAACAAATTTTGACTGTCTTTAGTCATTGTTTCTGCAGGTTACTTAATATGAAACTTCTCAATTCAGTCATGACAATTGTATGCCAATTTCCACTACAGTATACAAGTATGACACTGACATTGAAAATTTGTCTTACAAAGTTATATCTGACCTTTTTCTTAAAACATGCAGAGTCAGTAAGAACGTGCTGATTTCGAGGATAAATCAGTTTATACCATGTAAGAACTTCTGTCCCATTTGGCTACTAAAGCTATATTTTCTATCTTATCATCAATAAGATAAATAGTGACTGTGTGGCAGGCTTAAGTATACCATAAAGCCTAAAAATGAAACAAACAACTAAGACTTCCAAAATAAATGTGCTAGAGAGCTAGATAGATCTAAAGAACTCAGCAACAGGTTTGCATATCAATAACTTCGTCTTCAGATTTTAATAGCTTCAGTGATCTAGGGAAATAGACTCTATATCCAGCAAAATGCAAGTTTATAGCTTGTGGATGGAGATTCAGGCTTCCATTATAAATAAATGACATTGCATAAAATTGCCCTAGCCTTTTACTGCACAACACTACCAGACACTAGTAAAATATTGCTACCTTATCTTGCCCCCTGCACAAACAACAGCAGCACATATTGCCGACAAACAATTAATTTGCCCCAGGGAATACTGGGTTCTTTCTGAACTGCAGTGCATGTGAATAGAGGTGGGTTGATCAAGTGTTTCCCCCGTTTATCTCAAATGCAAGAAATCCCACCTTTTGTGGTAGGATTGAAATGCATATGACTGAGAAGTCACCTTATTCAATCACTTTTGCTCCTTTGAGCTAATCATTCTTGTGTATGTGATGACAGATGCTCATTTACTATATGCTGCTTCAATGAGAACATGATATTTTACATTATTTTTTTAATAAAATAGGAAAATATTGGCAGTAAAGACTTGATTTTTTTAAGTAAATAGAGTCTTGAATATTGTCAAAAAGAGAGGTGATCCCTAATTTAGTAAATATTTTACAGAATCTGGTAATAGAAGATAAGGCCTTTCTCTTCACTTGACAGCGTATGTTACACCTGTTTAGTAGAAGTACTGCTTATTCAAAATGGTTTTCTCTGAGTTTTCATTTTACAACTGTTACAAGGTCCTTCTCCCTACTCCTAAGCAGAAGATTACGGGAAACTAATATGTTTTTACTGACACTGTATCATTTTTCTTCCCTAAAGCATCAGCTAGTGGCCACTGTCAAAGAGGAGACGACATTGGGCTAAACACAATTTTCTTAAGCTTTTATGAAGTGTTTTTACTTAGATTACCATTAATCACATTGAAGATAGCTAATAGGCCTCTTTAGATCAGGACTTTAATCTGTTATCACACTCTTGACCGTTTCTCACAGAAGTGTTGTAAGGGATGCATGCAACACTAACAGTACAAAATATAGACTATATACATTTGTAACCTTTTGAATAAGCTCATCAGTACTGCTTACATGGTTTGTCCGGACTGTGAAATAGTGGGCTGTGAAACTGAAAACATTCATTTCTTTCCATGTTCTAATACTCTCCTCTTGCAGCCACTTCATTCTGCAGAATGTCTGCTGTCACTGGACAACCCTACACTAGAAATATATCGTAACACACTAGTGTGTCATACAAGCAAAGAAGTCTCATTTTAGTATAGACAAAATTCTGTTAGGAAATCTTCACTTTGTACTGTAATTATTAATTATATCACTTCAAAAAAAAAAGAAGATCTCTTTATGAAGTGCAGTTTGATGACATGAATTTATCTTTTCTAAAGGTTTCTGCCAGATTAGCTGTGTCACTTACGTATCACTCCTTATCCTTCTTCAGATTAGCATTGCTGTTACGGTTGTGAAAAATCAAACAGAAGACTGCAATTCTAAATTTTCAGTATAATTTATGCAATATTCAGAAGGGTCTAAAAAATATGAATGATATGGCTTGTATTTTCTCAGTGTGTTTCTGGCTCATTCATTTAGTGATGCTGTAGACACTGTATGGTTTGATTCCTGTAACTCAACTACCAGAAGAGAAGAATGTTTACGTTAGAAAAAGGGACATGCATGCCCTTACCACGTAGCAATAAGATCAGTGTAACAATGACATAAACATTCTGATCTGAAGCCACGTATCTTGGTGGCCTCTAATAATATATGCACAACATTAAGGGGCTGGGTATGGATTGATATAATTACTTTTCAGTCAGGTTTTGCAACCTGTTCTGACCTCAGTGTAGTTATGGCTGTACTAATGCTGATATCTGTGCTAGGGAGTCTACTAGCTGAGATATTTCTGCTCTGTACTGCAGTGTAGGCAAATCTTTTGGTGTCTGGAAATGCCACTTCTACTTCCTAGAGTTTGTTGTTCAAAAAAGACTTTCATTCTCTTTGCTGCAATTAACTTGATTTCCTGCTTTATGAAATTCTCTCTGTTGGTGCTCTGAACTTTAGAACAAACTCTTCATAAACATGACTAAAACCATTTGCTTCATAACTGTGTTTTGTTTGATGAGATTTATTGATCATGATTCCCCTTGTTTAGAAACAAACAGAACTGCACTCCCAGAATCACTTCTCTCTTTCCTTCTTCTCTTCAGGAGTAATCAGCCTCTTTACTTAGTCACTGAGAAAACTCACCCCTTGCTGTTAGGAACCGTAGACTGAATTGCATTACTGAACATGAAATATAAAGTCTCAAATAACAAAAGCTGGCTGTAATTAAATTCACAAACAAAAAACCGCAAAGGGAGACTTTTAAAGCTGAGTGCCAGAAAAGCAAAACAAAATAAAACCCAAGGAAAGCCAGTTATGAATGAAATACTCCGTATTTCTGCTAACTTGTGTCATTAGATATATTACGAAATTCATTAACATGGCAGTCTGCTATGCTTAGATAATCATCAAACCAGGGAAGACGCCATCAAGTTGTTTGTAAGTTTTATTGGTTTATTTTTCAATTACAAGGAAATTGTGTCTACTGGGAGAATATGTACTTGGTGAAGTGTAACCAGGTCTTGAGTCCTAATTCTGTACCTGCTACCTACCTGTGTAAGCTGCAAGTAAGTTTTTTTGTGCTACATTTTACGGGTCTATTAAGTGGAAATTATTCATGTGTTTTGTGGATTAATTAGGTGAAATTCTGAGGTACTTTTTGAAGATGTAGAGTGCAGTGTAAATATTAAGACTCAGATCCACACAAGTGTTTATGCACTTAACACCTGTCAAAACAAACAGAATTAAGTGCCTAAATAGCTTTTTGAAGGTCTGAGCTTTTGTGCATGCTGTTTGTAAATTTTATTTTCCCTTTAATCAAGCACTTGTTGCTTGTAGAATATATTGAGGGCCAAGTTCAATAAAGAAAATTGCATGGTGGAAAATATTTTTCAAATGTTATCATTTATTACAATGATACTTCCAATTTTATACATTGTTTTTTTTCATCTTAAGACCTTGTGTAGGTTTCTATTAACATAAACAGAAATTAAGAGGAAAATTGAAGTCTTATCCCTAAAGTTGAGTTGCTCTTTTGATGTACATGTTTAATTGTAATTATTACTCTTGGGAGCACTGTGTGCGCAAAGATTTATTTTTTGTTCTGGTTTGGGTTTTTACCCTCACAAAAGAATGCAGTTCATAGATTTTTAGTCTACAGAAGTAATTACTTGTGTCAAAGTACAGAGTTCCATCTCTGAGTGCTATAAATAGAAGAGATTGCATCTCAACGGCATAGAAGGTGAGAATATGAGACAGTGTCAGGCACAGTGAGAGAAATGGCTTGACGAATTCATAACCACAGGGCTCACTTCTTCAAACTTCTGCAGACTGTCCAATTTGCAGCAACACCCTGAGTATTGTTCCTCCATTGCTATGCAGAGATTTCAGTCATCTTCCAGTTGCACAGGCATTTACGCCCATTGTCCAGTCACATGCATAAACTGTTGCTATATAAAGGAAATTTGTATGTAGTATACTGCTATGATCCAGAGAACTAGCCATTGAAGTGAAAATGAATTCCCAAATTCTTTCACAGATAAAGAAATAAACAGCATGTTGAAGACACTAATGAAGTGTTTGATACCTCTAGCAAATAGAGACAGTAGTCAATGAGGCTGTGCCACTCTGTACTAGTTAAGAACTGGGCCTACATTTTTATTTCAGTTCTTTATTTTCCAAATCCCCTTACTGAATGTCTGTAGTTTTTGAAAGTAATCTGTCACAGTATGTTCTTTCATTTTTTAGGAATATCTTGCACAAAGCAAGTCAATAGTGACCTCTCAAATGGAAACTCCATAAACAACCAGAAAAATTTTGGAATGTTACAAATGTAATATCGGAAATTAAAAGCAGAACTATGAATTATTTACATAGATAACCAGAATGAAGAGGTTAGTTGTGACATGAAAAAGAAAGGAACAAAATAATGTTTCTAGTAAATAACAAGCAGTTATTAATACGGTATATAAACAAAGGCCATAGTTTAAATATAATCTTCACCAAAACAGCACATTTTTGGGTTGCCATTTTTAAGTTTTAAACCACACTTCTTTTTTTTCACTTTATATTTATTAAGCATGAATATATACTGGAGGCTTTTTCCAGCCCAATTAGTACAAGAATATGTAGAGTATTACATTTCCTGTTGCCATCCTTATGTTTTTTTTAAACAGAGTTCTTGTGGAAAAAAAATGTGATTATTGTATTCATCCTGATTTCCAGATACAAGGGCATTTCTTTATTTAACCTTTGGATATGGCGTTGCCATGGAAAGCTGACTGAATATATACAGTCAGAGAAGTGAGAGTACCTTCAAACATTAATCTAAATTTTTTCCAAGGTTCAGGAATGCTACACATACACAAAAAATGGATTCCACAAGGGTATAATTCTTATATAATAATAATGGCTGTTGGGGTAATATGATTTTTTTGTTGGTGCTTTAGCATCACTGATGATAACAATATATCTGCCATTAGTCTTTTTGGTTACCTGTAGTGTAGGGACAGAACACAAAATTTAGTCTTTATTTGTAGGTTGCCCAAGAAGTGATGACTTCAGAAGACTCTTACAGGTTCCTGTATCCTAAATTTTCTAGGATAAGATAAATTGCTGCAAGAAAATATATCAATATCTCTGATATATATACAGTATATAACCTAAGGCAGATTTTAAAAGCCAGAAGAGGTCTTTGTCTGGTCCATGTGTAAGGCTATATAAACAATGTGACATAAGACATTCCTACATTATGCCTATAGCTGAGATAGATAATATCTCTTAGACAATGCTAAACAAACTAAGACACACCTTAAATTTTAAAATTCACTACAGGTCTTTGTGTATCTGTGTAAAAGTTTTAAAAATGTATACTTCTCAGTATTAATGGAAACTGTTTTCAATTACAGAAAAAAAAAAGAATGATGAATAACATCTTTAAATTTTGCCTTCAAGTTTAAGATAATGCTGTTACAGGACATGAAGTTCTGTAAGAGTAGTAACAGCAATAATAATTAGTTTGCATCTTGAAATGACTACAGTATGACCTCTCACAAGTCACAGGTAATACATACATGACAACAAGACATGAAATGGAAGAACAGACAAGAAAAAGGATCATACAGATAACATAGTTTTTGGACTACTTGTTCTTCATTATTCCAATCAGTTAAACTTAAGCAATGAGTCTCTGTCTTGACTATCTGGTTACATGGTGGCAGCTTATTTGAAAGCATCATTATAAGAATAAGCCTGTGAAAAATCTTGAAAAAAAGCAGATTCTGCAAAATAAAATAAATAAATAAATAAATAAATTTACGCATTTTTTCCAAGCTTGCAGTCCTGGATTGTTTCTTAAACATGCATATTTTGGGTTAACAATATATTAATACTCTTGAAAATAGGGTTAAAGATTATGTACAATGAAAACTTATGGAGCATTTGTTTAATGCTTTTAATTGCTGTTCATAATAGAAACTGCTTCCACTATTTCACTGTCATTTGACTTAGTTTGAATTTAGTCCAACACATAAGCAGCAGCAAAGAATGTTGTGTTTTTCTCACCAGCATTCCAAAGATTGTGAGGTTTTTTTGTTGTCGTCAAATTTCTGTAACTGTTAAGTGGAAAAGAATCATTTACAAGGCTTTTGCTTAAGACAGCACAAAACCACTTGGGAAATTCATGGATACTAGAGAAGCCTCTTGATCCGTATAATACAGTCAATAAGGCTGAGACTCCCAAGGGTGGTTTTAAAGTCCTTGTTTTTAGGTTTGTGCCTGTGCTGCCTTTTGGACTAGTAGCATGTATTTCAGAAGTGCCTGAAATCATGAGGGACTTGGCATCACAGAAGAGGATCCTTCACAAAAGATTAGTGTAGACTCATTTCATTCCATGCTGTGAAGCTGACAATATCTGAGGGTTCGTGATCTCACATATATTTTTAACACGGACTGAAGAAGAACCACATGCAAGGTTCTCTTACTATATATATTCTGTGGGATTTTTTAAAAATCCAAAAATGGGTGAAATGAAAAATTATTTTAAAAGGCTGAAACATGAGACTTAGACACTGTAACAAATGTTTAATTTTTTTTTTTCAAAAATAAGGCACAGTGAAGAAGTACTTCTTCCTGAAGGATGTTGCAGATTCTAATTCCTACATAAATATATTTTAATTCAGAACTATCCTATTCTCTTTGTACATGTTCAAACTTGCTGTATTGCAGTGTTGTTCACATATGTAATTTAATGTTGGTAAACCTCTTTAAATGTTAACATTGTTATTTAAACACAGATAAGCATTTCAGTTTAAAAATATAATGATCACAGAAACCAGGAGAATCTAATTTAGTTGTAAGGGCAAAGTAGGAGTCAGGTACAATTGTTCACATGATCAAGTGTGATTTATTATTTTTTTTGTGTGTTTGTTTACCCACTGAACAGTTGTGACAACATAGGCAACCATGTACAGATATCTGATTTAGCACAGAAGCCTACTTAAGGATTTACCCTTTTCAACCCTGTTGGTAAGGAGCTTCTGTAGAGTGTAAAAGAAATGTTGTTTCAGGTTCAAAGTCATGCAGTTGACAAAAAAAAAAAAGGCAGTTAAGACACATGGTTATGATCTGTGAAAGATTTTTCTGTCTTTTAGAGGTGTTTTCAGATTTACTTTTCTGACAAAATCCAGTCCGTGACGTGTCACTAAATATATCTAGGACAACTCAAAGATATTCACGTGCAGAGAAGTGGTTAGTGCATCCCACTGAAGTAATTCTTGAGGTGCTTGGAACAGGATGTTCTCACAGAGTACCTCCAAGTCACAGAGCGTCTGTGCAATCAGTAGTTTCTTTTCAATTTCTGCCTGTCTTAGTGCTAGAAAGAGGGCCTCTGGTCCTACATCTGTATTTTTTACTCCAAGGCACTATCACAGTTGCAGTGAAATGAAACTTCAAATGTATTTAAAATGTAGACCTTGCAGTCTCATGAGTTGTTTTCTCACCCACAGCATTATCCATTTTCAGAGTAATTTCTTCTGAATCAAGGACCATCCCTGGAACATAGGGTGACTACAGGATTTGTCTTGATGAACACTCCCCTGAAGAGCATTTTGTATGTGTCGTAACTGATTACTTTTTCTTAAGCTGTATTTTAATTGTATGTTTCCATTTGGAAATTATTGGTTAGAGCTCCTTTTGATTTGTTTCAATGCACCAACAAGAATATCTGTACAAAATGTCCTTGCCTTGTGTTTTATGCTTAGTACCCCACACTGTCTGTAAACAGAAATGTTGGCTTTATCTCCTTTTAATAATCTTTTGAGATTTTTTTTTTTTAGTAAATAGAGCTAACTTTTTATGAAGATGGCTTCTTTTTATGGAAAAGGAAAGGTTTGTTGTATTATCTACAAGTGCTTTAATTTGTGCAATGCAGTCTGTGCGTAAGTGGCTTTCTCTCTTACTAATGAAATAGATAAAGCCTGAGACCTGGTTTATATTTGTACTAATGTCTGAGAAGGATAATATTCTTGTACAGAAATTAGCATTATGAAACTAAAAGTTACATGTAATTGTTCAACACTCTCTTATGTCCTCTTATCTGTTTGAGAACACTAAATCTGCATTTAATGAGTAGGTAGGACACAGCAATTAAACTTTTCTTTAGGAAAATAAAACCGCATATTATTAAAGATTAAACTAATAGCTTTAAATACACACCATTTATCAAAGCAATGTAAGTAGGAGAGGTCTTTTGTTTCCAATCCATCATGTTTTCAGTCTCTGTTCTCCCTTTCTCCATAGGGTAATTTATATTTTTCCAGGTGTTGAGAGAATACAATACTTAAATGCAGATATCTAATAAGAAAAGGCAGTCACAATAGGCTGAGTAGAGGTTGATACGCAGGAGATAATTTTTCTGGGACACAGTGACTGAATAACAGAGTCTTCACAATTTAAGAATCTGATTTCTGTGAAAGCTCTTGATCCCTCATGAAACCTTATTTTGTTACAGCAGTTCAGCTCATCATACTCTTGTTACATGGGGAGGAGTGGGTGTGGAGAAGAAAGAATGCAACACAGTCCTTCATTTGTTATCATTGGTTGTTTACATGGAAATAATGGAATTACATTGCATACACTTCTGTTGTAATATCTTGAACTTACCTGATGAGACCACCTTGAAATGTTTATTTTTTCACAGAACTTCCCAATGGAACACCTTAACAGAGAATGCTGCTGCAGACTGCGTGGCATGATGGGACAACATGCTGTTGCCCAGTACTTCAGGGCAGTTTGCACAAGGTTAAATTTATCCACCTGTTTTTATCCACAATTTTAAATTACTTCTCTTCACTTTGAGTTTGGGTTTACTCAAAGGTAAGAAATCTCTGAATGCAGGAGTCTGCAATACCTTAATGTAAAACCAAAAACACAAGCCTGGGCATTGCATATCAAGCTTCTGAGTGCTTGACTTATCAGTCAATATTTTGACAGGAAGCACAAGGAAACTGTCCCAGATAGCAAAAATGAGTGACCAATTAGAAGTAAAGTGCAGACTGAGAGCTTTGTAAACGCAATTGAATTACACAGATAGGACTTCTAACTTTGTTACCTCCCAGATGCCATATCCCTAATATTATTTTAAATTGTATTATTTTGAGTAGGATAATTTAAATATGAAGAACTGAATCTTTTTTAACTTGATTATATGTACGCACCCAGAGATTAATATAACCAGTTTCTAATCCATTTGCCATTCTGTGGATATTTCCCACTGCCAGTCTAGCTATTGATATCAGCAAGCTGACAATCTTTGTCCACAATGAATTCTATTGTTCAGAGGTGTTTATTGTTCTAGAAAAATATAAAAGGGATTTTGCTGTCTTATTAATGCTGGTTTCCCCATTAACCTCTTTTTGAATGAGTGAGTTGAGACAGCTCTCTTGACAAAAGATTTCAGATATGTAGACTAGCCATGAACCAGATATGCCTGGCTTCTGACACTTTATTTTTATTTCATGTAATATACAATTTCATAAGATATCTGGGGAATATGCTGGAATAATTAATAAATCTGAAGAAGATGTGATTTGGAAATATATTGTATAGATAGAAAAATGACTACATGTATCAAGCTAAATATTTATCTGACTTATTTCTTCAACTGAAGCCTGCATACTAACACAGCTTTCTGTTTTTGAAAGTAGTGCTGCTGACTTATAATTCCTGATGAACACATTCAACTGTCAGCAAGTTTTATGGTTATAAATTACATGTATAATTTTATGTGCCTGCTTTGAACTTTAAGAAATGTAAGTTCAATATTTTTCTTCCATGGAGTAATTAAAAAAAAACCCCAAAACACAATTGTTCCTTGTGGACAAAGTGATTAACTAGCTCTGAATCACTGACAGTTTTCTGTTTGTAGAAGAAGTCATGTGAGCTGGGCAATTATTTGTTTCACCTCCTTTGTGAAAGAACAGTATTGCAGCAGAGTTTTTCTTCCTTGAATAAACCATGAACAAACAGCAAACAATTTCTACCTAATGATTTCCATACATACTTATCTTGGTTTTGGTTAAAACGGAACCAATTCTTATTTAGGGAATCTTCCTTACAGCTAAGTTCTTCTCAGTAGCTGCATTTTTTATGAAGTTGGCTGCATATTCTACAGACAGTGCCAGCTCCAAACCTGATAATACCTAACGTTCATAGTTATACTAAGCTAATGATAAGAAAGGAATGCAGAAAAACACCCCTGTTTATAATTATGACTATAGCAGCCAAGGTCACTGATAAATCTCTTAGGTCCCACAACTGAGGAGCTGGAAAGGGTTGCACTTGCACAGATAGAAGGACAGAACAGGTGACCCAATAGTGACCAACATGGTATTCCATGCCATGCACGTCATGCTCAGTTTAAAGCTGGTAGATCACGAGGGTCTCGCTCTCTTCACCCATGGCTGCCTTCTGAAGAGGACCCTGCTCCTTGTCCTGCCTGCGATCCTGATCCAGATTCCGACCTGTGCATTCCTGGGTCCAGTTCCCATCTACTGCTGAGGCTTGTCCAGGACTTCCTGGTGCTGCCTGGCAGCTGCTGGTGGGACACCAGCGCCCCCGCACACAACTCTGGGAAACTTCGTGTCGGTTTTGTATACTTTATTTTATTTCTGTTATTATTCATATTAGTAGAATTATTAGTGTTATTAGTAGAACTTCTTATATTCAATTTGTAAATCTCTCTCCCTTTTCCTCCTTTTTCTCTTCCTGTGCTGGGAGGGTATCACACAGTCACAGCATGGTAGGGGTTGGAAGGGACCTCTGGGGGTCATCTAGTCCAACCCTCCTGCCAAAGCAGGGTCACCTACAGCAGGCTGCACAGGACCTTGTCCAGGCGGGTCTTGAATATCTCCAGAGAAGGAGACTCCACAACCCCCCCGGGCAGCCTGTTCCAGTGCTCCGTCACCCTCAGAGGCAAGAAGTTCTTCCTCATGTTCAGACGGAACTTCCTGTGCCTCAGTTTGTGCCCATTGCCCCTTGTCCTGTCACTGGGCACCACTGAAAAGAGCTTGGCCCCATCCTCCTGACACCCACCCTTCAGATATTTATAAGGTAGGGGTTAATAGAGAGCAGCTACCATTCAGTTTATTGCTGCCCTGCTTTAAAATGTGACAGATTTATTGACACCCAACGTGGGGTTCGAGGTATTGATAGTGGGTCTGAGTTCAAACTCAGGCTCTGGCAGGAGATCAGACTCAGTCAAGAGAGTACAAAGTTTTTCTTTGAGAGTTTCAAGGAGTTTGGAATTAAAGCAGGCAGCTTCCATTCACCATGCCAGGTGCCTTGTCATTAAGCTTGATATTATATGATGTCTTTTTAGAGCTTCATTTAGATCTAGGTGTTGTGGTACTGTTTCAGTTGTTTGCCATTGGTCTCGTGTTGCTTATGAATTTTAGGCACAGAAGGAAAAGCATTGTTGTACTGTGGGGTTTATTACTGAGCTTTATTGTGGTAAGTTTGGCCGTTATCATTCCGATGTCTCATTTTTATTAAGTAATGAAAATGAAAATTGCAAAACCCAAACCAGTGACAACAACTGCATTTGAGTACTACAGGGGTTACCTTGTGGACTGTCTGAGACCACATCTTAAGACAATTGCTTCAAAGCTTGTTTGCAAAGCTCGCTGCAGGACCTCCTGGCAGGCCAGCCAAAGCTTTTTTGCAGCCCAGCTTGCTGCAGGACCCCTTGGCAGGCCAGTCAAATACAAACCAGACAAGGAATAAACAACTGCCTGAAACCAGCTTTGAAGGGAGTTGGAGGACGGGTACCTCATTGTAGAAAATGTGTCTAGACACCAACCACCTCCCCAGCCTGCTGGAGCCAGGACTCAGAAAAAAATACATGCGCAGGACTGGGGGAACGTGGGGTACATGCTGTTGCCTAAGGGAACATTGTCCCCAAACACCTTATAAAAGGCCTTGCAGCCAAAAGACGAGGTGACCCCTACCACAGACACACACTGAAACTACAGACCAGTGGGATGCTGCTGGATCCATGGTGGTGACTGTCTCTTGAGACTCCATCCCTACTGCTTGTTAGGTTTCTTTCTTTCCTGTCTTTTTCTCTCTTTCCTGTTGCTGTTTCCTCATGCCTTTGTTTGAAAAAGTGATCAATAAACCTGTTTGGTTGGTGGCATTTGACTTCATTTCTGTCTTAATCTTACTCTTGGAATAATAACGAAGCTCTACAGTTTGGGTCTTCCTGGACTGTAACATGCACTTTGTTAGTAATCATACTTTTAATTTGAGAAATCATAAAGTTTTCTTATTATACTAACCTTACTTTGCCAGAGTTTGGGAATTTTGGATATTCTTGGGACTACCAAACCATTGGTCTATTTTTTTTTTTTGGCTTTCCTGAATATTTTTTTCAGGTGTTCTGTCTGATTAAACCTTGGTGCAGGGGTTAGTGAGGTGGAATTAAAGTAGCTCTTTCAAGGTATCGCAATGCAAGGTATGCCAATACAAACTCCTCCCCCACCACAGATACTGCAGCCTCCCTGACAAGCACTGCCAATATCACTGTTCCTGCTACAACCCCTGCAGCCACTCCACCTCTGACAGCAGTCCCTGCAGCCACTTCACCTCCAGTAACAGATACTACAGCTACTCCACCTCCCATAATAGCCCCTGCGGCCACACCACCTCCAGTAACAGCCCCTGCAGCCACTCCATGTCCAATATCAGGCTCTGCAGCCACTTTGACCCTGACAACTGGCACTGCAGCTACACCACCCTTAGCGATTGCCCCTGCAGCCATTCAAATCCCCATTACAGGTATTGTGGTTACTCAGGTGCCAGTGGTATCAGTTGCCACTGTGGCCAAGAGAAAATACAGGCGAAAACCAGACTAGGGAGAAGGCGCATCATCGTCATCAGAACCAGAGGTAATTAACTGCTCCTTATCCCTGGAGCAGTTGTGAGGTATAAAGAAAGATTTTAAACATTATGAAGGTCACTTATCCCCTGGTTGGTTCAGTGCTGGAATAATGGGGTCAATATGATTGAGTTAGATGTCAGAGAAGCTGTGCAGTTAGGATCCCTGGCCAGAGATGGTGGCATTGATAAGGTGATTGGGGAAAGAGCAGAAAATCAAAGCCTCTGGAGGTGAATATTGTTGGCAGTGAAGAGCAGGTATCCCTAGAAGAGAGATTTCATATGCTACCTAAGCAAATGGACCACCACGGAGAAAGGTATTAAGTATCTCAGAGAATTAGCTGTGTGAGAGATAATTCACAGTGACCCACAGACAATTATAAATCCTGACGAAATGCCATGTACCCGATCTTTAATGCAGAAGGTTGTGCAGAGTGCACCGTAGAAATATGTTCACTTATTGGCAGTAATTAACTTAATACAAGATGACAAGCAAGCAACTGGGTGAAGTGGCCACAAAATTGCAGTGATTAGAAGACAGTGTTTCTTCTCCCTTAATCTCAGCAATGGAGAAGATGACTAAGTTAGCTAAGAAAAAACGAGAACGTTACAAAAAATACTTGACAAACTTGACTTTCTATGTACATGAGTCCGTACTGGAGCCATTAGGAGAAGATGCCATTTTTTGGGATCAGCTCGAGAGAAACAGAACACACTGCAGGGTAACTTGTGGTTTTTCCTGAGTGATCAGGGGGAAAATATGAGGAAATGGAATGGAAAACTTACTGCTGATCTAGAGGCATGAGTATGTGAGTTAAAAAAGAAAGTGCCCAAGAGAAAAGTTACTCTGGTTTACAGTGGGCAATTCTCAAGACAGGGTGGGTAGAATTACTGTCATTGCTTAAAAGACTTGAATAAAAAGAATTAGAGGGGCCCTGCCTCTAGCCAGGTAGAGGAGAAGGATAACTGGGTTTATTGGATTGTATGGATTTGATGGCCTGGTACGTCAGAACCACAAGAGTGTAAAGCTTTGGTAGACACTTGTGCACAGTGTACTATAATGCCATCAAATCATTAAGGAGCAGAGTCCATCAGTATTTATGGAGTGATGGGGAGATCTCAAGAATTATCGATATTAGAGAGTGAAGTTAGCCTAACTGGAAAAGAATGGGAAAAGCACCATAGAGTAACTGGTCCAGATGCTCCGTGCATCCTTGATATAGACTACCTCAAGAGAGGGTATTTTAAAGACCCAAAAGGGTATTGGTGGGCCTTTGGTATAGAAGCTATAGAAGCTGAGGATATTAAACAGCTGTCTACCTTGCCTGTCCTCTCAGAGGACCTGTCTGCTGTAGGTTTGCTTAAGGTCAAAGGATATCAGGTGC